>NC_090350.1:17032538-18277038 GCF_035084215.1 Heptranchias perlo | reverse complement strand
AATTAAAAAACATTACTGTGAATTGACATATTGCTCAAGTTGTAATCGTACTGGTAATAAAGTATTTATAATACTGCTCTGAGTGAGAGCACAGCTTCAGGCTCTTGACTTCCACTCCGAAAAGTTCGGAATCTTGGTTTTATCGTAGGAAGGAGGAGGGGAAGTCGAAAGTGGAATTCAGGCACTTCACTGCAGGAAGCAAAATTTTATTCAAAATATCCAAGAATACACAATTCAGTTAGAAAATCAATTTTACAGCAGAAGATATTAATCTGCAAGAGAATGGGCCAGATTGAGTGGCGATTCATTAGACTTGCACTTGCAGGGCAAGTTCCTCTAAATTAAAGATCCAAACAGCGCGGTGCCCACTACAGGGCATCTGGCACCTGTGTGAACAGGGCAAGCAGCTGCGTATCTCCTTAACCAATAAGATTGAAGCATCGTAAATAACAAACAGCACAGAGCCAGAACCAGGAAGTGTAAATTAGAATAGTGAATTCAATGTCAAATCAGGTGCAGAAAGCAAAATAAAGAGACGGGGAAGAAAGATTGAATTGAGAGACAGAGATAAAAGAGACAGAAAGAAAAAGTAAAAAAAATATGTATTTAATTTTTTTAAAAATGCCCAACAACAATTAAAATCTGAAGGAATGAGACTTCACACTTCTAAAAGTTAATTTTCAGTGCCAGAGAGGTTGTTTGGCAATGAAGACTTAACACGTCATTAAAAGGGTACTTAGACTTGAAATGATTTAACTTCATTTTTTTTTGGCGAGATTAGTTTGTTTCTGCGATGTCAGTACAGGAACTTCACGTTGTTCAATACATTTGAACAAGGAGCCAGACAGCGAGATGCCGAATTTGCGCAGCTTTTGAGGAGCATCGCATCTCGGTCAGCAACTTCCCGATTTCCATGTTTAACTGCACATGGGCAGACGCCGGAAGTTACTGTCCGATTTGCACATGAATAACAGTGAGCGTGGTTAGCCTCATCGTTATTTTTGCAACAAAATCCAGCCCATTATATATTTGGTTGATAAGGTTTCTGCAAACAGTTTTTGCAGCACCTTTAGTTTCATAGCATCATAGTAGGTACAGCACAGGAGGAGGCCATTCAGCCCATCGTGCCTGTGCCGGATCTTTGAAAGAGCTGCCCGATTATTTCCACTCCCCTGCTCTTTCCCCATTGCCCTCTAATTTTTTTCCCTTCAAGTATTTATCCAATTCCCTTTATTATTGAATCTGCTTCCACCACCTTTCAGGCAGTGCATTCCAGATCATTACACCTCGCTGCGTAAAAAAATGTTTCCTCATGTCGCCTCTGGCTCTTTTGCCGATCACCTTAAATCTGTGTCCTCAGGTTACTGACCCTTCTGTCGCTAGAAGCAGTTTCTTCTTATTTCCTCTGTCAAAACCATTCATTATTTTGAACACCTCTATCAAAACTCTCCTTAACCTTCTCTGTTCTGAGGTGAACAATCCCAGCTTCTCCAGTCTCTTCACATAACTGAAGTCCCTCATCCCTGGCACCATTCTAGTAAATCTCTTCTACACCCTCTCTAAGGCCTTGACATCCTTCCTAAAGTGTGGTGCCCAGAATTGAACACAATACTCCAGGCTGAGGCCTAACTAGTGTTCCATAAAGGTTTAGCATAACTTCCTTGCTTTTGTACTCTATGCCTATATTAATAAAGCCCAGGATCCCATATGCTTTTTTAACAGCCTTCTCAACTTGTCCTGCCACCTTCAAAGATTTGTGTACATACACCCCCAGGTCTCTTTGTTCCTGCAACCCCTTTAACATTGTACCATTTAGTTTATATTACCTCTCCTCATTCTTCTTGCCAAAATGCATCACTTCAAACTTCTCTGCGTTAAATTTCATTTACATAAGAACATAAGAACATAAGAAATTGGAGCAGGAGTAGGCCAATCGGCCCCTCGAGCCTGCTCCGCCATTCAATAAGATCATGGCTGATCTGATCCCAACCACAAATCTAAAGAACACAAGAAGTCGGAGCAGGACCCGGCCACATAGCCCCTGGGCCCTCTCCGCCACCCACAGGGCATTGACCGATCCGAACTCAGCTTCATGTCCAATTTCCTGCCCGCTCCCCATAACCCCTAATTCCCTTTACTTCTAGGAAACTGTCTATTTCTGTTTTAAATTTATCTAATGATGTAGCTTCCACAGCTTCCTGGGGCAGCAAATTCCACAGACCTACCACCCTCTGAGTGAAGAAGTTTCTCCTCATCTCAGTTTTGAAAGAGCAGCCCCTTATTCTAAGATTATGCCCCCTAGTTCTAGTTTCACCCATCTTTGGGAACATCCTTACTGCATCCACCCGATCAAGACCCTTCACAATCTTATATGTTTCAATAAGATCGCCTCTCATTCTTCTGAACTCCAATGAGTAGAGTCCCAATCTACTCAACCTCTCCTCATATGTCCGCCCCCTCATCCCCGGGATTAACCGAGTGAACCTTCTTTGTACTGCCTCGAGAGCAAGTATGTCTTTTGCCATGTGTCTGCCCATTTCACCAATCTGTCTATGTCCTTCTGAAGTCGGTTACTATCCTCCACATTATTTACTATATTTCCGAGTTTCATGTCATCTGCAACTTTGAAATTATACCCTCTATACCCAAGTCCAGGTTATTAATATATATTGTGTTACATAGGTATAGAAATCAAAATCATGATCACTTGTGGAGAATTTTGCTATTTGTGCACATTAGAATCAGGGAGATAGGTTTTGTGTCTCTCTGCCCGACTGTATTACATATAAATGTACTTACACTCTTGCAAGAGCTGTTGGCTGTGTTGTTTACATCAATAGCAAACAATTTTACAACACCAAGTTATAGTCCAGCAATTTTATTTTAAATTCACAAGCTTTCGGAGGCTTCCTCCTTCTTTACCTGAGGAAGGAGGAAGCCTCCGAAAGCTTGTGAATTTAAAATAAAATTGCTGGACTATAACTTGGTGTTGTAAAATTGTTTACAATTGTCAACCCCAGTCCATCACCGGCATCTCCACATCAATACATCAATAGCAGCATTGTTTTGCCTTGAGCAGAATCCTAGCCTCACTCCTTGGATGCTACATTTGTTCCAAACGGAGATCATATTAAAAATTTACACACAGCATCAGGGTTGCTAAAGAAATCGCGAACAAGAATATGAATTGGTGGGGGGAGGGTTTGTGCACCAGCAGTCTTGCTCTCTTCACATTGTTAAGGCCGACAGGCTTGACTGTTAGCTGGTCCTGAACTCAGATGCATCATGTTGTTTCAGTGAGCAATAACTTTACTCCATTCACCTCCTCCTCACCCACACACTGAAATCCATCTCTTCAGGTTCAGTCACAAAACTGTTGTGCTGCTCACATCTAATGCCTGATCTGGTGCCCTTTTTGAATCGTACTTAACGAAGTGGCAGATGGCTGTGCAGGGAAACATTTTTTGCACTCAGTTTCAGCATCATGCACTACCAGGTCAGGTACAGCACTGGTTAAATGTGAGTAATGCTTCCTTATTCACCATCTCACTAGCATGCTTTAATCCCAACTTCAGAAAAGCTCTAGTGTGGCAATGTCATATTTCTCACATTATCCATTCTTGTGTCTTCTGAGTGAGATTTTCAATTAATGGCAAATCTGGGAAGTTTTGTGTCATGTATTGACATTGTCCAAACTCATTTTACATTAGAGCCTTAAAACTAGAAGAATGTCATCCCATCATTCAGGAGTGGACTTGACAACAGATTGTAGAGGTGAAAGAACCATGTTCAAAGCCAAATATGCCACCAGTTTCTCCAATTCCCAATCCCTCCTCATGTTGAGTCGTCTTAAAGCTAAAGTCCTCTATAAGATTCAAAGCTTTTATTTCAAGAATCCGACTTTGCCCATGCCTTTAGAATGTTTCCCCTTATCCTCTCTTGGTCCTCCAATTTGTATCATTAAATGGATAAGAAAAGTACCAAGCAACTGCTAATGCTAATGAGCTACATGAGGATTAGTTGGAATCACCTGACCTCCTGTTCTTCCTATTGCCCCTCCGAAGGAGTGCCAAACACACACTGCACTCTGGTATTGCATATTAGGTAGTAGTACAGCAGGGTGGGCCAGCAAGGGCTGTAACAAGGGCCATGCTTTACAATTTTTTCTGGGGTGTGTCTTGTGAACACAGGAAGGCTAGGGTGAGATTACAGGCCATCTTGATAATGAATTAGCTGCGTGGGCAATTGCAGGTATGAAGTCCCAGCCGAACACTCAAACTGTTATATTTGGAACATTCCGTTTGCTAGAAAGTAACAGCTGAATCTCTTTGGAACAAATTGTAGTACAGAGCACACAATGAAGCTTTATGAGGTCCAATGAGCTGAGTGAAAGTGGAATACCAAGTCTGGATTATAACAACATCCCAGGAGCTTCCATTAGGAGTTTCTTCAGTGCAAGGCAAATCTCAATTGAGGAATGAGAGCTGTAGTCCAATCAAAAGGGGTTAATTCCCTTATGCAATTTTAGTGTTCAGACAAAATGTGAGTTCACCACATAGAGAAACAGGTGATGCCAAACAAATAAATAAGAGCTTATCTTCTTTGCATCAAGTGGCCTTGGATAAGCAGAAGGCATCAGACAGTCTTAAGGATGAGGGCAATGTATAATATAATAAGTCTTCTGGAGGGCAATGTATAATATAATAAGTCTTCTAGACTCTTATGTTACCTTGCTAAAGTTTCTGAAGGCTGTCAGTTCTGATCTTCTGAAACATGCCTGTCTACTTGAATGACAGTTTAGAAAGGATCTACATAACCAAACTGGCCTTTGATTAGTGAGGCCAAGAGAAGTTGGATTCTCTTTATAGCTGTATTTACAGTCTGATTCTGTGGATGGGAAGGTCCCGTAGGTTTAAGAGAGTTTTCAGAAGAGCTTAGAAGTCCAATGAAAGTTGAGAAATTCTAAGAATGTCAAGTTGGAAAGCTTAAGAGAGAATGTCAAGAGTCAATAGGATATGTTTCTAAGCACTGAGAAAAGCACAACATTTACAATAAATAACAGAAAAGTTACAGTAAATGCTAGGTGACATAATTAGAAAGAAGGACGATGACTGTCACTACTGCCACATCCAGGTGACCCCAGAGCATCGCAAAGGAACGTCCAATGCCGCTCAAGGAAAAATTGTATAATTTTGGAACCAATAATCAGATGGTGGGGTCCAATGTGCCTCAGCACATCAGGCACCCATTCCATGAAAAACTAGGGACAATGCGTTCAATACAAGTGTCCATAAGGATGCTGGGAGTTTGTGCTCAAGCTGTGTGCAAGGCTGGTTAGGCCTCTGACATCGATTCAAACTAGGTGGCTGCTCCATAATGTGGTTGGAACTCCTGCTTGGGCCAAACAGCTTGATTCCGTATTGCTTTTTCAGTGCAATTCTACGAATGTGGATCTGAAAATCACAAGTGCGCTGGCTGCGATTTTTCAATCCACACTCACAGTGGACAAGGCAGCTAGCCACAGGCAATGCCTCAGAATAACTACTCTGAACAATCAACTTACCTTCACAGTAACCGTCAGTAATGAACCTTGTGATGGTATTGACCAGATTATGAATAAAACTGCATTGCTAATTAATCTCTGTGTCCAACTCAGTCTGATTCCACTGGCAAGTAAGAGTTAAATTGCACCTCACTCACTATTGTATTGTCGTGCTGCTGTCGACTGATCTGGTTTGGTCAATAATGAATATCTCTCAGAATGGGTTGTGTAGGACAGACTGAGGTGAGCTAATTTAGACATCGTGTATGAAACCCTACACATATAAATAGTGGATCCAAATCAAATTTTCTGCTGTGTACATATTGGTGAAAGGGAGAGAGAGATTTATCTAGTACCCTTCCACTAACATGAGTTAATATTGGGATTACGAAACACAGGGAGGGCAACTTTACACCCCCCCACCCCGACCCACGATGGGCGGGAGAGGGTCAGGGGGAGGATGGTTAAATCAGCACATATGGGAAACCTGACCCCAACTCCCGTCAACGTGTATACTTCCGTTTTAACTGCAGCAGGATTGGGGACATCTGAGAAACTCGGTCTGGAGAGGCAGGTCCAACATTATAATATTTTAATGAGGCTCTGTTCATAGTATCATAGTAGGGGACAGCACAGAAGGAGGTCATTCGGTCCATCGTGCCTGTGCCTGCTCTTTGAAAGAGCTATCCCAATCAGTCCTGATCCCCTGCTCTTTCCCCATAGCCCTGTAATTTTTTCCCGCCAAGTATTTTTCCAATTCCCTTTTGAAAGTTACTATAGAATCTGCTTCCACCACCCTTTCAGGCAGTGCATTCCAGATTATAACAACTCGCTGCATAAAAAAATATTTCCTCATGTCGCCTCTGGTTCTCTTGCCAATTACTTTAAATCTGTGTCCTCTGGTTACCGAACCTTCTGCCGCTAGAAACAGTTTCTCCTTATTTAGTCTATCAAAACCGTCCATGATTTTGAACACCTCTATCAAATCTCCCCTAAACCTTCTCTGCTCTAAAGAGAACAACCCCAGCTTCTCCAGTCTCTCCACATAACTGAAGTCATTCATCCCTGGCACCACTCTAGTAAACCTCTTCTGCACCCTCTCCAAGGCCTTGACATCCTTCCTAAAGTGTGGTGCCCAGAATTGAACACAATACTCCAGCTGAGGCCTAACCAGTGTGTTATAAAGGTTTAGCATAACTTCCTTGCTTTTATATTCTATGACTCTATTAATAAAGCCAAGGATCCCATGTGCTTTTTTAACAACCTTCTCAATTTGTCCCGCCACCTTCAAAGATTTGTGTACATACACCCCCAGGTCTCTCTGTTCCTCCACCCCCTTTAAAATTGTACCATATAGTTTATATTGCCTCTCCTCATTCTTCCAACCAAAATGTATCACTGCACACTTCTCTGCATTAAATTGCATCTGCCATGCGTCTGTCCATTCCACCAGTCTGGCTATGTCCTCCTGAAGTCTGTTACTATCCTCCACATTGTTTACTACGTTTTCGAGTTTCATGTCATCTGCAAAATTTGAAATTATACCTTCTATACCCAAGTCTAGATCATTAATAAGAGTCTAAATAGGGTAGAGGAGTAAGGGAATCTGGGGTACAGATACACAAATCACTAAAAGTAGCAAAGCAGGTTAATAAGGCCATTGGAAAAAGCAAAAAAAGCACTGGGTTTCATTTCTAGAGGGATGGAATTGAAAAGCTGGGAAGTTATATTAAACTGGTATAGAACCTTGATTGGACCACACTGACTGTGCACAGTTCTGGTCTCCATATTATAAAAAGGATATAGAGACAATGGAGAAGGTGCAAAAAAGATTTACAAGGATGATACCAGAACTGAGAGGTTATACCTATCAGGGAAGATTGAACAAGCTGGGGCTCTTTTCTCTTGAAAAGAGACGACTGAGGGGTGACCTGATAGAGATCTTTAAGATACTGAAAGGGTAGACATAGAAAAGATGTTTCCACTTGCGGGGGAGACCAGAACTAGGGGCCATAAATATAAGAAACCAAACCAAAGAAAAAAGACAAGAAATCTATTTGGTCAGATGAGGAAGTTCGACAACTTAAAGAATTCGAAATTAAATATAAAGGTTGTTGGAACATAAATAAGATAATAAGTGTGGAATTAAAATCAAAGACTAATAAATAAATCGCAGAGAAAAGGAGACAACTCGAAACCATAGCCAACAAAGAAAGAACTCTATCGACTAACACGACCCCAGAAAATAACGCAACAGATGAATATACAAGATGAATATACAGATGAAGATACAAGCCACGAACATTCAAACCAAAACAATACAAACAATGAACCTATAGTGAAATGCCCATCAAAAGGGAACAAGGAAAAGAGAGACTTAGGCAACCTATTATTAGATGCCAAACAGCTGGTTAGAAACAGGACAAACGAAGAAGAAGAAGCCCAAGCCATAGGACTAATCGAGGTAATTACGGAAATGATGTTAGAGAAGGAAGAAAGAAAACAGTCCAAAACAAAAGAAAAAGGCCCTAACAACCAACAATACAAGAACGTCAAAAAGATATGCTAAAAAGAAAGCCGAATACAAAAAGACACAGGCCATGTTCATCAAGGACAGGAGAAGATTAGCCCGACAAATTATGGGCGGTCCAACTAATATTAAATGCCCACTTTTAAAGGAAGAGCTAGAACTAAGCTACAAGGCAAAACTATCAAAACTAAACAATAAATCAGACATTGGTAAACTCGTAGGATGTATCAGGATGGCAAAGAAGGAAGGCTTGATGAGCGATATCAGTGAAGAAGAAATTAAACAAGCCCTTAACAATATGAAAGAAGGGAGTGCACCAGGCCTGGACGGAAAAACAGTGCATGACCTCAAGGAATGGGATGGAAGCGACCCCTCAATTCTACCGAGACTCTTCTCCCTCTGGATGAAGACTGCGACCATTCCCGACATCCTTAAGAAAAGTAGAACAGTACTTGTTCCTAAATCAGAAGACACTGAACTCCTGAAAAACATCGACAACTGGTGGCCCATAACTATAGGACCAATATTATTACATCTATTCACCAAAATAATTGCAAAGAGATTGGCTGAAGCAGTAACCCTAAACGCCAGACAGAAAGGATTTATCGCGGCGACCCCAGGATGCAACGAAAACATCGCCATCCTCCAAAACATCATGAAAGGGGCAAAGAACAACAGAAAACAACTTGCAGTAGTATTTGTAGACCTAGCCAAGGCCTTCGATTCCGTGGGCCACATCATGATAACCAAAGGTCTGACAAGAATGGGAATTAATAAAAAATTCATTAAACTCATTGAAAATCTGTATACAGACACCACAACAATCATCGAAGGAGAGAAGTGTAAGGCAGAACCAATAAACATTAAAAAAGGAGTCAAGCAAGGAGACCCCCTATCCCCACTACTGTTTAATTTAACCATGGACCCATGTCTTTGTACGCTAGAAAGAGATGGCTCAGGGGTCTGGATGAAGGATAACAACCAAGGCATTAAATGTACTGCCCTAGTCTTTGCAGATGACATTGCAATTATGAGTGATTCCCACTCCAGAATGATGAAAAATCTAACGATACTGGAGTCATTCTGTAAGAAAACCGGGCTAGAAATAAACATTAAAAAGACCGCAGGCTTTCACATGGCCACCAAGAAGAAAACCTTCCGGTACAACCACGGGACTAAATGGCAGATGAATGGTAAAGAACTGGAATTTATAGCCCCCGGAAGTATAGAAAAGTATCTCGGTGCTCAGATAGACCCATGGGCAGGAGTAACAGAAGACCAGTGGATAACAAAGCTTGAAAAATGGATAGAGAGCCTTAAAGAAGCCAAACTGAAATCAACTCAGAGGATCGTGATACTCAAGACCCATATGATTCCCAGGATGTACTACCATCTTACCCTCACCGAGGCATTGCAAAACACCCTCATTAATATGGACAGACTAATCAGGAGAACAGTCAAGGAGATATTACACCTGCCGAATGACATCTCAGATGGCATACTGTACTCGAGAAATCGGGACGGGGGACTAAGCCTCCCAAAACTGGAGATTCAGATTCCATTGGCCATAATACGCAAACTAGAAGTCCTGGAGAACTCAAGTGATCCAGTTATCAGAGCCTCATTCACTTACAGAGGACAGAACAACAAAGATAACATCACGAAACTCAAAAGCCTGAAAGCCCTCAGGGAGGTGTCAGAATACCTGGAGTCTATGAGGAAAAAACCAACAGAGGAAGAATCACGAATGGAAGATAATGAATTGGAGGATATGATAAGAAACGTTATAAAGCTACAAAGAGGGGCCAAGAAAGCAATAAACATATATCCAGAATGGAGGAGTTGGGAATTCCACAAATGGACCAAACTTGAATATCAAGGATCAGGAATCACCTACTACCACAATGATAAAATGTCAAATGACTGGATCAAATCAAGAGACGGAATGAAGCAATCACAATTCACCAAGGCCTTACTAATAAAATCTAACTTTTATCCCACCAGATACACTTTATCGCTTGGGAGAACTGGATCAACAAAATTGTGCAGAAGATGTGAACTGTCAAATGAGACTATCGCACACATCTCAGGGAAATGCATCTCAGTACAAAAAGCTCGAATTAAGAGGCACAACAAAATCCTGGAAAAACTCAAGAACAAAGCGAGTACCTATGGCTGGGCATCATATATAGAGCCAAGACTTAAATCAACGGACGGGGCTCTATGGAAACCGGATGTCCTGTTCCTAAAAGGCAAAGATGTAGCTGTCGTAGACGTAGGAGAACAACGATAAAGCATTAGAAAAGGCTTGGGTCGAGAAACTAGTCAAATACAAAATGCTGGAGTCCGAAATCAGAAAATTGACAGGAGGAGAACATATCAAATTCTTTGGTTTCGTAATAGGTGCAAGAGGAAAATGGCTGGAACAGAACAACACTTTGATGAAGTTTTTGAACATCAACCACTCCAAGACCTTTGCAAGCCAAACATCAAGATTAACACTGCAATTGACACTAGAAATCCTACAAATCTTTATGGACACTTAGTAATTAGTGAAAAGTAGATCCTAGTGGTCAAAGACAACACTAATAATTTATCTTAGTTCCCCAGTTATCATTATTGTTTAAGTTAAGTTTTTGCTGTTGGTTGGAAAATGTAAATGATTAATGTGATGTAGTATGTTTCTCGGGCATGATAATTGAGTGTTACTTTCGTTAAAATAATTAAATGCACAAACATCGATGATGATAAAGGAACCTGGCATATATTGCCACTAGCCTATCGACTAATAGACCCAGTTTGCTCTCTGTGTGGTTGGACTTCAACGCTTGGTGAAATTTTGAGACTCAGGGATACGACTTTCCCCTAACAACGGCCCCCCCAACTCTCCCCACCACAGGACCCGTTGCCCCCTCCCCTTGGCTGTTGTGTAACTGGACTTTACCACGTGGACAAGCCACGTAAAAACTCGAAACAGACACTCATTCAATGGAATAATGTTCCAAGAGAGTATCTAAAATAGCCACTAATAAATCCAATAGGGAATTCAGGAGAAACTTGTTTACCCAGAGAGTGGTTAGAATGTGGAACTTGCTACCACAAGGAGTAGTTGAGGTGACCAGCATAGATGCATTTAAGGGGAAACTAGATAAACGCATGAGGGAGAATGGAATACAAGGATATGTTGATGGGATTAGGTGAAGAAGGGTGGGAGGAGGCTCGTGTGCAGCATAAACACCGGCATGGACCTGTTGGGCTGAATGGCCGTTTCTGTGCTGTACATTCTATGTAATGTAATATACATCAAAAAAAGCAGTGGTCCTAATACTGACCCCTGGAGAACACCACTCTATGCCTCCCTCAAGTCTGAAAAACAACCGTTCACCACTACTCTCTGTTTTCTATCCCTTAGCCAATTTTGTATCCACGCTATCACTGTCCCTTTAATCCCATGGGCTCGAAGCCCATGGTTACTGAGATTTTGGCAGCCATTTGAACTTAATGGGAAACCCGGCAGCTAAAGGGATGTGGGAGCTGCCAGCTTCAGCAGGTAAGTACTTTTCCAGCACTGCTTGTGGGCCAGGAGCAGCAGGAGTGCTTCCCCCGGACCCTCAAGCAAATCTTCTGCCACGACCACCCCACCCCACTCCCCTCCAATGTTTTCCGGTACCCCCTCCCTCCTGATTGCCAGTCCTCCCTCCTCCCCACACCCGCCCCCCTCCAAACCTGCGATCTCTCCTGGTCCTCCCTCCCTCACCAAACTGTGATGTTTCCCCAATTCCGAGTTCCCCCACCCCCCACCTCAAACACGCTCCCCCGCTCCCTCTCTGCCTTCCCGTAAATATTGGGGCCCAGATTTCTGACACATTGTTGCATTGTGAAGCATTTAGCATTTGTTTGTCCTACAATGTATATTTTTTAGCTGTTCAACTTGTGTACATTGAATGTGTCAAGTGTCTTCCAAAATGTGTTTTTTCAAATCCTGTGCTGTTCCCAGACTGTTTTTTATTTCTCCTTGAAGATTTCACTGTCGTACTTCCTCATGTTGTCCTAGTGTCTTTTCCCAAGTGACTGCTGCCAACTGCTTATTCTGCTCTACCAATACAACTGGCATTTTAAAAAGAAACCCACTACTGGCATCTTCTTCAGGGTGAAGATTTTTGAGCTTATAACTGTGATCCATAACATTTTGGTGTCTAACCTCGCAGGACCAGCCTTAGTTTTAATTACCAATCTTGCGAGCATAGCATTTGCCAGAGAGGCTACAATTCAGCCTGCGGCCATAATCACAGTGGAAAAATTACAAAGGGAAAGAACAAGAAACAACAAAACTAGAAGATTCCAGGGTTCTGGAAGTTCAGCTAGAAGTCCTTGTTTTTGGTCAATGAAAACGTTGCATTTAGTGCCAGCAAAACGCTGCAGCCAATTTGCACACAGGAAGGTCCTACGAAAAGCAGTTGAATGACCAGTTAAGCTCTTCTTAAATTGAGGGAGAAATATCGGCCTGGAAACCAAGAGAACTCCCTGCCCTTCTTCAGGTAATCCCATGGGATTATTTAGGTAAAAAGGAAGACAGGCCTCAATTTAGCATTTTATCCAAAAAAAATACTGCCTCTAACATTGCAACACTGAAGAGTCAGCCTTGATTGAGTACTCAGTTCCATAATGGGGCTTGAACGCACAACCAACTGCCTTAGAGGCTAAAGTGCTGCCAAATAAGCCGAGCTAACATTTGTAGTGATAGTTAGTGCTCTTTGAGCAACTGGATTATAAGAAAAGGCAAAGTGCAAATAATAAATTCAAGCAGTGTATGCACGGTACAACAGTTATTGCACACATACCAATACACAATGGCGGAGGATAGTTCCATCGGCGGACTGTTCCAGGCATGCAGGAAATATGAGAGTGTCCCTATAAGAATAAACAGGAGTAATTGATCTTTGTTAGTCATCATTCCTTTGAAATATACAGAGAACCCTCTCTGCCTCATTACTCCCCCCCACCCCACCGTATTACTGCGTTGATTAATTACCTGCAGTTGATAACCTGGTTCACATCGAAAGGACACAACATCATTGACTAAATATCTCTCTCCAATCTTCACACTATTAGCAGGTACCAATGGTTCTGGACAGCTGGTCAGCCCCACAGCTACAAAATTGAGAAAGAGAGAGCAATTATTGAAGGATGTATCTGTTCCGACAATGACAACAATTTTTGAAGTTCTTGCACAATTGCCACAATTTTAGTCCGTGTTAAGTTCAGTGATTTCTTGTCAGTCTGGTCGGTATAGTTCCCAACGTATTTTGATGCCGTAACCAACACAATGGTATGGAAAGGTTCCCATGTCGACCTCACCGTATATTGACACAGATACACTGTGTCCTCAATGTTGACTTCATTATTTCCACTACCATTAGTTCCAGCATGTTGCATGCATCCAGCATGGTCACAGTGCACATGCTGTTATAATCAGAGGAGAAAGCTTTGAAAATCAGTTTTGTTCCCTCTATTCATGGAGAATAGTAGAGATTGAGGATTGTGATATATCAGAGTAAGTAACAAAAAGGGAAATCTATCCAACTGGGAGGGTGAAATGGTATAATGAGAGAAAATGGCAGATTTGTCCTGATTATAGACATTCCAGGGACGTTTTGCTTGATTCTCATCATTTGTGTTACAAAACAATTTCTTCCAAATTCTTCTGAACTGCTTGCTTTCCGTTTTCCTTAGCTCTCTTGTTGCACCATAGGCAACGGGTAAACGACTATCAAAAATTCATCATTTTTGACATGCAAGGATTCAGTATGCAATTGTAATTTCCGTGAAAACTTTGTTCATTAATTGCAGTTATTGAGTAATTTTTAAAATTAAAAATTAGAGTTGTGGTGTCATTGTGGGGCTATTACCCACAATGCACTGGATGAAGGAGAAGCAATGTCATCTCCCAGGTGCAATGCTACCAGCTGTCTATCTCCAAAACACAACATCGTATAGTACAGATCCTTGGCAGAGGATTTTATTCACATAGCTCCACAGAGCATAGAAGGTAAAGTGAAATTCACCTCAGTAAAACATGTACAGTAGCAGAAAAGGCAAGAGTAAAATAGAACAATAAAGAAAGCCTTAGCATTCCATCACGGCAAAGGACAATCCAACAGTATAATGTCAAAAAGACGTTTGTCAGTTGTACATGATTTTGGACCTCGAGCTGTTATAAATACTTAAACAATTGATCAGGTTTTTTTTTTAAGCGACATTTTTAAAACAAATATGTACTGTCACTTAACAAATTGTTAGTCAGGAATTGTTGAACAAAACAGAATTTGGTTTTCACTGGTTGATCTTTTGTGGCAATGTTTTCCCTTTAGAAAGAAGCCATTGATTCTACAGGGCACAGAACATTTCTTGCATACCGGGGTCCCCAAGAGTCTGGGTGCAATAGATTGCTTGCACGTACTGTACAGACTGCCGAGACTGGCAGTGCCCTCCCGACAGACAAGGCTATCAGCAAACGTGAGAAGAAAGAGATTTTATTTGTAATTAGTTGATCTCCTGTGCTATTGTTCACAGACAAAATTGAAATAAAAAATTGGAATTGGATAGGGCCAAACAGCTGACTTTCCCCATTCATAATTTGAGTCTCAGATTTGTTCAGGGACCTTTTTGTCAAAAAAATTACAATTAGAACTTGATTTAAATGTTTACAGTTCACTTAAACTGTTCGTCACAAGCTTTAAATATTTAGAGTTATTCCAGTTTATTTTTTTTAATGTGGAATGGTAATAGCTGTCTTCTGTGTTTGTTGTGGTATGTCAATCTCATATTTATTTGGCTGTTGCTAACCACATGGCTTGTTTGAGCTAATCAATAACTCATACAGGATGCCAGGATGTAGCAATGGAGGAAGTTGAGTTGCAGAGGTGGGTGAAGTAAGGTCGTGGAGGGATTTGTAAATGTGGACAAGGAATGTGAATTGATGTGCTAGGAGGTGGGTGGTGATGAGGCTAATCGGTAAGCAGGGCTGACTGCAAGACGGGACAAAGGATGCAAAATTGTGTCTAAATTTATGTTGGGGGAGCTACAGAAGTCTGGAAGTAACAAAAACATGGATTAGGGTTTCAGTTGTGGTGAGGATTAATTAAAGTTGGTGCTGTTATGAAGGTGGAACTAAGGGGTCTTCATGATGTATAGGACATGGGGTCTGAAACTCTGCTTAGAATTTAACACAGCATTGAGACTGTACACTATTGAGTTCAGCCTGAACAGACGGCTGTGAAGGGGATGGAATCAGGGGCACGGGCACAGAGTTTAGAGCCGTTGCTAAGGCAGTGGGAGGAGGAAAGGGGAGGAATTAAGTGCCAGACAAAAACAAAGTGAAAGGAAACCCAATGTTGAGACACAGAACAATGGAACAGTGCAACAAAGTAGACATACTGCTGTATGAGTTGGGAATGAAGAGACTCTGTTCAGAATTTCAGGGCTCCTTGCCTCGAGTGAAAAGCAGTGCACCTTGCTTGTCAGGGGTTAAAGGCCATTCCTCAACAGTCTGCACATTATGTGGGAGCTATCCAGTATGTCCTGTACCCTTGGGAGCATGAGTACCCAGGAAATGTTCTGTGCCCTGTCAAGCTGATGCCTACTTTGAACATGTTGCCCCTTGCAAAGAAGGCCTCTGTAACTTGTTTGATGTATCTGTGGACAGCTGATTGACTGATTGATCTAGGATACGTTGTGGATCTAGGAGTGTAAACGTTTAATGTTCGCCCACTGGAAGAGCTGCCCTAAAGTGATGGAATGGCCATGTGGCAGCCCATGTAATTAGAAGTGTTGAAGACAGGTCTCCTCAAAGATGCCAAAGAAAGGACTGTCTGGGCCAGTAAATGCTGGTTCTGGGGTAAGAATGGTGTGTACACAACACTTGAGGTATAGTCACACTTGCCTTTCTTGTCTCCCAGAAATGATCATTCCTCCTCCAAATCTAAGAATACCACTGGATCTCCCAAAGGAATTCCCATCCTGGCCACTTTGGTTGCTGCACTGAAATGGCAGCTGGAAGCAAAACCATTGGAAAAAATGGATTTAGAAATGAAAGAGGAGATTCTATGTTACGTGTGATCATGTGTAGTGGGATCAGAAAATGCCTGGAGTAGCCTTGTGCCTATTCTGCAATGGAGTCTTGTAGCCCATTTGAGAGTATTCCCTCAATGTGCCATCTTGTCATAGAATCAGCAATTGAGATGCTGGAAGTTGAAGGACCATATGCAAAGTGACAGGCATGTGCTCAACCTGCAGGCCAACTTGGGTTTCAGTAAGTATCCATGCAGCTTGCAGCTAGGTTGTGTTACAATGGATTGAGGTGTGATGCTCTTTGCAAATGCAAGGGTAGCAAGGCTTTCAACTGTCCATTACATCTAGAATGTGTGCCCTATTGAGGGTATGGGCATGCATCAGATGCAATGGGAGAGCTGCAAGTATCTGTGAGGTTTGGCAGCCACAAGTAGTAAATGTGGAACAGATGGACAGGCAACACTTTGTAGCACGCACCCTTTGGCCATCTGTCCAACACATGGCACTGTGTCAGTTAGTTTCACCTTGACATGTTCCTTAAAGTGTGTTGTACTCTCCTGCATCTGTTCCCAGATCCTGCAGGTAGCGCACACAGCAATAAGCATGGTCACCACCTGCTGCCAGGAATGGTGCATTGTTGTCTCCTGGGGACGGTATCCTGCAGTGTTAAACTGAGCAAACCGCCAACCCCCCACCCCCCAGTCCCCCTGCACCCTCGACATGCAACAGACCCTCTTTGCCAACCATCCAACAGGAAGGTGGGTACTGTAACACTTCAACCCTCCATTACTTGGCCCCACACATTGAGTTTTGTTTCACTTAATTTATACTTGACACTTCGCACCCCCACCACCACCAATCTTGGCAAAGGTCGAAAAATATTTAACATTCATCTTGAAGCTTTATAAAGGCTGAAACAATATTTGTCCCGTATACTTACAAGTCTGCACAACCCTGTAAATATGAGTTGCTAGCTAGATTTTGCTAATTGTACTTTAGGCTAGCTGTCAGCTGAAGACCAGAGCTGTGCTAGGAGCTTTTGCTAATTATTCAAATAAGCAACCACTCAAATTGGATTCAGTCACCTTCAAGTGCTGCGGGCAACCTTTGGTCAGTCAGCCAACCAGCCATTCCGGTCAGATTCAGCTGGTCTTGCAAATTGGGGCTCAGTAATCCCTACTGCCACTCTGAATTAGACTGACAATTTAGAACTAATCAATATTTAATTATGGAAAAACGCTTAGAACCCTCATAACCATTAGGGAGAGAGAATTTTCATTCCATAAATCTGTATTGGATTGAAATATAAGTTCCAGTGTGGTAAGGGGAGTAGAACAATGTTCCCAATGCACTGTGTAGTCCCTCCTTGAATAGTTCTGACTGTGTCATTTTGAAAACAGAACTTTGTTGGGCCAAGTTTTCTGGTGGTCGGGCATCTAACGGCGTATGCTGTTAATTAGACTTGTCCTTGCACATTTCGGTCTTTAAATTTTTTGCGTGGCAAGTTGCTGAAAGTGCAAGCTGATAACGTCAGAGAGAGGGAAACAGGGCATCTTGGACCTGAATGAACAAGACAAGCAACAGACTATCTCCTTAATCAATCAGATTGAAGGATTGTGAAATTAACAGCGCAAGGACTGAGAAGGAAGTGTAAATTAGAGTGGGTGAATTCAATGTCAAATCAGGTACAGAAAGAGAAATAGAGATATAGCAAGACTGGATTAAGAGAGAGAGAAAAAGTAATAAATGTTTTTAAATTAAAATTTACATTTTTCAAATCCGCAACAACAATTAAAACTTGAAGGAATGAGACTCCACATTTGTAATAGTTAATTTTCAGTGCCAGAGGTTGATTGGCAGTAATTTGCACTTATCATGTCATTAAAAGGGTACTTAGACTTGAAATAACTTGATTTAACTTTCTGTGGTGAGTTTAGTTCATATCTACTGCGCAAATACAGCAACTTCACCGCATTCAATGCATTTCAATAGCGAGATGCCATTTTCACAAAGCCAACGGCAGAGACACCCATCTCGGACAGGCGACTATTGGATTTTTGAGCTTAACTGTGCATTTGCCCCTCACCTGAAGTTGCAGTACCATTTGGGCATAAATAACGGCGAGTGCCATTTGCCTCACCGTTATTTTGACAGCAAAATCTGGGCCATCATTTTATCCTATTTGTGTTGTGTGTGCACGCTTGCGCGGATGCAACTGAGAGATTGGGCTAAAAG
This sequence comes from Heptranchias perlo, assembly GCF_035084215.1. NCBI lineage: Eukaryota > Metazoa > Chordata > Chondrichthyes > Hexanchiformes > Hexanchidae > Heptranchias > Heptranchias perlo. Next base: position 18,258,661 of record NC_090350.1, on the reverse strand, counting down.
GTAAGAATTCAAATAATCCAAACTTCCAATATTGAGAATCAAAAATTGGAATTCCAAATTTGAATGTCAAATTCAGATTTAGACTTCACCCGATGTGTGCAAATCCATAGTCTCTAACTTTAATCGCTTGTATTGTAAGGCGTGAACCGAGGCAGTATTCATCAAATCTATATCTGTCTTTGTCACTTCTCATAGCTTATGCCATCTAAGATCTCTGCACTTCCAAAACCATTTTTATCTCATTAATTTTATAACTTAATAAAATAATAATGAATTTATTCAACCCATGCAGCTTGAATAATGAGGAGAGCACAATTCTGAAAGCTGTCCTGTTCAAATATGAATGGCAGTGCATCTCCGGGAATACATTAGCTTAAAGGTGCAGCATGTGTAAAACACTCAGCAATAATTCCTGAATGTTTATTTAGAGGTCATTTAAATCCAGTGTGGCCATATCATTCATGAATGATAAGAATCTGTCACAATTGTCAGTGGTGTCATTCATTTTATTTTGTGTATGCAACAAATGCCACTGCCAGCAATCATTGAGAAGCTGGGGAGTTACATTTGTGCAAGCTATCAGTGAAAATGCACAGGAGGGAATCATTTTGATTTTAAGGCAGGTTATCTTACTGTAATGCAGTGACAATGAGACAGTTTCAGGCTCCTAGAGTCAGACAACGACAAGCAAAATTAAAGAGGAAGAAACTGAAAATCGTTGATAAAACTCGCGGCAAGCTCATAGACGTTAACGAATAATAACTTTGAAATTCAACGTTTTGCTCCATGAGCCAGGCTTTGATGTTTGAGAATCTTTTATATACAATAAAACATACAGCAAGCAAATAATACAGGGTACCGCCAAGGTGCAGGATATTGGGCAAAACTGTGGCAGATGGATTTCAAAGCATATAAGTGTGAAGTCATCCATTTTAGACCAAAAAAAATCAGAATATTTTTAAATGGTAAAGCTGGGAACAGTGGAGGTCCAAAGAGATTTTGGGGTCCATGTACACAGATCGCTAAAATGTAATAGTCAGGTGCAAAAAATAACCAAAAAGGCTAATGGAATGTTAGCCTTTGTAACAAGAGAGCTAGAATATAATGGGGAGGAAGTTTTGCTACAGCAGTACAAAGCTCTGGTTGGACCACATCTGGAGTACTGTGTACAGTTCTGGGCACCGCACCTTAGAAAGGATATAATGGCCATGGAAAGAGTGTAGCGCAGCTTTATCAGAATGTTACCGGGGCTCCAAGGGTTAGATTATGAGGAGAGATTACATAAACTAGGCTTGTATTCCCTGGAATAAAGAAGTTAAGGGTGATTTGATTGAGGTTTTTAAGATTTTGAAAGGAATTGATAGGGTAGCTGGAGAGAAACTTTTTCCATTGGTGGGGAAGTCCAGGACAAAGGGACATAACCTTAAAATCAGGGCCAGACCATTCAGGAGAGAATTTAGGAAACACTTCTTCATGCAAAGGGTCGCAGAAGTGTTGAACTCTCTCCCACAAAAAGCAGTAGATGCAAACTCAATTAATAATTTTAAATCTGAGATTGATAGATTTTTGCTAGCCAAGTGTAGTAAGGGATATGGAGCAAAGGCAGGTGGATGGAGTTAGGATACAGATCAGCCATGATCTCACTGAATGGTGGAACAGGCTCGAGGGGCTGAATGGCCTACTCCTGTTCCTTTGTTACCACCAAGGAGAAGGTCACCACTAAGTGCAGGGTACCACACCAAGATGCAGAGTACAACAGCAAGGTTGAAAAAAGCCCGTGAGGTAAATCAAAATGGGTCAAGTGATGCAAGGTTTAGGTTTTAGAAGTTTGTGGATCTGGAGTTTGGCTTGTGTATTTATTTTTCTTGAAGATGTTAACACCCACTGATAATTCTTACTTTTGTATTCCAGATGGAATCCAGCTGCAGCAACACTGATGTCAGTGTAAAAATGTAAATAAAGTTGATTGGAGCTGCTGTTCAACAAAGCGGGGACTGTGGTACCTGTAAGACATGAATCAGAGAAAGTAATCGGAAGAGATCAGCAGGAGTGCGAGCTGATGCTTCACTGTGCACATTACAAACTGCATCTGAAGTAAATTTAACAAGGTGCACTACAGCAAATGTGTTGGCTCCAATGTGGAGCTCACTTGATGCTCATTTTGAGGGTTAATTCTGACTTGCCCAATTTCAGAGCTGAGACCAGTGCAAAATCCTTCTTTTTAATATTGATATTACTTCGGAAAATGACTTAAGCTACTTGATTGTCAAAATAAAAATAGCCTTCTATTACTTTCCAGGTAAGTCAGATCTATTCAGCTACCATGTAAACTCCATGTTTGAAACGAGCAATTAAGGCTGCCACAGCACACCTGGAACACACAGGTTCAGACATTCAAAATTCCTTGAAGTGCATGCAGAATAAGGACTTTTAGTGAAATATCAGTTTAAGTAAGCATAAAATAACTTGTTAACAGGATGCCATAGCGTGTCAACGCACCAGAGCAAAGGTTTGCAGTAATGATCCTCTGTACCAATGATCAGTGTCAGATCATACCATCTGGGTGGAGGTCCCAAACCGAGGACAGGAGTTTCCCCACTGCGGGAGGAGGGGGGCAGGGGGGAAGAGGAGAAAAAATATTCAGAGGCCACATCAGCCTGAGCCGTTCTTGCAGCATCTCCTAGAGGATAGCTGCAGAAACACTGGCAGGTTCCTGAGACTAAATTATCTGCAGGATTAAACCGATTCTAAGAGGTTATAGATGACTAATAGGCTGTAGTTGTACTTCATCACTGAAGAGAAACATGTAAAGCAGGATGTACGTGAATTAAAGTCATGCGTTTTCATGGTTTGCTCCGAATATGTAGATAATCAGGCTTTTGCACATTTCTCAGTCAAATTTCAGCAAAATTCTTATGACCAAGAATGTACAACAAAATTAAAGGAAATTATTTATTTCACTTCAAGTATCCTCTTTTCTCCTCCCCCATTTAATTTTATTTTTCTCCCTTATTCACCACAAATTATTCTATCTGAGAGGGACAGGAGGTGCCCTGCTTGCAGACTTCTGCTAATACCACCCTTGATGTGATAATTTGAGCAGCTCTGCACGGGTGGTTGTGGGGCCATCTCATTTTACCTCCTTCCGTCTCTCTCGAGTGGAGTGGCAAGCGTCTCCTTGAAGTTCTCCCCTTCGACAGCACTTGCCAAGGTCACAAATTCACAGCATGAGCACAAACCCTTACCACAATACCCTGGATTCACTGATTTAGAAAATAGCTAAACACCACATTTTTAAAAGTCACCTTCCATCAACTAACAAAAGTGGAAATATGCTTTGATCCAACAAAGTGATATGATTTCCAGTTTTTAATAACTGCAAAGCCTGTTCTCGGTGCAGTATACTGATGTGCATCACCAGTCCAAAGAGCATCGAAATTCTGTGCATTTATTAATGCAAACATTTTCTATTACAGAATATCTGCAAAAGTCATCTTCAAAGTTATCTTAAATTTCTACAGAGCTTCAGATTTCTCTCTTGGGCAAAGCTTAAATATTATAACAGTACATTTCATTTCAGTGCAAAAATGATAACATATTCTTCAAATGATTAATAATTTATAGACAGTCATATAAAAATATTTCATGTGAGCCTGGCATAATACCAATATATTAAATGTACTAAAACAATATTTGCAGTTTTAGGAATGTTTTGGATACTTAAAGCATTCAATGTCACGTACTACCACAGGCATTTTATAATCTTAACAGCTAATTTCCCTCACAATAGAGTGGTTATGTTACTGGACTAGAATAGATAATGTAAGATGCAGAGATGAAATTTGACTGACACCATCATCTGTGGAAAAATCATTGTGAGCAGAGGAACACCATAAATGTGACAGTGAAATTGAAGGTGTACAATTTTCGGACCCAAAAGACATAATTTTAGCCCGGAGCCCGCAATGGCGGGCGGGGTTTGAATCACAGACGGGAAACCCAGAAGTCCGAGTTTCCCGGATGTCCTTACGATTTTGATGTAAGGACGTCTTTAATTTATTTTTTCCTTGGTTTCCCCTCCGGCAGGCCAGCCTGATTGACAGGGTGGTCTCAGTCGGACGGGAGAAGAGCAAGGAAGAGGTGAGTGAACAGGTAAGTCTGAGATTGTATGGATTGGGGATGTGGGGGGGTGGACATGGGGGTCACCGGGGGGAGTTAGTCATCGAGGTGGGGGGGGGGGTGGGAGTTTGTCATCGGGATGGGGGTGGGGTCAGTCGTCGAGGTGGGAGATGGAAGAGGGGTCATCGGGGGGGGGGGGGATGTCGGGATCAGGGATCATCGCAGGGGTTGCGATCGGTGGGGGTGGGTGGGGGTTCGCTGCAGGTACGCTTGTTGGGCCTGGGGGAAGCAATCCTGCTCCTCCAGGCCCACAAGCAGTGCTATAGAGGCACTTAGCTGCAGTTTTGGGCCTTGTTGCCTCTTCTTACGTGGTGTGAAGGAGAAGGCCCAGGAATCGCAGCCCCCAGAGTTTGAAATCACAAAATCTTTCAAAATGGAGGCCTGCAGCCTCCTTGAAAGGTTTTAGTGACCAGCCCGCCTCCTGAGAGCCCCGGTGAAAACCGGAAATGGGTGGGTCTGAAATTGTTGCAATTTTTAATGCCCCCCCCTGCCCCCAGCCCACCCGTTTTTCCCATTTAAAATCCTGCCCAAAACCTTTGAACAGCAATATTTAGCATAACACTCAAAGGCAGGAACCTGCACTATCCTTATCCTCAAAAGCTATTTAGCCCATCAAGCTCCGTCCTTTCATGGAACCATTTACAATCTACCCTGGCAGAGACTATACCCCATGTATTTAATCTCAAGGGAAAGTTGTTAGTAAGTAGTCCTTGATCCCCAAAAAATGATTCATCCGTCCTCACACATGCACTGGAGATGCCTGTCCATCCCTCCCTTTTTCCCTCCCCTCTGTTCTAGGTCTTATTGAATGTTTTGCACCTATTATAACAATCAATCCCATTTTCAATCACATATTTATCCAGCTCCTTTTAGAAGTTAAAAACACAGCCTCAGTTGCTTTTACTTATTTTGATGAATAAATTTTTCTAACCACGAATTTCACTTGATGCTTGAGAACCCTGTGTTCATAGTCTAAATCAAATAATCTGCAAACATCTGCACCACCTATGCCTCAGCAATTTAAAGGCCTGAATCATAACTACCCTCAACTATCTATTCTCCTAAGAAAACCAGTTCAGCCTTATGAGTCTCCCCTTATAATTTAGAGCTCTTCTCCGGACTCTTTTTTGAAGTATATTAATGAGGTGTACAAAATTATGAGGGGCACAGATAGGATGGATACTAAGGAGCTTTTTCCCTTCGTTGAGGGTTCTATAACAAGGGGACATAGATTCAAGGTAATAGGTGGGAGGTTTAGAGGGGATTTGAGAAAGAACTTTTTCACCCTGAGGGTGGTTGGAGCCTGGAACTCACTGCCTGAAAGGGTTGTGGAGGCAGGAACCCTCACAACATTCAAGATGCATTTGGATGAGCACTTGAAATGCCATAGCATACAAGGCTACGGACCAAATGCTGGAATATGGGATTAGAGTAGACAGGGCTTGATGGCCGGCGCGGACACGATGGGCCGAAGGGCCTCTATCCGTGCTGTATAACTCTATGACTCTATGACTTGGACTTGGGTGTACAGGGCACAATTTCAAAATTTGCAGATGACACAAAACTTGGAAGGGTAGTGAACAGTGAGGAGGATAGTGATAGACTTCAAGAGGATATAGACAGGCGTGTGGAATGGGCGGACACGTGGCGGATGAGATTCAACGCTGAAAATTGTGAAGTGATACATTTCAGTAGGAAGAACGCGAAGAGGCAATATAAACTGAAGGGTACAATTCTAAATGGGGTGCAGGAACAGAGCGATCTGGGGTATATGTACACAAATCGTTGAAGATGGCAGGGCAGGTTGAGAAAGCGGTTAAGAAAGCATACGGGATCTTGGGCTTTATAAATAGAGGCAAAGAGTACAAAAGCATGGAAGTAATGATGAACCTTCATAAAACACTGGTTCGGCCACAACTGGAGTATTGTGTCTAGTTCTGGACGCTGCACTTTAGGAAAGATGTGAAGGCCTTAGAGAGGGTGCAGAAGAGATTTACTGGAATGATTGCAGGGATGAGGAACTTTAGTTGCGTGGATAACTGGAGAAGCTGGGGTTGTTCTCCTTGGAACAGAGACGGTTGCAAGGAGATTTGATAGAGGTATTCAAAATCATGAAGGGTCTAGACAGAGTAGATGGAGAAAAACTGTTCCCATTGATGGAAGGGTCAAGAATCAGAGGACACAGATTTAAGGTGATTGGCGAAGAACCAGAGGCAACATGAGAAAATACTTTTTTTTATACGACGAGTGGTTGTGATCTGGAATGCACTGCCCGAGGAGGTGGTGGAGGCAGATTTAATGTTGGCTTTCATAAGGGAATTGGATAAGTACTTGAAGGGAAAAAAAATTGCAGGGCTACGGGGATAGGGCAGGGGAGCGGGACTAGCTGGATTGCTCATGCAGAAAGCTGGCACGGACTCTAAGGGCAGAATGGCCTCCTTCCGTGCTGTAACCATTCTATGATTCTTTCCAATGCAGCACTCAAAGCAGAATATGCAAAACTGCACATGAATGGGGCTGAACCAGTGATCCATCCAAGACCAGAAGAACTCCTTTGACTAGGAACTATTTTCCTTTGCTTTGCACTTGGGTAACTTCAGTTCCTGAGCACAAAGCAGAGGAAAAAGGCGAAAAAGCTGATATGCTAGGTCTTTGCCCCTGTACGTTGCAAAAGAATTTCCGAGGGACCTCGAGGGAGGGTGGTTATGGAGTAGATACTCTCCAATAATGTGCAGCCATGCTATTGAAGTGGGACATAGCCTCCCATCTCATTTTTCTCCACCAGCATCAAAAGAGTGTGCATTATGAAGGCCCCGAATGTGTGGGTCTTAGGCCCTGCACTCAGCCCTTCCCATATTGGAGAGGCGCAGGCAACAAGGAGGAGGAGCCCGGAAAAAGATTAGTACCTTTCCTTTACAGATATTGGACACCATCCATGGGTTTGCGGCTGAAGCTCATTATTGCTGCTGCAGGTCTACTCGGGGGAAATTTACGAGCTAGGCTAATGATCAAAACACAGAAATCCAAGTAAGTCCCGGTCCAGGCATTGGGGGCGAGAGGATAGAAGATTGGCCCTGTTGTCTTCTGCCCTTGAGATGTGAGGTGTGCGTATGAAATGGGTTTCCATGCTTTATGACAACTTTTTTGGTAACATTAATGAACAGAATGAAATAAATACCATTTTTTAAAAAAAAGAACAACATTGTTGTCAATATTTTAACCTCAGTGATAAGATACAATTACCTGAAAAACTACCAAGCATTGTTGCTGTAATATCTCCACCATCAAAGACCTCCAGGGAGTCCCAGTTTTGCTCTGTGGCAAAGCCAATAATTTGAATCTGAAACCACAATTAAATATAATGCGTCAATTTAAAATTGATCTATATTATATTTATATATGCACATTCGTCAAATTAACATGTCAGACAATATATATGAAGAGGCAAAGGTGAGACATTATAGAAGAATTTGGACAATCTCAATTCAAGTCCTTGGCAGACACAAACCTACTGCATAAAACTGCTCAATATTCTGTGTAAGATGGGACTAAATTGTATGTGTCATTCAAAAGAGCCACGAGGAGGATGGCCGTAGGAAATGGAAATCTCAGGCAGATGCACAAATCAAGGGCTGCCTGAGATTTTGTTGAAGGCAAGTTATCGGAACAGAGTAGAGAAAGCTATAATCTGGATGAGACCCATGCTCTACCTAATGCAGGAATACTTCACAGGGAACATCAGAACATCGCGTAAGAAATAGGAGCAAGAGTAGGCCATACGGCCCTCATGCCTGCTCTGCCATTCAATAAGATCATGGCTGATCTTCAACCTCAACTCCACTTTCCCACCCGATCCCCGTATCCCTTGATTCCCCTAGAGTCCAAAAATCTATTTATCTCAGCCTTGAATATATTCAATGACTCAGCATTCACAGTTCTTTGGGGTACAGAATTCCAAAGATTCACAAACCTGAGAGAAGAAATTCCTCCTCATCTCAGACTTAAATGGCCGACCCCTTATCCCGAGACTATGCCCCCTAGTTCTAGACTCTCCAGCCAGGGGAAACAACCTTTCAGCATCTACCCTGTCAAGCCCCCTCAGAATCTTATATGTTTCAATGAGATCACCCCTTATTCATCTAAATTCCAGGGAATATAGGCACATTCTATTCAATCTCTCCTCATAGGACAACCGTCTCATCCCAGGAATCAATCTAGTGAACCTCCATTGCACTGCCTCTAAGGCAAGTATATCCTTCCTTAGATAAGGAGACCAAAATTGTATGTAGTACTCCAGGTGTGGTCTCACAAAGCCCTGTACTATTGTAGCAAGACTTCCTTACTTTCGTACTCCAACCCCCTTGCAATAAAGGCAAACATGCCATTTGCCTTCCTAATTACTTGCTGTACCTGCATACTAACTTCCTGTGTTTCTTGTACGAGGACACTCAAATCTCTCTGAACACCAACATTTAATAATTTCTCACCATTTAAAAAATATTTTGTTTTTCTATTCTTCCGACCAAAGTGAATAACCTCACATTTCCCCACATTATACTCCATCTGCCACCTTCTTGCCCACTCACTTAATCTGTCTATATCCCTTTGCAGACTCTCTGTGTCCTCCTCACAGCTTACTTTCCCACTTAGCTTTGTATCGTCAGAAAACTTGAATACATTACACTCAGTCCCTTCATCTAAGTCATTAATAAAGATTGTAAATAGCTGAGGCCCAAGCACGGATCCTTGCGGCTCCCCACTAGTTACAACCTCCCTACTCTCGCTCTTCTGTCCTTTAACCATCCTCTATCCATGCTAATATAGTACCCCCAACCGCATGAGCCTTTATCTTGCATAACAACCTTTTAAGCAGCAACTTATTGAATGCCTTTTGGAAATCCAAATATAATACATCCACTGGTTCCCCTTTATCTACATTGCTAGTTACATCCTCAAAGAACTCTAATAAATTTGTTAAACATGATTTCCCTTTCATAAAACCATGTTGACTCTGCCTAATCATATTATGGTTTTCTATGTGTCCTGTTACCACTTCCTTAGTAATGGATTCCAGCATTTTCCTGATGACTGATGTCAGGGTAACTGGCCTGTCGTTCCCTGTTTTCTCTCTCCCTCCTTTCTTGAACAGCTGGGTTACATTTGCTATCTATCAATCTGCTGGGACCATTCTACAATCTAAGGAATTTTGGACGATCACAACCAATGCATCCACTATCTCTGCAGCCATCTCTTTTAGAACCATCAGGTCCAGGGCATTTGTTGACTTTTAGTCCAATTAGTTACTCTAGTACTTTTTCTCTCCTGATATTAATTAGTTTAAGTTCCTCACTCTCATGAGCCCCTTGGCTCCCCATTATTTTTGGTATGCTTTTTGTGTCTTCTACTTTGAAGACAGATACAAAATATGTGTTTAACATCTCTGCCATTTCCTTATTCCCCATTATAATTTCTCCTGTCTCAGAGTCGAAGGGACCAATGTTTACTTTTGCTACTCTCTTCCTTTTTACTATCTTTTAGAAGCTCTAACAATCTGTTTTTATATTTCTTGCTAGTTTACTCTCATATTCTATTTTCTCCCTCTACATCAATATTTTGATCATCCTTTGGTTGCTGATTTCTAAAACTCTCCCAATCCTCAGGCTTACTGCTATTCTTTGCAACAGTATAGACCTCTTCTTTTAATCTAATACTGTCCTTAACTTCTTTAGTTAGCTACAGATGGATTACTTTTCCTTTGGAGTTTTTATTTCTCAATGGAATGTATATTCGTCGAGAATTTTGAAATATTTCCTTAAATGTCTGCCACTGGTTATCTACCGTCATACCTTTTAATCTACCTCAGCAAACTCACCTCTCATACCTATGCAATTGGTTTTATTTAAGTTCAGACTCTAGTTTCGGACTTAAGTTTGTCACTCTCAAACTCAAAGTGAAATTCTACCATATTATGATCAGTCTTCCCCAGAGGATCCTTTACAATGAGATTACTAATTAACCTGATCTCATTTCACAATACAAGGTCTAAAATAACCTGTTCCCTGGTTGGTTCCATGACATGTTGTTCTAGGAAACTGTCTTGAATGCATTCCATGAATTCGTCCTCCAGACTATCCTTGCCAAATTGATTTGCCCAGTCTTTATGAAGATTAAAGTCTCCCACAATTATTGCATTACCTTTGTTACAAACTCCTATTATTTCTTGATTAATACTCTGTCTAATGTATTGCTACTGTTAGGGGGCCTATAAACTACTCCCACCAGTGTTTTCTGCCCCTTGTTATTACTTATCTCCACCCATACTGATTCTACTTCCTGATCTTCAGAGCCAAGATCCTGGATACTGTTCACAAAACATGGGGGAATGGGGGGAAATCCGGCAGGGAGGATTGTATCCCTCTTCTAGAACCTGCCTGATTTACCTTTCATTGTAACTAATGGAAGGAAAATCAGTCCAGTTCTGTTACAAACGAGAGATTCTCTCCGTGCCCCCCCACCCCACCCTGCCCTCAGAGTCTCCTTTCTGCACTGCACCTAGGCGATATTCAATGGTCAGGAGGTAGGGATAATAATCTACACCCTGTTCTCAACACTGACAGACTAGCCTTTGCTCAATGAGCAGAATATGCACCCAAATAATGATCAAAAATACATTCTGTGAGTAACTGACGCAGTACAGTCCCCATCGCTTATAGTGGGCAGGTCATGCGAACGCTATACGCAGTGTCTGGTATAAGCAGGAAATTAACAATCCATTCTCTGATAAAGCCAATGATGATACAGTATCTGTAAATACACTGGAATAGCTTCCTGTCTGTTTCAAGGCATGAAGGAGTGGAAAAAATTGCCTAGAGCCTAAAATGTCTCGTACATCTGATACTTTTGAATTTGTTCAATGAAATTCTTTGGTCAATGGAGACCTGCTATGATCTTCATTCATATTCACATCAAGGTCATACTTTAAAATTGCAAGTGTGTTTCAGAATTTGATTAGCAGGTTTAAATGTTGTATCCCGCAGAGTTTAATGGGAAACAAAGTGTATAATTGTCATGAAGTACTGAAGCTGTTTGATAAAATGTGTCGTGCTTATTGGGCCTATTGAGATTGTCCCTCTGGTATTCCAGATCCCCCAGCCTATGTCCAACTGCATTTTCAATTCCCCTAACATCTTCCACCCAAACACATTACCTGCTCAATTATTTACATTATCATCCGGTGGATTATTTGGAATCGGACGTCTGATTGGTTGGGTAGTCACTGTGTGCGTTTACTGTAGCACCAATAAAACCTACGTATATTTGTATTAAAATGTTTCTGAGGGGAAAATGGCTCCTGCCGCTGGAAATTCAAACAGTAAATAAACTCAGTAACACCATTAGTTTAAAAACAACACACATCCTTTAAAGTGCTACGCATTGTAATGTGTTTTTTGGCTCTGCCGTAGGTTTAATAGACAGATCCTTAATATATGTTTTATTGTAATTTGTAGAAAGCAGATCTACAGCCTTTACATACCATTAATCTCCCTAATGATACACTGTTAAATAATAAGTTACTAATATGAAGTAAATGAAAAGAAATTCTGCTCAATTAATAGTACTTAACCTGAGTTCACCAGACACCCACATGAACAGAGGGTAATTACAGAAGGGACATCGATCTGATAGTCATATCTCCACAAGTGAAGCTCACTGTATAACAGGTACTCCTTGTTTCCTGCTACCCCGCTTCACCTTTCAGCCAATACACCTCTGCGCTCTGCAATCCTTTCCTTAATCCACCCATCTTATCAACCATCTCCATGCTTTCAAGTCTCCTCAAAACCCTTCGCTTTAAACGTACTTTTGTGCATCGCTCCTCCTCCACTTCGTCGAATCATAGAATATGACACAGGAGGCCATTCGGCCCATCATGCCTGTGTCGGCTCTTTGAAAGACCTATCCAATTAGTCCCACTCCCCTGTTCTTTCCCCATAGCCCTGCAAATTTTTCCCCTTCAAGTGTTTATCCAATTGCTTGTTAAAAGTTATTACTGAATTTGCTTCTGCCATCTTTTCAGGCCGTGCATTCCAGATCATAACAACTCGCTGCAAAATATTTATTTTACCTTAAATCTGTGTCCTCTGGTTACTGAACCTTCTGCCACTTGAAACTGTTTTTCTTTATTTACTTTATCAAAACTGTTCATGATTTTGAACACCTCTATCAAATCTCCCCTTAGCCTTGTCTGCTCTAACGAGAACGACTCCAGTTTCTTTAGTCTCTCCACGTAATTGAAGTCTTCCATTCCTGGTACTATTCTAGTAAATCTCCACTGCACCCTCTCTAAGGTCTTGACATCCTGCTGGGGAATCAGTTTGCACGATTATCTAGAGTTAAAAGTGAAGATTCCCAGACCCTAGTGACAGGTTTAACTCTCCAGGTCCCAATAGTCAGACAGAAAGACTGGCTGGTCAATCGTCAATAGTGCCCTGGAGTACTGCAGACCTGCCTGTTTCAGGTGCCAAATTACCAAGCTTGCCACAAAGGGCTGACTGAGGTCTGAAGTTTCATCAACAGGCATTTCATCTTGAAGCCACCTAAACCCCAGAGTCCCATTTACAACACCCGCTCACCCCCACCCCCCCATCCCCCCCCCCACTTTGCTGTAGCTGCTTGTCTCTCCTCAACCCAATCCTACTAAGTTCTGAGCAAATGAGTTAAGAGCGCATGTTCTCATGCAAGTCTCAGAGTTTCCTCATCAGCTTTGTAGTGGACATCGGCTTCAATGTGGTGGAGGGAGTTACATAGGCCAATCTGCAATGTGCCAGCCATCTTAATGTCCTGGACATGCAAGTCCAGTGCCATATGCCAGTCTTACTCATCATCAACTGTTAAATCTTAGTTCTTGGGTGAGAAAGGGGTCTGCCTGCTGCGAGATTAACTCTGCTGCCAAACACACAGTGACATGTCAGCATAAGATGGAGTTCTCTGTCCTTCATTGCTTTCTCCTTTCACCACAAATACAGCTCACGGCTTGGTCTTAGATCTTCCACATGGGCCAGAGGAAGCCCTTCAGGTGCATGCCTAGGAGTTCTGGCCAGTGAAAGTGATTTGTACTGTGTCAAGCCTGAAGTTGGGAGCTCCACTGGTATTCATTTAAATTTAGTCTGGGAAATTTAGATGCAGGAAAGCATCTTGTGAGATCACTGCATGATATAAACCAAGGTGTGCAAGATCAACTATTTCCTACATGCCAAAATATCAAACAGCATTAGTGTATTGGAAGGCTTTGAAACAAGGTCTAAGCTTTTGCTTAAATTTACACACACACAAACATTAAACACTGAGGAGACATTGGTGAGGTTTTTATGTATCCAATTTAACTGCAACTTGTTTACCGCAGGGACCTCCTGCAAGGACTTGAAGGGAATGCACAAGCAAACAGATTTCAGCGCACTTCAGAACAATCCAGGGTGATTCTAGTTATTGGAATACTTTATCATTACTTTAATTGTCCTCTTTGTTCGGGACTCATTCAGGTATGATTTGTAGCGTGAGAGCGGAATTATTGCTTATTTGAAATCATTACTTTGAGCAGAATCCGTCGGGAAATAACTCCTCTTGTGCTTTGTGCCTCATGTTATTTGACTACATTTTGATTTGTACTGTAGAGGACTGATAATTGGTTCCAGGTCACCACAGATAAGGGACTACTGTTTGGCTATTTTGGTTACAAAATCAAACTCAATGTTTTAGTGTCTAAAAAAGGCATAGATATCAGGACAGATCTTACAAATGTCTAACTGCTGTAGATTTTAAAAAACAAAAACTATTTGAAGAGTTATTTTTTTTTAAGCAACATAGTGTTCCTAGCCAATAAATCGAAGGTACCCTGCCTTCCTGACTGTGCCAACAGTGCTTTGAAACAATCCAATGTGGTGAGTGGGAGTGGTCAGGGAGAAATCCCCCGGTGATTTCTTACACCCTTCTGGCCTTTACTCAGCACCTCCCCTGCTGAGGGACTCATTGCATTAGTCTGTGTTGCAGCGTGTTACTGCTCCAACACTTTGTGCTACAGAGTTTTATTTGGTTGTTGTGTGTTTTTATTAGATTTCCCCCAAATGGTCATACAGACTAGGGAGGTCTCAGGTTCAATCTCTGGTCTGTGCTGAAGTTAGCTGATCTCAGCTGGGAGAACATTGAAGGCACTAGGAATTAATTTTACTGTCGCTTGGCTCGGATGGGAGGGGGGAAAATCAACCAGACTTTTACCCTGATTGCTCCCCAGTAATTACTGCTGGAAAGCACAAGAGCGGATGCTGGGAAAGAGCAGGATCGGGCTGGCATGTGATGCCTCTAAAGGCGAATATTCTGCTGGTGCTCGCTGTCGGATCTCACACATGACAAATAGCCACTTGGGCAAGGTATTGGAGGACGATGAATGCCTATAGAATTATACCCAACAGGAGTCAACACCATAAGGAGGCTGTTGGAGAGAAGAGGAAACATTGGAATAAATTCAGGGAGTTATCAGAACTCAGTGTGGAGGGACCACTGAGCAGGCACAGTAACTGAATAAGTTATGTTTTTTAAAAAATAGCTAATTAGGCCATAATTCTGATTTACATGAATGCACTCTTCAAACAAAACAAGATTAAGCTGTCATGCTGAGATAATGCTTGGGCTGTATTTGTGATTTTGACATTTGATTGCTCTGTATATAAATGAATTCATTTGTTAAGGTTCTTTAATGAAAAATGAATAATTAATTTAGCTGAAGTAACTGCACTTGGCCTCCTTTACACAAGTAAATACATTGATTTCATAAGCTGAGTGCCTACATTGTTACATTAAGAATTCAGCATTCTAAAAAAATCTGGAACAGATAATGAATCTGTAATTAGTGCACTAAGTATTCATGTGGAGAGGGGTCAATGATAATGAAAATTAGATTATAATTGATCATCTGAATAATTGTAAACAAATTAATGTATTTTTAACATGCCTTACTTTTTCATTCCCATTAATGTCATTAACATTTAAATGCTGGTTTCCTGAGCAACCTGGTACATATTTCACACCAGTTGCCCAGAGTTTAATGGTACATCAGGGAATAGCCTCTGATGTTCTGCTCTAAATATTCAGTAGGTATTCTTGAAGTGGCCATCAGCTACATCCATTTCATCAATAGGGTAGGCAAGCAGGACAGGTGACCCATGAACCTTGAGTGAAAAGCTCAGATATCTGAGTAAACAGCTTTACAATAGCCTTTCACCTCAGCGTTCTCTGATATGCAGTTACTTCTCACAAATGCATGTTGCAGTTTTTTCTGCATTATTACATTTTTCCCCTTGTTATTCCAGGCTGTCTTGTGTTGTATTTATTTAAATTACATAATGGTCAGATGCCATTTAGAAAAGACCTCATTTTTGTTTTTAAAAATGCATTTGATGGATTACATTTTGAGGGTGTGCACGTACTGAATTATTGTTTGTGTTGGGAGAGTGTCACCACAATAGTTTCATTTTATTTTCATTTCCTTTTATTATGTAGTGCACATCGGTGAAAGAGAAATGTGCACTGAATTTTTCCAGATTTGTTTGCTCAATAAATTTGCACATGAAATATAGACAAAGTTGGGATGCAGTTTATTCCATTGTCAATTTTCTGGTCATAAACACCCATAAAACAATGTAACCAGCTGCTCCTCCCACAGATCATAGATCAGAGATGACCAAAGATCACTTCCAAATACAGACGAACATATGATTGTTTCTGGTTGCAGTTCTCACAAGACAGCGATGGATGATGTAATCCATTTGTCCATCTGAGCTCACCTATTCAGAGTGAACCTGCAAACCCCACCCCTCACCACTTCCAGCTGTTCCTTGAATGATTCTAAAGTTTCTGCCTTCACTGTCCCACCCAGAAATCCACTCCAGATGTTAATAACTCGGTGCGAAGAACTTGCTACTTTCATGGAATGTGATGAATCGCACATTTCATTTTTGATCCGTGAATTAAAGAAACATAATTTATTGTTCAGGAATATAGACAAATAAACATTTCTGGCTGACTTGATTGTTGGCAGTACTTATGTGCAATTACCCATGAGAATTCATGGCACTTCTATGGATATTCCTGAATGATGGAGAATGAATTCAAATTGGGTAATCGGAAATAACTCATTTATCAGAAACCACGGACGTCACAATATTTTAAAGGAAGCAATTTGACACTGAACACGAGAAGATATCTACAGCAGACCCAAATTTATATCACTCGCCTGCCAGAATCTACTGGATTATTCATTATAGCTTTAGCTATCTACAACTAACACAGAATTCCTGATACATTACCACTAGTGATAACAAAACAGTGTGCATAAAGGGGAAAAACTCAATACCCTCCATAGGTTGAAAAATGCTGGAAATAACAGAAGAAGCTTAATCTGTGGAAAGCTAAATAAAATGAATCCAATTTGGAAGCGAAGAGCAACATTAAATTGGGAAAGAAGTGTTCTTTCAGTAAATAAGGACTCTTCCTGCAAATTCTTTAAAATGAACAGTCAAACCTTGTCATTACAAACTCAATTCTTAGCAGGAATTTGAGCTGTGCTTTGGACAGTAACAGAACTTGTGTCAGGACCACAAGAAAAAGTTGATTACAAGAGGTCTGTAATAATATTAGGACGCTTTAACAGTAAGGTTCTAGTGTACTGAGACTATTCAACAGGAATTGATGAGGTACTAACTATATGATTAACTCTACTTGAATGAATATCTAAATATTAGAAGTGAAAACATAAATTGCTTTTCTACCTACATCCATTTTATTTACTCCTGTTAAAGTGAGTGCTGCATTGGATGTAAAATATCTAACACAACACTTTACAAACAGGAGAATCAGATGATGCTATGATGCTATTAATGAGTTTAAATTAAAAATACCTCTTTTAATATCCCATTAACAAGGCTTGCGTTGCTGAAGTTCTAGGATTTGTGGCAGAGCCAACCCAACAACAATGGTGTATTGATACATTCAGAACTAAACGTTCCGAAATTTCCTGATGGAAGTGATAATGCGCCTTCAAGCATAATTATTCTGGCTGTTTAATCATATTGAATCAGTCCTTTTTTTTCTGGCCAGACTCGTTTCGCTAGTTTACAGCCCAGTAAGGTCATCACATTGCATGACTTGCACTATTTCAATAATTAACTAAATTACGTCAAAAGATAAAATCTGCAGCAATAGTGACACTTGGCCTCATATTGCTCCTCTGTATGCACGAGGTAAATAATCAAGCAAGGGACATTAAAACTTTTGCACTACTTCTTCAAGGCTCTACAATATAATATAGAAAATTAAATATATATTGTCTGAGATTTCCCACTTAGCAGGCTCTGTCAACTGAAATCTGGACATACACCATTAAAAAAAATTACATCTTTAGCTTAGTGTAGTGGGTGTCATAGGCACTTTAGGATAAAGAACATGAGTCTCTCCCACACCCCCACCTGCCTGAAGTTGTGCCCAAGCTGCACAAACACCTCTAACTCTCATTATCACACTTGAAGAGCTGATTCCAGTGCCCTTGGAGCACTGTGTTTCAGTACCTTTTGACTTGAGCAGGAGAGGAATCATACCACTGGCAAATTTATGACTTTCATGAATTGGGACGTGGTATTAATCATTCAGTAATGGACTGGGATACAAAATATGGACAGAGTCAAAGCCAAATACTTTATTTCCATTTGTACCCAGAAATGTTTTTTCTTATCATCTATATTCTGCCTAGTTCAGAATAACCAAGGGAGATGGCTGCCCTGCGGCATTCAGCATCAGGTCTGCCATTTTGAAGGCCATTACAGATTTTCCCTTCTCTAACCTAGAGGCGTTGAGGCCAACTGTAGTATCTTTATCGCCGCCCTGATAGATCAGGTAATTCAGCACCAACATAGGACTGAACGTGGGACATAACCAATCTGAATGTTCATTTACACATTGGATAATCTCACTGAGGCACTGCATGGAGAGGGAAGGGCTGATATTTTGCTTTACAGTGCAATTCAATCCTTGGATGCACATGTGGTTGCAATGGACGCAGAAGTTATTTATACCTAGATTAACTTACATCCGTAATGGCCTATCAGAACGTAATGACAGTGAGGCTCCTTATTTAAAAGGGGTGTTGATGGCAAGGCTTCCCTCTGAAAAGCACATAGGTAACGAGCCTCCCTCTTGAACAAATCAGAAATATGTTTATTTATCTCTCCGGCAAATCGTGGCAGAATGTTTTTTTTTCAAAGCTAAAGTTTTGTGTGTTATAGTCTTTCCCAAAATCAGAATAACTTTCACACCCAAATAAACATTTAGTGGGGATATTTCAGGGCAGGACTCAACGTGTGATGATTTCTACATTTTTAGAACAGTGGGCAGATTCTTGATGGTATATTTGAAATCAATTGTCATTCACCTTTCGTTCAATATTAATAAATACCTGTATGCCGGCTCCTTCAGGGACTGTGATTTTCCATAAACAGTTCAGGCTGTTCTGGTAAGGATCCGGGAAACCCGGTGATAGAATTGTGCCCTTTCGTTCTGTGAGATTTCCTCCACAAGGCACTGAAAAGAAAATGATGAACTGGTTTCATTAAGACTGAATGTGAATAGGTGTGTGGGTCTTGTAGAAGGAGAATTAATGTCCTCATATGCAGCTGTACACTCTACGATTTGTCATAAATCCCTGGCCAAGCAGTAATTGCTGTAAACTGTTTTCTGCTCACAGAATCAGAGGACCAAAATGTTGCATAATAAAATGCTGTTTGTGCAAATGAAGAAACAGTATTTTTTAAAATGTAAATTTTTACCTTTTAGCCTCACTGGTATGATTTGGGTGACCTTCAAATACTTTCTTTTATGCAACGGCAAACCTACACTGCCTGTGAAGTGAAACGTGATCTTATGCACAAAATAATCTGTGGTAGCTGGTCAATGAACCTTTTTACATGATACATTGCACACTGAGATAATAAGAATTATCACTGGACCTGATCAATGCAACTAATGGACAAATAATGCTTTGACAGACCCTTTATCTCAGGCCAGGAACTACAAATCTAGTTTAATAAGTTAAGTTAAACAACAACAGCAGATTTCATTAGATTACAGAACTTTCCTTCACATATAGTCTGATTAATGTCTCTTAGTTCTCGAAGTTCTCTATAGGATTATATGTTTTATGTTTTCGCACAGCAGCCAGAAGCCCTTATCAATGGTGATCACCACTATTGCTACAGGCTTCTCAGGCTCATATCAGCAGCAGACTTTCCTCATCCACTTCCAGGTACTAGACCTGATAGGGGTGGACCTGTGCCAGGATGTGTCTGGACCATGCAAATTATTGGAACCAGCAAATCCAAGTAGGTTTGGGTCAGGCCAGGGGTAGAAGAGGAAAATTGGCCCTAAAAGGTCTTTTATGATTCCAAAGAAGACAAATTTCCCATCTGTCACAATCAGAGCATTAAAATGATACTGTGACTAATGAAAGTTGGATTTGTTTCTGAGATCATGTTCGCAATATTCAGCATTAAAACAATGTTCAAGAGTAACTTGTTCATAACAAACATTCTCAACCTAATTCTTAAAGATTAATTTTTAATTCATACAAGTAGCAGATTTCAAATTCAAACAGTGACACTCAGAAGTTTTAAGTGATGAATGTACTGATTTTCCACTATTAAAAATGTTTGCTGTCAATGGGCTGTTCCATTGTGAATGCCATATTTCTGTATTATCTCTTCAGCTTCTGGAACCATTCCAAGTAAACATTAAGGAACAATAATAATCACAACCCATAGTACAAATTTTTAAATTTCAAACATTTGGACCTGTTGGATGTGAACATTTTAAAAAGATAAATATCTTTTGAATGAGTCACAGCTTTCCTGCATATTTATTGATGTTTGTGAGGTACTTGCACATAATACTTTGAGGATTGTGCATTGTTTGGTAAATTTCATTTCAAGGATTGGCCAAGTGAGGTTCATCCTTTGGTTAGGGAGAATGGTTGGAGGTATGCTGAGTCGTGGGCATGGCTGAGATCTGGACAGCCTGTAGTTTCTGGAGGTTTCCGTACAATCAGTGGAGAGATGAGGTCTTCTCGGCTGTTTGTAGGATCCTGGACTCTCTTCAGGAATGGAGAGCTAAAGATTCTTGAGAGGGGGCATAGGTGGAGAATGAAGTGCATATTAATCTTGCTTTGCAGATTCATGAGCAGTTTGTGCATTATTAGCTGTGACTGAGTAAATATCCAGAGGTGCTTTGTCTACATGTTCGGTGTTTGCGTGTGTTTGAAAGTGAGTGTGAGAGAGAGGGGTCAGGTTGCATTACATTTGGGAGATGTATCTTCTCACTAGTAAGAACTAAGTTGTCAACATTTTAAAATTATGATTGGTATGATACTGCAAACACCGTTCCTGCACAATACATACAATTCAGAGGCACTATTATTGCAATCTTGTTTCTCAATTTACAATTTCAATACAGCAGGGATTGCAACTTGATCCTATGTAGGGTTGGGATGATGTTCTGTTTGCAAAATTGACTTTAGATGATATAACCTCTGAGTTTTTGTATTGACTGTTGAAATCTCCCACAGCCATCCCTATATCTTTTAAAACAACACACCAGGTTGGGGCAAAAAAAATCTACAATACTCATTTGCAATCCATGAGGGAGACAATGAGGCTTTTTCTCAGCGGAGGTCAGTCAGTTTCAGGAGTTTGTCTGCTTGCATTGCTGAGCTCTGCTTTCTGCCTCCAGGTGCTGTTTCTGTTAAGGTTGCAATTCACGAGCAGAGGCCAACGCAAGAATTACATGTTCCTGAAATCGATCTTTGTACATAACCTGAACATCATAGTAGAAAATCAGCTTTAAAAAAAACAGGTAAAAGCTCCTTTAGCTGCAATCTGTACATCAGAAAACAATTCATTTTGAAACCACTTAATGTTTCCTACAAACAGTTTCTATTTTGTCTTACACATGCTTTGTGCTATTGGAGTCCAATTCTATGACCATCTGGAAGTCTCATTCTGTAAACACATAAAAGGGTCAAAGTTCAAGGTAACCTGGTAGACCCACTCTACTGAAGTATTACTTAGACGACTAAATTTCAAATTTGAGAAACTCAATAAAGCAACATTCTCTCTTAGTTCCATGTTGCAAAATCACTGGGTAAGCCACTGCTTACTATGCAATAAGGAAGGCCGAACAGATCACTGATGAGACTCCTATGTTTCTTGCATCTGCGGCTTCAATATTTTTCGTTAGGCTAAGTACGTAGAGGAGATAGAACAACAGGCACCCAGCGGAAAAGAAAGAAATAATTTCCACTCCCGCGTTGCTGCTAGTGGATGTCAGTCTCCTGGAGCTTTTTTAAAGAAGAGAGAAGTGAAAATTCAGAAGCCTAGAGCATCCACACTCAGAATGGGTGGGATGAACAGGTACTCTGTTTGGTATTTGTTTACACAACGCCTGTGAGGGTAACTGTTTTATTCATCTTTACTTTTAGTGGCGACTGTTACAACCCTCTAGCATGCTCCAATGAATGCTCATCATTCCATGTTAGACTCCTCTTGGCTTGGCAGCCATTTCCTTCTGGGGTTCAAGTCTGAAATTGACTTTCCACCTTGAAATATCGATTGATAGCACAAGTAATCGATGGGGGGAATGTAACCTTTTCACTCCACAATTTTAAGTACTCTAAGACAGCAGTAGCCTGCATAGTAAGGATCGACAGTGGAGAAGAAGTACTTCAAATCGCAGCATTATTACTCCAGGTAATGAACTCTTATATCACACTGGAGTACAGTAAAATCCTTTCATAATTCGGATTCAATAAAACAACTTTTGGACAAAGAGATAAGAACTTAAGAGGTTCAGTATCCAGGTCGGAAAAAAAACACTCAAAGTTGGGGATGGGAAAGACTTTGCCCGAACACCAAATTTTGTGCTGATACATTAATTGGGCTGAATAAATGTTATGAATTGCAAGACTGGAGTAAATTATTGTCAACATCCCCATGTAATGGACACTTAACTCTATTCTTCACTCCGCCCCCCCCCCACACCCCCACAGACAAATAAATAATTTTTCTGTACAATCCCACTTTCAGCTGGTTGGGAACCCTGTGAACATCCCAGCAAATGAATCTGCCATTGTTAACTTCAAGGCAAATGCAAAATTTAAAGGCAGGTACTGCAAGGTGTGAGGAGAGCTGGACAAAAGGGGTAAACGTTTTATCCCACATCAGTATAATAATCAAATAAAATGTCTCAGAATTCCAGAAAAGGTCACAAGAGAATGAAGTCGACATCTAATTATCATATACTCAAGGAATATATCTAACACTAACAATTAAACAACCACAGGAATAAATTCCAAAATAATCCCTGTATGGTAGTCAAAGTGGTTAATAGACAAGCCTAAGGCTGGGCGTGCTGCCAGCAGTGCTCATTCTCTTTGGACATCACTGAACCTTTAGATGGTGCAATAGCTGCACGTTATTCAAATTGGTGCATCTTATGATCACAGATCTTTGAGAGGGCTATCTGATTATCCCACACCCCTGAAAATGTTTCTTTTTCAAGAATATATCCAACTCCCTTTTGAAAGTTATTACTGAATCTGCTTCCACCACCCTTTCAGACAATGCATTCCAGATCATAACAGCCCGCTGCGTAAAAAACATTTTTCTTTTGCAAGCAATGGGTCAGCGTCCTTGGCTGGTGAAAAGTGAGCTTGACTAAAAGTAATTATCATTTTAGGTTTCTTCACTTTGCAGTACACAGTAAATATTTAAAGAATGTCACCATCAGGACTCGTTCTAAAATATCAAAGTCACAAAGATCTGGTAATAATGCTGCCATCCATTTGTGTCCTGTTGAATGGCTGCCAATGACATACATGGGGGAATTCAAGAATAACTGAGTCCAACCTTTTTCTTTGTTGGGTGGGAGAAAGAAAGAAGACAGAATTCCTTTGGTGATGAAATGATGGGTTACTAAACACCACAAAAATTCAATTCTCACGATCATCTCAAAATCACTTTTGCCATGAATAAAATAGTTTAGTATAACCGACAGAGCTTTATGTGCCCTTATCCCAGCACAGTCTGAATGAAGTAAGCACGACCACAATGGATGTCATTTCTCAATGGAGTTGACACTATGCTCCCGAGAACAGCTCAGTAAAGAAGAAATCAACCAGACAAGAATGACTGAGCAGAGCAAGAAAACATAACTCTTGACAGAACAATAGTTTTGATTAGTTCTCACTGATCTTTCTTGTTCCCTTGTCTTCGCCATTTCCCTTGTGCTTCTCTGTATTTTGTCAACTCACTCCTCCATGAATTTCATTCAAACTGGCTGGCATTGCTTGCCCTCAGTGCTGAGATTTGAAGCGTGCTATTTTCAGTGATGTAAAATTGTTTTTTGTTTTTATTCCTTTGGTAAACACTATAAGCTGCTGTAGTTAAGTTATTAATTTTCTGAATGAACTTCTGTTAATTACATTGCCAATAAAAGAAAAGTTGGTAATCTAGTCCCTTTAAATGGAATTGACATGTTTTTTTCTCTGGAATCCGATGTTGGTTGACAAATCACTAGTTTGGGAATTTCTCGACATCTGGTGCAAACATGGATCCAGATATTCTAATGATTAATGACTGCCAAAAACAAAATACAATGATTCATTTGCTGACAAGTTGTCAGAATTAGTCAACATGACTAGTCCTGTGGCACAGCATGTCAGAGCTCCATCACGCTAAACTGTATGGTGCGGGAATATGCATTGGTACCCACAAATGCAAGGGAAAGAAAGTAAGGGAGCGAGAGTCACTCAGGGTGTGCTGGCAAACCTCCAAGCAGTTGATATTGGCAGAGCCCTGGGAACAAGCTGGTGACTATCCTTTGGGTGTCTACTCTCTGTGACAGGGATAGTGAATGAGGCAGTGAAAGTAAAAGAGAAGGACAGAAAATATTATTCTTCTTCGTAGCAATTTTTGCCACCCCTCTTAAAATTGTAGACTCGTTGCTGAGGTCCAGTTGTTAAGACACAATTGCTAAGGATCAATTCGACAGATGCTGGCCACTTTCTAGTACCCCATCCAAGCTGTTGATATTAACGTGAGAGTTTTGACAGTGAGTTTTGGCAGGCTATTCCACTGCAGGGGTTGTCACCGCTGAGTTCAATCCAGGCCTCACCTGATGTCCACACATTTGCACAACTACAGGGTCATTGGATAGCAATCAGGAGCAGGAATGCTGGCTGGTTTTTCCCTTTTTGCATTACAGCCAGTTGTAGTATCCCTGCTGCTACTCTGGCTACGGCCAGTGAACTCAGCAGTGACTGGAGATCAAACTGGTCTCCTTCCTGGGCCTCATTGGATAGACTCACTGATTCACTGGAGAAGCTAAAGTGTTATTCTTGAATAATTAGTCAATAGAAACAGGCATTATTCAGGTAAGATAATTCGCTGAATCCTCAGTTTATGCACATAGATGCCAAAATTACTGGGGTCCACTCCACTTGTGCAAATACAGCCGAGCAGAACCCTCGTCCACCCTAACCTGAAGCCAGGGACTCCACCCCAAATCTGGGGGACAGGATCGCTTGCACGATTGGGTCACTCACATTGCGCCTGCAAGAGCATTTCAGCAGTGTCTGTCCTTGAAATCAGGCTTTCCGCCCGCTCCGTCCTCAGGAATTTTAGGGCTTATAGTCACTGGAAGTAAATTCACTAGTTAATAACCTGATGGTCATTTTGTGACTACTTTGTACAAATCAGTGCTTAAATCCTTGCAATAATTCCTTTGGTTGGACTGTATCACGTTTGCCAAGCTTAGCACCTGATTGCAAGTACTACATGTTAATACTAAGGTTTAAGAAATCTTCATGGTTCGGTTCACTTACCTGAACAGCTTGGTGTAGAGTCATTCCACTGTGCCAAGGCATCAGGCACAGCTAGGCATTCTATGTTCTTGGAACCCTGAAGGGCATAACCTGGGTTGCATTCAAAGCGAATGATGGCCCCCACAGCAAAGTCGTTTCCGATTCTTCTGCCGTACCTTGGCTCTGGTACAGAGCTACACTGCGTGGCACTTGTCCGGGGAACAGCTGTAAATTAATCAATGGAGTATCTCAAATACAATTCATGATTTAGCCATCAAACAGACACTGAAGGGGAAGAGTTGAGGCACAAACCTGGAAGATACTGCAAAAGGAAACCTTTCAAACAAAAAGACAGGCTATTTATATGTAACTTGTTTTTGAGCTTTGCATAAAAATCACCTGGAATAAAAACCCTGTATTCCAAATCAGTTTTCATATACACCTTTGATCCACAACACAGAAGTATATGTACGCGCACACACACACACAGAGCAAAAGGAGGAAAATATATCACAAGAAAAGTAATAGCCAACATGTAATATGAATCATGTTGGCCTGGAAAATTGTTTTTTCACCTTTTCAATCTGGACTCAAGTCCATTCCAAAGTTCACTTGCTCTATCAGCTTTAAGGGTTTCATATGAAGTGAATTTTGGTCAGTCTCGGCCTATCTTCCTAGTGAGTATGAACCTACCTCAGAAAATTGCAAGGCCGTTCAGCACAAATTAGCATGACCTGTCAACCTCAAGCAGAGAATCGACCATCAGTGAGAACGATCAAATGGGAAATGGAAAAATCCATATTGGGGCAGTAGGAGGTGCTGTTCTGAAGCTAGGAGTCGAGGAACATTGATAGGGCAGAAAAGATGGGATTTTTCTATGTTTAATTAAACCTTAAGTCTGTCAGCAGGATTTTTGAAATTGTGCTTGTTTTCAAATTTTCAGACTATACGTTGTGACTTTGAAGCAAAACTAATACATGTGATAAAGCTACTCAGAACTCTAAGCCAGAAAAAAACAAAAAAAAACTAATTAAAAATACAGGGCTGAATGTTGAGGCCTCCCTCCTGGCAGAAACAGGGCCGTGGTGTCCGAAATTGGAGGACCTGTTCCTACTGTGGCTGTGGCCATGGCAAAGCTACTCCTGGCTTACTGTTGGGCAGCTGGAGCGCCCCCGAGTCAGATAGTAGGCCCATTCATAATGCAAATCGGGGTCCTGAGTCTTGCAGCAGACTCCAAATAGCATTTTGAAGAGAACTGGTCATAGCAGGTGCCGTGAATGCTCTGACCAGTTCCACTGGCATCAGAGCTGAAGAGGCCCTGGAAAGGTAAGTTTCATGTTATTTTTGTGGAAGCAGGAGTGCACCATTGGTCCACAGAAAAATACTGTGGAGTGCTGCAAGCCTGAGCTCACACCCCACGGCATCGCCTCCCCCCGCTGCTCCCCCCCACCCCACTCCATGGCCACTCCTCTCCCCCCACCCACTCCTCGGCATCGACTGCCCCCGCACCCCACCCCGGTCCTTGCGGTCCTTGGCATCGCCTCCCCCCCGCCCCGGGTCTTGGGCATCGCCTCCCCCCGCCCCCTGGTCCTCGGCATCGCCTCCCCCCATCCCCCCGCCCCACCTTCTCGTCATGCGACTCAAAAAATGTTCCATTCCCTAGCACTGCTGACATCCCTCAACTTGGCTGGTGCAAATGGCAGCACCATAACATAAATAATACTCCATATTCAAACAGTGATCCAACCTCCTCAAACCTCGGGTTACAAATGAACATAATCTGGAGAAGCACATGACATCATCTGAATTCCTCAATTGGAATACTATCCTGCATTTCACAAGGCAATGCCCAATGTTCCCAGTTTTCTTGTTTCCTGAGTAACACACTGATCTCTGTGACCTGCAGCTTATTAGGACATGATCTTCAGATCAATAAACAATGCACGTCTAAGGAATGGAGATTGGCTGGTTGGCTGCTGGTGAACAACAAGATAGTAATTTAATCGGAGAGTTGGCATGACATCATAAACCACAGAAGAGAATCTTTTCAGCTTTATTGAGATTGGGTTCCTGCCAATAATTCATCCATAGCTCTTGGCAAAAAGAACAGAAGTTAAGAATTTTTGAGGAATGATTAGACCTCAGCACGCTCTTCTTTTACAGATCAAACCCACCCTCCCACCATCTGACTTTATCCCTGAGTGCATTATCTTCAGAAACACATCCAATTGCCTCCCGAGCCCACTTATAACCTCTGCTTCAGCAGCCCTTCTTGTTAAATTATTCCACCACTGTATTACCCTTCAGGTGAAAAATGTTCGTCTCATTTTGTTTTTTTCTCCTAAATTCTTAATTTTTAATCTCTGTCACTTGGACCCTCCGCCATGCTGAATACTTTGTCATTTATCTCCATGGTCTTAAAAAACTTCAATGAGATCACCTCAAAATCTGTCTTTTCCAAAGAAAACGAGGACAACTTAGGTTGTCAACCTTTCTTCATAACTTAATTCCTGATAACCAGGATCATCTTTATTGTTAAATAAAATCAGAAAATGCTGGAAAAGCTCAGCAATTGAGGCAGCATCTGTGGAGAAAGAAACAGAGTTGACATTTCAGGTCGAAGACCTTTCATCAGAACTGGAAGATGTTAAAGAGTTGAAGTTTTTAAGCAAGTACAGAGCCAGGGAAAGGTGAGGGGGGGCGGTGGAGGGAAGGGAGGGGAGGAAAGAACAAAAGGGAAGAGCTGTGATAGGGTAGAGGGCAAGAGTGATTAAATGACAAAAAGGATGATGGTGCGAGGCAAGCAGAGTGGTAATGAGACAAGTTAAGAAACAAAACATCGGTTTGGAGTAGCTGTAAATGGCAACAGCAGAACATCTTTATTGTTGGTTTCTGTATCCTCTCAAGGGCAATATCTCTTCTCAGATTAGACGAGAAGATATGCACACAGTACTCGAGACGGGGTCTGACCAATGCTTTATACAACTAAACAAAATCTCTTGATTTCTACTTTATCCCTTGACTAATGCAACCCAGTTCCTTACTTGCCTTTGATATTGTGCGAACGATTTCCCAGATTTATCCACTATAACTACAAGATTTCTTTAGAGGAAGTGAGAGTTTCTGATGTTTAATGAAGCCTTGGTCAACAGTGGCATCTAAAGTCATGCGATGTGATGTTAAACCCAACACAGAATACCAGGTTATTTTTGACGGTGAATTCAATGTCTCCGATCTAGTACAATGCAATTTATTCTGCTTACGTTTAGATTTAGAACAGGAGTGCATGCTGACTTCAGACACATAAGTCACATAACTCAGAAGCTCAAAATCCAATGAGTTATGTAGGCCCAACATATTCTTTGTCAGTTTATGGTAAAGTTCCTTAACCCTGTCTCTCATGATGATTCAACAAATTTGTGCAATATTCGAGTAAGTTCCCCAGTCTATGCTGTTCTCTCTGGTATGGCGATAGTAGCCTCCAGCTGGCCTCTGGTTTAGGAGAAGAAAAGTCAGCCTAGTTTCCCCCTCTTCATCACTATCCAGTCACCCATGCTGGAAGTACGCATGCATGGATGTCAGACAAAGACAAGATCTGAGCTGGCTGAGAAGACCCTTGCAATCAAATGGCGTGCCAACACTTAAAGTTCAGGCATGAATAATGGAGGAGACTCACATGTCAAAATCAGCAAGAGAAAAAGGAAGCATCCTGTAAGAAAAGCACTATACAAGCTTTCTACATTATTGTAAACCTCGTGTTAAAGTAAAATATATGTTAGTTTTGCTGTGAACAAAGGGCTTGCTGTACATCCAAAACAAGCTTTTTATGACCTTGTGAAAGAGAAGGCCTCTTTGAGTAATGAGCACCTGGTTCCATCCTCATAGCCTTGTTTATCAGTTAGAGAAGGGCAGTCATCTCTGGCTGTATGAGGGAGGTGGTACAGCCAAATGTGGATGTCAGGTAGGAGGACTGATAACAATCCCAGCTGCAGAGAGAATACAGAGCCAATTGTCTCTCAAACGTATATAAAGTTGGGTGCTTTTCGGTACTAATTAGAATATTCTCGGAGCAAGGCTGGACTGCTCAACTAATCAAGACCTTCGAAAGTGCACTTTGAAGTCTTGGACAGTGAAAACTTTGTATCAGGTTGTATTCATCTTGTATTATGTTGGATTGTACTCTTGTATTTTAACATCTTTTGTTACTTATTATAAATTCTTAATAAAGCCATTATACTTTGGAATAAACCACCTTGCAACCTTTTGATTAAGGACTCGAACAGTAAAAGTATATTATTTACACATCCACTCGCCTGGAAGGGGGCTACTGCAACAGCACTCGAGAATTTGGACACCATGAAGGTTACAGCAGTTCATTTGATCGGTACCCCTGTCACTGAACTCAATATCCACCCACTCCCCAGTATTGGTGCACTGTAGCTGTAGAACGTATTATCTATAAGATACACTACAGCAACTCACCAAGCTTACTTCAGCAGCACCCCCCAGCCCCATGACCTCCAACACAAAGAAGGACAACAGCAAGATCATGGGAACATCCAAGTCACAAATCATCTTGACTTGCATATATACCGCCATTCTTTCATTGTTATTGGGTCAAAATCCTGGACTTCCCTATCTATTACCATCAAGGGAGCACCATCAGTATATGGACAGCAGCACTTTCTCAGGGCAACGAGGGATGATTAATAAATGAGGCCTTTCCAACATTACCAACAATCTGGGAACAAATAATAAATAAAAACTGGTACATCATCAGAGTTTGGTTGTCAAATTAAACCACATGTTGAGAGTCACAGGTGTGGTGGAACATCAGCCAAAAATAAACCTTTCACTTTTGTTTGGACTAATGCAATATTACTTGTTTAATTCAGAGCACTTACTTTTACACCAATAATGTTATAGTCAATGCCACTGCTGCAAATGGGAATCTAATAAAGGAAGAGGTGAATCAATGGGTAAGTACGGTTAAAGGTAAATATATTACTGTTAAAGATATTTATATTTCTATCTCTTCTATGGAGCTCTGTAGCTGTTCATCTCCTCCATTTCATTTGGCATAGGGTCTGACAGACATGATAGCTAACATAAACCAAGCACATCCCCTACCTAACAACATTGTGGGAGCACCATTGCCACAAGGAATCCAGGGTTCAAGGAGAAGGCCCACTATTATCTTCTCAGAGCAACTAGGGATGAGCAATAAATGCAGCTTTGCCCATGTCATCCACATCCCAAGAACAAATATTAAAAAAACATCCAAACCCATACACATTTATATACATATAAATATATATATACAGACACACATACACACTTGCATTAGATTTTGCTGGTAAGGTGGTGATGGAGAGCACATTGCCTGTTCTGCAAGATGCTTGCAAAGAAGCATTTGTGCCCGAGTGGCCAACAATTGCAGAGGTGCTCAGACACTCACGAGGCCTAAAGAAGGGGAAAAAAAGGTAATGCTGGAATGAAAAAAACCTATTATATAACTTTAAATTATATTACATCCAAATTAGATGATAAGGCCGTGGAATTTGAGAAATCCATTGACTAGCAGTCTTGCAGTGCCTTCCAGAACTGATGATCCTTGTGAAGGTACCTTTTTGATCGAAGATGGTTGGATCACAGCAGCCATGCTTTAAATTGAGAAGTTCAATTACTTAACAAAATGCTTTAGCAGGTGGATCACAAAACCTACCTTGATAGACAAAGTGAAACCCTTTAGCAGTGGCATGACTCTTGGCACTGAACTTCATTAGAACTTGATTGGAGGTGGCTAGCGGCATAGATTCACCTGTGATATAAAAGGAAAGAATTTGAAAAGTGCAAAGATCAACACAGTGGGAGTAATTTCTGAAACACAGGCAAGTGACACAAACCAGCAAGGAGCATTCAGTGAACTGAAAATCTTTCAGCTTCCCTGCAGTTTCAACCATTTTTTCTTATATTAGCATGGGGAGTAGGTAAAGGTCAATTGGAAATCAAAAGCAACTCTAATTCCCAACTGCCCTGTCAAATTTTACTCACATATATAAATATGGTGATTTATTGTAAAATACAGAGCAGATAAAACTCAGAAATAATTCCATTCTTCACAGAATCAGTCAAAATTATTAAGCCACAGGTGGAAAACCATAAAAAGTGCCTGCAAGCCAAATGTGCCCCATTTCCCATCAGGGATCCTTTCTGTTTCGCACGGGAAGTTTCGAACGTTCATGTACAATTAGGGAATAGCAGGATCATTTAGTTTTTTGAAAGTTATATCTGCCAGCTGCTGGTTAGGATTGTCTCACACAAACTGAGTTCAGCATTCAGAAGACATAAAATCCTTCAGTGTTGTTCTTCCTTGGTTGATGTAGGCACTGCACTTTTTTGGTTCTGTCTAAAAATCTTCCAGTAATCCTACAGGGTGCAACATTTCTGTTCATGCTAAGTCATCATCTGCTACATCTTGTCATGCCGGCTTTACTGGTCTTAAGGCAATTAAATTCAGAAAATGAAAAAGTCAAAGCTGGTTTCTGACGTGTATCATTTTTAACTTTCTTTTACAGTTCTTTCACCTCATTCATTATTCTTTCTCCCACTCGCTGCCACTAACTTGCTTGGTGCAGCCAATTTCTTTTTGAGAGCAATACTGGCAGCTTGGAAATCCAATCCGTCGTCATTTTCAGTCACTCACCAGTCTGATTACTTGATCTCCAAACAATGTTAAAACTGTACCTAATCTTTGATACCTAATCTAAGAAAGGGAGACAATGATTGGGACAAAGTGAAATCAGCAGAGCCGACTGCAAGACTGCGACTATGAAATCAGACACGGTTAACAATGCCTACCCATTGGATAGGACTACTGATTGTTTCACCTCTCTTGACCTTTTCATTTTACACACTTTATTTTGGGGATTATTCAGCAATGTAGTTGACCTTTGACACTCATGGGAGAACTCCTTTAGAATTTATTAATCATTTAAGTGACAAGTCGAATTTTGCGGACGTATTGGGAGTTTGCATTCATCGAGATGAAGGATGCCATCGCTATGGAATTAAGCTTTTTTCTACATTTTAGAGATGCACATGCCAACCATTAACCTTTTAAGCTGACAGTCAGTCTTTCAACCTGTGTGTCAGCTCGTCAGTCTTTCAAGGAAAGTCAGCTTTTTCCACTGAGATTTGACGTTAGTATCAACAAATTAGATCATTTGCATTCTGGGAATGGAGCTTACCACCACATTCGTTGGAGGGCAGAATTAAAATCAGTCAGGTGGTACTCTCCCCCCTTGTTTGTTGTGCACAAATTCGAGGCACAAAATTTGAAAATTGCAGCTTCTAAAAACTTTTATATTCTTCCAAAGAATGTTCTGGGACATGCTCAGCTGTTGTCTTACAAGAAGTTTTAGCTTCCTCAATACTGGTTGTAGCTGTTATTTGAGACAAAAGGAAGATGTTCCATGGTGTAAATGCATTAACTGGCTTTATTTTGATAATTCTGGCCACTGCCTTTGTAGAATTACCAACGTTTGGAAATAAATTATTCCGTGGGGTTGGAGTGATGATGCATTAAATTTTTTAAAAATCACATACAGATTCACACTCAGAATTATGGTAGGCTCCAAAATGCCAATAAATGCACTAAATTAGACATCAGACAATCAAAATATCCCGGGGGAAGGGGGGATCATGCAATATAAATCTCACGCCTTCAGCGCCCACATCCCTCTTCAGTAGTTTCTCAATCACTACTGTTGCTACCTGTGCTTTTGTGGAATGTTGGATATACCTGCAGCTTAGGTTATGGCAAGCTCATGTCCATCTGCATTCTGCCTAGCTCCTTATCTTCACATGGCAGAGAGCTATATTTAGAGCGGTTATTAAGCAGTTGGCTTTTGGGGGTTGTGTCAGCCTTTTTGAAGCTGTTGGTCAGCTTTTGTTGGTGTTCAAGCTTAGCATTTATGTGGAGAGCGACAAACAGATATATTCAGTTGAAGCTGGTTGCCTCGCATAGATGCATGAGGAATACATTTGGTTGAAACAGTCCTGTTTATGTGTATTGTTGAATTTGGTTCCAACATGTCATATAGCTTGGCTGAGTGGATCAAGAATTTGTTTTCTGTACCTCAGTGCATTGGTTTTATTCTTCTAACATGGATCGAATTGAAGATCAGAAATCCTCAAGTCCATTGCTGGCTGTCAGGAGTCGGCAGCAAATTTCAGTGGCACTGGTTACTCAAGGGCAGGACGTCCACAGAAAGAGCCAACCTCTGGACCCTTTGAGCAGAAAACTACCTCGATTGATTGTCCTATGTCAGTCACAGTGTCAACAAAGGAAGGCACAGGACAGGCCTTCTAAACTTCAGGACCACCCAGCCAACTGGAAGGAACAGCAGAGAAATATCAGGATTCAACCAGACAGCATTTATAAAGGGCTGAGTAGCACAGTGGACTAAGCACACTGTCACCTCTCTCTGGGATCAGTTTGATTCAGACTGTTGGAATGAAAGCCTCTTCTCTCTTTAACAGCTCCAAGGATTCTAAATAAAATGAGTTTTGGAGTTCTTAGTCAAGTTGCCAATGAATGTGGGTCCACAGCACAAAACTATCCAAGATTCAGCACAAATTAGTACCATGACTTAGTGAGGCAGTATAAATAATTGGTTTGAAGAAGTAAAAACATTCAGACTGGTGCAGTAGAGGTGCATTATTGAGGCAGGGTTATGGCATGTTAATGGGGCAGGGTTAAGTGAGTTTTACTTTGAACTTCTTTGTTAATTAGTAATGTATAGTTAAGGATCCTCTGGGAAAGAGTGATCATAATATGGTTGAACTTCATTGTGAGTTTGAGAGTGATGTGATTAAATCCGAAACTATGGTCTTGAATTTAAACAAAGCCAATTGCGTAGGTATGAGAGGCAAGTTGGCTAAGGTAGATTGGAAAATTAAATTAAAAGATATGACGGTAGATAAGCAATGGCGACCATTTATAGAAATAATTCATAATTCTCAATGAATATACATTCCCTTGAAGAATAAAAACTGCATGGGAAAAGTGATCCAACCGTGGCTAACTATAGAAGTTAACGATATTATTAGATTAAAAGGAGAGGCTTAAAATGTTGCTAGAAAGAGTAGTAAGCCTGAGGATTGGGAGGATTTTCGAAATCAGCAAAGGATGACCAAGAAATTGATAAAGAGGGAGAAAATTGAATATGAGAGTAAACCAGCAAGAAATATAAAAACAGATCATAAGAGCTTCTACAAGTATATAAATAAGGAGAGATTAGCAAAAGTAAATGTGGGTCCCTTTGAAACAGAAGAAATTACAATAGGGAATGAGGAAAAGTCAGAGACATTAAACAAATATTTTGTATCTGTCTTCACAGTATAAAACACAAAAAAATATCAGAAATAATGGGGAACCAAGGGTTTAATGAGGGTGAAGAACTTAAAGGAATTAAAATTAATAAAGAAAAAGTACTGGAGAAATTAATGGAACAAAAAGCCAATAAATCCCCTGGACCTGATGGCCTAGATCCTAAGATTTTCAGAGAGATGGCTGCAGAGATAG
This sequence comes from Heptranchias perlo, assembly GCF_035084215.1. NCBI lineage: Eukaryota > Metazoa > Chordata > Chondrichthyes > Hexanchiformes > Hexanchidae > Heptranchias > Heptranchias perlo. The sequence continues at coordinate 18,223,940 of NC_090350.1, read as the reverse complement.
TGGATGCACTGGTTTTGATCTTCCAGAATTCTCCAGATTCTACAATGGTCCTTGTGGATTGGAAGGTAGCAAATATAACACCGCTATTCAAGAAAGGAGGGAGAGAGAAAATAGGGAACTATAGACCAGTTAGCTTGACATCAGTAGTAGGGAAAATGCTAGAATCTATTATTAAGGACATAGTAACAGGGCACTTAGAAAATCATAATATGATTAGGCAGATTCAACACGGTTTTATGAAAGGGAAATCGTGTTTGACAAATCTATTAGAGTTTTTTGAGGGTGCAACCAGCAGGGTAGGTAAGGGGGAACCAGTGGATGTAGTATATTTGGATTATCAAAAGACATTCGATAAGGTGCCACACAAGAGGTTGTTGCACAAGATTTCTATTCTGTGATTCCATTAGGGCTCATGGGATTGGGGGTAATATATTAGCATGGATTGAGGATTGCTTAACGGACATAAAAGAGAGTTCGAATAAACGGGTCGTTTTCAGGTTGGCAGGTTGTAACTAATGGGGTGCCCAAGGATCAGTGCTTGGGCCTCAGCTGTTTACAATTTATATCAATGACTGAGATGAAGGGACCGAGTGTAATGTATTTAAGTTTGTTGATGATACAAAGCTAGGTGGGAAAGTAAGCTGTGAGGAGGGTGCAAAGAGGCTGCAAAGGGATAGAGACAGGTTAAGTGAGTGGGCAAGAAGGCAGCAGATGGAGTATAATGTGGGGAAATGTGACATAATCCACTTTGGTAGGAAGAATAGAAAAGCAGAATATTTTTTAAAAGGTGAGAGACAAAGAAATAAGAACATAAGGATCTCATTGAAATGTATACAATTCTTAGAGGCCTTGACAGAGTAGATGCTAAGAAGCTGTTTCCCCTGACTGGAGAGTCTAGAACTAGGGGTCATAGTCTCAAGATAAGGGGTTGGCCATTTAGGACCAAGATGAGGGAAGAATTCTTCACTCAGAGGGTTGTGAATCTTTGGAATTCTCTACCCGAGGGTTGTGGATGCTCAGTCGTTGAATATATTCAAGACTGAGATTGATAGATTTTCCGACACTAAGGGAATCAAGGGATATGGGGATATGGCGGGAAAGTGGAGTTGAGGTAGAAGATCAATGATCTTATTGAATGGCGGAGCAGGCTCGAGGGGCCATTTGGCCCACTCCTGCTCCTATTTTTCATGTTCTTATGTTTCTACCTGAGCTTGAAAATAACATTAGATGTTAAAAAAGGGCAACTGATAATAGAATTAACATTGATAACCATAAAAAAAATCACCAAAAATATCAATTTTATAATTAATTTCAATGTAACTGTATACGACTCACCCAGGCACTTTGTAAAGGCCAGTGTGAATCCTTTTTCTCACAGTATCTGTATATGATTATTTGATTAAGTATTCAGATCTTAAGTAGGTGTGATTAATTCTCCAGTTATCTGATTCCAAATTTCGGAGTCAAGCTGAGGCTCCCTTATGTCAAGTTAAGGTGTTGGTTGGGTATAGTTTGGATAAGAGGAGCAATGCTTCAGTTAGCAACAAAGACAGACGATACGCAATGAACAGGAAACAAGTTCGCGATTAACTGGGGCTGTAAACAAGAGCATGTTGCTCTGCGGGCCGTGACTGTAAACAGTGCAGATTGAGAATGTGAAGGTAGGTCAGCTTCAGGAATTTAAAACACTTACATAAAAGAAAATCCCTTATCAAAATACTAACTCACATAGGAGTTAGGTTTTGATTCTTGGATTTGTGAACTTTAGAAGCGTATCCTGATAGATCCAGTAACAGCATTTCCTTTTGGAATGCTCAAGTTCTGTTTGAACCGTTTCAATTTCTTCCACGAACAGTCTTCCAATGTATTTCCCAATGCCCCCTTTATAGTGTGGGTGTCTTGTGTTATCAATGTGCTCCTTTTTTGTGCAACAGTTTGGATCTGGAATAACTGCACTTCTGCAAGATTTGCTGACACGCAATTGTTCAAAAGTCACTTTACGATTTTGGCTACAGAGCTTCTCCAATGTTGGGGAATGCTTGCACAAGCCCACAGTGCGTGCTGTGGGGCCAGGCTGAGAATTCAGCCGCCATGTTGCCATTTACGTTTGCCATCGGCGGCATTTTTTCCTTGGAGACAAGGAATAAAAATATCTCATGAGGTTTCTGTACTCTGACACTGTAATACGCCAGGTACCAAATTCAGTCCAGAGCACTCTCTCACGTAACACCATTCCTCCTCAAAGCAGCTGCCAGTAACTGCACTTACACTACTGGCACCCTCTCAACCATCAGGTCCTTTACAGCCCCAGTAACTGCAATATAGCATCTTCAAATCTATCACAGGCAATTCAGTCCCTGTATGACTCTAAGCTTCCACGTTGGTACATGATGATAATTAACATAATGGGCTCAATTTTGAAATGGCGGTGGGTTGGCAGTGGGGGGGGGGGGGGTTAAGGTGCGCGTGGCAAACCCGAATCAACAAAACTTACAGTTTCGGACGCGATCGCAACGTAATTGATGGTGATTAAAGTTCTTTCTGGGATTCGCGCCTGCCAGCCAGCCTGATTGATAGACTGGCTGCCGACAGGAGCTGCAATGCGAGGGGGGGGGGGAGGGGGGAGAGAAAGAGAGAGAGCGAGACATCATCGACGCTGGAATGAAAGATCGGGGTGGGGGGGGAAGTGGAAGATCGGGGCAGGGGGACATCGGGGGGTTGAAGAGGAGGACATCGGGGAGGTGCAGTGGGGGACATCGGGGGGGGGGGGGTGAAGAGGGTGAGATCAGAGAGGGAGACATCAGACATCGGAGCAGGGTGGAAAGGTAGGTTGATTTTGTGTTTTAACTTCGTGCAATGGTTTATTTTGTTTCTTTTTGCCTGATCCAGCCCTTCAGAAGCCGTGGGAAAGCCGCCCAAGTAAGTTAAAAATCGTTCTAACTACCTGATATGTCACAAGTAAAGTGCCTTAAGTATCTCAATGAGGTACATTTGGTTCTTTCACTATCATCCCACCGCCTTTAATTGCCGGCGGGACTTCGATTCGGGACGCCTGCACACACACATGTGCGTCCATGGGGAACTCGGAAGTCAGCGGGTTGGAGCTGGCTTCTGAACCCGCTCTGTATTTCTGCAATTTTCACAGCCCCCCCCACCCCCAAAGCATCCGCAATTTACATGCACTGTTGTATCTCACAAACGAATAGAAGTGAAAAATGTTGGTTATTGTGTTTATTGCACAGGCCCAAGGTTTTGATAAATGTATAAATGGTTCCAGCATTGCATTCACTATTTGTAATGTTAATTAATGCTTTTGCGTATTGGATTGCGCACATATTACATTGGCTCAGATTTTGCTGTGAAAGTAACGGTAAGGCTAACAGCAAGCGGACATATGCCATTAAACATGAAAATCCAGAAATTGATGTCCGAGATGTGCTGCTCCTCCATAAGATGCCCAAAATCGGCATCTCGCCGTCTGGCTCCCATTCAAATATATTGAATGACGTGACGTTCCTGCACTGACATCCTAGATGTGGACTAAACGCACCACAAAAAGTTAGGGCTTGTCCAGTCTAAGCACACTTTTAACAGCGTGGTAAGTCTTAATTACTGCCAAACAACCTCCCTGGCACTGAAAATTAACTTTTTCAAGTGTGGAATCTCATTCCTTCAGCTTTTAATTGATGTTGGAAATTTTTTTTGCTACTTTTTCTTTCTGTCTCTTTTATCTCTCTCACTTAATCCAATCTTCCTTTCCCTCTCTTTATTTTGCTTTCTGTACCTGATGTGACATTGAATTCATGATGTGACATTGAATTCGTTCGCAGTTCACAGCAAAATCTGTCCCATTGTATTTCATTAACTCACATAAGTACATTGTATCAGCAACCACAAGAGTGCAGATTATATACCTTCCTCTTTAACCTTAAACAGTACTGTACTGTCACGATACCCATAAATATGTAACTCTAGAAAACTGAATTAATTTACTGATTGTTATACAGAAACCAGTGTAGAAATTTAGTGGGCCATTTCTCCCACTTTACCCCATAGGAACATAATTCATGTTGCAGTGAGGCTATATCACGTTACTCACATTGCAGTGATTCTATATCGCATCATTCACGTTGCAGTGACACTGCATCACATCACACATACTGCAGTGATACTGTACTAGTCACTCACACTGCACTCATATTGAAACAGTCACTCACATTGCACTGATACTGCACCAGTCACTCACACTGCATTGATACTGCACCAGTCACTCACACCGCATTGATACTGCACCAGTCACTCACACCGCATTGATACTGCACCAGTCACTCACACCGCATTGATACTGCACCAGTCACTCACACTGCACCAGTCACTCACACCGCACTGATACTGCACCAGTCACTCACACCGCATTGATACTGCACCAGTCACTCACACTGCACCAGTCACTCACACTGCACCAGTCACTCACACTGCACCAGTCACTCACACTGCACCAGTCACTCACACCGCACTGATACTGCACCAGTCACTCACACTGCACTGATACTGCACCAGTCACTCACACTGCAGTGATACTGCACCAGTCACTCACACTGCACTGATACTGCACCAGTCACTCACACTGCACTGATACTGCACCAGTCACTCACACTGCACTGATACTGCACCAGTCACTCACACTGCACTGATACTGCACCAGTCACTCACACTGCACTGATACTGCACCAGTCACTCACACTGCACCAGTCACTCACACTGCACTGATACTGCACCAGTCACTCACACTGCACTGATACTGCACCAGTCACTCACACTGCACTGATACTGCACCAGTCACTCACACTGCACCAGTCACTCACACTGCACTGATACTGCACCAGTCACTCACACTGCACCAGTCACTCACACTGCACTGATACTGCACCAGTCACTCACACTGCAGTGATACTGCACCAGTCACTCAAACTGCACCAGTCACTCACACTGCACTGATACTGCACCAGTCACTCACACTGCACTGATACTGCACCAGTCACTCACACTGCACCGATACTGCACCAGTCACTCACACTGCACCAGTCACTCACACCGCACTGATACTGCACCAGTCACTCACACTGCACTGATACTGCACCAGTCACTCACACTGCAGTGATACTGCACCAGTCACTCACACTGCACTGATACTGCACCAGTCACTCACACTGCACTGATACTGCACCAGTCACTCACACTGCACTGATACTGCACCAGTCACTCACACTGCACCAGTCACTCACACTGCACTGATACTGCACCAGTCACTCACACTGCACCAGTCACTCACACTGCACTGATACTGCACCAGTCACTCACACTGCAGTGATACTGCACCAGTCACTCAAACTGCACCAGTCACTCACACTGCACTGATACTGCACCAGTCACTCACACTGCACTGATACTGCACCAGTCACTCACACTGCACCGATACTGCACCAGTCACTCACACTGCACCAGTCACTCACACCGCACTGATACTGCACCAGTCACTCACACCGCACTGATACTGCACCAGTCACTCACACCGCACTGATACTGCACCAGTCACTCACACCGCACTGATACTGCACCAGTCACTCACACTGCACCGATACTGCACCAGTCACTCACACTGCACCAGTCACTCACACTGCACTGATACTGCACCAGTCACTCACACCGCATTGATACTGCACCAGTCACTCACACTGCACCAGTCACTCACACTGCACTGATACTGCACCAGTCACTCACACCGCATTGATACTGCACCAGTCACTCACACTGCACCAGTCACTCACACTGCACCAGTCACTCACACCGCACTGATACTGCACCAGTCACTCACACCGCACTGATACTGCACCAGTCACTCACACTGCACTGATACTGCACCAGTCACTCACACTGCAGTGATACTGCACCAGTCACTCACACCGCACTGATACTGCACCAGTCACTCACACCGCACTGATACTGCACCAGTCACTCACACTGCACTGATACTGCACCAGTCACTCACACTGCACTGATACTGCACCAGTCACTCACACTGCAGTGATACTGCACCAGTCACTCACACTGCACCAGTCACTCACACTGCACTGATACTGCACCAGTCACTCACACTGCACTGATACTGCACCAGTCACTCACACTGCACCAGTCACTCACACTGCACTGATACTGCACCAGTCACTCACACCGCACTGATACTGCACCAGTCACTCACACCGCACTGATACTGCACCAGTCACTCACACCGCACTGATACTGCACCAGTCACTCACACCGCACTGATACTGCACCAGTCACTCACACTGCACTGATACTGCACCAGTCACTCACACTGCAGTGATACTGCACCAGTCACTCACACTGCACTGATACTGCACCAGTCACTCACACTGCACTGATACTGCACCAGTCACTCACACTGCACTGATACTGCACCAGTCACTCACACCGCACTGATACTGCACCAGTCACTCACACCGCACTGATACTGCACCAGTCACTCACACCGCACTGATACTGCACCAGTCACTCACACCGCACTGATACTGCACCAGTCACTCACACTGCACTGATACTGCACCAGTCACTCACACTGCAGTGATACTGCACCAGTCACTCACACTGCACTGATACTGCACCAGTCACTCACACTGCACTGATACTGCACCAGTCACTCACACTGCACTGATACTGCACCAGTCACTCACACTGCACTGATACTGCAGTGATACTGCACCAGTCACTCACACTGCACCAGTCACTCACACTGCACTGATACTGCACCAGTCACTCACACTGCACTGATACTGCACCAGTCACTCACACCGCACTGATACTGCACCAGTCACTCACACTGCACTGATACTGCACCAGTCACTCACACCGCACTGATACTGCACCAGTCACTCACACTGCACTGATACTGCACAAGTCACTCACACTGCACCAGTCACTCACACTGCACTGATACTGCACCAGTCACTCACACTGCACCAGTCACTCACACTGCAGTGATACTGCACCAGTCACTCACACTGCACTCATATTGCACCAGTCACTCACACTGCACTGATACTGCACCAGTCACTCACACTGCACTCATATTGCACCAGTCACTCACACTGCACTGATACTGCACCAGTCACTCACACTGCACTGATACTGCACCAGTCACTCACACTGCACTCATACTGCACCAGTCACTCACACTGCAGTGATACTGCACCAGTCATTCACACTGCACTGATACTGCACAAGTCACTCACACTGCACCAGTCACTCACACTGCACTGATACTGCACCAGTCACTCACACTGCACCAGTCACTCACACTGCAGTGATACTGCACCAGTCACTCACACTGCACTCATATTGCACCAGTCACTCACACTGCACTGATACTGCACCAGTCACTCACACTGCACTCATATTGCACCAGTCACTCACACTGCACTGATACTGCACCAGTCACTCACACTGCACTGATACTGCACCAGTCACTCACACTGCACTCATACTGCACCAGTCACTCACACTGCACTCATATTGCACCAGTCACTCACACTGCACTCATACTGCACCAGTCACTCACACTGCACTCATACTGCACCAGTCACTCACACCGCACTGATACTGCACCAGTCACTCACACTGCACTCATACTGCACCAGTCACTCACACTGCACTGATACTGCACCAGTCACTCACACCGCACTGATACTGCACCAAGTTATTCAAACTGCAGAGGTAACATATTTCATTCTACAGGGAATGTAATAACTCTAACACACTTCCTGTCATTTTCCATGTTCAACACTTGAATTGGACAATTTTTAAAATAGCAATCGCTCTCTGGGAATCATTTTGTTTGTACATATGATTTTGTGCCCAATTATTTGGAGTTACCTGTGTGGGAGCCAGAGAGTGAGCTGAGGAGTCGGGAATGTTGTGTTGGGCCATCATGCACTTCTACCACATCATTCAGTGCTGTTTGAAAATATGTAAACTGGCCGAATACCACTGTATAGGAGAAAAACAATACATTAATTAATCGGAGAGAGCTTAATAGATGACAATTCAAAATAAAATTAGCATAATTTCATGTTATTCTTTGGCCACTTTCTTCACTGATTTAGAATTCGACCCATCAACAAAATTCAAACAGAAAAAAAAATGGGCCAGAAATCGCTCGGAGTGGTGAGGCAACGGTTACCATCGCTCCTGCGAATTAAATTAACAAAATTACTTACTGCGGGCTCTGTGGCGTTGAATTGCTTGAACTTGAAAAAAATTGTGCGCTATCAACCCAGCCTCTGAGCAGCGTGAGTTGCCGCGGCTGGAAAAGTCTGAGAGGAGAGGACACGCCCACAGAATCTGTCAGGAGGAGAAGTCCTGCCCACAGATTCAGGCTGCATTGCTCAAACAGACAAGCAGACTTCATTCTTTGAAAGTTGCTAGTCTGTATATAATTGTAAATAAAAAATGTAATTTTTTTAAATAAAAGGCCAAAGAAATAATTGAATTAAATTAAAGAGACAGAAGGGAAAAGTAAAAAAAAAAATATTTTTTTAATGATCAAGAATTATTAAAATAAAGAGTAATATGACTCCACATTTTCAAAAGTTAATTTTTAGTTGTTTGGCAGTCATTCAGACTTGCTAAAACTTAGTGTAGACCTGTATTTTTAAGTGTGCCTGTTTGGTAGCATAATTAGTTACTTTCCAGCTGGGCAGATGAGCAAGTTTGCACTTTCTCAATGATTTCCCCGATTGCAGCGTGCGATGTCCCTTTAATTCAAACCTGTCATATCACCAGCGAACCACTAGGAGCAAGTTCCGGATTTCCGTGTTTCACTGCACATGTGTGAACACCGGAACTTGCTCCTTCAATTTGCCACTAACAACATAGAGCGCTGTTGAGCTCCTCCGTTATTTCAGGAACGATTTCTGCCCCGATATTGATTAATTCTATATAAACAGTCCTCAACAATGTTCAAGAGACTTCTGGATCTGTGCAAGGGCTAAGAAAAGAAGGAAGTGGCAGTTTGAAGTTTATAAAAAGTAAGATTAGAGCATGATTCACTGTGCTACTGATGAGTCCTTTATGAACACAAAGCTAATTTAACAATTAATAAATGAGAGGGAAAGGGGAAATGAAAATCATTGCTTTGTAACAGTCAAGAATAGGAAAACTGCATTGGAAATGTATCCTGTGAGCAGGTCTTCTGTATAATAGGACAGAATGGGAAGAGTGCAATGGAACTGTATTCTAAGATCAGGAATCAATTGACTTAGGTATTATTTCAATGAGACAGAGGTCCATACCATAGTCCTTCGACACAATAATGGAATATAAACAAGTCTGTCCACCGGTGTAGTTCTTAGGGTAGTTTGGAGACAAAATGACACCTTCTGATCCAATGTATTGGCCTCCACATGGTGCTGGAAAATAAAGCAGAAGACAGTTTACAGAAATGAAGTGCAACAATCATCCTGTCAGATCTAGTACAGTGGAGCTTCTCTTCGACTGGTAGCACATCATGAATTTAATAAATCCTAATCCTAATCCTAGTACTTTAGAAAAGATTTAAAATGAATTAGAATGCGACATTCTGTGACCATTCGTTACATCCAATCGTTTCCCTTCACTTCCACATCTAGGGCATTGTGATGTTTCCTAGGCTGCTGTACCTCCAGGACACTGTCGGGCAGGGTTAGATCTCCTTGAACATTGTAATTAAAATTCCCTTTGCTCAAAGTATCTGGACATTATATTTGGACGTTACATTTGAAGGAAAGGGTTAACGTTGCCTCTTTGGAAACTTGGACATCAGTTTAAAACTGCAAATGCGTAGGAAAATTCAACATGCTTCGGTTTTCAATAACAACTGATAAGAACGAAAGACAGAAGCTTCTACAAGGTTTGAACAACTTTGATTCTCACAACAATATAAAGATTCTCAAAAACAACGTTGGTTCTTGTAACAAATAACTTAGAAAAACAGTGCTGAGATAACAAGAAATCCTTGAGAAAGATAACTGCACCTAGATTTGCATGAATAAGAAGATAGAGCTGGCAAAGAGACCGCACCTGGGTTCACACAGTTTTGGGTGGTCCAGCCAAGCATCCATCATTATGCAACGATGGGTTAGTGGCCAAAAATGGGACCTCTCTTTAGGGTTCTCTAGCACCCTTACTACAGATAAAGATAGGACATTGTAGCAGCTTCTTTACTGCTGCAGGGCTGGAGGAAGCTTTAACGGTCAACAGTTGGAGAGTCAACAGTTGGAGGAGCTCGGTGGAGCTGAACGAAGCTCACCCAGAGGATGGACGTCCAACACCAAGAAGACAAAGAACCTCAAGATGTGTCACTTCTGAACTGCCTCAACTGGAAGACAAAGAATCTCAACTGCCTTGACAAGAAGACAATGAACATCAAGACACGAGAAGCTGATCACTTCTGAGCTGCCCTGATGTTGAAATCCTTGGTTGTTTATAAAAGGTTGTATGTATTGCTTGCTTGCTTTGCTTCATGCATGTTTGTATGAATTGTTAAATCATTAAATAATTACATTACGAACCACAGGTAGAGTTATTGACTGATTTTGCTTCATGATTGTGTGCACTTTTCAAATTATTAATTAATCACATTGATTAACAAAACTACTGTGTATGGGTGACTTTCTTTGACTGGACTATTGTACGGGTCCACGAACCACAAGAAGAGCAGGATTTCACTGTAACACTATCATCGTTTCTCATCTTCAGAAACGTTGCCACCATTCTTTCCGAAATTATCACTTCCCTGCCCAATAAGACCACTGTCCTTTCCATCGCTTGGGGTGTATTTCCACTCCAAGTGTTACAGAGAAAGTTTCAAAGAACACCAGCAATGCTTGAAGACTTGATCAATGGTTTGAGACATCAATACACCCAATGACTAAGATGCATAAAAAAGTGTTAATTTCAACCCAAGCATTTTCTAAACAAAACACTTCGGCTACAACTCACCCTTTATGTGACAGTGTCTCACTCGGCCCTGTATCTTCCCTGTTGGCTTGGCAAAGATTTGAAACTTCTCATGTAAGTATGGGCATGAACACATGTCCAACCACACCCAAGACTTTAACGTGAAAAGGCTTCGTGGAAAATTCACCACCTTATCTAAATTCCGATTGTCCCCCTCCCCCCACGTGTGCCCGTCACATGGTGTTTGTCAGAAAGTAGTAAACAGAGAAAGTTTGTACTGTAACACCAGAGGATAGAAGTGACTATTGGTGATAATAGTAAATAAAGGCTTAGCATATCAGTATGATATTTTTCTGCCTCCTATTTTAACAGAGGAGTTAGCCTATTTACTTTGAAATGAATGAATGCCAGTGTTAAAATATCAGACAGTACAACGATACACAAAAGCGTTAAAGCATTTATCCATTATTATCACTAACAGTCAATTCCAGCCTCAGTTTTTCAAATGTGCCAAAATTAATTATATTTCTAAATTAAATTTGCTCAGATTGCTGTGCTATTTATTAGGTATCCAGGGTTAAAGGGACAATCAGATTTCTTAATAAATAATCTAATAATATTATCTAATCATATCTTTTAAATGCTATATTCAGGTAGAATAGTCAGATTAAAATTCAGATCATGTAAGCATTTTAATTATGACATTGCATAATAAAGAAGTCAACGCAAGAAATCAAAGTAAAATGACAGGTTAAAATTATATTCCTGACTCACTACTCTCGATATAAAATAATAGCCTACACTTCTGTGGTGTTGCACACTGAGAGTCAGAGGGTGTTGTTTTATAATGACCAGAATGTTTATGCAGTATATTATGTAATGCCAGGTAAAAATATTGAATTAAACAAAGGCCCCATTGCACATGATTGAGTGTCTCGATTTTCAGAATGAAAAATATCTGCAAAAAGCACAGAATGAATATTTAGCACTTCAGTCAGTGACGAAGCAGAAACAAATGGCAAATAATTCAAATCAGGTAAAAAATATTGAATGAAAAATCTGAGGAAAATAGGGCCTGTCTTTTAAGGGGAAAACAAGGATAATAAAGCCCAGTTTCCCAACTGAGGGTTGGGGAAGCATTTAAACTGGAATCAAAGCCCTTTGGAAAGGAGTAAGCCTCAGGAGGGAGGCATTGCAGGGATTTGAAACACTATAGAGACAACCGTATAGGTAAGTTTAATCATTCTGCTATGAATTATTCATTTTTTATGATTTGTGTTAGAAATGCTGTCACTGGTAAGCTCAGTAAACAAGCTGGCCACTGATACCGCTTTGAAAAAAATCTTGAGTGATTTGATTGGCTGGTTTTCTGATGCTTACTGGCTGCCGATTCGGAAATAATTCCCAGCTGTTTCATGAAAGGAAATAGTGATAGGTTTGTTTTGTGGTTTTTACTCCTTGCTCATAGGTAGCTTTCTCATACCTAATATTGGATTTCACCCAATCAGTATTGTTCAATTAACAGAAAGCAGTTTGTCATTACTTGCTCTTTTTCAATATGATCTTTGAGCTTATACTGATTTTTTGACTTGTACACTTTTGAGCTACAATGCACTATGATTGTGTATTATTCATAGACTTGTCTGTCAACCCTGGTTCTCTGGCACAGTAACTTCCTGTGGCACAGGCGAGCACAGCATGAGGGGTAAATTCACCAGAGCAGCTCACCCGCCCGTTTTAGAACTGGTCTGGCTTTCATATCATGGAACATAAATTGGACGGGTTCTATAACGGGCAGGCGATCCGCTCCATGAGATTACCACCTGGGTGGTGAAGACAAAAATCTCGCCTAAGGTCTCTGCTGTGAATCATACCCTGAGGCCCCAATCCCAACCAATGTCATTCAGACAGGTGATGGGGATATTCTCGTTGTGAGAAAAATTAGAGAGTGAAGCAAGCAGTGCTGTTTTGATGAATCTCCAAAGAGCCATCCACAGCAACATTCATATAAACCTTGGAAGAGATCAGCTACCCAGTTTCCTGGGCACAGAATGATATATGCCATGTTGACATCTACAAAACCAGAAGGAAAATGTATTATAAAATGGAGTGGTGGAGAAGATACCAGAGAATTAAAATAGACATTTTTCCTTATAGCAAGTAAATGGTGGTTACTTGTAAAGTAAATTGCATCTTGTACAAATATATCTGAACTGAACTTTTCCACGTAAGATGCAGTTACCTGAACAAGATGGAACAGGCTTGTTCCAGGAGGGTTTCCCATCTCCTCCCATGATGCAAGTCAGAGTCGAATAGCCAACTATCTCATAGCCACTGTCGCAGTAAAAGGTCACCGTGGATCCAAGCTTGAGGTCTGTCCCCACCCTTGTGGCATTCTTGATGGTTCCAGGATCAAAGCAAGATTCTCTGGGGTTCTCTTTAATCACAAAAAGTGCAATAAAATATTCATTAAGTATTTTGCTGTTTACTTTTTTGCAAAAACTAATCCCATTAAATTTTGATGATGGCAAATTCTGAAAAGATCATGTGGGCTCTGCAATTGTATTATCAAAGGCAATTTGTGATATTACACCACTTATAACGAAAACAGTTGCTTCTAACAACACGTTTTCCTGGAAATTCTGACCTGCAAGTCAGTGGTGCTTACCTGAACATCTATTAACTATAATTTCTTTGAAGGGGGGGCGGGGGGGCGGTGGAGAAGGCAGAAGAATCATAGCAAATATCGCATACACATACGTATCGATATGTAGATAATATACATAGGTATGCCTGTTCACCAACAGATCAAATTCAAATCTTTGTCTCCATTGACAAATTCCTCCATGGCCTCACCCCTCCTTGCTGCTGCAGTCTCCTCCACCCCAACATCCCAACCTGTCAGTCCTCCTACTCCAGTCTCCTGAGCATTCTCCCTTTCTGCTCCACCATTGATGGGAATGCCTTCAGCTGACGAAGCCCAACTCTCTGGAACTCCTTGCTAAACCCCTCCATCCTACAACTTCGCTCCCCGCCTGTAAAAGCCTTCCCAAAACCAAACTTTGGGTCATCTCTCCCCTGTGAAGCACCATGAGATGTTTCGCACATTGAAGCTGCAATGTAAATGGAAGTTGCCATTGTCATTGAGTGCTGATGACAAATTAGAGGAGCAAGAAATTGATTAAGGGAGTTACTGACAGTGTAAAAGCTGAATTGTCACCAGGGGATACTGCCATTTATATCTGTATTTAATTTTATGTCATTTAAACTCTGACAGACAATTCCACTGGTCATGTTTTTGAAAAATGAACTTTCAAATAAACAAGAGAAGTAGACAGAAAGTGGAAAGGCCGATGAAATTAATCTAAGTTTTTGTCAAAGGTTGATTTGTAAAAGGAACCCTGGCAATTAGATCCCTTCCTTCAACGGATTTCTGATGATGAAACTCTTTAAAAGAGAATCTAGTGGTGGGAAGTCAGGTCTCTGCCCTGCCATATTGCTTATCGTCGCGCCCACTTGACGCCTGGAAAATGGGCACAACGATGTTGAATTTAGACCCCATTGGGGCGAGGTGGTGGGGTGGAATGTAACCCCACTGTGACAGTATGTTGGAGATTCAAGAGATTAAGGAGCACTTCCTTTCAGAGACAATGTCATTTTATTCATTTAAATAAACATTGCAAAAGAAGAAATTGAATTGTGTAAGGCAGAGCTGTGGAAAACTATTAAGGTGTACTACAGCTTAATATTATTGTGTTTAGTGGTTCCAACGGTCCAACTACCATTAAATACAATAATAACAGTGCATTTCCACAATTTCCGAGATGCAGCCAAAGGCAAAGTGGTACTTGACATGAAGTGTTTCATTTTTTGCAAATCTGCTACCAATGGGCTCCCCAGTGAACTCATTCCACGGCTGTAAATTGCAAGCAAGTAATACATCCAAGCAAAACTGTTTACAGGTACCAATGCGAGAATAGTTCAGGTTATATTCAGAAATATACAAACACTTCCTGTGTTTACTAACTGAAATGACTGTGGCCTTTCAAGCATATTCTCAAATACGCAGCGGGTAATGATTACCCAAGGAACCTGGCAACCTAGCATGTACATGCTGGCAATCAAGGTCATGCTGCGATTGGGGATGAAGCACACTGAGCTGAGCTAGCCATCCCAAAGGATGGATGGGAAAATGGCCACTTTGAGGGTGGCACTGTCGGAGATACGGCAGCAAGTCTTTTGTCTACCCTCTCATTCCAACCATTTTATGTAATATTGGGGAGTAATAGGGAACTTACTAAAAGAAAAACAAAACATAAATAAAGGAGGAAAAGAGGGAAATTGATGCTTCTTAACTAAAACATTAAACCATCTGGATAATAAATAGCAGGTTAAGGCTACAGATGTCACTGTAGCTCTTCCACCTGAAATTTAATCGTCTCCCAGACTTCTTATGATATAGGGTTAATTTTCTCACCATGTACTGGCGATAGGAAAATTACCCCCTATATATGTGTATCGTTGACCTGGTACCGAGATGATCATACCAATAAGGGCTAGAAGCAGTATACAGGTATTGGGAGGTCTAAAGGATGGAGCCAAATACTCCAGAGTTGTGTCAAGATTTGACTTTTCTGAAAAATGCTTTTGTTTTGTTGTTCAGTTTGGGTGCTGTAAATGGGAAAACGGATTGCACCTGACACAATTCATCAGTTTGAGTCTCTTTTAAGCATAAGGATGAAGACATCGTCAAATGCTCAAAGGTAGGTATGACCCATCTTTTTGGAGCTGGGGGCTGGATGCACATGTTGAAACCAGTGAGTGGGCCACATATGATTATGTAGAAATACACAAAGAATTCAAGCCATCCTATGCACATATCATCCCCCTTTTTTCCTCTTATTCTCCCCCTCCTTCGCACTCCCCTTCCACCCCACCTCTACCCGAAGTTTGAAAACTGGTGGTTTTCCAATTTAAAATAAAATTACTGCTTATCTGAAGGCACATTTTGTTTGTACGACTTCAGCAGCGAACATTATGGTGTTGTCCATTAGAGCATGAGCAAGAAGTCACCTCTGTTAAATTGTTGTATTACTGTAATGTAATGACAATAATAGCGAATACGTTCCTGCACTCTGGGGAAAAATGTCCGTAAAATCAGGGATTACGACTGTATTTTAGGAGAACCCCTAGATCCTCATTATTTTGACACTCATTTGCATGACCGTTAGTCACAGCCTAGCTCAGAGCATGTTTGGAAACCTCCTCTACAGTTATAATGACAACTTGTTTCATTTACCTCTGCATCTCCCTCACATTATAGGGGAAAGCTTTACATTAGCCAGATTCATGTTTATTTAACTCAATAGTTTACTAGAATAGAATTGAGTCACTTAAAATCCACTACATATGGCTCTCATTCCAGTGGCTGCTCCTTTCATTTATTACTTGTTTATGTTGTATGTCCACTAATATGGTTAAGTATTACACTGTGTTCGATAAGACGATCCTTTATGGGGAGCGAACAGCTTAGTGATTACATTTACTCACTCCAGTAGGCTTCACTTGCTTTCACGAAAAGCAATGTTCTCTTTTCTAAATGAGCATGGTCTAACAATGTGATTCGCACCGTTACCATCAGAAAGTCAAAACTATAAATCTCAGAAGCTCTCTACTGATCCAGCAACTTAGAGAAAAGCAGGAATGCCAGTCAGCTTGCAAAAAAAATACCAGGAAGGCCTTATTGGGCCGAATGGCTTTTTCCTGTTGTTACAAATTCTTATGGAAATGGGCGAAGCACAGTCTGTAAAATCCATTCAAATCCAGTTCTCATGCTGAGCGACCATTCATCTGTTTCATGACTATCAATTTATTGACCTGGTGTGTAGCTTCTCCCCTCCCCCGGACCCCCCGACACTCCCCCTTGGAGACTACAGGCATGAAAATAGACATGACATCAGATGATTATAAGACAGATAAAGGATGTGTTTAATTGGGTGAAAGCCACTGGAGCAGGTTTAAAAACAAAATCAATGATTTAATTGAGAGAATTTTTTTGCATCTGTTCCTGTAGCAGACATCATCCCTCAGCCAGGAAGGCAGCCGAACAATCTGCTCCCAGGTGTTACTGGAGAGTGGCCTAGTGTCACTTATCTTCTTAGTTTCTATTGTTCCTTTCCCTTCCTCCCTGTCTGCCAGGTCATGACTTGGTGGCACCCGCACCCACCATTAACAAACAGGCCGGGCAACTTCCATTTGTGCACCAGTCAACTACGCGATTTATGCCCTGGAACATTGCAATGTCATCAGAACAACAGATGGCAACATAATTAATTACATTATTCTTTAAAAAAATACGCATAATCTATGGGGAAATAATGAAATAAAAGGTGTACATTTTTTTTTACAAAGACTTGGATGCATGGTTGCACTCAGTTGAACTGCACGTGAAAGTTATCCCTGGGGCATTAATACAAGTAGTACTTTCTTGTTAATTATTGTTTACATAATGATCTGCTTGGATGGAAAAGAGTTACCCATATATTCAAGAGCAAATCCCGTCATGCTGAGGGACGCGTCACTGCGAAAGGCCAGAAAGAGGTCGTTGCTGCTGCTCTCTATTCTGTCAGGCACCTGCGAGCCTTGAAAGCTGCCAATCAGAGAACTGAGAGAGTCTGGTCCATCATAGATATGAAGGAAATCATAGCCAGGCTCCACATTAAAGCTGAAAGCATAGAAGAACAACATGATTCAATATGATTTTCAAAAGTAATTAAAGCAAAATTACAGTCTTCCTGAAGTCTACTTCATGGCCCATGAGCACATTCAATTTTTCTTTTGCAAACTTCACCTTATAGCATCCTGATTAACAGCAGGGGTCTTACTGCTTTGATGTCATGACATGATAACGTTTTTATCTGTTACCATTTTTCTTGCTTAATTGTCAGGATTAATGCTGAATGAGATACTTATCTTTCTTGGGTTCAACTTAATTTGATTCTTTGTTGTTTTGATTTTCTCACACACCATGCAACAATTTGAAGTCTCTATCATTGCCAGTCTAACTAAAGATATCCCTTGGGAGTAGATGGGAATGACACCCTATCTGAGCTTTCCCTCCTGAGGAATACACTGATTGTGTAAAAAAAAAATCAATGGTACAATCCTGACTCCTACCAAAATCCCGAGTCCCGCCAAGATCCCAAGCCCAACCAAAATTCTGAGTCCAACCACTCTGTGACACTGATTCTGGATTGAGATGGTCACTGATAAATTGTTTTATTTTGTCCAGAGATGTTCGATGCTAATATCCGTGAAATTTCCAAAAGCAAAAAGTAACACTGGCCTCAAAGTTGCTGGGCCCATTCTGCCAGTGCAAATGTAGCACAGTAGAACCCCTGAGCTTCCCCAAAGTGTGGGAAGGAGAAGAGAAACACAGAAGAAAAGAAGAAAATACAGAAGGACTGGTGAGGGTGAGGGGCACAAAAGGTAAGGAAGAGAGAGACTCAAAAGGGAAGGAGGGAGGCTATCTTTTTCACACTTACCAGTATCTGTATCTTTAGTAAGGAATCTTATAACACCAGGTTATAGTCCAACAATTTTATTTCAAAATCACAAGCTTTCGGAGATTATCCCCTTCGTCAGGTGAATGAGTGAAAGGTTCTCAAATCGCATATCTTATATTAGGCTGGGACACCATCACACCAATCAAAAGGTGTCGTTGGTGTTCAAACAGGCCAGTCACGGAGAACAGTACGTCCCAGTACACTGAATATACATTGTGTCAATTACACAGACAGAGAGAAAGAGACCCAAATGGCTGAGAGAGAGTATTAAAAACAGATAACTTTTTTTTCCCCTTTTGCTGGTGGGGTTACGTGTAGCGTGACATGAACCCAAGATCCCGGTTGAGGCCGTCCTCATGGGTGCGGAACTTGGCTATCAACTTCTGCTCGACGATTTTGCGTTGTCGTGTGTCTCGAAGGACACACAAATCTCCATCAAAGACGGGCACCTCAGCACCTCACTCTACCGCAAGCCCACGGACAACCTCACGATGCTCCACTTTTCCAGCTTCCACCCCAACCACGTCAAAGAGGCCATCCCCTATGAATACACAGGATCTGCTCAGACGAGGAGGAACGCGATGGACACCTACAGACGCTGAAAGACGCCCTCGTAAGAACGGGATATGACGCTCGACTTGTCGATCAACAGTTCTGACGGGCCACAGCAAAGAATCGCATAGACCTCCTCAGAAGACAAACACGGGACGCAACCAACAGAGTACCCTTCGTCGTCCAGTACTTTCCCGAAGCGGAGAAACTACACCATGTTCTCCGCAGCCTTCAACATGTCAGCGATGACGACGAACACCTCGCTAAGGCCATCCCCACGCCTCCACTACTCGCCTTCAAACAGCCACCCAACCTCAAACAGACAATCGTTCGCAGCAAATTACCCAGCTTTCAGGAGAACAGCGTCCACGACACCACACAACCCTGCCACGGCAACCTCTGCAAGACATGCCAGATCATTGACACGGATACCACCATCACACGAGAGGACACCACCCACCAGGTACATGGTTCATACTCCTGTGACTCGGCCAACGTTGTCTACCTCATACGTTGCAGGAAAGGATGCCCCAGAGCATAAGATATGCGATTTGGGAACCTTTCACTCATTCACCTGACGAAGGAGATAATCTCCGAAAGCTTGTGATTTTAAAATAAAATTGTTGGACTATAACCTGATGTTGTAAGATTCCTTACATTTGTCCACCCCAGTCCATCACCGGCATCTCCACATCATGTATCTTTAGTGACAGGGATGTGAGAAGCTGAGTTTTTTTGTGCACGGTTGTAAAAAAAAAATTCAGAACTTTTTTTTTGCTTATGTTTATTGCCTCCAATAATAGGTTGTGTGAATGGCATAGTCTTAAAATATTTGAAAAGATGAATATTAATTTGCTCCAGATCTTCATAGTTTTGCTCTGAGAAAATTAAGTGTGTCAACCCTTAGAATTTCTTTGGTAACTTTCAAAATGCTCACATTGAGTGTAATATATAGCTACACAATTGGTATTTTATGAACTTTTCAATATTCAATATGGCAAACTAGATTATAAGGAACAATTGATGAAGACCAATTCCAAATTCCACAAGCAAAATCTTCTCTGAATAAAATCACAGATTTTTGTGCACATTTTATTTTATTTGAAATCTTGCTTTAGTCTTCAAAGAATTACAGGATGTGAAGTATATAAATGGGTAGGAATTTCTGAAGGCCTTTCATCTATCTCCCATTGATTTGTACAGAAAATGTTAAAATATTGACATCAGTGCCTAATATTTTCCATACTGTCCAAATCACATGGGGCTGTAATAATTGCTGACTTGTAATACTACTCAAATCAACACAAGACAGTTCTTTAGCAAGGTTTTAGCAGGAGATAATGTCCATGACATCTTCTTCAGTCCCAGGATGTGAACAGAAAGTAATCAAAAAAGCTAATGGAATGCTGGCCTTTATATCTAGAGGACTAGAATACAAGGGGGTAGAAGTTATGCTACAGCTATACAAAGCCCTGGTTGGACCACATCTGGAGTACTGTGTTCAGTTCTGGGCACTGCACCTTAGGAAGGGTATATTGGCCTTGGAGGGAGTGCAGCATAGATTTACTCGAATGATACTTGGACTCCAAGAGTTAAATTACAAGGA
Organism: Heptranchias perlo; assembly: GCF_035084215.1. Taxonomy (NCBI): domain Eukaryota; kingdom Metazoa; phylum Chordata; class Chondrichthyes; order Hexanchiformes; family Hexanchidae; genus Heptranchias; species Heptranchias perlo. The sequence goes on along the minus strand of NC_090350.1, from coordinate 18,203,204 downwards.
GTGATTACATAACCTATGGGTGTATTGCCTGGAATTTAGAAGATTAAGGGGTGATTTGATCGAAGTTTTCAAGATATTAAGGGGAATTGATAGGGTAGATAAAGAGAAACTATTTCCGCTGGTTGGGGAGTCTAGGATTAGGGGACATAGCCGAAAAATTAGAGCCAGGATTTTCAAGAGTGAAGTTAGGACACATTTCTACATGCTAAGGGTGGTAGAAGTTTGGAACTCTCTTCTACAAGCGGCAGTTGATGCTAGCTCAATTGTTAATTTTAAATCTGAGATTGATAGATTTTTGTTAACCAAAGGATTAAGGGATATGGGGCTAAGGCAGGTATCTGGAGTTAGGTCACAGGTCAGCCATGATCTCACTAAATGGCGGAACAGGCTTGAGGGACTAAATGGCCTACTCCCGTTCTTATGTTCCTATGAACTTCTCTTGAGGAAGGGTCACAGTGCCACCCTCCAGCTGTCATGCAACTCCTATTTTGCCAATCCCAATTCATCTGCTGCAAGACCAGCATGAAAGGGCTTCAATCATTAAAACTAGAACAAATGTTATGCATGTCTGAGCAATGTTTTAACATGTGCAAATGAATATTACACTTTTATATTAATTGATCTGCATTACATTTAACATTGCTTAGAAGACCACTTGTACAGGGGTTTTGCATGTGACATTTAGCTGTTAATAGAGTTGGTCATTTTCCCCATCAAAACTGATTGTACATATGACAATTCTCATGTATTATTAACTAGATGTTATCAAGATCAACGGTCTATGTGGAGTAAGTAAAACATGCACCCATTACACGTGATCTCAGCTTAGTGGGACTAATTGGATAGTTTTTTCAAAGAGCCAGCACAGGTGCGATGGACCGAATGGCCTCCTTCTGTGCTGCATGATTCTATTTTTAAGACAAAAAGTATCATCCAGACATTATTCAGAGTTCCACAAATAATGGTCCTGGGGATCTGCCTGGACATTATTTCTTCTATCAGATCTTTGAAGATGAGATTCTGGTGTACAAACCTTTGACTGGCTTTAACCTCACGCATTCCCTTTGCAAAACCCACAAAGCCAGCAGACATCAGAAATTCTCTCGCAAAAGTATGTTTTTCACTGGGTTGGGCACTGTATGGTGTTCAGGAAGCTGATTGATGGATGCTACAAGGATGTTGAAATATCAAACTCATTGACCTTAAACATATTCTTTCTGAGCCCATGGGCCATCAAAATCTAATTGTGCCCCCCCCACCCCACCCTGCAGTACATAATGCTGTGTATGAGAGTCACTGGATGTGCAACTCACTGCCTTTTCACACTCACGATCCAAATTACATAATGCATCTTTCACACTGCATTGTCCTGTATTTCAAACTGCTTTGTATCTGCTCAGTACACACGATAAATTTTCAAAAATACTGTGACCTGCGTTTAATTTTACTGCATTTTATCCTGCAAGTTAATCACATGGGAATTATAATGTTCCACATTTAATGTAATCACCTCATCTACATGCAGAACGTACCTCTGAAACGAGAGGGCAATGACATAGTCGGGTGAAACGGTTACTTTCCAGTCACATTCTTTGCCGTGAGGATAGGGCTCTGGATAAAACGGAGATAAGATGATTCCTGTTGGCCCGGTCAGATTTCCTCCGCAGGGAGCTAGAAAAATGAGAAAAAATTATGCATCAGATCGTCCCGAATTTAGGAAATAAGATTAAACAAAGAAAACAAAATCAATTTGCAGGGTGACAAATAAAACATTTCAAGTAATGAGTGACCACATTCTTTCATGAGTGGCTTCTCTCTGTTTGGGAGCCAATCAGAATGGAGTAAATTAGGTGTGTCTGACAGTAGCTGGCAAGATATTTGTCCCAGAACTTCTTTCCCTTTTTTTTTTTCCTTGCCAACTTTTCCCCCCACATCTCTGAAAGGCATTGACTCCTTGCTCGGGTACAGTTAATTCCACAGGCACCAATTGCCTTCCAGTACCTTGCAGCTTTCCTTGACATGTGTGCACTTGCTCACTCCGCGATGGGCGTCTCGCACCATAATGGTTAGAGTGCTCTGTAGTCATCCAGGGCTCCCACCTGAAACAGCCATTGCCTACGCAAATTGGGGGCCAAACGCCGAATTGCAGGCCCCTTCCCGAAATTGGCTGGCGCCTGAGTGTACCGACCCCGGTGATGTCAACCTCCATCCCCTAAGGGGCCAGTTAAAAAATTGTTTCTTAAGAAATAAAAATGTCCCTTATCTTTGGGGGTCTTGGCTGCCTCTCTAACCTGAACCCCACCTGTGGGGACCATTTTTATCCACCTGGAAGCTGCTACACCTTAACTCACCTGGCGTACTGACCTCCCGAGACACATCAGGTCTTAACTGAGTCAGGCCATAGAGAATTCCCCTTGAGAACACGCACCTGTAGAGAGCAGAGGTTCCATCCCTTACAAGGTATGTTGGGAACTCCCGGAAATAGCAGAGGTCCAGCACAACTGGGTCTCAGCCATTTTCTGATGGGTTCCCACCAGAGTTAGTGATAGACCAGCAAAAACCTCCACGAGTTTTCAGGGCTTTGTATTTAATTATATTTTTTGGATCTCTTTCTCAGTGACTACAACCCAATAAGATTTATGTGGTGCGATGTTACAGATTAATGTTTTACAGTTCACATGTTCTGAAGTAGCTATCTGTACATTTGCTGCAAACCTCAGCAATCGCCACAGTAGTTATCAGTTCTGTATTGCTATATTGCAGACACAGCCCTGCCATCATTCCCCTAAAATGTCAGCACTATCTTTGTCCATCCATTGCTTTGTGTATCCATTCAAGTGAAGTCTCCTTTCAAGATGAGAAATCTAAGATAAAATATGACTGGTTACAAAGAGGGGACATCTATGGAGCTTCCTGCAGCTTTTAGGTTTTTTTCATTTTTATGCTTTTGTCAATAATGCTCCAGTCAGAGCCGTAATTCCGCAGCAAAATGTACTAAATTGGTTGCTAAAGCTCCCTACAGCTGGGTTTCAGAGAAGGTCATTCACACAAGTGACCTCTCCATTCCGTTTTTCTTCTAAAGTGCTTCTAAGACATCTGTCAGTAAAACCATTGCCATTACGCAAGGGAAACGTTTGGGATACTAAACCCAAACATGCTATCATTTAGTCACAATGAACACTTTATAGTTTACTGAAGAGAATAGACCTTAAATTCAGGGATTTTGCTGTAAAAGTGGTACAGTTCTGGCATAGGGGGCCGAAATTTGGATGTAAGTCAGATACACCAGATTTACATCCATTCTACGGTAGAATTGACTACTGGCAGAAGATGTATGTTTTGCTTCTCGGAGATCAGCTTAAGAAGGCAACGGTTCAGTAAGGAAGCAAAAAGGAACTCTCTCCTGATGCAAAACGTCCTCGAAATATCCTCTCAAACACAAAAAAACAAAGAAAGACCAGCTTCAAAACACATGAATTTCATATCACAAAATGGTTTTACCGTGCACAGAAATATTTGCAGCAAGTTCTTATTACCACCGTGCCTACCCTGTGCTGTTCTTCAACCTATCCTGGTGCTGTCCTGAGGCGCTATCTGAGGGCCAAGAACACCAGTGGTGCTTGGGTGCACTGTGGTATCACAAGCCTTTTGAGACCAAGATGGGCCTTGTCTCAGGGCTTCTGCAGTATGGGGGGGCCCTTCAGTAGGTTGCATCGCCACTGCAGTTGTGTGGGCAGCCTGGTCCTGTAACCTGCCACCAATATGAACAGGCATTTGAGGGGTCAGGCTAGAAAGGATACAGGAGCTGCCAGCAGGAGTGACGATGATATCATGAAGGTGGATTCTAGGACTGGACCTGATAGCACCAGTTAGATCCTGCATACCTGGAGAGACGTGGCCTCAAAACTCTCGGAAGCCGTTTTCCATTGTACTCTCCAAGATGTTCCCCCAAGACCTCAAGATCAGTCGTCAAAGCATCCACTTTGGATGCACTGGCTGGTTGAAGGTCTCTCTATCAGGGAGAAACAGATGGAGATATCTGTGGTACTGCCACTCGCTCAAGGTGGCATCATCGGAATTTCTGACTCGATGCGTCCAGCATATTTACAGTAGTAATATTTTAACATTTAAGTATTCAAATAAGTGGAAAAAAGAAAATTAAATGGCTCCAGGATTAAATGCTAAAACCACAGCCAAACAATGGGAGGAATTTCCAACTCTATGGGATTGTCAACGTCATCATAATTTCATTGGCTGAATTTACAATAATCCACTTTATCATCGTCACTTTTGTTTCTAGCTGCACAAACTTATGCACTTTCCAACTAAACAATATTTCAGTTAATTATCAACTTTCAACATAGAGTGTAGCCCCTCTTTTTATGGAAAGAAGGAAGAAAGAACTTGCACTTAATCCACCGCCTTTCATGACGTCAGGATGCCCCAAAACGTTTCACAGCCAAAGAAGTACTTTTGAAGTGTAATCACTATTGCAATGTAGGGAAATGTCTATGTGTAATGTAAGATAACAGTAAAGAGGAGACAATAATCAATTTTTGTAATATTTTCATTCGACAAGGCAGACAAGTAGGTAGTGGTCTTTACGACCACTAATACGTCAGCCTGGACCAGCACTGTGTGAAATATGAGTCGTGCATGACTCTCCAATCTGAGTTCCTGATTTCAGTCATCTTGTCAAGAAGAAGGGTACAGAAGAGGAGAAATATGTCATCAGAGGAGAAGAGCAGCAGGAAGCAGTCACTTCCTAACAAACACTCAGACAGCAGCACTGTTGAAGGCTGGGATATTTTCTCTTCCTCTCCAACACCCCCCCCCCCCCCCGCCCGTCCCCCCACCCAGCTTAATTTACACCTCTGCATAGAAGTCTGGTTTGTGTGCTTCATGAACTTTCAATATTTCAACTAATCCATGCGTGGTTTGTCCATAGATTTCCAGTAAAGTGGTTTGTATATGAACTGAAGGACACTCTTAACAGATTCGGATCTGTTCAAAATTATTTTTTCTTCATCCCTCCTCTATCTCCAATTTTCTTCTCTCCCTTTCTCAGATGAAGACATGGGGTAGATTTTGACTTTGTGCGACATTGTAAAACATTTGACGTCATTAGAAATAAAAATCGGGAGGGATGTAAAATGGACTGCCGATTCACTATCACCCATTTTACAATATTGCACCTCCTTTGTCCGAGTGGCATTCTTCATGGGTGAGCGTAGACAGTGAGTACTGCCAGGTTATTTGATGGTAGGGGCATCACAAGTAAGCCTGCTCCTGTTTCAACATCCACATTTTGATCATCCAGCAAGTACCATTTGATAGCAACAATTTTTCAATCCTTAACCCGAGAGCACTGAGACCGATTGCAACATCCGTATTGCCAACTCAACTGAAATCAGATAACTCAACACAGACTGGGGATCAATACAGAGACCTTTCTGGTCTGTATATTTCTGCTACTCACAAGCTTAATCAGCAAAGCCATCAAGGGAGCACTGGGTCTGTTTAACCTTTACTTTAATCCATATTTTAATCACAGTTAGAGGCTGGAATCCTATGTGATTCCATTAGTTCCAAAACGGTTTGTATTTAAAAATTAATTAATTCCCCAAAAAATCAGTCTCCTCTCTGATGGTTTCCCTTAGGTTGCATTTGCTGGGAATGACTCCCTCCCTCTGTAAGTCCAATAGTAAAGGCCATATTACATCCTGCACAACACTGGCAAGTTAAGGGCAGAAATACAAGGTGAATGTGGTCAAATCACAGACATTCTTGTGCAGATTTCGACATACAGATCAAACTCTTGTCCAAAGGCTTTGAGGTCTAAATGCATGGATTTATCAGCGACAACTTGCTGACCCCCACTCCCTCCCGACATTCCTCTATACTTAATATCTTCATACTTTGCAAGACAAGTGTCCAAGCACTTGAAAAATGTGCACGAATGGCAATTAAATGCTCAGCCAATTTATTAAAGATCAACAACCCTGGTACATAAAAACATAAGAAATAGGAGCAGGAGTATGCCATATGACCCCTTGAGCCTGTTCCACCATTCAATAAGATCATGGCTGATTTTTGGCCTCAACTCCACTTTCCCAATCAATCCCCATATCATTTGATTCCCCTAGAGTCTAAAAATCGATCTATCTTAGCCTTGAATATACTGAACGACACAGCATCCACAGCCCTCTGGGGTAAAGGAGTCCAAAGATTCACAACCCTCTGAGTGAAGAAATTCCTCATCTCAGTCTTAAATGGCCAACCCCTTATCCTGAGACTATGCCCCCTACTTCTGGACTCACCAGCTAGGGGAAATAACCTCTCAGCATCTACCCTGTCAAGCCCCCTCAGAATCTTATATGTTTCAATGAAATCACCTCTCATTCTTCTAAAGTCCAGAGAATATAGGCCCATTCAAATTAACCTCTCCTCACAGGACTACCCTTTCATTACAGGAATCAATCTAGTGAACCTTCGTTGCACCGCCACCAAGGCAAGTATACCCTTCCTGAGATAAGGAGTCCAAAACTGTACACAGGTGAGGTCTCACCAAAGCCCTTGTACAATTGTAGCAAGACTTCCATACACTTGTACTCCAAACCCCTTGCAATAAAGGCCAACATAGCATTTGCCTTCCTAATTGCTTGCTGTACCTGCATGCTAACTTTCTACGTTTCTTGTACGAGGACACCCAGATCTCTCTGAACACCAATATTTAATACTTTCTCACCATTTAAAAAATATTCTGCTTTTCTATTCTTCCTACCAAAGTGAATACCTCACATTTCTCCACATTTTACTCCATCTGCCACCTTCTTGCCCACTCACTTAACCTGTCTATAATCCCTTTGCAAAATCTTTGTGTCCTCCTCACATCTTACGTTCCCACCTACCTTTGTATTGTCAGCAAACTTGGATACATTACACTCGGTCCCTTCATCTAAGTCATTAATATAGATTGTAAATTGCTGTGGCCCCAGCACTGATCCTTAGCACCGCACTAGATACAGCCTGCCAACCTGAAAATGACCCATTTATCCCTACTCTCTGTTTTCTGTCCATTAACCAATCCTCTATCCATGCTAATATATTACCCTCAACCCTATGAGCCCTTAACTTGCATAGCAACCTTTTATGTGGCACCTTATCGAATGCCTTTTGGAAATCCAAATATATTCTATCCACTGGTTCCTCTTTATCTACCCTGCTAGTTACAACCTCAAAAACTCCAATAGATTTGTTAAACATGATTTCCCTTTCATAAAACCATGTTGACTGCCTAATCATATTATGATTTTCTAAGTGCCCCGTTAATACATCCTTTATAATGGATTCCAACATTTTCCTGATGACTGATGTTAGGTTAACTGGCCTGTAGTTCCCTGTTTTCTCTCTCCCTCCTTTCTTGAATAGCGGTGTTACATTTGCTACCTTCCAATCCACTGGGACCATTCTTGAATCTAGGGAATTTTAGAAGATCACAACCAATGCATCCACTATCTCTGCAGCCACCTCTTTTGGAACCCTAGGATGTTGGCCATCGGGTCCAGGGGATTTGTCGGCTTTTAGATCCATTACTTTGTCTAGTACTTTTTCTCTCATGATATTAATTGTTTTAAGTTCCTCACTCTCATTAGCCCCTTGGTTCCCCATTATTTCTGTTGTGCTTTTTGTGTTTTCTACTGTGAAGACAGATACAAAATATTTATTTAACGTCTCTGCCATTTCCTTAATCCCCATTATAATTTCTCCTGTCTCAGCCTCTAAGGGACCAACATTTACTCTTGCTACTCTCTTCTTTTTTACATACTTGTAGAAGCTCCTACAATCTGTTTTAATATTTCTTGCTAGTTTACTCTCATATTCTATTTTCTCCCTTTTAATCAATTTTTTGGTCATCCTTTGCTGGTTTCTAAAACTCTCCCAATCCTCAGGCTTACTACAATTCTTCACAACAGTATAAGCCTTTTCTTCTAATCTAATACTACCCTTAACTTCTTTAGTTAGCCACAGGTGGATTGCTTTTCCCGTGGAGTTTTTATTTGGTAATTGTTATGCTGAGGCGATTGCAAGCAACTTCAAATGTTCTAGTATTGCAAACATGCCAGGTCCAGCAGAGTACTTTATTTTATTATGTGATTGTGCTCCTGAAGTGATGAATGTTAGTCTTGGTGAATGGATTGCTTTCCATTTTGGGCATCCAGTATCAGTATACTCTTAGGCCAGATATAGCATGTTAGATGTGGAGTAAAGTTCCCTCTACTATTCCCAATCTGATTACAGCATCCTATACTGCAGTGGTGTGATATTTTTCCACTTCTCGCATCTGACATCCTGTGGTCTTAAAGTGAGATGCCCAATTCAGTGTCAAATTAGGGCTGTTTTGTCCTGTCCATGCCCACTGGGGATTCAGTTGAGTCTGCCCAAACTTATTTCATATAAGACCTTGACAAGAGACTTTGATTCTATCAGTCCGGGCTTCATGTCAGCTGAAAATAAATGTATTTCTGGATATAAGTAAATAAAAATGTGCTCAAAATCAGTTCAGCACTTCATAAAAGAGTGTTTACTTTCTTAGAATGATGACTCTCTGACAGATTGAATTAATTTGGACAGATTGAGATATGTTTAACTGACTATTGAGTGAGGCATGGAATTAGTCTTTTTGCAATATGCACAAATCATTTAAATTACATATCAACTTTAAAAAAAAAATCACTTTAAGTTATCTCAAATTCAAGCAGAAGTATCAAAATTAATTTGAGGTTATCCAAGGTACATTTTAGATATGCCACTACTCTGTGCAGTTGGAGAGAGTAGGAAAGCATTCAAGCATGTCCTTAACTGCTTATCTTGAAATCATTTCAAGATATCTCAAAATATTATTCAGTGTACGTTGGAATATGTAAAGATATCTGTAAATTACTTTGCCACTGCTCAAAATAACATTAAGATATATCCCAATGATAATTTAACTTGCCAAATAACTCAGCCAGTTCATTTACTGTGTACAAGGATATGCAATCCTCATTCAAATTCAATCAACATGAGCATATCTATGACGTTCTATAATTTAATCTGACATAACCATGCCAGCAAGTTGACAAGCATCTTCCATTCCCTAAAGATTACAGATTCAAACAGACAGCAAGGAACACTACCCGTTGGCCTCTGATTGCTGGCTTCAAGTCTAGTCCTGAATTTATTGGATGAAAGACTCCTCAATCTGGTTGCTGTAAATATTAACTAAAATGAGTCTGAGTAATCCCAATCCATTTCCTAATGGATATAAGTCCATGGCACAAATCCGCTCACAATTTTGCATTAATTACTACTAAATTGTCAGCCTCACTCGAAAAGCTCCCTTAAGAGGGCTGGACGGGATGAGAAATTGGGCAGGATGAGAAAGTGTCACACTGGTACATTCATGGCACTCTTCTGGTTAAGGTTAATACATAACTGTGATTTTCAAATAAAACTGTTGGACTATAACCTGGTGTTGTAAGATTCCTTACATTTGTCCACCCCAGTCCATCACCGGCATCTCCACATCACATATTGTTGTGGGCAGCAGAGAGAGAGCTTTATAAAGTATCAAACCTGAAATATTCCTGACTGAAGTATGCTAGATCCTGATTATTGGTGCAGTTAGGTGAATTGTTACACTGAAGTAGCTGACAGCCAATTTACAAGTCGACACGAAAAACAGCACCATATGGTATATAGGCTAAGCAACTGAATGTACCCGGACATGTGTATTGCAGTAATCATTGTGAGAGCTGGACAGCAATGCCTGAGGCAGCAAATTCTCTCAAAGTGTATTTGTTTTGAAACACAGAGTCAAACCTCCCCTTGATAATAAAAAGGACCAGATGCTGCAAGAAATCAGAGAAAGGAGCGAAAGAGACAAAATTACAGGTCATTGGGGCTGAGCTAAAGTAAAGAAAAAGGTTACTTTGAAGCTTGAAAACTGTGACTGGGATTGTTTCTGCTGCAGAAAGCAGTTTGTTATAAGCATAATAAATACCAGAAGCATGCAGCTATAGAGTTGGTAAAACCAACTCGATAGTGAGAATGCAAGGCAAATGGTTTTCCACAGGTCTGGAAGCAACAAATACAGCTTTTAGAAAGAGTTTTCTATGGATCTTTCAATAATGAACAAAGTTGAGAAAATGAATGCTTTTTTTTGTACTTAATTGTACCTGGAGTAGACACTCATATAATAATCTTTACAGTTTCCTATCACAGCCTGTTCCACCATTCAATTAGATCATGGTCTATATGTACCTCAACTCCATTAACGTGCCTTTGATCCATAGTCCTTGATACTCTTACCTAACAAAAATCTATTGATCTCAGTCTTGAAAATTTCAACTGGCCCAGCATCCACAGCCTTTTGGGGAACAGAGTTCCAGATTTCTTTGTGTGAAAGGGAAGATAATGCGTGCATTTGATGAGTCAGCCGAACGTTACAATTTTTCTGCCTGTAATCAAGGGCTAAGATAGCAACTGGCATAGTGTGTTATCAAACTGAAAATGTTAACAGTTACCTGCAATTTTAGGGAATTGCACGAATCTTTGATCAGATAGGATCACACATAGAATTGAAGACTTGATGCAGAAACTATTCAGAAAAACAGACTTAGATTTAGCAAAATATCTTCAAAGGTAGAGAGCAGCACAGCTCTCTAAAGAATGCATTAGAACAGTTCACATGCTACAGCAGAAGGTGACACTGTCTAAGAGGCAGTACAACAGCAGAAGTCACCAAGTCCATTTCCTAGAAGCAGTGTCAGTGCTGTGGGTAGAAGCACAAAGAGAAAAAAAAATCTCCCAAGCTTTGTCAGCTATGAAGGGATTGTAGAAAATGGAATCATTTTGCCTCACAGCATTATATCAAGAATCAACATGATACCAAGAATCAGAGGGAGATCGAGCCTCATACCCAAGCAATGGAAGTGAACCAGAACTAGTGATCATCAATCAAGCAGGTGTCTGCTAATAACCACTACCACAACTAGATTCATGCCACTAAACAGTAAACCAGTTAAATTCCAGTTAGATTCTGGTGTAACCTGCAATGTGAACAGTTGAAAGATTTGAGCCAGTATCACCTTAAACAGACAAGTTAGGCTCCAGCAATGTATAACAGCGCTAATCTGAAGTCTCTGGGATGGAGCAAGATGTATTTGATGAACCCAGTGAATCGTAAAAATACTAGACAACATTTGTAGTCATCGGCGAGAGCAATCACTTGTTTGGAAGCAAGGTCCAGGATAGAAATATAGTTACCGTGCAAAAGGGGCCAGCTTACAGCCAGAATCCAGACCAAGTAAGATACTCACGCTGGTTCAACTCAGGAAAGTGTGTCCAGGAACAGGCAAGCTAGAGGGAAAGTATCAATTGGTTTTGGACCTTAAGATAAAACTTGTGATTTAGTCGCCAAAGTACTTGTTGTGACTACGTATATTACAAAAGAGGCCAGTTTGAGGAAGAACTGTGTTTCCTATACTGGTGATTCATGCGGGAAATTGAAGCATATGGAAAACTATGCTCAAATTCCCAGGTAAACTGCAAGTCTGAAGAAAACTTCCATAAATCACAGGACTCACAAGTAAATTGATAATGATGTGGGGATTATGCCTGGTAATCATTAATAAGCCTGGAAAGAGGAGAATCTGCATCAGCCCTCGAGATTTGAATGGAGAAATAAGTCGTCGCTATTCCATGTTTATGATTGAAAAACATTCTACAATTTAAGACAAGCAAAAGTATTCAGTGTTTTGCAGTGTAAAAAATGGATGCATTTAATTCTGGATGAAAAGCATTCCATTCTTCCATGTTCAAAACTCCATATGACAGATAAGGATGACTGCATATGCCCTTTGCTATACCGAGCATATCAGAAGAATTTCAGCACAGCCAAAATCAAGCAAGATGTGAAATCTATCACAAATACAATACTGAAGTATCATGGTGGTGTCACAGTTGAAGAATCCTCTAGCAATCATAATGGAAAGCTCAGGGATTTCTTGGAAAGTTGCTATGGACAAAATCTAAAATTCAAAGTTAACAAGACTCAGAAATTCCATTCTTGTGACACTGATTACAGATCAAGGTCTGAAACCAGATCCAGGACAGTTTCGGAGATACTGAAGCCCACAAATGTTACAGGATTCCAAAGATGCATCGAGCTTGTTACTTATATCCACCTACATTTTTGTGAAGCTCAGTGATTTGTGTGAACCACTGAACCAAGTAACACTTCAAGATGCAGAATGATGTTGGCTCAAAACCCACAACCAAGAACTGACCAAGACAAGCATCTGGCAGCAGCCGAACTCGTATTGATGTTCGACAATCTACAGGAAGATCCCATTGCAAGTGAATATCTCAGAAACAGGTCGCAAAGCAGCACTCACACATATGGGCAGTCAGTGCATGTACAGCACTTATAGATAACGAGACTCAGTTATGCCCAGATTGAAATAGAACGACTAGTAGTAGTATTTGGGCTCAGGGGATTTCATCAATATACTTATGGCAGGCCAGTGACTGTACAGACAGATCACAGGCCCTTCGAAATGAGTGTTAAAAAAGAAGAAACCACTTCATAACACTCCAAAAAAGCTATAAAGGATGTTAATGAGACTTCAGCTAAACGACATATAGGTTGTTTATCAGTCAGGAAAACAGATGCAGTTTGCCGATACCTTAAACAGGACATATTTGTTCTTTAGTTCCAAGGACAAGCTACTGAAAAAGTCAGTAGCAGTCAAGATGATAGAAAACCTGTCTACTGTCGAGCCTTGGCTGTGCGATATTGAGTCACATAATGCAAGAAATGAAAGGATTCAAATTCTGAAGAACTTATCTTGAATGATTGGCCACTCAGCAAGGAACAGCGGCCAGCTCAGTGATTCCATTCTTTTATTTTATAAATGAAATTAATATCCAGCCAGACATCCTGTTTGGGGGAAGGTGAGGAGTCATCCCAAAAGCAGTGAGAAAGGACATGATACAGCTCATCCATTCTTCCCACATTGGCATGTTATGGTTCATGCTTTTAACCAACATTTTAGTCTTGTGCTCAACTCCAGACCAAGTCTCCAATGAAAGAAAACCTGGACCCTTATGAGTGCCATGAGTGGAATAGCAGGACATGGGATTAACAATTCCCCTATAATTATGGCATATGGTGCACTGGAGTCTTTCATTCATACACTTTATGAAAACTGGGGCAATTACTCATTTATTATTTCTGCTATTCCTTCAACCTCCAAGAGAAGATTTCCTTTTTTGGCAAATAAGCCTTACCCTTTCTTTAACGATAGCTATTTTTGATATCTTTACAAAATCATCTAGTCATGCCTGATCCTGACATCCTCTCATGCGTTCTTTCCAGCAAGAGCCACTGAACCGAGATCAAGAGTGAAAACTCGGGTTGGTTTCCTCCCTCCTCCCTAATCCAGGGCACTGAGATCAATTGTAGCAATTCTACCGACAATCCGGTAGAGAACAGCTAACTCAACACAGAACAAAGAACAACAGACCTTCGGTTTTACAATGGTCAAGTAATTTACCAACTCTATCACTGGGAGAGCTAGTGATGTTGTTGAAAAAGAATCTCCATGCCAATTGTTGACAAAATGGTTACTTCCAGTGTTGAGCAGAGGAATGTTTGAGATTGATTTTGTACTTCAAATATTGTGGTTTAATTTAATAGCATGACTTGCAGAAGTAGCATAGTGGTTATGTTAATGGACTAATAATCCAGAGGCCTGGACTAATAATCCAGAGTCATGAGTTCAAATCCCACCACGGCAGTTGGGGAACTTATATTAAATTAATGAAATAAAATCTGGAATTTAAAAAAAACTAGTATCAATAATAGTGGCCATGAAACTACAGGATTGTCATGAAAACCCATCTGGTTCACTAATGTCCTTAAGGGAGGGAAACCTGCCATCCTTACCCGGTCTGGCCTACATGTGGCTCCAGACCCACAATGGCCCAGCAAGCCACTCAGTTGGACAATCTCGCTAAAAACAGTCATAATAAGAATAAAACCGACGGACAACCCGGCATCGAACCACAAGGCACTGGATACGACAAAGGGAAACCAAGCCCAGTTGACCCTGCAAAGTCCTCCTCAGTAACATCTGGGGACTTGTGCCAAAATTGGGAGAGCTGGCCCACAGACTAGTCAAGCAACAGCCTGACATAGCCATACTCACAGAATCATACCTTTCAGCCAATGTCCCAGACTCTTCCATCACCATCCCTGGGTATGTCCTGTCCCACCGGCAGGACAGACCCACCAGAGGTGGCGGTACAGTGATATACAGTCAGGAGGGAGTGGCCCTGGGAGTCCTCAACATTGACTCTGGACCCCATGAAATCTCATGGTATCAGGTCAAACATGGGCAAGGAAATCTCCTGCTGATTACCACCTACCGCGCTCCATGTTGAACACCACTTGGAGGAAGCACTGAGGGTAGCAAGGGCACAGAATGTACTCTGGATGGGGGACTTCAATACCCATCACCAAGACTGGCTCGGTAGCACCACAACCATCCTAGCTGGCCGAGTCCTGAAGGGCACAGCTGCCAGACTGGGCCTACGTCAGGTGGTGAGCGAACCAACACGAGGGAAAAACCTACTTGACCTCATCCTCACCAATCTACCTGTCGCAAATGCATCTGTCCATGACAGTATTGGTAGGAGTGACCACCGCACAGTCCTCGTGGAGACGAAGTCCCGTCTTCGTACCGAGGACACCATCCAACGTGTTGTGTGGCACTACCACCGTGCTAAATGGGATAGATTCAGAACAGATCCAGCAGCTCAAAACTGGGCATCCATGAGGTGCTGTGGGCCATCAGCAGCAGCAGAATTGTATTTCAGCACAATCTATAACCTCATGGCCCGGCATATTCCTCACTTCACCATTACCAACAAGCCAGGGGATCAACCCTGGTTCAATGAGGAGTGTAGAAGAGCATGCCAGGAGCAGCACCAAGCGTAGCTAAAAATGAGGTGCCAACCTGGTGAAGCTACAACTCAGGACTACATGCATGCTAAACAGCAGAAGCAACATGCTATAGACAGAGCTAAGCGATTCCACAACCAACAGATCAGATGAAAGCTCTGCAGTCCTGCCACATCGAGTCATGAATGGTGGTAGACAATTAAAAAACTAACGGGGGGAGGAGGAGGCTCCGTGAACATCCCCATCCTCAATGATGGGAGAGTCCAGCACGTGAGTGCAAAAGACAAGGCTGAAGCGCTTGCAACCATCTTCAGCCAGAAGTGCCGAATGGACGATCCATCTCAGCCTCCTCCCGATATCCCCACCATCACAGAAGCCAGTCTTCAGCCAATTCGATTCACTCCATGTGATATCAAGATACGGCTGAGTGCACTTGGTACAGCAAAGGTTATCCCGGCTTCAGTGCTGAAGACTTGTGCTCAAGAACTAGCCGTGCCTCTAGCCAAACTGTTCCAGTGCAGTTACAACATTTGCATCTACCCGACAAGGTGGAAAATTGCCCAGGTCTGTCCTGTCCCTGAAAAGCAGGACAAATCCAATCCGGCCAATTACCGCCCCATCAGCCTACTCTCAATCATCAGCAAAGTGATGGAAGGTGTCGTCGACAGTGCTATCAAGTGGCACTTACTCACCAATAACCTGCTCACCGATGCTCAGTTTGGGTTCTCCAGGACCACTCGGCTCTAGACCTCATTACAGCCTTGGTCCAAACATGGACAAAAGAGCTGAATACCAGAGGTGAGGTGAGAGTGACTGCCCTTGACATCAAAGCAGCATTTAACTGAGTGTGGCACCAAGGAGCCCTAGTAAAATTGAAGTCAGTGGGAATCAGGGGGAAAACTCTCCAGTGGCTGGAGTGAAACCTAGCACAAAGGAAGATGGTAGTGGTTGTTGGAGGCCAATCATCTCAGCCCCAGGACATTGCTGCTGGAGTTCTTCTGGGCAGTGTCCTCGGCCCAACCATCTTCAGCTGCTTCATCAATGACCTTCCCTCCATCATAAGGTCAGAAATGGGGATGTTCACTGATGATTGCACAGTGTTCAATTCCATTCGCAATCCCTCAGATAATGAAGCAGTCCGAGCCCGCATGCAGCAAGACCTGGACAACATCCAGGCTTGGGGCTGATAAACGGCAAGTAAATTTCGCGCCAGACAAGTGCCAGGCAATGACCATCTCCAACAAGAGAGAGTCCAACCACCTCCCTTTGACATTCAACAGCATTACCATCGCCGAATCCTCACCATCAACATCCTGGGGGTTACCATTGACCAGAAACTTAACTGGACCAGCCATATAAATACTGTGGCTACAAGAGCAGGTCAGAGGCTGGGTATTCTGCGGCGAGTGACTCACCTCTTAACTCCCCAAAGTCTTTCCACCATCTACAAGGCTCAAGTCAGGAGTGTGATGGAATACTCTCTACTTGCCTGGATGAGTTCAGCTCCAACAACACTCAAGAAGCTTGACACTGTCCAGGACAAAGCAGCCCGCTTGATTGGCACCCCATCCACCACCCTGAACGTTCACTCCCTTCACCACTGGCGCACTGTGGCTGCAGTGTGTACCATCCACAGGATGCACTGCAGCAACTTGCCAAGGCTTCTTCGACAGCAACTCCCAAACCCGCGACCTCTACCACCTAGAAGGACAAGGGCAGCAGGCACATGGGAACAACACCACCTGCACGTTCCCCTCCAAGTCACACACCATCCCGACTTGGAAATATATCGTCGTTCCTTCATCATCGATGGGTCAAAATCCTGGAACTCCCTACAGCAATGTGGGAGAACCTTCATCACACGGACTGCAGCGGTTCAGGAAGGCGGCTCACCACCACTTTCTCAAGGGCAATTAGGGATGGGCAATAAATGCTGGCCTCGCCAGCGACGCCCACATCCCATGAACGAATAAAAAAAAACGCAGAAGGATTTATGTACATTTTTGCAACATATTTTTAAGATTTTTTCCTCATAGTTTTCCTTGAAGAACAAGTATTCATGCACTTCCATGAAAATTGAGGCAAAGTTAATGTTTGACTAACTTGATTGAGTTCTTTGATGAAGTAAGGGAGAGGGTTGATGAGGGTCGTGCAGTTGATATTGTGGACATGGACTTTCAAAAGGCATTTGATAAAGTACCACATAATAGACATGTTAGCAAAATTAAAGCCCATGGGATTAAAGAGATAGTGGCAGTGTGGACACAAATTGGGTAAGGGACAGAAAGCAGAGAGTAGCAGTGAACGGTTGTTTTTCAGACTGGAGGGAAGTATACAGTGGTGTTCTCCAAAGGTCAGTATTCGGACCACTGATCTTTTTGACACATATTAATGACCTGGACTTGGGGGTAGAGGGTATAATTTCAAAGTTTGCAGATGACATGAAACTCGGAAATGTGGTGAACAATGTGACAGATAATAACAAACTTCAGGAGGACATAAACAGACTGGTGAAATGGGCAGAAACATGGCAGATGAAATTTAATGTAGAGAAGTGTGAAGTGATACATTTTGGTAGGAAGAAAGTATTCATTAAGAACAATACCCACATCTTTTGCCTCCACAATAATAGGTTACCTATTTGGTTTCCAATAGGCCCTACTCTTTCCTTAGTTATTCTGTTGTTTTATAAATACGTAAAGAGCATCTTTGGGTTTCCTTGATTTTACTTGCCAATATTTTTTTATGCCCTCTCTTTGCTTTCCTAATTTCCTTTTTAATTTCACTCCTGCACTTTCCATACTGCTCTCGGCTTTCTGCAGTATTGAGCTCTCAGTATCTGACATAAGCTTCCCTTTTTTGCCATACTTTACCCTCTATGCTCCTGGTCATCCAGGGGGCTCTCGATTCGATGTGGGAACATGTTTGTTCGGAACCCTCACTATTTCTCTCTTGAACGCCTCCCACTGCTCTGACACTAATTTACCTTCAAGTAGCTGTTTCCAGGCAACTTTTGTTGAATCACTTCTCAGCTTAGTAAAATTGGCCTTTCCCCAATTGAGAACTTTTACTTCTGTTCTATCTTTGTCCTTTTCCATAACTATACTTAATCTAACTGAATTGTGATCAGGACCAGCAAAATACTCTCCCATTGATACTCCTTCCAACTGCCCAGTTTCATTCCTTAAAATTAAGTCCAGAACTCTAATTTTGTAACTGAGAATTCAAGTTTGTACTGACACCAACATTAATGGTATGAATACTGCTGTGCACTCAGTTTATGCAGAGATTTTTAATGGCTAACTGATTGACAGACAGGAGCAAAAAAAATGCTGTTGCTCAATCAACGTGAACCAAGAGTTGTCAATTTCCAAGTGTGATGTTAGCTAAACCCATTCTAAGGTAACTCCACATGACCTAAATGTCAGGTCTCTATAATATTGTAACACAATGCCCTTTTAAAGAGGGGGAGGCCTTTACAACAACAACTTGTATTTATACAGTGCCTTTAAGATAGAAAAACATCCCAAGGTGCTTCACGGAAGCATAAGGGTATTAAATGGACACCAAGTCAAAGAAGGAGATAGTCAGAGATATGATTAAAAGCTTGGTCAAAGAAGTGGATTTCAAGGACACTTTTACAAGGAGAGAATGGAGGTGGGAGGAAGAGAGGGTTTACAGAGAGATTCCAGAGCATGGGCTGAGGTGGGTGAAAGCATGGCTGACGATGGTGGGATGAAAGAGGTTACAGAGATAGGGAGGGACAAAGCTATGGAAGGATTTAAACACAAGGATGAGAATTTTAAAATTTTAGTGGCAGATGGACTAAGACGGAGTGGAGATGGTTGTTATAGAGGTGGAAGTAGGCAGTCATTGTGATTGAGCGGATATGGGGTCGGAAGTTCAGCTAAGGGTCGAATAGGACACAAGGTTAAAAATAGTTTGGTTCAGCCTAAGACAGTAGCTGTGGAGGGAGGTGGATTCAATGGCCAGGTACAGAGCTTGTGGTTCGAGCCTTGTGAGCTGAAGATAATGGCTTGTGTTTAGTTGGAGGAAATTGCAACTTTTCCACAACTGGAAATTAGCCAAGTGTGACCACACAGAGGCAGTGGAGGGTGGAGAAAGGTGGTGGAGAGATAAGAGCAGGGTGTCTTCAGCATACATGTGGAATCTAATTCCATATTTGCAAATGATGTTGCCAAAACACAGCAGCTGGATGAGGAAGAGAAGGGGGCCAAGGATGGATGACTGGAGTACTCCCAAGATGACACTGTGAAGTGGGAAGAGAAGCCATTGGTAGAGATGCTTTGCCTAAGATCGGATAGATAAGACTGGCCATTGAAGGTGAGGCATTGGAGGAGGGTGATGTGACCGACCATATCAAAGCCTGCATAGAGGACGGAAAAAGATAATGACCACAGTCTCAGTAACAGAGAATCCCATTCATGACTTTGGTTCGGGCCGTTTTGGTGCTGTGGAAGGGGCAGAAACCCGATTAGAGGGATTCAAACAGGGAGTTGCAGGAGAGACAGGCATGGATTTGGGAGGCAACAATATGTTCAAGGTCTTTGGAGAGGAAAGGGAGGTTGAAGATGGGGTGGTAGTATAAAATTAAACACTACTGTACAGAGTATCTTCCCCTTTAAAGGAGAATTTACTACTGATTAAAGGAACAATCTTGTTTGATATATATTTTTTATTTTCTTGAAGCAGTTCACTTGTACTTCAGCGCAATTCACGATGCACTGTTCAAGTTCAGGCATTTTTAGTTGAGGGAGAGAAAAAAGTCTCAACATGATTTTGTCCTGATCTAACCCAAGTAATGTAACAATATGATTCAATGAGAATTTAATCATGGATTTATGTAAATAAATGCTTTTTCATGAAAATTTTGCCCCTTTAATTGACAAACAGAAACTCGGGATCTTGCCAAACAGCTTGGGTGCATTTAGCTGAAGAAATTGAAAATCAGCGAAGGATATAAATCTTAGCTTCAACATTGTACATTATTCATAAATGACTAGCTGCATGGTATAGGAACTTCTGAATCAAGATGATCATAAAAAAACAACAAACACAGGAATCAGAAATTTATGGTGCTTTACTTTTTGATTAAAAGCAAAGAGCTGGTAACAAAAAGAATTTGAGAAAAAAATCTGGTCCAAATGGGCCAGATTGCAGTATCTTCTGAATTGTACAATACAATTCACAGGAGTACTTTCAGGTTGCATCCAAATTCTCAAGTGGCTCTCTGTTCCGTAGAATCTTGGTGGGCTTTTTATCTAGTTTGTTCCTGCCCAGCATGTTACTGCTTGGTACAGTTGAAAAGAAGAATTATTTATCTGGGATCTATAAATTACTCAATCGCTCGTGGTTTTTTAAAATTCATACATCTTTGGACCACCTCAATGAAGTTAAAGGTGCCTCAGAAAATCCATTCTCCTCTTCTTTGCATCCACATTTGTACATGCACTGCTGGTGTGAAGAGAATTCAATAGTGGCTGAGGAATCCGCCTCCTCTTATTTTCCACTTGCTGATTAATATTTGCCAGACACCACCAACTTGTGAAAGATTCAACTAAGTGGCCAATAAATTGTTGACATTCAAATTGGACATGAATGAAAGGATGCAGCATATCCAAACTGAATAGCCTTTGAGTTTAATAAGCCGGTGCATCAGTATTAATGTTCTGTGAGGTGTCACCAGCACATTTCATAAGTAGGTTATACCATATTTACAAGTGTCAAGGGCACTTGGGACAATCATCACTCAACTAATTGGACACATGCTTTAAAACCGGGCTCTTTGAATATTAGCGTATGAACACTCAACGCCTTCATATGAAATTCTTTGTCACTATTTTAACAGTGGAATTACTCTGAAATGGGTAAATACTTCCATTAAAATACCAGATACACAAAGAGTGATTAATACCCTGAACAGTTGTCCAGGTATGGCTATGGAAGCCAAAACCCAAACCATTCAAGATGTTAAAGCTAAATGCTATTGAATGGAGGGGAATAAGGAGCTTCGATGGAAGAATGAACTAGATGGACTGAACGGCCCATCTCATCTGTACTTATTGTTGTGAATCTGAAAGATTCTTAATTTCAGAACACTGGATTTAAGAATGCGACTAATTATATTTATTAGCTAGTGTAGTTAAACAAATTAATAAGGCCAAAGGTAATGCTGGCATAAAAATAAAACAAATAGGCTTGGCAAACAACTCCCTTGGGTAAAGAAACTCCAGCTGACTCCCAGCCGACAGGCAAAGGGGAAAAGTGTGAATTCCCATCAACTACACACCAGAGGTAGAGGTGAGGTGGATTAGAAATATAATCCAGAAACAGTGGGAGAATGGGACAGAAGTCAGGAAATAATTACAGAAAGAGGGCGATAGGTTATTTTCTATTTCAATCTCAATTCGGTACATGCAACTTAATGAGGACACTATTAACAAGCTTAAAGAGCTCAAGAATTTGATTTGTTCATTATATATATTACACAGTTTGCTTGATAAGAACAATCAGCTAATAGGCACATTTTTCTTAGGAGGGTGGTGTCCCCTTTAAGATATGTGTGCTAATTTTTATCCAGATCATTTAAATTTATTAGGTAAATCTCTTAAAAATGAAAATGAACCAGTTTGCTGAAATACAGTATTAGCTTTAAAAAGAACTTCTGTCTTGTTATATCATGCTCTTTTTCAGTAATCAGTTTCAGATACTGTGGTTAAAAACAAATTCTACCAACCATCTGAAAAGCATAGCATCCGCTTAAAAAGAGAAAAATCAATACCTATGCATGTGGGCGGATCAGGCTGCCAGAAGAATCTATTGTCAATCTGGACACACGTGATGGTAGCTGCTCCTTGTAGGGCATATCCAGGGTCACACTGAAATACGACTGAATCGTCAGCCTCCCTGCTGTCTCCACTCCGACTGCCATTCTGAGGAACCCCAGGGTCATTACATGAAGTAGCTGTGGAAACTACAATAGTTTTGCAATGGTTAAAGGTCGAGGCCAAAATAATTTCAAACTTATTGTCGATGCTGTTTAGCCGACACTACTGCTAATTACAAAATGCCTGCCTTAACACCTTAGCACGCGCACACTTTGGCCATTGAGCTTGATAACAGATTTTACTGTATCAGGATGTGTGGGAGCACTTTGGCTGCTGCTGTATTGTGATACCCTGAGGTGTTAAAATCCCCTGTGGTTCACAATGGGGTTGAACACATTTTTAATTGCAATTTGATATTAACATAAAAAAACAGCATCTCGCCTATATTGGAGAGACAATAGCATTTGGCTTAGGTGAGTTTCACAAGACTAGAGGGGTCCACATAACAGAGTGAAGCCCAAAGGGTTACTTTTTATTTATTCAGATAGATTTGGGTGTCCTTGTACACAAAGAGCCAGACCTTTCAGGAGCGAGATTAGAAAACATTTCTACACACAAAGGGTTGAAGAAGTTTGGAACTCTCTTCCGCAAATGGCAATTGATACTAGCTCAATTGCTAAATTTAAATCTGAGATAGATAGCTTTTTGGCAACCAAAGGTATTAAGGGATATGGGCCAAAGGCAGGTATATGGAGTTAGATCACAGATCAGCCATGATCTTATCAAATGGCGGAGCAGGCACGAGGGGCTGAATGGCCTACTCCTGTTCCTATGTTCCTAAATCACAGAAAGTTAGCATGTGGGTTCAGCAAGCTATTAGGAAGACAAATGGTATGTTAGCCTTAATTGCAAGGGGGTTGGAATATAAGAGTAAGGAGGTCTTGCTGCAATTATATAGGGCTCTGGTGAGAGCACACCTGGAGTACTGTGTGCAGTTTTGGTCTTCTTACCTATGGAAGGATATACTTGCCTTAGAGGGGGTGCAACATAGGTTCACTAGATTGATTCCTGGGAAGAAAGGGTTATCCTTTGAGGAGAGAATGAGTAGAATGGCCCCATATTCTCTGGAGCTTGGAAGAATGAGAGGTGATCTCATTAAAACATATAAAATTCTTAGAGGGCTTGACAGGGTAGATACTGAGAGGCTGTTTCTCCAGACTGGAGAGTCCAGAACTAGGGGTCATAGTCTCAAGATAAGGTGGCAGCCATTTTGGTCTTAGATGGGGAAAAGTTTCTTCACTCAGAGGGTTGTGAATGTTTGGAATTCTCTACCCGAGAGGGCTGTGGATGTTCAGTTATTGAGTGTATTCAAGACTGAGATCGCTGGATATTTGGACACTAAGGGAATCAAGGAATATGGGTTTATGGCAGGAAAGTGGATTTGAGGTCGAAGATTGGCCATAATCTTATTGAACAGCGGAGCAGGCTTGAGGGACCGCATGGCCTACTCCTGCTCCTAGTTCTTATGTTCTTATTCTTGGGATGGGGCGTCGCTGACAAGGTCAGCATTTCTTACCCATCCCTAGCTGCCCTTGAGAACGTGGTGGTGGGCTGCCTTCGTGAACCACTGCAGTCCATGTGGTGAAGGTGCTGTTAGTTCGGGAGTTCCAAGATTTTGACCCAGCGACAATGAAGGAACAGCGATATATGTCCAATTCAGTATGGTGGGTGACGTGGAGGGGAACTTAGAGGTGATAGTGTTCCCATGTGCCTGCTGCCCTTATCTTTCTATGTGATGGAGGTCATGGGTTTGGGAGGTGCTGTTGAATGACTGTTTATACAGTCATTAATCCCTGAAAGTGTGTTACAGCCTGAATAGATGTATGGATATTTCTTCAAACTTCCCTGTACTTATTTCGTTGATGGTTCTCATATTGCCTGTTCCTATCATCTGTGTCTCTTTACCAACTGCCAACATGCCTCAAAGCTACATGGAAAGAAGAGGCAGGAATTTTTGTCAGGTTAAGGTGGTCAAAGAAGATTTTACTAGGGCAAAAAAACTGTCAGTCTTTAAAAGGGAGTGCTTTACTAAAAACTAATACGCTTTCTTTTATTGGGTTGAAATACTTCCCAACACTCACTCTGTATCTGTTATTACTATACTACATGCACAGTTTAATATGGTGGTTGGTTCTTCCCAAGTCCAATGTTGCCTGAGTTTCTAGTGGATTTTTAAGCCGCTATTGAAGAGGACTGCAGCTGTTACTCCTGCTGGCTGAGTTTCACAGAGATGTGAATACCAGCACTAGACATGGTCCGTCTTTGAATTAATCAGGTACAGCTGGCATATCTACTGCAAGCACAGCATCGTCAGGAACACAATACAAATGATTATATACACCATTTTTTTTGGTAAAGGGGCTGTCTCACTCATCACACAACTGTGAGTTTAATCATTACTTTCCTTCGCTTCCTCTCTGCTTCAGGCATGACTGAACTTGTAGTGATGCAGCAATTTGGACAGTATTCACAAAGCAGACCCGTAGTTTGGACTGGAAGCCATCCAGAATGCCCCAGCTCCTCTACTTACTGTGCATTCATCGAAAAAGAGAGCACTTACTTGAATTTATCAACACAGCTGCTTAAAAAAGGCCTTTCTGTTAATAATATCACTTTTTAATTTAAAGGGGCATGGTCTTCACAAAAATATGTTTGTGAACCATCGTTTGTTTGATAAATGAGAGCCAAATTGACCATTCATGATGATGCCATCAGTCAGTGACACACTGATGCACTTAGGCAACACTTATTGGATCACTTTGTCTGTTTATAAACAAATTAAAAAGATTTGCTAAATACATCGTGATTGAGATGGTGTCCCTTTGAAAAAGGATCATGGTATAATCACAGTATAATGACTGGATTTTGTCCTGGTCAACTGTTGATCATTTTTGAATAAGGTTATAGTGAATGTACCACAATCATTTCTCCTTCAAAAAGGATGCCAACATGTCTCAAATATACTGACTGCACTGATCATTATGGCACATCACGTCAGTCACAATCAACAAGGTAACTGGCCCCAAAAGGGAATGAAACTGTCACAGTATATCTATAAGAAATAGTGGATACTCAGAAATGATATGAAGAGAGTAATTTCGCCTCAATTTGAATTATTATAAACTACTCTTGTGGTTGGGAATGTCACCTGAACTCCTGGACTGGATTACTGCCAAGTGATAACTTCTAAATCTTCATTGTTCTTTGTTGAAGAGGCTGAGTGACCATCAGGACTTCTTTTAGTCTTTGGTTAAAAATAATTAGAAATTAATTTTAATATTTTTTCTTTATCCCTCTCTAATTCTGTTTTTATTAGGGGGGTAATATTTATGGTGCAACAGCAAATATCAATGACATTTTCTGGTGAATGGGGTTGGAGAATTCCGTGATTCCAACGAGGGAGATGAATGAACACACAAAAATTGCTGAAGCGATCCCAAGTTAACTACTGCTATTGATTCAGCTCCTGCACAATCTGGCTTAGCTACTCCCCATACCAACTCTCCTGATGAGTTAACTCTTAAAAAAAAAGTTCAGCAATATTTTCTTCAACAGATTAACATGTAAGGAGGACTCTGATGTCAGATTTATTCATAAATGGGTCCTATCCTCCCTTCCCCAACTGCTGATTTTTTTTGTTAGTTCTACTGGTGTTTTTTTTTTACAATTGCTCAGCTGTGAGTGTAACAGAATGAACTTCTCCCAGTCTCTGCTGATACTACTCTGTAGCCAGGAGGTGTATGAGAGCAACCTGGAGTGCTATTCCCTCCAATGCGTCCTTCATCTCTGCCAGGTAGCTCCTCACTTCGATCTCCTGACAACGTGCGCAAAATCTAAACTTTCCATGTGGTCATGAATCCATGTTTTAACCCCTCCATGGCATCATACATTGGCCCTGTAGCATTGGATTGCCACAGTTAAACATCTTTAAGAAATGTAATTGTTAATTACCCACTGCTTCTGACGGCATTCATTTATTTATTTGAGTTTTTTTTAAAAAGTCCAGCATTAAATATGACTCTTCTCCCTCAGGGTCAGGCACACTTGCTGCCATGGAAACACTGCTGAACGTCATTCAGGAGTGGACGTGCACTTGCAGTATCCTGAGCCCACCTTCACTGAAAATTTCGGTCTGTGATAAACAGCAAGAGTCATCTTCAGCTATTCATCACTTCCACATGGGGGAAAGTAGCTAAAAATGGCAGATTATTAGCAACGGAATTGTAATACTGGCGATCTGAGCACTAACCTACCCTCGTAGTTAAATGTGGTCTATAACGTTTTTATAGTCAGCCTGCCCTATGGTATTATAATCTCTCGTACTTGCTGCAATTACAGGGGTCATTCCAAAATCTCTCGCTTCCAATGGGGAACCAGGCTTGCACGGAGCATGAGTTGGCAATAGGGCTACAACAATGTAGCCCCGATTCTCCAAACCCTCCTCCTGGGACCATGAGATCACTGAGTTCCCCTGACATGCTTTCTGCCGTTCCTCTGCCTATTGGTCATCTTCCTGTTATAGTGCGATATGTAATTTTCATTAATTAAAACCTTTTAGAATACATTTTTCACATACACTGTGATAGAAACTATGCTTTTTACAAAATGAATAATGAACCTTCATCCCATATGTGTATTTTGTATTTAAATAATTAGGTTGTCAATCTCTTCTACCCCTTCGTCCAGCCAACTCACTTCCCTCCATCCTGTCTCTAACTCGAGCCTCACATCTTGTCACTGCCTGAGAAACCAGCCAAACTGGGGCCGTTTGCAAACCATTCAACCCATCCATGTTCAATATGGGGTCCCTGGTTTGGTAGTAGGAGTACTACCCCATCTATTACAGTATTAATTTTTTTTTTAAGAATTACCTGTAGGGTTTTATTTTTCAGTAGTCGAATCACTGTTCCACCATTGACAACATTGTCAAATTATGGTCTGCTCCTCGTTTAAGGCATGGATATTGGTTTTTAAAGGAAGGCACAGTAAAATAACACTATTTAGAAAGAAAAAAGTTAAATGGCCTTTATGCAAAACTAGGAGGAACTTTCAACTATATATTTTTTTAATTAAAAGCTCAGTCTGTGGTTGTGGTGTTTATACTTTGAAGCTTCTCACACAAAAGGCTGAGCAATCACCTGATCTGCTCTGTATCTTATTTTCTATTGTGACATCTCTGTAAAAATGTATTATCAGCATATAGACTACCTCGATAATGGATATTAGCTGCAGCAAATGCAACACCGGGTGGCTCCAATAAAATAGAAAGGTGCTCTGTGCTCTCATGAGGCAGAACAGGGCTCCTCTTACAATATCACAGCTCTCATTTTATGTGCAGAAGACAATGAATGGTTCTTCCAGTGTCAGTAACATTCCGGAATGTGAAAATGTGTTCTTTCATAAAAACGTGCTTCAATTCAGATTAAACGCATTTCAATTTTAAGCTTATTCATTCGTATTTCCCTCGAGCCTTACTTAGGCAAATTCAGGTTCAACTGAATGGAATCAATTGTGCAGTGATAGCGTAAGTGAGGAAAATTCAATTCTCTTCAATTTTCTCTCCTTCTTTTGCTTTAATAGTTCTTTCGATTGCCCAAGCAAAGACTACAGCTTTTTAATAATTATATAGGATCACTATGATTGATTTTTTTCATCCAAATATTGAAAAAGCTTTCCTGAAAAGTGTAGTAATTAATTTACCATTTTAGCAATTGTGTAATCTGAAGCACTTTTAACATACACAAGGATTTAAAACATTCTACCTAATTATATTTTAATCTACTGCACAACAATAAGTTAATATTTCTATTTGAATATTAAAATTAAATTATTGCTACTCGCAGATTCAGACTCTGCAAAATTAGGTTATCCTGCTCAAGCACCAGGTCGTTACCATAATTATCAGCTCTTCAGCAAGGTCTTCCAAAACACTGAATAAAATAATAATTATATATGAAATGAAGCTCTGCTTCAGAAATATTACAGTGAAAAGAGACAACTCGTGGCTCCAGACTTGAAATCAAATCTTAGACTTGGCTGTTGATCATTAAGTGCACACTCTTGTTTGTACCATACACCAGGGCCTAAAGGCCAAAACGCAGCATGACAGACAGTGTGTTGAATGGGAGACATCTGCAACATGCATAAGGTGTGCAGACCAAACTGTAATGCATAGAAGCTTAATTCTGACTGCACTGTAGACAAGCCACGCAGTGTGTGAGCTGAAAACCTTTTTGGGAAAATAGCCAGCCCAGGCAGCTTGAAATTGCCTTGGATCTGCCGACAGTCTAATGATTCACACACACACTTATATTACTAATCACTGAGGAGGTATATGTATATTGTTTACAATGTTAGTGATGTTTTGACAATTGGAACAGGAAATAACAGGCAGTGCAGTCACCTCAGCCATGCAGACATATAAGGGGTTAAATAGATAACCTCTGAAAATGGGCCCATGCCCGTTCATAGTGATGCAGGCAGCACGTTGCGTTCGTGCTGCCTGCTGTTTTAAATGATTGCTGCGTGCAGCCAGCACTGCCTGCGCTGTTGATTGGCTTCAAGCATCAACAGGGGGCCCAATATCGCGAGTGCTACTTAAAGTCAGTCTGCACCTCTTAAAGGGGAGGTGCATTGTGACTGCAAGAAGTGGTGGGTGTTGTTTCAAAACTGAATCTGCACTGTGATACTTTGAAGAATGTCTGAGCCTGGGTGAGAGCATGCACCATAGTTCTCTGATGATGCACAGGAGGCCATGGTGCAAGAGGTGGAGAAAAGGAGGGGCATCCTGTATCCGCAGGGGGGGCTGAAGGCCCTCCAGACATATGGTCAGGAGGCAGTGGGAGGAAGTAGCGGAGGAGGCAAATACCAGGAGCATAGCTCCAAGAACATGAATGCGGTGCAGGAAGAAGTTTAATGATTTAACACGAGTTGTCAAGGTGAGTAAGTTCAAGCTTCAAGTGGCATATCGTACCACCTATACCACTACCCTCATCCACTGCTCAATTCACTACACTGCCATCACCCACCTACCAACAATCTCTTTCAATGAGTACTCAACCAGACAAACCATATGCTTTATCTCACCCTCACACACTCAGCACTGTTGCGAGCCTCACACCCATAACTCACAGTTCATACACACTGGTAGCTATTCGACTATGACAGCCATGTCACCAAAACATCTTGCAGGACACTCACTGACACACTTCCCTCTTTCTTGCAGGAGAAGGTGGCCCATAATTGGAGGCAGAAAGTGGCAGTGATTCCATGGATTATCCCCTCTCAGGATAACAGCATTCCTGCTCCCACACCTGCCACTCTGTCAGTGCCCTTGCTGTTGCCTGTCAGCCAGCCAGCCTACTCCCTGTAGAGTATTAAAGCTTTATCCAAGTTATAGGAAACCTCCAAAAACAAGTACAAATGCGCCAGCAGCCAGAAGAAATAATCCAGCAACTAACTTGTAACTCCTGCATTATCCCTTTAAATACCGTTGGTGGGGGGTGTGTCCTTCATACTCTTTAAGTCATGTTCAGCTGTGCAATGTTAAGTCAGCGCATTGGATGGAGTGTGGAGTTCCAAAAGAGCAGAAGTCCCTTTAAATCAGTGTTGCACACTTCGTGTCCTAATCTCCCGATTCTGCATGCTGCCGGCCATTGTTGGGAACGCTCACACAAACCCGTTTACCAAGATGGCACCCTGCGCACTTCCTGTCGGAAGTGTGCGCACGCATCTCGGACCCCATTTTCGAAGCTTAGTTGGCCGCGTAGCGCCTGAAAAACGGGCAATAATCGGCCCAAATTCACTCCCATTAAATGCAGCGATGTTGGAGATATGAAGAACTTATGGATCTCAGAGGTGTGGTAAGTTCAGGGACCTCTGAGACTGCGACTGAAATTTCAGTGTTGGGATCTTAGAGCTGCAACAATATAGACAGTGCAGAAAAATGGAGAGTGGAAGGATTTCAGAGCATAGAAACAAGGAGGGTGCAGTTTACTTGGAGGCTTAGAGTACTGAGACAGCCGAGAGGCGTGAAAGGTGCTGGGATCTCGGAGATGTCAAAAATAAGGATCCTGGAAGTGTGAAAGACACAGGAATCTTGGAAGTCTGGAGGACACAGGGATCTCAGACATGTGAAGGACACAGTGATCTCAGAGGGGTGGAGATGTTCAGAGGTCTCCAAGATAAAAAGAAAATAAATGAATTTTGGGCAAGCAATAGATAACAGCAGAGTCAGAGTGTGAGAGCAGTCAAGAGATTACAGATTTACAGATCATGCAGGAGGGAGATCTTGGAGACTTGGAGCAGGTGCAAGTGGGTGGGAAATGGCTACTTAATTCTTAGAATTGTATTAAAAAATGGTAAACTCCTCTTTCGTGAAGTAAAATTACTATAGAAATAGTAATACGTGATGGTAATCTTGTGAGGGAGCATGTGTGCATGTAAAAAAGACTTTTTATTTATAAAGCACCTCATCATGTCTCACAGAAACATCCCAAAGTACTTCATAAACAGTGAATTACTTTTAAAAGTAGTGATTGTTGTAATGTTGGGCCAGTATGATCCTACAAACAGGATGTCATGAATGACCAGTTAATTTGTTTCGGGTGGTGTTGGTTGCGGGTGAAATGTTGAACAGAGCACCACAAGAACTCAACATCCACCTGAATCTCTGGAGTAAGCAAAATGGGGATTAATGTCCCATCTGAAGGACAGCGGCTCTAACTAAGCAGCAGTTTCTCAGTACTGTACTGCAGTGTTAGCTTCAATTACACACTCAAATCCAAGAGTGAGGTTTGAATTTACAACCTTCTGACTCAGAGGTAAGAGTGCCGAAAGTACTTACAAATGAGGCCTAAGTGCATGTGAGAGCAAGTGTGAGGGAGTGAGGGATGTTGAAGATTGAGGAAGGCCACATACTTTGAACTCTCACAGTTGGTCCATTCCCCAGATCCTGCAGATTGGTCAAGATTGAGATTCAAACCTGAATTTGCTCATTTGGCGTTCCACGTTCCTTTTCCAATTATCAAACTCGTGTTAAAAACGAACACATCATTTTTCATACCGTACAGAGGGAAGTTTGTTTCATCCACACTGTCCTCAGAGGCCTTCAGTTTAAATTTTGGTGAAAATTATATTGAAAAGAGATATCAGGAAGAAATTCTTCACCTAAACAGTATAAATCTGTGGAAGAATCTGGCAGGTAGAGCAAGGAAATTCAAAATTCTGTTGGATGCCAAGATGGGAGAGTCCGTGAATGGGAGGGATGTGCTTCAATGGGACAAGAGGCCTTCATGTTCCTTACGTTCATGAACTAGAACTAGGGAGCAAATGTTAATGACTGCTCGAAGTGTCAGAAACAAATTTGTGCACAACTAAATAGTCTGAAGCTACATAAAACATATGCTATAGAGTGCTAAATAAAATATGAGCTGCTGTAATTGTTTGGCAAATCAATGCTGCTTTGAAGAGTCAACAGTGCTTTTTATAAACAGCTGCAGTGGTAAATTTCTTACTTCCCATAAAACAATGAAATGAAGGTAGTTAATCTGAATCAACCTGGTTATTATGTTTATTGAATTAAACAGAAAACACCAATCTAATCAGGCTGTAATTTGCAGACTTAGAAAGAGACGCGTTTAAAATTCACATTTCCAATTGAAATATTAACGTGCTTTTATTCACAATTAGGGAGCACTGTGCCTGAAAACTAATTTCAAGTGAAGGGACTTTCGGGGAAAAAAAAGGTCGTTTAAAGGGCCCTAACATCTATTGAAAAATTTGAGATAATAAGAACATATATCATATTAAATCTGAAAAGGCCATTTGAGCCATGAAGCCTGCTCCTTTCACATAGCATTTACAATTTACCTTACCATGGACTTAAATTTCATTCTTTATTGATGTAAGTTCTGCTTAACAATATTCCAGACAATATTTCCACTGTGCCCAGAATAGGAACCACTGCACCCCGTGATGTTCTTGATGACCTCAGTAAATTGATACGTACTTGAGAACTGAATGGCGAAGCCCTGCTTGCTGGTGAAGAAGTCTGTGTCGAACTGGAGGGTGATGGAGTTGAAAGTGCTGTGGATATTGGGGGGCAGCGTGGAGCCGCTCAGCTCCCTCAGAAGAATGCCACTCTCCAGCGGTCCATCCCAAATCTTCAGGACATCATGAATAGCTTCCGTGTGGAAAACTAGGAAGTGGACGCTAAAAGAAGAAACAAAAAGGGAAATTATGCATAAAATTAGGGGATTTGTTTTTTTTAAAAAAAACTATGCTACACACATGTGGGGGTACAAAATGTTGCCCTGGCTTTTGTTATTTAGCAATCTTCAATTGTATATTTATTCAATCTCATATTAAAGGATCCTCTGGGGAAGAGTGACCATAATATGATAGAATTTCACATTGAGTTCGAGAGTGACGTACTTAAGTCCAAAACTGAAGTCTTAAAATTAAACAAAGCCAATTGCATAGGTATGAGGAGCAAGTTGGCTAAGGCGCTAAGGTTGATTGGGAAATTAGATTAAAGGTAGGTAAGCAATGGCGAACATTTCAAGAAATATTTCTTAATTCTCAACGAATATACATTCCATTGAGGAATAAAAACTCTGTGGAAAAAGTGATCCATCCGTGGGTAACTAAAGAAGTTAAGGATATTATTAGATTAAAAGAGGCTTATAATGTGGCCAAGAAAAGTAGTAAGCCTGAGGATTGGGAGAGTTTTAGAAACCAGCAAACAATGACCAAAAAGTTGATCAAAGAGGTGAAAATAGAATGAGAGTAAACTAGCAAGAGATCTAAAAACAGATTGTAAGAGCTTCTACAGGTGTGCAAAAAGGAAGAGAGTAGCAAAAGTAAATGTGGGTCCCTTAGAGGCTGAGACAGGAGAAATTATAATGGGCAATAAGGAAATGGCAGAGATATTAAACAAATATTTTGTATCTGTCTTCACAGTAGAAGACACAATAAACATACCAGAAATAGTGGGGAACCACGGATCTAATGAGAGTGAGGAACTTAAAGTAATTAATATTAGTAAAGAAAAAGTACTGGAGAAATTAATGGGACTAAAAGCCAACAAATCCCCTAGACCTGATGGCCTAGATTCTGGGATTCTAAAAGAAGTGGCTGCAGAGATAATGGATGCATTGATTGTAATCTTCCTAGATTCTGGAACGGTCCCCATGGGTTGGAAGGTAACAAATATAACCCCGCTATTCAAGGAAGGAGGGAGAGAGAAAACAGGGAACTACAAGCTGGTTAGCCTGATATCAGTCATCGGGAAAATGCTAGAATCCATTATTAAGGAAGTGGTAACAGGGCACTTAGAAAATCATAATATGATTAGGCAGAGTCAACATGGTTTTATGAAAGGGAAATCATGTTTGACAAATCTATTAGAGTTCTTTGAGACTGTAACTACGAGGGCAGATAAAGGGGAACCAGTGGATGTAATATTTATGGATTTTCAAAAGGCATTTGATAAGGTGTCACACAAAAGGATGTTACACAAGATAAGGGCTCTTGGGGTTGGGTGTAATATATTAGTATGGATAGAGGATTGGTTAACGGACAGAAAACAGCGTAGGAATAAATGGTCATATTCAGGTTGGCAGGTTGTAACTAGTGGGGTGCCGCAAGGATCAGTGCTTGGGCCTCAGTTATTTACAATCTATATTAACGACTTAGATGAAGGGACTGAGTGTAATGTATCCAAGTTTGCTGGCAATACAAAGCCAGGTGGGAAAGTAAGCTGTGAGGAGGACACAGAGAGTCTGCAAAGGGATATAGACAGGTTAAGTGAGTGGGCAAGAAGGTGGCAGATGGAGTATAATGTGGGGAAATGTGAGATTATTCAATTTGGTAGGAAGAATAGAAAAATAGTATTTTTTAAATGGTGAGAAACTATTAAATGTTGGTGTTCAGGGGGCTTTGGGTGTCCTTGTACATGAAACACAAAGTTAAATGCAGGTACAGCAAACAATTAGGAAGGCAAATGGCATGTTGGCCTTTATTGCAAGGGGGTTGGAATACAAGAGTAAGGAAGTCTTACTGTAATTGTACAGGGCTTTGGTGAGACCACAACTGGAGTACCATGTTAAGTTTTGGTCTCCTTATCTAAGGAAGATATACTTGCCTTAGAGGTGGTAAATGAAAATTCACTCGATTAATTCCTGGGATGAGAGGGTTGTCCTATGAAGAGAGATCGAATAGAATGGGCCTATACTCTCTGGAGTTTAGAAGAATGAGGGGTGATCTCATTGAAACATCTAAGATTCTGAGAGGGCTTAGCAAGGTAGATGCTGTGAGGCTCTTTCCTCTGGCTGGAGTGTGGAACTAGGGGGCACAGTCTCAGGATAAGGGGTCGGCTCTTTAAGACAGAGATGAGAAGAAATTTCTTCAATCAGAGGGTTGTGAATGTTTGGAATTCTCTACCCCAGAGGGTTGTGGATGCTCAGTCGTTGAGTATGTTCAAGACTGAGATGGATAGATTTTTTGATTCTAAGGGTATCAAGAGATATGGAGATCGGATGGAGTTGAGGTCGAGGATCAGCCATCATCTCAATGAATGGCGGAGCAAGCTTGAGGGGCCGTACGACCTCTCACTTAACCTATTTTTTATGTCTTTAAATAATTTATCAGTGGTTTTCAGTTGCTCTTCCCATATTTCCAATTGGGTCCGCAAACCATCTGACAGCCAATTTGCAATAGATAGTTCATGGAGGAGGGACCTATTGGGGGTGCCTATCTTGGAAAAAATATTTTTTGCAGCGAAGTGGAAGACTCATCAGCATTACCAACAAGTCCTGTTTGTTTTTAAAACCACAATACTAGCAAAGTAATAAGAGATCGAATATCAACATACAACAGGAGAAACAGAGTGCAACAATGTGAGAGTGAAATCATTTCAAAACAAGTTTAGCTTCATCAGTAATGCAAACTAAAGAAACACAATGATCTATTCGTGTGCCGAAGTAAGAAAACATGCTTCAGAGTGATTTTTCAAACATAAACCATGGCTTTTCATCGATTTTTATTGAAATCCATGGACAATCGCACTAGTACAAATATTTTAATTTACCTAACAGACCATTTTATTATAGTCTCTTGGTATTTCATTGTTAGGTATTATTTTGACACCTTTCTGGCCTTTTCTGAATAATGAAGAAGAATTATGTCTATTGTTAATTATTTGTTGACTGCGAAAGTCTTTTTTGAGAACCTATTTGTTATCAATCCTTATTCAACTATTTTCATTTCAAAGCTCCCAATTGCAGGGTATTATCCAAACAGATTCTGACAGATTGTTCTGCTCTGTTTTCGTCATATTAACTGCAAAAGAGGATTGAAGCAGTTACTTTTCCATTTCGGAGGTGCAGTCCTCACCACTTACAGCGTTCCTGCTTATCCCAGACAGCCGCCTATATCGGGCAAATGGCGCCAACCCTTCACCCAAGGCGTCAATTACAAAGGCGCTGCTTGAACTGTACTAAGCACGCCGACTATTTCGGACAGTCCAAGCAACTGTTCGCGCCTCGTTAAAGTGCGATTTCTTTACAGTCCGGTTATTCCCTATTGCTTGTCATAAATTCCAGGCTCTGCTTTACAATCAGGTTGATGATAAACTCCAAGTCAGTATCTGAACTGGGTCATTAAGTTGTGAAAGTCTCAACCTTCCAGGCTTCAAGCGGAGACACTGGCCTGTGTAATTCCCTTCATAGCATGGCCTTGAAAGAAAAACAGTCCTTGTGATGGGACGCAGAGAGCGACAAGTCAATGTTACTGTCTCTCTGTCTCTATCGGGTGGGTACAGGTTTGACTTCGGTAAATCATCTGAGTAAATACACAGAAAACACACCCGTGCTTCAGTGGCAAAAGTGTTAGAACATAGCCCGGTCTCTGCTTTTAAATGGTTTGACATCTTTGGAATTAATGTGCAATTTTGAACTGCTGTTAGGGATTTCTTGTCCCGCTCTGCTTGCCGGCCACCTCCAGGATCTCGGCCGTCAGGTTACACCTAGCACCATGTATAGCGGGCAAATCGCGTTCGTACCAATGCGCCCTCTATAAGCCGTGAGGACTGTATTTAAAAACAAGGACATGCTGATATATCCATAATAAGTGCCACCTCACTAGAAAGTCCATTTCAAAAAATGATGCTGCCATCTATCTTTTTATCGGGGGCTCTGATGTTAATTTCATCTTACAACTGTTCCTAATTTCAATGTTTCTTTAAAACGGGTCATGAGGCTCAATTATTAATTTGGCTAGTTTATCATAGGAACAGGATTAGGTCATTTGAACCATCAAGACTGTTCCATCACTTTATCAGCTACAGCAGCTGTTATCTTTATCAGCTCAATTCCCCACACTTTCTCGATATCCCATAATACCTTTACTTTTCAAGCATACCCACCTTCCTTAAAACACTTCAATTGATTCTGCATTCATGGTCTTCTGCATCAGTGCATTCTATAGTCTTACAACCCTTTTTGTGAAGAATTCTTTTCTAGGTTTATTTTTTATACAGCTCATTGTTCTGAATTTCACAATTAGAGTTGTTTCTTATTCACCTTGTCAACTCCCTGCATTATAAATCAAATCAGCCATTTTATTCCCAAGGAATATAACCCAACTTTTTAATCATAGCTCAATCCCTTCATCCCAAGTATCACCCTTGTGAATTGTTGCTGGATTTCTCTGAGGTCATTATATCCTTCCCCAAGGTGGTGATGGGAGGGGCATAACTGAACTCAATATTCCAAATGATGTTCTGGCCAGTGCTCTGTTTCCCTGTGACAGTACTTCCCTACTTTTGCATTCTATCACATTTGTTGCTTTTGCAGAAGCTACATTTCAGAAAACATTTTAGGCATTTTTTGGTTATCATCTAAAGATATAACTAATAATAGACAACTCCAATATAAATTGTGATGGTGATGACATAGGGAGTAATAACTGGGTTGAATGTGTTGCAATGCTATAACATTATTGAGGGATTCAGATGAAACTCTAAACCCAGAGTGTGTGTTCCAATCAATAACCCATTC
This sequence comes from Heptranchias perlo, assembly GCF_035084215.1. NCBI lineage: Eukaryota > Metazoa > Chordata > Chondrichthyes > Hexanchiformes > Hexanchidae > Heptranchias > Heptranchias perlo. The sequence goes on along the minus strand of NC_090350.1, from coordinate 18,166,227 downwards.
CAAACCAACTGTTACTTTAGGTGATACATAACTGAAGGTTATTTTGTACCTATGGGCAGTTACAGTTATGTAAAGTCTGCCATTATCTGTGTGATAGCCGTCTGAAACCAAAGCGATGTTCTGTAATATATTAAAAATGTCATGTAGGTGCACACTTTTGGTTGTCAACTTTTTCCTTTAGAAACTCCTCTGTCCGTACTTATAATGGAAAATGCCTATGTAAACTTGTCACAATGTACTTATACTCTTCTGCCAGTGGTGGCACTGTAGCACTTCAGTGTTGTATCTTACAACTTCTCAGCCTGCGCTGCAGAGAAACTCTTATGCTCCAACCAATTCTACTTCCCTGCCATACATATTGCTGTTTAACTAGAAATAATGTGAAATCAAAATAGTGCATAGACAGAATATATGACTTTAAATTTGTGACTGAATTACCTGAACATACCCTGGTCAATTATCTGCTGATCTTTAAGCCCACTTTGCCTAAAGACTACACTTGGTCTCAACTTCCTGTGTAGTAACATATTAAATTTGTTATGTGTGTCACACATTCCTTATTTGGGCAACACCATTCTGTTATCCTGATAGGATTTCCCAATAAGTGAGCAAGAACTTGCTGTCATACACCTGCAGTTGCAGACTTGTCCCACTAGGTGTAGCTTCTCAACCCCAGGACTGAACCAACCTTCAAGCCTTCCTGCGTACATAATGCATATGAGTACGCAAGTAACTTCGAATTTTTATTAAGTGGTTACAATTGTTTTAGTTAATATATAATATAACATAATAATGTTATAAAATTTTCTCAACATCTGCCCTCGAAGCCCATCCCCACCAGGCTAACTCAAACCTCACAAAGGTCACAATTTTGGATCTACAGAACCCTCCCTGCTCCCTTTAACTAACTCTGCTCTATTTCTCACTCGTTATTATTTCTAGTCCACCCATTTTTACTTTTTTTCCCCTTTCTTCATCAATTTTTTCATTATTCCAGCTCAATCTCCCACCTGGAAAACCATCCATAAGAATATCTTCTTCTCACAGTGCTTGTACTCGGCACATTTTTACTTTTTTTCCCGCCAGCATTCGTTTTTGCAGCATTCGACATCGAGTCTCCAGGCCCAACACAGCTTCCACCAGCCCTGACTGCGCTTGCCCAGATTGAGCCTCTAAGACCCACCCTTCTCTCTGTCTGGCCTCTCTCCAAGTCTTTTTGCACTAACAAATGTTTATTAATTTGATTATCTTTCCCATTCTATTTCTACTTTATAAAATTTTTAATTCATAGATCATATATATACACATTTTAATTTAATATGTATACACATTAAACCATACTTCCAATTTTTGATATTGTGAGGGAACATAGGAGTGTCACAGGTGAATCGCACCATGTTAGCATCAGTGAGATACAACAATGTCAACAGCTCCATCAAGATATCAGGGACACGACAATAACAAATTGTTTGCTGCGGCCCCCTGACATGGCATTATTATTGTTTGCACTAATGATTAAATACTGTTGACTGTATTTGACATATGACAGTACACTGCCAATTTAAAAAATCCCTAAATTAATTCGAATCATGCCTGCTCTGAATATTCTTACTATACTTCATCTCTCTTCATTTGAAAAGCCCATTTCAGTTGCACCTTAAAAGGTTCATCAAGCACACTCCAAGCCTATCTATTAAACATAAGTGCACCAAACACACAAATAAAAGTGTACATCAGCATCTAATGAGCATTTTACAGATCCTGGCTGTGTGAAAATGCAATGGATATCCTAATTACAGCAGAATGCATTATAATGGTAGAGGGTTATGCTGTCTCCCAGTGGTGATATTCTTATCTCTATTTATCAGACAGAGCAGATATATAAGTTATGCTGAGTGTACTTGAATCGTATAAAATGTGCATGCGGTTATCTTTTTGTTAAGGTTGAGATCCAGCAAGATGTACACACGAAGGCCAAGCTATCACACTCCAGGAAGATAGAGAATGTCCCCAGAGAAGAAGTTACAAGTGACTAAATCAACAGGAGTTTCAGGAGGGAGAAGGGTCACAGTGAAACACAAAGCCATTCTTTGGGGGTATAATTACTAAATTATCATCTACAGCAAACATTCCTGGGCATGGAACACAGAACAACACAATTGGTAAACATAGCAAATGTTCACACTGTGCGCTGAAGACAATGCCATAGATTTTGAAATGCAGCTCCAGGAATTACACCAACAAATCTGACCCAAGAAAGAAAGCACAGCTTGATACACTTTGACTCTGTCAGCTGAGACCCATAAAACAATGATCTACTCTTTCTGCACATTGACTATGAATGAGTGGAGAACCTAGCCCAATATTTTATCCCTCTTTAAAATATTAGTGACTGAAGAGGATGCTCTACCACAGGACCAGATATAAGACAATAGCCTTTATATTTTCCTTTGAACTAGTGTTGCTGTGTGCCAGACAACTAATCACAATTGTTCCTTATGCTCCACCATCAGAAGTCTTGCCAAGAGCACCATCTCCCAAATTGAAGTTCTGCAAACCAGCTTAGTACTTCCCTCACCATCCTCACAAACACAGCAGAGCAGAGAAAGTGCATTTGTAAACATAAATCATGTCATATTTAACACACCCCTGCCTCATTATAAATGATCAGTTATAGGGGTGGAAATTTGTTTCCAGGCCCAGAGTTGTTTTCAGATTTTGTTTTCAGGTGCCCAAACTGAGAGGCCTGAGACTGGCCTGAAATTGGGCCTCAGGGTTTGTCGGAATATTCTGGAGGACCTGCCGGTGCCTCTCACGCCTCCACTAGTGGCTCGCCCTTCAGGAGGATTGAATTTTGGGCGGTTTGGCTCATTGGCACCGGCCTCAGTTAAGTCCCCGAGGCAGTGCGGGGGGGGGGGGGAAGACAGCAGGAGGGGGGCCGATCATGGCCCTTAGGAGTGCTGTGGAACCAGGAGGAGCACTTCTGCTCTTTCTGGCTCCACATTAAAATTCAGTATGCAAGGCAAAATGGCAGAAGTCCTTACTCATGTTAGCTCACTACCTCATCACATCACACATAGATTTCTTTCTATGTAACACATACCCAGCTATCTCCTCTGCTGTGTAGACTCTGTAATATCAGTTGATGTATATTTTCCATTAAGCAACAACTAGTTAGATCCAAACTGGAAAAGTAGAGCAGTCTGTAAAATAGAATTGATAAACTAGCTGCTGTACATAAATTTGTTTTCAACTATAATCTTTTCTTCTTCATCATTCAGTGCTGGGTTATTAGGAATCCTAACAATATAAATACAGAACCAGCAAAGAAACAGGAAAATGTAACAGGAATGAGCAATAAGTAGAAATAGGAGTGCGATACAAGCTGATTGGAAGGAGAAGTGTGAGCTGAATCCAAGACAGCATCACATCTATTTAAAAGATCAATTTGGGGAGGTGACGGATGTATTTTTGCTGTCAGCTGCAGAGCATGATAATCAGGAGATGCTGTTTCAGTCTGTTGAAGTATTCAGCTAATTAAATTCATGCCCGTTAGTAAATTTTGCTGTTCTGCAAATTTCAACAAAACAATGGTTACTTATGATTCATCGGATTCAGAATTAGCATGGAAATCATACACTGTGAAAAGATGCCGGCTAACCCAGAGTCAAGTAATAATTTATTGCAGCAACCTCTTTTATTTTTCTCTATCTTGAACTAGGATTCCCAAACTGATTATTGTGACAAAGCAACCACAGATGACTTTCCATTTTAGTTTATGTTTATGAAATCATTTCAAAACAAACTACACTTTCACTCATTTTACTGTACTTTTTTTTATATCCCTGGCGTATCATTAATTGCAACTTGTGGTACAGACGGTGCTTTGGAGGATCTGCAGTGAGGTGCAAAGCAGTCTGGCACTTGAAACACTGTCAGAAATCATTTTAGTTTTTCACCACTTTTGTAACAGCTTCCTTAAAGGGATACGACGGTGAAGTCCTTGCACTGGTGTGATCTTTAGTGTTCCATCTAAACAAAGAGTACTGCATTTCAATTGGAAAAAAAACCTAAGTGTTTTTCTTGTTATAATTCACCACACAGGGGAACCCTTCTCCCAGGCACTGCTGCCATCTTTTGCCACATTTCTGAGTCATAGAACAAAAATGGAGCTTCAGTGCTGAGCCCCCACTCCCATCTGGGAATGTGGTAAACTCAACTAAAATATCACATTTCGGCATCAGAAGAGTTTTGTTTTTTGAGGTGCTGGATTCCTAATTCTGGACAATTAATTTTAAAGAGATCTTTCCTCACACAACAACAAAAACTTGCATTTATATAACGCCCTTAACATAGTAAAATGTCCCAAGGCACCTCACCGGAGCGATTATCAAACAAAATTTGACACCAAGCTACATAAGGAGATAATAGGACAGGTGACCAAAAGCTTGGTCGAAGAGATAGGTTTTAAGGAGCGTCTTAATGGAGGAGAGAGGAGATAGAGAGGCAGAGAGGTTTAGGGAGGGAATTCCAGAGCTTAGGGCTTCGGCAGCTGAAGGCACTGCCGCCAATGTTGGAGAGATTCAAATCAGGGATGCACAAGAGGCAAGAATTGGAGGAGCGCAGAGATCTCAGAGGGTTGTAGGGCTGGAGGAGGTTACATAGATAGGAAGGGGCGAGGCCACAGAGGGATTTGAAAACAAGGTTGAGAATTTTAAAATCAAGGTGTTGCAGGACTGGGAGCCAATGTAGGTCAGCGAGCATGGAGTGATGGGTGAACGGGACTTGGTGCGAGTTACGATACAGGCAACAGAGTTTTGGCTGAGCTCAAGTTTATGGAGGGCGGAAGATGGGAGGCTGGCCAAGAGAGCATTGGAACAGTCAAGTCTAGAGGTAACAAAGGCACGGAAGAGTGTCTAAGCAGCAGGTGAGCTGAGGCAGGGGCGGATACGGGCGATGTTACGGAGGTGGAAGTAGGCCGTCTTGGTGCTGGAGCAGATATGTGTTCGGAAATACTCATCTCACACCTGAAAGATAATGGCCTAGATTTTGTATCTTTTGGCATGTCCAGTTAAACTTTTTCCCTCACTCTTCAACTCGAAAATTTTTGGCCCTGCAAATTGCCGGAAGTGCGAGCTGATAACGGCACAGTGAGGACAACTGGGCATCTGGGACCTTGGTGAATGACGGGACCAACAGTCTACCTCCTTAATCAATGAGATTTAAGGATTGAGAAAGAAACAGAGGAATGAGAGAAGGAAACCGGATGAATTAAAGTCAAATCAGGTACAGAAAGAGAAATAAAGAGAGGGAAAGAAAGATTGGATTAAGAGAGAGAGAAAAAAGATTGAAAGGAAAAGTAAGAAAAACATTTTAAAATTTAAAATTTGTAAAATCACCAAGAAGACTCCACAGTTTCAATTGTTCCCTTTCTGGGCTGGAGAGGTTGAGTGGCATTGCAGCAACATAAATCTGGTCATTACGAAGGTCCTCATGCTGTTAATTACAAGCCCTAACTTTCTGCAGTGAGTTTAATTGCAATTAATGTGCAAATACAGCAATTTCTTGAAACTCACGGTGAGTTTGACGGCGAGTTGTCGTTTTTGTGAGGCTAATGGCTGAGTAGCGCAAATCGTCCAGCGATTAGCAATTCACGGGGTTGCTCTTCCTCACCACAAGTTGCTGGACGATTTACAGATTGCGCATTAATAATGAAGAGCACCATTAAACTTGTTATTTTGGCTGCAAAATCTGGGCCATTACTTTGTACAATGTGTGTTGTTTACAAGGGTTCTGCAGGGCCATTTTGTTCCTCAAGCTGCAGTTGTAAAAAAAAAATCAGCCTCTCAGTGATTTATCACCTCATTTCTATTTTATTTTTCCACAACACTTTTATTGAGTTTTCTTTGCTGTAACTCACTGGGTCTCTCACCTACAACCCAATATTTCCCAACCAAGGGGAAACTGTTCTAACACTCAAGCCTCTACTAACAATTTGCTGTTGGCGACTGGGAGGGGCAGAAGGGGAAATCACATTGACTCAGTCTCAGCTTTTTTCTCCTCCTTCACTTCAGGGAAGGTCACTTGCCTCCACCGCAGTTCTTCACTCCCTTCACTTTCTCCACCCAGACAATCCGGCTGAGATTGGTAGCTCACCATATGTGTCCTAGGCGGAGTCAATGTTCATACTGGCACATCACTCCAGAACATCTTCACCTTAAACCAACTGAATTATTCAGACTGCGTCATTTTGTGCGACAGTGCAGAAGTGTATACAATGGTAGTTCTGTGCAACAAAAAATCAGCACCAGTTCGCACCAAAATAAAAGGAAAATACAAGATTGGGCCCATTTTGTACTACAGAATTCCATCCCACACCCTATTCCCTCCCCCCCCCCAAGGAATTCTAACACAACCAAGCACACAGTTAAGACCTTTTAATTGGGGTGTTTTGACAGAGATGAAAATGTCCCATTTATCAGCACACTCTGTTCAGCAAAACCCCTCAGTACTGACCTAAATACATTGAGAATCAACTATAATATGTCTCCCATGCATGCCTGTTAAATATTCCTAGCTGTAGTAAGGGTGCAGTTATACTGCCACTTTCACATGATGCAAAGCAATTCCAGGAGTTCACTGATGTGAAAGTGATAGTCCAACTCCACAGTCAGTTCAGTGATCTAACTGCTGAGGGCGTTAAAGTACGGGGTGTATGATCACCTCCAGTTGGTAGTCTCACGCCACTTCAAGTTCCCATTGAGTGCAGTGTAACTCTCGCCGGTCCAAAGCTGTATTTTATAAGAGCACTTTCTCAGAACTTTCTAAATGCATTTCTACATTTTTTGAAGTTATTGGAAAGCAGATGTTCCTACATGCTCTCCAGCATTAGAAATTAACTGCTCATGAGCAAAACTCTGCGCCTGTATCCAAGCACATATGTGCAGAACTCCTTATCACGAAATTCCGCACCAGGTACAGCTGGCTGCATGATTCACGTATGCCAGCTGAGCAACTGCAGTATTGAATACTGTGTAACTTTGAACACTACTGCAAGGAATTTCCTCGATCCCATTATGCCGGTCTCTGAGACGATCTTGCCGACATGAATAGACGGCCAACACTGGGACATAAAAGCGGAGTAAAACAAGCCAAATGTTGTACCACCAGAAGGGGTGACAGTGCAAGTGTAAAAAGGTGTGCGCTGTCTTCTGTCATGGCGCCTCACTCTCAGAGCCTCTTGCCTCTTCTGCTCCTCTTCCATTATTATGCAGAGCAGGGGTGTGCCCGTAAAGAAAGCCATTTCAGCAACTTTGTCCTTCTGAATGCTTAGGGGTGGGAGGGGGGTGGTTGGGGGTAGAGAAGTATTTTGGATGCACTGAGACTGACCGCACTTTGGTTAAGTATAGTTCAGGTTTCAATAAGTAAAATTCAAAGCAAATCACAAAGAAAATCACCATCAGAAAACTTAAGCCAATATGGATTTTTGGTTGTAAATTGGAGCACATTCAGAACGAGCGACAACGCAGCAAACTCATGTAATCTGGTCTTTTGTACGGGGGAGTGGAGCTAATGTTAATGAGTAAGTGGGATTTCGGCAGACGTAACTCAGAATCGGCGCAAATAATCGAGACAATGTGTGTGTAGCGAGCTTCTGGATTCTGGAGTAAAATCAGCATAAGTCACTCAGATGCAAATTTCCTCAGGAAAAAACATCGCAACAAGACTCTTGTGCCATTGTTGTGCCGAAAATTACAAGGAAATTCCAGCCTACTTTTCTAACTTTTGTCTCATAATTTTCCATAATTCTCAGGATCATAAACAAACATTACAAATATACTTTAGGGGGATAAAAAATTGTTCATTTGTCCTCCATTAAAATAACTTTGCCATATGACAGAGAAGCATTGGACATTTACATTAAATGTCATTGATATCTGCCTGATCTTTGGGGATGTTGGAGTGTTACAGTTGGTGCAGGGAAAGGAAAGACATAATATAAAATTAGGAAAATTCACTGCTGCTTTTTTATTCCCTATAATAATGTTCTCTTAATTAATGCTCTTGAAAAGGAAGCTGGAAACTACCTGATTAAGAACAGGACTGATGGTTCTAAGAATGAGTACAGGCAGAGATGATCAACTCTGGTTTATGATAGTTGCAGTTCTGTTGGGACCATGAGAATATCATCTGTGAAATGCAACCAGTCAGGAGTGAATAACACAGATTTAGATATGAAATATCCTGCCTGTTACTTGATTACTTTGGAGTTCTGGGAGGAATTTCATAGAGCTTGTCTTCCTGGAAATGTTACCTTCTGATTTATTTCCTTCAGCAGATTAACCAGGCTGGAGAGAGTGCTTAACAAACTGTATGTGCATGGTCTGTTGGAAGAAATCAGCTCAGTGGCTTTTTTTGCTTTCATACGCTCATACAAAACGTTGGAGGACAAAACACAAGATCAAAAGTGAAAGCAAAGAAAGGGAGGATTTAACAGTTAGCTATCTTGAGGATGAAAAACAACACAGAGTTCAATGTTTGGCAAACCAAAGAAAACTCCCAAGCATCTTTTACAAAAGATTGTGACCCTCGAACAAATTTACATTCATAAGCAAGGTGCAACGTTTTCAAAATTACTTGTGTTGTTAACCCACAACGATGAGATTTAAAAGCGAGAAATACAAGAGATAGCTGTGATTATTTTCTACACAGAGCCCATGCTGCCTTATGTACGTTAGCTGATCTGCTACCAAATGTATTAAAGTGGTCATGGCTTTCACTAAACATCATCTGGATTGACCTTGTCTGCAGGCAAAGAAACCGACTTAAATGCATTTTATAGTTTATCATTTTTTTTGCCATTCTTCATGTGTGAACCGACTAAGTGTTAGTTGGCTATTCCAGGAGAACATTAGAGACAAGCCAATCCTGGCCTTAAAAGACATCCCATACACTTTTTAGAAGGGGCCACTGGATGATGATCTCCCTAACTTCTGGGTATTTAGATTATTGTACCAAACCCCTATTACCCCTGTAGAGGTAAGCACAAACCAAGGATCAAAGACTTCCTGGTTTTACAGTGGGAAAGTAATTTACCATTATGTTATGCAGTGGGGTCCATTTACTGTTCAAATGTGGTGTCACATCAGGACCGATGCCATTCTCTATTTAGTTGTGAAAAAATAATGGAAAAATTGGCAAACTGACAGCTTGAGCATAAAGATGGCTAATGTGAGAAACAGAAAATTTGGAGAGATGGGGGAAGAAAGAGCAATCCTTTTAGGGTCAGAGTGACCTAATCCAATGTTACACCTGATCTGCGAGTGTTTGACACAGAAAATGGCACAAAAAATGGAAATTGTTCCCTTCTCCATCAATAAAGAGCACAAAATCCACCCTTCCCCATGTGAAATCTAAACTTCTGCATATTCTACTCTGAAACGTAAGGCATAACTGAAAATTGAACTACAATCACTTTAGTAAATGGAATAACAGCACTGCGAAAAAAATGGAGCATTTCTATCGAAAATATAGCAAGGTATTGGCTTCTTCCGTCAGGTTATATAAAGGTTAAAAACCAGTTTCCCTCACAGAAAAGAAAATGTCCTAGTTCATTTTGATATAATAGTTGCAATAAGGTGCTTCGTTCAAGCCTGGTGCCTGAGGGAGGGGCCATCCCATTCAATTTAAATACAAACATCTCATGGGACAGATGCATTTATATTAATGGTAGATGGGTCCCTACATTCCATTTCAAAATACATTGGAAATCCTAATGTCACTCTTGTCCTTATGGTGGTTCCTATTGTAAAAGTGTCCACATACATCTGCAGGACCTATTACGTTTGTAGGCGGCGTTGTGATAGGCCTTTACAATGTAAAATGTCATGACACGGAACCTTAGCTCTCAAAATCATATGTGATGGCCTTGTGTGTCAGCAGACATTTCAACTACAAAGCCACTGGGGCTGTGTTTTCCCTTATCCCAGTTCTGAGCTGAGGATGATTTCTAAATATTCTGTGAGATGCACTAATTTTGTATATTGAAAAAAGTAACGTACACTTTCACTCGCCAGCATGTTGATGTTTGTATTTAAATTGGCTGCCATGCCTTCAGCCGTCTATGCTCTAAACGCAGTAATTCCCTCCCTAAACCTCTCTGCCTCTCTACCTCTCTCTCCTTCTTTAAAACACTCCTTAAAACCTACCTCTTTGACCAAGTTTTTGGTTACCTGTCCTAATGTCTCCTTCTTTGGCAGGGGTATCAATTTTTTTCTGGTTACACTCCTGTGAAGCGCTACATGAATGCAAGTTGTAGTTGTTGACTCACCAAAGTACCAACACAGCCTCTAAAACTGTCCCTGTGTCCTGCTCAAGAGCCATGAACCACTGCACTGTGTTGGGCGGCTATAATGTGAGTTATCGCCCGTAGCTCCTCAATACTTATGAAAACTTACCGTAGGCAAACACTAACTACTCCGTTACCTTGTGATCTTACCTGGTTTAATATTATATTCTAGGAACGGAGGAAGAGCAACCAACAGCTAAAGCAGGACCTTGGGGAAGCAGGAGCCTCGAACAGCCTGACTGTGTATGAAGACCGGAGAAGCAGCCGCCCCCAGGAGTTCAGAGGGAAAGCAGCAGTAGCAAATTTGTTAAAGCCAGATGTGGGGCAGATCACTCGGCCTGCGGGGATGGACAGAGGTAGGTGGTACCAAGGATAACCCAAGTCCAGCACCAAAAGGCCAGCCTGCTGACAGAGTTTTGCTAAATCCCTCCCCTCATTGAAAGAGTTTTGTCAACCCATCTCCCGCTCAGAGACTTTTAGCAAGTCCTCACCACACTGAGATTTTTTTGCCAAGCCTAACCTACTAAGAGAGATCTTCAGCAGTCTTTCTGTCCTTCAGTGATTCTCAGCACCATCTCCAGTCACCCACCCCCTGCCACTCATCTCTCCACCCTCTTCTTTCTCAACTTCCCCAATCCTTCTACCACATGGCAGTCCTGGGAAGTGCCAGGAAGTGGGTCAGATGGAAGGGAAATCTTCCAGGGTCCCAGGCCTCGCCTCACTGTGGCCAATTGCATGTGGGAGGATGAAGAATGAGTTGCCTGCAGTGGTCCTGCCAGAGGTGAGGGAGAGAAATCCCAGTCGGGGAAGTGAGGCAGGGCCAGGCCTCATTGTCCAAATATTTTGCATTTCCACCTGAAATTGGGTGGGATTGCAGTGCAGAATTGTCCCTCGCCAATGTAACATCTATCTTAGACTGTTCCAAACTCTCTTAACATAGACACACAGGGCATGATTTTTACATGGAGCCAGGAAGAGAGCAGGGGGAAAGGTAATCGGGTGCGAAACCCGGAAGTACAGTTGGCGGGTCGGAATATGCGATCGCAACCCAATTGAAGGCAATAAATTTTATTTCCGGATTTCACGCCTGGCAACCAGCCTGATTGACAGGCTATCGGGCGGGAAGGCCGGGAATCAGAGAGGAGGGAGGGAGGGAGAGATCATTGGCCATGGGGGACATCGGTGGGGATGGCCGGGAAGAAGATTGAAGGCAGATGAAGAACAACTATAAGCCCTCTTGACAGCTGCTGAATATATTTGCCTCGCTCTCCCCAGAGTCGCTATCAAATGACAGGAATCCTCCCTCCACCTTCCTTTATAATCCCATAATCAATACAAATCCTCCCAGTCAAACCTGTTCCCAAATCTCCAGGAGAAGAGTCGGAGGTTGAAGTTCGGGAGAATAGTTGGAGGCCGAAGTTCGGGAGAAGAGTTGGAAGTAGGGAGGGGGTCGGCTGATCATGGCAGGTAAACTTGTTGGGCCTGGAGGAAGCACTCCTGCTCCTCGTAGCCACAAGTAGTGCAATAAAGGTACTCGTGGATCTGACCCTTCTCGCCCTTTTCACTGGCGTGATTCACGAGTGGTGGCAAACACACGCTGGAGGTATTAAATTTAAAGTTAAATAAAATTCAATTTAAAAGGCCTACAAGGATATTAATTAATGCTATAAATACCCACCAGCCTGAACTAATTAAGGTCCTGACTGCAGCGAGTGGGTTACCCGCACACATCCAAACGCACCTGGGTTAAACCCAGAAGTGGGCGCGTTGGAGCTGAGTTGCGGTCTGGCTCGAAAAATCAATCATTTATCGACCCACTCGCTCTTCGGGGTTAAAATTCCTCCTATGGTTCCTTTAAGTATCTTCAAAGAAGAATTTTATTTTTAAATATGCAGTCAAAAATACTGCAGGTGACAAACATTTACTAAAATCATAGTGAGTGCCATCATAGCATCACAAAATCCTATGGTCATGCAACAATCAGCCAGAAAACAAATTCACCCTGACAACATCCATCACAGTTTGAAAAATAAAAAAAATGATGCTTGATATTAATCCTTAGTGAGAAGCTCCTCTATTACTCTGTTTTATTATTCATTTGCCATATGCCTCTGCTTCAGAAGCGTTAAAAATGTAACCTTTAAGTGACTTTTAATAGTCCATGAATAGTTAGTAAAATAAACTCTTCTATTACTGGCATTACAAATTCATTTCTCCCTGGTTTAAGAATCTATCCTGTCAGTATTGATGTAAAAATGATTTGTTTGCAATGTAAATTAGCCGTGAGCTTTCAAGTCTTTTACAAATCTCAACTGAGCAAAATAGATCCATCTGGATTTATTAGTTATTTTTAATTTTCCTCTCTCCCTGTATCACACACTTTCCAGGCAAGTGGATAAACTGGTCTCTGACAATGGTGCTCCATAGACAGTCATGAGGAACCGCCTCTGATTCTTTCCCTCCCGATGAGAAGGTATCTGGTCTCTGTTGGTGCCTCTTCTGTACTGGGACATTTAAGATTAGGAAGTCAGCATGTGTGGCATTACAGGCATGGCTCTGCATCCTACCACAAGTGCCTAGATGGCACCACTGTGCCATCTACTATTCAGGTTTCGTCCTTAATTTGATAAGTCGGACTGTGGTTGCATTTCTGCCCACCGCCAGGCGGCTGAAGAACTTTAAAGAAGTCCTGAGGCTGTCAATCAAACTGATTGCAATGTTAAGTAGCCTGAATCCAACAATAGCATTCTAAATCCAGATCAGATTTTGCATCCATCCACTAATGTGCTCAAGCATATTCAAAACAGAAATGATGAGGATAAATTCAGTGATCCTTCAATATGAGAGTGATGTATTTTTAGATCTCCCCATGCCACACACCACTTCCCAGCTTAAAGCATGCGTAGCTGAGGTGCTTTCAGTACTGTGTCAACAAGCCATGAAAAGGGGAGGGGGGAGAGGGGCTGAAAGATTACTGAGCTACCAATTTCTCCATCATAAAAACTGCTGGGGCTCTGATTTGGTCAAGAACCATGCTGTGTGGCAAATTAAGTACATTAACCTATCTCCTATTAAGGCAAAGTGCACTTCATGCTATGATACTGTGCCACCTTCCATATCTCCACATTTACAAATTCTACTGACCTGTGAATCATAGGGAAAAAGTAAACTTGATTATTTCAATTTGTTCCCATCAATTTTGTTGAGCAACACATTAATTAGGCAAAACTAATCAAAAAGGCTAAAGGCATGCATGAAATTACCAGGTCTAAACTAAGTTTTAGAAGCGCGGTTACTCTTAATGACTGCCAAACTAATAAAAATGAAATTTTAAAAATGTGCAGTCTCATATTACTCCTTATTTTTGGTTATTGAAAAAAATTAAAATGTCTCTTTTTAATTTAATTCAATTATTTCTTTTGCTTTTTATTTAAAAAATTAACATTTTTTAAAATTTACAATGACATCCAGAATACTAACTTTAAATGAATGAAGTCTGCTTGCCTGCTTGAGCAATGCAGCCTGAATCTGTGGGCGTGATTTCTCTGCCTGACAGATCTTGTGGGCGTGCCTTCTATTCTCTCAGACTGTTCCGCTGCTCAAAGGCTGGGTTGATAGCGTACAATTTTTTGAACGTTTAAAATTAAGCAATTCCACGCCACAGAGCCTGGAGTAAGTATTTTCGTTAATTTAATTCGCAGGAGCTGCTCTGCGCGATTTCTGGCCCACTGCTTCAGTTGTACAAAACCTTGGTCAGAACCCATCTGGAGTACTGCATTCAGTTTTGGGCACTGCACCTGAGGAAGGTTTGACTTTGGAGGGTGTACAGCGCAGATTCACCAAAATGATACCGGTTTGAATTATCACGACAGGTTGCCAAAACTTGACTTGTATTCACTTGAGATTAGAAGGTTGAGGGGTGATCTAATTGAGGTGTTTAAAATGATAAAGGGATTTCATCGGGTAGATGCAGAGGACCTATTTCCTCTGGTTGAGGAATCCAGGAGGCACAACCTTAAAAAGCTAAGCCATTTAGGAGTGAAATCATGAAGCACTTTTTCACACAAAGGGCAACAGAAATCTAGAACTCTCCCCCCAAAAAGGATATGGATGCTGCGTCAATTGAAATTTTCAAAAACCAAGATCAATAGATTTTCGTTAGTTAAGCGTCTCAAGGGTTGTGGATCAAAAGTGGGTAAATGGAGTTGGGGGACTGAGGGGCTGAATGGCCTACCCCTGTTCCTATGCTCTCATTGTGCTACACTGCGGTACAACATAGGTGTGCACCCAAGATTCCCCAATTTTGTTCCTGCTGCCAGAGAGAGAGACTAAATGGAGGCCAGGGATTGGAAATCAGATGGTGGTCTCACATTCTTTGCAGCAGCCAGCTCAACAGTGAACTATCCACCTTCCTAGCTTGGAAATCCCAGAAAGAATGAAAGAGAGGGGGAGAATAGAAAATACTTTTAAACCTGGGAATAAAATAATAATTGTATATTAGTAGCCTGCATAATGATCTCATCCCCAATTGTATCTCAGAGGTCACGTGCTTTTATTATTAATAAACAAACCCCCTTCTTTGTCGTGCAAAAGACCACACTTGTCTAAAAGAGTTTTGCATCAGCATATTTAAGCTGTTTCTAAGCATGGCTGTCAACTCAATTGTATGTATCTCATTAATTTTTTTATGAATTTTCACTGCACTAAGCTTAGAGAGACTCATAATGCTCACATGTGGACAGACAAATGCTCTAATTAATCCCGTTCAGAGGACCAACCTCAGTATTATCCTCCACAGGATTAGAAGAGAGATCTGTCCGCATCTCACGTTTTTCTTGCAAGTTGCAAGGGACATGAACAGCCTTCATAATGTACATTCCAGATTATCAGGGAAAAAATTGAAAGATTTCATACATGCTTTATGTGGAGAGAGGTTATTCTCTGAAAGATATTCAGAAAAATGAATGCATCGCTGATGATATCGGGTGGGCATTATGACCAGCGAGACTACCGCCTGTCCAATTATATGCTGAAGACCAAAATTGGGGCCTCCAGGTTGAAAGTTCAGTCTTTATTTAATGCAAAGAGCTTTCTTCCTTTCTGATTTTTGTTCCTCTCTCTCCTATCTCTTCCGTATTTCGTTCCAGAGCTGAAGTTCTTCAAATGACCTCTCCTGTAGAAAATGCAGTAGAAATTTGGAACTCTCTCCACCAAAAGGTGGATGCTAGGACAATTGAAGCTTTCGAGACCTGAGATACATAGATTTTTGTTAGGTAAGGGTATCAAGGGATATGGAGCAAAGGCAGGAAAATGGAGTTGAGGTGCAGATCAACCATGATCTAATTGAGTGGCGGAGCAGGCCCGAGGAGCTGAATGGCCTTGTCCTGTTCCTAATGTTCCCTCATGGTTATATGATTATATATGTAATAATTTAGAGCTACTGCTCAGTATTACTGCCCTACTCCAGGTGTATTACTCTACCATTTCATTTTTTCTTCCATATTTCAACCTACAAATACTTATTTTCCAGTATTTCTTTTTTGTGGTAATGCTTTTATGGTCCAAAACTGCAATCAAAACTTAAACTGTTTCGCACTGGCATGAACAAAACATGGTCACCTGTATTACAGAAACGAGTGAAGGTTTATACATTGCTTTGAATCAATGAAAATGAATATCTAAGACAGAAAAACCCAGCCAGCACTATGATCAGTATGGACAATTGCAGCTTTTAAAACAAAAAATGATTTTGAAGTGATTTTAGTGTCCCTTTCTCCCTTTTATGTTGCCTATATTGCATGCCATTCCCAAGGTTGAGGAGACAGTGGTGACCTTCTCCAAGGAAGATTTTCTACCTCGTTCCGAGCGGAAAGCTGCTGTTTCAGTTTGTCACCCACCCTCTCGGCTCTGTCCCTCACCCCCTCGCGACTGCACTGCTCGGATTGTAAAGGGTCATGAGCAGAAATTCATGTTCTATTTTCAGTGTGATTTATTGGAGAGTCACCATCGGAAATTGACCATTGTATATATTGCACATTAATCCCATACAATTGGACAGCAAATGTATCCAAATATATGTACAATCAAAATTTTGGTGTGGGGGAGCACATTTTGCCCAAAGCTCATTCTGAGAACAGGCTATTGAAAGAGGTTTCTCTAACGCTTATTCATTTAATAAACCCAAAACATAACTTCAAGAATAAAAACACATCTGTTTCATGAAACAATTTACATGCAAATCACATTTCATGTTTCCATAAATGAGGGCTAATATTTTAATTTGTTCCGAACTGTGGCTTTAAAAGCAGGAAAATAAAAAATGTACAAAAATTCCAACGCTTTTAATTATACGCCCACTGAGTAGTTGTTAATTAAGATTTCTTTGTTATTAGATGTAGCAGACTTCTTACCCAATTGTGCTGCCAGGATCTGCTTCAATAGACCAGGTGCAGTGGAGATTGTGATAATATGGTGCTGGATACCCAGGTGACAAGATTCGTCCGGAAGTCTCTCCAATGATGCGACCTCCACACTCAGCTGAAAATATTTATGGAATGAGAAAGCAATGTTTGAACGTTTCACACACAAAAGAGAAATCTGATCATAAAAGAAACAAGAGGAAGCAGCAGGAAATGTCAAAAAAATAACACTAAAGAACCTTAAAGAGGAGTCAATTGATTTGCTTTAATTGAAATGTCAATGAAAGACAATGCCCATACAGAGCTGCTAAACTACATTATTAATTCTGCATTCATAATTTCCGATCTAAAGTAGAAACAATTAATGAAATTCTCTGACAGTCATCCTGGATTGTCCTTTAACCCACCTTTCTGGTTTCCAAAAACACGACGGCTACTTTCTTTCCATCACAAGAAGATGGTCTGCACTAATAGAATCTTGACCCTCAAGACTGTCCTTGAGTACCTTTCATGACTTCAGAAATTGGGGACTTGCTCCCTCTCCATGCCTACCCATTATGGAATGATGCAGTTCAGCAAGGCCACAGGGCCTGATGTAATACTGTGTTTGAGTTCTTTTAATAACCTGTTTTTATATATAAAGCTGCCAGAGGAGTCATGAATTAATTATTAAGAAAGCTACCATTTAATATTATAGCCTCTGACTATGTTATGGCCTCTCATCCTTCAGTCTGTCCTCAATTACACTCAAGAGGACTCCAATGCATCGATGATTGCTAAACTAAAAAAGAAAACAAAAGGACAGAAAATGCAGGTCACCTTTTGGCTTTAAGTACAAGATTTCACCATGGGAGATACAGTGGGCAGCAGGGGTGGGAAAGGTCAGCAAGTGAGAGGGTAGAGCTCCTTTCATTGGATCTGTTCCCTGCTGGTAGCTCTCCTCATTCTGAATTCTCATGGTGTACGATGTTGATATGGATGTCAGTGCCCGATTAAGCCTCAACGTCAGCTACACTCGATGGAAGACAGCAACTTCAATTCCTCCATTTTTTCCCCAGATGATTAGAAAACCCAGATGCAGCCTTCATATGACTGTTTCCAAACGCCAGTGTGTCCCAGGTTTGGCAGCTGCTGTGTAACATTAGACCATTTTGTTTCACCTCTGAGATGAGGTACTAGATTTTGAAAGGGTTCAAACCAGGACAGTACCTATCAATAAATCAATTAGGTAAAAGGGGAAATTAAAATGATCAAAAAAGATAATGATGCGGAGAGGGAAGAACATGATTCGTGTTTTTAAAACGTGATGGGATTCTATAGGATGGATAAGTTTGTTGTTCTAACAAGGGAGAACTAACAGACATGATTATAAGCTACGGAAACATCTAACTAAATGTAACTTAAGGAATCTGTTTTTCACACTTGAAATTAAGTAATTGAATAGATTGTCACCAAAAATAATGCTTGCAGCCTTGGTTGAAGTATTCCAAAATAAATAGCTTTCTGATTCAACAGGGAGTAAGTGGCTTTTGATCCAACACAAGAGGGAGATGAAAATGATGTGAGTGGTTCCTTTTTATAGATTGAAACAATGCAACAAGCTAAATGACTGAGCACTCTTTCTCAACTGATCTTATTGATCTCTCCACTCTTGATGTTAAGTGTATAATTTGGTGATTTCAGCCATTCAGACAATTTGGTATTGATTTTGGCAACAAATTGGGAATTCAACTGTATATTAGAGCTGCTTCCAATGGAAGTGGCCTCCCTAGTTGTGTTGGTTCTCTTGGTGCTGAATCTACCTCACAGTCGTGAGGGAGTGCTGCACTGTCGAAGGTGCCGTCTTTCGGATGAGGCTTTAAATCGACGCCCTGTCCGCCCTCTCGGATGGATGTAAAATGTAAAAACTTATCATTTAAGGTGCACTTCCTTAACCCTATTCTTACTTTCAAACTGTATTACTTCATATTTCTCTAAATTGAATTGTACATGCCACCTATCTATCCACCCTGCTAGCCTCTTTACATTCTCCTGCAGTCTTTCCCAATCTCATCATTATTTGCCACACCTCCTCAACCAATTGAGAGTCATTATTGAGGTACAAAAGAGTCATGGAGAGATATACAGAGGGACAAAATGTGAAACTTTCAAAGGTTGGGAAAATTCTAAGAGTGATATTTTCACAGATCAGTATTGTGATATTGTGGTGAAAATATGAGAGGGGATTAACCCCCCTCTCCCCCAACAGAACATTATAAAATTGTGGATTTCACGATCACATTTCCAATTTGTTTTCTTCTCTACCAAAGTTAAAACATGTGTTGGGGAAACACTAAGTAATGTTGCATCTTAGTGTGAGTTGTATCATTGCACCTTTCTGTGCATAAATGTGGGAAGCGTATATTTTCCAGCAGACCCAAAAGAAGCAACACTGATCCAAAAGCTACTCCTGATCAATCTTTTGTTTCTTAACCTGCCCCATTACCACCCTCCTTGCCTTGCACCATCATCCCTTTTGTCATTTAATCACTCCTGCCCTCTACCTTTTCACAGACCTTCCCTTTTGTTCTCTCCTCCCCTCCCCTCCCCTCCCCTCCCTCTCCCCTTTCTCTGGCTCTGTACTTGCTCAAATACTTGAACTCTTTTAACATCTTCCAGTTCTTACGAAAGTTCTTTGACCTGAAACGTTAACTGTTTCTTTCTCCACAGATGCTGCCTGACTTGCTGAGCATCTCCAGCATTTTCTGTTTTTATTTCAGATTTCCAGCATCCGCAGTATTTTGCTTTTGATTTAGTCAATGCACAATGTTACAGCTTCAATGTTGCTCAGTGCATGGGGGTCATGTCCAAAGCATGACAGTTTGTCAGACAGAAAGACAGACAAAGTCTGAAGAAATAGTCAGTGAGAATGCAGATGCAAGATAATCTGTAGGCAATACATTGGGATTTACAGAATTTGTTTGATTGCCTCAAAAGGCTTTGTCATGTATCAACAAAAAATCAGTAGACTAAGGATTGAGAAAGGAAAAAAAATCAAAAGAATAATATAATTTTCCAGCCGTAATATCGCCCACTTTTAGAGAATGGATTGTCTAAATTTGATTTCCTACCTACGCAGGAAGGCAGCAAATTGTCCCAAGCTCTGCGATCTCCAGTTAAGCAAGTTAGCACAGAGTCCCCACGCAGAGTGTATCCAGGATTACAATCAAAGACAACACTAGTCCCGGCAAAATGTCCCTCATCCTGGATCTTGTAGCCAAACTGTGGGGTCCCTGGATCTTCGCACTTTATCAGTTCAAAACCTGCCAAAAAAAAATTTGGAAATCACTTTAAATTGAAAATGCAACTTTTGTAGGAAATCAAGTTATTCAAAAAAAAATGTGACGAATGCAATGTTCACCCTATAGGACTAATAGACAGTTTCCTAGAAGTAAAGGGAATTAGGGGTTACGGGGAGCGGGCAGGAAATTGGACATGAATTTAGATTTGAGGTTAGGATCAGATCAGCCATGATCTTATTGAATGGCGGAGCAGGCTCGAGGGGCCGATTGGCCTACTCCTGCTCCTATTTCTTATGTTCTTATGTTCTTATAAGTACAATGACATAATCTACGCACGCCTATCGAGTAATAATCTACAGTTAATAACTAGAAAGATAACACTGTCAGCATATATTATAATTTCAATTTTACAAAGTATCACGATGTTCTTAGAAATGACTCAACTGAGTCCATGGGTTGCTGACTCAATTGGAATTTGTTCACCTGGAACAACAGGAAAAATGATTAAACATCACTTGTCGCTATGAACTGCTGCATTAAATATAAATATCTGGCTTCTTGCATACATTAGATAATCTAAACATTTTAATCAAAACATTCAAAGTCAATTGAAGAACAAGTAAAAAAAAAATTAAAATGCAAAGTTTACAATGACTTCACCTGTGACTCCAATACCATCAGCGTATCCCAGCCGTTAGGAATGGAAACAAGCAGGTGCAATGTAGGAAATATAGGCTGCACTATGAAGAGATGGAAATAGTATTTTATCAGTAATTTTTGTGCTCATCAATTTGAGGGATTGTCAGTGCTAGGAATTAATCTTCTTCTAACTATTTTTGCCACCGGTGTGAGCATGAATGATTCCTCAATCAGTCTAACAAGGGTTAGATTCAGTTGAGTTTCCCTTTGCTCCACTGCAGCAATGAGCCCTGACACTGCACTTCAAGTTAGAAAAGCACACTCGACTAACACTTCTATTTAATGAATCAGGGGATTTTCATAATGTGAACTCACTGGTAAAAGACTTCAACTTGTTAAACTCATTGACATGGTATCGCACTTTCCTCATATATTCCAAATGATTTTTTAAAAATGTATTTGCATAATAATTCACATATTTTTCGTGATTACATATGAAATACCAAGTAAGTAGGGATTTACTGCTTGCAGTTTATATGTTAATTACAGATAAATACATTGAGGGTACTATACAATTCTTCATTCATATGTGGGTCATTAATCAGTTGTAGCTGGAACAAGAGTCTTTATTTGGATACCTGAGTCCCCTCAAGTAGCCCCACCCCAAGCCCCCACTGACCCCAAAGCTGACCTCTGAATGGACACGTCCTTGTTCCCTGTTGTCCCTCTCATTTCCCACAAGTGCTACGTACTGCCCATATCCATTGCTCAGTGTGACCTCGCCACCCTATTTCACAAGTCCCTTCACAACGAAGGATACTGACCATCCCCATTCTCGATTTATTCCTCACTATTTCAATGTTGCCCCATGCAACACACCACTCCCTACCAAGGGCTGCGCGAGCATATTCCAGATTAGTTCATCTTACTTTACTATGGTAAATCCAGCCTCCAAACAGGTCTGACAGTACAGCAGAGAATTAAAACTTGTCATTTCAATCACAAGTATGAAAGCGCAGCTGCTTTTGGAGCACAGGTTTTCAGCATTACAGCCGGGATATTGTTGGGACCCGTAGCCTTTGCTGTGTCCAGTGCACTCAGCCGTTTCTTGATCTCACATGGAGTGAATTGAATTGGCTGATGACTAATCTGTGATGGTGGGGAACTCAGTGGGAGGCTGAAAAGGATCTTCCACTCGGCACTTCTGGCTGAAGATGGTTGCGAACACTTCAGCCTTGTCTTTTGCACTCATGAGCTGGGCTTCACCATCATTGAGGATTGGGGTGTTCATGGCGTCTCCTCCGCCCATTAGATTCTTAACTGTCCACCACCATTCGCAACTGGATGAAGCAGGGCTCCGGAGCTTTGACCTGACATGTTGGTTGTGGGATCGCTTAGCTCTGTCTATCGCATACTGCTTTCTCTATTTAGCATACATGTAGTTCCGTGTTGTAACCTCACCAAGTTGGTCCCTCATTTTGAGGTACGTCTGGTGTTACTTCTGGAATGCTCTTCTACAACCCTCATTGAACGAGAGTTGGTCAGCTGGTTTGATGGTGATACAGGAGTGAGGTGCCAGGCCACGGGGTTACAAATTATGGTGAAATACAATTCTGCTGCTGCTGATGGCCCACAGCGCCTCATGGTTGCCCAGTTTTGTGCTGCTAGATCTGTTCTTAATCTATCCCACTTAGCATAATGGTAGTGCCTCACGACATAATGGAGAGTGTCCTCAATGTGAAGACAGGACTTGGTCTCCAAAAGGACTGTGTGGTGGTTACTCCTACCAATACTGTAATGGACAAATGTATTTGCGACAGGTAAATTGGCGAGGACAAGGTCAAGTTTTTTTTAATTCGTTCATGGGATGTGGGCGTCTCTGGCGAGGCCGGCATTTATTGCCCATCCCTGATTGCTCGAGAAGGTGGTGGTGAGCCGCCTTCTTGAACCACTGCAGTCCGTGTGGTGAAGGTTCTCCCACAGTGCTGTTAAGAAGGGAGTTCCAGGATTTTGACCCAGCGATGATGAAGGAACGGCAATATATTTCCAAGTCGGGATGGTGTGTGACTTGGAGGGGAACGTGCAGGTGGTGTTGTTCCCATGTACCTGCTGCTCTTGTGCTTCTAGGTGGTACAGGTCGCGGGTTTGGGAGGTGCTGTCGAAGAAGCCTTGGCGAGTTGCTGCAGTGCATCCTGTGGATGGTACACACTGCAGCCACTGTGCACCCGTAGTGAAGGGAGTGAATGTTTAGGGTGGTGGATGGAGTGCCAATCAAGCGGGCTGCTTTGTCCTGGATGGTGTTGAGCTTCTTGAGTGTTGTTGGAGCTGCACTCATTCAGGCAAATGGGTTGTTCCCTTGTGTTGGTCTCTCACCACCTGCCACAAGCCCAGTCTGGCAGTTATGTCCTTCAGGACTCAGCCAGCTCAGTCAAATGGTGGTACTACTGAGCCACTCTTGATGAAGGTCATCGAAGACCCCCACCCAGTGGATATTCTGTGCCCTTGCTACTCTCAGTGCTTCCTCCAAGTGGTGTTCAACATGGAGGAGTACTGATCTATCAGCTGAGCGAGAGGGAGACGGGGGGATAGGTAGTCATCAGCAGGAGGTTTTCTTAGAACATAAGAAATAGGAGCAGGAGTAGGCCAATCGGCCCCTCGAGCCTGCTCCGCCATTCAATAAGATCATGGCTGATCTGATCCTAACCTCAAATCTAAATTCATGTCCAATTCCCTGCCCGCTCCCCGTAACCCCTAATTCGCTTTACTTCCAGGAAACTGTCTATTTCTGTTTTAAATTTATTCTTGCCCAAGTTTGACCAGAATATTCACACTAGAATAAAGGTGAAGCATATTGTTGGGACAGAACAGAGGGAGTTTTATGTTGCATCCGTCTGTGTTACCTGACCTGAGAGAAAATAGCAACATTGACTGCCAATTTTTAAAAAAAAATTTCAATTTCCCAGCATTGACATCCTTCATCTTGATAATCAGAAAAAAGAAAAGGAAAATCCTTCGTGTTAAGAGTTGCAGATTTATTGCTTTGCTCCAGAGGATCAACACCATTCAGTATCTGCAAGAATCACATCATCTCAATGAAGCAAGAGGTGTCTTCAAAGTCACTTGAACCAACTGGAAGCCATCTAACGCAATTCTTTGAACATCCTTAATTTGACACTTACTTGAAAAAAGGAGCTCAAATCCCTTGCTTGTGTTTTCTGCATTTGTGATGAACTCGAGCCACAGGCTGCTTGATGTACTGTTCAGAATGACATCGAGCATCTCTGATCCAGTGAAAGTACCGAGCACCCGAGACGAACTGTCCTTGCCATCAAAAATCTGGAAGTCCAAGAAAAGAAACAACATGAAAGAGTCTGAAGGGTACATCACAGGATGAGATTTCCAACTGTGTGTAATGAAGTTGTGGAGCTGTAATTTAGAAATGGGTTTATAATTTTGTTACATGTAATGCTACACAACAAATCTTCCCCCCACATTGCTACATTCTTAATAAAGAAAGAAATTGGCAATCAGAAGACAACTGGTAGAACTGGACTGAAGTTTTGCTGCAACCCATATAACGTCTACTGTGGCCAATGTAAGCTGCAGCTCAGACTTGCCACAACGGCAAATGTGACAAAGTCACAATGAGATTTACAAAGAAAGCTCATCCAGAAACTGGGCCTGGCAAGTATCTCACCAGTATAGCAATGCCATTCTTGAAAATTAACTAGGAAGCAACAATGTAGATTTGATATATTTTCAAGATTACAAATTTGAAATTTTACTGGAATTTAGCAGCGCATAAATTTTTTTTTTAAAACAGTGGTGCACCTCAATATTGCAGAATAATAATTATACTCTGCATCTAATTTGTGCTGTCTAACCTGGGATTGCTCAATATGGACGTTCATTGCCCAATGTGGAAGTGTGTTCACATTAACCCCAGTGCCAGGGTTAATGATATCTCCTCACGGCTGGAAAAGGACAAGGAGCACGAGAGGATCAAATTGTTGTGGTCCATGTTAGAACGACATAGGTAGAACTAAGGATGAGGTTCTGCTGAGACAGTTTGAGGACCTAGGGTCTAAATTAATAAGCAGAACTTCAAAGGTAATAATCTCTGGATTACTACCTGAGCCACGCACAAATTGGCATAGTGACACACAGATCAGAGATTTAAATGCATAGCACTGGCACCAGTACTGGGGAAAGAGGGAGCTGTTCCATTGAGACGGCCTCCACTGAAACCGGGTTGGGACCAGTGTGCTGGCGAATCGAATAACTAGGGTTGTAAATAGGGCTTTAAACTAAAAAGGAGGGAGGAGGGGTCAGGTGAGGGGAAATTTAGAAATCTAATGAGGAAAGTCAAGGCAACAGAGCAATGTCGTGATATGGGTAAGGATAAGCAGAGCGCAGCAGGAAGGCACAAAGAGTTTAACAGTAATAGTGCATCAGCAAATAAGAACAAAGCAGGGAAAAATGGTAAAAAGTTAAAATTAAAGGCTCTTTATCTGAATGCACAAAGCATCGTAACAACATAGACAAATTAGTTGCACAAATAGAGATAAACGGGTTTCATCTAATAGCCATTACAGGGACATGGTTGCAAGGTGACCAAGGTTGGGAACTAAATATTCCAGGGTTTCGAAAAGACTGGCAGAGTGGAAAAGGAGGGGGGTGTAGCCCTGATAATAAATGATGACATAAGGACAGTGGTGAGAAAGGATCTTGGCTCGCAAGATTGGGAAGTAGAATCAGTATGGGTGGAAATAAGAAATAACAAGGGGCAGAAAACATTGCTGGGAGTAGTTTAGAGGCCCCCTACTAGTAGCTATACCATTGGACAGAGTATTAATCAAGAAATAATAGGAGCTTGTAACAAAGGTAATGCAATAATCGTGGGAGACTTTAATCTACATATAGACTGGACAAATCAAATTGGCAAAGGTAGTCTGGAGGACGAGTTCACGGAATCCATTTGAGACAGTTTCCTAAAACAATAC
Source organism: Heptranchias perlo (assembly GCF_035084215.1). Classification (NCBI taxonomy): domain Eukaryota; kingdom Metazoa; phylum Chordata; class Chondrichthyes; order Hexanchiformes; family Hexanchidae; genus Heptranchias; species Heptranchias perlo. The sequence continues at coordinate 18,140,537 of NC_090350.1, read as the reverse complement.
GTTATGGAACCAACCAGGGTACAGGCTATTTTAGATCTTGTACTGTTTAATGAGACAGGGTTAATTAGTCATCTCACAGTAAAGGATTCTCTGGGAAAGAATGATCATGATATGATAGAATCTCACATTGAGTTTGAGAGTGACGTACTTAAGTCAGAAACTAAAGTCTTAAGCTTAAATAAAGCCAATTAGATAGGTATGAGTTGGCTAAGGTAGATTGGGAAATTAGATTCAAGGGTGTGACAGTAGATAAGAAATGGCAAATATTTAAAGAAATATTTCAATATTGTCAATGAAAATATATTCCATTGAGAAATGAAAATTCCACGGGAAAAGTGATTCATCCGTGGCTAACTAAAGAAGTTAAGGATAGTATCTGATTAAAAGAAGAGGCCTATAATGTTGCCAAGAAGAGAAGCATGCCTGAGGATTGGGAGAGTTTTAGAAACCAGCAAAGGATAACCAAAAAATTGATAAAAAGGGAGAAAATAGAACATGAAAGTCAACTAGCAAGAAATATAAAAACAGAATGTAAGAGCTTCTCCAAGTATGTAAAAAGGAAAAGAATAGCAAAAGTAAATGTTGGTCCCCTAGAGGCTGAGACAGGAGAAATTATAATGGAGAATAAGGAAATGGCAGAGATGTTAAACAAATATTTTGTATCTGTCTTCACAGTGGAAGACACAAAAAGCATACCAGAAATAGTGGGGAACCAAGGGGCTAATGAGAGTGAGGAACTTGAAGTAATTAATATCAGTAGAGAAACTAATGGGACTAAAAGTCAATAAATCCTCTGGACCTGATGGCTTGCATCCTCGGGTTCTAAAAGAGGTGGCTGCAGAAATAGTGGATGCATTGGTTGTGATTCTCCAAAATTCCTGAGATTCTAGAACGGTCCCAGGTGATTGGAAGGTAGCAAATGTAACCCTGCTATTGAAGAAAGGAGAGAAAGAGAAAACAGGGAACTATAGGCCAGTTAGCCTGACATCAGCCATCAGGAAAATGCTGGAATCCATTATTAAGGAAGTGGTAACAGGGCACTTAGAAAATCATAATATGATTAGGCAGAGTCAATGTGGTTTGATGAAAGGAAAATTGTGTTTGACAAATTTATTAGAGTTTTTTGCAGGTGCAAATAACGGTAGATAAAGGGGAACCAGTGGATGTAGTATATTTGGATTTTCAAATGGCATTCGATAAGATGCCACATGAAAGGTTGTTACAGAAGATAAGGGCTTATGGGTTAGCGGGTAATATATTAGCATGGATAGAGGATTGGTTAATGGACAGAAAACAGAGAGTAGGGGTAAACGGGTCATTTTCAGGTTGACAGACTGTAACTCATGGAGTGCGGCAAGGATCAGTGCTTGGGCCTCAGGTATTTTCAATCTATATTAATGACTTAGATGAAGAGACCGTGTGTAATGTATCCAAATTTGTTGACGATACAAAGCTAGGTGGAAAAGTAAGCTGTGAGGAGGACACAAAGATTCTGCAAAGGGATATAGACAGGTTAAGTGAGTGGGCAAGAAGGTGGCTGATGGAGTATAATGTGGGGAAATGTGAGGTTATTCACTTTGGAAGGAAGAATAGAAGAACAGAATATTTTTTAAATGGTGAGAAACTATTAAATGTTGGTGTTCAGAGAAATTTAGGTATCCTCGTACAAGAAACACAAAAAGTTATCATGCAGGTACAGCAAGCAATTAGGAAGGCAAATAGTATGTTGGCCTTTAAGGGGGCTGGGGTACAAGAGCATGGAAATCTTACTACAATTGTACAGGGCTTTGGTGAGACCTCACCTGGAGTACTGTGTACAGTTTTGGTCTCCTTATCGAAGGAAGGATATACTTGCCTCAGAGGCAGTGCAACAAAGTTCACTAGATTGATTCCTGGAATGAGAGGGTTGTCCTATGAGGAGAGATTGTGTAGAATGGGCCTATACTCTCTGGAGTTTAGAAGAATGAGACGTGATCTCATTGAAACATAATCGAAGATTTTGAGAGGGCTTGACAGGGTAGATGCTGAGAGGTTGTTTCCCCTGGCTGGAGAGTCTAGAACTAGGGGACATAGTTGCAGGATAAAGGGTCAGCCATTTAGGACTGAGATGAGGAGGAATTTCTTCACTCAGAGGGTTGTGAATCTTTGGAATTCTCTACCCCAGAGGGCTGTGGATGTGGAGTCGTTGACTATATTCAAGGCTGAGAAAGATTGATTTTTGGACTCTAGGGGAATCAAGGGATACGAGGACCATGCGGGAAAGTGGAGTTGAGGTAGAAGATCAGCCATGATCTTATTGAATGGCGGGGCAGGTTCAAGGAGCCTTATGGCCTACTCCTGCTCCTATTTCTTATGTTCTTATGTTCCAGCACTAACATCTTTTAACTTTCATGAGAGCATATATTGAAAACAAAAATTATTTTCTTTTGTGTGCATATTTTTGTGCTGATCTAAATGAAAGATCTCAATTTGGGGAGTGGAATTTTTTGCACTTCATGTCGGCATTAGCTACACTCAGATCGGGATAGAATATTTTAGATGCAGGGAAAAGCTCTCTACACTCCCTCCAAAATATGCTTTGAATGCAACCTCTAAGGATCAATCCCTGCTGCATCAGTATCATATTTCTAATTCCCATATTAGCTCGATATCTTTATGCCAACTCATGCCAAAAATATGGACAATTTTGCACTTGGGACTTGTGTCAAAAGGATTGAAAACTGAACTGAGAGTTTCCAAACATATGTCACTTGAGATCCTCACAGCCAACAGACAGAAGTGACTTTCATCCCATTAGTCTAGCCTGGAATGTTATCCACGTCCCAGAGGTGAAACCCACCATGTGATCTTCATCTTCAAACCTAATGTATTCTATATTTAAAAAAATGTAAATGGAGAAGTGTTTCAGTTGCTTGTGAGGTACCACTTTAGCTGCAGATGGGCAAAGGGAAACGTGACTGCATGTTTCCGATCACTGCTCTGATTCCATTTCATTGGCAGCAGGTGATACACAATAGGCATGACTGGCTCACCATCTCACCTGCCCATATATTTAACCCAGAGTCCAGCTGTGTTGTGGATATGCTGTCACAATCAGTTAAAACTAATTTTTAAAATAAAGTACATTAAAAAATAACTAAGATTGAGCGGAAAGTGAAGATTCATTTTATATCTTAAATCAAAAATGATGTTGCACTTCTTTGAATCACACAGCTATTACATGATTTATTAAATGTAAAGAAATCGGCCTCAATTTAAAGTGCCTTGTCTTTTTCAACAAATTGCACCTGAAATTGGTCCTGCCAAACTTGCACCAGGGACACTTTGTGAAGAATTATTTTGGATACTGGCAGTGATTTTAAGAAATTTTGAAAATATTTAATTTCTTGGTACTTTTAAGTAGCAACATGTCTTAGGATCCAAAAGGTTTTTCCTTCATTCACAGTGCTGGTTGGGTGGCTGATTTTGTGTTTCTAGTAGTTGCCTAGGCGTGAAGAGCAAATTGTTCCTGTACCCTGAATTAGACAGCTTGCCTTAGAGACAGAAATACACGGTTTAACAATGTGGGGACATGCCCATCACCAACATCCATCTGTTCCTATTGATTTAAATTCTAGTGAAAGGCCTACACTTGAAGAATTAACTAATCTTTTAACTCTGCATTTCCAGAATTGCAACTAGTCAGTCATCTCATTGCTGTTTATGAAGCATTGCTGGCACAATAGTCCTTGCCAAAAAATAATTCAATGTTTGTGATGTCGTGAAGCACTTTGAGAAGCTTCAACATAGTAAGGCACTGAATAAATCCAAGTATTATCATTTTATGCTTACATTATATGTGTCAAGTTGCATTCTGGCTCCATTATACTGAGTACTCATAAGGAAAATAATGAAAATTTACAAACTATATTGAAGGAAAATAGATTAATTTAATGAAAGTGTTGTCATTGGGGATTGAATTGCACAGTATGTTAAAACACCGTATTTCCCCTCTGGTACCAGGTTTGAATCCAACCCTGACTGGTGAACATTTCTACTGTCTGCTGACCATAAAGGTCCCAACTGAAACATGTTTGGATAGATTCAATCCACTTCCTGCTTAGAATGACTTCACAACACAAAACATCTCAATCTGTCAAAAATGGGCTCTAAATTAGAAATCTCAATTGAAGAAGCCAGAAGGTGGCTGGCATGGAAAAAGGGAGTATTTACATTGGTGAAATAGCAGGTACTCTTCGAAGAGTGTGAGGTTCTAGGTGTCAGCTTTGGCTCAGTGATAGCACTATTGCCTCTGTCAGAAGGCTGTGAGTTCAACCTCCACTCCAGAGTCTTGAGCACATAATCTAGACTAACACCTCAGTGCAGTACTGAGGGGGTGGTGCACTGTCGAAGGTGCCATCTTTCAGATGAGATGTTAAACCAAGGCCCCGTCTGCCCTCCCAGATGGATGTAAAAGATCCCATGGCACTACTCAAATGCGAACAGGAGAGTTCTCCCAGTGTCCTGGCCAATATTTATTCCTCAGCCAAAGTAAATGAAACAGATTATTTGGATATTTGTCTCATTGCTGTTTGTGAGACTTTGCTGCATGCAAATTGTTGCCGAGTTTCCTAAATTACAACAGTGACTACACTTCAAAAAAAAAACTTAATTGCCTGTAAAGTGGTTTCAGACATCCTGACATTCTGAAAATCGCTATATAAATTCAAGTTCTTTCTTTCCATCAAGATTAAGATGGGAGTAAGTTGCACTGCTGGAATAGGGTAGGAGGAATTCTATTTTACATCTAGCCTGTGCTATATACCTCAGAAGGGAATATTTCATGGTAACAATGGGTGCAAAAGGAGTGAAAATGTTCCATTCTCCAGCAATAACATACCTTACTTAATGAGCACAAAAATTCACCACAAAACATAAATTGAACTACTAACATCTTCCAACAACTTTGCTGCAAAAATAGCATATTCCAATGGCTCATGAACCTTGACTGGATTTAATGCACTCACAGCTTCATTGCTCTGTGTTATGCACTCGATTACACACATTGTGCAAACATCCTACCATATCAGTTGCCACAGGGTATCCTCAATGTGCCACCAGCATGACAAATTCAAGCTGTTCCTTTCGCTCATGCAAGTGACCACAATAACTCAGTGCTCATGATTTGTAGGAAATAATAGTTGCTCCAGCCTCCCCCTCTGTGAGGTAGCTGCAACAAAATTAACTTCATATATCATTAAAAAGTATGCTATCCCTGGCATCTCCCAAGCCACCCATAGCTCTTCCGTGGCTGAGTGAAACTATTTGAATGTCTCTGCAGCTTACTGCCCAGCTTTCTGTACGGTCCACTGCCTGGCTTATTCTTGTTTTTGCACAGGCCACTTGCCTTCTCCCTGATGTTTCTGTACATACAGTTCCCTGATGTTCCCCTACGTTCCGTTCCCTGATGTTTCTCTTCAGCCTGTACTCTGATACTATACTATTATATTACTATCTTTAAACTTTTGGCTCTCTTTATGCTTAAGAGGATCATAGATTTAAAGGTATCAAATTATCCTGAACGAAAGTGATTCCCATAAGCTGACTTTACTGTACTGTGCCTCCTTGAAAAGGGTCCATTCTCTGCCTAATTATATAAAATTACTAATCAACAATGACTTAATTAACAGCTTACAAAAACATTAGCTGTTACTACACACAAGCAAGTGCAATGCAGCTCTGTGCAGGTGTTTAGAGAATTTGAAAGAGGGCTTTGTGCTTTTTAATTTGCCATTGACTACAGTGCTAAGCTTACCTTTAGAATATCACCTTGCTGGAGCCTGAACGATCTTGCTTTCAAACGTATTCCTTTACCTGGCTGTGTTTGAATGGAATAGATGCATTCGTGGTTGTTGCTGTAGTCAGCTGGGTAATTGGGTGAAAGGAGAATTCCTTCATTTCCAGTCACAGAGGCCCCGCATTCAGCTAAAAAAGAGAGAATAAAAAAGAAGCATTTTGGAACTTGTACCAAGAGGCCCAAGATTCTAGATGATCTTTATAATTTAAAAAGAATACTTGATAAAATCAGTGAGCAACTGGTCATTGGCTGGTCACTGTTATTAAAATACAGATTTCCCAAATCTAAAAGCGTAGGATGCATTTTCATAGTTGTATTAATCAGGTACCATGACAGTTGTGTCTGTTACAAGAACAGCACAACGTTAGGAGTGAATGTGGAACCTGGATGGAGATCTGCAGGGACCTGAGCTTATCCAGATCAATCAGAATGAACTGAATTTAGGCTGTGCTCAGAACTGCTCGTACGAGTTGGGCCAATTTTTTAAACCGATCTAACCCACGTGCAAAAACTCAGCTGTTTCTATAAGTAGACTCACAAAATATCTTTTAAATAACCACATGAGTGAGATGACTGTCCTGTAGTTACAGGAGTCAGTTTCTTGTTTCCAATCTATGTGAACCCTAAACCTGTAGGGAAATATTTAATTGCCTTTCAAAAAACACATAAGAGGCATCATTATAAGAATCTGTGAAAAGAGACACAAGTCACGAAGGCAGCAAACTAACAATAAGATCACAAAGCTTCCCCAGTATCATTACAGATTCCTTCTGGCCGTTATGAATCTGCGGATTGGTTGCCTTGCATAGCTTCATGATGGCTGTGTTGAAAGTCAAGCATGAAAAATAGCAACAGAAAATCAGCTAGAATCAGCTATGAGTATGATTTTTCCAACCAACAGAAGTATAATGACTACATTTCCTTTTAAGTGTAGAATGCCTGTACATATGTACTAGTGCATACTTCAGAGTCATCCTTGATTTCAGTTCGAAGTGAAGAACCTCCACCTGAAGCATTAACCAGTCTTTTCTCTTGACTGTATTTCCAGAATTTTTTGTTTTTATTCAACATATTGTTGTTATTCATAAATGGTCACTGTCTTGACAAAGCTTTAAAATGATTGACGTACTTGTCACCCATCAGTCAGTAAGGAAAGACATACCTTGGCATGCTGGAAATAATGTCAATACTAAATGATACATTTTGGTAGGAAGAATGAGGAGAGGCAATATAAACTAAATAGTACAATTTTAAAGGGAGAGACCTGGGGTTGTACATATACAAATCTTTGAAGGTTGCAGGACAAGTTAAGAAGGCTGTTAAAAAGTACAAAAACAAGGAAGTTATGCTAAACCTTTATAAAACACTGATTAGGCCTCAGCTGGAGTATTGCGTTCAATTCTGGGCACCACATTTTAGGAAGGATGTCAAGGCCTTAGAGAGGGTGCAGAAGAGATTTACTAGAATGGTACCAGGGACGAGAGACTTCAGTTACGTGGAGAGACTGGAGAAGCTGGGGTTGTTCTCCTTAGAACAGAGAAGGTTAAGGGGAGATTTAATAGAGGTGTTCAAAATCATGAACGGGTTTGATAGAGTAAATAAGGAGAAACTGGTTCCAGTGGCAGACAGGTCGGTAACCAGAGGACACAGATTTAAGGTGATCGGCAAAAGAGCCAGAGGCGACATGAGGAAACATTTTTTTACGCAGTGAATTGTAATGAACTGGAATGCACTGCCTGAAAGGGTGGTGGAAGCAGATTCAATAGTAACTTTCAAAAGGGAATTGGATAAATACTTGAAGGGAAAAAATTTACAGGGACTAATTGGATAGCTCTTTCCAAATGGCCGAACCAATGGGCCATGATCTGTTAAATGCTACAGGATTGTAGTAGTCAGAGAGATGCATAAGGAGGTAGCAGGATAGTTTAACAGTAAACATATGAGTGGAAGGATTTTTTGGCAAACATTTGAACAATAATGGACCAAATGACCTCTTCCTGTGCTGTACTTACTATGATAAGTACAAAGAGCATGAGATCCACTCTCGCACATGCTTCATACTGGTTATCAATGTGCCTTCAGCAATGGAGCGATTTATTCTACCCCATAATCTATAACTTCACTGTCTGCAGGATACTTATTTGACACAGATGAAAAATGTAGAGAGATACTTAACATGTGTCAAACAACAGTTAGCAATCTCCAACTGTGTGCAATTTGGTTACATTCATTTTGTGATTTGTCTGGCCGTGTTGGGTTTGTGGATTGATTGTCTACATGTATCTATCCTGGCCCAGCAGAGTAACTGATATTTGTGAAAGGAACAGACTGTTTCACTGATGGAGGAGCAGGTAGATGACAGTGGAGCAGGCTGTCTTGAAGATGGAGGAGATGATAATTGAAAATGGGTAACGGCGATCTCAATGACAGAGGGGATGCTGCTCGACAGGAAGTCAGACTGTGGTGGAAGTGGAGAAAAATGCATTTGACAGCAGATCAAGTTGCCATGGAAAGGAAGGAGAAAGTCTGACAGTGGAGCGTTCCATCTCTGTCATGAAGGAGGTGAAATGTGATTATGGAAAAGACAGTTTTGGAAGGAGAAGAGTTTGTTTGTTTCAACACGACAAGCTGATATTTAACTGTGAGACAGTCTGTGATGCTGATCGAGGAGACAGCAGAACTGGCTAGGGTGGGTACGGTAGCATAGTCGTTACCTACTGGACCAGTAATCCAGAGACCTGGACTAATAATCCGGAGTCATGAGTTCAAATCCTGCCTTGGCAGCTGGGGAATTTAAATTCAGTTAATTAAATAAAATCTGGAATAAAAAGCTGGTACTAGTAATGGTGACCATGAAACTACCGGATTGTCGTAAAAACCCATCTGGTTCACTAATGTCCTTTAGGGAAGGAAGCATGCCATCCTTACCCGGACTGGTCTATATATGACTCCAGACCCACAGCAATGTGGTTGATTCTTAACTGCCCTCTGAAATGGCCTAGCAAGCCACTCAGCTGCAGTTACAGAAAGTCATAATATGAATAAAACCGGAGGGACCACCCAGCATTGGACCACTAGGCAACAGACATGATAAAGGCAAAGGCAAACCAAGCCCAGTCGACCCTGCAAAGTCCTCCTCACTAACATCTGGAGACTTGTGCCAAAATTGGGAGAGCTGTCCCACAGACTGGTCAAACAACAGCCTGACATAGCCATACTCACAGAATCATACCTTTCAGCCAATGTCCCAGACTCTTCCATCACCATCCCTGGGTATGTCCTGTCCCACCGGCAAGACAGACCCACCAGTGGTGGCGGTACAGTGGTATAGTCAGGAGGGAGTAGCCCTGGGAATCCTCAACATTGACTCCGGACCCCATAAAATCTCATGGCATCAGGTCAAACATGGGCAAGGAAACCTCCTGCTGATTACCACCTACCGCCCTCCCTCAGCTGATGAATCAGTCCTCCTCCATGTTGAACACCATTTGGAGGAAGCACTGAGGGTAGCAAAGGCACAGAATGTACTCTGGGTGGGGGGCTTCAATGTCCATCACCAAGAGTGGCTCATTAGCACCACTGCTGACTTAGCTGGCCGAGTCCTGAAGGCCATAGCAGCCAGGCTGGGCCTGCGGCAGGTGGTGAGCAAACCAACACGAGGGAAAAACCTACTTGACCTCGTCCTCACCAATCCACCTGTCGCAGATGCATCTGTCCATGGTGGGAGTGACCACCGCACAGTCCTTGTGGAGACAAAGTCCCGTCTTCACACTGAGGACACCATCCAACGTGTTGTGTGGCACTACCGCTATCAGCAGCAGCAGAATTGTATTCCACCACAATCTGTAACCTCATGGCCCGGCATATCCCTGACTCTATCATTACCATCAAGTGTAGAAGAGCATGTCAGGAGCAGCACCAGGCATACCTAAAAATGAGGTGCCAACCTGGTGAAGCTACAACACAGGACTACATGCATGCTAAACAGCAGAAGCAACATGCTATAGACAGACCGAAGCGATTCCACAACCAACGGATCAGATCAAAACTCTGCAGTCCTGCCACATTCAGTCGTGAATGGTGGTGGACAATTAACCAATTATTGGGAGGAGGCGGCTTAGTGAACATCCCCATCCTCAATGATGGGAGAGTCCAGCACGTGAGTGCAAAAGAAAAGGCTGAAACGTTTCCAATTATCTTCAGCCAGAAGTGCCAAGTGGGTGATCCATCTCAGCATCCTCCCGATATCCCCACCATCACAGAAGCCAGTCTTCAGGCAATTTGATTCACTCCACGTGATATCAAGAAATTGCTGAGTGCACTGGATACAGCAAAACTCTGGGCCCCGACAACATCCCGGCTGTAGTACTGAAGACTTGTGCTCAAGAACTAGCTGTGCCTCTAGCCAAGCTGTTCCAGTACAGCTACAACACTGGCATCTACCCGACAAGGTGGAAAATTACCCAGGTATGTCCTGTCCACAAAAAGCAGGACAAATCCAATCCGGCCAATTACTGCCCCATCAATTTATTCTCAATCAGCAGGAAAGTGATGAAAGGTGTCATCGACAGTGCGATCAAGCAGCACATACTCACCAATAACCTGCTCACCGATGCTCAGTTTGGGTTCTGCCAGACCACATTACAGCCTTGGTCCAAACATGGACAAAAGTGCTGAATTCCAGAGGTGAGGTGAGAGTGACTGCCCTTGACAACAAGGCAGCATTTGACCAAGTGTGGCACCAAGGAGCCCTCGTAAAATTGAAGTCAATGGGAATCAGGGGGAAAACTCTCCAGTGGCTGGAGTCATACCTAGCACAAAGGAAGATGGTAGTGGTTGTTGGAGGCCAATCAACTCAGCCCCAGGACATCGCTGCAGGAGTTCCTCAGGGCAGTGTCCTAGGCCCAACCATCTTCAGCTGCTTCATCAATGACCTTCCCTCCATCATAAGATCAGAAGTGGGGATGTTCGCTGATGATTGCACAATATTCAGTTCCATTCACAGCTCCTCAGATAATGAAGCAGTCCGTGCCCGCATGCAGCAAGGCCTGGACAACATCCAGGCTTGGGCTGATAAATGGCAAGTAACATTCACACCAAACAAGTGCCAGGCAATGACCATCTCCAACAAGAGAGAGTCTAACCACCTCCCCTTGACATTCAACTGCATTACCATCGCCGAATCCCCCACCATCAACATCCTGGGGGTCACCATTGACCAGAAACTTAACTGGACCAGCCACATAAATACTGTGGCTGCAAGACCAGGTCAGAGGCTGGGTATTCTGTGGCGGGTGACTCACCTCCTGACTCCCCAAAGCCTTTCCACCATCTACAAGGCACAAGTCAAGAGTGTGATGGAATACTCTCCACTTGCTTGGATGTGTGCAGCTCCAACAACACTCAAGAAGCTCGACACCATCCAGGACAAAGCAGCCCGCAAAATTGGCACCCTATCCACCACCCTAAACGTTCACTCCCTTCACCACCGACGCACCGTGGCTGCAGTGTGTACCATCTACAAGATGCACTGCAGCAACTTGCCAAGGCTTCTTCAACAGCAGCTCCCAAACCCACGACCTCTATCACCTAGAAAGACAAGGGCAACAGGTAAATGAGAACCCACCACCTGCACGTTCCCCTCCTGATTTGGAAATATATCGCCGTTCCTTCATCGTCGCTGGTTCAAAATCCTGGAACTCCCTACCTAACAGCACTGTGGGAGAACCTTCACCACACGGACTGCAGCGGTTCAAGAAGGCGGCTCACCACCACCTTCTCAAGGGCAATTGGGGATGGGCAATAAATGCTGGCCTTGCCAGCGACACCCACATCCCAGGAATGAATTAAAAACAGTAGAGCCAGGAGTTGCTTATATGACCATACAAATTATATATATCTCATAGAGTAGGAGATGTATCTTTTTTTTTTATTCGTTCATCGTTTATTTCCACATTACTTAAAGATGTACTGATAAGGCCTGAATGTAATCTTTTCCTTGGCCAGTTTCTCAAATTGTTAAAATGTTTACCAACATCCTTCCACTCGTATGTTTCCTGCTAAACTATCCTGCTACCTCCTCATGCATCTCTTTGACATATACAATCCTGCAGCGTTTACAAGATCATGGCCCATTTACATTCAGTGTAAATCGTCGTTCCATTTCTCAATGTTTATCTCAGCAGTATTAGAATTGGATTCATATCTGGGGGCGAAGTTGTTCATTTCTGACTCACTGAGCTGTTTAAGTATAACTTGTAACCCGCATTAATTCATGACCTTGCTTAAACCACCATAACAGGTACTTCTAAAGGTAGAAAGAAACTTTAATTTACTGCAGCAACACCATCTTTCCATTGCAATGTCAATCCCATAATGTATCCTCTTGGTCAGATTAGTTTACCATGTGATGGCAGATACAAGTTCAAGGTTTAGATTTTTCAATGGGGTGTTGCAGTTTCTATCTGGTATGAAATTTATATCAGCAGTATTGAGGCTGTATGATCACCAGTAGGCCTTGCTAACACCACAGTGACATGGTCCAGAGCACGTATTGTAACAAACCAGGACTTGTCCAAAAGCAGGCAACAATCAGTTCTGATATACACCAAACTGTTCCTCCCCCCAAAGAAAAACAATGCATCATCTGCTGCGCCCAATTCCACATCACTGCTAATTCAACTTTCTAATAGGTCTCTATCAGCAAATATTACAGGTAACTCAATCACCAACAAAATGTCTTTCAACACAGATAGCCCCAATTATTAATGGTGAAATTCTGAAACAAAAATTGAACCTCTTTTCCTGTTCTGTTACTGTATCTCAGAAGTCTAGTAAGTTAAATGGTTGTGCTGCTTGTGGTCATGGGTGTCTTATATTTATTAGCTGCATCTATAAAATCAAAAATGGTGTGTTCACTTACAACAGAGGTGAAGGGAACCATCTTTGAGACACCGAGACTAGTATCAGTGCACCTCATGATTGCTTTCCCTTAATGCACATTGCCAATAGATGTGATCTATTGGGCATTCTGGTAATGATCAACATGGCTCAACACAGTTAATGTAACCATGGGAGCATGCGCCTGCACAGTTATCAGTATCCACAAGATAAAATGTTTTTTTTCCCTAATGGAAATCAGTTGGTCCACTCACGCAAACTGCTGGAAAACACTGTTACCTAAGTCATAAGAAGCATTGGGGGTGTAATTGGTCTACAAATTGGCAGGTCATTTTACATTGTGTCCGATTTTCCACTGACTTATGAAAATTGGGCGTATTGTAAATCGAGCCTGTTTCGTGCTGCTGATTTCGACCAATTTCATCCCCATTGTCTCCTCCATGACTTATTCAACATGACTTTCTGAATTTGATTAGAAAGAAAACAATAAAAAATTAAATCATTTGAAGTTAAATAACCTAATAGTTTGGTTGTCTGGGGATATTGTGAATGTCATGCCTGGTATCGAGCAGGATATGCTTGATCCTTTCCAGATGAGCTAGATCCATCTCTCCATCTCAATAACTTGCAAAGATGACAACAGGGCTAACCAATATTGGAAGGGAATAATGATAAAACCAGCCTTTTTTAACATACAATAAAATTTTATTACTTGCATTGCTCTGAAGAGTCGCAATATCAAAGAACACCACTGCTACTTATCACAGCATCTGTGGACATATCCATTGCTCCACAAAAACCATACAGCACCTCAGGCACTACAAAAAGATGGTATGACAGAAATTTGCGTGACAATGGATGCTACAACTAGACAGTATGTCACATTGGTTCATGCTAGGACACTCAGTGGAGCAAAACATTGCCCTCCTCATCACGACACTGATGGGAACTTAACATGCATACAACATCTGGTGCAGGAGAAGTTGATTAATGTTCTGAGACCATTGAACAAACCACTTAAGATTTGAGGGCCAATTCAACCTTTTCCTGAGGTAATTACCGAGATGCAAGATGGTCACAATCATTTCAAAAAAAGCAACATATTTGCTCAAATTCCAACTATTGCTTTCGTTTTTATTTTAAGGGATGGCAATTACTTTCACATCCATCTTCCTAGTAAAATATAGTACATTTTAACCAAATTTCTCTCGCCTTGTTTTAAGGTTTCTAGCTCTGTACTGAATGGTCGACAACTTTAAGGTTGCTAGGAACCCTCATACTGATCATAATCACTTGGATGCCACAACTACAGATGAGGTTGTCATCGGTCCATTGGCAAAGACCCGTCAAACATTGTCCCACCTTCCAGTCAACCATAGGAGGTGAAAGGGATGGGTGTGAGATTCTGAACCAGATGACAAATCTGAATCGATTTGAAATGAATCCAATAAATTTGGTGGATCAAATGTTTTATTGAAAGTAAATTTGCACTAATCATTTGAATGCAGAGTGTTATTTAAGTACTGAATTCACTGCAACAATCTTTTCAAATTATTAGACTGATTCGTCCCTTGTTCTTTGTTTATGTTAATTCGTATTGATTTGGAAGCAAAAACACATAGAAACCTATGCAACTTACCAAAAAAATATATAAAACCATAACCTTTATAGTCAGTTAGCTCAATATTAAAAAATGTCAAGACCTGAGTAATTTATATAAAGCAGGGCAAATTTTAAAAAACCGATTAGGCAAATTAAACTATGAAATCGAATTTATTTCAGTCCATAATGCAAATACACCAAGTAATTCTACAATTACACAGTGTTATGAACCATTTTAATCTATTTCAAAATAATGTAAATGTCAGAGATTATTTCCAGAGAATGTAAAAAAATAAAAAAAGATGGAGTTGCAAGAGCTTGTTTCAGTTCTCCATGCTTTAGACATACAACCAAAGTGAAATGTCAGACTTATCTTTGCGTAACAGTGCACTTCATTTTCCAGCCTTTTGCTAACACTGAATATAAGACAACAGTGCCAGAGAGTTGCAAGACAGTAATTCGATTGAGCAGTTCTGACAATGCGGTAAAGCATGAATAATTTACGACCATCAGCGACACCTCAGAATTCATTGTGCTAAATCAAGACTCATTATTGTCTCCCACTCTAACTGATTCATTCCTTTCCATATGGAACATCACCAGAAGCTATTCTCATACACCTCTTCAAGGCTAGTGTTAGAAATCACTTGTGGAGGCCTGCAGAGAGCAGCCTGCCCATCCTTTTTGTCGAGAGAAGGGGTGTAGCATTGAGACACCCAAGAAAAAATATAAGGGCAAAACACATTAAGAGAGTTTAATTCTGAGCAAAAGAAGTTACTTGCCCCTTCCTCCCCCAACAACCATTCCTACGCTGAAGGAAGAGATTGGAAACCTGTACTTTCACACAGCCTTTGCTGGATCTGACTGCCCTTGAAGGCTTCTATTTTTAAAAAAGCCCACTGACTACATGCATGTTTGACTGTGCTATTTATCTCCAAGTATTGACAATCTGACAGTCAGGCCAATGCTAGACAACACATGTCGAGCACCTGGGGCCAGGGACCTCCCAATATAATAGAGGGCGGTTTTCATAGATTATTGAGACAAGCTAATCAATTGTTTATTGTCTACACTCTTCAGGACAATTAGGATTTTAATCACCTTTTATCTCAGTGCCTTTTTTATAAAACTTTTGTGAATACACTTTGCTTTAAAAGACAACCCTTAAATGTAACTCTTTCCAAATCTTTTGTTCGAAAAATCGACCAAAAAAAAATCCTGTCCAACAGTTCAACAAATTATTGTGTAGCCTCACAAGAGAAATGTGCACTTTGGTACAATACGCACGCAACAGTAGCCCACCACACTCAACACCTTCTGCAGAGATAGGGCAAAAATTGGGGAGGGGGAGGGAAATGTTTGGATCAATTGGGCAGACAATATGCTACCGTAAGGAATTCAATGTTCTTATGTTCAACTTAGTTTCGACCAACTCAGCCTAGTTCTTAGAGCATGAGATGAAATAATAAAACTGCTCCAAGTTGGCACTCTCATTCAGTACTGTTGCAAATAAGAAAATGGTGCAGTAGGAGTGCTCTTCTGAGATTGGAGTGGAACACATTATTGGACAGAGAGTAAATGGAACTGTATTCTGCATCTGTTCTGTATCACACCTGACCGAGCATGTTTGTTGTACACTTGAAAGCTACACTTGAAGGCAACAATTGAAAAATCTTCCATCCTCCAGGACTGGCATCTCTCATGTCAACAAACGCAAAAATCACCCAACAAATCTGTTGAGGATCAACATAAAAGAAAATACTTTACCTGACCACCTTGAACATAAATCCCCTTTACAGTGCACTTTCTTTGAGTAAAAGGCTTGTATCCCATTGAATCCCGTCCTGCTAGGATTATGTTCAAAACAGTAGAGATCAGTTTTGGGAATGGAGAGAACTATATATTTTTCACTTTCATCCAAACTTTACTATGCTATGAACATTCACAGCAATTTGCAAAATATTATTAAAAAACTGTGACAATTTTGAAGCTAATTTTTGGCAGACATTCCCTAACAAACAAGCACCATGAAGTTACATACGGTTTTCAAAAATGCTTACGAAGAGCACATAACCTCTGCTATTATTGCAAATATAAAAAGGCCTTTTTGTTAAATAAATAAGTTTTAGTAATGCAGTACAACATTTATCTTTATTCAGGTTAGTATAGCAATAAACTGTATTGCAGTGAGTTAGTTACTATAAAACCGATTGCTTGCTTCAGTTGCAGAATGTTCCAGTTAATGATAGACGGTGTTCTGCTGGTCCAGGTAAACAATTAAGGACTTCTTGAGTGTAATTATTTTGATGGATGATGTCTAATTAAAAATTTCTTGTGCATAATTGTTTCTCTGTTACTGATACATTTCTAATGTGACTGAAACACAGTCCTCATCTCAGTCTTAATAAAGCCTCATGCAATCAACCAAACTAACAAGGAAAATTGTTGCAAATCTAGAGACTGAAGTCATTCTGAAGCTGGCCTATCCAGTGCTTTATTTAAGATGGTGCTTAAATTCTTATGCCGATCTAAAGTGCTGTCGCAGTATGAAACAAATTTGGTAAAATCCATTTTATATCTAAAAGCGTAATGCCTCATGCTTTGAAGGCAGATGAATGGAGTTAAATTCATAAAAAAGTGAGAGGAAATGTGATTTGGCTGATAACAAATAATGAGTGAATACATGACATTGTAATTCTCTGAGCTGAAAAGGAGAGGTATATTCATAGGACATGCTTTCAAAATTAGGACAAGGAGCTTCTTCTCACACAGGGTTAGCTGACTTGTGGAATAATTTGTTATCTAGTGCAGAATATTGATTCTTTCAAAGGATTCTGGATAAAGATCTGCTGTTCAGGCTTAAATCTAAAACGTGATGGATGGGATTTTGACTTTGGGGAAGAGGAAATCAGTGGATAAGGAGCATAGATTATCTGCAGCAAAAATCCATCAAAAGACCTTCTCATTGCACAAATTCATATACCTATAAGTGATATCAACACATCAAATGTTAACTTTCTGAAATGAGACAGGTTAACATTTTACTATCCAGCTTTTGCCTTGTCTTAATTTTACCTACAATATTTATTTTTTTCCATTGGAATTTTAACAGGCCCAACAGTAATACACTTATCATAGAATGGTTACAGCACAGAAGGAGGCCATTTGGCCCGTCGAGCCCTCGCCGGCTCTCTGCAAGAGCAATCCAGCTAGTCCCACTCCCCCGTCCTTTCCCCGTAGACCTGCAAATTTTTTTCCCTTCAAGTACTTATCCAATTCCCTTATGAAAGCCACAATTGAATCTGCCTCCACCACCCCCTCAGGCAGTGCATTCCAGATCAAAACCACTCGCTGCGTAAAAAAACTTTTCCTCATGTTGCCTTTGGTTCTTTTGCCAATCATCTTAAATCAGTGCCCTCTGGTTCTTGACCCTTCCGCCAATGGGAACAGTTTCTCTCTATCTACTCTGTCTAGACCCTTCATGATTTTGAATACCTCTATCAAATCTCCTCTCAACCTTCTCTGCTCTAAGGAGAACAACCCCAGCTTCTCCAATCTATGCACGTAACTGAAGTCCATCATCCCTGGAACCATTCTAGCAAATCTTTTCTGTACCCTCTCTAAGGCTTTCACACACTTCCTAAAGTGCAGTGCCCAGAATTGGAAACACTACTCCAATTATGGCCAAACCAGTGTTTCATAAAGGTTCATCATAACTTCCTTGCTTTTGTACACTTTGCCTCTATTTATAAAGCCCACGATCCCGTATGCTTTTTTTAATTGCTTTCTCAACCTGCCCTGTCACCTTCAATGATTTGTGCACATATACCCCCAGGCCTCTCTGTTCACGCACCCCCTTTAGAATTGTACCCTTTAGCTTATATTGCCTCTCCACGTTCTTCCTACCAAAATGTATAACTTGGCACTTCTCTGCATTAAATTTCCTCTGCCACGTATCCGCCCATTCCACCAGCCTGTCTATGACCTCTTGAAGTCTGTCACTATCCTCCTCAATGTTCACTTTACTTCCAAGTTTTGTGTCATGTGCAAATTTTGAAATTGTGCCCTGTACACCCACATCCAAGTCATTAATATGGGGAATGTTTTCCCTTTTGAATATCTATATTTCATCATGATAATTTTTCCTCTTTTACAAATTATCCCAGTTTATCATATTGAACTAACTAAAGATAAATGGTACTATCTATATTAAAAGGAACTATCTGTATTAAAAGAGGATTGAACAGTGTTCAGTTCCATTCGCAACCCCTCAGATAATGACGCAGTCCGTGCCTGCATGCAGCAAGACCTGGACAACATCCAGGCTTGGGCTGATAAGTGGCAAGTAACATTTGCGCCAGACATGTGCCAGGCAATGACCATCTCCAACAAGAGAGAGTCTAACCACCTCCCCTTGACATTCGCCGAATCCCCCACCATCAACATCCTGGGGGTCACCATTGACCAGAAACTTAACTTTACCAGCCACATAAATACTGTGGCTACAAGAGCAGGTCAGAGGCTGGGTATTCTGCGGTGAGTGACTCACCTCCTGACTCCCCAAAGCCTTTCCACCTTTCTACAAGGCTCAAGTCAGGAGTGTGATGGAATACTCTCCACTTACCTGGATGAGTGCAGCTCCAACAACACTCAAGAAGCTTGACACCATCCAGGACAAAGCAGCCCGCTTTCTTGGCACCCCATCCACCACCCTAAACATTCACTCCCTTCGCCACCGGTACACTGTGGATGCAATGTGTACCTTCCACAGGATGCACTGCAGCAACTCGCCAAGGCTTCTTCGACAGCAACTCCCAAACCCGCGACCTCTACCACCTAGAAGGGCAAGGACAGCAGGTACATGGGAACAACACCACCTGCACGTTCCCCTCCTGCACGCACACCATCCCGACTTGGAAATATATCGCCGATCCTTCATCCTTGCTGGGTCAAAGTCCTGGAACTCCCTTCCTCACAGCACTGTGGGAGAACCTTCACCACACGGAACGCAGCGGTTCAGGAAGGCGGCTCACCACCACTTCTCAAGGGCAATTAGGGATGGGCAATAAATGCCGGCCTTGCCAGCGACGCCCACATCTCATGAACGAGTAAAAACAAAATGTAGCATGAACTTCCTACAATGCCTCCTTTTTGTTGATTCGTTCAAAATAATACAGAATCACAGCAAATCAGAATTCAAGGGGTAAGGAATGTACTAATCAAAAGCAAGGAAAATGACTAGAAAACTGTGATAAACTAGTAAAGAATTATGAAAACAACACATCCCAAAAGACCTGTCAGTGGAACCCACAAATAAAAGACAAGGCAGACCATTCAAATTACTCGAAAAAATATTCCAAGTCCTTCCACTCACCATTTGCTTCAGCAACTGAAAATTCCATTGTCTACAATAAAATTTTAAACAAAATAAAAAGTATTTCACAATAACAATTAAATTCACCCAAAAAACGGTGTTTTTGTGTCTTTTAATGGCTTCACTGATGTTTTTACTTCAAGGCCTCAGCCCATCTCAAAAGCTTAGGCTTGAAGTTACACATTTCGCCCACCACTTCACTTTCGCGATGCATACCAATCCCTACAATGCATTAACAGGAATTTCTGCTGCTGTTCATCCAGTGAGTGGATTTCTGATTGCCTTTTTCCCCAAGTGACCCCAAAATATACTGGAAAATAAATTTTCAAAATCTTTCTTCATAATTTTTTACGTGATCCAATGATAAATTAAACTGTTTTAAATTTTACCTCCGAGAAAACCAAACATCTAAAAATGCAATTATCCTTTCTGTTATTTATACTTGGCTGAAGCCAAAACAGTGGAAAGCTCTTCATTTTGGTTTCATTTATAGTTGAGAATTTTTCTCTTTTCTGTTGATTAAGAGATAAATTATTTTCTTGGGGTATGAACCTGAAAAGAAACTTAATCACAAAGCGTACCACTCTCCACCCCCCTCAATACTGCCAGACCACCGTGTCAACCTCAATGCCCCCAGATCTTGTTAATCCACCTTACCCACACCCCACCGACCAATACAAACACACAAACACACCAACTAAGTGCTCTCAGGCGTCTGGACCTCCTCCCACTGCTCACCGATCCAGAGACACCCCTCTCAGTTCTCCCAGACCCATGGTTCCCTAGGCACCCCAAATAGAACCAACCCCAATACTACCAAAGGCCAACAAGTCTCATAAATGCCCTTAAACTCCACGACCCCCTCCCTACTACTGTTAAACCTCAGATACCTACCTCCAAGGTGCTGCATGATGTCCAGTATCTCTCTGAACATTCTGGACTTTCAAAAAGTTAAAAATTAAATACTTAAATGGAGGAACATATAATAATCAAGGTCAATCATTTCCATCTTTCATGGTAAAATGGACAGAATCATGGAATTCTACATCCAAAGAAACCTAAATCGGTGATAATAGATTTTGTGTTACATGGCGCAACACCCCTATGATATAAAACAAGTCATTGTGAGAAATGCCACAGGATTTGCTAGATAGATCTCCTCTGGTATTTTACACAGGGAGTCAAGGCTGGCTGCAGTCTTCAGTCAAAGCAAGGCAGGGGATAATTGGACCAGGGCACGCAGACATAATTCAGTACCTATTTTAAAGTCATAGATTCAATCCTTATGCTCATATCATAGTTTGATTTATATTATTATTTATTGTTAAACTACAAAACCTAAGACAATTTGGAAAGCAGAGAAGTACAGTTGGTTGGAGCAAAGGAGTTTCCCTACAATCCAAGCTGAAGAGCTGTGAGACGCAAAACTTGAGTTGCTATGGTACCTCCACAGGTGGAAGAGTACGACAAGTTTACAGAGGCAGTTTCCATTATTAATGTGGACTTAGGAATTTCTAATGGGGGAAAAGTTAATACAAAAGTGTGACAAATCCTTGACAATGGGGAGTACGGTTCTGTAGAAAGAAAGCATGCATAAGACTTAAAATTTTTTAATATATCATAGATTTATAATGCTGACAAGCCTTCTTCCCCCATAACGAGTGTGATTAACCAGCACCACGGGAATTATGATTAATCAATTAGAAACATAGCAACATTTGAAGAGTATTTCATCCCTGTGCATCTCCAAACTGCATGTACAGCAATGTAAGCCACAGTGAAATAAGTGACTGTAGTGTTTTTGAGCGTAAGAATCTGCTTTAAAACAACATGTTTTCATGAAAAAGTGCTTGGCAAACCTTAAGTCTGAGGAAGGAGAAAGCCAGAAGAATGGTGTAGCATTTTCATTGTGATATCATTTGCATGAGATACAATGATGTATCCACACACATTTGCAGAGAAAAATAGAAAAGATTTGCCATTTTTCTTTCATGGGGAATGTGCCCCTTTAAAACTGACCATTATCTCTTGATAAAAAAGATGCTATACTTTAAAATAAGATGTTACAATGATTTTTTGAATGCAGATGGTTTAGCTTAACGGTAAATCTAGTGCAGCATACCAAGCTTGTGAGCAGGTTATGGAAGGAAAGTACTGTATACCTCACGGATGGCAAAGCCGCAAGCAAGATATTTAGGTCATTCATGAATAAATATTTTCTCCACTGATGTGCTATTTTCTTCTTATGTCTGTTTATTCAGTGAGGAAAAAGGATGCCTCACTTTCTCTTGGGAAGTTAGATGACACCTTTCTGACACCATGTTGTATGGTTGGACTTTGTGTTGGGATCTAGCCAATGTGGTAGTTACGTCTGTAGAATGAGGATGTCAGACTGAGGTAAGGCTAGCTCCCATTATATGTGTGACAGAGACTTCAAAGTGCTTTTGGGCATTAACAGGACTTTGCTTTTAACAGCACTGTCATGTTTTGCCAGGGAAATAAGATGCAGTAGAGAATGGAAGTAACATCTGCTCGGGTCGGTTGTTCTAATCAGTTTAGTGTAACATCCTACTCTTATACTTCAATTCTTTCTGTGACCAGAGACACGTAACTTCTGCCTAAGGTCAAATCTGATCCAGTCACATTGTCCATCAAACATTTGCAAAGCTCCTCACATTGCTCAGTGTACCTCATGGTAAATTCACCAGTGTGGTGTTGACAACATCTGTATTTATGGCCAGAAACAATTTCACTTCCCAAAGAGAAGAGGATCATGTGGTTATGGCAATAACCTTTAACAAGAAAATAGAGAAAATAGTGGTGGATAACTCTTCTTTAAACAGACTTTAGCAGATAGAATGGTCTTTTGGAACTAAACAAGCATCACCCTGAATGCTGCCACAGCAAACAGATCAGTCTTTTTGTGGCATTTCAGTACCAGCTTAACATCTTGAGTTGTACGCCTCAGGTAGTGAGCTTCACACAAAATACTTAAGCTGCTCACTTATGCAGCACTTTGGTTTGGCTTTTATCCACTTATTGTCTTTGAAGCATGAAAACAGATGAGCTTTTAACAATATTAAGAAAGATTAGTGAATTTGGGCCTGAATGGGCCTGAATGTGCTGTAGCAGGACATCTAACAGTGTCAGCTGTTCCTTAGTCTCGTCCCTGCAACCTTCAGCTCAAAAAATGTTTTCCCACTAATTTGCTGAAAATGTGAGCTGATAACGTCACAGTGAGGGAAACAGGGCATCTGGGACCTGAGTGAACAGGGCAAGCAACAGGGTTTCTCATTAACCAACCAGATTTAACGATTGAGAAATAAACACAGGAAGGCCTGAGAAGGAGGATGGATTAAAGGGGGTGAATTCAATTTCAAATTAGATACAGAAAGGGAAATAAAGAGTGGGAAAGAAAGATTGGATTAACAGAGAGCGAAAAAAAGAGACAGGAAGGAAAAGTAAGAAAAAACATTTTTATATTTAAAATTTGACATTTTTAAAATCTCCCCTAAAAATTCGAAACCTGAAAGGAATGAGACTCCACACTTGTAATAGTTAATTTTCAATGCCAGAGAGGTTGATTGGCAGTCATTAACAATAATCATATTGTTAAAATGCCACTTACGCTACTAATCATTGGCCCTAAATATCTGCGGCAGGTATCTACCACGCAACTACAGCAACTTCATGACATTCAATGCATGCCAATGGTGAGGCAGACAGCGAAATGCCGTTATCGCCAAGCTAACGGCGGAGTGGCGCAACTCGGACTGCAACTTTTGGATATTGACATTTAACTGCGCACCTGCTCCTCACCTGAAGTTGCTGTACCATTTACGCATAAATAACGGCGAGTGCCATTAGCCTCACTGTTATTTTGACAGCAAATTCTAGCCAAATACTGTCTGCTTTCCCGCACACCTGTCAGTTATTCTCAACAACCGTAATTACAAGAAAACTACACTGCAGTCTCGCATCATACAATGACGTGCATACAAACACCAGTTCCAGACAAAGCAATGGACCTGTAAAATTTATCCAGGAAAACCAATTATTACATACAGAACACAGGAACTAGTAAATTGCACAAAAACTGTCGTAGCCACTTTAAAATGTGATTTAATCTCATTTCACAGAAACAACAAATCATCCCTGAAGTACAGAATGCAATCACCTTTTTAATCCTTATTTGGAAGAAGGTTGCGAGTATTTATTTTATATACATTAAAAATAAAGCATCACAAATAGCACGGTTTATTACAGGAGGTTAAAAGCCTAATTTCTTGCCAGTGTTGTGAAAACATGTCCAAATCAATATCTGCATGATTTTAACTGTCTTCCATCACCTTCTGCTTCTTTACTGTGGTGAGGTATTATTAAGCAGAGGTGGTTCTAGCTGCTTTTAAAGTGAGTGTTGTGTTTGGACAGTGAATTATTGTTAAAGAACAAATCTATTATTTTTTCTATTTCCCCACCTCCACTAAAAAGAAAGAAGAATATATGCTCATATTCACAAATATAATTAAAATATTTCATTCAAAAAGGAATTATAGGATAACGATATGTCCGTATCTTACTTATGTATATGTTATTTTTGAACCTTTAATTCTGATGCCATCATCAGACCCATAAATCAGTCACAAACTCCTCCAAGATGCTCTGCCCATTGCTGTGATGGTTCCTTCCCAAAAAAGATTTTCTTTTCTTATGTTGTTTGTGTTGGCTTTTTCACCAATAACATTAAGTCACTTATCTAGCCTTAGGTTTGCATTCAATTAGGTTTATTTTTCAGCTCATCTCACGTTAAATAATTTATTTTGATTTCTCCTCTTGTTAGCAGCCCTATCAATTGTTAATCTCTTCTAAATATCTCAGGTGAACCATATGAAATTCATACCCATCTTCAGCCTTTAACCATGTGCACATTGTGGATCTTTTCCTATATGGAACATTCAAGCTTCAATAACTTGTTTATGATTCTCATGTTAACGTAAATTAGTTTATCAATATGATAGCAATCCTTACTATGAGGCTGTTAAGAAACAAAGAGGTGAAAGGAATAACTTAAAGCATCAATTCCCTTACCACACCTAACTGCCCTATTGTATTTTTTTCTTCATTTCCATTTAAGGCTTTTCTTGTCGCCTCCCCCTTGGTTTCTAATCCTTTCATCCACATCTCTGTTAAACACAAACATGCCTTCTACAAAACCCGACCCAAATCTAAAACCTGAACTGTCACATCTATATGAACAGATCTGCACACATCACTGCCAGATCCTGCATTACAGGCTACTGTCATAAGTTGCATCAGAATAGGTCCATATTTCTTTCTTTGCTGCTCTTGGATGTCCTTTGCAAGCGCATTCAATACTAATGAAAATACTAATGGTCAACTAACTAAGGAGAGATTTATATTTATGGGGAGAAGTGACAAGTTAACGTTTCAGGCATTGCCCTTCATCAGAAGCAGGTCTGTGACTGACTTGCTGAGTGTTTCCAGCATTTTCTGTTTCTGTTTCAGGTTGCCAGCATCTGCAGTATTTAGATTTTTGGTACAGATTTATATTTACCTTCCCTTCCTTCCTTATCGCTAATGCCTGTTCTGAATAGCCATTCAGAACATAGCTTCTTTGTTTTTTACTTCCTTCCAGGCAAAAATTGCCCCTATTTCTTAACCCAGACCTTTAAAAAGATTGTCAAATTCATTAACAAGCTCTTAACCTGTTGAGAAGTTTATAACCACCATTCGGCTACTGCTAGTCCTTTCCCTCTCTCAACCACCCCTCACCCCGTCCCCCACACCAGATGGCACAAGTCCAGATTGATGTGAGAAATTAAGGATTGCAATACTGCATTCTAGCACCCCATGGTACACAGCATGGCAACACATTGTGCCTTCAAGGCATTACCACCAAACGCAGTTTTGATAATCAATGAGGGGAATTTTTTTCATAATTATCCATTTCAAGTTGTGAGCAAAACTGCCACTTGTAGCAATAAAAGTTGTTCATTACTGTTTTGCTCACCACTTCCAACACATCTATTTTTCTGTTATCACTAACACTCAGTGCAAAATATACCCTTATATGTTTCAGATAGGAACGTGCAAAGAATAAAACAAATAGCGGTTTCTTTTCACTTTTAAAAAAAAGCTTCTTGCTGATTCTTCATGTTGCCCCATACCATGCAGTCCCCAGTTGAGAGAGGAGCAGATAATCTGCTTCCCAGGCCTTGGGCAATGTAAGTCCTTAATTGGTGTATGACAACAGCCGAAGTGGCATACCATGCAAGGTTTCTTCCCTCTTTACCTGTTGAGAAGTTTATAACCACCATTCAGCTACTGCCAGTCCTATCCCTCTCTCAACCACTTCCTACCCCGTCCCCCACACCAGATGGCACAAGTCCAGATTGATGTGAGAAATTAAGGATTGCAATACTGCATTCTAGCACCCCATGGTACACAGCATGGCAACACATTGTGCCTTCAAGGCATTACGACCAGAGGCAGTTTTGAAAATTAATGGGGGGAATTGTTGTATCTTTTCTTAAATATTACATCAAACTATAATAGTTTACAATTTACTTTCAGTAAAAAAAAATAACTCGACAATAATGCTTTGGTTTAGGTCTTTGCACGGCTCCTAACTGGTGTTGAAATTTCAACCCAAATGAAATGAAAGCACACGACCACCTACCAACACACCTTGGAAGAGGCGAACTCCACACACGCCGTCTACCTCCAAGGCAGGTTATCCGGAAAACACCTTCCAGTCTGTATCCAGGGAAACACGAAAAAGTGAGAGTATCTCCAACTCCAAATCGAAGGCCACTTCTGCTGCTGAATGGTGGAATACCAGGATCATCGCAAGGCTCCAAATCATGTTCTGGATAAAGCACAAAATTGTTTTAAGGCAGCAGAAGATTGTTGGGCTGAAAACAGCTGAAATAGAACGAGCAAATTACAGAACTGTTTTGCAGATGGTCGGTACACAATAAGAAAGGGGGAGATTCAGGCAGTGACGGGTGGCTCCTCTGTGGATTGGTGTTTAAACAGTTCAAATCAAATTATTCCAGAAAAGAAAGACCAACACAAAAGAATCCAATGTGTTTAAAACAGGGAGATAACTATTTGTTTTCTTTTAGGAACTAACTGCTCAGTGAGTTTTGACATTGTCCTTTCGTTTCTGGGTTCTGTCTTCAGGCTCAGGCTGATGGATGAATCTTTCTTTTCTTGAAAGAGTTCGACATGAAATGAGCTTCAGTGGTTTTCACCAGACCAAGAGTGGAAAAAGATCCACAGCACAGTGCTACACACAATTCAGTTCAAATTAGCAATCCCACTCATGAGAATGGTTGTTGTAAATGGAAATGGTGGTGAATGGGGATAAAACATACTGGTGCAATAAAGGATGCTTTTCTGCACTTAGGTCTTCAACACATTTATGAAGCAAAATAGAGAGAGATTTACACTGCTGGTGGGCTGTGTTACACCTGATTTGGGAGTGTTGGATAGTTACAATAGGTACTTAAAATGGGAAAAAAAAGTGTTAAATTTTCCAATGTTTTGTTCATTTGGGATAAAAATGGACTATGGAAATTCAGGGATGGTTGGGGAACTGAACACTTATTGGTCAAAGGGGTGTTAAGATTCAATAGACATGAGTTAGCTCTGGCCTGACCAAACTGGTGTCAATTTGCTCAACCCTAGTAAACATTAACATACTCACACTAAGAAATGAAAAATGTGTTATACCTGCGAAGGTTATGTTGAATCCCTCATACGACATGGAGAAGTCTGAAATAAATCGGATCTGTGTTGTATAATTGCCAAAGAGTCCAGCACTGACTGAAGGTGGCAGGTTAGATCCTGTGATTCTTTTCAAAGGATGGGCAAAGCTTCCATTCTCAGTGATCAGCAGATAGTCATGGGGACTTTCCAAGTGAAAGGTATGGAATGTGAATTGTATTCCTGGAATCATAGTTTCCAATAAAAAGGACAAGATGTCAGGAGTTCGAATCCATATAAGATACCAAACAAACAGAGTGGCAAAAGGCTGCTAGAATGTCTCTGACAGTCAAATGTAAAATCAGGGCTGAATAGGAACATAGCAGCTTGAGCCTGTTCCACCATTCAATGAGATCATGGCTGATCTGTGGCCTAACTCCATATACCCGCCTTAGCCCCATATCCCTTCATACCTTTGGCTAACAATAACATTTGTTTCCTACAAGCTTTAGTCAAATCCTACAAAATTATGAATGGGAATGAGTAATAAGCCTATATTCAGGTGAGATCAGAAGCCATGACAACGAGGCTCAAGTGTTTTAATGATTTGATTTGACCTGCAGTTTAAATTATAGTCTAATATCAAAAAAGTGAAAACAATTCTAACAATTATAAACAGCACTGATTGAAGACTGTGAGATTTACTGTGACAATCGTTGCAGAATACCAGATCCATGAATTGATTACAAGGCTTAATCATCACATGGAAGGGATCAGAGGACATGACAGTCACAAGGAAATCACACCAAGATGTCAACTATGCGGGGTTAAACACATGGGGTGAATTTATTCAATTCTTTGGCCAGTAGTAGCTATTATGATGAGCAATGATCTTTACACTGAAGAGTTAATAATTATCACACAGTATGTCAAATGATAATAGTCAATTAATGAGAAATAATACTGACAGTGGATGTTATAATGAGAATTGTTACGTCAGTTTCAAAGCTGAATTAGAAGATAATTAAAAGCATGAGATATATTAAACACATGTATACATTCAGTACATATACATATATAGTGATTATGATGCTTGAAAATACAGTTTTCTGACTGACTGAATACTGTACTGTCAAGCACAATTTAGAAGCATCCAGTTTGATTAATAGCTTTGCAAGGCATTCTAACCGGTGATAGAATATCAACCAAACACTCTCCTTAGTGTATTATCAGTGGCAATAGAGTGTGTCCTCACTAAAATAACCAGTTGCAAATTGTTTCAGACTGGTCATCATTCAAGATTAACAAAAACAAACAGAAAAAGCAAATTAGTGGCTAAAACAACAACTAAATAGCAGCAATGGACCCTTCCTATACCTGACGAGGGAAAGGGGCCCCATCCCTTTCCTGGTTGATCTACCCATCTTCAGCCCTCAGGCAGCTGCAAATCATTATTTAAAACCATTTTAGTCAAACGTTAATTCATTCAGTGACTGAAGGAATTATTCAGAATGTACTGTTCTCACTGCACATTGCCTATAAAACAGGAATGGAAATGGTTCATAGACTTATGGAGTACTCTTTTGTTCTATTCGTTATCCAACATCAAAGTCAGATACTTTCATTTGGAAAACACAGAACAACTAATTAGGGGGCCATTGGCAAATTATTTAAACTTTGTCATGTTGATGTGCATAAAATTATTTTTCAAAATGACACTGGCCTTGGGTGAACCCATAGAAGTATTTCAGAAGTGCCAAAATTAAATTTAATTAAAAAAAATCTCCTTAAATACTGGTATGAAAACGTCGTCCAATATATTGATGAATTTAATGCCTCAGATAGCATTAGCAGTCCTGATGTGCAGCCAATGCATCAATAAACTGAGATCACATTTTTTGTTAATAGGCTCAGTTTAATCCCATTTGGATTGAGCTATAAATGCATTTGCAGAGAATGTTGTGACACAAACATACTTTGCCATGTTTAGAAGTAATTTGTCCTGTTTTGTCCTGCAGCCTTATTGGCATCTTTTTGAAGTGCAGGACGAAGAGTGGAAATGACCAGATCCCAAGCTGTTATCTACAGAACTACATACTTCCCCAGCACTCCCCCACTAATACACTGGTGGCCCTAAAGTGCCGGCTTCCCCGAAATGGATTCAAGTTATTTTTTTACTATTTATCCAGTTATTAAAGTGGAACATGCAGCGCAGATCAGAATAAAGCAAAGTCAAGTCCCTTTGAGATTTCAGATTCGTCCAAGTTTTTTTTCACCAAGTACTTCTGGATTTTTTTTTAAGAAGCTAATTTTTTAATTCACTACATCAGTTGGAAGATTAAAAAAATGGTCTTATTGAACAGCTGTTGGAAAAAATATAATTTTTGCAATGGTAGAGCAAGGTAGCTCCATGTATTGGGACATCATTTATATCCTGGCAATCTTCCAGAACAGGATGCTGTTCAAGCAAATTGTTTATATCAGTATAATTTTTGCAATTTCAATACAGCTCATAGAAAACACATGAATGACAAATCGAATCGTTTGTGGAGTCAGTAACAGACACTACGCTATCCTTGACCTCCTGATTACCCATATTGTGTAGAATGCCAATCAGAAAAGATGACACGTTCCAATCAGACATTTCTGAACAGTAACAGCTCTCCTTGTCACTTATTTTTCTTTAGCTGATGTGTCAGAATAATAAGTGTAATCCCTGGCTGGTCGTTGCATAGTTCCTGAATAATTCACAACTGAATGCTTCAAATTCACAATGTTTTGGATTGTGGATGTCTTTATACACTCGCCAAGTAAAAGTGGAAGTGAAAACAAATTTCACTTATTATAGCAAAAGGTGATACAAACAGCAATATTTTTTAAATAGAGAAAAGCTAAATAATTTTCCTTAAATAAAAGATATTGGCCTAGAAATTCCACATGGTAAGTTGCACCACTTTTACACCAATGGAAAATGAGATGCAGCTGCCAATGGTCTGGAGAGGTATTTGCATGAGAATTTCCTGGGCCAGCTCATTGGCATATCCATTGGAGCAGTGATTGATATAAAACCCATGTAAAATGGGAGTAACATGCTGGGGTGTACAGAAATTAAGAGTGCAGCCTTTAAGAAGCCAGTTCTGGCTGAAGGCTGCAAGCAATAGGCTGAAGAAACAGCAGGGAACTAAGGAACAGTGCTTGGCTCAGTTAGTTGACTGTCAGATAGCAATACTGGGTGCCTCATGACTGTTATTGGGCCATTTTACATGAATGTCTAACAGGATAACCTGGCAGAAGCAGCCAAAGAAGGGACAAGGGCATGGCACAGAGACAAAGAAGAAGATGCCACAATTTTGCAAGTCCAACTTGCAAACCATCCTCAGTGAAATAGAACACAGGAGAGACAGAGGGGTGTTTTGGCAGGAAATCCCACTCAGAGGTAGGTGGCACTGACATTGAGTGACAACTCTCTTATCCCCAGGACTGCAATAAACAGTTAAATGAACTGATCAGGGCAGGAAAGATAACACACTGGCCACTCTCCCTTGGGCACTCTGGGCCCCAGCACACTCTTCAACCTTGAACGTAACAGCTGCGTGATTAACCCTTCACAATGTACTCTTGTTAAAAAGGGGGGGGAGGGGGGGGAGGGGAGGGCAGTGCCCACCACACAGCAAGAGGGCACAGGAGGAGGAAGATGATGATCATGAGGATGAAGAGGAGAACCAGAAACCCCACAATTACCTCCAATGATGACATTGATGAAAAAAGGATGATGAAGGAGTTGGATTTGAATTCAAGCCTGTCCATGAGCTCTGGCAGTGACCTTGTATCGAACATTTCTCTGCCCAAACTCACTGGCTGCATCACTCCCTCGCACCAGCTCAGATACTTTAACCTGGGGATAATTGGATAATATTACTGAGAATGTGGCACCAGATGATTCACAGAGCACAAGATAGCCAGTGGAATGGAAAGTGGGTGAAGGTGTGCCACCTCCCCAGTAAGATGAAGACTGCTATGGCTTTGGAATCATGGGACCAAGAACTCATGGGTACATGCCAGAAAAGAAGGCACTTTGAGGAACACCACATCTTGAGGTCAGTCTCCAAGGATGTGCAGCAACTAGCAGATGTGACTCGAGTCTACGGCTCTCATTTGTGGCAACATCAGGGAAGCTTTTTCTGTGTTGCAGGAAGCAATAGAGCCTGTGGCAGCTTCATTGGAATCTGCAGCAGATTCTCAGCTAAGAAGCGGCCAGGGACCAGTAAGTGCTTCCACCTCCACGGGCTGCGGTTCTGGCGGCCGGAGGCAAGAGAACAGACAGAATCCTGTGCACTGGCTTCCAGGCCATGGCAGCTGTGGTACATGCTGTTCCCTCTCAGGACTTTTGGAATCTAAAAGCTGCCATTAGATCAGCCACCCCTCTGATTAGTGTGGCCATAGATCAAGGATCCAGTAGAATGGCAATGGCTGGAGTCAACCTGCCTGATACTCCTGTCTCTTAGAATAATGTCGGAGGCAACACCAGACTGCCCAGGAATAAAGCTCCAGAGATGTAGGGGGAGAAAGAGGTAAGGCACTGGAGTCAAAGATAGACTGCGTCATACGAGGCATAGCACCATGTGAATGGTTTCCACCCCATTTTGCTGCCAAAAAAAGTTACTTGTTCTGATTATATGTTGAAATTACGCCAAAAACGCCATGGAAATTCTAGGCCATGTTATCATGTGACGGGCATTTAGTGAGACCAGAGGTTAATAGAAGAGGTTAATAAGGAACAGATTCCCAGAAAAAGAAGCTGTGGTTGACCCAATTAGTTCCTTCAAAAAAGAGCTAGATAACCATAAGATTGAAAACAGGATTGGAGGGTATAAGGATATTTATAGACTGAGCTAATCAAAGACTTCCCAGGATACAAATGGATCTTGATGGGAGACGATTGTTGTCAAGGAAGGACTACTGGCCAAGGTTGGATAGTGAAGGTGTGAGTTGGATGAAATACTGGAGTTTTGCTTGATTGCTTTTGGGGATCAGCAAATAAATAAGCAGAACATTCCCTCAGGAGATTAAATTGGTGGCAAGGATCCATGGTAGAATACATTGTAAATGGTCCATGAAGCACAGAGGTTAAGAGTCCAAATGTTATTTTCGTGTCCAGTGCTTTCTTATGCTTTTATGTTCTTCCAATTCAACATTTATGTATTGGATGGGATAGTGCTTACAATGGAAAGAAATGGTTCTTTTTGTAATTTGGCTCACAGAATGTTAATTGTGCTTGTTTGTGAAAAGTAAATCTGAATATTAGGCTGTAATTATACTCCAGCTGCACCATTCGTATGAATCAGTTTTGTTTAGCTCCAGTGCTAAGAATTTGTAATTATTTGTATTATAAATCTAGAGTCAGCGGCTAACCTGGTTCTGAAAAGAAGCAGAGTGAGAATGTATTACACATCAGACTCTGGTGCACTGTTTATATGAACAAAAGTCACAAACATCATTTCTATATCTCCTGGTCACAAAGCTGCTCCATAATGGTACATCAGTCATACCCATGTTTGCTGGTCATAACAAACTGCTTGAAGATACAACCAATGTATCAAGGTATGAGCACAGAAAACCTGTGCTGTTTTTGGCCAAGCATTCACGTGATCTGGGTAGGGGAGAGGAATTTGAGATGCAACCCATTACCGCCCCTTCCTGACTTCATATAGATATGACGATGGGGCAAACGAACAATTCTTCTACTGCCCCACCCTCTGTCATGGCATCACAGTTGGAAGTCATGATGTGGCGATGCCGGTGATGGACTGGGGTTGACAATTGTAAACAATTTTACAACACCAAGTTATAGTCCAGCAATTTTATTTTAAATTCACAAGCTTTCGGAGGCCACCTCCTTCCCCAGGTGAACGATGTGGAGTCGTTCCCCAGGTCCACCTCCTTCCCCAGGTCCACATCGTTCACCTGGGGAAGGAGGTGGCCTCCGAAAGCTTGTGAATTTAAAATAAAATTGCTGGACTATAACTTGGTGTTGTAAAATTGTTTACAATTATCACAGTTGGAGGCAGCATTGGCTGGATACCAAGTTCCGCCGGGAATCATGCAAGTTCTTCCCAAGCGTATGCTAAGCAGCAATTGCACCTGCATGAAGCATTCGACTTGCCATACAAGTGCCCTTGGTGGACTCCAAAAAGCTATATGCAAATGGCAAACGATTGAAGAGAGAGCGCCAGATCCCCGAGGGAGCATGGATCAGCCAGAATGTTTCCATTTTCTATTTTAAAACTTATGACAGAGTGTCCTACACCTCTCCAATGGAGTGGCAAACTGTCGCTCCAAAATTCTGTTGGCTGCATGGAGTGCGCTCCCTGGTAACACTGATACTGGCACAGGCATCCATCTCAGGATTTGGGACGAGGTCAGAAAGACAGCAAAGGGTGGAAGTCCCATCCTGCCATATTTCCAGTGGTGGAGCAGCCCTTCTGGAATTTCCAGGTCAATGAGACCAGCTACATATATAAAATATATATACAAGTATATTTAGGGTGAAACCTCATCTTAACAAACTATGAGAATACAATCCTCAAAAGTACAAGAATCCTGAGGAAAACATTATGATCAGAACTGAACTTTGATAAGATCAACTGTTTTGAATTGGCAAAATTAGTTATGTGTTGCTGATGAATATGTATGCATGGTACTTTGCAGGGCCTTGAACACATGACTGAATCAGCAGGTAAAACTGATATTCAGAAACACAGAAGACAAGTTGAGGGAATGAGCTAAAATATCCTGGTGGAAGCCATGATGAGTTGGAAACTCAATGAGAGTGGTCCAAAAAGCTCCCTCTCATTGAATAGGGGACACTACTTTCAGCAAATAGTTCTGATGTCATCAAAAACCACAAAAGTAAAGTAAACATTAGCAGAACTTAAAACTGAACTACACTCAAACCAGAAAGGTACTGAGTATAAAGTGACAGTCGAACAAATTAAGTTTGAGGAAAGGAATTTTGGAATGTGACCAAGAGTGCATTCCACCCCATGGGTCATGTGCACGATTATATTGCTATTTGTAGTATCTTTCTCATTCACTGCACTGACTGAATGTTGTCAGAGTCTATTCACTTACACCCCTTTCTGATTTCAAGGGACATCATCATCTCATTAGGAAGTTTTTCGAACCTTCTGTTCTGAAAACTCTGCTCTGTTGCCACGATACTGACTTCCAGGGAAAGGTGTCCCTGCAGCAGATGAACTTTTGGAAGGTATTTTCACCATATTATTTTACTTAATATCTACTTATAATTCCCTCTAAGTGTGGCAACAGACAGTGACATCACTGGATCGGTGCTTTTAATGACCCTTCACCAGACATCAATGTTCCTTTAATGAGTCATCGCTTCATTCTGGAATGTTTCTGGCCTTGTGCAAATTCAAGCACACAATTTCAAGCAGCACAAGTGGCATATAACACATTCAGTTAACTGCAAAATAAATCTTTTATAATATTCTTTGTTCACCCCGAGGCACTAAAAGATGAGTTTGTATCTGTTGTTACTGAGCACTTGGGCCCCTCTTAAGGAGCAGGTAAATCTTCAGCACTTTCTATAAAATGAACCTATAAGCATGTACACACAATACTCTTGATGATCGGAGGGAACAGATGGTTATTTTGATAGAACTTCTGTTTTCTCTCTGTTAATTGTAGTCACAGAGCAAAGGACCATTGCTTTCTCCCAGAACCTCAATAAATGTGAGGTGGCCCAGTAACTCCAGCAATCGAGCATTACATTCTCATTCAGAGGGCTTCCGTTTGAAGCCCAGTTAAAGGCATCTTTCTAACATAACCAAGCTCTGCCAGTTGAGGGCAGGATTGCAAGCTAGGACCTGCTTTTATATTGTACTAAAAATTGTGCTCGTGATGCCCGCGCTTTCCACAGCTAGCAGCAACCAAATAATGAATTCGCCACTATACACTAAGGTCAGTCGCCACAAAGTTCCATTTTCACTGGCTTGTCCCAGCCTCCCACATTAGCTTTGCCTCCCAAATTTGCTATCGTGTTGCAGTCAACTATGCCACTAGCATGGGTCCTTTGCAATATAAAGAGCAGCTAGTGTCTTTTTTAATTGGATAGCAGCACGCATCAAGGTGGGGAGAATTGCTAAAGGGAGTCATTAAACCAAGGCCCCATCTGCCCTCTCAGGTGGACCTAAAAAAAATCTCTTGGCATAATTTCGAAGTAGAGCAGGGGAGTTCCCTCCCGATATCCTGGCCAATATTTATCCCTCAACAAACATAAAACAAAACAGATTATCAGGTCATTATTTCATTTGTGAGACCTTGAAGTGTGCAAATTGGCTGCTGCTACATTACAACAGTGACTACACTTCGAAAGTACTTAATAGGCTGTAAAGCGCTTTGGGACATCCTGAGTTCATGAAAGGCGCTATATAAATGCAAGATCGTTCTTTCTTTTTCTCTTCGCCAATTGAAATATCAGTGAAGAGCAATCTTCAAATCTTCAACCCCTCCTCCTAAGGCTGAAGCTCTGCGCCTTGAGGCAGATATATAGAGGGACAGCAGTAAAAAAACAAGGATCAAATTAACAAAACAAATTCTCAAATGCAAATAAACATAACTGAATAATGTTCACTTCTAAAATTTATTGAAACCACCACTGGACAAGGTCTTGCAATATCTCTGTAGAGGAAGGATCTTAGGCCGCATTTACTTTGCAAGTTTGCATTTGACACCATTGTAGACAACCCTGGAAAAAGTAAACATACCGATGCCAGTGTCATCAGAAGAACCAAAACTGCCC
This sequence comes from Heptranchias perlo, assembly GCF_035084215.1. Lineage (NCBI taxonomy): Eukaryota > Metazoa > Chordata > Chondrichthyes > Hexanchiformes > Hexanchidae > Heptranchias > Heptranchias perlo. Next base: position 18,104,270 of record NC_090350.1, on the reverse strand, counting down.
TTGTCTTAACCTCTGTGTGTCACCAGTGGCAACTGTAAACAGTGGTCAAAGGCACCATGTAGGTCACCCGTGCCATGTGGGTTTGGCTCAGGGCAGGTTGATCTCTCAGTCCATCTGTACAGGCCACAAATGCACATCTGCTATTGCTGGAACGTATGGAACGTCCACTGACTTCAGAAAAGATCTTGACCAGACTGGCAATATTGCAAACTTGAACAATTGTATGTGCAAGGATCTTGCATATACACAGTATGTTGTTGCTAAATCCATCCTACTGTATGAATGGGATAGGTTCAGCAGCAAAGCAACCAGATAATGTTACAGGAACATTTCCAGTAGATGTCTCTCCAACCTAAATGGGATGCTGAAAAAAGAGGGAAGCTCTTCTGTGTGTAACTGTGACAGATTCAAATTCTTGCCACATGACTCCCTCCCTTTCTTCAGCAAAAGCAAACAATGGGGGCAACAGTCATCTCATTACCGCCCCGTTTGTGCGCAAAAACGGGTTAGTAGCAGAATCAAAATCAAGTAGTGGCTAGTTGTGTCGACTTAACACTGTGTTGATGCCCATTCATATTCTCGGGTGGACTTACATCCTGGCAGCTAGAGGTCCTTCCTCATGCATAAATGCAAATCGGGATCAAGTGATGTAATTTACACCCCAACACCATTTTCGTCTCTGCCTGCCCAACTACTGCCAGTTTCTGCACAAGCCCATCAACCGTTGACAGTACAAGTCGGGAGTGGACATATGGAGCAATAGTTAAAGGGAATCTCAGCTGCTGTTAGGTAAAGCTGGATGGAGACTTTTGGAGAATTTTTTTCAGCTAGACCTTGTGAGTTATCCACCATAACAGGTCTAAAATCTTATGTAGTTGCTGCTGTAGTTTTCGCACTCATGTTGCTTGCTCCAGAATGTTGCTTCTTGCTGTTCCTGACACTAAATACACCTCCGCTTTAAGCTGTTACTACTGGCTATTGACAAGTGGCAGCACTGACTGATTTTGTGTCTCTGAATCAGTGAGTTGTCCATGGGGAGCATGTTTCACAGTGGCAGCTCACCGGTCACATCATAATGAGGACCTACCACAAAAAACTGATCGGATCCTGTGCCAACTCCTCTGAGCAGGTGCCACATCTGCCCCACCCATTGTCCACCCGCTTCCTGCAGACACACGGAAATTGCCCACAATATTTCAATACCCATCCCAAGAAGAGAACGCAATTATTATCAGAACAGGAGTACCAACCCTCACAATAACCACTTACGGCCACTTCTACCATATAGAGCTCAATACTGCAGAAAGCCGAGAGGAGTACAGAAAGTGCAGGCATGAAATTAAAGAGGAAATTAGGAAAGCAAAGAGAGGGCATGAAAAAATACTGGCAAGTAAAATTAAGAAAAACCCAAAAATGTTTTATAAATACATAAAGAGCAAGAGGGTAACTAAGGAAAGAGCAGGACCTACTAGAGAACAAAAAGGTAATCTATGTGTGGAGACAGAAGATGTGGGTATGGTTCTTAATGAATACTTTGCATCTGTCTTCACAAAAGGGGGGAATGATGCAGAGATTGGAGTTAAGGAGGAGGAGTGTGAAATATTGGATCCGATAAACATAGTGAGAGAGGAAGCATCTTTGAAAGTGGATAAATCGCCAGGCCTGGATGAAATGTATCCCAGGCTGTTAAGAGAAGCAAGGGAGGGAATAGCGGAGGCTCTGACCATCATTTTCCAATCCTCCCTGGCTGGAGGTGTGGTGCCAGAGGATTAGAGGACTGCTAATGTTGTACCGTTGTTTAAAAAGGGAGAAAGACATAGACCGTGTAATTATCGGCCAGTCAGTCTAACCCCGGTGGTGGGCAAATTATTGTAATCGATTCTGAGGGACAGTATAAATTGTCATCTAGAAAGGCACGGGTTAATCAAGGACAGTCAGTATGGATTTGTTAAGGGAAGTTCGTGTCTGACTAACTTGATGGAATTTTTTGAGCAGGTAACAAGGAGGGTTGATGAGGGTAACACGTTTGATGTGATGTACATGGATTTTAGCAAGGCTTTTGACAAGGTCCCACATGGCAGACTGGTCAAAAAAGTAAAAGCCAATGGGCTCAGTGACGAGTTGGATCCAAAATTGGCTCAGCGGCAGGAAGCAAAGGGTAATAGTTGACGAGTATTTTTGTGACTGGAAGGCTGTTTTCAGTGGGGTCCCGCAAGGCTCAGCACTAGGTCCCTTGCATTTTGTGGTATATATTAATGATTTGGACTTGAATGTGGGGGGCTTGATCAAGAAGTTTGCAGATCATACAAATATTGGCCATGTGGTTGATAGTGAGGAGGAAAGCTGTAGACTGCAGGAAGATATCAATGGGGGTCAGTTGGTCAGAAAAGTGTCAAATGGAATTCAATCCAGAGAAGTGTGAGGTAATGCATTTGGGGAGGGCAACAAGGCAAGAGAGTGTACAATCAATGGGAGGATACCGAGAGATGTAGAGGAACAAAGGGGCCTTGGAGTGCATGTCCACAGATCCCTGAAGGTAGCAGGTCAGGTAGATAAAGGTGGTTAAAGAGGCATATGGGATACTTTCCTTTATTAGCCGAGGCATAGAATATAAGAGCAGGGAGGTTATGCTAGAACTATATAAAACATTGGCTAGGCCACAGCTTGAGTACTGCGTACAGTTCTGGTTACCACATTACAGGAAAGATGTGATTGCACTAGAGATGGTTCAGAGGAGATTTATGAGGATGTTGCCAGGGCTGGAGAATTTTAGCTATGAGAAAAGATTGGATAGGCTGGGTTGTTTTCTTTGGAACAAAGGAGGCTGAGAGGAGTTTTCATTGAGGTATATAAAATTATGACTGGACTAGATAGAGTGGATAGGGAGGACCTATTTCCCATTGCAGAAGGGTCAGTGACCAGGGGGCATAGATTTAAAGTAATTGGCAGAAGGATTAGAGGGGAGCTGAGGAGAATTTTTTTCACCCAGAGGGTGGTGGGGGTCTGGAACTCACTGCCTGAAAGGGTGGTAGAGACAGAAACCCTCATGACATTTAAAAAGTACTTGGATGAAAACTTGAAGTAACGTAACCTACAGGCCTACTGACCAAGTGCTAGAAAGTGGGATTAAGCTGGATAGCTCTTTTTCGGCTGGAACGGACACGATGGGCCAAATGGCCTCCTTCTGTACCGTAACTTTCTATGATTCTATATAGAATGGTCCCAGTGGAGCAGCACTAAGAGACCATCTCCATGTGCTGCTCTCTCTTTTTCACTTATCTTCCTGTTGCTGCTCCAATAAAGGCTGGAAAATTGAGAATTCCATCGTTGAAAAGGAGGGAATCCAGTTCCTTACTTCCAAGTTTCAATTGGCAACCCGACAGAATTCATGAGATCCATAAAATCCTGCAATACCAATGCAGTTGGGGCTCTCAGATTGGACCATTTATATGTTGAAAAAATTACTTTTATTCGGTGAGATTACCATCTGCTGTAGAGGGCACTCCATCAATGTAAAACCACTTATACAAACCTAGCGCTGGTGAGAGATCATAGCACACAGATAAACAGCAATGAATGTAACTCCCTCAACAAAACTGCGGCAAATGGCCTTTCTAACAAAGTGGGCTCCTAATCACTGTTAGTGATATTAGCAGACCGACAGTTAACACATTTGTCTACCCACTATTTTAAAGGAGGTGTGAACCTATATAATATAAAACAGCAAAGAAATCCCATTACACCAAGCTAAGCATTCAACGGTTCTTATTGGTAACAGCCATTTCTAGCCTCAACAACCTGTCGGATGTTGGTTTATACAATGATAAAACTTTCTAACATTTTCCTCAGATACCTCAAGTACATCAGGACATGATATTAATGTTACCTTTGCCATGTGATGTCTCCACTGTCCAGGTGCAATTCAGAGAATTCCGATAAAAATCAGGAAACCCAGGAGAGAGGATGGTTCCACTTGATCCACGTATGTAACCTCCACACAAAGCTAAAAATGAAGAAAATTGAATTGACGGCGCTCATTAATTACTAACCGAGAACTTTATAAATGCTCTGCACTGGTGACAATGTTAACTTGAAGGGTATACTTTACTACATTTATACAACAGCCTCATTGGAACAATGTGTCAATTCAAGATTCAATCAAAATTTCATTTACATGCAAAATAACACTTCTGGTGAAAAAGGTTTCTCCACAATGACTTATCAGTAGATTAAATTTAATTTATTGCCACGTTGGGTATAAAGAGGTAATGTGAGTAAAATTCCAGTTATTGAACACAAATTGTGCATTCAGACCACACATTTCAGAAATTCTTAATATTTTTGACACCACAAGCACATCAGCACTCACTGTTTATTGCTAAATCTTTGTGTTATTTGAAAGGTGTTTTTCAGAATTTGTTCATTCGTCAGTGATAAAAAGACTCAACAACCTCACTGATAAGCAATTTATGAACAGCTAACTTAATGTGACGAGAACCAATTTCAGGGTAAAATTTTTTATCAGAGTGCAGAATCAAAATTACTCAATTGCTCCCTCTCCACATAGCAACTGTTTCATTATCCATAGGGGCTGAAAGGGATGCAATGCACGCCCATGTCTCTCTAATGCAAGAGCCATAAACATCTGCTCACGGATGTGCCCCAGAGCTGTGGAAAATGTCCTTCAGTCATTTTATTATGACTTTTTCTTAAAAAGCTTCCTAACATTTTCCTCAGATACCTCCTGTACATCAGGACATGTTACCTTTGCCATGTGATGCCTCCACTGTCCAGGTGCAATTCAGATAAAAATCGGGAAACTCAGGAGAAGGGACACTGCTGGAAATGTCCACATCTCTGCTCCAAGAGCTAAAGATTCTGAACTCATACAGGACAGCATGGCTGCAATCCTGCTTGTTATCACTCCATGGCATCTTGTTTCAGGTCAATAATGCACAAAGATTTTTTTTTAAAAGTCACCTTATTAAGGATAAAAAAATCACTCTTATTTTCTCCACTGCTCCTACCCCAGCTGATTAGATACCTCATCAGGCAGGTAGAGAGAGGGAAGAAGAGAACAGTCCAAGTCTGCAAATATCTGCATGCATGCCATCAATACCAATGCTTGGTCAGCTTTGCAGGTGGCATATTCACGTGGCAAGGAACCCCCTCTCTTCAGTTCATTTGCTTTCTCTCTTCCCAAACACCCAGCCAAGAATGGCAGTGACAAACATGCCCTTTCATGGAAACGCTTCCTGAGATTCTGACCCACTCCAGCAGCACAACTATGAAAATTCCGGCAATACCTTCGCAGCTGGGCAAAGCACGACTCCATTGGTAATTGGGCTCACAGACGAGAGCTCCATCATCACTTAGGGTGTATCCTGGATCGCAACTAAAGGTCACAGAAGATCCGATAAAAAAGAGGTTTCCGTTGCGCTGACCATTCACAGGAATTCCAGGGTCCAAACAGGAATCAGATTGTAGCTTCACACCTGGAAATGTAGTCAATGAACCAGAATTAAACACGTCACTGGTAAACCGCCACGGTCTAATTCATTTGAAGTATCTTTCATTAGGTGGGTGGCTTTGTTAGCAGTAGCAGTGCACGCTAAACATGGAATTAGAGCTGCTCTGATGCTCGAGTATCTGATGGAGGACACCAACCTGACTGTAAACAAAATAGCAGTGTTTCTCTCATCTAAGTTGATATTGGACAATGGGCCCGATGTTAGCAGGGCTGCGGGTTCTCGGCGGGGGGGCTATCGGGCGCGTGGGTAACGCGCCTGGTGAAATTAGTGAGTTTCCCGCGCGATCGTAGCAGACAAACCACGAATTGGATCCACTTACCTGCTCCTCCGGGTTCCCCGCTGCTGATCTGCGCGTCGGGCGGGCTGCGCATGCGCAGTAAGATCTGTCAGCTGTAGGCGCTCTATTTAAAGGGACAGTCCTCCACTGACAGATGCTGCAACAAATAGCAAAAATTACAGCATGGAGCAGCCCAGGGGGAAGGCTGCTCCCAGTTTGATGATGCCTCACTCCAGGTATCAATACATGGGGTGAGGAGGAGGGAGAGGACAGAGATCTTCCTCCCGGCGGGCGGGAGGAAGCGGCCCGCCTCTGCCACCAGGAAGGCCTGGCTCGTGGTGGCAGAGGAGGTCACTAGCGCCACCAACATATCGCCCACCTGCATACAGTGCAGGAGGCGCTCCAATGACCTCAGTAGGTCAGCCAAAGTGAGTACACGTAGTCTTTCCCCTACACTCTGTCTGCCACAGCACTGCCCCCAACCCACATCTCCTTCGGCACTGCCAACACTACTCTGTCACATCACCTCTCATACCCACTCAGACCTCATCCTCATCTTACCTGCACCTACTCACCTCGCCAGTACTCATCCGACCACTACCACTCAACCCAATCCTCATACAATCTCATGGCTCGATCTCATACTCACCCTCTCGTGCATCTCTTTCACGGCCAGCCTCACTCAACCTGCCACTACCTGTGCTGCAGCCACAGGGCATGCATCACATATGTGCTGTAGGCAGCGTAAGGCAAACGTCTCGTGAGCATGAAGGGGATGCACAAGGGTGTTTGAGGGTTTGTCATGGGTGTTACTTATATTGAATTTCTGAACAATGCACATTACATATTATATTGGCACCACTACTGCCATGTCTTCGCGAATCCTGTCTGGTTTGTGCAATAATGCCCGCTCCTGAAGATCACGATGAGGAACCACAACTGATGCCACCCATTGTGTCACTGCAGAGTGGGTGTCGGTCTATTTGCAGGGCTCTTCTGCGCAGACGACTGGAAGACATCGGCAATGTCCCCCGGTTGCACCCTGGAAGGATGCGGAGGAGAAGTTCGGGAGGGCAGTGGTGACTTTGACAGCGACAGGTAAGAAGATGGTGCTCGGGCCAGCCAGGAGCAGCTCGGCATGAAAGAGGCTGCAGATGTCCACGACTACATGTCGAGTGACTCTGAGCCTCCGTGTGCACTGCTGCTCAGAGAGGTCCAGGAGGCTGAGCCTCGGTCTGTGGACCCTGTGGCGAGGGTAGTGCCCTCTGCGACGCATCTCTCTCTGAGGTAGCCCTCCCTCCTGCTGTGCAGGTGGATGTGTCACAGCACTGTGTTGTGGAGCTCCACGTGTCAGAGGTGGACGGCGTGGATGGCGAGGCTGGTGAGGCTGTTTGCCCTCCGAGGAGGTCATGACTGCAGCTATGGTGGCCCCCATCCGCAAGATGTACATCTGAGGGGGTCCGCAAGGTAGGTACATGTCTCCAGACCCCGGGGTAAGTGTGCAGGTTGGTGACTTTGACTGTCAGGAGGAGGGTGGTGGAGGCCAAACTTTGTCCCAAGTGACAGAGTGGCCGCCTGCAATGGGTGAGGGTCTCCCCACACCCCCACCTGTCAAATGGACCTTTGCAGCTGCCACAGGCTGACAGCTGCAACACGTCCATTTGACCTGGGAGTGTTTCCCCCAGTGTGGGGAACAGTCCCACTTTGTTCTAAAATCCCACATAATCCCTTAATCAGGTCAGTTAATGACCTGAAATACCTACATAAATACTGTCAAGTGGAACCCCGCTGGCTTTAATTGCCTGCGGGATTCCCACCAGCGGGGGCTGCGTGCGCACGCCGGCGCGTCAGCGGGGAACCCGGAAGTGCGCGGGTTCGGGGCGGGCTCGGGGCGGGCTCCGGTACCGTGCCGGGATTCTCCGATTTTCGGAGCCCCCCCGCCTGGAACGCACCCGGTAGTTGGTGCTAAAATAGAGCCCGATGACTCCAAAGCAGTTTCTTTCTAAATCTGAAGCAGTTTATTCAAACCAATTTGCAGAAGGAAGATTCTGCTTGAAAATAATACTGTGCTTTTGAACAAGTCAATGTTATCAGCTTGTTGAAAGTCTTTTGGTTTATTAACTCTGTGATGAAAATTACAATCTTGTCCCATTATGTTTGCATTTTAAAAAAAAAAATTATGTAACCTAAATTAAAATAGGCCCTGTCATGGTTTTTGTAATGGACAGCATACATCTGACTGCTGATTTGGTCTTGTGTTCAATTAACAAGATGGGATAAAGTGTGAATGTATCAAAAGCATTGGAGACAGTGCAGAAACAAAGAAAAAAGTTCCACATCAACATTTTATAGTGAATGTTTTTTACTATTATATTTTAAACTATTCATGTCTATCTTTCAGAATTTTTGTAAGATCATATTTAATCCGAGTAATATTAGGGGAGATTACATTATTGTTGCATGTCAAAATAGTATTGCTCCTTTGAAATGCAATTCTGACATCAAAGAAAATTGATGCTTAAAACTGAGATTTCATTTCACAGTAATATCTGTGAAGCTATATGGGGGAACAAGTCTAATTAAGCTGTGAGTTAGAAAGAACAGAAAGGGGTTCTGCTATTTTGGGGTTTGTTCCATGGACTTGTGTGTTGAAGGAAGAATATAACATTTCTGTTTACCAAAGTCCTCATTATTAGGACAGGAGGAATTTGAAAAATTAAAATGGACCCCTTGCAGCACATTATTCCAGATAGCGTTGTGTGGTCCTGTATTTGCAGTTACTGTCTATCTTTTATGTTTCATTGTATTGCTTAATTAAATAATGTAGTTCATTTTAGTCTTTACAGTTCTGGCATTCAAGGGGATTGGATACAGAACTATAAAAACTCAGTAAGTAGTTTATTGCAACTGAAGGTAATTGTTGGTCCTCAGCTATGTTATGAACCTTATAAGAAGCCACACTTGCTGTTCTTGGGGATAAGGTCTGCTTATGATAAGTACTGTATGCGTGTTGAAAGAAAAAAAAGATTTTCTTTAACAACCTAAATCATAACAATATCATTTTCTGTTCTCTTTGACAGAATCCTTGATGCCAACACAATTTTGAACAGAAGAAAGACTGTCATTTTCTGATCATTTAGGCAAAATCCTGCAACAGATTGCTTGTGATTGAAATTCAGTATCCCACTGTTGCCCGCTGAGTGCTTTTTGCATATTAAACAAAATAAGTGTTACTTACCTATGGAAGGAAACTGATATATTCATAACATACAACAGACTTGAATCGCAAATTAATTGATTCTATATTAATCACACAATGTAAATAACTATGTTGAAGTCTGTATTAAGGTTAGCTATTTTAGAATGGGAGTGTTGCCATGGTAACAGATGTGAACAGAATGATATGGCAAGTGACATTATGATGTTATGAGGTTATCAAATCTGGCACTGCACATTACTTTTGTCTTAGCGAGGCAGTTCATCTAAAGGACAAACACAGGTAACCCAGCACTAACCAAGCAAAACACATGTCCCTTGTCATATAGTGTATGAGATCACAACAGACGTCAAGTAGCAAAAATGATAGCTCCAGAGAGAACACATCAGGATAGTCTCTGCATGTCTCATGGAGTGCCTTAACTGAAAAGACTGGCCGACATTGAGCAGGGCAGTTCACTGAGGCAGGATGCTGGCTTAGTTCTCTAAAGGACTTTCTAACCATCTGGAGGTGGAGAGGAAGAATCATGTGATTCAAACAGAGCCATCATCCTGCATCACATAGGAATATTTTTATATTATATTTCTTTTATGATTTTAGGTTGACAGGGCAATTGCAATTTAAAAATTGTCTTTAGATAGTTATACTTTTAAGAGGATCTCTTTTTCTGTGTCAGGAGAGTGGTCAAGAAGTGAAACTGACCAGATTTATCCACACTTTCAATGAGTTGGTTAGCTTACTTTGATGGGGCCATGGCCTATACACAGAAACTAATTAGGTCGGAGTTTGGTTGATGGCTGGGACAGTTCTCTTTGAAATGCTAATGAATGCGAATCTAAATGTACTTCGTTGGCTGTAAAGCACTTTGGAGTGTATAATTTCAATTCTTTCTTTCTTACAAACTAAGAGAAGCAGATGAGTCCGTTACCTTTATGGCTCACCCTGCTTGAAAGAAGAATGGTTAATGTCTCACATTAACACCTGTGGCACGAGAGGCTTCTTTTGGTATAAAGGTACTGTGGCAGCTGCACAATTTTAATAAAGGTGATAGTGAAGTTGAGTTCTGTAATCTTGTAATTTGGAGTACAGATTGTTATGGTATTGGACTAGCAATCTATAGGTCATGAGGTTAAATGTAGTCATTGCAAGTTGCGAAACTGTACACATTAAATCTGGTAATTTGTGGGAAGCTCCAGAAAAAAATGGCCATGAAAGCTGCTGGATTGTTGTGAGAACCTAATTGGTTCACTAATGTCCTTCAAGGATGGAAGCCTGCCATCTAAACCCAGCTAAATGTCTGGGCTATATGTGACTCCAGACTATGTTGACTTGTGATGCCCTCTAAAGTTGTAAAAAAACAACTGCAAACAGAAGGCCAACCACCACCTTCTCAGGGCACTGGGGATGGGAACAAATGTGGTCTTATCAGTGTTGTCCACATCCTTAGTTCAAATAACAAAACAAAAAAAAAAAATCACACAAGTACATCATCATCTTGGAAAATCTGTTTTATCTACAGGTTCCTGCAGATTATTGTACTGTGCAAGAAATATGTTTTAGAAAGGGTAGTTTAATTGCATTTGTGCTCATTTTGTTTTTATTGTACCATCGGTAACTTGGTGCATCATACTACTTCAGCATGTTATTTTACTTCTAAATTAATGTGACTTATTATTTTTAGGCTGAATGCAAAGGTCTGATAGTATTGGAGCAGGCAGGAGTAGGTGGGCATCCCACATAACTGCTGGTGTGGTAAACTATAATAAAAAGTAATTGTTAGTACCAAAGCATGATGCCTCACTCTCAAAATGCAAAATACTTTCAGTTCGTAGGGTACTCAGTCTGCTTCTGGAAACTGCTGTGCTGTGAGTACAAATTAAAAATGTTGGGACGTCAAATCCATAACAGTATCATAATCACGTCAAGAACATTTTTGTGCTCCCAATCGTCCAATTTAAGTTCTGTAGTTCTCAGCACTGCTGTTTCGAGCTCTTTTAGGAACTGAGTGTGCCTGAATGCTTTCCAATTCAGCAACATCTCCCCTTTAATAAGCACTTATTTTTCTTTCATCTGAACTGCGTATAAATGGATTTAACAAGGATTATAGCAATCAGTACTCACAAGCAGGCAATTATGGCCAGTCTACAGTGGGACAGCTTAACATTTTCTCTGTATTCAAGAGAGAGAAGAAATATGCAGATCATATCGTGGTGTAGTAAAGAAAATCACCTCGGGGTAGCTATTCATGGTAATTATCAAAACGTAGCAATGTTTCCATGGTAAAACCAAATCACTAATTGATCATTGAGGTATTATTATCTGTTTGGACCACCCCTGTGATGACCATCATTACTGAAGTATGGAAGACATCACGTTGAAGAGAACCTGCTGGCTGTAATCACTCCACCATCTAGAATCTGCAGCTGTGTATCTAAATTCTAAGCAACTTACTTTCAAAACGAATTTGGAACCCAACATCGGAGTGGCTTTTGTCAGTGGTGAACAGGAGGTAAAGATAGTTGCTGGTGCTAATCAGGAACTGAGGTACTTGAGTACCATGGTAGAGGCCTATTAGTGGTGAGGAGTAGGACCTTCCATCTCTGACCTCCAAGGTGTCATAGTTTACTTCGGTTTTAAATCTGGAAATAGAGAGACAGCTGTTATTATCAGAATATAAAATGTCATTTTCAGTGATCAAGTTGGTACACACAGAGACTAGCTCATTAAACTTATCACTAGTGTGGATTTTCAGATAACCAGTAATAAACTCATTGAACTGTGCACTATTTACACATTTTTCTTTTTGAGACACTGAAGTTATAAAAAATTGTACATAAACAAAATCTGTGATTTTAAGGACATTTCACAAATGGTGGAAGATGTTTACAAGAGGCGCTGCCACCTTCCTGCCCACTCACTTAACCTCTCTATATCACTTTGAGCCTCTTTGCATTCTTCTCACAACTTACTTTCCCACCTAGCTTTGTATCGTCAGCAAAATTGGATACATTACACTCAGTCCCCTCATCTAAGTCATTGATTTAGATTGTTAATAGCTGAGGCCCAAGCACTGATCCTTGCGGCACCCCACTAGTTACAACCTGCCAACCCAACAATGACCTGTTTATTCCTACTCTGTTTTCTGTCCGTCAACCAATCCTCAATCCACGCTCATACATTACTCCCAATCCCATGAGCTCTAATCTTGTGTAACAACCTGTGTGGCAACTTATCGTCTGCCTTTTGAAAATCCAAATATACTACATCCACTGATTCCCCTTTACCCTGCTAGTTACATCCTCAAAAAACTCTAATAGATTTCCCTTTTACAAAACTGTGTTGACTCTGCCTAATCATATTATGATTTTCTAAGTGCCCTATTACCATGTCCTTGATAATTTCTATACTACTGATGTCAGGCTAACTTGGGCTACAGTTCCCTATTTTCTCTTTCCCTCCTTTCTTGAATAGCAGGGTTGCATTTGCTACCTTCCAATCCATGGGGACCGTTCTAGCTCAAGTTTATCGAGGGTGGAAGATGGGAGGCCAGCCAGGAGAGCACTGGAATAGTCGAGTCTAGAGGTAACAACGCCATGGATGAGGGTTTCAGCATGCAAAATAAATAATTATATGATGCCTAGACCAACAGGTGCTTGCTTTGAAAGGGTAGTGTTGTCACGGCAATATCCATCAAAATTTTGTGATTTGATCATTTCTATGAATGAAGGCACTACAATAACTACATTACAAATGAAATATTCCCATTTTGATAAGCTAAGGAAAAAAAAAATCAGAATATGTGTCACCCTGACCTCTCCCAGCAATGGCCTTGATGCAGGTCTCTTGCCCTACCTCTTAACCAGAAAAAAGAGCATGGCATAGGGAAAGGATAAAAGGGGGAGGAAAACCACAGTTACATGCTATCCAAGGGAGCTTTACCAGGTGTAAAATGGCAATGTACTCCAAAACTCACAGAAACATTTCTTAAAATGGGCATCAGGAGGATTCTGTACTGTACACTGAGTAAAACTGGAACATTCATTTTCAATGATTGCTGTCAAAGTACTTGAGATAATTGAACAAATCCACACACAGTGTTGCTGGTGTAATTTCTTCAAAATCAGTTATTTTTGGTGGTAAATGCTTATTTCACTTTTTTGAACCTAACAGTTCTCGACTCAACAGCTTCAAAAACTTCTCTTAGGTCATCGCAAAGCCTTCACTTTTCCGATGACAGCAAGCCCACCTTCTTTATTCTTTCCCCATAAATTAGATTATCAATATCTTGTGTATTTCTGGACCCACTCAACTATCCTTACTATGGTGTGATGACCAGTCTTGTAAACTATACCCCAATGCAGTCTCATGTTTTGATATATATCCGATCTCGCTGCCAAAGCACTACCTTTTATCTCTCACTTTGATTTTACTTATTAAAAACACTGAAATATTCTGATAATTTTACCACTTGATTAAGCTGAAAATAATATTTTAAAAAGATACACTATGGCACTTTCAGGGAGGAGTCTGTGAAAATTATCTGCAATGCCCTTTCAGAACAGTTTAGTGCTGCCGGAACATAAGCATTAATATGATCTGGACGACAGTTACAGAGCCTGAAAGATCTATTATGACTCCAAAACTGCCTTTCAGCAATGATTACAGAAGTCATATGACTGAATTAATAAAGCAGTGACTGATCTCTGTACATATCACTTATTACTATGCTTTACAATTCACATGGAAATCATTGTTTGCATTGAGACAGTATATTAGCATTTAATGGACATGATTCTGATCACTGAAATTGTTAAAATACAAATTAGTGATGAGGTTTGCTGATTTTTTTTTCAATTCATTCTCAGGATGTGGGCCCATATGCAACTGAGTGGCTTGCTAGGCCATTCCAGAGGGCAGTTAAGAGTTAAACACATTGGTGTGGGACTGGAGTCACAAATAGGCCAGACCGAGTAAAGAAGGCAAGTTTCCTTCCCTAAAGGACATTGGTGAACCAGTTGGGTTCTTACGATAATTCGACAGTTTCATGGTCACTTTTTTTTACTGATACCAGCTTTTTATTCCAGATTTTTTAAGCTGAATTCAAATTCTCAAACTGCCATGGTGGGATTTGAACTCACGTTCTCTGGGTTATTATCCACGGCCTCTGGATTACAATCCAGTAAAAGAACCACCACATTACCGTCCGTATCCCCAGATTATGCTGAATGCCTTCAAACATGGTTACCAGTTAATAAATGGAAAAGCACCTGTCAAAGGTTATTTTGATGGGATATCCTGGTTGAGCTTCAATCACCCACACACAGTTCAGAGAATCCTTGTAAAATCCTGGCCAGCCTGGAGATAATATCATTCCACTTGGAGCAGTTAGGTGACCTCCACATGGTGCTGTGGGAAAACAAAGACAGCATGGGATGATACACAGCAGTGTAAGAGTTCTGATTTTTCACAAACAGCTTAACTGATAGTGCAGAGTGAGTTGTGTATGGAACAAAGCAACAGGAGTACGTCATTCTGTATTTGTTCCAAATCAATTTTTTTTTATCAGTAGCAAAGATGTAGGTACATACAAGCCTTAAATCAACAAAGCATTGCCCATATCAGCCTGTAACTTATCCCTGACCACCCTGTTGTTTTACATTCTTCCATCTTCTTGTAGTCATTAAGAATGGCTGTGGCACTTAACTGTGAGCTGAATGGGCAGACAAGGAGGCAATTGGTAATACAGAACAAAGGCCTTCTAACATCAATAGTAGATCATTGCTATCTGTACATTCTGATATAAAAATATAGGGCCTGAAGATTTACAATCTTCAGAAAACATAGGGTGATAAAAAAAATAGAAATATATACATAGAAAATAATGAATGTTTGAGCCTGAACATTCACACCTGAAAATGACCTTACTTGGGCCATTTGTATTCGTACACAAATACGTGCATTTGGCTAAATTCAAAACCATTTTCGGCTTGTATAAATAGCCAAAAAAAAAAATCCATGGACTTCTCTAAGTGCGTGCATACATTCACACCACTCCTTGAAAGTGGAGTCACAGGTGGATAGGGTGGTGAAGAAGGCATTCGGCATGCTTGGTTTCATTGGTCAGAACATTGAATGCAGGAGTTGGGATGTCTTGTTGAAGTTGTACAGGGCATTGGTGAGGCCACACTTGGAGTACTGTGTACAGTTCTGGTCACCCTATTATAGAAAGGATATTATTAAACTAGAAAGAGTGCAGAAAAGATTTACTAGGATGCTACCGGGACTTGATGGTTTGACTTACAGGGAGAGGTTGGATAGACTGGGACTTTTTTCCCTGGAGAGTAGGAGGTTAAGGGGTGATCTTATAGACGTCTATAAAATAATGAGGGGCACAGATAAGGTAGATAGTCAAAATCTTTTCCCAAAGGTAGGGGAGTCTATAACGAGGGGGCATAGATTTAAGTTGAGAGGGGAGAGATACAAAAGGGTCCAGAGGGGCAATTTTTTCACTCAAAGGGTGGTGAGTGTCTGGAACGAGCTGCCAGAGGCAGTAGTAGAGGTGGGTACAATTTTGTCTTTTAAAAAGCATTTGGACAGTTACATGGGTAAGATGGGTATAGAGGGATATGGGCCAAGTGCAGGAAATTGGGACTAGCTTAGTGGTATAAACTGGGCGACATGGACATGTTGGGCCGAAGGGCCTGTTTCCATGTTGTAACTTCTATGATTCTATGATTCTTATATACTGGCAGTTGATGATGTCTGACACTTGCAGCTGTAGCCATAATTTCTAAACCAGCTGCTTAAAAATGTCAATTGTTACTTATTCCTGGTGGTTCGATTACATTATCCAATCACTGATGCATCAGGGAGCTGCTTTGATCACCAAAGTAGAAGCCTGGCCATAGTATGAATCTGCTTGAACTTGCTAGGAACACTGATGCATTCCAGATCCTCAACTAAACCATATCTACCGTTAGGCCACCAGCCGAAAGCTGGTGATCGAATAGTAGATGTGCATAAGTGCTCTTGACTCATATAGTCCAAGAGAGAGGGCGGTGGAAAGCAAGTAATCATATGTATGAGTCCTGGTGGTTTAGTTGAATGCATCAATATTCCATGGCAGTCAAGCAGATTCACACGATGGTCAGGCTTGTACTTTTGAGATCATATCAGCTTCATGGTCACTCCGGTCACTCTTTTCAAGGTGCCTAAAAATACACTCCTTCCCTCCAAACTCATGTCCACTTTTAACCAGATATTAACTGCATAGTTGTGCATGTAGTGATCTTGAGTTATTTTTGTAGTAGTTATATGGAACTGGTTTTGTGCAAGCCACTGTCGTAATTTATTCCATGAGCTGCAATTATTTCTTGGCAAGAATACAATGGAGACCATTTACAGTGACTTTGAATAAACCAAAACCTTAATTCTCTCAAATTTACTAAGTTTGTGAATGGAAAAATCCTCTTGCATTACGAACTACCTGCAGTGAAAATCTGAGCACTAATCTTTTGTTGTTTAACTCAAAAAGAACAGCGGTGCATTGCTCAGAAATCAAAGGAATCCTGTGCATCTCATTTGCTTAATATTGTTCAGTGCGTCGATTTAAAATATAAAAAGGTTCATTCCAGTTAATCTGCAGGAAACAAGCAGTCTCAAGATTGCAGTTATTTATTTTTTGTGTGTGCGGTCTCAAGTTACCCTCACAATTCTGACTAAAATAACATTAGGTTTCAGCACAGTTCAGAAAACTATTTCGAGGTCTCAATCTTTTTGTCAAAGCATGAGCACATGTGTACAGTTAATTTAAACATCACCGTATCATCTACTTCATCAAGCTCTTGGTTAATAACGCTCCATTAGCCAGCTCCTCCTGGTACACTGACATGTTTCTGTTGCAAAAAAATGACTTCACTATAAAATAAGGTTCCATTGTGTGGACGTGTTATTGTTTCTTTCTGACCTCTCCTGTTAAAAATAATAAGTGGTGCATCAGGCCGAGTTCAACTGCACTGTTGAACAGGTTAATTACAATAAATAAAAGGCATTACGATGTCATAGGTACAAAAATATAATTCATGGGTGGCATTGGAGGTCACAGAGATAATTGTGCTTTTTCTAATATTATACTTCCCAAACTGAAAGGATATTTTCTGAGGAATGCTCAGAGCAGTTTATGTGAACTGTATTTTTCACAATGATGCTGATGTCTTTGTTTCTAATGAGAAGAGTAGTGAACAAATGACAAAACCGGAACCAAATCTGAATCTCCAGCACTTCTCCTGTTCCCGACCTCCAACTGGGTATTGAACTAACTGATACAAAGCTTTAATTTCACACTTTGCACAGCCTCAACCATTAAAAGATGTCATGAATGTATCCTTTGCTGAAATGAGCTAGGAAAGATGTTATTTGGCTCTGAACCTTAGACCTTTCCAACAAACTCTACTTCAAAATGGGCCCCACCAAAATGACAGTTCTGCAAATTTGCACTGGGCTGCTGTCAACATATGTTATTAAAATGGTCACCTTCACATCTTGGTACAGCACTGTTCCAGACCACATTTCCATCTTTCAGGATACAGGAAATCGTTTCTGATCCATGTGTCTTGATAAATCCTTCCTCACAGAGAAAAGACATAGTGCTTCCGAGCTGCAGACTTTCCCCAAAACGTCTCCCATTCACCGGTACCCCTGGATCAGGACATTCATTGTGTCTGAATGCTAAAGGAATACAAACAATGTCAGTGTTTAATACAGTAAGTGCAGATTCTACAGCAAGAGGTTATGTTGCATGAGTTACTTGGTGATGTTGGCCCCTGGGTATTATTTTCCTATTTTTACTAGGGTTATGTTAATCCTGTATTTGGACTTGAGTCTGCACACTCTTACCAGATCGTTAAAAAATCATTCTTGGAATGAAGGCGTTGCTGGCAAGACCAGCATCCTTAGTTGCCCCAACCAAGGGACTTGCTAGGCTACTTCAGAAGGCAACCACGTTGAAGTGGGACTGGAGTCACATATAGGCTAGACTGGGTAAGGACATTAGTGAACCAGTTGGATTTCAATGACAATCCAATAGTATCATGGTCACTTTTACTGATACCAGCTTTTTAATTTCCAGATTTTTTTAAAACTGAATTCAAATGATCAAACTGCATTGGTGGGATTTGAACTCATGTTCCCTGGATTATTAATCCAGGCCTCTGATTTATTAGTGCAGTAACATAACCACTAGACCAACGTACCCTGAAGATTAGAGAAATTCTCCACCATCCCCATGAAGATCTTAATATAGTGAAAAGAAGTAATCAGTTGAACTCGCATTTCTGTGACTGGTATTTTGGAAGTCTGGGACAGTTGGATTACTGTGAATGTTGACTATTGGATAACTGTTGAGCCCAGTAGATTTTATTTACAATTTTGAAACTATTCACAGACACGTAGAAGAATCAATTGTGAACATTAATAGCGTGCTGATAAAATGATGAAATGTGTAACATAGGGTAGAAGGAAAGGGAGTGCGATATTGTACTTCCCAACTTCATGAGCTCAATTACTTTTACCACATGAAAACTGTCAGTGGTTTCAGGGTAGTAATGCACTTGGGAGCCAGGAGGGTCTTGACTCATGCAACAGATATTTTTGCAAGCTACCAAATTGAGTTCACAAGTACCCCAATGAGCTAACAATTGAATTTATATCACTGATTGAAT
Organism: Heptranchias perlo; assembly: GCF_035084215.1. Classification (NCBI taxonomy): domain Eukaryota; kingdom Metazoa; phylum Chordata; class Chondrichthyes; order Hexanchiformes; family Hexanchidae; genus Heptranchias; species Heptranchias perlo. The sequence continues at coordinate 18,085,526 of NC_090350.1, read as the reverse complement.
ACAATTTTTAGCAAACTAAACAAATATCCATGTAATGACTAAATTGGGCTCAGAAAACATCAGCCACGTTTAGTCAACTTAAAAAAATTGGAATTTCCTTGTAATCTGCAAATCATTTCCTAAACAATCTACAGCAATGGGAAGAACAGAAAAAAGAATAGATAAAGAAATGGCCATTCAACCTATCAAACCCATTCTTTCCAATAGACCATGCACATAAATTCCACCCAAATTATGTAATCTGTGGAAGGAACCACAGATTAAATTTATAAAAAGGTAAGACTCTGTGAAACTTCTTCCTCATCCCTTGTAGTAATTGGGTGTAAAGTCCAAAATGTAAGCTTTGCAATCTACAGTATTCAACTCTTATCACCTGCAATCTAAACCCATTATCTTTAGGATCACAGGAGGACTGTAACCAAAGTCTTCCACAGAGCGTTTAATGTCTAGACTTACTATTATAACCTTCAATCCAATTTTCAACAAGATATTCATCAGTTACTTGTAAAGGAATGAATCAATATAGTTTTAAATGCCTCTGCTGGGAGTATATTCTACATAAGCACTATTCTGCCGGAAAACTATTTCTTCTGGTCATTAATCTTGCTTTAAGTTTGCCAATTTTGTATTTATATCATCATGCTGAGCTCACAATTTATATAGTGGTTAATCCACTTACATCTACACTGTCCATATCTCGGCATTTTAAAGCTCAATATCATGTTGCTTTTCTAAAAAATTTTTTTTAGTGAAAATAAGTTCAATTCAGTGACTCCACAAAACTGAGATTTAAGTCCTGAAAACACCCATAATTTGAACTTTATGACATTGTTTTAGTGCCAAAACCCACACAATGGGGGCGATTTTAACCCTACCCGCCCAGCGGAAATCAGATGGGTAGACAGTTAAAATCACCCATGTTACTTACCTGTGGGAAAGCTGCCCAGATTCCGCTGTCTGCAATTTTTAGTCAGGCTTCTGGACAGGCAGCTGAGCTGCCCGCCCAAAGACGATGGGGTCCTCACAGACATCCACAGATCAGATCCGATTTTTTCATCGGGCTGCAACTGTGATTTTAACTCCGGTCTGAGTGAAGAAGACACTGCAGCTTTCCCACCAGGCAGAAGCAGGTCTGAAGAGGTTTGGGACGTGAAGAAGCCCTGAAAGATAATTTTTTAACTTTTGTTTGTGGAGTCAGGAGGAGCAAGAGTGCTCCTCGGGGCCTTACAAGGAAAGTTTAGGCCTTTCCTGCTTCTAGATTCCCACCACCCACCATTTCCCTCCAGTGGGACCCTCCCAGAACCCCCTTCCCCACACCTACCTGCATGCCGGCGGGCTGTCATGGACCCACCCAATTTCCCCAAAGCCAGCAACCGCTTCCCGGCTACTTCCCACTTGGAACATGTCGCAAGTGGACCAGCGGCACGTTAATGAAGCCTGCGCATTAAAATACCCGGGTCTGATTTATGGAACAGTGAGAGAGTTTGCAACCCATCTCACCACCTAATCACCCAAAGTTAAAATAAGGACCATTAAATTCTAAATGTGGACTTACCCAAAACCTATTTAAAAGTAAAAAAAGCTCTTTGATTTCCAGCATTTCAAATTACACCTTTGAAATGCTTCCTGGTGCTAATACCTGTTTAGCCTTGCTGATAATAGATGGATATTTTCAATGAATGCTCTATAATCACAGTCAAATCTTTTCCCTATACTATTAGACATTGATCAATTGAGTAACATGCTTTACCTTGCATTTATCTGCATGACGTTCCATCTGTCGTTCCTTATTTCATCCATTTAATTTGTTCCTTTGAATCTATCAATCTTCCTTACACTCATCAGATGGCCACATAGCTTAGTTCGAACAGTAAATTATAAATTATCACTAGAATTATCCTTGATCATAGATTTATGAAAAGCGCAAACAGAAAGAGACTTAAACAGACAGCCCCAGCACTCTGCTAGTCACTTTCATCAGAGAGAGGCTTCTCCATTTATCACAGTGCTTTCTAGTGCCTACCCAGTTTTCATTTACAGTCAGGTAATATGCCATCAATTCAATCACCTACACTCCTGAGGAGCGTTCTGAAAACCCAAATAAATTATGTCCACTGGATAGCCCTTTGTCTAGTAATTTAATTACCTCCTCAAAGAATTCCAGTGAATTAGTTGGACATACCCTATTGCTTCTAAAAATCACACTGACTACTCCTTGTGGCTTCTACGCTGTTTAGATGAAAATTGATAGTATCCCATAAATACTCCTGAGCATTTTTCTGACTCCCAATATTAGAATAATGGACCTATAATTCCTTGATTCATATCTCACTATATTTTTTTGAATACTAGATTTACATTAACTATCTTCCTGCCATCAATCTTTGTATCTCGTAAAAATATTAAGCAGGGTATCATCTATTTCTTTGCAGATTCCACATTCCATCTGATCCAGGTGTTCTTAGTATCTTCATAACACAAGCTTCATTGGGATCTTAAGATATTATATTTTCCAGACCCTATTTGACTGGATCTGGAATGTGTCCCCAGTTTTCATTTATGAAGACTGATGTGAAGAATTAATTGGTCTTCAACACAGCATTAGTTAAAAGTGTCTTTTGATCCTTCTTACTGCTAACAGTCTGACTTCTGATTGACCTTTAATCACTTCCAATGCTTATATAAGTTATACTCAACTAAATTTGACAAGATTTCGAGGCTCACGACTTCTTGATTCTTAATCACTTGTAAAATATTTATCCTTAGCTTTCAGGTTATTTTAATCTCCTTTCTCACCCACCATGGTCCTGGTCTTGTCCACTTTCTCCAGAATGATGTATCTCAATTTCACAGCTCTGAAAATAATCTTTAACAGACTTACACAGTAATTGTGCCCTTGTGTTTAGTTCTACTGTAATGATATCACAAAGCAGTGACTCTGCAAGCTCTACCCAGCATTCTATTGCGATTGTGGGCACGAGCAGAAATGACAAAGACTGAAGGGTGAGAGCTGAAGTGAATTCAAATGGCAAAGTGACTGGAATTTGGGCATCACAGCTTAATATCTAAACTATTTCCAATTCCTATCATGTTGGGCCTAGTTAATGAACTCAAAAGGTTGACACACATGCTGAAAAATGCTCCCATTCCATGTTTTCCACTTGTATTTGTTGCTGTGGATTGCAGGTGAGCAGCTGCCGTCTCAATGCAGAACTACAGCAACAAAGGTGGAGCACTTAAATGTAGTCATAATAAGCCAGTAGAGAAAAGGTAGAGCATATGATTGCTGGTGGTCAGGTATTGGTGGGGAGGAGAGGAGCAATTAGATCTGGGGAGCGTGCATACATTTTCCCCTGCACTCTAGTGGCTAGGGAAGGAGTCTGACAGAGGTGTGCTATGTCTTTGTGTATGTGGGGAGAGAGTTGTGTATGGTGCTTTAAATATTTTCACAACGGCTAACAGAATCAGGGGGCTGGAAATCCAGCATAAGTGTTAAGATGCGCCCGCCCACGAACTCCGTTGCTGACCCTAAGAAAAGTTGTCCAGGTCAGGGATAGGTGAATGACGAGAGCCTGTTCCACTGAGGGCAGATCTAAGGTGCCCACCCACTGAAGTGTGGCAGCCTGGTATGTTTGGGGGGGAGGGGGACGGCGGGGTTGGGCAGGGGAAGAGTCGCTGGGCCTCCCCAGAAATGGCCCCATTTAACAATCTAAAAAAATAATTCACCCACTTTTTCTTCAGGGGCCCAGGCCAAGATGCCAGCTTGGGCCCCCAGGTGGGGCTCACTACCACCAGGTAGAGTGCCAATACACCTGGTGTCTGCCACCAATCCTATGCCGGGATCCAGGAACTCCCAGTGTTGGGAATTGCTAGCCCCACCCTCTTAAGGCATAAGTGAAAGCTCTGCCTCTTAGAAGGCCTGTGGAAATCCTGTCATTAGGCCAGCATATTCAGGTCCCAACGTAATTTCCAATGCACTTCTGCCAAAATTATGGCAGGCATGCACCGAAACAGCTGTGAGTTTCCTGGCTTGAATTTCACCAAACTCTAAAATTAAGGATTGTTCAAAGTATTAAAAAAAAATCCTGTTTCTGCAAATTTAAACCTCCAACTTTCATACAAAGTCACAATTTTAATCTATAATAGCCCAGACTTTACATTGAACCACTATCAGGAATTCTGTAACATAATCATAACTTTCAATTGTCCCAAATAAACTACTGCAATTCCTCCGTTTCATAAACTCAGTTTAAATGATACCAATCTCTCCAATGCCTTGTATTCCTATAAATTATTCCCGGGTACCAGTTGTTCTATATATCTGTATGCTCTAATGTATTTGTTTTTCTACACTTCTAGTTTTATGGCTTGCAAATCCTCAAAATTGGACAAGGACACTAATGTCTCAGGGGAACTGCTAAAACTACATTCACTCATTCCTTTTTAAAAAAATTTCTTGTGTCATTAATGCTTTGTTCCTTCATTATAATTTTCTATTATTCTTATTTGAATTTCATGCCCTTCGATTATGATTCATTTCTTTCTCATAATTAAGTTCTTTCACTTGTCAACCATACTGATAATGGAGGTCTGACCCTTTTTGCTAATAGGAAAGCTATCACCATTTTTATTTTAGTAGCAGGGGTGTCATTAATTCTTCCCTCTGGATCACTTAATTATACCATTGTTACTCCACACAGCCTGTTGGGCTATATTTTTGAAAACTTTAATCGTAAATCTCCTGAGGCGTTGCACAAGGAGGGTCAAGACCAAGTTCAATCTTCAGGTCAACAGAGGCTACAGGGTTGGGAGATAATTAGATGAAGCTAGAGGAGGGGGAAAGGAAGAGGAGACAGAGTGAAGGGGAGGAAAGGGAGAAGGTGGGAGAAAGAGGGGAGGGGAGGGAGAAGGGAAAGAGAAAAAGAGAGGTAGAGGGGAGGTGGAGGAAGGGTCGGGAGAAGGAATGAAAGGGAAGAAAGGGGAAGGGGATGGAAGGGGGGAAGTGGGGAGGATGAGGAGAGGAAGGGGAAGAAAGGAGGAGGAGAATAGGAAGAGAAGGGGAGCGGAGCAGAGGGAGGAGGAGAAGGGAAGAAGAGGGGAGGATGAGGCCAGGAATCGAGAGGGAAGGGGGGTGGTGGGAAATTGGGACAGGATGGGGAGGGGGGAAATCTAGGAACCTACCTCAATGAAAGACAGGGAAAGACAAACCAGTGTATGTGTGGGGGGTGGGGTCGCATTGGGCAGAAGTGTTCAGCAGATGTTGGGAGGAAGCCTGGAAATCCTGATGAGTCGGAGGGGGGGGGGGGGGGGGAAGAGGGGAGGACCATCCTAAGAAACCGACTCATTGGCAGTGATTCGCAAGGGTCTGCACTACAGTTCTTGCTATTATAGTAACTGAAATTCCCATTTCCTTCACTATGCAAAGTAAGGGTCACACAGTTCAAATTGTTTCTGAGGGATCACTCAAGGTAAAGAGATTTAAAGCATAAGTTCATACGAAATACTGCCAAAGGGCCAGGTTACAATGTCACAGACTCCCTGTGTGTAAGAATTCATTGCATCCAAGAAACCAGACGATGGGGTCACGGGCCAGGCAGCGTCCATGGCAGCGGGGATGTGATATTTTTCTCCATGCTTGGTGGGGCTCAGAAATGGAGCCAACCATTAAGGAGGTCTGACCCTTTGTGTTGAGGCGGAGGTTTTATTAGATTCGAGGTTCAGGATCAAAACTTCATGATAGCCATCAAGAGGTCCTAGGAGCAGATGAAGGGGGTCGAAACAATTCGAGTGGAGATTATACAGTTGAGGTATGGGACAAAGGTGCCGTTGATGGAAGATGCAACAGGATGGACCCACAGCTGAACCACCATGTTTTCAGCTTTGAAAAGGAAGCCAATGAGGGAACTGATGAGCCAAGTGACAAGAGAGACACTTGCCAATCAGCTGAAACAGGAGGGAGAGGGGCAGATCAATGCCAAGCGGGAGACTTGCTACTCTGATCAAACAACAGTGGAGAGACAATTACACAGAGAGAAAAAAGAAAATATTTTAAGAAATAAAATTAAAAGAAAGAAAAGTATTAAATTTAAAATTACTTTCTTTAAGAACAAAGATCACATTAAAAAAAATCAAGATGTTGTGGAAGATGGGCGAGACAGATCCACAACAGTTCTTGAAGTTTTCTAGGGTCACAAACTGTCACATTAATAGGAAAATCCAATTAAAATCATGACAGGACAAGCATCACAAGATGCAACATAAGTGTGGGCATAATTAACATTGAAAAGCCCACAGGACTTTTGAATGGAAAGTTGACAGGGCATGATGAGTTTAATAATATATGGATCATTAAAAGTCCTTGTTTTTAATGAGTAAATGAGTATGTTGTGAAGCCTGAGCGTGCATTTTGGAGAATTTAAGTTCTTGTTTTGAATAACTTTAGAGTAAAGTTGATTGCGACTTGCAAGGAATGAAATCCTGAATAGCCCTTTGGTTTGTGTGTCCGCGAGACTACTCCATTCTTCCGCTGAACTTACTGGCCGATTTGCACATTAATAAATGAGTGCATCGTGAACTCACAGTTATTTTTCCAGGGAGATTTGGCCCAATGTTTGAATAGACAGTGTTTTGAATGACTAATGGTTGCACTTTCCAATTCAATGAGGATACACCGACAAGACACTTCTTGTTGTTATTAATCTCAATGAACAACGAGTAACTATCTGGGAGTGGGGAGCGAGGGGGTGGGAGGGGTGCAGTTGGAGGAGGAAATAAGTTTGGGGTTGAATTGGCTCCAAGATGACACACCTGATGGTAGAATGGAACTGAGTCAATCCTCTATGGCAGACTTGTAAATGTAATACCTGAGCCAAACAACGCCCCAGGACACTATTGAAAATTGAGCCGCTAGCCTGGCTGGTATTGGGCCTGAAAGGGCAGATCTCGCTTTGGGGGCTGCGATTTCCCCCACTTGGTTCCAGTTGAATCTGCAAGCCAATGTTAAAATAGATTGTGTTTTCTTAGCTAGAGCAGCAGTGGGAAGCTCATCAATTTGGTGCTGGTAAGCTATAAACTTTTAGCAGCGCCACCACTGGCAGAGGGTGTAATTATAGCACAACAAGTTTACACAGACAATTCCCATTATAAATGTGGACATAGGAATTTATAATGGAAATATCACAATAAGGATGGAATGTATGACTTTAGAAAGGGGACTGAACTATATCTGCATGTCCTGGTCCAATTATTTCTGCCCTCTACTCCCACTTCACCTGAAGATGACACTTGGTCTTCACTTCCCCTGTGCAATGCCACACAAGATTAACTAGTATCTATTTCGGATCTCTCAATAGTCTCGAGAGGAATAGACTGTGATGCATTCTGACCTTTTACTTCCATTTTAAGCGCTGTGCGGATTCGGGTTATTGAAGCATTTCTCAATGATGCATTTTCTTATATTTCTATTTATTGACAAACCCTCACAATGCCATTATACTGTTTTCTTGGTTCTTCATTCTCCCCGCCTCTCGCTAGCTTTTTAAGAGAGGAGGTGAAAAGCATTTAGACTTTTTACTGGGGTTTGGTCCCAGGGCTTCCAGCAGCACCCCAGTAACTTGCCCAATTGACCACTTTTCGCTTGTGAGTCTGCGGAGTTGAGTGCTGGCAGCTTACGTAACCCTGAAAGGCACTACAGCTAAGCCCAATCCTGTACTCAGTGGATGTTCACATTTATGCAATTTCCAGCAATTAGAAGTGGAACGGTGGTTAACTTTCCCTTCCCTAGCATGGGCCAGTTTAATGTCCTCACTGAGATCAGCTAACATAGCATAAAGCTGAGACCGTCTGGTCTGTTTGGCTCAGTATCCCATCATATGCTGCAATTACCCACTGAGCCAGTGTCACTGGCATAAAGCTATCCTACTGTTTGATTTTGTTTTGACACTATGAAAGAAAAGAAAGACTTGCATTTATATAGCGCCTTTCACAACCTCATGACATCCCAAAGCATTTTACAGCCAATGTAGCACTTTTGAAATGTAGTCACTGTTGTAACAAAGGAAACGCAGCAGCCAATTTGTGCACAGCAAGGTCCCACAAACAGCAATGTGATAATGACCAAATAATCTGTTTTTGGTGGTGTTGGTTGAGGGATAAATATTGGCCAGGACACCGAAGAGAACTCCCCAGCTCTTCTTTGAATAGTGCCATGGGGTCCACCTGAGAGGGCAGACGGGGCCTCGATGAATGGTTTACCTAAAGGACCACTCTGGATCTGTGAGATCAGCTGTTAGCACCAGCTGCAAATAAGTGAAAAGGGCACCAAATTTGTGGCTTAATCACATCCCAATTAAGGAGCACACACCACATTCTGTGACTGCAGCTTTGATTTCCAAGATTAATTTTACTCATAGCAACCATGGCAATCTGCCACATCATCCAGCCCGACAGACGACAATAAGAAATCATGAAACTGTTCAACTACGATTCACCAAGGCTTTGGAAATCCTCCACATATGGAAACTAAACATTTTTTAATGGTACAGTCTGCAATTTTGTATTCAAATTACCACACAGTATTTAAAAAGACACCTCCCTTACAGATTTGGTTTCCTGCAGATTTCTCTGGTGACGTGCTCTTTCAATGACATTTACCATTTCATTCATTCATTACCTTATGCAAATATTCATTTTTGTAAAAAAATGACACAATGTTTAATTCTCATGAAATTAAAGCCATTTCACAAAAAGGCAAGCTTACCTCTTTCAAGACTTGAAGGAGGACCCCTTTGACTTTAACGTGTACACGAGCAGCACACATTGCGAATGAGTCTCCTTATCTTGCTCCCTATTCCTCGGGAAGTTACACCATATGTAGACTGCATCTACACCGGGCATTGCCATTGCCCAGAACACTTGATCTTTGAGCAGCGAGCCTGGCCCATTGATGAGACCCAGAGGAATAGATCTGTCACTGGAGGCTATGATTTTTTTCCACTTAACTTTGATCACTTGAATTTTCCCCACTCAAACCAGGCATTAAATCACATTCATCATGTTGTAATTGCTTTCCTGGCAATTATTCAATACCCATGACAGATGCAATACTTGCAAGGTAATCTTCAACAAGTCATATACCACAACCAATGGGAAGAAAATATATAACAAACTCCAGAGACTTAGTTGCAGCACTGGCATGTTTTGCATGCTTACATTTTAAACTGCAGTGATTCCTTTCAACAACATCCGAAGGGCAAAGGTACTGTTTGTTTTTTTTGGATTAACATTGTTATTCTCATACATCTGTTGTGATAGATTTCTCAAATAGATTTTCATGTGTTGCCTGCAGGATAAGAGAAAAGACAGATGACTCCTACTTACTTGTGAAAGTGATGTTAAATCCTCGAGCGGCTGTGGAGTGGTCTGTCAGGAATTCTAAACGTGATACATGGCCACTGCTGGTCAAAGGAGTAGGGATTTTGTTTCCAGAGAAAGTTCCCAAGACAGGCGATTCGGGATTTAACCCGTCCTTCACAGAAACAAAGTCAAACTGTGGCTCAACGTCAAAATCATTAAAGGCCAGGTGAATCCTGCTTTCTGGCTTTGCAATAATCAGCCATACACAATGCATATGGTTCCCATAATCCTCTGGGTAGTTGGGGGACAGCAGAACGCCAGATGGAGTTGTAAAATTGAAGAAGCACGAGACTGAAAATAGAATGAAATATTAGAGTAATTTAATACTGAACTACAAAAAGCATCTAAATGAATGCATAATGAGACTTTGGAGAATAGATGTGCATTTTGGTACAATAACTGACAGGATCTTAGCTGGCATTTGCTAAACAGCAAATTGTTAAGCCATGGATCGATTGGACTAAAGTTATTGTTCTCATGTACACCAAAATGTTCACTCAGTTGAAATGAGTTGACAGCTGGCAGGAAGTAATGTTTGAACAGAAAAGGAAACATAATAAAAATAAATATGTTGTGGAAATTCTCGACTTCATTTAAGTTAGTTACATTTCAGACACTGCTATGCAGAGCAAACTGGTTAAAAGTTCACCAGATCCATTACTGTGGTTCACCATCTACCAAGAGGTCTTGCCACCTCTTAGGTCATCATTGCTAACAGGCCTATTTTCAAAAACATCTTCACCTCTTCTACAGATACATCCTGCTGCACACCTCTAAATCTTCTACCCTTTCTTTTCATGCTTGGGGGAGAAAAAAACTATTCACCCCCTCCCGCTCCCTCACTAGCACCCTCTGAACATCCTAACTCCTTCTCCTCTGGCCAGTCACATGAACTGCCATCGCAATTCTTTAATCTGCTCAATGATCGATTTGCCTGCACTTTCAATGCCCTCCTCTCACCTGATTGCAGTCAGTCTCCCACCTTGACCATTTTCCTTACAAAGCCATCCCTGTGGCTCAGTTCTATGAGCCCCATCATAAGACAGACATGACAACCACTGTTGGCATCCCCTCAGCATCATTGGCAAGCATGGAGTCAGCTTCCTCTTGTATGCTCACACCACCCAACTCTACGTTTCTGCCACCATCACTGACTCTAAATATTGCACCGTATGAACATTCTGCCCGTCTGATGTTAAATTCCAAATGTGAGAAAATTTCTTATTGCTCTACATCAATAACACTGTAGCCATTTTGTTGAGTCCTTCCCAGCACCTAATTCTTTCTGGCACCAAATCCAAACCCAGTAATTCAAATTTTGAAAAACTGCACTAAAATGGCACAGTAGCCATTTTAAATATGTCACATTCAAATTATCTAGTAATTCAAATCAAGCTACTTCAAATTAACAGCAGTGGACTGTAATAGACTGTGAGCAGGAACTGAGTGGTACATTGCAGTAGAAAATAGCCATTCACAAAATCTCGCCTCAGCGGTCAGTTGCTCATTGATTCAATCAGTTGGCATTCTTTAATGGTCCAGTACAGACTCCAGTCTCCCCTCTGACAATCCAGCAAAGGTTGCCAGATTAAACTTTTAGTAGAAGCTAGGGCACAAATTTAAATTGAGGCTCACATCTTTAGCACTCTGTTAGAGGTCAACTTGGGAAAGAAGAGATAAATATAAAGGTTTTTTTTGATTACTAGAAGATAAAGAGAATGATCGTTTCAAACCACTTACAGACACAGCTTGGTTTCTTCGTCGACCACTGGTTGTTCTTTTGGCAGGTGATAGTTTTTTGCCCAACAAGTTCAAAAGCAGGCAAGCATTCAAACCTCAAAATGTCACCATGAAGGAAGCTTTTGCCCTCTCGCTTTCCGTAGGCTGGTGTTCCAGGATCACTGCAGGTTCCCTGTTCGATCTCTGAAAGAAAAATGTTAAAAAGAAAATATATTTACATGAAAGAAACCATCTCCAAGGCCTACGTAAGAATACTTGAAACTTGAGCCTCCATTTAAGTTAGGCCCAGAGTACAAAACGGAGATGCTTCAGTATAAGTATCCCCTCTCTACCCCACAATACATCCAAAGTAAAAACGACAGCATACTTATCATCTGTTCGGACAACACTCTCTCTTCTCTTCCTTTCAAACAGAAAATCTCAGTGACCCAGAAACAGTTGGTTAGGGCATTAGGATGAGACTTTTAAAATTGCAACTGCCCTCATTGTACCAAGACATCTAGCCACCTGAATATATTACACCTGCATTTAAGAAGAATTGACCTGATTTCAGTTCATGGATGAAGCACGTGATGTGCAGGAATGTGTCAATTACAAGAAGCAATTTTACTTCTACTTTGCACTTAATTCCGTGAAGCCATAACAGGTCTATTCTTAACAGAGAAGCTGACATTCCATTTTGAATCTTTGCCATTCAGCAAGAATGGTTCGTATTTGAAAATAGGTAGCATAATCCTTCTCATTTATTTGAAAATACTGTGATTCTGTAACATATGGCTGTTCTTTACAACCAGCAGAACACACTTATCCTAATTGATCCCAGGATGATGGTATGATCTCGCAAAAAATTTGTTCGGGTAAAATCTTGTTTTCCTATATTAGGAACTACAGTTAGATCAGGTTCTGATTCTGGATATTAGGATAAATTTATAAAATCGTAGAATATTTCAGCACAGAAACGCGTCATTTGGCCCATCAAATCTACAGTGGTGTTATTCTTCACTTGAGCCACCTAGTCTAATCACACTCTCCTGCTAGCACCCTGTGCTCCTTAATATTACTTTTTCAACTAACAATCTAATTCCCTTTTATAGAATATGTTAATTCTGCTTCAATAACAGTTTATGGGAGAGAATTCCAAATTGTAAACACCCCTTGCATAAGGATTTTTTTCTAACCCCGTTAATTATATTTGTGATTATTTAAAAATTTTTATTGGGCCATGAGGAACGTTAATACTCCCTATTAGCCTTTCTGGTCTCCCCTTTGTAGCTGTGCTTGCAAACCTTACCGTGCACAAATTGGCAGCCATGTTTCTTACATTAGAACAGCGTCTACACTACAAAAGTACTTCATTGGTGCTTTGGGACGTCCTGAGGTCATGAAAGGCGCAATATAAATGCAACTCTTTCATTTTCTTTGTTAAGGTCATCCCTGGTGCGACCTGTTAAGAGGGTGAAGTAGGTATAAGAACGGGGATATCATTTGGTTATGATGAATGATACTGCAGCGATAGGGTGAGGTTGCTGGATTGACCTTCGCTTTTCATTCCAGGTGACATGGAGCACTTGTATAGTCAGGGGAGGGGGAAACGAGTGTTTATGGCTCAGGAGATGGCCGGGTGAATGATTTCAGAAGCAGTCAAGAGGGCTTGTGATTGTTTTCCTTCATCTGCCTTAAATTAAGCCATAATGCAAAAGGTCAGGTAGCACAGAACTGAACACAGCCTCCATCACTAAAACAAAAGGAATAATTGCATTCTGCAATGAGTATAGAAGCAGCAAAAACATTTTTTGTTGCAAAAGCCAAAACTAAAGGCCTTTCTTGGCGACGCTGAACTGACCCTTAAGACAGATAGCACCTAAACGGCAGCTCTAGAATCAATGATGCCAGGTTTTGTCTAGGAGCAGCTTGCCCCTGAACGACACCGGTGCTATTACAGGAAATTTGAGTGCAACTGCACCCAATTTTTGGGTTGCTATTTGAGAGCAGGGCTGAGGAAATTTACCCCTGCAGTGCTTTTCTTTTCAGTCATGGGGAGTAATTTTGACTTTGTGCAATAGTGTAAAACAGGTGATAGCAAATTGACTTCAATGGAAATAAAAATCAGGAGAGATGTAAAACAGGCTGCCGATTCACTATCACCCGTTCAACACTATCGCACAGTCAAAATTACCTCCAAGCACGTTGGTCTTTGACTTTACTCATTCCTTTTTTTTAGTCTTACACTGAGTCTAATTATATTGTATTCACTGCTGCCTAACCGTTTCTGACTTTTAGGTTATTATATTGTTTGGAAAAGATTCCATTGCTGTGAAAACTAAGATGGTAGGACTGTATATGGGAAGTACTCATTGAAAGAGTGATAATGGATAGACAGTTATAGAAGCTGGTAATGGTACAATATAATGCTAAGACCTTGTGGCAAATATAGCCAGACTACCTGATGCTACATCATCAACCCCTGATATCCATCAGCATGATTTCCCATTTAAATAAAAAATTGTCCTCTGGGCTATCCGTAACAAAACTATTTCTCAGCAATAAAATTACATTAATGCATTTTCTCCCAGCATCTTACGAGAGCCCTAGAGACAGTAAACTTAATTGAGATAGGCTGAAAATGTGAGGTCTTTTATCAGTCACTTATCGTTTGCTTTGGTTTATTGTGCTGAAGGTGGTGATTAGCACAAGTAAGGCACTAATTTTAAAACACAATGGAGGCTAAATTGGTCCGCGTAGCGCCCGTTTTGTAGGCGCTACGCAGACACCCAAGCCCAGAAAATGGCATCTGAAATGTGCGTGCACACTTCCGGTGTGACGTGCGCAGGACGCCATCTTGGTAAAGGCGGTTGCACGCACACCTAATGAACACTGGAAGCATGTAAAGGAGGAAGATTACGACGTTAATCAGTGTGCAACGTTGATTTGACGCAGCCGGTGGCATTTTCGAACTCCCTGCTCCAGCCAACGCACTATCCTAACCTCGCACAGCTGAACAAGAGTTGAAGGGCGTGAAGGACACCCAACCAACACTATTCAAATGGAGCATGCAGGAGTTACAGGTTAGTTGCTGGATTAGTTATTCTGGCTGCTGATACAATTGTGGGTGTTTGTGGAAGTTTCCTATACCTGGAAAAAGTTGCAATATTCCATAGAGAGTGGTCTGGCTGGCTGTGCAGTACAATTAGTGGCATGTAAGATAGTGTGCTGAACAAGGTTGCTGCCAGACCTAGGTGGCCTGCTAAGGCTTCCTCTGGGAAACGAACATGACCGGGAGCAGACAGAGAGGCCACGCAGATCAGGACAAGCTGTGAGAAGAGGGAGGAGGAGGAACAGGGCACTCAGCTGGAGGCCATATCCAACAAGGGCCTTCAGGGAACAATTCTCTCACCTCAACTTCAGCGATGACCAGTGCATCCGACGTCTGCGGTTCATGAAAGGGGTCGTGACTGAGATTTGTCAACTGCTGCAGCCAAAACTGCAGCCTCAGAGCAGGGCAAGGACAGCATTGCCTGTGGCTGTCAAGGTAACCGTGGCGCTTAATTTTTACGGCTCTGGCTCCTATCAGGCTGCGGCTGGAGATAGAAGCAATATCTCGCAATTTGCAGTGCACTGCTGTATAAGGGAGGTCACGGAAGCTCTGTACGCACTCAGAAACAGATTCATCACATTCCCTCTTAACCGAGACAAGCAGCATGAGCGAGCACGAGGGTTTGCTCGCATTGCAGACTTCCCCATGGTGCAGGATGCCATTGACTACACACGTATTGCCATGCGTGCTCCACATCTGAACTCGGCCATATTCATGAACAGAAAGGGGTTCCACTCCCTCAATGTGCAGCTGGTGTGTGACCACACGCAACGCATCACACGGGTCAATGCCCGCTATCCTGGCCGCAGTCATGATTCCTTCATTCTGCGGCAGTCCAACATGCCACCTATCTTTCAACTGGCACGGCAAGTCAAAGGTTGGCAACTGGGCAACAAAGGTTATCCCCTCATGAAATGGCTCATGACTCCGGTTCGGAATGCACATACACGTGCACAGCAAGCGTACAATGAGAGCCATGCTGCCACATGGAACATCATCGAGCACACCATAGGCGTCCTCAGGCATGCTTCTGCTGTCTGGGCTGCTCTGGAGGTGCCCTGCAGTTCTCAGCTGAGCAGGTATCAAGATCTGTCATTGTATGCTGTATGCCACACAACTTCGCCACTATGAGGGGACAGCCCTTGCCACCGCCTACCTGGCGAGAACCTGAGCAAGAGGCGGAGGAGGAGGAAGAGAAGGAAGTGCAGCAGGAAGTGGAGGAAGAGGCAGGGAGGCAACAGGATAGATAGGCCCTGTGTGCCAGGGCTTGCATGATCAGATGATTAGAGAGCTACGAGTAATCTCAACGCCATCTCTCCATTCACCAGCAGTCCCACACTCCTTACCTTTCCTTTCCAACATGACCATCAAATCGTCCTCCTTATGATTACACATTGGTTCCTCCCTCAGTCCATCACAGAAATGAAAACCACCACTAAATGCAAATTCAATTCCAAATTTATAAATGAACACATGAAATGATGGAAATAACATGAGACTATTCACCCTTGTGCATTCCCTTAGGCCTTTTCCTTTCCTAGTGCTCCTACGAGGTGCTTCCCCAGTGGCGGAAGGCTGCTGACCTTCAACTGTGGAGTGTGCAGATGGCCTTGGAAGACAACCACGAGCAGCTCTGGGCCAGGAGGGCCTGGCTTCAGAATGCACCATCTCTGCTTGGCCTGGCTGGCTGACAGGCAACAGCAAGAGCACTGGCGGAATGGCAGGGTGGGAGCACGAATGCTGTCATTCTGAGAGAGCATAACAGGTTCATCTACCATGGTGCCACTGCCACTCTCAGAAATCCTGGTGATCTGCTGGAGAACAGATTGCTGGACTGCTGTGATGCCCTGGAAGCCCCGTTCCACAGTGGAACCCAGAGCCACGATAGTAGCAGTCTGAACTTCCAAGGTAGAAGTCAGACCTTGGATGGCAGATGTTTGTGCTGCAATGGAAGCTGTGACATCGGTCATCAGATGCTGCATCATGGTGGGTTCCACAGGTGTGCTGATGGAGGTGACCACCGTTCCATGTGGGGAAAAAAATGGGCACCAAGCTCTGCGCAAAGCCCTGTGCCAAGTTGGAGCTGGACTCCTCCATACCCCTTGACATTGTGTGCAGGCTTTCTGGCAGGCTTTCCAGTGTACCTAACATTTGGTTGTGTACACTCATCGGCTTTCTTCTGTAGCCTGGCCCATCGAAGTCATCACCTGACTCCTCTGCAGCAGAACCAGTGTGCTACCTCATTCTCTGGCAGTATCTGTTCCCCCCCGCCCCGGCTGCTATGCACTTGTGCCTGGTGTCTCACCACATGCAGATCCCTCCTCTAAACTAGCCCTTAAAGTATGCACAGTGTCAGTCTCTGAGCTGGTGGCTGTGAGTGTATGATCGAGCAACAGTGTGTCTCTGTCATCTTCTTCTGCCTCCTCAGATGGTGCTGGTTCCAGTTCTTGGATATCTGCAATGACAAAGGGACACAGGTTGATTTGTGGTGAGGGGAGGGGAGAAAGTAAGTCTTGCGTGCTTACACCATCTGCAGCACCTGACTCAGAAAAGATTGAGTTGATGAGGGAGAAGTGCGGAGCGAGAAGGAGGATTCGGTGTGCAGAGACCCTCATCATCATTACCTCCAGCACCGCCAGTGGCCATGGCCGCAGTGATGGCCCACCCAATGATAGACAGCACTGTCTCCTTTATGGGAGTGAGGACGTATAGGCGTGCCTGTCCTCCCCCAGGTCTTTGCTGCTGCCTGTTGTTATGCGCCATCTTTTCCTGCAAGAAAGAGGGAAGTGTATCTTGCAAGATGTTTGGGTTATGTGGATGTCATGGTTGAAAAGCTGCCAATGTGTATGACTTGTGAGTTGTGGGTGAGCGACTTGCAAGAGTGGCTGTGTGTGAGGGTGAGATGCAGTATCTGATTTGAAGAGTTGCACAGTGATGGAAAGAGTTTGTTGGTAGGTGGGTGACAGGGGGTGTAGTAAGTGAAGCAGTGGATGAGGCTAGTGGAGCAGTTGATACGATATGCCACTTGTCAGTTGAAATCACTCACCTTGACCACTCGTGTCAAATCAATGAACTTCTTCCTGCACTGCATCCATGTGCAAGGTGCAATGCTGCTGGCATTCACCTCGTGCGCAACTTCCTCCCACTGCCTCTTCAGTATGTGTCTGGAGGGCCTCCTGCCCCCCTGCAGATAAAGGATGCCCCTCCGTGCGTTCACCTCTTGCACTAAGGTCTCTAGTGCATCATCCTAGAACTTTGGTTCATGCTCTCTCATAGGCCCAGCCATTCTTCAGTATATTCCACCACAGAGTTAGTTTCACACCAATTCCAGGTCTCCCTGCAGCCACAGTGCACCTCCCCTTTAAGAGGTGCGGGTTGCCTTTAAGTCGGGCTGGCCACTCCCGATATCGGGGCCCCCTGCTGTTGCGTGCAGCCAATCAACAGCGCAGGTAGCGTTGGCTGCATGCAAAAATCACTTCAATCACCAGGCAGCACAAATGTTACGTACTGCCTGCATCTCAATGACTGGGTGTGTGTTAATCACGCACCTGATGGATGCAAAACCTCAGCAAACAATAAACAAGCAGATCCTGAAGGCAATCCAGCAACTGTAAGATATAAATGAATGTTTATGGCTTCTGCAAATACATCTAGAGTTAAATATAGAATCTTACAGCACAGAAGGAAGCGATTCGGCCCATTGTACCTGTGCTGGCATACATTATTATTTCTGATAAGAAGTTACGTTAGGCGATAATAGTTGAGTTTTAATATCTGGAGATTAGCCTAAATAAATACAAAGGGTTTGGTTCAACAAAAACCCTTTGGTTCCAATCCAGTATCCTGTTATTAATAATAAGATTAAGAGCAGGGTGCAGAAATAGAAGGATATGACCTCAATCCAGATCTCGCGCACTTTTTTACCTCTACAATAAGATCCAACATGTGCATCCAATGGGCTTAACTTTATGCTATCTATTTACTGACACATCCAGTTGCACTGTCACAGCCTCAAGAGTCAGAGAAAGGAAAGTAGGGAGAAGAAAGATCATTGAGTCCATCAAGTCTGCCAAATCATCTAGGTCCTCTTTCAGAACCTCCAATGACTATTTTCAACTCTGTCCTCCCTCTTCAAATCTCTCTACGCCCTGATCAATTAAGAACTAGTTTTTGGAATGCAACAAATAGGTCAGCATTCACGGTGCTCGGTTTTAATTTATTCCACAAGTCAGTACCTCAAAGGGGGAAGAAGTTGTAGTTTGAGTTATATTTATGTAAGGAATTTTACAACACCAGGTTATAGTCCAACAGTTTTATTTGAAAATCACAAGCTTTCGGAGGCTTTCTCCTTCGTCAGCACCTGACGAAGGAGAAAGCCTCCGAAAGCTTGTGATTTTCAAATAAAACTGTTGGACTATAACCTGGTGTTGTAAGATTCCTTACATTTGTCAACCCCAGTCCATCACCGGCATCTCCACATCATGAGTTATATTTAGTTTTGGCTTCCTCAGCTAATACGTTTTCTGTTGTTCAGTTCCAGCTCTCTCTAAAATGTGTCTCCACACCCATCTTGTTAAATCCATTTATTATTTTAAAACTTAGGTCACATCTCTTTCCTTTGTACATTCGTTTTAATTAATGAGAGCAGATTTTGAATCTGGGGCCTCTCTTCATATCTCAACATCCTAAAGTTTGAAACCATCACATTGCCTTTGTTTGAACCCTTTCCACTGCAAATATTTTTTTTTTTACGAAGTGAAATATCAATTTTGTTTTCCTGAGGTCTATGGATCTATTTTTACATTCCAACATTCTGTTCGTTCTTCCAGCTGTCATTATAGTCATCCTACATATATGCCAATATAGATAAGTGGCAAAAGGTGATGATCAGGATCAAAAGAAAGTCAGAAATACTGCTGATTATAAGCCTATAGCATGTGAAAACAAATAGTTACACAGGCTCTCAGTCAAGCTGCAGATCGACCCAACATCCCTTCATGTGGAGGAAAATAACTTAAATACACGAAAGCCTGCAGGGGAAAATCCAAATGTTGAAGGCACAGAAATGGTAATGCAGTTCAAGGGGCCCTGGGGGAGGGGTAAGCTTGGCTGGAAAATTTATAATATTTCCATTAACAATGATGCATTCTGGTTCATTTTTAACATTTCATAACTGATAGATCTTTCATTTAAAATAGGTGGAAATGAAGTGACATTTGGATTTTCTGCAAAACTTTGCTTGTTTCTACAGTTATTTCAACAGTTGTTCTCCCATGTCGAACACCCCACCCTCTCCAGAGCCAGTTCACAGAAATACCGTACCGTCACATCCCACACTTTCAAAATAAGACATGCTCTACTCCTCCAACCCCCCCAGTTCCTACTGTCATTTTCCTCGCTCAATTCTACCTGGAAACGTTCTTCCACCACCCGATCTAGCTGACCCTCCTTAATTCAATCTACATAGACGAAGAATCCTGAGAGTGTTGGAGTCTTGAACACACCCCAAGACATGGTTCTCTCTCGCTTCCCTTTTTCCTTTTAAAGTTTTGCTTCTAGAGATGGCATCATCCATTGCCACTGCCAACCATCGTTCTATCATGGCTATTGAATTTCTAGAGGAGCTTTGCATAGTGTGACAGGAATGCAGGCACATTGCAAGGATATGATGCTAGACCAGGGATATAATGGAGTAAGCTGGCAAGTGGAGACTGTTGAGCTAAGTTTTACAAAGGATAACAACTCCTGTATATATTTGTAGTCTTAAACCAATAACTCCTAGCAGCAGGTTATTCTCTAGAAAACTTATTGTTGCCCTATTTTTGGTTTGACAATTGTCATAATTCATAGTAGATTACACTGAAGGAAATTAGCACAAGAAAGTTGGAGGAGAAAAGAACAGCTGGTCATGCATCTTGTGCTGGTCGAGTCCACATTCAGGACCTACTCAGATGATTTATCACCTTCCTTCTGCCTGGACACCATACGCCTCATTGAATCAAAAAACTGCTCATTTTTTTTGTTTCAAATGTTTCCTATTCTAAGACATTCCTTTAATAAATAACAAGATATGAGAAACTATCCATCACATCCCACGGTAGAATGTCTTGCATCCCACTTCTCCAAATTATTATTTTACCGCGTGACTAAACATGTTATCACGCAGGCACAATGCAACAGCTTGCACAATGCATCAGTATGATTCAGCTGGTACCATTTCCGTCTCAGTGGCAGAAGGGTGTCGTTTTCAGCCCCAATCCAGAAGTCTGAGGATATAATGCAGGCTGATACTACAGTGCAGGATTGAGGGAGTGCTGCATTGTCAGAGGTGCCACCCTTCAGATGAGGTCTCATCCATCTGTTCCAGTGTTTCATATGAACATTAAAGATCCCATGATATTATTCCAAGAAAAAGAAAGTTCCTCTCTCAATGAACGCGATCAAAACACAGATGAATTGGTCAATCATTTCTGTTGTTTGTGGTATCTGCTGTATACAAAATGGTTCCTATACTTGCCTACAGAACAGTCGCTGCAGTTCATTAAAATCATTGAATGTGAAGTGCTTTGAGATTTTGCTGGAAGACATGATACGACATTGTATAAATGCAAGCTTTCCTTTTTTCAGAAAGTGATTTATACCAAAGAGGGTACTTATTCAATAACAACTTGCATTTATATAGTGCTTTTAACGTAGGGAAAGCTTCACAGGTGAGTGATCAGACAAAAATGGACACCGAGCCCAAGAAGGAGGGATTAGCAGGGATGACCAAAAAGCTTTGTCAAAGAGGTGGCTTTGAAGCAGTGCCTTAAAAGGAATAGAGGGAGGCAGATGGAGCCTAAATGGCAGATGGCACAGCTGCCAATGGTTGGCCGAGGAGGGGGAATATGAAAAAGGCCAGAGTCAGAGGTGCAGGTAATCTGGTGGGAATGTTGTAGAGCTGAAGGAGATTACAGAAATAGGGAGAGGAAAGGTTTTGTCGGGATTCAAAGGATGAGAATTTAAAATTTGAAGCACAGGGGGAACAGGGAGCGAATGTAAATCAGCAAGGACAGGGATGATGGGTCAGCGGGAGTTGGTGTGGGATAGTCTACTGGCAGCTGTTCTAGTGTTTCATATGGACATTAAAGATCCCATGGTATTATTCCAAGAAAAGCAGAGAGCTCTCCTGATGTGATGGCTAACATTCCTCTTTCAATGAACAACAGTTTTGCATGGGCCAAAGTTTATGGAGGGTGGAGGATAGGAGAATAATTTGACCAGGATAGCTTTGGAAGGTTGAGTCTGGAAGCAACAAAGGCATAGATTAGGTTTTCAGCCGCAGATGGGATAGGCCTGGGTGGAGACGGGTGACGTTTCAGAGATGGAAGTAGGCGGTCTTTGTGAAGGAAAATATGTGGGTCAAATAGGATGGTAAGAATGCGAACAGTCTAGTTCAGCCTGAGATAATGGCTGGAGAGGAGATTGGAATTGATGGTGAGGTATGGAGTTTGCAGTCTTCCCAACGTTGCAAAATTGTGACTCATCGAAAACTGAATATCAGACAAGCAATCTGACAACACAGAGGCAGTGGAGTCGTCGAGAGGTTGGGGAGAGGTAGAGCTGGGTGTCACAAATGTGCACGTGGAAGCTGAACCCATATCTAGAGGTGATGTCACCAATCAGGAAGAGGATGGGAACAAGGACAGGTCCTTGGGGTACACCGAAGGTAACGGTGCGTGTCAAAAGCTGCATAGAGATGGTGGAGGACGAGGAGGAATAATGCACCATGGTTGCAGTTACAGAGGATGTTATTTGTGGCTTTGGTTACGGTTGTTTCAGTGCCGTGGCAGAGATGGAACCATTAAATACAATACAGCGCTATAATCACCAGAATAAACAGCAACTTCCTTATTGAACCTGCCTTCTTAGATCATGTTAATAATTAATGCAGATGCATTAAATTTAAGTGACCTCTGTTATTAATGACACAAAAGAAAAATGATCAGTCAATTCTTAATAGACTGATTTATTGTGTTAGCTTTTAATTAGCCTACTCAATAGCACATAAATAGCCACCATTAAACACTACATTACAACTACAAGGCATAAATAGGCCAACTAGCCATTAAAATGTAAACAAAAATTCCACTTCCCATCATGGATGAGAAAAAGTGTCCGATTCCAGCTAGACTAGACTGGAAATTCTGGCAACACATTCCCTTGAGCTCAAACCTATTTCCACACTGACACAATCCTTCCTGAGACCACCATTTTGAGCTTTTTTATTTACATTCGTTCATGGGATGTGGGCGTCGATGGCGAGGCCAGCATTTATTGCCCATCCCTAATTGACCTTGAGAAGGTGGTGGTGAGCCGCCTTCTTGAACCACTGCAGTCCGTGTGGTGAAGGTTCTCCCACAGTCTTGTTAGGTAGGGAGATCCAAGATTTTGACCCAGCGACGATGAAGGAAGAGCGATATATTTCCAAGTCGGGATGGTGTGTGACTTGGAGGGGAACGTGCAGGTGGTGTTGTTCCCGTGTACCTGCTGCCCTTGTCCTTCTAGGTGGTAGAGGTCACGGGTTTGGGAGGTGCTGTTGAAGAAGCCTTGGCGAGCTGCTGCAGTGCATTCTGTGGATGGTACACACTGCAGCCACAGTGCGCCGGTGGTGAAGGGAGTGAATGTTTAGGGTGGTGGATGGGGTGCCAATCAAGCGGGCTGCTTTGTCCTGGATGGTGTTGAGCTTCTTGAGTGTTGTTGGAGCTGCACTCATCCAGGAAAGTGGAGAGTATTCCATCACACTCCTGACTTGTGCCTTGTAGCTGGTGGAAAGGCTTTGGGGAGTCAGGAGGTGAGTCACTCGCCGCAGAATACCCAGCCTCTGACCTGCTCATGTAGCCACAGTATTTATGTGGCTGGTCCAGTTAAGTTTCTGGTATATGGTGACCCCCAGGATGTTGATGGTGGGGGATTTGGCGATGGTAATGCCGTTGAATGTCAAGGGGAGGTGGTTAGACTCTCTCTTGTTGGAGGTGGTCATTGTCTGGCACTTGTCTGGTACGAATGTTACTTGCCACTTATCAGCCCAAGCCTGGATGTTGTCTAGGTGTTGCTGCACGCGGGCACGGACTGCTTCATTATCTGAGGGGTTGCGAATGGAACTGAACACTGTGCAATCATCAGCGAACATCCCCATTTCTGACCTTATGATGGAGGGAAGGTCATTGATGAAGCAGCTGAAGATGGTTGGGCCTAGGACACTGCCCTAAGGAACTCATGCAGCAATGTCCTGGGGCTGAGATGATTGGCCTCCAACAACCACTACCATCTTCCTTTGTGCTATGTATGATTCCAGCCACTGGAGAGTATTCCCCCTGATTCCCATTGACTTCAATTTTACTAGGGCTCCTTGGTGCCACACCCGGTCAAATGCTGCCTTGATGTCAAGGGCAGTCACTCTCACCTCACCTCTGGAATTCAGCTCTTTTGTCCATGTTTGGACCAAGGCTGTAATGAGGTCTGGAGCCAAGTGGTTCTGGCGGAACCCAAACTGAGCATCGTTGAGCAGGTTATTGGTGAGTAAGTGCCGCTTGATAGCACTGTCGACGACACCTTCCATCACTTTGCTGATGATCGAGAGTAGACTGATGGGGCGGTAATAGCCGGATTGGATTTGACCTGGATTGGATTTCTTGATATCACGTGGAGTGAATCGAATTGGCTGAAGACTGGCTTCTGTGATGGTGGAGATATCGGGGGGAGCCCGAGATGCAACATCCTCTTGGCACTTTTGGTTAAAGATGGATGCAAACGCTTCAGCCTTGTCTTATGCACTCAGGTGCTGGACTCTGCCATCATTAAGGATGGGGATGTTTACAGAGCCTCCTCCTCCCGTTGGTTGTTTAATTGTCCACCACTATTCACGACTGGATGTGGCAGGACTGCAGGGCTTTGATCTGATCCATTGGTTGTGGAATCGCTTAGCTCTGTCGTTAGAAATCGGGGCTTGAAATTCCTGGGAGTATCTCGTGGACGGCAGAGCCAATCTTCTGCCCGCGTATGGCCGACGTTTCTGACCTTCATTCAAAGTCTCTGGGTCAGGGTCTTGTAAATATTTTGGACAGGCAACCGAACCTTTGCCAGCACAACTGGCCGCTTGCCAGCTGCGAGGAGGTACGAGAGTGTAGTTTGGAGTGATATGCTCCCAAATTTTCCCTACCTCTCGCTACTCAGTGCCTCTTACTGACAGTGCAGTTGATGTCAGGAACTAATTATATGACAAATTTTGAAGTACAAACCCTCATTTTGTGTCACAGCCTGTGGAGCAGGGACAGAGATGCTGTTCGAACAGATCTAATTGCAGAACACAGCGAGTATGTTTTTACAGTTAACAGGAACTTTATAACTGAAGAGATCCTTCCATTTCAAAACTAGTGTCCTTGCAAGCACCTCTTTCTCACACTGTTTTGTGATCCATGACATTTTTTGTTCATGCTCTAAAATATTTCCCTGAATATCAGACATGGAAAACTCACTGCATCATCTGTTGATGTGCTAAATGGCACTGCCCTTAACTTCTTACAAAAATCATTTTTTAATAAATCAAAGGTGCCTTCATAAAAATAAATGAAAATGATACAAATCGACATGATGTTTTTTTTTTAAAATCAAATTATTTATGGTAGTTTGCTATAGTTTTATTGTTGTGCGCTTTGGCCTCTTCGTGTGCTAAGAAATGATTATTTTCCACCTACAGCACCCAGTGTCGGCATCAAATCTGATCTGTGCCCATGGAAATGTGCTAAATTCTGTGGCTTATTTGGAATGAGCCTCTGGGATGGGTTTGATGGTAGAAATTATATGCTGGCAAGCACAGGAGTGGAAGATCCTGGCCACAGTTTCTGGAGCATATACAGACAGGTACATGGCATGCGTGCACGCACACCCCAACTGAGCGTGTGTACATGCAGGAATAAAACAAAGGCAGTATTGGAAATCAGGAAAGTAGCTTTAGTCAATCTCCCCATCCAGTCACTGAACCCAGATTACGGCCGCAGTACTCATTACAACAGTGTTAGAAAGAGGCGCTTGTAAGGACGCTAGTTTTGAAATGGAAGCAGCTCTTCAGTTATAAAGTTCCTGTTACTTAACTGTAAAAACACACTCGCTGTGTTCTGCAATTAGTTCTGTTCTAACAGCACCATCTCCACTGGATCCCTTTTATACTGCTTCAGCTAAACACATTAAGACACATATGTGTGAAACAAACATGGTGATGGAGATGTTTCCTGAAACAATTAATTTCCTGCTATGGAAAGGCCTCTTTAAAAGGAGATTTATACCATGCTGTCTGATGTGTAAAAATAGTCATGCACCAAGCTGTGCGCTGATTGGTATGTATTTCACAGACCATGCCCCACGCTGTGGACTGATTGGTGTGTATATTATTGAAAACAATGTCTCGTGCTGTGTACTAATAAAGGGATCATCCAAACCCTAATTCAGAACAACAGAACTTTTTTTTTGCAATTCTTACAAAAAAAGACAAGGCAATCTCACTAATCCGGTGAAACATTGATGTTCTATACTATACATTTCAGAGATGCCTCAGACATGAACTAAAGCACTAAATATTTGCAATCACATCACTCCGTTCTGTTCATGGTGATACCTACTGGGTATATAACAGAATTTAACCTTGATTCATATCTTCAGTTTCAAGGTTTTTCTCACATGAAGATGATTGATAAAAACTCTAATAGATATTTAGAACTGGTGTGGTAATAAGTAAAAATTAGGACAAATACCAAAATAAACATTCATGGTCTTCTAAGCTAAGCAGACTTGGAAGAATTGTGAGTGAACGTTTGGTTGCAAGAAATGGACAAATACCAAAATGAACGTTTGGTTGCAAGAAATGGAAATAGCCATTGTTACTTTCAAACGGATGGATATCTGCAGTTGTTTTTTGTGCTGCTTCCAATGCTAGGACATTTGCCTACAAAAAAGGAAGCATCGGTCTTTTCCCTTGCAGATGGTAGAATTTGCCAGTTCAGCTTTCTGCAGCCTATAAAGTGTCAGCTTGGCTCAGAGGTGGCACTCTCACCACTACGTGGAGTAGTGCAGACCAGCTACTGAAGGGGAGAAGCAGCTGATAACGTCAGTAGGCAATTTTTTTTCTAAACACAAGTAATTTGTCAGTAGAGCCATGCACCCATTTTAAAGGCCATGATACCAGTCTGGTCTGGGTCAGTGGTGAAAGGATAAGGTGGGACTTTACTCATTCACAGTCCTGACAGAGTTCAAGGGTTCACAACAGTAAACGTTACGGACAGATGCTGGCTGAATTATCCCGTGACTTTAGCATCCATTTGGAATACTAAATGAAGCACAAACATTTCACAAGCATTAAGATAAATGAAAGAAGGAATAATAAGTTGAACCTCCTGTTATTTCTATGTTGTTGCTTTAAATTAAAACATCCATTTAAATAGTGAGAACTGATGGCGTGTTTTGAGACACACTAGTTTACAGTCGATATAGAATTTGACAGGGTAAGGCAGCTGAATTAACAAGTACAACGGAAACTGAAGGAGTACCAGGTCAATGGCTCGGTCTCTTATGATTTGAATCCAGCTCCCTGATACTGTCAAGCACAGTAACAGTGCGATGCTAATTCCCCCTTTGAGATCATCAGCACTCACTTTGTAAACAAAAATACTGGAAAAAAAAATCACAACAGAAATATAAGATATTGGGGGAAAGATGTTCATGTTAAGAATTCTTTATTAATGAAGCTCCAATTGGTGGGATGAACAAATCAGAATTAGACACATGATATTTGACAGCACACACTGCCATGAGGCTCCATGTGATGCTTATCTAAATAATTGTTCAGAACTCTCCCTGGCAACAGGGACTGAATCAGTCAGCCCTTGTGACCCTCAATGTGTGACACACCATACAATGCAAGACAGTTGGGAGTTATGCAGATTAGCCTCTGTCGTTGCAGTAAGTGACTGTGGTTTTACATTAGCTGGTGCTGAAGCAGATTCAGGACAGTTGACATTCAAATATTTTATTAAGTATTACCCAATTTGGTTCCAGCTATTGCGGTATTTTGTCACTACAAAACGGTCAGTTGTGGTGGTGTTTTAAAGCTTATTCATACACTCATTTCTCAGTCATTTGTGTTAGTGGGAACCATTTCACCAACTGAACATATCAGCCTTCTGTTCTGATAATTACATTGGCCCAGAAATTGATTGAAGCAGCAAACCAACATTGCTCACCGCTCCATAGATGTATACTAACCCACGAACTTACCGCGTCTTTACTGGGTGCACTTCCTCTAATAGGAAGCAGAGAAGAGCCCAACGTTAGTTCCAGCAAAACTAGGACCCATGGGATAAGTGTGAAGATCAATTTCTCCCTTTGACCAATCAAATTGCAGCATTTTTGACAAGTTGCGAACAGTTTCTGCCAGCCCCAACGTAAAATCCAGGAAGTGAAAGGTACAACATTAAAATCATTTGTAAAAATAGTTGCAGACAGCGAAAGAGAGGGTAAGAAATAATCAAATTAAATAAAAGAGACAGCTGGAAAAAGTAAAAAAAAAAATTTCATGTTTTTTTAATGACCAAACCTATTAAAATAAGGAATAATGAGACTCCACATTTTTAAAAATTAATTTTTAGTTGCTTGACAGTCATTAAGACTTACCGTGCTTTTATAACTTAATTTGGACCTGCTATTTTTAAGCGTACCTGTTTTGTGGTGATATTAATTACTTTCCAGCTGGGCAGATGAGCAAGTTGGCGCTGGTCCATTGATTCCAGCCAGCGATATCTCTTTAATTCGAAGCTGTCATTCGCCAGTGAACTCAGAAGAACAAGTTCTGAATTTCCACGTTTCACTGCGCACGTGCAAAGGCCGGAACTTGCTCCTTGATTTTGCCTCTAACAACGGTGAGCGCTTTTGAGCTCACCATTCTTTTCTAAGCAATTTATGGGCCATTACTTCAAATATAGAATTCTCTCTCCCTAATGTACCACACACACAACAGCACTCTTCAGCTGAGAGACAGGGCAAAGAACTTATATAAATAAATACCAAAAGGATGAGAAAAGACCATCAGGGCAATCAATGATCACCCCATTCATTAGACCATGCAACCTCTTGCACCACCCCCTGCAATTGCTTTAAATGCAAAGGCAGAGAACGAGGGAAAAAAATCTATGGCCAATTTCGAGAAAGACTCCTTCACAAATCCCAAAGACAAACAAGCAAGCTTCAGGAGACTGTGGTCACCAAAGACACATCAGCAAATGCTCTTCCGGCAACCGCCTGCATTGCTTGGAGGTTGATTGCACATTCATGTCCCAACTGCTCCCTCAGGAAATACGTGGCCCTGCAAAGTGCAAGGAATGCTCACTTTGGTGTACCAAAACTCTCTAGCATTAGTGCTAACCCATGGAGTCAAATCCTGATCAAGGGCTGGCCATCAGTAATGATCACAAACCACAGGGCAGATAGGAGGCAAAATATAGAGAGAGGGGCAAAAGTCCAAGTGCAAATCAAAGTGGAATTCGAAAAGCTAAAAGGGTCATGCCATGTGTCAGGTTTTTCAATTAGGAAATGCACAACAGCATTGAAATTGCTGTAAAGTGATAAAATCTAGATGGGTTGGCTTGAATGTAATAGTTTATTGAGGATGCACTTAAAAATAAATCAAGATTTCTACTGGAGATAATTAACATAGAATTACAAGGATCTACATAAATTAATCTCACTGATTTTTATGCTGCTTTAAACTATCAGCTAAATTCTATCTCATGAGTATATAGAGTCAAAAAGAGGCTTTAACTTTACTGTAGGACAAGAACACAATTTATCACGTGCATACCCAGACCTGACAACGTTGAAAATTAACTGTTCAAAGCTTCAAAAAAGCTGACATAGTCCGAAAAAATAACTGACTGGCAGCGGGAAGTAGAAGATGATTCAATGTACATTAAGCTGCCAATATGAAAAATGTATTAATGTATAGATAAACTTATTTAAAACTTATGGTTCAGAAGTTCAGAAAAAAACATTTTTAAGTTCATTCTGCTTCCATCCAGAGGAGGAAATGGCCTTTGAGCTTATACTGTGTCACTTCCACCCTCATCCCAAGACCACAGAGCCGATTTTCTTCCTGGGACCCCAACTGGGTGCCAGATGAGAGTTCCAGAGATGTGCTACGCTTGCATGGGGAACAGTCCACTTAATTTCCCTGGCTCTTGCCTTGTCCCATTGCAGGCTGATCTCTTGGCAGGACGTTTTGTTTAGATTGGTGCATGGAAGCAGGAGCATACCTGCAGATTTGAGAGGCTTGCAGCTGCTCTCCTGGTCACTGGCTTCAGACTTTCTGGTTGCTACAGGAGAGAAACAGCCAGAAGGCCCCGAACTTGACCATCATGCTGGGGAATATTAAAAAAAACTCTTACTTTCAGGCTCCATGCATTATGTGCTCCAACGATCCCCAGAGAATGCAGGGTCCTTGCAGGGTCTCAATACAAGCCTCGCAGCCAGGTTTTATGTGGCACCCTTCCATTTGGGCACACACTGGTACACTGAGAGTCAAGTGAGGGAGTAGGGCCTAGAGTGCCTCCTCCTGCCTCATTAACATCCTTACACTGGGCTTGTACCTACTACGGTATAGGCCCAGTTACACTGATTTTGGGAACCACTGGAAATCCTAGGGCACTGTAACGGGGGCAAAGGCCTAACATAATGGGCTCTGCCCCCATTTCCTCTTCACAACGGCTGGAAACTGAACATTCCCCAGGTACAATGAAGAGGAAAATCTGTCCTCATATATAGCAAAGCACTGCCCAAACCACACTGGTAATTGCCTTATTAACTGATTTACATTAGGATAGTGCAGGATGAATGTAAGTATTTTGGTACGGTATGTTTGGATTCCAACAGATTAGTTATAACATGCAAGGAAGGGAGACAAAAATGGGTCACGTTTTTGAAACTGGCCTTCCCTCAAGCTCTTGCTTTTCAATTAACACAAGCTCTTATTTTGGCCAATTCTGGCCTATTGTGCATCCCCAATTCTCATCGCTCCATGATTGGTGGCTATGCCTTCAGCTGCACACCTAAGCCCTAAGCTCTGGAATTCCCTCCTTACATCTCTCCGCCTCTCTAACCTCCTTTAAGATTCTTCTTAAAACTTATCTCAGACTAAGCTTTTGGTCACCTGTCCCAATACCTCCTTATGTGACTCGATGTCAAATTTTGTTTGATAATCACTCCTGTGAAGCACCTTGGGACATTTTACTATGTTACAGGCACTATATAAATGTAAGTTGTTGTTGTTTGCATGTAATTAGTGGATGAAAAGTGTTTTTGAGATGCCCAGAAGCAGATTCATGCAGATTATAAAACCACAAACTAAAATTGCATTAAGTGGTCATGAGAAAACACAGGCCTGTATCCTCAAGGTTTATCTTTGTGAGGCACCATTATATATGGACACAACCGGGATCCTCACAATAAAGTAATAAGAAAAAAAAATAGAACTTTAGAAAACCTCAGCACCTTAAAAATGTCTGATGTTTCCAAATTAAATGGTGACGTCACAAAGAAACACCACTCACAACACTTGCTGCAAAATCAGAATGTTTTGTGAAGGAAAGATACATAGAGGCTTGCAACCATGATTATTTAATAAGTTTTTAACTCTGAATTCTTTTTGACTTCCCCATCCTTCCAAATAATGCTGATTCTTTACATTTTGGATGCCCTTTCACATGTTACAGATTTCGGAAACAAAATTACGATATTATTTTCCTAATATGAATAAAGGAAAGGCAAAAGTTACACATCTGAATGGTACATGCTAAATATGATGCAAAGTTTTAATGAGCTGCTTTAAAAGTTTGCTGACAGCAGTTAATGCACTTGAGTTGACCAAGGCTCATAATTCATGTGGATTTCCTTCACTTAAAAGTTCAAGGGAGGAGGACATGAGCAGTGAATGAGCACACTTGGCATAGAGAAAGCAGATTGGGGACAGGAGGAGGAGGAGATTACTGACTGTGTCTCAGCAGTAAGTGCATGGAACTGTGAATTCTATTCATGGACTCTGCAAGCCAAAGGTGAGGCAAATCAACTGGAATTCTGCTCTCTCCTTGGCTTGCAGGTCACTGAATAACAATTGGTGCTCATCATTTCTGAAATGTATTAAATTTAATGAGCTTGCAAGCTACAGCCCATCTACGTATCTTGTGATGTTGGAGTAGATGCAGACATACCATTCACACTCCCACTTTAGGCTCGCACTCAGAACAAAGGTAGGTCAGATTGGACTCAGAATCTTATTACATCCAATGAAATACATTGTCCAACAGCCAATATAGACTCGACCGATTCTGGTGCTTTACCTTTCTGACTTGGAGCGAGATTGCTACCAGCTTCAAGCGTACCTACTGCTGGCTGTATTTCATATGAGGGCCATTTCAGAGGCACTGCTATATAAATAACTGGTGGAATGAATCTTGTATGCGTGTCTGCCTATTTCTCTTCCTCTCTGCTCTGCCTTCTCTACTTTTTGCACTCAATACCCGAAGCAATCCCAGGTCAGATTGTCATGGGTTAAAATCAGCCTCAAATTCTCTCTATACTATTCCAACAATTTATATTAACCTCAATCTCGTAGCCTACAGTAACATTGGGATATTTTCATTTTCTATGCCCAGTACCTTCGTGCCAGTAATGCAGAGAGTTCCCAATTTGTGCTGAATTTTAACATTTGGATTCAGAACCAGACTGGGATTGTCAAACACTACAGTTATCAGATAGCAGAGGATTGATGGATTCAAACTCAGGTTCCAGAATCAAAACATGCATAAGTGATGCATTTGCTGAACCTTAATCTCTGAGTACAAGCTACCAGCATAGTATGAGGCTGTATCAAGGTGCAATGGATCATTAACAGTTTAGGCAGCACAACAATGAATGCAAAATCAGATTAAATCAGCATTAGTTATCACAGGTTCCAATCTCAGCTTGGCTGTTGCCTGGAGAAGGGGAGGGGAGAGGGAATTGAAGAAAAAATACCAAACAGAAACAAATTGCTTCACCGCTTGGAGGTAAGTCACCTTACAACATTCATATGCCTCCTACTGACAAACGTCTTAACATTTCAAGAAAGAATCCTGCATTTATATTGCATCTTTCACATCCTCAGGAGTACGCCAAAGTACTTCACGGTCAAAGAATTACTTATAAAGTACAGTCATTGTACACAAACAGCAAATAAGATGAATCACCAGTTAGTGTTTCTTTATGGTTCTGGTTGAGGGAGGAATGTTGGCCAGGATGCCGGGAAAACTCTCTGCTCTTCCTTGAATAGGCCCAGGCACCTTTCACATCTTAACCACCAAAGCAGGCAGACTGGGCCATGGATTAAAGTCTGATCCAAAAAACAGCACCTCCTGGATTGATCAAATCCTGGAGCAAGAACCCATAACTTTCTGACTTGGGGCGAGAGTGCCAGAAACTGAGCCAAGTTGATACTCATAAGAAACCTAGAAGAAAGTCATGTTCAAGAAACTATGTTGGGGATGTAACAAGTGCAAAAAGAAAATAAATAGAAAAAGAAACAGTTTGCAAGTAACAAAATTCAGCACTACAGAAATAAATGGAATGGGAGCCTAAGTATAGAGCAAATTCACTCAAAATAGAACGTGCTCTTATGTGACTTAAAGCACATCGCTACACAATGCTACTCTTTAATACTTTTTGAACTATAATAGTTGATGACTACCTTATTAAAAGCCAAATTGGAAAAGTTCAAAATCTTGAATCTGAAGCTTAAAGTTTTTTGACAGTTACATTGTTCCCCATTTTTCACATGAACCATTCCAGAAAATCAGAAGGTCACAAGATAGATAAAGATGAGGAAGGCTATTGGTCCCACTTTAGCTCATTCATCTGGAATAACATTCAGACATCCCCCTCTGACACCTTATCAGTATAACTTGAATACGTTTAAGATTTTAGCTCCAGTGCCCTATCTGAGATACCATTCCAATTGTTCATCACTCTTCACGTGAAGTTCTTCCCGACATCTGTCCTAAACTTTCCTATGACCAGTTTTAACCAATACCTCCTTGTTCTAGTACCTTGGCATAACTTGGAGTGGTGCTCCATATTAACCTCATCTATGCCATTTAATACCTTGTGTACTTCTGTAAGGTCCTGTCTCAGTCTCTCCCTTTCAAGACTAGAGTTCTAGTTTTTCATTTTTTCCTCGCTCACTCATTTGCTCTCGGGATCAATGTCCTGTATCTTTTTTACACCACTGTTTCCCTTATGTCTTGCTGACCAAAGCTATGTGGTGTCAGCTATGGTTCAGTGGTAGCACTCTTGTTTCTGAGTCAGAAGGTTGTGGGTTCAAGTCCCACTCCAGAGACTTGAGCATATAATCTAGGCTGACACTCCCAGTATAGCCGGGACTGTCGGAGGTGCCGACTTTCAGCTGTAACATTATACCAAGGCCCCTTCTGCCCTCTTGGGTGGACGTAAAAGATCCCACAGCACTATTTCAAAGAAGAGCAGGGGAGTTCTCCCCAGTGCCCTGGCCAGTATTTATCCCTTAACCAACATTACTAAAAGAGATTATCTGGTCATTTATCCCATTGCTGTTTGTGGTGCACAAAAAGACTGCTATATTTCCTACATTACAAGAGTGACTACACTTCAAAAGTACTTAATTGGCTATAAAGCACTTTTGGACATCCAGAGGTCACAATAGGTGCTATATAAATGCAAGTCCTTTCCTTTCTTTATAGAGTATCCATGGTTCACTGTACAGATTTAGCATGGCATATTCTGAATTAGACTCAAGTGACCGAGCTATTGTATAAATATTCTATTTGCTGTGTTTATTGTTGCTCCACAGTGAATTGATCTGTTAAATGCTGAATCTATAGATGATGTCATGGATTGATCAGATGATATGAGGAACATGGCTGAGATTCAACCTATGACGTCAGCGGAATCACTAAACAGTAATAAGTTTAACAACAAGATGTATGCAAAACTTTTCGGTGTTACAATTTTAACGCATCTGCAGTCAGAGTGTGAATGGTTTGATGTTAGTCATTTGGGTGAGCATCCTGTATATCCACACAGCGAATGCAAAGCAATCACATCTATCTACTTGACAAACGCAGTCATGTTATTTGCATTTGAAGGGGAAACTACACAGAAAAGTCTTTGATGCGCCTGCTTATGTAGTCTGGGGCAGTACAGCTGGTTAAGACAAGAATCCCTTTATGTCTGGCAGAGCATCAGTCACAAAGCTCCCCTGGGGCATGCTGTCAGATCACTATCAGTTGATTGTGTATCCTTCCCATAGTAAATTTGAGAAGAGTGACCCTAATGTGATTTAGGTCAATATCCAGAGTGCTAAAAGCCTGTATGTTTGCTGGATGACATGTCTTACACAAGCATTTTATTACAAGAGTCAGTATATTTAATGGAATGTAGGCAAACAGGAACCTCTTTTATACAGTACCCTCGCTACTGATACGAATAGACCTAAATTAATGAAATAGAGGGATATACTATAAATTGGCAACCTTCACAAATTGTACGATGTGATTTATCACAGAAAATCCTACTCAACAATACGTTCCTGGAATACATCAGCCACATTTTGACCCTTTGACTTCTTTTATTTTATATTAAAGAACAAAGTCATCCTCAGCACCCTATTTCAAAATCAAAGAATCATAATTAATATCCTTGCTTCTTTCTTTCTGGTAGTATTTTTGATATTTTTATTCATAGAATTTGAGCGAAGATGAGCTTGGAAGAGCTACTGAGCCCATCATTGCATCAAGAAACTGAACTGACCAACATGGTCAATCAGAAGCACATCTTGCGTTAATGCTGACGTTAAGATTTTATTGGCCTCTGGTACCGGCAGCTGGCGAGTTTAAATTCAATTAATTAATTAAATTCAATTAATTAAATAAAGATCTGGAATCAAAATACTAGTATCAGTAATGATGGCCATGAAACTACCGGATTGTCATAAAAACCCATCTGGTTCACTAATGTCCTTTAGGGAAGGAAGCCTGCCGCCCTTACCCGGTCTGGCCTATATGTGACTCCAGACCCACAGCAATGTGGTTGATTCTTAATTGCCCTCTGAAATGGCCTAGCAAGCCACTCAGTTGTAAAATCTCGCTCAAGAAGGCGGCTCACCACCACCTTCTCAAGGGCAATTAGGGATGGGCAATAAATGCCGGCCTTGCCAGCGACGTCCACATCCCGTGAACGAATAAAAAAAAAAAATAGGAACTTTTCTGGCCCTAGCAAAAACTGAATTCATACTCTCAGTCCATTAATCTGACCAAGCTAAAATATTTTACATTTTTAAGACACACATACAAATTGCCCCATAATGCAACGTGAAAAAATACAAACGACTTCATTCATGTTGGAGCCTCATTGTATGAAGCATTATGGGATTAATAATTACTGCTGCTGATTTAACGGTGAATCAGGATTAAGTGACCAAAGAAAGTTGATCTTCATTGTTGAGCTTTGCTCCAAACTGGGCATCTTAAAAAGAGTCAAATTTATGGTTGAATTTGGAGCAACTCAGGAAAACAGAGCACAATTACCCATCAACACTTGGGCCTTGAAAATCCTTCGAGCTCCCTGAGCCGGCAAAAGTGTGCTTGGGCCCACGGAAATATGGGGCCCAGGTTTAGGAAATAAAATGCATCTTACATTACATCATGAATATTTACAACAGCTTGATTCAGAAAAAGGTCCCCGGTGGTGACATTGCGTCTGGAATTTCTGCAGCGGTTCACAGATCTCCCGCTATAACTTCAGTGGGACACCATCAGAGGCCCTGGAAAAATGGGGTAAATGGTCCGTCACACCATTTATCAGGGTCTCTGTCGATCTTTCATCAAAGTTATGACAGGGGTTTGGGAGAACTCCGGTGTAAATTCTACCCCCGACTTTTCAACTGTATAAAATGACATGTTGTTAGTTTTTAGGATGATTCAAAATAATCCAGTGTAATGAGAGATGGTTATGAGCAGTCAATTGGATTCATTGGGCTCCAAAGACTTAGAAATTACACTATATGGAAGAAATTTAGATGAAGGAAAATAGCAGTGGACCAAATTACTGAAAGGCAATATAAATAGTCCAGACATGTAAACAGAATGAATGACAATACATTAGTGAAGATGCTTATGCATTTCTCTGGATTAGGGACACAATGGAGCAGAAACATGAAAACTTTGGTTGCACTGCACTAAGGAGAATGCCAGTGCCAAGAACTTTTGGTTTCCATAAGCAGTACAGCTTAGGTCTTACAGAAAGGGCTGCCATGGTTTTATTCAACAAGTCTTTATACAAATCCTTTAGTATAAAGGATGTCCCAAGGCACTTTACAAAGTGGGGGGAGGGGGCGGAATCGATTACATTGACAAGAGTGACATATTTATATACGAGTCATCGATTCACTTGTCAGTGAAAATCATGCAGATTAGACATTGATTCCACAGTGCAACCAAAGTTTTCATGTCGTGCCCTCAGTCTCGTTCCTCTTAGATCTACTGACATTCATTCAATTTATACATCTGGACCACTTCCATAGCCTTTCAGTCATCTATCCATTGCTTTTTTAAATCATTGGTTTCTTTTTCTTTGTAAAAATGTATGTAAAAAGAAAAAGATTGGTGAAGACAAATGTAGGTCCCTTACAGTCAGAAACGAGAGAATTTATAATGGGTTCAGGGAAATGGCAGAGCAATTAAACAAATACTTTGGTTCTGTCTTCATGGAAGAGGACTCAAATAACTTCCCAGAAATGCTAGGGAACCAAGGGATTAGTGAGAAGGAAATTAGTATTAGTAAAAAAATAGTGCTGGAGAAATTAATGGGATTGAAAGCAGATAAATCCCCAAGGCCTGATAATCTGCATCCCAGAGTACTAAAAGAGGTAGCCATGGAAATAGTGGATGCATTAGTTGTCATCTTCCAAAATTCTACAGATTTGAACAGTTCCTGCAGATTCGAGGGTGGCAAATGTAACACTACTATTTAAAAAAGGAGGGAGAGAAAACAGGGCACTACAGACCGGTTAGCCTAACATCAGTAGTAGGGAAAATGCGAGAGTCTATTATAAAGGATGCGATAACAGGACACTTAGAAAATATCAACGGGATCAGACAAAGTCAACATGGATTTATGAAAGGGAATTCATGTTTGACAAACCTATGGAGTTTTTTTGAGGATGTAACTGGTAGAATAGATAAGGGAGAACCAGTGGATGTGGTTTATTTGGATTTTTAAGAAGGCCTTTGATGAAGTCCCACATAAAAGGTTAGTGTGCAAAATTAAAGCACATGGGATTGGTGGTAACATACTGGCATGGATTGAAAATTGGTTAATAGACAGGAAACAGAGAGTAGCAATAAATGAGTCTTTTTCGGAGTGGCAGGCAATGACTAGTGGGCTACCGCAGGGATCAGTGCTTGGTCCCCAGCTATTCACAATACATATCAATGATTTGGATGAGGGAACCAAATGTAATATTTCCAAGTTTGCTGACGACACAAAACTAGGTGGGATCGTGAGTTGTGAGGAGGATGCAAAAGAGGCTTCAAGGCGATTTAGACAAGTTGAGTTAGTGGGCAAATACATGGTAGATGCAGTATAATGTGGATAAATGTGAAATTATCCACTTCAGAAGGAGAAACAGAAAGGCAGAGTATTATTTAAACGGTGATCGATTGGGGAATGTTGATGTACAAAGGGACCTGGGTGTCCTTTTACACCATTCACTGAAAGCAAACATGCAAGTGCAGCAAGCAGTTAGGAAGGCAAATAGTATGTTGGCCTTGATTGCAAGAGGATTTGAGTACAGGAGCAAGGATGTCTTACTGAAGTTATACAGGGCCTTGGTGAGACCACACCTGGTGTATTTTGTGCAGTTTTGGTCTCCTTACCTAAGAAAGGATATACTTGCCATAGAGGGAGTGCAGCGAAGGTTCACCAGACTGATTCCTGGGATGGCAGGACTGCCATATGAGGAGAGATTGGGTCGACTCGGCCTGTATTCACTCCAGTTTTGAAGAATGAGAGGAGATCTCATTGAAACATATAAAATTCTGACAGGGCTAGACAGACTGGATGCAGGGAGGATGTTTCCCCTGGCTGGGGGGGTCCAAAACGAGGGGTCACAGTCGCAGAATTATGGGGTAGGACATTTAGGACTGAGATGAAGAGAAATTTCTTCACTCAGAGGGTGGTGAACCTGTGGAATTCTCTACCACAGAAGGCTGTGGAGGCCAAGTCACTGAATATCTTTAAGAAGGAGCTGGATAGATTTCGAGACACAAAAGGCATCAAGGGGTATGGGGAGAGAGCGGGAATATGGTATTGAGATAGAGGATCAGCCATGATCATATTGAATGGCGGAGCAGGCTCGAAGGGTCGAATGGCCTACTCCTGCTCCTATTTTCTATCTTTCTACGTTTCTATGTAACAAACTGGTGGACAGGGTTACAGAACAGCTGTAGGGGGCAAGGACTGCCTTGGTTGCAATATGTAGCAGTGTCATAATTACATTTTTAAAAAAATGTTTACAATTTTGCTACACATAACTGGCAGAGCAACTCTTCCCCCTAGATAGGGCCACCTTGGGTCACCAAGTTTACATGAGGTATGCATGAAAGGGCATCTTAGAGTTGGTTAAAAGGATGTGTAGTATACAGAGCTCACTGAAACAAATGGTCCAGCAGTGAGGAAAGAGAGCACAGAGAATGGTTACATTGCTAAATCCAGTTTCACTTAGGATTTAGATTTTTGTAGCTCAGTGTTCCCTTTTACCAGACCTATGTTCCTGCATGCAAAATACATATTATATATATATGTATATATTAATAAGCCTATTAATTTTTTTCTTTCATCACCATATGATGAATTAAAATGTTCTAATGATGCTTGTTGTATCTCTGGTCGCCCCAAGATCATTTTTGACCCATTATCAAAATGAACTACTCTTAAAATATGGTCAGCACGGATTCTCCCTTCCTTCCCCCACCCATTTTGAACATCTTAGTTTAAATGGCTGACTATCAAGTGGCCAAGTCAAGAATTTGCAAAACTCATCTAACCAAAGGACATGAATATGAAATTTGAACTTCAAGCAAGAAGAGAGATCAAAAAAGATCCCCCATCCCACCCCCACACAGCGGGTATGTAGAACAGAGGCCAAATATAAGTAGCTACCATTGACAAGCTCCAGAGAACAGCAACAAAAATTATTCCAACTGTAAAGTGGAAGTCCTGTGAGGAAAAGTTAAATAAACCTTAATCTCCTCAGCCTGAATAGAAGCCAGTGGAAGGGAATCTCACTGAAATACATAAAATATCAAATAGCATACATAAGGTAAATACTGAATATTATTTGAAATTAAGGCAAGATAATAAAACTAGAAGTCAGAAGTATAAATTCATGA
The DNA here is from genome assembly GCF_035084215.1 of Heptranchias perlo. Classification (NCBI taxonomy): domain Eukaryota; kingdom Metazoa; phylum Chordata; class Chondrichthyes; order Hexanchiformes; family Hexanchidae; genus Heptranchias; species Heptranchias perlo. Next base: position 18,045,740 of record NC_090350.1, on the reverse strand, counting down.
AAAATAAATTTTGAGAAGATATGAGATGGAACTTCATTACCCAAATGGTGCTAAGTGTTGAATGAATTTGCTGGGCAGGGTAACAGAGATGTAAACTTTAGAGGTATTCAAATATAGTTGGATGCTCAGCTGGGAGGTGAGGGAAGGGAATCTTACTCAAGGGCAGGATTGCCACTGGAAGTGGGTTGAGATGTGACTTCATTCCTCTCCCCATTCCTACCCGGCAGTGATTTTGTCCCATTTTCCTGGTTCGGAGTCAATTCAATATGCAGGGTGGGCTTCCAGTGATATCTCTGCTCAGCATTGAGAGTCCACCACCACGGAGAAGGGTAATACTTGTGCTGCTGCAGTGTTGTCCTCACTGCAGCAGCTTAAAAGGGATTAGCCAACAACTGCCTGGCTGAGAAAAGTATTCAAAGTGAAGAGGAATAAAATGGATTTGGAACCCTGCTGCAATGAATCATTGGGGTATCAAAGGGGAAGGAAGCCACACGTGTACAAAAGAAGAAATCTGCTGGCCTCAACATGAATACCACCCGGTTCCCGACGACAGGGCATCACCAACACCCCGTCCGCGCAGGCATTATTTTGGGGAGGCTGAGCTGGGGTGGAAAATGAGGGAAATCCAAGATTCCAGCAAGCCCCACTTCCTTCTGTCATTTACACATGACTGGATGGGCAAGCAGTGGGCGCTGTACCCTTGGGAGCTCAGAAAAATCACTACAGCTGTTTTGAAGGCGGAGATTCAGCATTACGCCTCCTGCCCCACTGCCTGACAATCTTCACCCCAGGACCACCTTTTTTTTTGATGGTTTCTGTAAGGAAACCCACCTCTGGAATACCAGAAAGGCAAGCTATGGTAGGTCGAATTGCTTTTCTCACCCTTAGCCTTTTTTATATACTTATTAAAGGCTGTAAAGACAATTCACACACATGCACAAATAGTCAATGGAACACTATGATCCAACGCTGATGGGACCATGCGAATATCACGTATGGAACATATCAGGGTCGAGTAAATTTCAGCAAGAGCAGTTGTTAACTTTAGGTAATTACACAACAGTCATTTGGCTGTCAGCAAATATATCAGAGTCTCAGCTTACTTCAACTATAAATAGTAATATAATCAATCAGTCCAAAAATGCATCATTTGACAGAATCTGTTTTCACTCCAAAGTTGGATTAATATCTCGGATATATTCTGCTTTGGCGGGGGGTGGGTGCAAGGAGAAATGCTGTTGCCTTGGAAATTTTATGTATGATCATTTACCTACCTCAGGGGATTAAATGAAAGAAAGAACTTGCATTTATATAGCGTTTTTCAAGTCCTCAAGACGTTCCAAAGTGCTTCACAGCCAATAAGTGAAGTGCAGTCACTGTTGTTATGTAAGCAAATGCAGCAGTCAATTTGAGCACAGCAAGGACTCACAAACAGCAAATGGGAAATCTGCTTTGGTGATGTTGATTGAGGAAGGAACATTGGCCAGGATACCAGGACAGCTTTTTTACCAAATCCAAAACTGGGAAGGGACCAGACTAGGGGGAGGGGATGGGGTCAGGATTTAAAGTCTGTAAGTTCATTAAAAACTTTAATAATTGGTAATGCCTTCATATAATAAAAACAGAAGCGAATGGAAAAATGGATTTCTGTTTTAAAAATTAAACTACAGGCTTTCAATTTAGAAATTTCTGGATGCATCACTCAAAAGACTGACTTTCCAGTTCAAAACCAGACAGCAGCCAACCCAATAATCATTTCTACTGACCCACTAACTGTCTCGGCTGCTCTCAAATCAGGTACAGCATAGGCTAGATGAACAGTACACTAACACACTTCATATTCTTAAACATGCCAGTCAAGACTTCAGCATTAAATCTTTCACATCGACATTTCACTTACCCTTTTTTCTGTAAGCTAATGTCTCTCAACATGTGTGTGTAAACATTAAAAATTAATAAATCAAAGGTCGACCTTCGAGGTTTTAATTTAATTATATCAACCCACTTGCTCAAATATCGATTTGTTCTCAGCATTGCAATGGATAATTCCATGGTCAATAACTGATTGAGTTGACAATCAAGCATTCAGATACCTTTCATAATCACGTTAAGTGCGGGAATCCCCCCAGTGGCTGGGTACAAAGAGAGTGGAGAGAGCAGAGCGGAGAGAAAGCATGGGAATCTCCCACAGCGGAGACCCAGGTATAAAGAGAGCGGAGAGAAAGAGAAAAAAAATAATCAAGGAGTAAACATCAAAGGACAGCAGATAGATGATTGGGTTGCTAATTATTACCGTTTCTTTTGCTGTCTAAGTTAGGGCAATGGTTTAAACAAAGAACTCGGAAACTATAACCATTACTTTATTAAATCAAAAACAAACTAGATAAACTAATTAATTAAGAAAACTAAAAATATCGACTGAATAAAAACGTTATCTAATCAAACATGTAAAACAAGGTTAGATAGAGTTGGCAGTGCAAGTGGTGTGTTGTAACTGCAGCATGTGGGAGTTGGTGGAGACCAGTGAGATCCCGAGCAACCACATCTGCAGTAAGTGCCTGCAGCTCAAGGAACTTTGGCTCAGAGTTGTTGATCTGGAGTCCGAGGTGCAGACATTGCAATGCACCAGGGAGGCGGAGAGTTATCTGGACACTTTGATCCAGGAAGCAGTCACACCCCTTAGGTTAGGTAGTGGTTTAGATTTATTCAGTGGTCCGGGACAGGAGGATGTGACTGTGAGTCAGGCAGGTATGGGGACCCAGGATTCAGTAATGGAGGAACAGCAGCCTTTGACCTTGTCCAACAGGTACGAGGTACTTGCTACCTGTGTGGGTGAGAACAAAGACTGCAGGGAGGATGGGCAAACTGACCATGGCACCAGGGTACAAGAGGCCATTCAAGTGGGGGGAGTAAAAAGGAACGTGGTAGTGGTAGGGGATAGTATATTTAGGGGGTTGGATACTGTTCTCCGCAGCTGAGCCCGGGAGTCCCGAAGGCTGTGTTGCCTGCACAGTTCCAGGGTTAAGGATATTTCCTTGTGGCTGGAAAACAACTTGGAACATGAGGGGGTGGATCCAGTTGTTGTGGTCCACGTAGGAACCAACGACATAGGTAGAAGAAGGAATGAGGTTCTGCTGAGGGAGTTTGAGGAGCTGTGGTCTAAATTAATAAGCAAAACCTCAAAGGTGATAATCTCTGGATTATGACCAGAGCCACGCGCAAATTGCATAGGGTCAAACAGATCAGAGTGTTAAATGCGTGGCTCAAAGAAAGGTGTGGGAGACAGGGGTTTCAATTCATGGGGCACTGGCATCAGTACTAGGGAAAGAGGGAGCTGTTCCGTTGGGACGGGCTCCACTTAAACCGGGCTGGGACCAGTGTCCTGGCCAATCGAATAACTGGGGCTGTAGATGGGGCTTTAAACTAACAAGGGCCGGGGGGGGAGGGTTCAGGTGAGGGGAAATTTATACATCTAAAGAGAAAAGTCAAGGACATAGAGCAGTGTAGCGATTTGGTTGAAGATAAGTAGAGTGTGATAGGAAGAAGCAGAGAGTGTAAAGGTAATAGTGCATCAGTAAATAAGGTCAAATTAGGGAAAAATAGTAAAAAATTAAAATTAAAGGTGCTTTATCTGAATGCATGAAGCATACGTAATAAGATAGACAAATTAATGGCACAAATAGAGATAAATGGGTTTGATCTAGTAGCCATTACTGAGACGTGGTTGCAAGGTGACCAAGGATGGGAACTAAATATTCCAGGGTACTTGACATTTCGAAAAGACAGACAAAATGGAAAAAGGGGAAGGGGTAGCCCTGATAATAAAGGATAACATAAGGACAGTATTGAGAAAGGATCTTGGCTCACAGGATCAGGAAGTAGAATCAATATGGGTGGAGATAAGAAATAACAAGAGGCAGAAAACACTGGTGGGAGTAGTTTATAGGTCACCTACCAGTAGTTATACCGTTGGACAGGGTATAAATCAGAAAATTAGAGGATCTTGTAGCAAAGGTAAAGCAATAATCGTGGGGGACTTTAATCTTCGTATAGACTAGGCAAATCAAATTTGCAAAAGTAGTTTTTAGGACAAGTTCATGGAATGCATTGCAGACAGTCTCCAAGAACAATACGCCATGGAACCAATGAAGAAACAGACTATTTTAGATCTTATCTTGTGTAATGAGATATGGTTAATTAATAGTCTCATAGTAAGGGATCCTCTGGGGAAGAATGATCATAATATGATAGAATTTCGCATTGAATTTGAGGGTGACGTACTTAAATCCGAAACTAGAGTCTTAAACTTATATAAAGCCAATTACATAGGTATGAGGGGCGAGTTAACTAAGGTAGATTGGGAAATTAGATTAAAGGGTATGGCGGTACATAAGCAGTGGCAAACATTTAAAGAAATATTTCATAATTCTCAGTGAGAATTGAGAAATAAAATCTCCATCGGAAAAGTGATCCATTTGTGGTTAGCTAAAGAAGTTAAGGATAGTATTAGATTAAAAGAAGAGGCTAATAATGTTGCTAAGACGAGTAGTAAGCCTAAGGATTGGGAGAGTTTTAGAAACCAGCAAAGGATGACCAAAAAATTGATGAAGAGCGAGAAAACAGATTATGAGAGTAAACAGATTGTAAGGGCTTCCACATGTATGTAACAAGGAAGAGAGTGGCAAAAATAAACATGGGTCCCTTAGAGGTTGAGACAGGAGAAATTATAATGGGGAATAGGAAATGGCAGAAACATTAAACACATATATTGTATCTGTCTTCACGGTAGAAGACACAAAAAGTATACCAACAATAGTGGAGAACCAAGGGGCTAATGAGAGCTAGGAACTTAAAGTTATTAATATTAGTAAAGAAAAAGTATTGGAGAAATTAATGGGACGAAAAGCCAACAAATCCCTGGACCTGATGGCCTACATCCTAGGGTGCTAAAAGAGATGGCTGTAGAGATAGTGGATGCATTGGTTGTGATCTTCCAAAATTCCCTAGATTCTAGGACAGTCCCAGTGGATTGGAAGGTAGCAAATGTAACCCTGCTATTCAAGAAAGGAGGGAGAGAGAAAACAGGGAACTACAGGCCAGTTAGCCTGACATCAGTTATCAAGAAAATGCTGAAATCCATTATTAAGGAAGTGGTAACAGGGCATTGAGAGAATCAAAATATGATTAGGCAAAGTAAACATGGTTTTATGAAAAGGAAATTGTGTTTGACAAATTTATTGGAGTATTTTGCAGATGTAACTAGCAGGGTAGATAAAAGGGAACCAGTAGATGTAGTATATTTAGATTTTCAAAAGGCATTCGATAAGGTGCCACACAAAAGGTTGTTACACAAAATAAGGGCTCATGGGTGTGCGGGTAATATATTAGCATGGATAGAGGATTAGTTAACGGACAGAAAACAGAGAGTAGGGGTAAACGGGTCATTTTCGGGTTGGCAGGCTGTTACTCAGGGGGTGCCGCAAAGATCAGTGCTGGGGCCTCAGCTATTTACAATCTATATTAATGACTTAAATGAAGGGACTGAGTGTAATGTATCCAAGTTTGCTGATGATACAAAGCTAGGTGGGAAAGTAAGCTGTGAGGAGGACACAAGAGTCTGCAAAGGGATATAGACACGTTAAGTGAGTGAGCAAGAAGGTGGCAGATGACGTATAATGTGGGGAAATGGGTGGTTATTCACTTCGGTAGGAAGAATAGAAAAGCAGAATATTTTTTAAATGGTGAGAAACTATTAAATGTTGGTGTTCAGAGGGATTTGGGTGTCCTTGTACATTAAACACCAAAAGTTAACATGCAGGTACAGCAAGCAATTAGGAAGGCAAATGGTATGTTGGTCTTTATTGTAAAGGGGTTAGAGTACAAGAGTAAGGAAGTTTCACTGCAATTGTACAGGGCTTTGGTGAAACTACACCTGTAGTACTATATACAGTTTTGGTCTCCTTACCTAAGGAAGGATTTACTTCCCTTAGAGGCAGTGCAACGAAGGTTCAAAAGATTGATTCCTGTGATGGGACAGTTTTCCTATGAGGAGAGATTGAGTAGAATGGGCCTATACTCTCTGGAGTTTAGAAGAATGAGATGTGATTTCATTGAAACATGTAAGATTCTGAAAGGGCTTGACAGGTTGGTGCTGATAGACTCTCCAACCAGGGGAAACAGCCTAAAACTAGGGGGCATAGTCTCATGATAAGGGGTCGGCCTTTTAGAACTGAGATGAGGAGAAATTTCTTCACTCAAAGGGTTATGAATCTTTGGAATTCTCTACTCTATAGGGCTGTGGATGCTGAGTCATTGAGTAGATTCAAGGCTGAGATCAATAAATATTTGGACTCTAAGGGAATCAAGGGGTATGGGGATTTTGCAGGAAAGTGGAGTTGAGGTTCAAGATCAGCCATGACCTTATTGAATGGCGAAGTAGGGTCGAGGGGCCATATGGCCTACTCCTACTCCTATTTCTTATGTTTCTTACGTTGAGCCATTGTTGTAAAGACCACTCAAATAACGGGATACAAAGCCCGTTGGCATAATTCCTGGTTCTGAAATGAATCATTAAAGTAGAACCTGTTGAATAATAATTACATGACATGCCTAGGTGTGCGTGGAAAATTACCTGGAGATTGGAAAATAGGAGAAAATGAAAACAAATAGGTTACTGGTCATACAATCATATTATTTTGGTTTCTTTTGGACATTACCAGGCCCATGGTTTGCATTCGGACCTCCTGTGGGCTGTCAGTGCCTGAGCAAAATTATGTTACTGGTTACAACATTGTACTGCAGAATTTCATCTCTTTTGCGTGGGAAGATACATTTGTTAAGGAAACTTTTATAGGTTTCAGTTCACAAGAAAATTCTGTGCTCACCACATTAAAGGAGAATACTACTCCTGGGTAACTGCTTTCATAAGGGCATACTTTTAGGGCACTGAAAGTGATAGGCCCATCAGTTTGACTTTGATCGTGAGGAGGCTGTTGGAGAGTATTGTATGGAATATGACTCGGAAATGTAATAAACAATGTGAAGGGTAGTAACAGACTTCAGGAGAACAAAGACAGTCTGGTGAGATGAGTAGACATATGGCAGATGAAATTTAACGCAGAGAAGTGTAAAGTGATGCATTTTGGTAGGAGAGGCAATATAAACTAAATGGTAGAATTTTAAAGGGGATGCAGGAACAGAGAGACCTATTTGAAGGTGACAGGACAAGTTGAGAAGGCAGTTAAAAAAGCATACGGGATCCTTGGCTTCATTAATAGAGGTATAGTGTACAAAGGCAAGGGAGTTATGCTAAACCTTTATAAAACACTGGTTAGGCCCTAGCTAGAGTATCGTGTTCAATTCTGGGCACCACATTTTAGGAAGGACGTCAAGGCCTTAGAGAAAGTGCAGAAGAGATTTACTGGAATGGTACCAGGGATGAGGGACTTCAGTTCTGTGGAGAGACTGGAGAAGCTGGGGTTGTTCTCTTTAGAACAGAGAAGATTAAGGGGAGATTTGATAGAGGTGTTCAAAATCATAAACGGTTTTGACAGGGTAAACAAGGAGAAACTCTTTCCAGTGGCAGACGGGCTAGTAGCCAGAAAACACAGATTTAAGGTGATCGGCAAAAGAGTCAGAGGAAACATTTTTTTACGCAGCGAGTTGTAATGATCTGGAATGCATTGACTGAAAGGATGGTGGAAGCAAATTCAATAGTAATTTCCAAAAGGGAATTGGATAAATACTTGAAGAGAAAAAATTTACAGGGACATTGGGAAAGAGCAGGGGAATGGGACTAATTGGCTAGCTCTTTCAAAGAGCCAGTACAGGGATGATGGGGCTGAATGGCCTCCTCCTGTGTTGTACCTATTATGATACTATGACATATGATCACTCGGAGAGTTTGGTGATTATTAGGGATACCAGTGTGGCTTTTCATAAATTTTGGTCCTGTCTCACTAATATTATTGAGTTTCCTCAGGAAGTGGTCTGATTGCTGGAGGAAGACAGCCCAGTTGATGTGGAACACCTTGACTTCTAAAGCATTCAACAGAACTATTATAAAAGTTAGATCACAAGATATTATAGGACAGCGACTAAATCGGGCAGGTAAGTGGTTTAAATTAAATTAGGTTGTTACTAATGAGAGTGAATCTGACTGGGGCCTGGTTATGAATAGAGTTCCACAGGCTTTGTATTGGGATCAATAACAGAGAAGGGCTTAAATGGAACCATTCTTCAATTCACGGAAGATGCCAAAATGTGCGTGGGGATTAGTAATTCATACCAATAAATAGGTTGCAGGCCAATTTAGATAAGTTAGGTGAATGGTCCCCTGTGTGTGAGACATCATTTAATATGGACAAGGGCAATGCCATATACTTAGGGTGAGGAAAATCCAGACATATTGATGTAATTCTGAAAACTATCCATTAAATGGTTGAAGGAAGACATCAGGGGTAATAGCTGATCATTCCTTAAAGATTCACAAGCAGTCTGAGATGACGATAAAGAAAACAATGGGGTTTTAGGTTGTGTTGCTGGGACCACCGAGTGTAAACAGAGTACCATAATTAAGCCGTATAAGGTTCTGGCACCTCCATATTTGGAGTTTTGGGTCTAGTTTTGTCCTTGTATATGATGATAGATTTTCATGCTCTGGAGAGGCTGCAGAAAGGGCCAAGAAGGATATTGCCAATTCTCAAAAGTTCTTAGCAATGAGGATAGATCCCAAGAGATAGGGTTATTTACTATGAAAAATTGCAAGCTCAGAGAGGTATGATCGAAGTTTTAGAAATGATGAAGGGGTAGAGGATACAGTCTGGTTACAAATGTTGTTTCAAATGGATAGAGATGGTAGGAATAGAGGTCATGCCTATAAAATCTGTCGGCAAAAAGCACAACTATTTGAATTAGATTAGAGTTTGGTCGACAGCTCCAGGTGAACATGCATGAAAAATGTGCATGAGTCAGGGCCACCAATTGACCTGATGTGTTTAGTGTCCAAAGTTGAGAAGGCATTGAATTGCTATCTTGCAAATCATGACTTCTCCTCATATATAGATTTGTTTTAACTCCATAAGTTTGGGATAGATTTGGATATTGAGCCCAGTTTGGGACCTACTCTAACATCTTTTGTTTCCAGTACTCCTGTACTCTCCAGTCCATAGTCAATCCAAATTTTTCATTGTTGCAAAAGAGCCTCCACTAACCTGCTCACTGGATTTCCTGCATTCTCCTGACTGCTGGTCATGGCTGTGTTTCTGACTCAAATACCATGGATAATCATTTGTGTGTTTTAAGTCATTGGCCAGATTATAAAATTGCACGAATGATAAGTGAATTTTATCCTCATGCATTTTATCTGACCGTAGCTGTTATCACTAGGTAGAAAGTTCTCTAATATCATCTAATAAGCAGTAAAAGAGAATTTTAGGTTTCCTTCACTGATAGAGAAACCATACACCACATTAACTCACATATAAATTGCACCTTTAAACAAGAAAATATCGTCTGAGTTGGGGTACAGGCTTAGAAGCAAAATAATTATTGTTCTTTTCTTGGGGGAATAGCTCAAATTTGGGGTGTGGGTTATATACAAGGATATTTGTTCCAATTTGGTAACTGAGTATCTCTACAGCACTCTCTGATAGACCAATGTTTTTTGTACAAAACATGTTATTTATAGTTTCTACATAACCATAGCCAACATCCTCAACATGAATCTCCTCATAATCACATACTTTTTGTACCATTCCCAATGAGTCACAGACATGGGCTCTTACAGAACTGTCATCTTCAAAAACACAGTGGGAGATGATTTCCTCCATGTGCTATGGATAACAAAATTATAAACTCATTATTTATAAATGCTGTGTATGTATGTCAATGAGAAAGTAATAGTGTAGTCAGCCTGTAACATTGCTAACCATAAAACACAACAGACTAATCAGATTTCAATATTGACCCTTGCTAATCATGTAATTATTTCCAATCAAATTGCTTAAAAAGATAACCTGTTTTTGACTGCCGAGAATGTTCCCCATTACCTACATCACTAATTCATCACCCTGAGAATTTTATTCACTTGGCTCCTTCTTTGCTGCCTACCCACCACAAGTGCTCCAACTCTGCAATGATCCCTCCCCAGGTCCTCTCGCTCACTGCCTCACAATGACCATCTCCTCGACTGTTCCGCTCTGCGCAGCTCCCTCTCAGACTACATCAAGTACTCCAGCTCTGGTTCCACGATTTCCCAGACCTGCCCTGAGTATTCCAGTTCTGCTGCCTCTCAGGCGCCCCCTCCCCTTAGTGGTCCGGCTGTGGTCTGTTCCCATCCCTTTCTCTCACCCACTGAGGCCGTTCTTCAGTGGCCTGGCTCTACTCAAACAGTCCTCTATGGTTCCGGGATCTCTCCCTGCTGGCTGCAAGCTCCTTTCCCCCCAAACTGGAGCCACAGCAGGAATAATGCTGCAAATTGGAAGCATTAGTGGGATGACAGTCTCATTCAACTTCAAGACCAGCAGGCCAACTGATTTGCAGTGTGCCAGCAGGATCAAATACCAGTTCATTCTAGGCATTGTTTTGCTCTTTCCATCTACTCCTTCTCATGGCACGAACATAGTGACAACATATTTCAGTACCTCATTATGGGCAGCAAAACAGAAAATACTCTCCAAATTAAATTATGATCTCTAGAACAATAACAGCTGTTTTTGTGTAATGCCAGCTAGCTCTGTATGTGTTGTGATAAGTGGATTTGTAATGTGATTCCATTAAAAGCTGTGGATTTGAAAATGGAATGGGTACAAATCACACAGCAGAACAATATCAGAATAAGGTGTCTGCGTGAATGTACTTTAAAAATTAGCACAAAAGACATCGGCCCAGATTTTCTTCTGAGCAGCGAACGCACAGCGCCCACCGCTCGTTAGACTTGAACTCACCCATAAACTTTCCTTGTTTTTTTTCAGGGCAACATCCTCTCCTGCGACGCTGAATCCAGCACCACACCCTCTACAGGGCATGTGGGACCTGTGTGAAAGGGGCAAGCAACTGTCTATCCCCTTAACCGATCAGATTAAAGCATCTGATGACCAGCAAAGAGTCAGAACCAGGCAGTGTAAGCTCGAATAGTGAATTCAATGTCAGATCAGGTACAGAAAGTGAAATAAGAAATCTTGAATTAAGAGACAGGGATAAAAGAGACAAAGAAAAAGTAAAAAGATAAACATTTTCAAGTTTTTAGACATATTTTTCAAATGTCCAACGACAATTTAAAGCTGGGGGAATGAGACCTCACACTTGTAAAAGTTAATTTTCAGAGCCGGAGAGGTTGTTTGGCTGTCATTAAGACTTACCACGCTGTTAAAAGTGTGCTTCGACTTAAATGACACGACATACCGTTTTTTGGTGAGATTAGTTTGTTTTCATCAGGTCAGTGCAGGAACTTCATGTGGTTCCATTCATTTGAATGCTGAATCAGCAGGTGAGATGTCGTTTTCGCGGAGTTTATGGAGGAGCAGGGCATCTGGTAGAGCAACTCCGGATTTCCGCATTTGACTATGCATGTGTGTTCGCTGGAAGTTGCTGTACCAGATGCACAGAAATAACGGTGAGCCCTGTTAGCCTCGCCATTATTTTCACAGGAAAATCCAGCCCATAAGTTCTTTGCAAAAGAAATACCAGAATCTATTAATTTCCAAAAATTAAATCTCTCTGTATCTTGAATTGAAATTAGCAATTTATACTAAGTTTTTAATTCCCTTAAAATATTATAGAATTGCAAATAATTCCCTTATCATGTCCTCATGTGCTTCACATATTTTTTACTCATCAATGATGTCCTCACAATAACCTTTCCCTGTCCACAATTAACATAATTTTGCAATAATTTTTACATTTACATAAAGAGATAGTCCGGCGGGAGTCTACGGCTCTATTTCAATTGAGGAGTTCAAAAGATGTTCACAAACCACCAAAACTTCATTCTTGTGATTTATACATCATCTACATAGAATTACATAGAATGTACAGCAGAGAAACAGGCCATTTGGCCCAACAGGTCCATGCCGGTGTTTATGCTCCACACGAGCCTCCTCTCGCCCTTCTTCATCTAATCCCACCAATTTATCCTTCCATTCCTTTCTCCCTCGTGTGTTTATCCAGCTTCCCCTTAAATGCACCAATGCTGGATGCCTCAATTACTCCTTGTGATAGCGAGTTCCACATTCTAACCACTCTGGCTGAATTCCTGAATTCCCGATTGGATTTATTAGTGACTATCTTATATTTATGGCCCCTAGTTCTGGTCTCCCCATGCAAATGGAAACATCTTCTCTATGTCTACCCGATCAAACCTTTCATAATCTTAAAGACATCTATCAAGTCACCCCTAAGTCTTCTCCTTTCTAGAGAAAAGAGCCCCAGCTTGTTCAATCTTTCCTGATAGGTATAACCTCTCAGTTCTGGTATCATCCTAGTAAATCCTTCTCCAATGCCTCTATTTATGATATGGAGACCAGATCTGAATCTTCAAATTAAATTTCAGCCTTATCATTCACTCTCAGCCTTCTCGAGGTTTCCTTTCTTACTCGAGAGAGCCAGGTAAACACTATTAAAATCATTGGTCATTAATCTTAAGTGTTTAACTCTGATTCTCCCTCCACAGTTGCTGCCTGACCGGCTGAGTGTTTCCAGCATTTTCTGTTTTTATTTCAGATTTCCAGCATACACAATATTTTGCTTTTGTTTTACTGTTAAAATCATGTTCTTGCAAAACCAGAGTTCAATCGTTAATTTATAGTGGGATTTGATCTTTGAACATATTTAAGTTCTTGAAAGAGATGAATAGCCATGGGGAAAACCTCCAACAAGATAAAACTCTGTCAAGTTTCTCTATGTCCCTCGAACATAATCCAACACCATCAGGATATTGGGGTAATTCTGAAATCCAACACTCTGACTTGGAGACAACACAAGTCAGAGTATCAGGGCTAATTTGCTGTAGCCGTGTCTCCAATCTACACTCCTTGCCAGCTGGGTGTCCCATCAAGAGCGCACGATTGTAGAATTACCCCTGTTAGTTAACATTACACAACCTAGAGCACACAGGTCCAATAAATAATAAACCATTGGGTGGCATGCAGCCTGCAACAGTCGAGTGTCCATGGTGCTGTCAGGTTATCCTGCTTACTTCACATGTGGTTTATTTTCCACAGTCTACTTCCATCCGGTTCTGAATTTTGTTCATACCAGATACACTGGCAGCTTGGTTTGAAAAATAATATTCATTGCTTTTAGTTGCAATTTTAAAAATGGTTATAGTGTCCTAGGTTTTATGGAGGTGGAATTTGATCTGCATAATAGTGATGTTCATCAGAGGTCAGTAACACTGGGCCATCTGCTATAGGAGGCTTATGGTGGGGTATAACACAAAGTAGGTAGGTTCCTATTTAATGTATTGAACCGAAGAAAGGAACCTACTGTTAAAATAAGACTTTGGCAGTCGTATTGTTTGGTCTGTTCTGCTGATTGATGAAATTGCCTATCAATGGGATGTCCAACCACCACCAACACAAATCCTCAGTTTACAGTCTACCTACCATTCATCCCTTATAGTGGGACTAGTATTTGATAAATCTCCACCTCTTAGTAAATAAACCTAGACAATTACACTTACACTCATAATTCCTATCTGAACCTTCACTTTACATCCAAGATGAAAGTATTTTTGAATTTGTACTTTTTCATTAAACAAAGGAGCATGGTTTTAGATTAATAATAAGTTGTGCTCTTCTCTGACTGTGTGTGTGTGTGTGTGTGTGTGTGTGGTTTTAGGCTGCATAAAATTAAAAACAGCTGAAGATCCACTTTGTTGGAAACTGAATATTGTACATGCAAAATCCACTATTGCGCTAATTGGTTTTTCAAGTCTGATTTCCTTCCCTTTATTTGTATTGGTTTTATCCTGTTTTCTTGCTATTGGAGCACATATGAAAGGCAATAGGGGGAAATCAGCATTTAATTAAGGGCTGCTAGCTCATTATGTGCAACAAATACGTGTCAAATAATGTCAATCAAACCTAAATGGCCATTTAATGCCGCTAGCTAAGATACTTGTAAATCAATTCACCAATCATCAGGAGCAAAAGACCTGTGAAAACCGTATTATTTCCTCAATATATGTCTTTCCTGTTCTCCATTTAAACCTTGGAAGCTCACATGTTTAGAAGGCTGTCTGTTTACAAGGTGGACCATCATTCACTATCCTCCAAAACACATTGTTTGTAAACTAATGTTTTGCAATCTGCCCTTTGATCTTATGAGTCCTGGTTCGACACCTTGATGAAAGACCAGCAGGAGAGAATAGAGACCCAGGCAGTGGGTTTCTTAAACTGGATCTCTGCTGTGAAAACATGAGCATTTTCATAACAGATAGTGCAGAAAAAATACATCTTTTGAAGAAACTGGCTTTTAAAAAATCTGATTTTTTTTATTCGTTCATGGGATGTGGGCGTCGCTGCCGAGGCCAGCATTTATTGCCCATCCCTAATTGCCCTTGAGAAGGTGGTGGTGAGCCGCCTTCTTGAACCGCTGCAGTCCGTGTGGTGAAGGTTCTCCCACAGTGCTGTTAGGAAGGGAGTTCCAGGATTTTGACCCAGCGACGATGAAGGAACGGCGATATATTTCCAAGTCGGGATGGTGTGTGACTTGGAGGGGAACGTGCAGGTGGTGTTGTTCCCATGCGCCTGCTGCCCTTGTCCTTCTGGGTGGTAGAGGTCGCGGGTTTGGAAGATGCTGTTGAAGAAGCCTTGGCGAGTTGCTGCAGTGCATCGTGTGGATGGTACACACTGCAGCCACAGTGCGCCGGTGGTGAAGGGAGTGAATGTTTAGGGTGGTGGATGGGGTGCCAATCAAGTGGGCTGCTTTGTCCTGGATGGTGTCGAGCTTCTTGAGTGTTCCATCACACTCCTGACTTGTGCCTTGCAGATGGTGGAAAACCTTTGGGGAGTCAGGAGGTGAGTCACTTGCCGCAGAATACCCAGCCTCTGACCTGCTTTTGTAGCCACAGTATTTATATGGCTGGTCCAGTTAAGTTTCTGGTCAATGGTGACCCCCAGGATGTTGATGGTGGGGAATTCGGTGATGGTAATGCCGTTGAATGTCAAGGGGAGCTGGCTAGACTCTGTCTTGTTGGAGATGGTCATTGCCAGGCACTTGTCTGGCACGAATGTTACTTGCCACTTATCAGCCCAAGCCTGGATGTTGTCCAGGTCTTGCTGCATGCGGGCACGGATTGCTTCATTATCTGAGGGGTTGCGAATGGAACTGAAGACCGTGCAGTCATCAGCGAACATCCCCATTTCTGACCTTATGATGGAGGGAAGGTCATTGATGAAGCAGCTGAAGATGGTTGGGCCTAGGACACTGCTCTGAGGAACTCCTGCAGCAATGTCCTGTCCTGCAACAACCATTACCATCTTCCTTTGTGCTAGGTATGACTCCAGCCACTGGAGAGTTTTCCCCCTGATTCCCATTGACTTCAATTTTACTAGGGATCCTTGGTGCCACAACTTGGCCAAATGCTGCCTTGTGTCAAGGGCAGTCACTCTCACCTCACCTCTGGAATTCAGCTCTTTTGTCCATGCTTGGACCAAGGCTGTAATGAGGTCTGAAGCCGAGTGGTCCTGGCGGAACCCAAACTGAGCATCGGTGAGCAGGTTATTGGTGAGTAAGTGCTGCTTGATAGCACTGTCGACGACACCTTCCATCACATTTATGTATCAAACAAATATTTTATGACAGTGGTGCTGGGGAGAGGGAAAATTGGGTTATGGCAAAAAAAAAAAGCATAACTAACAAATCACATCATTTCTCATTTGACTTCCAAAACTGCGCAGGGAGAAAAATAAATCCAGTCATAAAAATAAAATGGTGGTTAAACGCTGAATGATTATTTGATTTTTCTTTTGTAAAGAAGTTTTCTACTCCCTGTGGAGCACTGAAAATGACATCAGTAATGATGTGATTTGTTAATGTTACATTGAAAACTCCATCTCCCACGGAAGCAATGTACAGGGAAAGGGTAGTAATGGAGTAATGTAACCTGTAGTATTAATAGCCACATTGGGAAAGCACCCTCAGGGTTTCATGACATTACTTTGCCTCATTTTCTTGTTTATGAGCTTGGATAATTTCAAGGTATTCCTCTGACTACAACGCAGCATCACTGGAACTAAATATATCATCAATATCAGCTTGCAAATCTGGTAAGAGATGCACAAAATTAGGGTCAAACTACCAGCTACAAAATCAAGAGCTATATACGTTCTTGTTGAATGAAACCTTTTTTTTTCCTTTTCAGGATGCACGATACAAATTTTGAAGCTGGATTTCATTCTAAAGATAGGAGATGATGCCGTGTTTTCAAAATTCATTAAGAAGAGTAAAAGACTGAATCAGGTGGGGCACCAGAATGGTGTAAAATCTACCCGAGACTAAGATAGGAGAGTCCTTCATTGTCAGGAAGCACTATGGGAAATAGACTGATTATGAGCAGATGCTTCAGGGATCCATTGACAGACTTAATCAAGTCACTGCTCGAAATGAACCTAATGCCTAGTTTTTTTTTTGTTTTACAAGGAGTACCAGTGTCTAGTTAAATACCTAATGACTGGTTTTAAAGTTAACACTGAATTGATATTCATTGTTAGACATTTATATTGCTTGCATTCGCATATGTTTTGCAAAAAAAAGTAAAATAAATAACAGTAGTACTAATTGTTACTGTCTGGGTGCTTTCTTTCACATACAAGAAAAGAAAGATTTGCATTTATCATGTCTCTTAGAAACATCTCAAAATGCTTCACATACAGGCATTTATTTTTGAAGTGTAATCATTATTATATAGGCAAACACAGCCATTTTACACATAGCAAGATCCCACAGATAACCATGAGATTAATGGCCCTATAATCTATTTTACTGTTCATTTATTTAAAGGAGGACATTGGCCAATAAATTGAGAAAAAAACTCCCTCTTTTTACAGAGTGCCATGACATCTTGAACATCCGCCTGAACAGGGAACCTTGGTTTCATGTCTCATCCAAAGGTTGACATCTCCAAGAATGAAACATTCCATTGGTACTGCACTGGAGCTTCAACTTCGATTATGATCTTAAAACTAGAATAGGACAAATTGGATTGTATCAGCTCTGTCATTTTATTACACATTTAGCCTGTTTCCAATCTATCAGGACCTCCCATGTTCATCAACTCCCTCATAATGATCATCTGTCCCATGGATTATATCATCTATCTCAAGGAATTTTATTTATTTTGAGTCCTTTCAGTCTGTCTAGGAAGTTGTTAATCCCATTTGAGCTATTGTTATTAAGGAGGAAGAGATGATTCATGTCTTCCCTAGAGAATAGTTGGAGGAAGTAATAATTTAGTATGTTACAATGCTCATCCCTTTGCCCAATTTGCATCTTTTAGGATTCTCACCTCTTTTCACACTGCCCTTTTGCTGATATTATACTGAAAGAATTTCTTACTGTTATATTTATGTCTGAAGCTATGCTTTGTTCTTGTCCCTCTTTGCCCCTTTCCATCACTTTAACATTTTTAAGAACATAAGAAATAAGAGCAGGAGTAGGCCATATGGCTCCTCGAGCCTGCTCCGCCATTAAATAAGATCATGGCTGATCTTCTACTTCAACTCCACTTTCCCACCCCATTCCCATATCCCTTGATTCCCTTAGCGTCCAAAAATCTATCGACCTCAGCCTTGAATGTACTCAACGACTGAGCATCCACAACCCTCTGGGGTAGAGAATTCCAAAGATTCACAACCCTCTGAGTGAAGAAACTTTTCCTCATCTCGGTCCTAAATGGCTGACCCCTTATCTTGAGACAATGACCCCTAGTTCTGGACTCTCCAGCCAGGGGAAATAACCACTCAGCATCTACCCTGTCAACCCCTCTAAGAAATTTATACATTTCAATGAGTTCACCCCTCATTCTTCTAAACTCCAGAGAATATAGGCCCATTCTACTCAATCCCTCCTCATAGGACAAACCTCTCATCCCAAGAATCAATCTAGTAATCCTTCATTGCACCGCCTCTAAGGCAAGTATATCCTTCCTTAGATAAGGAGACCAAAACTGTACACAGTTTCTTTATTTTCTTCCATCCACCCTCGTGTACCCCTTTATCTTTCTCCTTCCTGGATTTGCAGTGCTCATTGTTCCTCCTTATTTCATTTCTGATGAATGTGTTCATCCATCTCGGGTCACACTTGCTGATCCTGGGTAAATATTTATCCTGTACGCTTAGCGTTATGTCTTTAAAGGCATTCCATTGAAATGGTTTTCAACAATCCCACACCCTCAATCAATTTGCTTAAGCCATTCCCTCATTCTTTGAAGTTAGCCCTTTTGAAATTATACACCTGGCTCCTGGTGCTCAGTATTTCTGAATCCCAGATCAAACGTTATCATTCTGTGGTGGCTATCACCCAAGGATGCCACAGTTCCATTTCTTGTAATGTTGTCTTCGTCACTTACCATTACCAAGTCAATATGCACTGGGTAATGAAGTAGTCATACGTTACATTTACCAACTCAGACTCCAAACCACTTGGATATCCTCAATTTACATTTGGTTGATTGAAGACCCTATTAAAATAACCTTTATGCTTTCACATGCCCTTGTTATCTCTTCTTACAGCAAACAGTCACCTTTCCTATTCTGAACTGGTAGTCTGTAACACACCTCGAATGTTATCTTTGTCCTTTTTACATTAAGGATATCTAACCAGACTAGTTCCTTGTGTAACTTTGCACCTGCCACAGAATTAACATCTATAACCTCCCAGGTATCCCTGACATAGGATTACAACACCTCCTACCCTGCTTACTCTGTCTTTTCTGAACAATCTATCGTCCTGTATGTTTTATTCATCCACTGGGGTCAGTCATGTCTCCAATATTCCCACTACATTGAATGGCCCAATGTTAACAACTGCCTCCAGTTCAAACGTCTTTTCACACCAGAATGCCAGCTACATATTTACATTCTCAATCGGTGTACACTCCTCTTTTGGAGGTACACCACAGAATATTATAGTCAGCCCCTGTCTTTGAGTTTCGGGTAATGCTGGCATATGTGACTTTACACCCCGATGTTATTTCTTCCTATTTTATTTACTTTTCCACGGATTACCACCCGCAGGGTGAGGAATGTCCTCGGAGCTGCTCCCACTCTGCTGCCATAACTTTACCAGAAGTATGGTGGAAACTCCATAAGGTGTAGGGGTGGTTGCAGGAAACATTCACAAGAGCAGATATCTAACTGATCGAGGAGGTAGAGTGATTTGAACATGCCTGGCACTGCAATGCAAGAGTGTTGTCTAACTCATCGACACAGAGGCTGTTTGCATTAGGTCATCAAATAATCATATTTGCCCCCATGTTAATTTTCTTTCTTTCTCCTTCATTCGCTGAGAGTGAGTTTCCCTCTTTTTTCAAGTAGTTCTCGGGTCTTCTCTGCACCAGCCCCAGATGTGATGATGGTGATGGTGGGGTGGAGGGGAGGGGGTGGGGGCAGTGACCTGCTTCCAGGCCTCTACCAGTGCAGCTCTGAGACCAGATGCTGAGAGGATAGCAACAAAATCCTTTCCTCGCTCGGGGGAGGTACCTGGTCTCAACTCGGTTCTTCCCCGATGCTGGTGATATTTCTGACCTACCCAGTCTCCTGCAAATAAAGAACTCAATTGTGATAGAAGTGAACAGATTTATTAAGAAACTGGTGTCGTTTCTCCCCCTCTTTAAACTGCACTTCAATTCCCCCATCCTCACTGTTCTTTTTCCCTCTCTCTTTAAATTAGCATCTATTCTTTGTCTACAAGGCTTTGAAGCACCTTAACACATATCTCCCTTAAGGAACACCGTAGAAATACATGTCGTATTTAGGGAGCTTTCAAGGGATGTTGGGAAATGTATATTAATAGAGGCCCCTATAGTAATCCCAACAAGCTGATTAATTAATGATCGGCAGCAAACAGTTGGACGCAGAATTTTCTTTCCTTTCAATGTTCCCTTTTTCTTTACTTTTTGTTACTGTACACAGTACCTTGATATGTGGCCTTGAAGCCCAGCAAACTGTTGGTCTCATCAGTCTGGAACTGGAGCCACATCTGATTGCTCACACTCACAATTAGGTCAGGAACACTCATACCCGTCAAACTGCCAGGCAGAAAATCGGAAAAACTGATTAGTACAATCTGATTTCATTCCAAAATGTCAGAAAATTAAACTGAATTCATTTAATGATGGAGTTTCGGATGTCACAGAAAGTGAAGTATAATTGAAAAGTGAAGTTGATGACGATGTGATGAATTAATTAAGCCAGTTATCCAAGAGTGAATAATTTAGCAACCACCTTTTGAATTCTCTCAATATTGTGAACCAGAATTCTCAACTCAACACTTAGTGACAAAGATTACAATTATTAAGCAGCAGCTTTAAATTTCAGAGGGGAATTTCAGAAATTCCTCTTCTTTTAGATTTTGACAGCGGTTACTTGCCTCCCTCAGGATATTAAATAAATTTAAACGAGTTCATGCCAGTGAGAATTGCACGTGGCCCAGTAGAAGGATGGGGCTGAGGCACATTGTAAATAACAATGTAAGGACAGGGAGCTGGTGCCTAATGCAAAGTGGTGCTTCAGATAAAATCAGTGCCTCTTGCACTTATTGAGTTCCCCACTGTGAATGTAAAAAAAGTAACACTGGAACATCAATCTTGAGAACCTGCAGCATAACTGAAGATAAATCACCTCCTTCTTGAGCACAAAATTCACAGAAAGGTAAGGGGAGGGTTTAACTCCCTCCACTCAGTGGAAACCAGGAGTTAAAATCAAAATGGTCAACTTACCATTCTTTTTTCTTCCCAACAGCGATCTTAAAGTCAGGTAGCTGGGGCACCCGTGGGACTCAGGCAGAAGCGCCATGCGTGTACGCTAATCGGGGTCCTATTATGTATATAGGACCCCAAAGCCATTTTTACGGCCTGCTGAGCGACATCGTCCACCGTGGACACTCCACTCAGTAGCAGATGTCAGACCAGAAGCGGAGACCCTCCAAGGTAAGTTTTTAAAGAAAAACTTAACAGTCTGGAGCAGGATACCCTACAAAAATAGTTTGGATCATGCAGTACCGGGCTCCTCTGCGTTCCATGTTCCTGAAACCCTTGCGAACCCACCCCCGTCCAGAGGTTGCGCGATATTGTGCCAGCCCGAACTCAGCGAAGTGCCTTTGGACACCTATTTGGGGCAGGCAGTTCGCCGGCTCCATTTAAATAGGCCTGGTTGGTATGCCCACGTGTTTCGCCCGGGAGTTAACAGGCCCCCTTTAGTTGCTAAATTTGGTTGGGTGGCTCTCTCTCATTTGTGCTAATACCTGATTAGCAGATGTGAGCTCCCTACTTGGGCCAGAAAAGTCTTCCCACTGCCCTCAAGTTATGGTGGAATTCTACTGGGAGTGTGCAGGTATCTAAAATTACCTGTATTATTTGCTGTTTGTCACGTTAAAAAAAATCATGAAGAATTACATATAAATGGAATTATTTGATGAGAATGTTGCATAATTAAATACATTTTGCATCTAATGTAATTCTTGTAATAGCAGAGACATTACTCACACGTGAAGCACAGTTTTCTGTTCACCAGGCTGCCCTCCATCCCCAACTGTTAACGTATCATAGCCTCGTTCCAATTCAAATTCATCAAAAGTGAGCTTGATGACCTATCGGAGAGAGAAGTTAACATGTTGATAAAGTTATCGACAGCAGATGTGAAAAATGATGAGAGCAGATTCAGTCAGACCTGGTTATTAACTGTATGGAGCAGTTAAGCAGCTCCCCTCACCAGGGGAATCATCTCAACATGATTCTATGTTTAATGCAGCCTCCACCAGGTCAGCAGCAACACTTTTCTGTAATGAGCACCCAATTTGAGTTCAGTGTTAAATTTGGACCACGTTATGGGTGGTAGGCTGAAGACATTTTAGCCTCCCCTCCGTCCTGACACCAATTCCACCTCCCCCTTCTTCTTCTTCCTCTGTACTGAAGAATGTTTGGATAGGCACAAGGACAATTCTTACAACAGCGTTTTAATATTCAGGTTTTTAAAATGTCCTGATTCAGAAAGAGTTTTTGAGAGCAGGTTCCACCTAATGAGGCATTATTCAATGGAACACTTATTTCCTTTCTATACACATATGGATCATAGAGGTTTTGCGTCATGAGCACATTTTTACTAGGGGTTGGGTTGATACTGATCCAAACTCATTTCGATTTGGACCTTTATAGCCAGAGTAGAGACCTTTGTCCAATTAGGCAAGGCTAGACGCAAAACCACTGGCAAGGCATTACCCCTCAAAAAGGGACCTTTTTATAAACATTCTGAAAGGAACAATAAATTGCTGACGTTACTGTATTGGTTTTGACTCTGTGTATACCACAAGCATTTTACAAAGCCATTTCTGGTGACAATTGTCTTATGTCCAATACTGTTAAGGAAACTGAACTCTGTGCAACTTTTCCCCTGCTGATTAGATACTTTTCAGTTATGTACTTTTACTTGGAGAAAGAGGAGGAAAACATTTCTAATATCACAAACCAGCATCCAAATAAAGTAGAACTGCACATTTCAGTAAGGTTTTGTCTTACCATTAACAAGGCACAATGATGATATTTCAGCCAATAGGAATGCTGCATTTCAATACCATCACATGTATAAATATGAATGCATCAACTGAACAGACGTGAACAGGGAAATTCACCTGAAGCCATGCACATTAACTGACACAACAGGCACTCATATTAGTGAGTTCTGACTGGTTCATTAATACCCATAAACAAGCAGTTTAGCTCAGCCTCAGATGATAGAGAAGAATGGACAGTAGGGAGTGATGCAACGCTTGATTAGGTGATAATTTATCAAAGGACTCATAAATCAACACATTAAACCTTGAGTAACTGACTAACTAGGAATATCTCCAAGAGGAGGAATTTTTAATTTTCTTGAATAATTTTTACTGCAAATGCAATGGAATGAGATACTCTAGTTTATGTCATGGCAGAATTCTTTATTGCAGTATAGAGCTGATCTTCCTGTCCCTTGCTTCCATGAAATGTCCATTGTCCCAGGTTCAAAGAGCATAGAAAGGAGGTAGAGGCCTAGTTTGCTGGGTATTGTCCCTTTCACTTTGCTCCTGAACTTTAAGGGCTTCGGCGTGGGGGAGCTGGGCTGCGTCTTCAGTCAAAGCAGGCCCACCACAACTTGTAAATGAGGCTGGATTTGAAGTTCCCTACCACCTGCCTCAATTTCTTTTGACATCTCAGACATTGAGAGAGCCAGTACAGGCGTGATGGGCCGAATGGCTTCCTTCTGTGCTGTGAAATTTCTATGGCGATAGGACAAGAAAAACCTGCCTCTATAAGCCAGTAATACTCTCAAAAGGTGTGTGCTGATCCAGGTTTTTAGCACCGCTATTGATTTTAGCAACCAGCTGTGCTTCATCTCATATCTTGTTCCAACTGAAGGCTCTCTTCCCACAGCCGCTTGCCAAAACGTCAGCGGATAGCTGTTTCCCAGAATATTAATGAAAGTCACTTCACTTGTGATCCCATTTATCCCAGAATTTAACCAATGTCCTTTGACCACAAAGCCTTCAAGACAGTCAATTTAATTAGTTCATGACTAAATTAAATCTAGTGAGATTTATTTTCTTATTAAAACCTTTTAGGCCATTTATTGATGTAGAACGTAATGGCGCGGAACAAGTCTACAGCTCCGCCAAGTTATTATGAGATAATTTTTTTATCCCAATAAAAAGAGTTTTATTTTGTAAGACATTTCCATTAACTTGAAGCCCCCTTCCTCTTACTGACTGAGTTGGAATACAGCACTCAAATTATATTGGCAAGTAGCAATTATGAGACAGTTTTTAAAAGGTTAGATAGATGTGTCTTGTATAGAATATATGTCCCTTCAAAGATCAAACATAAACTCACAGCGTACGTTATCTGTATGAGAAATAACCCAGATCCCTGATGTTCAATTTGTTTAAGTATCTAAATTCAAGGATGTTCTGCCTCTTCAAGACCAAAGTAATCAAATACTCATAACAGCAAGTAAGAATTCCAACAAACTGTCTCTTAATATTTATTGGTTTTATCAGAAATTCAGATTTCCAATATAAATATTAATTCAAAATTCTGTCTACGACAGGAAATTGCTTTGAGGAGATGTGATTTTCGGAAAAGCAATCTGTAGGAGTGAGTAAGTAGAGCAGGACGCCATGTATCGTGAAGCAGAGTTCAAATATTAACTTCCAGTACATTGCTGTAAATAAATTTCCTCCCATTCAGCCTGCACTTTCCCACCATGCTGAAACGAAACTTCCTCATTTTCCAGCTGGTTGCTTTCCTATTTTTCACAGCATTACAAATGCCAGATTAACATTCCAGAGTTTGATCTGATTCCCTAAATTTAAAAGGGT
The DNA here is from genome assembly GCF_035084215.1 of Heptranchias perlo. Classification (NCBI taxonomy): domain Eukaryota; kingdom Metazoa; phylum Chordata; class Chondrichthyes; order Hexanchiformes; family Hexanchidae; genus Heptranchias; species Heptranchias perlo. The sequence goes on along the minus strand of NC_090350.1, from coordinate 18,021,170 downwards.
TGAGGACAAAGTGGCTCTCTCAGAGAGCGAGCATGAGCACTGTGTGTCGAATAGCCCCCATCTGTGCTGTGAAATTCTATGGGGTGGATTTTGGTCTCTGCCTGGGCAGACTCTGGTGAGGTGGATCAACAGCCCGATAGTGAACCTGTTCAATTTTTGTTCCGTTGGTTCTATAAAGGAAATGCAATACCTTTGCCAGATTATCACTGACTCAGAGAAGAACAAAATCTACACCAATTATTCTATCACAGTTAAAGATGAAAACCAGACCTTATGGCTAGCTAGGCTATGATGGTGAATTTAATTACTTACTGGACATGGCAAACATTCAAGAAAATCCTGCTGGCTGAGTTTCCCTTTAAGGATAAGCAACTATTTCAGAAAAAAATACAGCTAACTGAACAATAATGAACAAGTACAGTGTAGTGGAATTCAATTCGTGGAAGATGTATGGATTTTAAGGCAACAATCTGTTTCCCACAGATTATTAGAAATCTTTTTCGGAGGGTGTGAAACTGACCACGGAAAGAAATGAATGTCCGGTTAGTTTCAGGAGTGTCTGGTTAGCATTTAAACATGGTGCCTTCTAGCCACTCTCAACAAGGTTAATTACATTGCTATGACTAAATTTAATGATCTTTTTGAACTTTCTTAATCTACTTTATTGCTTGCGTAGACGGTAAGCGCCAGAGACTGGATGGGCCGAACGGCCATTTCCTGTGCTGTAGCTTCTATGTACTATGCACAAAGAATGGGAGGGAGGTTTCGCTCCAGATAAAACCTTGCTACAAAGGTATACTTATACTTAGTACATACAATTTAAACAGTAGGAAAGGTGCAATTTGCTGCTTTTTACAGTGAAAAAATGCCCATGAATGGTATACATCAGATAGCAAATGAACCCTTTAAAAATATATATCTACAATTACATTCAAAAAAGGAAGCTCCTTGGAAGAAGTCATGGTACTTTCTGGCTGTTACGTTTTTTTTTAAAAAAGTATTGCTTTAAAACTTTTTTGCAGTTACACGTAAATAGACAGACAGCTGGAGAGGCAGGCTGGGAAGAGAGAGCCAAATCAAAAGAAATATCGGAAAAAAAATCTCATATTGTTGTGCGCACTGCATTGGAGATCTATTATTGCCATCTTGATTACTCACAATTCATAAGACACAGTCATAAACCATGACATTCTGTTTCTAATATGCATGGTAGATTTTGAACTGGAAATACATCATATTTGTAGATTTTTTCTTTAAGCACAATAAAGTTGCTCTTTGATGTGCTTCAGGTTTTTGCTAAATTCAAAACCATACAGGGCCAAGAAAGCGTCAAAGCTTTTAGTTCCCTCCTCATTTCCTGTGAAGAACAAGGTTTCCATCGAAGTACTGAGGACCTGAAGGCATAATTGCTTTATATATTTTACAGTAAATATTTAAATTCAGGAAGAATCTGCTTAACCTGTGAATGAGAAGGCTAACCTTAACTTACAGAAAACATGAACAGCCCAGTCTGAAGCATGCACGAGTCAAATATGTATTGTAGAAGATAAATCATTCACCGCAAAAATGAGATCCTTGAACATGTGGTTTTCATGTTAACAGAGGGCATCAGAACCACTTTCTACAGAATTTCCGAGGGAGTGTCATGTTAACACATACAAAAAAAGATTGCAACAGGCTGCTCGTTTTACTGACTCACGTCATATCTCATCAGTTTAAATAGGCAAGACATTAATTTAGCTGTTTTTCAAGAGGATATGATTGAACAAGGGCCACTTAATGAACAAGAATGGTGGATGATGCATTTAATTAGTAAATCCAGAAATTTTCATCCAAAAGCACTTTTTCCTCAGACTAATTAATTTATTTCTTTTAAATGCCGATTAGATTTGAATGTGCTAAGAGCCTGGAACCATGTTGCTTAGCAACCACCCGCAAACATTAAAAACTATTAAGCAGTCATATTCTGACTGTTAATTAATCATTAGTTCCTGGATGTCACAATTCGATCACAGTATTCTAAAAAAAAAGACTTTTCCTTTACATTTCTTCCTGTATATTCTCCCGCTGTGTCCTCAGAGTGAAAATACACCAAGTATGGAAACATTAAATGATATTATCTTGCTACATATAGTAAACAACCTGCTACAGCTCATTAACTCACACATGCCATTTCCCACAAAGAGCCCCAAACATTGAAAATCACGAGATTGGGGATACTTGCTGCATCCCTATATATGGTGCACATCGCCTGACTGTTTTGTTTGATGCACTCTTATACCCATTCAAAAATCACTAGAACCATGACACGCCTTGTCCTACCCATTTGCTTGCCCTGCTTTGTTTTCCTTTCACTATGGTTACACATGTCATTCATTATTCCCGTCAATACAGTCAGAAGACCACCAGTGATCACTAAACCTTAGGCAGAGTCAATGTCTTGAGGAGAGGTGTGGGGGGAAAACATTGGGGGAAAAAACTGCGTATCTATCCAACTGAAAGTACAAGGGAGCTGGGAGGAGTTACTGAACTTGACAATGCAAGGAAGCTGGGAGGATTTACACCCAACCCAACAGCACAAGAGAGGTGGGAGGAGTTACTGAGCAAGTTACAGTGATTCATCTGGGATGCTTCAGTGATTGTGTCAGTTCAGACTGCATGCAGGTTACATCACCTCTTATCCATCAAATGACACAGTGGCCCCGATATTTTTGGGGAGGCGGGGAGGGAATGGGGAAGCACGTTAGCAGAGGGGGGAACCCTGAAATCCCTGGGACGCGGAGTTCCTGCCGAATTTAACCGTTGTTTCAACTGATACAGCATTGCCACCATCCAATCTCCAATGCACCTTTCTCCTGCCTCTCATACCCACTAACCAAAGCTGCTCACTGTTGGCAACCAGCATCGCAATGATTTTGGAATCAGACTGGCAACACTTTCTTAAGTTGATCAGTTCATATCACTTTGGACACCACCGCTATCTATTTCAGGTGAATCGATGGAACAGGTATTGTGACAAATAATTACCGCAAATAACCTCCACTCTTCAGTAACTTAAATGTCGGAGTCAGGGTTCAGTTCTAGGACCACTGCTCTTTTTCATTTATATTAATAACCTGGACTTGGGTATACAGGGCATAATTTCAAGGTTTGCAGATGACACGATACTTGGAAATGTAGCAAGCAGTGAAGAGGGTAGTAACAGACTTCAGGAGGACAAAGACAGACTTTCTTTCCCAGCGACGATAAAGGAACGGTGATATATTTCCAAGTCGGGATGGTGTGTGACTTGGAGGAGAACGTGCAGGTGGTGTTGTTTCCATGTGCCTGCTGCCCTTGTCTTTCTAGGTGGTAGAGATCGCGGGTTTGGGAGGTGCTGTCAAAGAAGCCTTGGCGAGTTGCTGCAGTGCATCCTGAGGATGGTACACACTGCAGCCACAGTGTACCGGTGGTGAAGGGAATGAATGTATAGAGTGGTGGATGGGGTCCCAATCAAGCAGACTGCTTTGTCCTGGATGGTGTCAGGCTTCTTGAATGTTGTTGGAGCTGCACTCATCCAGGCAAGTGGAGAGTATTCCATCACACTCCTGACTTGTGCCTTGTCGATGGTGGAAAGACTTTGGGGAGTCAGGAGGTGAGTCACTCGCTGCAGAATACCCAGCCTTTGACCTGCTCTTGTACCCACAGTATTTATATAGCTGGTCCAGTTAAGTTTCTGGTCAATGGTGACCCCCAGGATGTTGATGGTGGGGGATTCGGTGATGGTAGTGCAATTGAATGTCAAGGGGAGGTGGTTAGACTCTCTCTTGTTGGAGATGGTCATTGCCTGGCACTTGTCTGGCGCGAATGTTACTTGCCACTTATCAGCCCAAGCCTGGATGTTGTCCAGGTCTTGCTGCATGCGGGCACAGACTGCTTCATTATCTGAGGGGTTGCGAATGGAACTGAACACTCTGCAATCATCAGCGAACATCCCCATTTCTAACCTTATGATGGAGGGAAGGTCATTGATGAAGCAGCTGAAGATGGTTGGGCCTAGGACACTGCCCTGAGGAACTCTTGCAGCAATGCCCTGGGGCTGAGATGATTGGCCTCCAACAACCACTACCATCTTCCTTTGTGCTAGGTATGACTCCAGCCACTGGAGAGTTTTCCCCCTGATTCCCATTGACTTCAATTTTACTAGGGCTCCTTGGTGCCACACTTGGTTAAATGCTGCCTTGATGTCAAGGGCAGTCACTCTCACCTCACCTCTGGAATTCAGCTCTTTTGTCCATGTTTGGACCAACGCCAAGGTGTGTAGGTCTGGAGCCGAGTGGTCCTGGCGGAACCCAAACTGAGCATCGGTGAGCAGGATATTAGTGAGTAAGTGCCGCTTGATAGCACTGTCGACAACACCATCCATCACTTTGCTGATGATTGAGAGTAGACTGATGGGGTGGTAATTGGATGGATTGGATTTGTCCTGCTTTTTGTGGACAGGACATACCTGGGCAATTTTCCACATTGGCAGGTAAATGCCAGTTTTGTAGCTGTACTGGAACAGTTTGGCTAGAGGCGCGGCTAGTTCTGGAGCACAAGTCTTCAGCACTACAGCCTGGTGTTGTCGGGGCCCATAGCCTTTGCTGCATCCAGTGTACTCAGCCGTTTCTTGATATCACGTGGAGTGAATCGAATTGGCTGAAGACTGGCTTCTGTGATGGTGGGGATATTAGGAGGAGGCCGAGGTGGATCATCCACTCGGCACTTCTGGCTGAAAGTGGTTGCAAACGCTTCAGCCTTGTCTTTTGCACTCACGTGCTGTACTCCACCATCATTGAGGATGGGGATGTTCACAGAGCCTCCTCCTCCCGTTAGTTGTTAAATTGTCCACCACCATTCACGACTGGATGTGGCAGAACTGCGGAGCTTTGACCTGATCCGTTGGTTGTGGAATCGCGTTATTCTGTCTATAGCATTTTGCTTCCGCTGTTTAGCATGCATGTAGTCCTGAGTTGTAGCTTCACCAGGTTGGCACCTCATTTTTAGGTACGCCTGGTGCTGCTCCTGGCATGCTCTTCTACACTCCTCATTGAACCAGGGTTGATCCCCTGGCTTGTTGGTAATGGTAGAGTGAGGAATATGCCAGGCCATGAGGTTACAAATTGTGCTGGAATACAATTCTGCTGCTGCTGATGGCCCACAGTGCCTCATGGATGCCCAGTTTTGAGCTGCTAGATCTGTTCTGAATCTATCCCATGGTATGCTTGGCTTTATAAACAGAAGCATAGAGTACAAAAGCTTTACTAGAATGGTACTAGGGATGAGGGATTTCTCTTATGTGGAGAGACCGGAGAAGCTGGGATTGTTCTCCTTAAAGATTGAAGGTTAAGAGGAGATTTGATAGAGGTGTTCAAAATGATGAAGAGTTTTGATAGAGTCAATAAGGAGAAACTGTTTCCAGTGACAGAAGGTAACCAGAGGACACAGATTTAAGATAATTGGTAAAAGAATCAGAGGGGAGATGAGGAGAATTCTTTCTATGCATCACGCTGTTATGATCTGGAATGCACTGCCTGAAAGGGTGGTGGAAGCAGATTCAACAGTAACTTTAAAAATCGAATGGATAAATACTTGAAGGGAAAAATTTGCAGGGCTATAGGCAAAGAGAAGGGGAATGGGACTAATTGGATAGCTCTTTTTGTGTTGTATCATTCTATGATTCTAATAGGTTTAGATGAATGGAGGTGGGTGGAGGCTCGTGTGGAGTATAAATACTGGCATAGACCAGTTGGGCCGAATGGCCTCTGTCTCTGTAAATTTTATGTAATTCTATGTAAGGCAGCAGTATTATTCTATGTGATGCTCAATGCATTATTCTGCTTTTAAGCTGGTGCTATGAATCATTACTTAACAATGAGACTTTGTGGCCCTAAACAGAGTCACATAACATTTAGGCTTAGAATTTGTCAATACTGGCTGGAAATTCCCAACACTATGCCTTGTTGAAATTTGCAACTCATGCTCCAGGTTACAGATGGAGGAGCAGGCCCATGTGGAGGAAACGTCAGAGAATATTTCTAACTTTAAATAACCAATTTGGTGATTTCTTCTTTCCAGATTAATGCAATTTCTAATGCATTTATTTCATTATACGTGTTATTTCTGGCTATATTCACTCACCTGAGTGAAGAAATTGAGTGATTTGGTTGGTCGGTTTTGTGATACTTGCTAATTAGCTTTGAAAGTAAATCGAGGAATTTACTCATTTTTCTGGTGATTCTTTGTTCCTCACTGGTTCTTGTATGTTCAAATACAGTCAATTAGATGTTTAGTAACTTAACAGAGAAGTATTTATTTCAACCAATCAATCATTCAATCTTACCATATGGATGGGTAATGCTTTGAGCTGAATTCAGGTGGTGGTAAGGTGCTATAATTAGTCTCAGCACCCTTGAATATGCTGAAGCTTATCAGCCAAGCTTCTTGCTTCTGATTGCTACTCTGATACCATCCTCATCTCAGAGTAGCTGAGTTGACCCCACTTCTCCCTGTTTGAATAGCCTGCAGACATTTATTGTGTTCCAACCCTACATCCGAGCTTGCACACTCTGTCCTTCTGATTAGAATCATAGAAAATAGGAGCAGGAGTAGGCCATTCGGCCCTTCGAGCCTGCTTCGCCATTCAATATGATCATGGCTGATCCTCTATCTTAATACCTTATTCCCGCTCTCTCCCCATACCCCTTGATGCCTTGTGTGTCTAGAAATCTATCTAGCTCCTTCTTAAATATATTCAGTGACTTGGCCTCCATAGCCTTCTGTGGTAGAGAATTCCATTGGTTCACCACCCTCTGAGTGAAGAAATTTCTCTTCACCTCAGTCTTAAATGTCCTACCCCATATCCTAAGACTGTGACCCCTTGTTCTTGTTTATGTTCACACATAGGGAGTGGTTACTTGGGCAAGGTATTGGGAAGGTGGCCAGCACTTGTGGAACTGCATCCCAAGATGGTTCAAAGCCTTCAGGAGGAGGAAGAAGAGGGGAGAAAGGTGACAATAAAAAAGCCCAAAATTGCTGATTTTCCTGAACATCCTTTTAAAATAAAAGTGAATATTTAGCAGTAAGTCACTAAGTCGTTAATAATGCATGAGCTGAACTAAGGTCCCAGGCCCAGACCCTGGTGTCTAACCTGAATCAAGGAAGATTAGGCATAATGATGAGATTACTTTTTGCAAATAAAGCAACAGAATGGAATTGTTAAAACCTGGTTTTAAAACTACATGGAGTACTCGTTTGAAGCAGAAAACACACACCAGTCTGGAGAAAAATACAATACAAACACACACAAAAATGGAAATTGGGAGCTCATGTATTATTATTAGTATTACTCTATTACTCTGCCAAAAATGCTACACCTAAACAACAGGCTCATTTAAAAAAAAATGCATCTAAATACTCTATAGAGATCAAATTAAACAGAACAGGTTTATTCTGAAGTGTAGCACAGCCCTGTGACAATCAGTTACACAGGACCTTCATAGACAAAAAAGGGAGAAGCCTGGCAGGAACAGAGAAGAGGTGGACACAATCTAACAGAAATGCTCCTTGATCTTTAACACCATTCAAATTGAAGCCTTGTTGCAGATTTGCAGCAAATGGGTAAGAAAGGAGCTGTGTGCAGCTATTTGCTCTGACAGTAGTTCAACATTAAGGATGCCCATCTTTTGATGATGTGGAGATGCCGGTGATGGACTGGGGTTGACAATTGTAAACAATTTTACAACACCAAGTTATAGTCCAGCAATTTTATTTTAAATTCACAAGCTTTCGGAGGCTACCTCCTTCGTCAGGTGAACGATCGTTCACCTGACGAAGGAGGTAGCCTCCGAAAGCTTGTGAATTTAAAATAAAATTGCTGGACTATAACTTGGTGTTGTAAAATTGTTTACATCTTTTGATCTCAGAGATAGCACGGGACACCTCTGAATCAGCAGATTGACACCAAGCAGCCGGTTGTCAATCTCCTGTCATTTTCTGCCGAGAGGACTCTGCACATGGGTTCTTTAACCCTTAGAAGACTAGAACCCTCGTCGTCATTAGCTAGCACTGTGTTATATCTGGTCCTAGAACTGCTGTGGTCTTGTCAGAATAACTTGAGCAAACACTTTGTATTCTTAAAGTTTTGCTTCAGCAAATGTGACCAGGCCAGCCTTTCCTTTAATAATGCCCTATGTTAGTTCATTCTCAACTTGATGAAGCTAGGCGCAATCATTTTTTTTCACAATACATTTCTTTACAGACAAGTTTATGTTCACTCTCTTTCAGCCAATGCCACATGGAAGGCTTGTTGATAAAATGTAGGCCCATGGTATTAAAGGGAAAGTGCCAGAATGGGAAGCAAATTGATTAGAGGGCAGGAAACAGAGAGTCGTGGTTAATGGATTTTTTTTCCAGAGTGGAGTAATGCTTGGTTTTATAAATACAGGTACAAAAGCAAAGGGATAATGCTAAAAACCTATACAGATCATTGGATAGACCGCAGTAAGAATATTGCATACAATTTTGGGTGTGTTACTTTAGGAACGGTGTCAAGATCATGGAGAGGGTGCAGAAGAGATTCACGAAAAAGATATCCAAGATGACAGGCTTTAGTTATGAGGAGAGTCTGGAGAAAGAGGAGCTCTTTTCATTAGAACAAAGAAGATGTGAGTGTGACTTTGGTGCAGAAGGAATATTATTGTCCTGAGGAGGTTCATGTTGTCTGATAAACTGGGAGAATATTTAACAAACTTCTAACTCCCAGGATCAGCACAATCTTCCTCAGATTGAGGTCAGAAGTATAAACTTAGAATTAAACATGGGGAGGATGCGAGTCAGCAACCTCTGGTACAGTATGATGAACAGAAAAATCACAAAGGAGTTTCTAAATATAACATTCCGTGTTATTCGCATAATGAATAAACTCTTGTTATTCCAAATGTTTCCTCCACTGGTCTTGCCTGTGGCTGGACAACCTGCTTCTCGTCATCTACCTGCTACATGAAAACTGCCAGGAGCCTCTCTCCAGCATCCCAAGTGCAGGCAATTGGGACTAGCTTAGTGGTATAAACTGGGCGACATGGACATGTTGGGCCGAAGGGCCTGTTTCCATGTTGTAACTTCTATGATTCTATGATTCTATCTACTCCAAACAATCCCCCAGCATTTAAGTTGGGAATGTGAAGTCGGCAGAGTCGAGCTCCAACCTGCAGGACACCACTGATTGTCGCAATGTGTTGGTGCTCCAACGGTCTGTGCTTTTCACACCTTTCACACATGGGTTCATTGAGGGTCTTGTAGTATATTTTCTCTTTTGCAAGAGAAAAATGTAAAGGGTCCTACAAATATGGCCTGGCAAGAACCACCAAAACTTGCATAATGAGTAGTAGGAAGTATGAATCTCAGTTAAATCTGGGTGCGAACTCACAGTAATCCAGTTGGAATCCCTGACATTTTAACACCAGGTCTACTGGAGAGGAACTTATTTCTGGTTTAGCTGCTCAGATCTACGTGCAACTCCAGTAACAAAGGATGGAACATTCAACTTTGGCAGGAGTGTAAAACAGACAATATCAGATCAGCCGTCCATTATACATTGAAGTCAATGGAAAGGAAAAAATAGCCAGGGTGTGTAATGGGCAGATGATTCAATATTGCCCATTTTCACCAACACCGGCGAAAGATTAATTTGCATACCTTCATCATGGTGTCGCTTTGGGCAGCGTCCAACACTAGTGTCAAAAAGCCATCACTAACATTGTAAAAGTCTGAATTATATAGAATTACTTTCTGAGGTTAACCTCCCTACCAGATGTAGTTTTATTTTTGAGCGATATTGGCCAGAAAATTCCTCACAGCTTCTTCCGCTTCGCCGGCGTTACTTTCACATGCGTTAACAGGGTTTCTGTCGCAATTCCAGCAAAGAAATGCCAACAGAGCAGGAGGATCTCTGAGGAATTTCCTGGTCACTGTGTCGTTATACTAGTGATTTCACTCTGACATGATGCCTCACTCGCAGAGCTTCTTTGCTCCTTTGGGAACGTCCATTGGGAAGGCCATTCTAGCTGCTTAGTCATTCTGAATGTGTGAGGAGGGGGGCAGGGGTCTGAAAACTTTCAGGTGGACTGAGACTGGCAGAACTGTGGTTACGTATAGTGCAGGTCTCAGTAAAAAAAATTGCAATTAAAAAAAATTGCTTGGAAAATCACCGAACCCCAGAAATCTCAGTTACACCAATATCAGGAGATTTTGGGCCGCGCTGTACCTAAATTTTCGGTGTGGAACTACGCCAGCGTATTATTTGTTAAATCCAGGAAAGTTGCGTGAGCTGGTCATTTGTATGGGGCGGAGCAACGTAAATGAGTGGTGGTGGGTTTTGGCAAACAGATCTCGGAAGTGGCGAGGAAATTAGCGTGTACCAACGTTTCCATGTAAAACCAACTTAAAATTAGCCACAAGCAAATTTCCTTGGTTAAAGCAGCACAACACCACTCTTATGCTATAGTTACACTGAAACATTCTGGGAAATTCTAGGCCATTAATCTCAATGCATCAAAATGTGATAACATGAGAAACTTGAAAACCAACTTTGGCGGTCATTAAGATTTATTTACCTGAGTGAAAAAAGACAAAGTGTGTAACCTGGAATCGATTAGGAAATGTTTTAGCTTGGAAGACCAAGAGGCCAGACCAAAGACAGGCTCAAGGGACAACCGACAGGATTCTTTGCCACCTCAACTGTGCAATGGTACCAGACACATTTCAAATTAATCTTCAGATACACTGAGGTTGGTTCCAAGCCTAATGGAAAATAACCCAGACAATACCATTTGAAAACCAAATATTGGGTCTTTTAGTTTAATTATGGCCATTTTTGCTGGATTTACAATGCAATATATATGTAGGCTATTTAAGATTTAATATACTGAAGTAAATAACTATACGCGTCCTCAGATATATTTTTCTCCACATCATTCTGAACAAGACATGCAATTCCACCAAACACTTCGCCCTTCTAAATAGACAGTACTCTGGATGGTGATGGGATGAATGAACTGGAGTTACAGTATACTATATTGCATGGCTTTCTTGTTTTCAACTGTTTTTTCATAAGATGCCAGGTTCTGAATTTGAAATTAAATGTCAGTTTTAATTTAGCACTTCACAACATAACTGAATGTTGTCAAGCGTAATAGGCATATTGTATTATTTAAGCCTAATATTTTTCTAGATATGTGTAGTTTCAAAGGCTATAAGAACTAATCTACTAATATTCAACCTTCCTATAACTTATTGTACCCAATTCACAATTAGGTAAATCCAGAGTTTCATGAAAATAAACAAACAGAAAAACTGATGGCAGACAAAAAAATGCAATTGTTCTGTGAAGCTTCTTCTGCCTAATGGATTGGTGCTGCAGCTTGCTAAATTCAAATTGCTTAAAAATCTCAGCAGTATCTAATACCTCCTTGCCCTAAATTTATACTTAGATTCCTGACAGGATGCATTGAAAGGAAGATTGAACCTTTGCTTGGAGAGGTAATGCTGTGACAGTATAATGCATTACTCAGTATGTATTTGGAACATTTTGTCCAAATCCATCATCTGAAGGTGTAGATTGTGAAGGAGATTTGGGGAAGATTGTTGGGTCAGCACTTAGATTGATTCCTAGGTTCACCTCAAAAAGCTATACAGAGACGTTAAAAGAACTTAAAAAGATGTGCCATTTTCCAAATCCAATACAAACAGAACAAGCATCAAAGATCTAGGACCAATTCAGGGGTTGGCTGCCCAGAGCCCAGGCCTCAGACCGAGAAGGGAGATACTAGGTTTAATTCACAGTTCGACTGGCCAACCCTTAGTATAAAGAGCTGGGTGAGTCAGAGGTCAAGCATTTAGCTACCTGTCCAGGCAAGCAATGACACAAACACACAGATCTGGAGTATAAGACAGTCATGGTGAGTGAAAGCTCTCTGCTTATAATTAGTGTCAATTTCAAAAAAATTACTGTTGGGAGAAGTGTATTTAACCCGTTAATAGGGATAGCGCGGCATGTTATTTTATTTTCTATTAGAAGGAGTGTTGCAAAGTAGATTAAAATGTTCTTTAAACATTACTATGATTGTTCACATACTATATGTAATAAATTTGTCTGTTGGTTTATAATTGGCCATGTTTCACTACAGTGTTTGGTGGTCCACCTTGCCGAAGAGAACAGTAATGGGGGAACACGCGACATTACAGTGACCAATTCTTCGTTGTTATAACCCCTCCTTCGCCCAGACCACACTTCTGTATGACTTAATATTAAGCAGTAAAGGTAAACACCTGATCATAGAGACCATCGGGTCCGCTTACGGAAGAGAACTGTAGTGCTGAACCGAGAGAATATTGAGTGCAGTCCTGAAATTTGTAATGGTTATATTCTATGTATTACATGCCTTAAGCTATTTAACTCATAGGTCGATGGCTTAAAACAATTTTTGAAAGCTTAAAGTGTAAAGAAATATGACAGTATCACCTGGAGGTATGGAACATTGCTTAGATTTAGCAACAGTGGTGGTGTGTGAGAGGGGGAAAACAGAAAGTGATATTTTGCCTCTGAATTTCCCTCCTGTGAAAAGTGATTCATAAAAATTGTGAAAATAGTATTTAATGTAACTGCTTAAAATTGTCATCGGAAGTGATAACATTTCCTATTAATAAATAATTCATAATAGGTAACAGGAGAACAAAAATACAAAGAAAATACCAGAATAAATTTCGGCAATTATTCAATTCCAAGGTTAAAAAGTGGAGTCAAACTATACTCAAGGCTGTCAATGCAACAACCATTGACTCGTGAAGAAAAACAATTGAAGAAGAATTTATTGCAGGAAGAATAAAAGTGTTACAAGACCAAGCATAAATGAGGGTGAGGGAAGAAACTCAGCCATATATATATGGAAGAAAAGAAAGCATCTTTCCTGACCTCAGAACATCCCAAACTGCTTTACAATGAGGTACTTTTGGAAGTGTAGTGACTGTTGCAATGCAGGGAAATGCAGCAGCCAATTTGTGCACAGACCTGTCCCACAAAGAGCAACGAGATAAATGACCAAATAATCTGTTTTATTGGCAGTGGTTGAGGGATGCATGTTGGCCAGGACATTTCATTAAGTGCTGTGGAATCTTTTGCATCCACCTGAGGGCAGACAGGGCCTTGCTTTAACATCTCATCCGAAAGATGGCACCTCTGGCAGGGCAGTACTCAGTACTGCACTGGACTGGCAGCCTAGATTATGTATTCAGGTCTCTGCAGTGGGATTTGAATCCACAAACTTCTGACTCAGAGGTGAGATGTTACCCACTAAGCCAAGGCTGACATTACAATAAACTTAGTCACTGAGTCCATTTGTCAGTTATTGAAGCCCTGCATTCTGGAATTTGACTCCAGTCTCCAGTAACCATGTGATTGTTAATATCATGTGGTTGCCGAGGACCAATCAAATAATACAAACTGATCAGAAAATGGTCATGACATTTATCCTTATGTATCTTCTTCCTCCTTTCTCTCTCACATCTGTGTTGCCTTTTCCCAGACTTCCATCCAATGCCCTACTGGCAGTTATACACCCAGTTTTTCATAGATCCATGAGTCTGCCCTGGGGATAAAGGAGCCAGATTTAGCAGCATATAAGGCAGTAGCTGACATGCTGAATTAAAACAGCGGCAATGTAAAGGCAGTTGAGGTGGTGGTAGTAGAGAGAGAGAGGGAGAGAGAGAGAAAGAAAAAGAAAGACACAGACAGACATTGGTGGGAGACATAGACCCCGCAGAGGGGAAGGGAGAGAAAGCTTATTGTGGGTGGGCATCAGAAATAAACCTTGTTCAGTGGAGGGAAGGAGAAGATATCTTATGGGGTGGGGGGTGGAGGAGAGGCCCCTCTGACAGAGAAGTAAGAGAGGAAGCCAGCAAATGGGATGAAGAATGACCCCTTTTGGGATAGGAAATGAGTGATGGAAAGACCCTCTTCAAGAGGAATAGGGAGAGGAAGGACACAGCTGAGCATGAACTGATCCGGCAGGAAATAGGTAAGCAATGGAACAGGGAAGGCTCCAATGGCAAATAAATAAACAAATGAATGAACAGGATCAGCTCAGGGAAGGGACAATAAATGAAGTAAATGGAAGTGACTGAATCATAGAGATAAACAAAGGTTCTGTGTAGATTGGATGAGGAACCAACATAGTTGCTCGAAGTACTTGGAAGAAAATTGCAGATATGTTTAGAGACAGTGAAGTCACTGTTAAAGATTTTTGATTTGGTTTCCTGGAAATTTAAGTGAAGCAGTAAGCTGTGTGTTCTATCGACATCGTCAGATGCAAACCTTTCAATATACAGACGGATAGGTGAATCATAAAGATGTAGCATATCAGTCCTGGGAAATGGAACAATTTCCTGTTCATGGCTCCTAGTGCTAGCATCAAACTTTCCCAAGTCAGGAACAGCATGACCAGATTCCCCTTTCACTACCCAGGCAACATTAACAAAATCTCAGAAGCATATCTCTGCATCACCAGAATGGATCTTCCTCCAACTCCCACAGCAGGCGTCCTCACGACTCTCTAAGCAAGATTGACAATTAAATGCCAATTAGTTCCAAGTTATGATTAGTTTTTCACCATGGACCTGGGCCTAATAGGTGGATTGAGACTCTCCAAACTGAGTTTGCTTCGGACCCTCATAGCTGGCAGAGAAAGTGGATTTTCAGCCCAGGACATATTTTTGAGAGTTGAAGTTGACTTCTGCAGCTATTAATCTCACTTGCACTGCCCAGAAAAACGTCCACCCCACCGCTATATTTTATAGCTTCAGATTAAGAAATCATGTCATCAGTTTTGTATTATGTATGATGCTAAATTAAGAAGAGTGTCATTTCCTCCCTCTCTTAAACAGTTAGAAAGGTTAAGCTCACTGGTGCAGAGAATTTACAAAATTATCAGATCTCCTACAGTATTAACAGTGTGCTTATTTTTCCCTATTTAGATGCTCTGTAATGTATGTTTGTTGCTTTCAGATGAACTCAGGGGAATAGCACTAAAGCTCTTTGTAAACTACTTTGACTTGTCACTGGCTCAATGGAGGATAAAAAGGCAACACTGCTGATGTGTAATAAAATGTTATTTTCTATAGTTCCCAGATGCAAGGCTGACGGCTTTAATGGGAAATTGTATTACACAAACTGTCTGCAGAAAACAGATCATGCTGGCAGCTTTCTTACAAACTCCTGAACTGCAGAACAAAAAGATACAGATAGCAAGATCAGCAGCACCAGCAATGAGGGACCTCTCTCCCTGATTTCATTAAGACATGAAAACAGCGGATTATATTATACTACGAATGGATGGCATATAGAGGCCATCTGAGAAATGTTCACAAATTCTTAGGATTTAAAAAAAATAAAGGCTTGAAAATCATGACAGCAAAGCAAAGCACAGTAAAGCAATTAGACCCACAGTCCCAGTGACACCAGAATAACTGTAAACTCAATGAAAATGGAGTATATCAGTACCTCAGCACTTTGTGCAAATCAAGCACAAATCATCTGACTCTACAAATGAGTCATGACAACAGATATTTGGCCCATCAAGCCTGCTGTGCTGTTTTTCTTGGCAATTGCCCACTCTTCCTTTAAACAGCCTTTTGGAAGTGCATTCTCACAACCTTTGACTGAAGACATTTGTTCGGAATTCACTTTTAACCAGATTAGTTTGAATTTTAGGATTCTGCCTCTCGTTCTGGAGTCCCCTATGAGAGGAAAGAATTGTTCTTTGTCTGCTCTGTCAAACCCCTTCATTTCAGACACCTGAATCTGATCACCCATTAGCCTCCTCATCTCGAGGGAATATAATCCAAATTTACCCAGTCTTTCATCATTGCAAAGTCCTTTCATCCCAAGTATAATTCTGGTGAATGGAAGTTCTCCAAAGCCAGTATATCCTTCCTCAGGTGAGCCATCCAAAACTGAACACAATTCTCCAAATGATGTCCAGCAGCACTGTTTCATTGCAGTAGTATTTCCTCACTTTTGTATTCCATACTTCATGATGAAGCTCAGCATCCAATTAGCCTTTCTGATCATTTTTTGCACTTATAAATTGGCTTTCAGTGACTTTTGTACCTGAATCCCTAAATCACTTTGTTCACCTGCCCATGCTTCCCTATTCAGATTGTACTCCCGTCGATCATTCTCGCACTGGTACATTGAACATCATCTGCCACTGGATCATCTATTCACTTAATCCATGTTCTTTCATAATGCTCTATTTTCTATTTCAAAGTTCACAATATCTCTTAGCTTGTCATTTGAAAACTTGGGTCTACTTCCTGTTACATGTCCAGGTTTCTTTCTTTATTACGATTTTATTTGGTTTTCATGGGGGTAATTTTCACTTTGGGCATGAGCAGCAAACTGGTAGTTGCGGATTGGCTGCCCGTTATACACACCACCCGATTTCCTTTTCCATTGACTCTCGTAGCTGACCCCCAGCTCCCCATGGTCCAGACAGAGTGTTTAACTGGCTCAGATTATCTCGGTAAATTCATTGTGTGCTTATGGAACCAACAAAGAACCCTTTTCAGTTTAATTCACCTCCTGGTTTTACTGCGTGATCCTCTGTACATTTGGGTTAAAGGAGCAAAGATATCAGGGAATACAGATACATAAATTGCTAAAAGTAGCATCACAAATTGATCAGGCCATAAAGAGTGTAAACAAAGTACTGGGGTCGTTTCTAGAGGAATAGAATACAAAAAGACAAAAATATTAAATTTATATAGAACCTTGGTTCGATCACACTAAAAGTACTATGTGAAGATCTGGTCTCCATATTACATATTTAAGCACTGGAAAAGTGCAAAAAAGATTTACAAAGATGTTATCAGAATTGAGATGATGCAACTATCAGGAAAGACTGAGCAGGCTGGGGCTTTTTCCATGGAAAAGAGAAGACTGAGAGGAGACCTGATAGAGGTCTTTAAAATTATAAAGGGGATCAATAAGGTAGATCTGGAGACACTGTTTCCACATGGGTGAGTCCAAAGCAAGGGAACATAAATATAAGATAGCCACTGACACATCAAATAAAGAATTTGGGAGGAATTTCTTTACATACAGAGTGCTGACAATGCAGAACTCACTGCCACATGGAGTAGTTGAAGCTGATAGCATTGATACATTTAAGGGGAGGCTTGATGCATACATAAAGGAGAGGGAAATAGAGGGATAGGAGGTGCAGGAAGGGGAGCAGTAATTACAGTGGGAGGAGGCTCACGTGGCGTGCAAACACCAGCAAAAGACCAGCTGAGCCGAATGGGCTGTTTCAGTGCTGTAGATTCTATTTATGTAAATGAGCAAGACAAAGCCAAGGATCAATGTATGGGAGAAGGAAGAGGAGCCTTTTTTTTGGAGATACTTTGCAATTGGATCGGTAAAAATGGAATTAAGTAAGGACAGTTCCACTCTGCTGGCAACAGGAGAGGCGGCGGAGGATGACGATGTGGTCGACCATGTCAAAGGCTGCAAAGAGGATGAGGAACGATAATGCACCACATCAAAACAGAATTGGAGTTCTAATTACATCAAAGGACTCCGATTTGCTTGCAATTCACAAAGCACTGGCCTGCATGTAGCGGGAGCCTCGGCCGAATTTGAAATGGGCCCTGGGAAAATGGCGGTGTACGCAAAGTAAACAGGAACAGAACGAGAAGTTTGCTCTCCCAATTTTTAGTGCTCACACACCCTGTTCCTACCTGGTTGGGGGGGGGGGGGAAGAGATGGGCGAAGGGGGGGGGGTGTTAAAAGTGCCCACCTTGTCTGACCTCAAATTATAGATGAGCCCAAAACTGGTTGCAACTTAATATCAGAAATACCAAATCCACCTTGCTCAGTTTCTGCCTAAAACTCTGCAGTCTGCCAGCCCATTCCATTGCCTTTCTTGGCTGCTCACTCAAGCCGAACCCAACCGAAAAGAAAATCAGACTGGGTATATAATGGGTGCCTGATCCGTAATGTTGAGTTTACTGTCCAGCGGTGAAAATTAAAAACTACCCCCATATCACTGGCATCACATATTTCCACCTCAACCATATTGCCTCTGCTGTTACCTCATTCCTGATAACATTTGTAACCCTTATCATGTCACCTCCAGGTGACAGAGGTTTAAAACACTTGATATAAAGATTTTCTAACTTGAAGCAATGTGTTTCAACACATGTTTCCACTTCAGATTGATGAATGAAGTGTCAAATCATCAAATGATTCTTATTGCACTAAAAAAACATTAAATGTACAACTACCATAATTAATTTGTTTTTTTATTATTTATATTAGATCAAACAAACGCATTTTGAAGAGATAACTTTTTTTTTCTCTGCACATTACAACTGAAAATGTCAGCTTGCCAAAAGTCAATCACCAAACACTATCTATTTTGAGGATATTTAAATGTCCTGAATT
Organism: Heptranchias perlo; assembly: GCF_035084215.1. Lineage (NCBI taxonomy): Eukaryota > Metazoa > Chordata > Chondrichthyes > Hexanchiformes > Hexanchidae > Heptranchias > Heptranchias perlo. The sequence continues at coordinate 18,002,650 of NC_090350.1, read as the reverse complement.
GTTGCCAGCAGTAACCAAAAGCAGTATTTCCACCAACAAATGGAAGCAATCGTCCATTTGCCAGCAACTTTAAATATGGCCTTCACCAGGTGCCTGTTGTTACCTTTGTTTCTAATGCCAATGATGAGAAGTGACTGCCAGAGAACAAGATGGAACAAGCACTCAATCACCCTGCAGTGTGACAGTACAACTAGGAATTAAAGGCTGATCTTATATCTGCCTTGCTAACGTTTCTAATGATGTCAATGCTGGTGTGGTGTGAATATTTGACAACCTTCACCGCTGTGATCCAGGATGTAATCCAGCTCAAACCAACAGGATGAAAGTCATCTGTCTCTAATGGCTCAAAGAACCTTAAGTTTTATGAATCCAGAACAGCTTCCATCCAGCACTTGGCACACATAGTTCCAAAACCACCAATATTTTGTAGGCCATTCAGCCCCTCAAGCCTGTTCCGTCATTCAATTAGATCATGCTTGATCTGAATCTCAACTCCATTTACCTGCCTTTGATCCATATCCCTTGATGCCCTTATCTAATAAAAATCTGTCAATCTCATTTTTGAAAATTTCAATTGTCTTAGCACCTACAGCCTTTTGGGGCACAGAATTCCAGATTCCAACTATCCTTGGTGTGTAAAAGTGATTTCTTATTTCACTCCTGTATGGCCTAGCTCTAGTTTTAAGATTGCGCCACCAAAGGAAATAGCTTCACTGCATCTACTCTACTGAATCCCTTTACTATTTTATCACTCAATTAGAACATCCCTCAGCCTTCCAAATTCAAAGAAATACAAGCCATGTTTATGCAAACTGTCCTCATAATTTAATTGTTTAAGCCCTGGGATCATTCTGATGCATCTACAAGGCCAATATATCTTTCCAGGTGTGGTACTCCAGATGGGGTCTGATCAAGGCTCTGCATAACTGAAGCATAACTTCATCCCCTTTGTATTCTTATCCCCTTGAGATAAAGGCCAACATTCCATTAGCCTTTTTGATTACTTTTTGTACCTGTGCATTAGCTTTTAGTGATTTGTGTACCTGAGCACCTAAATCCCTTTGCTCTTCTACAGCTCCTAGTCTCTCGTGATTAAGAAAATGATCTGATTTGTCTTTCTTGGATCCAAAGTGGGCAACCTCACACTTCCCCACATTGAATTCTATCTGCCATAGTTTTGCTCACTCACTCAGTCGATTTATGTCCCTTTATAATTTCTAGCTCCCATCCACACGTCTTACTCTGCCTCCTAACTTAGTGTCATCTGCAAACATGGATATACAACTCTCTATTCATAAGAACATAAGAAATAGGAGCAGGAGTAGGCCAATCGGCCCCTCGAGCCTGCTCCGCCATTCAATAAGATCATGGCTGATCTGATCCTAACCTCAAATCTAAATTCATGTCCAATTTCCTGCTCGCTCCCTGTAACCCCTAATTCCCTTTACTTCTAGGAAACTGTCTATTTCTGTTTTAAATTTATTTAATGATGTAGCTTCCACAGCTTCCTGGGGCAGCAAATTCCACAGACATTGATATGTATGGTGAAAAGCTGAGGCCCCAGTACAGATCCCTCGGGAACACTACTTGTCACATCCGGCCAGAGTACATTCCATTTATCCCTGTTGTCTCGCTCACAAAGATTGTGATGATCTGAATTATTGCATTATTGTAAAACTACTTTGAGAGGAGGGTTAAGATACATTGTTGGAGCAGAGTAGAGGAAGCTTTACTCTACATCAGCTGTATACCATACCCAACCTAGCATTAATACTGACAACGTACGGCAAAAGTGGAAAGTTCTTAGTTTTATATTGGATACCCTTTTAATCAAGAAAATTCACCAAAATATTTAGAGAAAAAATAATTCAATAAAGACCTCTCCTTCCACTCCTCCCCATAATATTCTACTTTTGAGGAAGATCTTCACAAGTACTTTGTCACACCGAGCCATTGGGTAGATAGTCAACTTGCCACCCAGGTGTAATTGATTTAATTGGAAATGAAGATCGGGCGGCTTCTATAATGGGTGTCTGATCCGCAACTCCAGTCTTACACCCGTGTGGTCAGTTGAAAATCTACACCAGTAGGTCTTCTGCAGAAGTCAGTAGGACATTTTCTCAGAATTCATCCCAAGCTGCTGATGATATTGATTGACCCTCACAGCCTTGCTCTTGTGGTGCATTATGAGATCCAAACCTCTCATCATGTCGTTGCCTTGTAACCCACTATGAGCTATCCATTACCTTGCATGCCATGCTGAGAGGAAAATACAAGAGCCTCTTCAACGCCATGGTTTAATATTGATCTACTGCTAACCAAAATTAAGTGATAGGACTCCGGGGAGAATGTTCATGTGCTTCATCAATAATTTAATAGGTATTTTTCTCTCAGAGCACCAGGCGACCCTTCAATGATGAAATTTTAAAAGCGACAAACTTGTCTGAGTGCGACCAAGTAGCAAACATGAAACAAGTGTGATCCGGTCGCTCTCCAGTTATCCTCTAGGTAATGTAAACCAAGGCAAGCTCGCATGACTGCTGGAGCATATACTAACTGCTAATGAATTTCAGCCCTCAGCCACCAACTGACAGACAGCATAATGAGAACCTGATTCACTAATCTTTACGGATGACAAATTATTTTTTCCTGACTTGTTTTGAAATTTTGACTTTAGTTTGTCAAAATGAATCAGAATCTAATAAGGTATCGGTAGAATGAAGGCACTGATGTTACATTCTAATCTGCTTAATTATCTTCTAACAAAGATTATTTGTCTCTTTTCCAGTGCAGCGTTATCCTTCATTAAGCAGTTGAGGTCCAGAGGCTAAGACCAATGATAAACAGAGCAAACGATATTAAACTACTGTCTAAAGACAATTCTCAGAGATCAAAGTCTTTGATTTAATCCACTTCTAAATCATGTACTTGTTGTACAACAGATGCTTATTGGGCTTATTGCCACCATAGTCTACAAGCAGAAGGACATTTTCTGGTTATGTTGTGTAGTGATCACTTGATCAATAAGATATTATGCATACTGATCAAACACCACAACAACTCAGTAAGCCCAGGCTTCCAAAGTTTAGATGATTTGATAAGTAACAAGCACAGTTTAGAGTGCTTGTTTTCAACCATACTGAGATTCTCAGTGACTCTGAATGTTAACCCCTACATTGGCATGGTGAAGCAATATGGAATTTGCCACGTTTTTACTGTGTGGAGATTACTGGTTACAGAATATACTAGCCAAAGGATGCAGGTTAACAACAAGTTGCTCCTGTACAGTAACAATAATTGGGCTACTAATACATTCGATTGGAGTTCCAAATCTGATACGTGGGTATCCAAATGGCCACCAATAAGAAACAAAATTATTTTCCAATATCAGCTGCAGTTTACAGCTGTTGCACGTCAATCATAGTTGGCACTGATAATGGTCCCGGAGAATTTCTGGAGCCAGGGTGAATATTTAAGCTGTGGTAATTTCTCTTAAAGGAAGATTACTAAAGGCTATGTACTATTAATAGGAAGTACTTACTATAGATTGCTCCTTTTTAAACATTTATATTTATATTTACTGGGCTTCTCTGTAAATTCAATTCTGTAAAAAGTGAAGCTGAGTATTTGCTAAATACTTGCAACTGACAGAACAAAGAATAGACTGCTGTAAAATATCTATTCCAGTGATATCATTAATAACCAGCAGGTAACTTTCAAAGAATCCCCTTGTCCTACATCATTCTAACACATATGCCCCATTCATTTCAGAACATAGTTTGTTGTAAAGGACCACACACACAAAACTTGTACAATACAAACATTGTGAAAAGAATTGTTTTTGAAATGCATAAGACATGATTCAATTATATGTAATAACACTTAAGATAAATAAAAATAACTTGCATTATGTGCCTTCCATATTCTCAGGCACTTCATGGCCAGTGTAGTTATTATTATTATGTTGGCACACACAGCAAACAGTTTGCACACAGCAAGGTTCCGCAAATGGCAATGAGATAAATGAGCAATTAGTCTGTGCTGGTGGTGTTGGTTGAGGGATAATGCCATGGGATCTTTTACTCTGCTTGAGCAGGCCGACGTGGCCTCGAAAGATGGCAGCTCCAACAATGCAGCAATCCCTCAAAACTGCACAGAAGTGTCAACCACAGATTAGGTGCTCAAGTCTGGAGTGGGGCTTGAATCCACAACCTTCTGACTCAGAGGCAGCAATACTACCACTGAGCCAAACTGACACTTATTCATGGTTACTTTCTGCTTTAATTAATGCTTGTGTTAAATGAAAAGGCATTGAAAGCACCAAACAATTTTGCAATCATCCATTACATTTACTTCTTTTAATTGAATAACTATTGTGTGAAAGCTTTTATTGCAATTTTAATTACTTAATGACCTTATTTCTTCATGCCATGATAAATAATGTATTATTTTAATATACTAAGCTACAAAATACACAGAACAATTGCATGAAACAAATAGAAAGCTTTCCATTACAAAATAATGCATGCAGGAACTGTGAACAAATCATGTCTTATTGATATCTCCTTATGAATGCCTGATAAGTGAATAAAATGTTGTAGAAAACAAGCTATTCATATAACAGGGAATAATGGTGCTTTATCATGTGAGGTTCAAATGCTCAGGTTGAGACATCAGATGCTACTGAGTAAGTGAAACAACAAGGTAAAATCAAAGAGTTTGTGTCAAAAACAGTCATAATTGGGTGTAGAAATTTAGAAACACACATATAACCTTGTAGTGTTGAGTAATGTGCAACTAATTAGTATATGTAGGTCAATCACATCATAGAGGTTCAGTGTAAAAGCTTAGAGAGCTGACTGTAACCATGGGAATGCAAGTTAATTACTTTTGCAAGAACCACCCCTCTGATTAATGAATATTAATGACTATTTCAAGAAAAGGAGAGATGAGTTTAGGGAGATGAGAGTTGGAGGTTTGAAGCTACTGAAAAATGCCTTGGTGTCTCGTGAAAAAAGAACAGCTTACATTTTTTGACCAAAGTGATAGCAAAATGGCTGGTAATAATTTTACAGTGATGTTTCAAACATTGTGTTATTTTGACTATAATTCAAAGATGGCAGTTTGCTGTAAGATTTGCGTCACAAAAGAAAAATATCTATAAATGTCCGACACAGACTGTCTGAATACAGTCTGTACCTTCATCATTGCTGATTGCCTAAAGCTCACTTGCTCCAACTTATTTCCAATAATTCAGGATTTTATACAGCAGTAGATAGTAAGAGGTGACTTAAATATCTTCACTGTTGGGGGAAGGGGGAATTACCTAATTGTTGCTTTAAAACTATGCTAATAGCTGGTCTGAGAATGTAAAACAAAGAATTTGGGAGTGATGGGGAATTGTCAAGCGCCTGTAAGGAAGTCATCACTCTGCCAATACTACCCACAGACTTTCCAGATGAGGTACAGTTTCTTTCTTAATGCTAAGCCAACAAGCAAACAGGGGAGATGAAGGTGGACACCTCTCCCTATGGAAAGCAATGGAGGTTGCATGAACCAACAATGGAGGTCGCATGAACCAACAATGAAAGACCCCTGGATTCTGAGCCGGCTACTTTGGTTGAAGGTGAGCCTGATGCAGAGCAGTCTTGCCTTCAAAATAAGCATCACAAGTCAGTTTGACCATGCATAAAATTACATGAAGACAGAATTGTCTCCAGCCTACATGATCTGACACGTGTACAATGCGCTGTGAGAAAAAGAGCTAACCTATAAAGTCATTAGTTTGTGAAATCAGACCAGCTCCAACAGCTGCATTCTGGACTTCATTCAAAGCAGGGGTAAGGTTACATTGAATTCAAATGCTAAATGTTTAATGGAAGTCTGCCAGAGTGTCTCACAATAGCAATCTGGTCAACCAACTGAAAAGCTGCTCTTAGATTTAAAATCATCTTCCGGCAATTATCTAGTTAGGGTCAATGATTATGATGTGGTGTGCGTTATCTTGATTTCCAAAAAACATTTATTACAGCTTTGTTGAGACTTTTTGAAATTTTTTTTTGTATTTATTGCATAAGGATCAATGTCATTTAAATTTTTGTATGTATCATATGGGAAATAGCAGTGAAAATAGCTGCTAGACCATTCCCACCAGTGGTTCCTGTCGGGTCTCAGGTTTTAGTCCCCATCCTGTTGATTGCATCATGTGACCCAAAAGTCCTTCGTTAAAATGTAAATGAATTAAAGGTATACAGCAATTATTATTATGGATTATTTTAAACAGGCTTAATAGGTTTCATAATTATAAACTACAATGTGCCAATATGTTCAGGACCAAGTATTCACTAATGGAGACAACAACCTCAAATCATTTAAAAGACAGTTGGATACAGTGATAGAGGGAATGTATATTTCTCTAGATCGATGAACTGAGATCATTCCAAATTTGTGCTAAGTTAGCTGATCTCAGCAGGGGCAGTGACAGCAGAGGCACTGGGTTAGGGGCAGATGGGCAGGAGTTCCTGCTCCTCATCATTATCCAGTGACCCTTGCTTTGTGTGTGTGTGTGTGTGTGTGTATACGTACACACACGCAAAGATTGGCTGAGATCAGGATAGCACTTGGCTGGGATGACCCATCGTGGTCAACTGTGCTCCTGACGTGAACTGTCCATGTCACACATGAAGAGCTGTCACTCAGGTGAGATTGCAGAGGGCATTGTATGGTCATGGTACCACTCTCCACCCAGGAGTTAATATATTTAGAAGAGAAGGGGGAGAGTGAAGACTGGCAGAGCACAGAGGATGGAGAAAAAAGCACAGTACCTGGACAAAGTAATCTACAATCATGATGTCTGAGACTCATATGATGTTTTACAGTTGGGCGTATACTTTCTATTAGGTGCTGGCCGTTGCTCAGTGGTAGCACTCTCGCCTCTGAGTCATGAAGGTTGTGGGTTCAAGTCCCACTCCAGAGACTTGAGCACAAAATCCAGCTGGCACCTCAGTGCAGTACTGAGGAAGCGCTGCATTGTCGGAGGTGACGTCTTTCGGACGAGGTGTTAAACCGAGGTTCCATCTGCCCTCTCAGGTGGACTATAAAGATCCCACGTCACTATGTCGAAGATGAGCTGGGGAGTTTTCCCTGGTGTTGTGGCCAATACGTATTACTCAACCAACATCACTAATACAGGTTGTCTAGTCATTATCATAAGGCTGTATGTGGGATCTTGCTGTGCACAAATTGGCTGCCACGTTTCCGACATTACAATGTAGTGACCATACTTCAAAAAGAATATAATTGGCTGTGAAGCACTTTGGGACATCCTGAGGTCATGAAAGGAGCTGTATAAATGCAAATCTCTCTTTCTTTTCAACAGTGATGGACTTTGGATGAACAATACAGAGAGTGAAATCATTTTTTTGCAGAGCCTATCCTCTTTATACACCAAGAATTAAAATTAAAGTGGAATTCAGAATGACCTTTATTACTTCCCAACATGAGCTGTTCACATTCCCTTTGATTTTTTAAACTGTCACTAGGTTTTTAGGAAAATATGATTCTTTCTGGTAAATAAAGCCTGGGATGCAGCCAGTTATCAAGCAGGAAATGGCTTCTCCAGGGAATGGTGCATATCCAGGGCACCGGGAGAAGATGACCCAGAGGGGAAAAATGAAATGTGAAAGAAAATGAAAGAGATTTACCTTGTCGGGATTGGAGGCAGTAATCACCCACACACAGTGCGCGTCACTGTCATACTGAACCGGGAAATTAGGGGATGATATAATTCCAGTGGGACCATTCAGACGGGCACCACATACTCGAGCTGTAACAAAAGAGTTTGAAACATTTCAGAAAAATGGAACTGTGCTCAATTATAATGAAGAATTATTTGATGCTGTGAATGGAAGCATGTCTCGATATCATTATAAATATCATTAAAGTCAGGCATAGCCAGTTGCTGGTAATTGTGGTCATTGCAAATTTTATCTCAATTCACTTTAGCTGAAAGACAATGAGTATGCAGTACATGTGTGGCAAAAGCAGATGGCAACTTTAAAAATAGATTAGATACATTTTCCAAAGCAATGGAAGTGCTGTCAACTTCAACAATAAAAGATGTTACACATCTCATTAAATCTTTGCCCTCATAGTGACTGCAATTACTATTCTTGCTGCTCTGTTTAAAGACAAATAATCTTCCAAATCTAAACCCATTTCAAGGAATTAGATGGGAGACTTTTTTGGTCCAGAGAGAAAATTAAAACAAAGACAACCCTTGACCATTACTGACGAGAAAGGATGTGTGAAACTAGTTGAAAAATATAAAAGATTTGTTTTTGCATTATAAAAAGTCTTCTATCAGTAAAATAATCACTATCGTCTTAGGATGTACAGCCGGAAGGATAAGACATCGGTCCCAGTGGGTAAGTGAGCTTGTATTAAGCACTGATGTGGTCCTACTCAAGAGTACTGTTTACAATTCTGTTTACTATACCACAGTGGAGATAATCTGACTTCGGAGAGTGAACAGAGCAGGGCAATTAAACCGATTCCAAGGGCACGATTTTAAAAGTGAAAATCACGTGGATTGGGGGCAGGGGCATTCAAAATCGCAACCATTTCAGACCCGTCCCCAAACCACCCATTTCCGGTTTTCACCGGGGCAGGACAAAGGGCGGGCGACCAACCAAACTGCTTCCAGGAGGCGGGTCGGGCCTTTAAACCTTTTAAGGAAGCTGCGGACCTCCGTTTTTCCATAGTTTCCGATTACAACCCCGGGAGACCGGGACTCCCGGGCCTTCTCTTTCACGCCACATGAAAGGAGGCGAGAAGGCCCGAGACTAACAGGCAGGTGCCTTTCTGGCACAGCATGTGGTCCCAGAGGAGCAGGGTTGCTTCCCGCAGGCCAAACAAGCCTACCTGCAGTGACCCCCTAATGATTGCGGACCTCCGCCCCCGTTCTGCGCCCCCCAGATGACCGCGGACCCCCTGACCCCGATCCCCACCTCCCCAACAATCGCAGAGCCTCGACCCCAATCCCTCACCCCCAATGATTGCGGACTCCCGACCCTGATCGCTCCCCCCCCCAAATGATTGCGGATCCCCAACCGTGATCCCACCCTCCCCCCTCAACGATCGTGGACCCCCGATTCCTCCCCTCAACATTTGTGGACCCCCGACCAGGATCCACCCCCCAACGATCACAGACCCCTGCGATGACCCCCGAATCCCCCCCCCCAATGATAATGGACCCTCATGATGTCCCCTAATTCCCCCCAACGATTGCAGACCCCCGTGATGACCCACGATCCCGACAATCCCCTCCCCCCCGCCGTGACTGACCCCCGATCCCTCCCCCCATGAATGACTCTCCGTGACCGCCATGCCAACCCATGTCCACCCTCCCATCCATTCAAAGACTTACGTGAAGACGTCCTCTCCTGGCTGGTCTCCCATCTGACTGAGACCAGCCTTTCACTCAGGCTGGTCAGTTGGACGGCAAACCGACAAAAAAAAAGACATCCTTACGTCAAAATCGTAAGGACGTCCGGGAAACCCGCACTTCCGGTTTTCCCATCTGCAATTTGACCCCCCCCGCCCCGAGTCAAAATCATGCCCCAGGATTTAGGCATCTAAGCTACAAGCAGAGATTAAGGAAGCTGAGAAACAGCAGCTCAGCAGAGAGCTTATCAGAGTTACTAATCTATGTGCTGCCCCTGGGCAACGTCATCCGGAAACACAATGTTAGGTTCCACGTTTACGCTGATGACAACCAGCTCTACCTCACCACCACCTGTCTCGACCTGGCCTCTGATTTGTCACATTGCTTGTCCAACATCCAGTACTGGACGAGCAGAGATTTCCTTCAACTAAATATTGGGAAGACCAAAGATGCCCTCCACAAACTCCATTCCCCAGAGACTCTTTCTCTCTCTCTGGCCACTGTCTCAGGCTGAACCAGACCATTCGCAACCTTGCCATCCTATCTGACCCCAAGATGAGCATCCGACCTCATAGCCACTCCATCGCCAAGACCACCTACTTCCACCTCTGTAATATCACTTGCTTCCGCCGCTGCCTCACCTCATCTGCTGCTGAAACCCTTTGTTACCTCTCGACTCAACTATTACAATGCTCTGCTGGCCGACCTCCCACCTTGCACCTTCCGTAAACTTGAGCTCATCCAAAACTCTGCTGCCCGTATCCTAACTCGCATCAAGTCCTGTTCACCCATCACCCCTGTGCTTGCTGAGGGTGGCTCCCAGTATGGCAACTGTTTTAAAATTCTCATCTTTGTTTTTAAATCCCTCTGTGGCCTTGCCCCTCCCTAACTTTGTAACCACCTCCAGCCCTACAACCCTCCGGGATCTCTGCACTCCTCCAATTCTTGCTTCTTGTGCATCCCTGATTTTAATCGCTCCACCATTGGCGGCCTAGGCCTTAAGCTCTGGAATTGCCTCCCTAAATCTCTCTGCTCCTCTACCCTCCTTTAAGACGCTCCTTGAAACCTACCTCTTTGACCAAGCTTTTAGTCACCTGTCCTAATATCTCTTTATACGGCTCCGTGTCAAATTTTGTTTGATAACCCTCCTGTTGAAGTGTCTTGGGATGTTTTACTGCATTAAAAACACTATATAAGTGCGAGTTGTTGCATAGATAAACCTGAGGTATAGATAAACTGAACTCCAATAAATTGTTTCACATAACCACCAAATCTGCTAGTTCAAAAGAGGGAAAATGAATAGTTTAGATTTAACAACTTCACACAGAGGTTGGTAAGTGTGCACAACAGACTGCCCAGAGGGACAGTGCACACGGATTCAAGACGGAACTGGACAATTTACTTGCTGAATTAAGCAACTGAGGCCTATAAAAGATACAAAGGCTGATTCTGCAATGCCGTGCATCCAGTGGGGAGCCGCACTAGCAGGGAGCACATCGAGAGAAATCACAGACATGCAGACCATGATTTCCCACCTATTAAAACGAGTGACCATAAAATCATGGGCTGAGCACCAAAAATCTCCTGCAATGCACTCCGCACAAGTGCTTGTCCCCATTAGTAAGATGTGAATGAGTTCTGGGGCTGGCCAGATTGGCAAAGTGGTTTTTTGCTCGTCTGATACTCCTATCATTTAACTGCAAAATAATAAAATGATATTCTTAGTGCTGAACACATACGACTGATTTCCCACAAACACTGCATAGAAACTATTATGTAAATTTTGATGTTCACCCAAGATTATATTCCTTTTCTATTTTGTTCATCACAAAAGCCCGATAAAATATAAGGCAAAGGCCAGGATTTTGTCTGTCACGTGCAGTCATGGATTTTTCACCAGTGGTGCTGAAAAGGACAGCTACCAAGCAACATTTCCATTTTCCTCTCATTGACCATTTTTATTTCCCCATTTCAACTTTCATTTTTCTTTTTGACTGTGATTTTCTATAACATGTGGCTGAAGTTTGATCTTGCCAAGAATGAGGCCATCTGTGATTAACCCTGCAGGTGCCCCCACGAGCTGAATCAGCTCCTGTGGTGTGAATAAAACCAGCCTCTAATGGTTTAATCATAGGCATCAAGTAACACTTCCAGAAAAAAGGGAAAATTCATTATGGGGAGTAAAAGAAATTTAGAATCAGTTACTATCCCTTCTCTGAACTCCGCCAGCAGCTCTTGATCAAGGTTGAACACTTGCCAGTGTTGCTGGTTTCCCCCAAGAGCTAACTGCATTTAATACTCGTGTACAAATTTCAAAAATACTGAATTAGAGCACAAAGCAACATTTGCAATATTTGCATTTCTTGAATAAGAATCGAGTACAACTGACTAGAACAGAACCAGATATAAGTTTAATTAGGCCAGAGCACGGAAAAGCAACACCTTGATTCAGTTCCTTTTCCCATGAATAATGCAAGAACAATAAATGTCATACACCAGACGCAACAAATTAAATGCAATTTATTTGCAGATTGAACTCGGGATGATATCTCAGCATGAAAATTGGATAGAAATGACAACAGCTCCAATCCACAGGAAACATCAGAGGTTTGTTCAAATCTGTTTCCATTTGCCGTCCATCCCCCTCAACCACATCACAGAATTGCTGTGAACTTCTATCTCATTTTTCTCATTGCGGAGAGGAGAATGGTCAAGATTGGGAGCAGCTCCAAAGACATCATCCAATGTGGTCATTTGGGATGCTTGGATGATGGGGAAGAAACCCTCCCTTTACACGGATGACCCGGCAGAAATGGGCAATTGCTTAAACCAAAACCTTCAAATTGATTTATTCTAATGATCAGGCTAGGGGATGTGAGCACCCAAAGTGGAGCAGACTCTCACGTATCGAGTGTCAAGCACTTCCAGGTCAGGTATATCTGATAAGCTACACAGCAACTCTGCTATAATATTATGACTCACCCCAAACTCAGAATATCCACTTCCTGCACATTAGAGTGAACTTTTCAGTTTTGTGCTGTGGGCTTACATCCACTAGCAGGTCAATTGTGATGCCTTAATCCAAAGGACTTTTATTGCTAACACAGAAAGAAGTCTTTGACTCACCAATTTGGTCCTTGCTTCAAATCAAAGCTTTGGATGTGCAAAGGAAATTTTCCAACCCACTAAGCAAGCAAATCTGCAGTCACTGCTAAATTTGAGCTTTAAATCTCCAAGTCAGAAGCATCACACTCCAGAGTTCACAGTTAGCAAACTCCCCAGCAGATAATGGTGTGCTAATAAACAGTACGTGCATTGCTTTAGATTTCGCCAAATAAAACGGTCATTATCTTCTTCTGGCACTATGGCCAGACATCTGACATTTTGAACTGCTTGTGTTGCATTAATTAATCACCCTTGCCACATAAGAAATCAGCAGCTTCTTCAGGGAGATTATGCATCTTTAGAGAGGGTTTTTAAATACTATGGGATTAATTTGGCTTTGTACTTTCTTCTGCATCAGTAAGACTTATCTGGAACCCTCTGGTTTATGGTAAAGACTCCTTCTCAGTTACAATACACCAATTACTCCATCCACATTGAGAATGAAAAGAACAGTTTTCTTTTGTACTCACTTTTCATAGAACATGCAGATAGTCACAAAGGTGAAGAACCAATTCTGAATCCAAGTACACAAACTCAGTGCTTCCCCTCTGCTACACCACTAGGAAAAATATACTGGATGTCTGATCAAATGTGGTCAGCAGCATCAGTATTTTGTAGAGGTCCCATTAGAATAGGTTGAGTGATCAATTAGTCTTAAAAAATTGTATGAGAAGATGTAGCTCATTAGTTTTTTGAGCTAAAACATTATTTTTACATATGAATAAAAGACGACCTCTCCAGATGAACCTTCTAATCATTATATTTATCCCCACCAACTGTTCAGAAACAACACTCTATAATGACTATGTTTGGGATGGAATTTTAATGATCTTATAGACTAGGCACCCCTAAATTTAAATTCATCAATATATTGCTGAGATTGTCATTAGACATTGGAGTGTTCCTAATAATACTCTTCAAGATTAGTATGCAAGAAAATTTATTCTGAATGTTAAAAGCTGGGGTCAAGAAGGCAAACAACTTATTCATTGCAGAGTCCAGTGGATGCACAACAGATTATCTGGTCATTTATCTCATTGCTGTTGGTGGGGCCTTGCTGTGTGCAAATTACCTGCTGTGTTTCCCAACATTACAACAGTCAAAAAATACTTCATTGTCTGTGAAGCACTTTCGAAAGTCATGAGGTTGTGAATGGCGCTGTATAAATGTAAGTTCCATCCATTAGCAGAAGCTTGGGAGCAAATCACTTATCCGTCATATCAGCTGAGGATATGGGGAGGAAATTCAAGACAAAGGAGAGGGAACAAAATAAATATTTGCTGTAGAAATGTGGCACAGATTCATACCTGCCTCTGCATATGACTACATTATAGCCAATCATTAATTTTGCATTCTGCCGTACCAGAAGTAGAGAATACAAATACAACTTACTCCTCTTACTTCAAAGTTACTTAATTCAAATTAACAGCTAATTCCATTTTTGAGCACTAAATTTCCATTTTGCTGTGTTATCATTGATACTTAATTCAAATGATTGGATAATTCAATGTTTTCTAAGAAAAATATTGGATTATTACTTGGACATCACTCCATCTGTTGCTCAAAACACATTGCAGAAACAATACTTTGGATATTTACTAGTGCTCTTGTCAGGTGTTACAGTTGACTTTACTACAGCATTCTGTCAGAGGTAAAATGAAAAAAAAATCCCATCTTTCTGCATTAGTAAATTGTAGACTGTGTACACAATTGTCAAAACCAGCTAAATAAATTTCAAAACATACCTAGACAGGCTGTCACTACATTTAATTACAGCTAATTAGTAGCTGTTCACACTATACACTTTCTCAACTTGTAATTTTTGGCAACTTCTGAAGTAAAATCGCTTCTGCGGTTATTCTGTTCTGGCCACCTACTCAAAATGATTCATTTTTCTCTCAATCCCCATTCCTTCAATCACAGTTTGACATGAAGGACACATCAAGTCACAGAAATGAAGGGATGAGGAAGAATGATGGCACTGAACGACTGTGAAGGTGAAAGCTTGTCATCTGCTGCAGCCTAGTAACTGTCATTACTTGCTCACCTCGGCAGAATGGTCTGTGATCACTCCAAGCTGCAAACATGTCAGTCACTCTCATACAGGTGATGCTTTTCGACCCTTGCAATTCATAACCGTCATCACATGAGAACTGCACGCTGGATCCCAGTCTAAAAGGAGAGAGAGAACCTGTCAGTTCTTCAGAACCTAAGACATGAAAAAGTTGATATGCGATTTCACCTTTGTTAGCCCAATGTAACATTATGTCATCTGCTGGAAGGGTTAATCATTTATAACTTACAGTTTAAAGATAGGCTTTTTTTAAACCTTTTTTCTGAAGCACATGCTCATTAAAGTGACAGATGGCAAGACTGAGAAATGAAGCATTTTCCCCTGCACTGTGACGAAGTTGTGAAATCTCAGTAGGTTGAAGTTTGTATCGTTCCCTCCACCCTGACTCACAATGCACCTCAAGCCTTTGTTGCTACACAAATAAATGTGAATGCTGAGTGATAGCCTATTAATGCCTCATTTTTATAGCAGTTTCATGGTAGTGGGACTCATGTCCCTTTGGCTATTGGAATAGGACTATCAAAACCCATTCACTTAAAGAGGCCTCTCGTAGACAGGAATCTTTTGCTTCAGTTGGATTCAGCCATAGATTTTGGAGCTGAGAGGTCGGTGGCCGAAGGAGAAACATCACCAATATGGAGTTTAATCCACACAAAGCAGCTCCTGTCAGTCTCACAAATAGAAACTGGAGCCTTGTGTATATTTGAACTTGGTAATATTTTATTAAGTTTCAAAAATTAAACTTTCACTCATCAAAAATCATAATTTAACTTTTAGCAGAAACAATCCTAAAAAAACAGTAACACCCACCTTTTGTATGGGTGAGGAGATGGTCAATAGACTATGAGATAGGCCACAAATAAAGCCAGAAATAAAACAATGAGTAATTGAAGATGGTGGAACATGGATCCTTGATGTTCCTTGCCAATTTCCAATCTCCTTTGTCTTCCAGCTTGCCAGGATTATTGCTTTCAAACCAAAGGTTTGAAGGTTAACAATTATCCTTTCCACTTTGTACAAAATAGTTGCACTGTTTAATTTCTAAAAAAAAGGAATGTCAAATTGTAGTGGCATTTCTAAAATTATGTTTAAAATTCTACATGGAGGGAGAAGGCTTGTAGATGCCTCCTCTGCCTTCATATAGGCCCCACTCATTTACCTGTGGAGGCTTCAGTCTCTGCCTGGATCTTATGATTGGGAACTGGTGCACTCGCTCTTGGTGGCCAGAATCCGACCGAGCATATTCAATGGCTCCTGACCCAGGGAAATGGGTCAAGATTGGAGAAGAGCCAGAAGGTCAGGGGGGAAGTCCCGTCCTGCAACGACTTCTCCCAAAAAAGGAGAAACCAGCCCCATGACTCTTTGATAGTTTGTTCAAAGTCAACTTTTTCCAAAAATAGAAGCATATTTCAGTTTCCTACAATACAACTATTCTTGACAAAAAAAAACATTTGTTCCTTCACTGTTTGAAACTTCAATATCCACATGACTGGAAAATTCCACCTGTCAACTTGCCAGGGCCAAGTTACTTTCTGACTCTAACAATGGCATTCCAAACAATGGTCGGTTTCCACTCAACAGGTCGGTTGCTTCCATTTCTGATCGGTGGGGGCACGATTTGTGGTCTTTGGGGTCGGGGCAGTTCAGCTCGGTGCTTCAGTGGACTGTATTCCCCCTCGCCACCCTCAATTCCATTCGCCTGGGTGTTTAAACGTTTAGCTCTTGACCCGGTGAGAAGGCCGCTTGGCCGCTGCTACGCTTAAGTACATGAATTCTCCTGCTTTGGCTATTCCACCTCATTATTCACGGCGAACAGTTGCCTTTTGCAGCTGGCATTTTTCAGGTTTTCAATACTGCTTAGCTGTGGGGCCAGCGCCACAGAATTTGCAGACGGACTCCCCTTATTATTTTTATACATTTCATTTTGTTCCAAAAGTTCAGCTGTCAGGTTCAGATTCCACGGGTTGTGTTACAGTGCGATCAGTCCAGTTTGTCAGTTTCTGGGAGGTTGCAATTGCATTTTTTTTAGAAAGGAGCATTTAGTTTCGTAAAAAGTTTGTCACAAGATTTTTTAAACTCAGTCTGAGTTCGGTTTGGACTCTGATGCAGGGATGAAAGGCCAGTCCGTTAACTTACTGCACCATCCAGTGCCTCTTCAATTTGTAAATCACATTCCATCAACTGAACGTTAATCTCTAGATCTCTCTCCCTGTGCACCTTCTAGGTGCCCACTTTGAAAATCCTTGTAATGAAGATGAATGAAACTAGCACTGGCAGCTGAGTTATGGGTGAGACAGGGTTGCAGCTCTGTGACTCTACACAAAGACAAATATATGGACACTTGTTAAAATTCAAAGTCCAGATGCTGTTTGTAACTAAAATGCACCATTGCACCTTCCTAAATGGGAACCATTCATTTTAATTCCCGACAGGACAGTAGCTGAACACAAATTTAATTAAAAATATTTTACAGCTGCTTTGTTTTAATATCCAGTCACGAAAGATAAAACCTCATCCTAGCTTCGTGACTCACAGTCATAATCTATTTCCTTATTTAAAACAAATGCTCTCTATTATGTACTCGAGTTATAAATAGAGCACTCAATGGGGAACTGTGTGCAATACTGTATTTCACTCAGATAATTCTCGCTCTCTCGTCAAGCAAGCTCTGCAATCCACAATTCCCACCAAGAATGCTCTAGTAAGAACCTTTTAAGAAAGCACTCTATTACTCGGTACAACTTTAGATTTTATACATCACTGCAGTGGGGTATTGGTACAGGACAGCACATGGCAGAGTGTGGAAACTGGCTTCATGAACGTGTAATTAATGAAGACATGGCTTTTACAGTTAATATAGTTGAAATGCAAAACCTTCACAACTGGGAACAACTCCTTAGGTAAAAGTGAACCTTCTACAGGTGGAAAAAAAATCTGGAATTACACTTCAGTTCAACTTTATGTGTGACATTTTAATATTCAACTAAATCTTTTCATGTGTGTGTGTGTGTGTGTGTGTGTGTGTGTGTATGCGATGACTCAGGCAAGGTTACCAACCATTCACTTTTTGCATTGGTATCAGATTTGCCAGCCCCATTCATGCTCTTCACATTGGGCAGTAAGACCACTAATATCACATTATTGGCTAAGCATCACTGTCTCCAAGATATCCCAGCAACATTGCAACAGTGCAGTGTGCAAACATTGTATTCCCAGTCTACAGCATAAACTGACCTCTTAAAATCATTTTCCTTCTCTTCTGAACTGCTTCAGTTCTTGGACAAAAAAAAAGCTAACCTCATCCCGCAACACTATTAGGGATCTTGGTCTGACCAATGTAGGAGCGACCCCTTTAACCTTACATCTACTGTACCTACAGATCTTAGCCAGTGTCTCTCACCTGCTCCCAGTTGCTGCCCATCCACACGAGGCCTACAAATGCAGAAGGGCGCTCATATTTGTAGACGAGGAATGAGCCATTCTATCTCCAGGTAAGCAACATTGGAACCATTTATTAGTCTGCACATTGCGGTGAATGGTAATCACAAAAGTAGATCTTCATTGATCACTGCAGACCTGTGTCCCTCATAACCAGGTGTTCACTTTCCCTACCCAATTCCCTACCTTGCATAAACCAGGGGGAGTAACAATGAGAACACCTTATTATTTGAACAGTCTTCATGATCCCATTTCTTCAATCAATGGCAGGTAAAATTTAAGTTTATCTGCAAAAATGAGAGATACATACGATTCCTGCCAAGGGACTCACATCAATAAACTTTACTGATCTTTTCTCCAGAAATGGATTATGGCCGTGGCAATTTCTGGCAATTGATGTTTTTTGCTGAACAGTTCCACAGAGTGTGTCATCTCGTCTCTCTAGTTTAAAATGTCCATCTGTTAGGCTGGGTGGGCGGGGGGGGCGGGGGTGCGGGGTGCGGAGGGGAGTGAGAATATACTTTTGGGCAACAGAATATCTTCCGGGTAAGCAATTGGTCTGAGCTTTTATAGCCTATGTATTATGAGGAATGGCTTTACTGGATTGGAACAAATGTTTGCCCTGCAATCACATGTCTCTGTTAGCAGCTCAAATATCTTTCAAAACGATTTGCCCAAAGGATCCACTAATTAAGCACCCCAATACGCCAACATTTTCATGCACAAGTTTGAGCAGGACTTCTTCACTGCACAGGACCTCCAACCAACACTATACACCAGATACATCGACGACATTTTCTTTCTATAGACCCACGGCGAGGAATCACTAAAGAGACTACACGATAACATCAACAAGTTCCATCCCACCATCAAGCTCACCATGGACTACTCCTCAGAATCAGTTTCTTTCTTGGACACACGAATCTCCATCAAAGACGGGCACCTCAGCACCTCACTCTACCGCAAGCCCACGGACAACCTCACGATGCTCCACTTTTCCAGCTTCCACCCTAACCACGACAAAGAGGCCATCCCCTATGGACAGGCCCTGCGAATACACAGGGTCTGCTCAGACGAGGAGGAACGCGATGGACACCTACAGACGCTGAAAGACGCCCTAGTAAGAACGGGATATGATGCTCGACTCATCGATCGACAGTTCCGACGGGCCACAGCGAAAAATTGCATAGACCTCCTCAGAAGACTAACACGGGACGCAACCAACAGAGTAACCTTCGCCGTCCAGTACTTTCCCGGAGCGGAGAAACTACGCCATGTTCTCCGCAGCCTTCAACATGTCATCAATGACGACGAACACCTCGCTATGGCCATCCCCACACCTCCACTACTCGCCTTCAAACAGCCACCCAACCTCAAACAGACCATCGTTCACAGCAAATTACCCAGCTTTCAGGAGAACAGCGTCCACGACACCACACAACCCTGCCACGGTAACCTCTGCAAGACATGCCAGATCATCGACACAGATACCACCATCACACGAGAGGACACCACCCACCAGGTGCATGGTTCATACTCCTGTGACTCGGCCAACGTTGTCTACCTCATACGTTGCAGGAAAGGATGCCCCAGAGCATGGTACATTGGCGAGACCATGCAGACGCTGCGACAACGGATGAACGGACACCGCGCAACAATCGCCAGACTGGAGGGTTCCCTCCCAGTCGGGGAACACTTCAGCAGTCAAGGACATTTAGCCACCGACCTTCGGGTAAGCGTACTCCAAGGCGGCCTTCGAGACACACGACAACGCAAAATCGTCGAGCAGAAATTGATAGCCAAGTTCCGCAACCGGGACGGCCTCAACTGGGATCTTGGGTTCATGTCATGCTACACGTAACCCCAGTAGCGAACAAATGTTATCTATTTTTAATATAACTGGTCATTTGCTGTCTTTCTCTTCCTTCCGGATGTTTCTATGTTTCTGCCTCTCTCGCTCTTTTTTTTTGGTGGTTTGTATATTCGGTGGCCTTGTAGGTAACACCGAATGCACACTGTGATTGCCTTGGCAACGGGCAGTTGGAAAGACTATCTGTAATCACCAGGTATTGTTCTGTGATTTATAAATGCGAAGGGTTCGAGGATTTCATTTCTACAACATTCACCTGAGGAAGGAGGAAGCCTCCGAAAGCTTGTGAATTTCAAATAAAATTGTTGGACTATAACTTGGTGTTGTAAAATTGTTTACAATAATTAAGCTCGGGAGTAGTTGAGCCATCCAGAACAGGAAAGATCCAGGTTTAATTCCTGGTCTGTGCCGAGTTAGCTGATCTTAGTTGGGGCAACAGTTGGATTACTACAATTCGCCTCGGTGCCTCTGGGTTAGGCACAAGAAAAGGGTTCATGTTCCCACTGCATGTACACAGACAGTAGGTTAGGACAGAATTGGGCTCAGCTGTGATGCATCTATTGTCAAATAGCCTGCTGACACTCTGGCCCCGATATTAACGGGGAGGCGGGGAAGATGCGGTGGAGTGTGCAAAACTCGGCAAGCCGGGGTCATGGAGGTCCTGCTGATTTAACGGCAAGGCTTCATTTAAATAACATACTGCAGTCTCCCACCCGACAGCCAGCCAGATTGGCCAGCGGGCTGGAGCGCCAACAAGCAACAGGTGGCCGCAGCCGGGACACCTGTGGAGACGGTCCCTGGCAGTTAGTGGGGCAGGGGGGGGCGTTGAGGGGAGCTTGGGGCTGCAATCGGGAGGAGGGTCACTGTCTTGCTACGATTGGGTGGGGGGGAGGAATACAGCCCAGCGCAGGAGAGGCCCAAGTCTACCTTGTGAGGCCCAGAGGACCCCCCTCCTGAAAAATACATTTTAAACTTACCTTCTGAGCCTCTTCTGGCCCAGAATCTGCCTCCTGGGAGGTTTTGCCTGATGGGGGAACTGACACTGAAGAAACATGTATCCATGAATATATCCCTTACCTCAAAAAAAATATTTTTTTAACTCTCCAGCATTATAAAGACCCATCACTTCAGGTCGCTTCTTCCTCAGTTTAGGGAGGGGCAGGTGCACCTCAAAGCAACTACATTCATTCAAAATGGGCCAACACTTGAGACCAGCCTGGGAACTGGTCCTCAGCCACCGCACTCCAAAAGCTATTGACTGAATATGCACCAGTACCAGCTGGTAGACCATTTTCTAGGATAAGGCTGTTCCAGAACAGCTCTTGGTCAAGTCCAAAGTGCCAACCCTTATTAGTAATTGAAGCGACCCTGGGATGATGGAGCCACTGCTTCTAACTGATGTGAGCACACGGTAAACTCGGGAAAGTGTGTTCTGGGTTTGGGCCTTTGGCCATCAAAGACTTGACTATTAAAATGGATGATCTTCCATTCTTCACCCTACGCAAAGTTCAGCTCATCCAAAACTTTGCTTCCAACATTTTATCCCGCACCAAGTCCCGTTCACCCATCAGTCCTGTGCTCACTGACCTATATTGGTTCCCGGTCCCCCAGTGCCTCAAATTTAAAATTCTCATTCTCATGTTTAAATCCTTTCATGGCCTCAGCCCTCCCTATCTCTGTAACCTCCTCAAGCTCTACAACCAAACAGTGCCCCTCCACCCCTCCAAACTTCTCCGGTCCTCTGACTCTGGCCTATTGCACATTCCCCTCTCCCTTCACTCCATCACTGTGGGCTGTGCCTTTAGTCGCCGAAGCATCACACTCTGGAATTCCCTCCATAAACCCCTCCACCATTTCCAATACTTGTTGAAGTGGGTGACACACCATTGTGGTATTCAGCCCAAGCCATTGGCCATATAAAAGGGATAAATTCTCTTCCAACTCTGAAGACAACAAGTTTACCTGTAATTGTTTTAGTGCCTCTCAATTGATGTGATTAATTTGCTGAGTATCTTGCTGAGCCTTTCCCTTAACTCAAAGGAAATATCAACAGTGATCTGAAGTGTCAGATTGTAATGTGTCCTCTTGGTCTTGCCATTGTCAAGTGCAAATGTTGAAAGGCCATTTTCTAAAACGAATATCTTGACCAGTGGGAAAGAGAGGAAGAATGTCAAAGGAAACCCTGAGAATAAATGCTATGATTCTTTTAAATTCAATTTATGAAAGACTCATTATAAATGATATGTAGATAGTTCTGTTTATCTTTTCACTGTTACTAATAAAATATGTTCATTAGTACAAAATCTGTGACTGAATCTTTCTTAAAAGCAGTTTTAAACTGATTGACTTTTTGTTTTGAAACACGAATTGATGCACGAATAACACACTGATTTTAGTGAAACTGAAAAATAGCCAAGAGCACAGAAACCCAAAAAACCCAAACAACCACCAGAAACCCAAAGCATTCCACAAACTTCATCCCCTTAATTTAATCAAAACCAACATCGTTTACTTCGAGCAATTGCCATTGTCATTTTGGCTGCATTTCCTGAACTGCTTGTAAAGCTTCAAAATTTTTTTTTTATTAAAAAGAGTTTTTCAAGGTTGGGGCCCAGTAATAAATCCGGATCATTTAAAACAAACACAAGTGATTGACCATGGCTGTGTAAGCAGGTATCGTGAAAATACCACTGGGTGGAGTAACTCAGTTTGTTTTTTTTTATTCGTTCACGGGATGTGGGCGTCGCTGGCAAGGCCAGCATTTATTGCCCATCCCTAATTGCCCTCGAGAAGGTGGTGGTGAGCCGCCTTCTTGAACCGCTGCAGTCCGTGTGGTGACGGTTCTCCCACAGTGCTGTTAGGAAGGGAGTTCCAGGATTTTGACCCAGCGACAATGAAGGAACGGCGATATATTTCCAAGTCGGGATGGTGTGTGACTTGGAGGGGAACGTGCAGGTGGTGTTGTTCCCATGTGCCTGCTGCTCTTGTCCTTCTAGGTGGTAGAGGTCGCGGGTTTGGGAGGTGCTGTCGAAGAAGCCTTGGCGAGTTGCTGCAGTGCATCCTGTGGATGGTACACACTGCAGCCACAGTGCGCCGGTGGTGAAGGGAGTGAATGTTTAGGGTGATGGATGGGGTGCCAATCAAGCGGGCTGCTTTATCTTGGATGGTGTCGAGCTTCTTGAGTGTTGTTGGAGCTGCACTCATCCAGGCAAGTGGAGAGTATTCCATCACACTCCTGACTTGTGCCTTGTAGATGGTGGAAAGGCTTTGGGGAGTCAGGAGGTGAGTCACTCGCCGCAGAACACCCAGCCTCTGACCTGCTCTCGTAGCCACAGTATTTATATGGCTGGTCCAGTTCAGTTTCTGGTCAATGGTGACCCCCAGGATGTTGATGGTGGGGGATTCGGCGATGGTAATGCCGTTGAATGTCAAGGGGAGGTGGTTAGACTTTCTCTTGTTGGAGATGGTCATTGCCTGGCACTTATCTGGCGCGAATGTTACTTGCCACTTATGAGCCCAAGCCTGGATGTTGTCCAGGTCTTGCTGCATGCGGGCTCGGACTGCTTCATTATCTGAGGGGTTGCGAATGGAACTGAACACTGTGCAGTCATCAGCGAACATCCCCATTTCTGACCTTATGATGGAGGGAAGGTCATTGATGAAGCAGCTGAAGATGGTTGGGCCTAGGACACTGCCCTGAGGAACTCCTGCAGCAATGCCCTGGGGCGGAGATGATTGGCCTCCAACAACCACTACCATCTTCCTTTGTGCTAGGTATGACTCCAGCCACTGGAGAGTTTTCCCCCTGATTCCCATGGACTTCAATTTTACTAGGGCTCCTTGGTGCCACACTCGGTCAAATGCTGCCTTGATGTCAAGGGCAGTCACTCTCACCTCACCTCTGGAATTCAGCTCTTTTGTCCATGTTTGGACCAAGGCTGTAATGAGGTCTGGAGCCGAGTGGTCCTGGCGGAACCCAAACTGAGCATCGGTGAGCAGGTTATTGGTGAGTAAGTGCCGCTTGATAGCACTGTCGACGACACCTTCCATCACTTTGCTGATGATTGAGAGTAGACTGATGGGGCGGTAATTGGCCGGATTGGATTTGTCCTGCTTTTTGTGGACAGGACATACCTGGGCAATTTTCCACATTGTCGGGTAGATGCCAGTGTTATAGCTGTACTAGAACAGCTTGGCTAGAGGTGCAGCTAGTTCTGGAGCACAAGTCTTCAGCACTACAGCTGGGATGTTGTCGGGGCCCATAGCCTTTGCTGTATCCAGTGCACTCAGCCGTTTCTTGATATCACGTGGAGTGAATCGAATTGGCTGAAGACTGGCTTCCGTGATGGTGGGGATATCGGGAGGAGGCTGAGATGGATCATCCACTCGGCACTTCTGGCTGAAGATGGTTGCAAACGCTTCAGCCTTGTCTTTTGCACTCACGTGCTGGACTCCGCCATCATTGAGAATGGGGATGTTTGCAGAGCCTCCTCCTCCCGTTAGTTGTTTAATTGTCCACCACCATTCACGACTGGATGTGGCAGGACTGCAGAGCTTTGATCTGATCCGTTGGTTGTGGAATTGCTTAGCTCTGTCTATAGCATGTTGCTTCCGCTGTTTAGCATGCATGTAGTCCTGAGTTGTAGCTTCACCAGGTTGGTACCTCATTTTTAGGTACGCCTGGTGCTGCTCCTGGCATGCTCTTCTACACTCCTCATTGAACCAGGGTTGATCCCTTGGCTTGTTGGTAATGGTAGAGTGAGGAATATGCCGGGCCATGAGGTTACAGATTGTGGTGGAATACAATTCTGCTGCTGCTGATGGCCCACAGCGCCTCATGGATGCCCAATTTTGAGCTGCTAGATCCGTTCTGAATCTATCCCATTTAGCACGGTGGTAGTGCCACACAACACGTTGGATGGTGTCCTCAGTGCGAAGACGGGACTTCATCTCCACGAGGACTGTGCGGTGGTCACTCCTACCAATACTGTCATGGACAGATGCATTTGCGACAGGGAGATTGGTGAGGACAAGGTCAAGTAAGTTTTTCCCTCGTGTTGGTTTGCTCACCACCTGCCGCAGGCCCAGTCTAGCAGCTATGTCCTTCAGGACTCGGCCAGCTCGGTCAGTAGTGGTGCTACCGAGCCACTCTTGGTGATGGACATTGAAGTCCCCCACCCAGAGTACATTTTGTGCCCTTGCTACCCTCAGTGCTTCCTCCAAGTGGTGCTCAACATGGAGGAGGACTGATTCATCAGCTGAGGGAGGACGGTAGGTGGTAATCAGCAGGAGGTTTCCTTGCCCATGTTTGACCTGATGCCATGAGATTTCATGGGGTCCAGAGTCAATGTTGAGGACTCCCAGGGCCACTCCCTCCTGACTGTATATCACTGTACCGCCACCTCTGGTGGGTCTGTCCAGCCGGTGGGACAGGACATACCCAGGGATGGTGATGGAAGAGTCTGGGACGTTGGCTGAAAGATATGATTCTGTAAGTATGGCTATGTCAGGCTGTTGCTTGACTAGTCTGTGGGACAGCTCTCCCAATTTTGGCACAAGTCCCCAGATGTTAGTAAGGAGGACCTTGCAGGGTCGACTGGGCTTGGTGTTTTGCCGTTGTCGTGTCCGGTGCCTAGTGGTCCGATGCCGGGTGGTCCGTCCGGTTTTATTCTTATTATGACTTTTCGTAGCGAGATTTTACAACTGAGTGGCTTGCTGGTCCATTTCAGAGGGCAATTAAGAATCAACCACATTGCTGTGGGTCTGGAGTCACATATAGGCCAGACCGGGTAAGGACAGCAGGTTTCCTTCCCTAAAGGACATTAGTGAACCAGATGGGTTTTTACGACAATCCGGTAGTTTCATGGCCATCATCACTGATACTAGTATTTTAATTCCAGATTTTTATTTAATTAATTGAATTTAATTAATTAATTGAATTTAAATTCGCCAGCTGCCGTGGCGGGATTTGAACTCATGACTCTGGATTTTTTAGTCCAGGCCTCTGGATTACTCGCCCAGTAACATAACCACTATGCTACCGTACCCTTAAACCAGAAAAATAAAAAGGGAAACTTTCGTGGTGGCATCAGCCAGTCATGAGAACAAGCAGTAAGAATGTGCAGGATATCAGCACGAGATTGTATTGGCATCAGAAGCTTATTTGGAAACAGATCAAGCGTCAGGTTTATCTTCCAAACAATCTGCCATTCCTAAACTGTGGTTACAACTTAACTATCTCTCCTGAAATGAAAAAGAATGGCCACCTAATTTCAAGATACAGACTGACTGGTTTTCCTGCCAGCTGCTTGAAGAGAACTCCTTAACCTTCAATGGTGTATTATTATCTAATGTGGAGATGCCGGTGATGGACTGGGGTTGACAATTGTAAACAATTTTACAACACCAAGTTATAGTCCAGCAATTTTATTTTAAATTCACAAGCTTTCGGAGGCTTCCTCCTTCCTCCTCCTCCATCTCATTTTCACATCGTTCACCTGACGAAGGAGGAAGCCTCCGAAAGCTTGTGAATTTAAAATAAAATTGCTGGACTGTAACTTGGTGTTGTAAAATTGTTTACAATTATTATCTAATGACGTCGAATTCTTCAAACACATTTTCGAAAATTACAAATGTAAACAAAATATTTTACTGGGCAGTTACATGGCATATCATCAATTGGTGTGCTCCATCAACACAAAGAGCACAGTATAATTTCAGTTTCCTGTGCTGAACTGAAAGTGATTCCAATTTTTTGAAGCACTGAGAGACCACCTGCAGGAGGCAGTTTCACATCGCTGCATTTGGTGCTGGTTTCAGATTTTGTAACTTTTTCAGGTGTAGCACTGAACTGCCTTAAGACTGATAAAGAAGTTCTAAATTTAACAACATTTCTCCAACAGTCAGACTGTTGAGAAGAGATCTGTACAATAAGTACACATGTGCAGAGCTCTGTGTAAATGCACATGTGCTGAGCTCTGTGCAATTATTTACTTACACATGTGCAGAGCTCTGTAAATGTTTAAGTACACATATACAGAGCTCTACTTTGCCTGACTGCAAAGCAGTGCAATACGCAGTACAACTAATGAGTGTTGACTCATACCACTACAAACGTGGTACAAATGTCAACCCAGCAGATGCAGTATCACTGGATTATTGAACAGCTACTGTGGGACCAGTGAGTGACTGCAGTGGAATAATAATGCTGCCATTTTATTATATTTGAAATGTCAGCCTTGGTTGAATTGTAGCACACTCATATTTGAGTCAGAAAGTTTTGTGTTCAAGTCCCACTGCAGCACTTGAGCGCATAATCTAGGCTGACCAGTGCAGTACTGAAGGAATGCTGCTCTGTCAGAGGTGACATTTTACAGAGGAGACTTTCAGATGAGGCCTGCTCAGATGGACATAAAAGATCCCATGGCACCATTCGAAGAAGAGCAGGGGATTTCTCCAGGTGTCCTAGACAACATGTATCCCTCAACCAACATCGCAAAAAGAGATCAATGTGTCATTATCACATTGCTGTTTGTGGGATCTTGCTGTGCACAAATTGGCTGCACCTCCAAAATATTTCATTTGCTATGAAGCACTTTAGGATCCTGAGGACATGAATGGCACTATATAATGAAAGTTCTTTCATTATTTCTCTTTGTTTATAATTTTATTTTGTTATTTCACTGCTACATCTTCATGCACATCAATCAATTACCTTAGCCCAAAACAGCCAAAAAATCTCAGACGAACCCTTACACCCTCATCTTTGTGTGCAAATCCCTTCATGGTTTTACTTACCATTCCCTATCTCTAACCTCCTGCAGTTCTACAACTCCCTCCCCGCCCAAATTCTCCATTCCTCAGCCTCTGGCCTCTTGTGCATCCTCCCCTCTCTTTGTCCCATCTATGGTGGCCATGCCTTCAACCATTTGCATGTCACTCTTTGAACCCCTCCCCCTTTCCTCAAAATCCACCTCTTTGACCAAGCTTTTGGTCTTGCCTCCTAATATATCCTTCCTTGGTTCAACGTCCATTTTTTCCTTCTGCCTCTGGCACGGTTTTGTCATATTTATATTTTTTTGATGAAATGTTGTCTTCCTCAATGTGAGGAATCTAAGTCCTTGATAATGAAGTTTTTGTGACTTTGGAAACTCTGTGTCAGTAACAAACCCCTCCAGGTCAGGTGCAGCATAAATCAGATGCTGAGTAAAGCTTTTTCTTCTCTGTCCGAACAATCTCCCACAACCTCAGAAGAGAATTCCCTACTAAATCAGCTGAATAGTTCCACTTCCCACACTAGTCATCTGTGTGGCCGCTCTGAGTGAGCTTGTGAATTTAAACCCAGAAATGACTGTAAGCAATATTATAGGAAATGATAGTAGGCAACATTCTTTCATCTGCTGTTTTAACAGAGGCATTCGCCTGTCTCAAATAAGTCAGTTACTGTCTGCATTAAAATAGCGGACAGGAATGTCATATATCATTAACACATTGAGCATCTGCCTTCTAACATCACCAACAGCCATGTCCAGGATCCACTGTTAATCAAGGTGAAATGACAGGCAGATTTGTGCTATGGGTCCAAGCACATTAGAAATTTAACCCAAGGACTGTACAGGTAACAGAGAGGAGGCTTTCGTTCCCATTTGGGTTGGATTCAAATAAGAGGTGAAAAGATGGTTCACTCAGCCACCCAAACTCACAATCAGAAAATCCCAGTAACAAAATGTCTTGCAGACTACGAACATATATCACTTTCACATGCCAATATACACTTTGGCAATCGGATGCTCTTCACCTAAAAGGGAGCAAACATTACCTAATTCCACACAGTCGTCTTTTTGTTTATCTTCCATTCCCTGGGTTAAAATTCAAGCTACGCTCAGCAGATCGTCAACATTTTACTGAAGGATCATGGGGTTGATATTGTTTATACATTGCAACCCTTAAATGTAAAAGGGTTAAAAATAGAAACTGCAACTGAACTGTGGCTGTTTTACAAGTATCAGTGTTTTAATCCACCTTAAATTTACAAATCAATAGTTCAATCTCTTTTTTTCTTTCATGAGCTGGATGCTTTTCAACAGTTTTCCCCATCAGATCACGCTTCTGAGGATTTTATCAGAATTTTCAATCCAAATTTTATTTTAAAATTGTCATATAATTTTCATCCTTCTCGTTTTTCTTTGCCATGCCTCATTTCTACTGTGGAATGACGGGCCGATGACCTGTTCCCACGTATCTGCCACTGATGCTCTACTGTTGGCCATTAGAAAGTGGGTGACTGTGATAGAAGTTCTCACATTCTGATTTCTCCCTCATGCTCTGGAAATCTCTCTTGGCTAATGACAGGAAATCATATTCCAACAATATTTGTGTTAATGCCACAGCACAATTTGTATTGTTTTAATGCAGTTCATGCAAAGAAAATTGAACATGATTATGAAATTCTTTATTATCCATTAAATTTTAACTTTGAAACATTTGGTACTGCAATATTTTTCCTGGAATTTTATGAGATTATTGTCGGAACACATATTCAAAGATACAAAAAAGACTCAGACCGTCAGGGGTGTTATATTCTGCAGTGTTCCAAACTCTATCAAATGTAGTGCAGATTGCTGTGGCAATAATGTGAATCAGTCTTTCACACCTTCAACCTACAATGTTTTGCACCTTATTTATCTGCCAGTTATTGCATTCTTCTCATCTTGAATGAAGTGAACAGGATGTACATCAGAAGCAATCTTAAAAGAGTTCCAAAGTAATTGCATAGATCAAATATTGCAAAGGGTAAATGTATCCATGCAGAGAACCTGCCAATCGCAATCTAGGAGCTTCTTACCTGAAATCCAAACCTATTCTTTTACCCCATTCAGGAACTCCTGGGTCAGGACACATATTATATCCTTGTGCCATCCCTGCTTGAGTTACTATGAAGAAAATAGATAAAACCAAATGAAAATTTTACCAATATCAATTTGCCAGTAATCTATCTTAAAATTCCTCCTAAATATGACCGTTAATGTATTAACAGGATATTATAAAATTGCCCTAAAGCCCTGCTTCTGATAACTCCTTTACTGATAAATCAAACAATGACTCGTGTTGTTTAATCACTATGCATTTTTTTTTTACTATTTCTTGCTTCTCTCCTTGGAATATTCAGTTCTCACCTATTGCATAAATCTCTCAAATGCAAGAAATATGGGTAAATATGCAACTCATTAATCACAGTCTCAATGTAAAATTTGCCCTTGCAACATCAGAACAGACTTTCTATGGGCACTCAAACTTATTGGTTATGTCATTGATTCAAGGCAATTTAATTTTCTCTGTTAGCGCACCGTGTAATATTCTACTCTGCACTATTTTAACACCATCGGGAATCCATGTAAAGCAAATGGGCTGACAGCGATGTTAAAATAATGCACAATTAAATTTTACACCCACCCACCAGTGCACCACCAAAGGAAAAGGATTAAACCCCCTACATCTCAGCAACCGCACAGATGTCATGGAACCAAGGAAGCCAAATATGCACAAAGTTCTCCGAGTAGATGTATAATAAAGATATTTTTCTTATTTGAAAAAGGCTGTAATTAAATGGAACAAAAGGGTGATCGATGCAAGAACTAAAGTCAGTTTCAGCACCCCTTTAATCTGCAGAACTGGCTGGTATTGTGTTTATTATGTGTATGTCAATAGTGCACATGCACAGTACATATTAATCAGAATATAACTATACTTTTTTTAAAAACCAGATTACTGTCTGGTAAAGTGCCTCAGAAATATACACAGTACTTGATCATTCACTCAGTGATACTAACGGCATCACTAATTGTGCATGGCCTGGGAAATTTTTAACATTTAACTAAAAAAAGAACAAAGACAATTCTGTTAAATGGTGTTAAATTCTTGTTGGAAGCCAACAGCTTGCATGTTCTGCAGAACTGTAGAACGGGATAGTCCGGCAAATGAGTATTCCCCACAAACTTCCCAACACAGTGATGTTGCTTTTTCACTTATACACAGGTTTAAAATCTGACCTCCTTTGTTTAAAAACATTACCCATGGAAAGATATCAGAATAGTGAGCGAGTTATTTAAGCTTTTAAAAATTAAATGAAAGGCAGGGTTCTGTTTGCAGCTATGTATCGTTCTCTTACTAAAACAAAAGGAGATGTTTAAAGTAAAATGGTGCCAGGGTTTCTTGAATGGCCATTAGAAGATAATAATGAGTGCAGAGCTATCATGATTGGCAGATTCTTTAAATTTAGTGAAGATATAACTTACAGATTTCACCACTTTCAGTGTTCAACTAAGAACCGGAAAATTTCAAGTAAAAATGAAGTTGCATTCTGATTAAAATATACCTGCCCACGACAGCATTGACGTACCAATGAGGGAAAGAAAGGAAAGAACTTGCATTTATGTTGCACCTGTCATGACCTCAGGACACCCCAAAGTGCTTTACAGCCAATGACGTACTTTTGAAGTATAGTCACTGTTATAATGTAGGGAAACGTAGCAGCCAATTTACGTGATGTTGGCTGAGGGATAAATATTAGCCATGACACCAGGAGAACTCCCTTGTTCTTCCTCAAATAGTGTCATGGGATCTTTTACGTCCACCTAAGGGGGCAGAAGCAGCTTCGGTTTAACATCTCATCCGAAAGATGTGCAGCACTCCCTCAGTGCTGCGCTGAAGTGTCAGCCTAGATTGTGTGCTCAAGTCTCTGGGGTGGAGCTTGAACCCATGACCTTCTGACTCAGATGAGAGTGCTACCACTTA
The DNA here is from genome assembly GCF_035084215.1 of Heptranchias perlo. NCBI lineage: Eukaryota > Metazoa > Chordata > Chondrichthyes > Hexanchiformes > Hexanchidae > Heptranchias > Heptranchias perlo. The sequence continues at coordinate 17,970,865 of NC_090350.1, read as the reverse complement.
GCCAAGGCTTGTAAACAATAATGTTTAGTTTTCCAAAATCTTGAGGAATTTAAGCCAGTGGTCAATATCCATTAAATAGGGAGTCTCGTCATCACAACTAATCTTACTCTAACAGTTACAAAGAATTATGATTAACATTTTTAAAAAAGGGACTTGACATAGACACTCCCATGAAAGGTGTCTTGACTGAGGCTCCCTTTCTAAAGGCAAATCTACAGGTTCTAAGGAGGAAGCAGTTCACAGTATAAATGTGCGGCATTATAAAAGTGTTGCATTTTGAAGTCATCTAAAAGTAAGTGAACCATTCCCTGAATTCTTTGCAAGGCACTCAGTAGCATTTAACAGTGATTTAAAACAATGTCAAAAGCTGATGGGCAAAATTTCATCAGTGATAGCGTCTACTTTCATCCCAATTGATTAAAAAAAGTAATTTTGATCTTAATTCCTGCGCACACTGAAGCTGATTTCTAGTTAACAACAATGCAATCAGGTCAAAGGCATATCAATACAACTTAAGTGATCAGTGATCAGTGATGATCTGACATCCAGTGCTTGCAGTCGTATTCAGTTAAACATGCGCAGGTTAAGTCATCCTTAAAATTGTTATACATGATCGCAATGGAGAAAGAACATTTTCATTTCTCACAAAGGACAACTTGGAACTGGAGTTGGCCGAGAATAGGTTTCGTAATGAACTGTTCAGATAATGCTAACAGAATTTTCGCACAGTACTAGCAACAGAGTAAACCTGGATGACTACAAAGCCGAGAAGGGAGAAAAAGAGTCCCACTGTCTTGGCAATGAGCAAACCAATTTCCACTGAGAAGAGAAAAATAGAAAAAATATATATATTTATAAGGGCACCCTCCCACCTTAGAAAAAGGCAATATTCAAATGACTTCTTAGCAGTATATAAACATAGCCGATGCTGACGTACTTACACTGGAGCCTGAAAAATCACACAAACAAGTGTTGACTTGCAGATAGATAAATGGTGAAGGGTATGAAAATGAGTTGTGACATATGTTGATTCCAAATTCGTATACAGCTCATGCTCATGCATATTTATAGTGGACAAAGGGCAACTTTATCAGTGAATCGTCATGATTTATGTGGCTCAATTCTAGCACATAACTACCATCTGACACATGAAATGTGATATTTGCCTGAGAATAACTGGGCAAGAAGCAGCGAAAATCCAGCCATGAAAAATAATTAATATTTTGTGTTCAAATTTGAGCAAATGTTGGGTTTGTAACCCTATGGTGTTATCTTTCTCATTCTCGGGAAATTTGAGGATACACAAGCAGTACAGAAATAATCCCAAAAGAGTATTGTGATTTTGTTCTCTTGGGAATGTCAAACTTCCAGTCAACAGGTGCGGTCACTTGTCAGGAGGGCTCTCATGACCTTCAAAAGTAATCTAACAGCATCAAGGCACATAGGCACTGAGGAACAAGAAATCAACAACAGATTGAAAGTGGGTGACAGACTCTATCGGGAACTGTCAGTATTTGAAGGTAAAGATTTAATGAACAGTTCAGCCGAGGATGGCTCCACTGTCCAGAGTCTTTGATACAGCCTGAGGTACCAGGTTCATCGGATAACTTAAAATGGAAAACACTGGATGGAGAAAAATTTAAAAGGCGAGCTACCTAGAGAAGTAAAACTAAAAAGTGAGAACCTCAGAGATGTGCAATTAAAAGAGGAGAAAAATTAAGAGATGGAAAACAAAGAGATGAGACAGTGAAATGAAAGCAATTGAGACAAGCACAATTAGGATGGAGTCTGTGGGATGTTTATGTGCGAGAAAACTGGGAATAATAGATGGGGGGGGGGGGGGAAGAGACAAAAATTACATGTTGATCAGAAAGCACAAGGGAGTGGTTATGGTCTTAGAAAGAAGGGTCCTGCAAGACAAAAGTGAGGGGGCTATCAATGGCAAGTGGATGCTACCAGACTCAGTAGGTGAATTATTGCAGGTCAGGAAAATGGATGGGCTACCATTGGACCTCAAGAGAAGCCATTGCGGACAGTGATGGAAACTGATACAATCAGATAGAGTGTTTGGGGAAAAGGAGACAACTGCTGAAGGAAACCAAGAAAATTAGAATTGAGGTAGGATTAAGGTTGATAAAAATAGCAGGAAACATAAGAAAGTTTGTGAAGCCACTCAGCAGAACCTGAACAAACGCTGTCCAGTGATGCAGAAGAAAAGATTATAGTGGAAGCAGCAGCTAGAAATCCAAATCTCTCTTCATAATTATAGTTTTCTAACCCTGGCATCATCCTTGTGAATCTACACTGTACGCTCTCTATGGCTTTAATGTCTTTTCTGTAATGGGGTGCCCAAAACTGCAACACAGTACTCCAACAGCGGACTATTCGATGTTTTGTGCAAATTTATTACTCGCGTCTTTATTTATAAAATCCTAAATGTTTCTGGCTTTTTTATAGCTTTATCTATCTACACTCGTACCCAGCTCGTTCCAATGAGTATATACTCCCATAAATATAGGGTGACTGAACACCTTGAGAATTTTCAGTTAATCAGAGAGAGCCAGCATGGATTTGTGAAAGGGAGGTCGCGCCTGACAAACCTGATTGAACTTTTTGAAGAGGTGACTAAAGTAGTGGTCAGGGGAATGCCAATGGATGTTATTTATATGGACTTCCAGAAGGCATTTGATAAGGTCCCACATAAGAGACTGTTAGCTAAGTTAGAAGCCCATGGAATCGAGGGAAAAGTATGGACTTGGTTAGGAAATTGGCTGAACGAAAGGCGACAGAGAGTGGGGATGATGGGTGGGTACACACATTGGCAGGATGTGACCAGTGGAGTCCCGCAGGGACCTGTCTTGGGGCCTCAATTATTCACAATATTTATGAACAACTTAGATGAAGGCATAGAAAGTCTCATATCTAAGTTTGCCGATGACACAAAGATTGGTGGCATTGTAAGCAGTGTGGATGAAAACATAAAATTACAAAGCGATATTGATAGATTAGGTGAATGGGCAAAACTGTGGCAAATGGAATTCAATGTAGGCAAATGTGAGGTCATCCAAATGGGACCAAAAAAGGATAGAACAGGGCACTTTCTGAATGGTAAAAAGTTAAAAACAGTGGATGTCCAAAGGACTCAGGGGTTCAGGTACATAGATCATTGAAGTGTCATGAACAGGTGCAGAAAATAATCAATAAGTCAAATGGAATGCTGGCCTTTATATCGAGAGGTCTGGAGTACAAGGGGGCAGAGGTTATGCTGCAGCTATACAAAACCCTGGTTAGACCGCACCTGGAGTACTATGAGCAGTTCTGGGCACCGCACCTTCGGAAGGACATATTGGCCTTGGAGGGAGTGCAGCATAGGTTTACTAGAATGATACCCGGACTTCAAGGGTTAAGTTACGAGGAGAGATTACAGAAATTGGGGTTGTATTCTCCGGAGTTTAGAAGGTTAAGGGGTGATCTGATCGAAGTTTTTAAGATATTAAGGGGAACAGATAGGGTGGATAGAGAGAAACTATTTCCGCTGGTTGGGGATTCTAGGAGTAGGGGGCACAGTCTAAAAATTAGAGCCAGACCTTTCATGGGGTGAGATTAGAAAACATTTCTAAACACAAAGGGTGGTAGAAGTTTGGAACTCTCTTCCGCAAACGGCAATTGATACCAGCTCAATTGCTAAATTTAAATCTGAGATAGATAGCTTTTTGGCAACCAAAGTTATTAAGGGATATGGGCCAAAGGCAGGTGTATGGAGCTAGATCACAGATCAGCCATGATCTTATCAAATGGCAGAGCAGGCACGAGGGGCTGAATGGCCTACTCCTTTTCCGATGTTCCTATGTTCCATTCCTTGTTTCACTTCCAAAAATATATTACCTCACACTTATCCACATTAAATGGTATCTTCCACCTTTCTGCCCATTCTGCTAATCTGTCTACGAAGTTTCATTTTTTAAAAAAAACAGTCCACCTCACTTTGCCAAATATCCTACTTTTGTTTTATAAGCAAATTTTAAGATTGTGCTCTGTATACACAAGGCCAAATTATCTAAATATCCAACCACTGTTGGAGTAGCATCCAATAAAATAAATAGAATGCTGAACTATATAGGCAGAACAGTAGAGTATAAATCAGAGGAAGCTGTGCTCAAATAGTATCGTCTTCAGGTCACACTGCACCTTGAGAACTGTGTCCAGTTCTGGGCACGAAGACACAAGGGAGACATTCAGGCCCTGAAGGCAGTTCAGAGAAGAGCCAAGAGGCTGATTCCCAATGTCAGAGGCCTGAGTTATAAAGAAAAAATTGAGACTCTTGGATTTTTAAGCCTTTGAAGGAAGTGATTGAGAGATGACCTTGCAGAGGTATACAAGGTGGTAATCAGCACAAGTTGATAGATTCAGAAAATTACTTCAAACTAAATCATGACAGGACAGGGAGGCTCAGGTTCAAACTAGTAAATGTCAAAGTTGGGACTGAGGTTGGCAAGCTCTTCTTCATACAAAGCGATCAACACAGGGAATGGATTTCCTGGTAGAATAGCCAAGGTGAGAACCCTGGAATCATTCATGAAAAAAATTGGATACCATGATGGGGTTGAGGGAACCGTATGGTCTTTCTGGAAGGATAAGGTAATATGGTCCAAATGGCCTTTCTCATCCATATTTACTTTGTGACCTTAATATGAAGGATAGCTAATGAATTACGATGGCACTTTTGTCTGCACTGAGAATGAGTATCACATAATTCAAAGGAAACATTGAGCCAGAAAAGACGTGAGGGTTGCAGTTTCTGCTGGTGATAATTAAATCTCGTGAAATAACTGTCTCATGTTTGAATGTTCAGCAGAACTTTCTGCCCTATTCATTGATTAACTGATCACCATTGCTATGTTTATGAATAATAAATTTTGGCTATTTGTCAAGTTCTTGATTGTTTCAAAGTCTAATTTAAAGAGGCAGAAAGGAGGGCAAACGGAACGTCAAAGAACTTATCCATTTCTCAGTTTAATGGAGGGGAATGTCAATGACGTTAAGCAACTACATGATGCATTCCCAGTCTGGCCTGGGTGACACTACCTTCAATGAATTGCAAACAGTTTTTTTTGTACAATACAGAAATGAGTATTTTCAAGGCTCAGTTCATTCATACGATGCTGGTTCATACCAACATGAGCTTCCAATCGAGTTGGGCTCATTACTGGGCAAGCAAAGCCCAGGTAATTCCTCTCAGTGAGTAGGGGAAGAGTTGTCGGGTGAGTCATCCTGTTCATTGTTTAGGACAGAGAACAATAATCCCACAAAAAGAGGGTAAAGAAAAAAGTAGAAAAACAAAACAAAAAAAGTTTTAAAAAAAACACATGATTTAGATTTCTTTCAGATCAAAGTTTAAGCTGGAATGCAGAATGAAGAGCAACTTACAAACTGAGGACTTCTGATTGTCTTTGCTGGGAAGCAATTTTACTCCTCGGGACTTCAGCTCAATCAGCTTTTTAACTGAAAGAAAGAACATTTGAATGAGTTATTAGCAATCAAAATATGCAAATATGTGCTTCAGAACAGGAGAGCAAAACACTTTGTGAATGTTAAACCTTATTTTAAATCTCATCAAAACTCTAAATCATTCCACAGGCTGGGACAACATTTATTATAGAACTGCAATAAAGTAGTACAAAATGAACCCTCACTAATGCTGGTCACTCAAAGGTGCAGTCATCAGACTTGCTCAATGCAATATTTATTAATAAGTTCTTCAAAATATTTGTTTATTTGGAGGGGGGTGAAGAAAGGGAGTACAGAGTAGGCAGAATCAGCAATTTTCCGACTAAACTACGTGTCAGTTTGCAATATACTATGGTATTAGCTGTCTCTGAGCTGGGAATTGTAAAACGCAATGGCCTGGATTTTCCGCCTTGGGTGCAATCAGCATAAATTGCGCTGGCACATTTTACGCCAGGTTTCCGCTAAAATGCATTAACATAATCACAAACGTAAAATCTGCCATGAATCAGCACAATTCGGCAGCTTAACATTGAATAATCGTTTTATTTTGCAATCAAAAATATTCATTGATGTATTTAAGAGTGGTAACCTGGTGCAGTTTTATTAATACAGCTGAAAATGGGTTCATCACTAAAAATAAGTATTTTTAATAAAGGCGTCCGGTCCTCTGCCTGTGAGTGATCTGATTTAAATTCAATGAAAAAAACTACTGAAGCATTTCCTACTTTCATTGGTGTACACTGGTCAGTTTCTTAGTAAATTGATATTTTTAACTATTTAAAAATGTTTAAACCATGGCTACTAGTGCCTTTGCGGCCAAGAAAACAAGCTTAATTTTAAAGCAAAGGTTGCTGCAATCCGAAGAAACTCACCAGGGGTGGGGGACAGTTTGGTGGGCAGGGCTAATTTCAACAATTTTTTTTTAGCCAGTGCAAAAGATCACGGAAACTCGAATTACGCTGGACGCAAATTACACTCAACATAATTCAAAATTCCGCGATGTTTTGCGCTGATTCGGCCAAATTGTGCTGAAAAAGCCAGCGCAATCTAGCGGAAACTCTGGGCCTGTATATCCCAAATTAGCATACTATTAACAAAGGTTATTGTATGATTCTTGACTGTACACAAGCATACACACTTAAAAAAACCAGAAACAAACAAATTACTCGTTACTTTCTTGCTTTCACTTGAAGTCACACATTGTACAAAGCAATTTGTGCCCAAATGCCGATTGCACCCAAAGTGGAAACTGCGGGCCATAATGTTTTCAGGATCTATTTATAACTAAATTCCCAGGGGATTGACAGAATGGAGGCCTCCTACTTTTAACAATCGTAAAGATCCTCAATGAAATGATGCACTAATGGACTCCAAATTTGTGATTTTACTCAAAGGAAAAACAAGCTTGGCTGATACGAAAATGGAAAATTCATATTGTTGCAGTTGAGGTCAGAGTAAACAATTAGAGGAAGGTTTGTGCCAAATTTAATCCATACCGTACGTTGTGTGGGAGTACCTGATGCTGACACTGGGTCTAAAACTGGAAAATTGTTCTATTCCCCAGCACTGACATCCTCCCACTACTGAACACGAAAGCTTACCCAAAACAAAAACACGCCACAGTTCTTCAATATAAACTGTGAATTGGTTGCCATTTAGAAATGGAATTGCGGCTAGATATTGTCCTGCTGTACTTAGTGCTTCCATAAGTGGCTCAGTAATGCTGTTTTGTAATAACATTAGGTTAAAATAACACATCTGAAATTATATTTCTTAGTCTCTAATCTTCTAGAGGAGGACCCAGGGAGACTTTGAGTGCTACATAGTAATTATGTGTGCAAACTTCATACCAATGAATTCCATATGCTAATTTGGTCCCCAACTACATTTCCATTAAGTGATTTGGAGCAGTCACAAGTTGTTCTCATTTCTTTGAAATGTCTGCTTTACAAACTTTCTAAAAAGAATGAGAATATACATATCAGGGGAACAGATAGAATGTTTCACCCTTGATGGTGTCAAATATACAAAGTTGACTTAATTATTTTGAAATTCCATTTTTTTAAGTTGTTGTTCCTACCTCTTTTCTTCCCTCATTTCTTGGACCATTCTCTCACTAAATGTGGACAAGAGATCTACTCTGTGAATGACGCCTTGCTCCATAGAACAGGTAGAAGCTGGCTATGCTGCCATTAAGAATCATGCTCAGGTCATTAAAGCAACTTTTATGGTTTGGAGACCTATCTTTGATGGGACTAGACTGACTGCACAAGAAGATTTTTTTTTAAATGAACACTTTATTTTCCAACAGTGATACCTACCACATGAGCCTGTCCCCTTGGTAGCAACTAAATAAAATGGTTGCTGTAGTGCAGAAAGTTTACTCAACATAGACCCTTACTTTGATGAAATCAAGACTCACATCATCACCTCTGGTTCAAAATCCTGGAACTCCCTACCTGACAGCACTGTGGGAGAACCTTCACCACATGGACTACAGCAGTTCATGAAGGTGGCTCACCACCACCTTCTCAAGGGCAATTAGGGATGGGCAATAAATGCTGGCCTTGCCAGCAACGCCTTCATCCCATGAAGGAATAAAAAAAAAACTAACTCATTCTTTCCCAGGACTTCAAAATCATGTAAATTGCACAACTCCAGTCCTACAATCCACTGCTTTAAAATCCTGAGGGGGAATGGAGCTACACAGTTTTGAGGTTCTCAGCAAGAAACCTCCAGCCATTAATCTTATTTTCTTTCTTGCTCCATTCAACCTTGGCATTTCACCTAGATTCGTCAATCTTTTACGGAACTATCTCCTGACACTGATTTACAGTTCATTCAGAACCTACGGAAAGCTCTCGCAGCCAGGGATCTTTCCTTATAGCAGAAAAAAAATTGTAGTAGAGGATTCACATGACAGGCAGAATATGTTTATTTTGAGAACTGGCAGAATGAGCGCTGATGATACAACAGTAAAACAAATAAGGCCTTTATTGTAGATTGGAATTTGAGCAACAAGGGCTCAAAGGGAGACCAGACAAGTGCGATTTTATTCCATTGGATTAAAAAAAGGCCCATCAAAAGGTATATGTAGATTTTTCCATTCCCCATACTAATGTCTCTCACTTTGATCAATACAAGGCTACGTATTACCAAGCATCCTGCACATTTGAAATCGTTTTTCTTGTTTTTATTTACCGATATAATCAAAGGTCCTGTGTCTGCAGCTCCACACTTCAAACCGCAAATAATTATGACTGGCTCACATAACCACTATAAATTAACCATGCTGATTTGCTCGAATATCCAATTAATTAGATATAAACCAATCAAAAGCAGATTAAAATCATTAAAATGTTAGAAAATGTTCCCAATTAGCAATAAGTAACAAGCACAAAAGCAAATTACTGATTCTTCAAAATTATCAGGAATCAACAAGTACCATGTAACTAATAATTAATCAAATTATTTTCTCCAAATTCTTTCAACAGCAATGTTGCTATTTTCGGAACTGATTATCTATATCTAAAAATTAAACTCACAATTACATTTAGCTATAAACCTACTTATTTGATCTCCGGAATCTCTGTAAAAACCTTTGCTCAGAGCGGCCTACCTCTACCTCTCGGGCTTGGGGTTGTATTAAGCTCCCAATGCTCGTGTTTGGCTTCCAAGGCAATATTTCCTGAGTATTTTATCCATTTGCAGCCTGGGTTCACACACAGGAAGCTGTCATTTTTATGCATGGCAAAATCTCGCTCAATAAAGAAAGTCAGAAGTTCTTGCAGGGCAACATTCTGAAATAAATATAAAATTAACTTACTGAAGCAACATAAATCTGTGGCTCTGATGTAGCGTACAATGTATGGGATCAAACATTGCATGTTCCTACTCACCATGAGCCATGCTATGGGATCCACTATGGGATGCATGTGCAGGCTGCCTGTTTCATAATTCTATTAATTATTCTCATTGCTCTTGGACTCTTGGAGTGAAGCAGTCCAGGACATGGACTCTACCACCTCACCCCACCTCCCCACAACCCCCAGGAGCAGTAACAATAAATATACATATCTATCTATCCATATATAAATAAAGAATGTATGTGTGTGTGTCAGGCTGTATGGCAGTAAAATGGACTGGAGATCATATTTAGCTTCCTAGCATTGGTTGTCTTTCGGGACTTTTTGCATTGGAACCATAACCGTGGATCATTTTGAACAGGGCTTAAGAATGCTACAGTATTAATTTTCCCGAAACTCCTCGCGAGTTGTTTTAAAGTTAATAGTCACCAAAAGGAAATCCATAATGTGCCATAATTCCCAACTTTATTTCTTTATCCCAGCAGCAATTTGCTATATCTAGTCACACTGCCTCCTAGTTTATAGTCTCGTACTTCACCGAGCTGTCTGGCCCCAGACCTTTGCACACCCCATGCCATGTCCTGGACTCTTCCACCCAAGGAGCAAGGAAAATAAATAATGGAATTTTAAAACAGGCAGCCCACACATGCATCCTATGAATGTACAAAGTGGATCACCCATAGCATGGCCCATGGTGAGTTGGAAGATGCAGTGTTTTATCCCATGTATTGTAAGAGCCACTAATTTATCGTGATTCAGTGAGTCGATTGATGTTAGTGTTAACTTTGGGCTCAAATTCTATGACTATATGGATATAAAATTCTTGTATACACATGCACTTCCTGTAACACTTTTTTCCATCTTGCTATTTTCATGTATATAAAAAGGATGGAAGGATATATCCCACTGTAACAATATATAATAAATACAGCCAAAATTTCAGCCCACTTGGCAGCTCTGTGGAGCAAGTTTCTGAAGTCTGTCTCCCAAATCCTTAACCATCTTGTATATTAAAAAAATATTTATCAACTGACTATAGGCAATTCATTATTATGTAATAATATTGGACAGAGCATTCCCATCACAAAATGTCCAATTTCAATTTATATAGTTTCATATAAGTTTTTAGCTTGGCCAAGTGACAGAAGTATATAATTGCACCTCTGTCAGAAGCGTGATTTGAGTGTAAGAGAAGGTATGAAATACAAAATCCTCGATCAAAGTGTAGATGCCTGATTCAAGGGGAGATGACTCATCGCTGTGTATATTGATTGCTTGTTAACAGTCCTCTGTCAGGACATAAGGATTTGATTGTTTCTTCAGATAATATGTACAAATTTGTGAGGAGAGTCAACATTGTTATCTGTAAAAGCTAGTCCAGCTCAAGAACCACAAGAAATAGGAGCAGGAATAGGTCATAAGGCCCCTTGAGCCTGCTCCACCATTAAATAAGATCATGGATGATCATCTACCTCAACTCCACTTTCCCGCCCTATGCCTATATCCCTTGATTCTTTAGTGTCCAAAAGTCTATCAATCTCAGTCATGAATATACTCAAGACTGAGTATCCACAGCCATCTGGGATAGAGAATTCCAAAGATTCACAACCCTCTGAGTGAAGAAATTTGTCATCTAGGACTTAAATGGCCACTCCCTTATCTTGAGAGTTTTACCTCTAGTTCTAGACTCTCCAGCCCAGGGAAAACATCCTCTCAGCATCTACCCTGTTAAGACCTCTAAGAATTTCATACGTTTCAATGAGTTCACCCCTCATTCTTCTAAACTCCAGAGAATATAGGCCCATTCTACTCAATCTCTCTCATCCCAGGAATCAAACTAGTGAACCTTTGTTGCACCCCCTTTAAGACAAGTATATCCATCCTTAGATAAGGAGACCAAAACTGTACACAGTACTCCAGATGTGGTCTCACCAAAGCCCTGCATAACTGCAGCAAAACTTCTTTACTCTTATACTCCAACACCCTTCCAATGAAGGCTAACATAGCATTTGCCTTCCTAATTGCTTGCTGTACCTGCACGTTAACTTTCTGTGATTCATGTACAAGGACACCCAAATCCCTCTGACCACCAACATTTCTTAATCTCTCACCTTTTAAAGAATATTCTGCTTTTCTACTCTTCCTACCACAGTGCATAATTTCACATTTCCCCACAATTTAGTCCATCTGCCACCTTCTCACCCATTCACTTAACCTGTCTATATCTCTTTGCAGCCTCTTTGCGTCCTCCTCACAGCTTGGATACATTACACTTGGTCCCCTCATCTAAGACATTGATATATATTGTAAATAGCTGAGGCCCAAGCACTGATCTTTGCGGCACCCCACTAGTTACAAACTGCCAACCCAAAAATGACCCGTTTATTCTTCCTCTCCGTTTTCTGTCCGTTAACCAATCCTCAATCCATGCTAATATATCACCCCCAATCCCATGAGCCCTAATCTTGTGTAATAACATCATGTGGCACCGTATCGAATGCCTTTTGAAAATCCAAATATACCATATCTACTGGCTCCCCCTTATCTACCCGGCTAGTTACACCCTCAAAAAACTCTAATGGATTTCCCTTTCATAAAATCATGTTGACTCTGCCTAATCATATTATGATTTTCTAAGTGTCCTGTTACGACATCTTTAATAATGGATTCTAGCATTTTCCCTACTACTGATGTCAGGCTAACTGGCCTATAGTTCCCTGCTTTCTCTCTTCCCTCCTTTTTTGAATAGCGGGGTTACATTTGCTACCTTCCAATCCAAGGGGATCATTCTAGAATCTAGGGAATTCTAGAAGATCAAAACCAATGCATCCACTATCCCTGCAGCCATCTCTTTCAAAACCCTAGGATGTAGCCCATCAGGTCAAGGGGATTTATCAGTTTTCAGTCCCATTAATTTCTCCAGTACTTTTTCTTTAATAACCTTAATTACTTTAAGTTCCTCACTCTCATTGCACCCTTGGTTCCCCATTATTTCTGGTATATTTTTTGTGCCTTCTACTGTGAAGACAGATACAAAATATTTGTTTAACGTCTCTGCCATTTCCTTATTTCCTATTGTAATTTCTTCTGTCTCAAAGGTACCCACATTTACTTTCGCTAATTTCTTCCCTTTTACATACTTGTAGAAGCTCTTACAATCTGTTTTTATATTTCTTGCTAGTTTACTCTCATATTCTATTTTCTCTCTGTATCAATCTCTTGGTCATCCTTTGCTGGTTTCTAAAACCTTCCCAATCCTCAGGCTTACTACTCTTTTTGGCAATATTATAAGCCTCTTCTTTTAATCTAATACTATTCTTAACTTCTCCAGTTAGCCACGGACAGATCACTTTTCCTGTGGAGTTTTTATTCCTCAAGGGAATGTATATTTGTTGACAATTATGAATTATTTCTTTAAATGTTTGCTATTACTTAACTACCATCATATCTTTCAATCTGATTTCCCAATCTACCTTAGCCAACTCGCCCCTCATACCTACATAATTGGCCTTGTTTAAATTTAAGACCCTTGTTTTGGACTTAACGACATCACTCTCAAACTCAATATGAATTCTATTATATTATCATCACTCTGCCCCAGAGGATCCTTTACTATAAGATTACTAATTAACTCTGTCTCTTGCACAATATTAGATCTAAAATAACCTGTTCCCTAGTTGGTTCCTTGACATACTGTTCTCGAAAACTGTCGAATGCATTCGTCCTCCAAATTACTTTTGCCAATTTGGTTTGCCCATTCTGTATGAAGATTAAAGTCCCTCATAATTATTGCATTACCTTTGTTACATGCTCCTCTAATTTCCTGATTTATACTCTATTCAACACTATAACTACTGTTAGGGAGCCGACAAACTGCACCCACCAGTGTTTTCTGCCCCTTGTTCTATCTTAGCTCCACCTGTACTGATTCTACATCCTGACTTTCTGAGCTAAGATCCCTTTTCACCACTGCCTTCATCTCATCCTTTATTATCAGCACTGCTGCCCCCCCTTTCCTATTTTGCCTACCTTTTCTAAAAGTCAAGTACCCTAGAATATTTAGTTCCCAACCTTGTTCACCCTGCAACCACATCTTAATAATGGCTATTAGATCAAACCCATTTATCTCTATTTCTGCCATTAATTCATCTATCTTGTTAAAAATGCTTTGTGCATTCAGATATAGCGCATTCATTTTAACTTTTTAGTATTTTTCCCTGATGTGACCTGAATCCTAGTGTCCTATTACCTCTGTTAAACTCTCTGACACTTCCTGCTTGTTTTTACCCAAATCACTACTCTGTTCTACAGCCTTGATTTTTCTCTTTAGACTTATAAATTTAACCTTACCTGAGCAGTGGATCCAAATCTAACTAAGTCAAATTCTGTTTGACTAAACTGTGTTTGTTGATGTTTTCATATGCAGTTCCTTTTGTCCCTGACCTGTCACTGCAAAAAAGTAATTGCAAGTGGGGCAATTTTGATCAATTGTAAAGGAAACCTTTTTTTAATCTTCCATTTGCCAGCTTGGAAACCAAAGAAGAGACAGTTATATAAGGCGAGGACCCTATGTTCCTCAATTTCCCATTTCACCTTGCCATTAAACATCGGGGGCCAATAGTGGCTCTATAAGGTTCAAGTCCTATGTAAAGTCTTCCATCACAAGTTGATATTATTGGAGAGAATTGCTCAGGTTTGGGACTTTTATAGTTTTGGGAAAAGGCAGTGTAATGTCATGTACTGTAGTTGTTAGACTTATTTGTTCATTTACTCTTGCTTCTGTATTACTTTACTTTTTACAATAGCATTTAGCCTGAACTATATGGTCTTTCAGTATGATGTTCTCTATGCAATTCAAAAATCTGGAGAACAAAGTGTGCAGGCCATACTATTTTCTGTACTTCAATGTACCAAGGTTCATTGTGAACCATGTGGCAAGCTGATATATTTCAAGCATAAGGCCACATTTTGTTTCATAGCAAGCACAGAGTTACCTATAAAAGTTAACTTTTTGCACATTAGGCATCAGTAAAATGCATTAGCAACAAGCTCAAATTGTAAGACATGCTTTAAGACCTGCCACTCTAAACAATGTATCTTCTGACTTACAATGAGCAATGCATAGGAGAGCCATCAGTACATAAAGGAATAGGGGCCAAAAGTCCACTGCCTTTCCAGCACTCTCCAGCCATATGTCCAGTAGGAGTGTAGCTGAAGGGCTGCAAAATAGATTAGGACCCAAAAAGGTAAGGTCCCGGCCTCTCTGTCGATTTTCCCAGGGGCCTTGTTTGGTGTGAACACTCTGTCCGTGTCCACTTGGTCCCTTTTGTCATGATGACATAGCTGCCATGTCTCAAATTACTCATATAGTGTATCCCAAAATGTTATTTTCTGGAAGAAATCTATCAAATTTGCATTTGAATGAATCAATGCTAATTTCTTCCACCCTCTCCCAAGGGCCACTCGCTCACTGAAATATTGTTTCTTCTTCTATAACTTTCTGTTTCTATAGTCACAGCTGACAAACAATGTGCCTTAACAAAAGAAAACAACAGCCAATCCCCAGACGCCATCCTACAACTCATCCGCTTCATCCTGGATCACAATGTCTTCACCTTCGACAACCAGTTCTTTACCCAAACACACGGAACAGCCATGGGGACCAAATTCGCACCCCAATACGCCAACATTTTCATGCACAAGTTCGAGCTGGACTTCTTCACTGCACAGGACCTCCAACCAACGCTATACACCAGATACATCGACGACATTTTCTTCCGATGGACCCATGGCGAAGAAGCACTGAAGAGACTACACGATAACATCAACAAGTTCCATCCCACCATCAAACTCACCATGGACTACTCCTCAGAATCAGTTTCTTTCTTGGACACACGAATCTCCATCAAAGACGGGCACCTCAGCATCTCACTCTACCGCAAGCCCACGGATAACCTCACGATGCTCCACTTTTCCAGCTCCCACCCTAACCACGTCAAAGAGGCCATCCCCCATGGACAGGCCCTGCGAATACACAGGATCTGCTCAGACGAGGAGGAACGCGATGGACACCTACAGACGCTGAAAGACGCCCTCGTAAGAACGGGATATGACGCTCGACTCATCGATCGACAGTTCCGACGGGCCACAGCGAAAAATCGCATAGACCTCCTCAGAAGACTAACACGGGACGCAACCAACAGAGTACCCTTCATCGTCCAGTACTTCCCCGGAGCGGAGAAACTACGCCATGTTCTCCGCAGCCTTCAACATGTCATCGATGACGATGAACACCTCGCTATGGCCATCCCCAAACCTCCACTACTCGCCTTCAAACAGCCACCCAATCTCAAACAGACCATCGTTCGCAGCAAATTACCCAGCTTTCAGGAGAACAGTGTACACGACACCACACAACCCTGCCACGGCAACCTCTGCAAGACATGCCAGATCATCGACACAGACACCACCATCACACGAGAGGACACCACCCACCAGGTGCATGGTTCATACTCCTGTGACTCGGCCAACATTGTCTACCTCATACGTTGCAGGAAAGAATGCCCCGGAGCATGGTACATTGGCGAGACCATGCAGACACTGCGACAACGGATGAACGGACACCGCGCAACAATCGCCAGACAGGAGGGTTCCCTCCCAGTCGGGGAACACTTCAGCAGTCAAGGCCATTCAGCCACCGATCTTCGGGTAAGTGTTCTCCAAGGCAGCCTTCGAGACACACGACAACGCAAAATCGTCAAACAGAAATTGATAGCCAAGTTCCGCACCCATGAGGACGGCCTCAACCGGGATCTTGGGTTCATGTCACGCTACACGTAACACCACCAGCGAAAAAAAGTTATCTGTTTTTAACACAACGGGTCATTCTCTGTCTTTGTCTTCCTTTCGAATGTTTCTCTCTCTCTCTCTGTCTGTCTTTTGTTCTGGCCGTTTGTGTATTCGGTGGTCCTGTAGGTAACATCACTCTGTCTGAACACTTTGATTGCCTTGACAACGGGCAGTTGGAAAGATTATCTGTAATCACCAGATATTGTTCTTTGACTATAAATGCGGTAACCTTCCATGGAATCCCACACTCGCTCACCTGACGAAGGAGAAAGCCTCCGAAAGCTTGTGATTTTCAAATAAAACAGTTGGACTATAACCTGGTGCTGTAAAATGCCTTACAAAAGAAAACAAGTGAGTGAAGATGTCACCAAAAAGATTATACCTCAAATTCTAAAACCACCCAATTCGCTTGCAATGCATGTGGGACAGATCGTCAGTGCTGGACTGCCACAGAATCTAGTAGTCATGGTAGCTTCCTGAAAATTTGGCATTGATATGGAGGATGCCCAGGTTCACGGCACACATTAATTGAACGATACCATTTTCTCTTTCCGTAAGGCACAGTAGAGACTGAAGATTTCCGAATGGCCACTTGTGTGTAACCTTAGGAATCAGATGTTCAAAGAACTCAGTCCCAAAGTTCATGTACCAGGGCACATGCTTCAGCACAGCCTTGGTGATATTGTGGATCCATTATTGCATCAACGAACAATGCACATACATCAGATCTCCTATGGCACCCTGGAATTTCCATGAAGCATAAAAATTCAGGGCTGTGATAACTTAAAAGAGCAACAGACACAGCAATGCTTGTTGTAGATTGCCACTCCAACTCAAGCCTCAACAAATATTCCCCCCAAAAAAAAGTAAAAGATTTCAGCTCCATTTTGGAGCTGATGCAGTAGTCTGACTTGAGTACACTGACAGTCACGACTCCAGACTCAAATTTTCCCATCTCCTGTCAGGTTTAGAACAAATTACAGTTTGTTGCTAACCCAAAATGGGAATGTAAAACTTATCCCCTCATCTGGAATTGCTTGCTGGCTGCACCTGGTGCCAAAAATAGTAAAATGAAAACCATTCTGTTTTCCAACAATTTATTTCAGCTGCAAACACAACAGTGCTCAGCTGCCAGTAATATTTCCCAGATTGGCACATATCACCATCCAAGCTGGTCAGAAGCATTTACCTCTGTTAATGCATGCAGCTAATCTGGAATGACTCCATCGCCTGTAAAACTGAAGGAGCATTGGTTATTAAACTGAAAATATCTTCCACTAGGTCAGTGATGCTTTCATTCAAAAAATACACATGGTGGAACATTTAACACTGAAAGTACTCTCCATAGCCTTTCGCACTGTTATAAATTAGGTGGCAAATAAGCTTTCTCTAACATAAAGTTGGCAACAATTCATTTGGAATTTCATAACTTGGCAATTACACATGGACAACTGACTAATTAAAATACTAATTCATACTTCTACTCTTGCAATTAATATAAGTTCATTGAGACTGACTGCATTACTATTGGCTATAATAATTAAATAGGAACAGCTATGAAGTGAAACACACCATAAAAAGTCTAACTTAACAAATAGACTGATGAATCAATAAATTGCCTGGTACATTAGTTAGAAATGATTGATACAATATATTTTTAAAAAATCACCACACTATTTTATCAGGAGGATTAGAAAAGTATCTCGATGGCTGCAAGGGTCCTCAGTGAAATAAGTGTAGAGAATTTTGATCTAATTCTTAGAGGTTCTGAGGTTGCAGTGTAAAACTAATCAGAGTTCAGCATAAATCAGAGTTCAACATGCAATGATGCCAAATCAGCAATTTTGGTACAAAAAAGTCACAATTCTTGTCGGAAACAGATTGTCACGCTGCTTCAGTAGGGGTGTTGTCCTGACGCCAAGGGTATGGGGCATTGTTTGGATAAAGTTAAGTAGTTCGGTCTGCATGTGCACACAAACTTTGGAGTGCTTGGTGCTGAGATTGGATGTAAAATGAGCAAAAAATGGCCATTCACAGCATCAAAGATCTCTCACTTTGATGAGGTCACAATTACCTACAATTTCAAGAAAATAATAAAGATAACTGAAAAGAGTGCAGATATAAACCTGGGTTTCCACTGACATCAGTAGGTTGCAATTACTGAAATGACAGCACAGAAACCAAAGAATTACAAAAGATTGGGGGGTGATTATGCAGAATACATGCTTCAAGATATATTGACACTCTTATTGTGTTTTTTTTGGGTTTCTGGATACAATTGTGTAATTCTCATTCAACCAACAATAATTGCACCAAATCATGATCATTCTATACTGGAGATACACAATGTGTTGACAAGAGTGTGCACTGTGACACAAAATAACAGCATGTAAAACCTCAACAAATTTGAAACAGTGCACATCATAAGAACTGATCCTGGGGGTGATTTCAGGATTTACCTTCACAATTTATACTGTCACTCGAACTCCCCATTTAGACTGCTTTCTTTTAACAATCTTCAGCTTTTCAGTATTTCATATATTTAACTGTAAGTATTAAAGTACTAACCACTGTACCCACTTAATTTGCTTGAATATTTGTTACATATTCATTTGTTGTAATGACATACTGTAATGCATTTAATTTACAATTTAATCATAAGATAAGTACATGGACATTTCTAAATATTAATTAGCAGAGACCAACATGTTCAGTCATAATGAAATGTTATGTAGTTACAAGTATTGGCGTGAATTAGTATTATAATTATTACTTTATTAATGTGTAATTACACTCTTATTCATGGGACTTCAAATCAATTGTTACCAAATTACTTCTCTAGTTTTCTGCATTGTTTGCAATAAGAATGAACTGTTGGTGCATACATATGACAACACTGAACTGAATGCAGGAATTGGGAGTGGAGGAGATTAGAAGACTCAAGTACCAATATCATTTGATAAATCTGACATTCAGGATTCTAATAGGGGACCAGCAAAGAGGACACTGACTCCTTTACGTCTACCACTGGGTAACACTCTTCAAGAAGGAAGTTTTGGTAAGCTGGAGTTGTTGCATTCTAAGTTTTAAAAAAGTCTTAAGTGCTAGAAACTAGGAAAAGGAGATCAAAGCATTTATAGTGAAATGTCCTTATTATGGCAATGCAGCCTAAACAACAGGAGGAGGACACAACGGCCCCGATATCAGCAGGGAGGCGGGACAGCAGCCGAGGCAGGGTGGGGGCCGATGGGCTTGTGGCAAACCCACATGAACCAAACTTACCGTTACCGACGCGATCGCACATTGATTGATAGTGGTTAACGTCCTCTCCAGGTTTTGCACCCGGCAGCTAGCCTGATTGACAGGCTGGCTGCCCAAAGGAGCATGCAACGCGAGGGGGGAGGCAGGAAAGAGAGCGAGCCAGACGTCATCCGGAGCTGGACTGAAAGACCGGGGTGGGGGTGGGGGGGGGGGGGGGGAGAATGGACGATCCAGCGCTGGACTGGAACACCGGGGTGCGCGGGCGCGGTGGGCAAGGAAGAGGGGAAGATCAGGGGGAGAGGGGAAGATCGGGAGGGTGAAGAGGGGGACATCGGAGCGGGAGACATCGGACATCAGAGCAGGTTTCAAAGGTAGGTGCATTTCGTGTTTTCACTTCATTGCATGTTTTTTTATTTAATTAATTTTCTTTCTTGTTCCCTGATCCGGCCCTTCACGCCTGGTTTCACCCCAGGCATGAATCAGAAGCGGTGGGCAAGCCACCCAGGTAAGTTAAAAATCTTTCTAATCCCTTCATCTGTCAGAGGTAAAGTACCTTAAGTACCTCAATGAGGTACATTTGGCTCTTTAACTGTCATCCCACCAGCTTTAATTGCCGGCGGGACTTCTGTTTTCGGGTCGCCCGCGCACACACAGGTGGTTCCCAAGGAAACTTGGAAGCCAGCGGGTTGGAGTCGGCTTTCGAACCCGAATGGGATTTGCGTGATTTACGGAGCCCCCCCGCCCCCAAATTTGCCTCTAAAATTACCCTCAAAGAGTCTGCAAAGGGATATAGACAGGTTAAGTGAGTGGGCAACAAGGTGGCAGATGGAGTATAATGTAGGGAAATGTGAGGTTATTCACTTTGGTAGGAAGAATAGAAAAACAGAATATTTTTTAAATGGTGAGGAACTATTAAACGTTGGTGTTCAGAGAGATTTGGGTATCCTTGTACAAGAAACACAAAAAGTTAGTATGCAGGTGCAGCAAGCAATTAGGAAGGCAAAGAGCATGTTGGCCTTTATTGCAAGGGGATTGGAGTACAAGAGCAAAGAAGTATTAGTACAATTGTACTGGGCTTTGGTGAGACCTCACCTGGAGTAGTGGACAGTTTTGGCCTCCTTATCGAAGGATGGATATACTTGCCTTGGAGGCGGTGCAACGAAGGTTCATTAGATTGATTCCTGGGATGAGAGGGTTGTCCTATGAGGAGAGATTGAGTAGAATGGGCCTATATTCTCTGGAGTTTAGGAGAATGAGAAGTGATTGCATTGAAACAGAAAAGATTCTGAGGGGGCTTGATAGGGTAGATGCTGAGAGATTGTTTCCCCTGGCTGGAGAGTCTAGAACTAGAGGTCATAGTCTCAGGGTAAATGGTCAGCCATTTAAGACTGAGATGTTGAGGAATTTCTTCACTCAGAGGGTTGTGAATCTTTGGAATTCTCTACCCCAGAGAGTTGTGGATGCTGAATTGTTGAGTATACTGAAGGCTGAGATAGATCGATTTTTGGACTCTGGAGGAAATCAAGGGATATGGGGATCAGGTGGGAAAGTGGAGTTGAGGTTGAAGATCAGCCATGATCTTATTGAATGGCGGAGCAGGCTCGAGCGGCCGTATGGCCTACTCCTGCTCCTACTTCTTATGTTCTTAATAGCAGAGCAAGATGAAATGCAATGTGAAGATGATTACACAAAATAACTTGAACAGGTAGACAGAACAAACAGACCTTCAGCTCATTCTGGTAATTTATTCGGAAAATTAGTTTCCAATTAAACATGCCACCTGTGTCACAGGCAGTTCCCAGCAGGACGATTAGAGATATTCCTTTGTGTAGGTCAAAGCCTCCAAACTCTATAAAGCAGCTGCTTTTCCTTAAATTTCTGAATGGTCTTCAATTGACTGGGGAGATGAATCTGAATATTAAAAAAACCTCTCTAGGATAGTGGGAACACTGCTAAGTAAGAACTCTCAGATTGGTATAAGATGCTTGCACAAAGCAGGAGCAGGTTAAGATCTTGGATCGTACTAAGTGAAAATATTATTGCATTTGTAGCATGTGTTTCTTTAATTTTGGGTCTAGCCATTCGTATTTTAGAGTCTTGTAATTTCCTTGCTGAAGAGTTGAGACACTCTGCCTTTATTCAACAGAACACATTTTGGCTCACTGTGTTGTGAACTTATCTTATTTACTGATGAAGTAAATTCTGCCTTTTCAAATCCTGCCAAGGTTCTTTTGGTTTTCCAGCTCCTAGATATCAGTCTGCAACTTCAGGCATCAATTCTCACCCTGACAGTAAAGCTAACTGGAAGTACACGAGGAGCCACAGCTGACCACATGCCCCTTCAGTTTACCAGCGTGTCAATCAGCAAGCATTTCAGTCAGCTCCGAGAGTCAGCTATTCCACCAGCACCCAAATAGGCGAGAAGTCACGACGTTTTACTCACACTGAGCTGTTGGTTCTCCTTGTAGTCTCACAGCAGATGGAATTGCTGGCTGAGTGAAATGGCAGTAGAATGGGGGGGGGGTTGCCAAGTCAGGCAGGCACATATTTAGTCAGTTATGTGCTGTTCTCTAAGCCTCCAATTTCCTCACATTTCAAATCAGCTGTGAGACTCACCAGCACACAAACAGAAATGAGTATCACGGCTGAATATTCTGTCATGAGCCTCTCCAGCCCCTAAAGATCCCAAGCATTTCAGTCAGCTGTAAGGGATGAAAGAGTGACAGTATTTAACTATAAGCTGCTGACACTGCCAATGATAATCTACCAGTGACCATGGACGACATTAGGGAGCAGTACCAGCCAAACAACTAGAAATAGTGCTATAAAATACACAATTAAATCAGAACTGATATGGAATTACATACAGTTGCAGCCCACTTGAATCACTACTCAATATTGTCACCCTCTGGTAAGTATGGGAATGATCTCACTCTCCAAGTATGACTCCAAAATTGTCTTCTCAGACGTCAGCATAATCCCTCAACTCCCTTTGGAAGCGTCCAACCGCCACAGAAACAGTTTGATTAATTTACAAGACTTAGAGATTGATCCTATTACCATCCCCAGCAATATCTTCGAGTTCCACCTTGAATACCACCTGGTTGTTCTGTTTCCAAACTGTGTACGAGTGAATTTTAGAGATGAGTTTACGAGTGGCTGGAGGAGAACCAGTTCATTCTGATGGTGGTCTTAATACTTTTACTGAACTGCTCCAAGATTACAATGCCAAACAGTTGAGCAAGCTGCAGTCAAAGTCAGTCACCACATATTGGACCACTGCTCCCACCCAGAGTTGGATGGGAGGGAGCCAATTACCTAATTGCAGGAAAAATTGGCAACCAATGTTGAATTGATTTGTCGGTTTTGCATCTGATCGCTAACCAAGCTTGTGCAGCCAATTAGAAGAAATTACCTTCTGCCAATTAGAGTTCAGATTTAATGGTCATAAGGTTCCAGAGAACAATGAGCTCCACAAAAAGATCTGGTGTCAAATGGTTTCTAACAATCCAATCAATTGTCCAAAAAGAAGACAAGCCTGAAGAGGACAGACAGCAGTCAGACCCAATTTTATTTTAATAATACAGATTACCTGCAGTGATTTCAAGACTTAATCTTATCTGAGTTCAAATGACAGCTACAGAGTGCTCAAACATTGCACTCATAATTCATGTTGCCATCTGAATTGAACTTAGATTATTGCCTTGTAATTACTCCCGGGTATCCATCATTCAAAATATGTACAATGGAAAAGTTTATTCTATGTTTCTACATTGTTACAGGGAAAACATAAACATTTTGATCTGACCATTACATTACTGATTACATAAAACATTTTTATTACTATTTTATAAATAGATAACATAATATTTAGAATAAGAAAATATTATATTGTGCCCCTGTTCCCAGTAATCAGGAAGTGTAAATGTGTTAATATTTATTGTTGATTTAATAGGTGCAGCAGCTGTCTATTTTCCTGACACTGACGCTGAAATATGGTAAAATAACGATAACAAGTGTGCTGTCTTAACATAAATACATTTGCAAAAATACACATGATGATCTTGGCTTGGTCTTGGACACATGGCTGGAGTCCTTCCCCCCCTAATGGTTGAACTAGAGTAATATCCAGTGTAAGGGGTACATTGTCAAAAATAAATATATCCTCGCTCTTTTCTGGACCATCAGAAACACTGCAATAGAAAGGGGAAAGCTGATTGATAGATCGCTATCTCTACCGAACTATCCTCTTCCCTGAACCTAATCAGTAGGAGATCCCTAAAGCCAAAATGAGAAAGTAGGAGTAACTTACAGAACCACATAATCAACTGTCAGAAATTCCAATTCGACAACTCCTGGAAACAGAACGCCATTTAACTTTAACAGTAGAGTCCTGGGCTGCGAGATAGCTCATACACAAGCCTACATTCTGAATGGCTTTCCAATTAGACTTCTCTCATTTGGCTGGTTCTCAAAGGAAAGAATGAGCTGAACTTTGATCTAACCTAATATCATACAGTTAATGTTCTTTCTGCATACGCTACAGTTTCAGCTTACAGCCCTTGAGGCACATAATAGTCTAACCTGCTTATCAATACATGAGTATTACGACTTCTCGGTCACCATACATGCTGATTGTCAGTGTTTTCAGCTAACAGTTAACCATTCAACAGATGTGTTTGCTTGTTAGTGTTTCAAGGGGGAAAAAAAAATCAGCTTCTTTCACTGGGATTGGAGGTTGCCAATATTAACCAATCGAATCAGTTGTGGAGCAGGACAGGAAGCAGACAGAACGAGATAAGTTGGAAGATGGGCCTTGAGCCTGTCTGAACTGATCAATAAGGCATTACTTTCTCTCAATGCTGGTAGCACATGAAGCAGAAATGCTTTAAGATGAGATGATGGTTTTGTAGAGCTATAGTTGCAGGCCTGTTTATTTAATATTTGTCTCAAGTAAATTATATTTAGCAAATAAGCTACGATAATTCAACTTTTAGTTATTTTTAAATTTCCTAAAAGGAACTTTCTAGGATACGCTTGGTTGTTATATAATGTGAAGGTTCTTTTCTTCAAGACTGCCTGCAGCTGCTTTACTGAGTGAAGCAGGCTGTCTCCTTGTGAATATATTAACTAGTTCTGCTCAAACATTGCTTTCACTGCACTTGTGGAAAGAAAATAGGGAGTGAGGTTGGAATGACAATGAGTTTTACTAATTTAAAAGCTGAGTAGATTCCCATACTTAGGATTTTACTTCACTGTACTACTATAATGTAACCATTGGTCTGTTTGTAAGTGAGTTGCAGCACCTGCTTACTTTTTGTAACTTTGAAAGCTGTTTTCTGTCAGTTTACACAGTTGTATTGGAGGTCCCTTTGTTACTGTGCAATTAATTGGGAGAAAGCCTGCACCATTCATTTTATTGCAAAATCAGATTTATTGCAGAGTCAGATAATCAGTAAGAATACAAACAATTGCAAAGCCCAGACTGGAGGCACTCAGTTTTACCAGAGAGCAAAAAACCAGCACAAATCACATTTTCATGCATTTCAGTTTTCTTTTCAATGATGGAGGAGTGCAATGATCTTTATTTCCAGTACAAGAGAATAAACCTATTTGACAGTGTCAAAACAGCAATGTAGGTTGTAAATTAGTCTTGGCAATAATAATAGATAACACATAATACATTCATATGATATTCCTCTGTCCATTATCTTAATGGTGGCATTAACCAGTTTTTCATCAATGGCCAAAGCCGCTGTTAAAAAGCAGCTACTTTTATTTTTATATTTAAAATATCTGTAATTCTTCCAGTGGAAGTAAACGCTAGAAAGTGCACCTAATAAAACGTCTAAAGTCTAAATTTTCTGGCAGGGGTGCATGTCCCCAGACAGAACCTGTTAGAAAATAAATCTTGTGCCTTCAGGACTCACATTCCCTTTCAATAATTTCTAAATTCACTGCTGCTGCGAATTACACTTTTGTGTACTTTAGATTTCCCCTTGCAATAAAAATGATGGATTGTTTGGTGCGGCTGCACCATCAATTATCACAAGCCCATGTTCTATTGCAGTTTCCATTTTCACATCTATATTCAGAGCTGTTTTTGAGTTGTCAGCTAATTTTGCAGGTTGGCATATATGCCACAGGGTTCAATTTTGGTTTTGGGCTCAGATTGGGCGTGCAGTAGGTCGGGTATCCGCTCTTCCCACCCACTGAAAATAGCAAGTGGCCCAATCAATTTTGGCGATCCAGCCGCATTTAAGTACGAGTGGCTCACTGTTTGGGAGAGCAACAAATCCAGCAGGCCCTTCTCCATAGAGCAGCTGACACCAAAAGTGAGGAAGTGATGCTTCAGTTGTACAAAGCCTTGGTCAGACCCCATCTGAATGGAATACTGCATTTAATGTTGGTCACCAAACCTCAGGAAAGATGTAATGACCTTAGAAGGAGTACAGCACAGATTCATCAGAATGATACCAGAGCTTAAAGGGTTAAATTATGACGGCAGGTTGCATAAACGTGGTTTATATTCCTTCAAGTTTAGAAGGTTGAGGGGTGATCTAATCGAGGTGTTTAAAATTATAAAGGGATTCACTAGGGTAGATACAGAGAAACTATTTCCTCTGGTGGAGTCATCCAGAACAAGAAGACATAATCTTAAAATTAGAGCTCGGCCAGTTAGGAGCAAAATCAGGGAGCAATTTGTCACACAAAGGGTAGGGGAAATCTGGAATGCTCTCCCACAAAGGACTGTGGATGTTGGGTCAATTGAAATTTTCAAGATTGAGAGCGATATATTTTTGTTGGGAGACAATATCAAGGGATGTGGAGCAAAAGCAGATAAATGGAGTTGACGCACATATTAGCCATGATTTAACTGAATGGTGGAACAGGCTCGAGGGACTGAATGATCAACTCCTGTGCCTATTTTTCCAAGCAAAAATACAGAGATTCTGCACCCAAAAAATGACTGAGAAATATAAATAAGATGTCTACCAAGCATTGACAGCATCTGAAATTAGAGCAGGTGAGTGCCCCTTTAAATACTGCTGGAACGAGCAATTTCCCGCCCTCCACCGCCCATTATCTGTGGGTGATTTTAGAAAGCAGCGGTGGCAGCACTGACTCACACAAAAATGGTGTCTGGGTCCTAATCACATCATAGGACCCTCATTTATTTCTGCATGTTTCTGGCAGGATTGTTGGTCACCTAAATCGAGGCCCGCTCAAACATTGCAAAGAGCGGGCCTCCAAGGAAAGCTTGCGGATTTGTTTGCCTTACGATTTTCATCCTACTCCCGCCCCGTTCATGTCGAAAAACGGGGCGGTAAGCAGACAAAAATCAGCTCCACAGTAACTAGTTTATCCCACAATGGATCAAACAGACACTGAATGAAATAGCATGACAATAGGAGCCACTAATACGAGTTAAAAGGCAGTGATCCATTCATACTCGATTACTCGATAGATTCATGAAGTGTTAGGTCATAATGTTTTTTCTGTGTGATCAGTATATATATGTATAAATTTTTTTAAATGGTAGCCTATTGTATTTACTAAATATGCCCGTAATATCTAGTAACAAAGTATTCAAGTACATCGGCCTTTAGTGTTATTCTAGACAAAAAAGGCATCAAGGGGAATGGGGAGAGAGCGGGAATATGGTATTGAGATAGAGGATCAGCCATGATCATATTGAATGGCACAGCAGGCTCGAAGGGCCGAATGGCCTACTCCTGCTCCTATTTTCTACGTTTCTATGCTTCTATGTTGACAGACTGTCCACTTGGATGGCTTAAGTTCTTTCTCATTGGAATATCACCCATTCATTGTATGATTGGATATTGAGAATCCAAACATCTGGCAACAATGGGATCCCTTCCTAAATAAGCCATCAATTGCAGGGATTGCATTACTTGTTGTAATGGGGGAACAAGCTCCTGATTTGATAAAGAAAAACTCAAAATGTTTTGCAGGGCTCGGGGAGGTAGTGAAATGTCACAATAAATGTGTCAATTGAACGTTTACGTTCAAAAATTGTTTGCATCATTTTTTATAATCTATTCAACCAGACGTTGGTCAATCATTTCCACATCGTTCACCTGAGGAAGGAGGTAGCCTCCGAAAGCTTGTGAATTTAAAATAAAATTGCTGGACTATAACTTGGTGTTGTAAAATTGTTTACAATTGGTCAATAAAGCAATTGTTGTTCCATTAGGTAGACTCCATGTACATCTGTACAAATAATCTTTAGCATTTCTTAACAGCACAATTTGTTCCCTAAATAATAAAACCACAGTGGGCATTCCATCCAGTTTAACAACCGTCACAGTTGGAGGAAGCTGAATTTTAAATGGGGTAGGATAGACAAGAGGATTATGAGGACAATTATTTTTGGATGAATTTCTTGTTTTAAGCTTAATAAAATGTGGGAGACTTTATACATTCTTAGGAACATAGGAATGTACACAATTAAAAAAGACCATTAGGATCCAACAGGCCTGTGCTAAAGTCGGAAAATACGATGGCCCAGAATTTGCAGTAGCCGATCAACAAACGGCACCTGGCATTAGTTAGACT
This sequence comes from Heptranchias perlo, assembly GCF_035084215.1. Classification (NCBI taxonomy): domain Eukaryota; kingdom Metazoa; phylum Chordata; class Chondrichthyes; order Hexanchiformes; family Hexanchidae; genus Heptranchias; species Heptranchias perlo. Next base: position 17,942,801 of record NC_090350.1, on the reverse strand, counting down.
TGTCCGTTTAATCTCCATGATATTTCGCACTGCAAGTTGCTGGAAGTGGGAGATGGAAACGGCGCGGTGCCCTCTACAGGGCATCTGAGATCTGAGTGAACAGGGCAAGCAACTGTGTACCTCCTTAACCAATCAGATTGAAGGATTGTAAAATTAACAGCACAAAGACTGAGAAGGAAGTGTAAGTTAGAGTGGGTGAATTCAATGTCAAATCAGGTACAGAATGAGAAATAAGGAGAGGGAAATAAAGATTGGATTAAGAGAGAGAGAAAAGAGACAGAAAGAAAAAGTAAAAGAAAATGTTTTTAAATCTCCAACAATTAAAACCTGTAGGATTGAGACTCCACACTTGTTAATTTTCAGTGCCAGAGAGGTTGCCTGGCAGTAATTAACATTCATCATGTCGTTAAAAGGGTAGTCATGATGTGGAGATGCCGGTGATGGACTGGGGTTGACAATTGTAAACAATTTTACAACACCAAGTTATAGTCCAGCAATTTTATTTTAAATTCACAAGCTTTCGGAGGCTTCCTCCTTCCTCCTCCTCCTTCTCATTTTCACATCGTTCACCTGACGAAGGAGGAAGCCTCCGAAAGCTTGTGAATTTAAAATAAAATTGCTGGACTATAACTTGGTGTTGTAAAATTGTTTACAATTGTTAAAAGGGTACTTAGACTTGAAATGACTTGACTTGACTTTCTGTGGCGAACTTAGTTTGTATCTACCGTGCAAAACAGCAACTTCACGCCATTCAATGCATTTCAATAGTGAGGCAGACAGTGAGATCCCATTTTCGCTAAGCTAATGGCAGAGCAACGCTTCTCGGACAGCAACTTTTGGATTTCTGCGTTTAACTGCGCATCTGCCTCCACCTGAATTTGCTGTGCGATTTGCGCATAAATAACGGCAAGCACCATTAGCCGCACCGTTATTTTGACAGCAAATTCTGGGCCATTGTAACACTCCTTTTTCTTTCCTGATTCAAGGTATTGGTGAGAGAAACATTTAGAAATATGAAAGACAGAGTTAAATAAACTACCACTGCAGGGAACAATGACACTACCTCATGTCCCCTTACTGATTAGGTTTAGCCCAGTTACGCAGGAAGGATATAGCACGGATTCTCTTGGGTATGATCCAATTAAAGCTCCAATGTTGGACTCAAGAAATACAAACACCTGCGTTTCCATGTGCTGTTTGCAACCGATAGCATGTTGACCAATGTTAGGGAATCTAACTGAATGTCTGAACAGGCAGAAATGTGTAAATAAAAAATTCTAACAAAGACATTTCCAACACGATAAATACTTATTTTGTTTGCAGATACACAAATAAATATCTTCTGTAGAAACCCAATAAAAAGCTGAGGGAAGACTTCAAATTGCCATTCATGATTTAAGAAATGAATATAGAAGCTCAGTCCTCCAAGTAAAATCAACAATGCATCATCTTTCATTTTTGCTCTGGTTTCACTGAAGATTATAATAAAGTCTTTTGATTTTAGTGTTACACCCAATAATTGGCACAAGAGTGATGAATTCCAAAAGTAGGGATAGACCCGGTAAAACCCAGAAATGTCAATGGCTGCACTGTGCTAATCTGTTGTACTGCAGGTAGTCTTGCCCCATTTGGTGCACTTCACTTTCAGGTGTTACTATGTACCACCAGGTAGCATTAAGGCAGATAACAGCCTCAGTTAGCCACATCATATACGGAAGGCTGAACAAAGTTCCATAGGAGAGGAGGTGCTGATGATGCAGCTAATGAAGCACATCAACCTTTTTAGCATTACACTTTATGAACACAGTGTTTATTATTTACTTGATGTACTTTATTTAATCCTTCCAATATCACTTTCTTGCTAAGATCTGAAGTTCTCAGATCATGAACACTATGAATATCTTTTGACCTGAAAAAGTATTTGCTCAGCGTTGAACTCATACGATTTTTGTGATTCAAATTCAGAATCCAAATGAAAGATAGAAATCGCAAGGTTTAATTGGAACTACACATCATTTGAGGTTACTGTAAGTAGTCATAAGTCCTTACCTTGGTAATGAGCACTAAACCCTTTCTGCTTGTGATTACTATCAGATGTAAAGTGAAGTCGTAGCCAGTTTTTACTGCTGATGACAGGAGAAGGTAGATTCATTCCAGTCAACCTGCAAGAAAAGGTCATGACATTCAATGAAGCTCAAGGGAAAATGCACATGCCTTTGCATCTGGGGGAGACAGATGCTTGTTGCAACCATCTGGCATTCAACGGCTGGAAAATATTACATTATCTTCACATCACAAGAAGGTTCTTACTAGAGACCATCTCATTGAGTCAGATACAAAGTTTTTGTACAATTAAACATTATTTTCACAATTACTGTTGATGCATTATCATCTGATAGCTCCTGTGAAAACCCATCTGTGTTTTTTTCTTAATTAGAATTGAATATCCATTGTACTATTAATTTTAACATATCTCAAAGGAATCTGAGCAGTTTTTTTTCATTTTTTGTCAAAAGAATGGTGCCTTCAGGATAGGAGAAAATCCTTAAGAGACGTGTCTGGAATTGGCAGCTCTAACATAAAGCACAGTTGGCAAGGATGAGATGATTAATAATGTGTGAAAACCCTTTCACTCTGCACAGTCCTTCTCTAAAGACAAACCTTTCCATTTTAGCTAAATTTGGGAATTTTTCCTCCTAAAAATTTATCCTAAAGAAAGGAATTTGCTGCAGACATTATTAATTGTTGCAACTGTTGGGAGCACAATAGTGGTTTATATTAATGATTTGATCAGTTCCCACAGCATGAATTACCCTTGCAGTCGGAAATAAGGACAGGTATAAATAGGTCAAAACAGACTTGCTCGGGACGATCATCAGCGTGATTATTAACCACTGGAGTATATAACTGTAGGCTTTCCTTGGTGATAAACATATTTATGATTTTTCAGTTATTTTAAACGATACTGTTAACCTATATCAAAAGTTTTTCACGCTTCCCATTAGTGGCACACCTGCTTCCTGTGACACTTTCCCTATCACACTTTGTTGAAAACACTATTATTATAAAACAGCACATCCTTTAACTTGCTGCAAGCATCGTCACGGGAGATTGGCGAGTAATAATTAAAGAAAGAAATGTTTCATCCTTCATTGCCTTCACCCTTTAGTTGAATTTTACCCAGCCATCATCTTATGGTGATTGTTTGATGCAAAGCACAAGGCCAAGGCAATATAACAATAAACATCCTGGGCAAATATCTCAGATCACTGTCATTTCACCTTTGTGACCTGGTTCAGACAAAAGAAATAAAGATCTCCCTTCTCTGCTGGCTGTCAGACATCAGAAGTGAAATGACTTATGGCAGTCTCAATCCTGATCCTCGGGGACTTGAATTTATAACACTGAGCTCCCCAGAAAGCACCATTGATTGGCACCAATTTTCCAATCTTCTTCTGACAAGCCACGAGAATCAAAACTGAAGAGAATAAAAAAAGTCCCCAGTACAAACGCTCGGAATATTTTTTGTAAGCATAGCTACGCATTACACTTCTTGCTGCTAACAGCATGAATGCTGCATAGTTTTACCGGCTGCATTGGGGAGTGGGGGGGGGGGGGGGCGGGAAGAGAATAAAATAAATTTACTATACTCAACACTCTCTCATCACTTCACTGAACACAAATGGAAAACAATATCGCCAAATGGGTTAACTAAAATATAGTCAGCCAACCCTGGTAATCCCGAACTTCTCAGAAGACTTAATAGATTTTCAATTTCAGTCCCACATCTTGCAAAATTACTCAACAGGAAAACCAGCAATAAATAGTGCACTTTCAAACCTTTGCTGTGTTAAAAAAAAAGGCAGGTGGACGATCTTCTCCTCTGGAGTCTGCTGATTCCAGTTTGTAACTGGCTTCTGGAAGGGTGCGAAAATGACCAGGATAACTTGCTGGCCTCTGCTCTTCATGATAGCAGGTCTGAGATCAGGAAATAATCATACCAGGAACTGCAGAGACCCAAGTGCTTCATGGGCTAGCACAATAAATCCCCACCACACTATCTATATTGTTAAAGGTAGGTACTTGATGTCATTATCATGTTCAGAGTGGTCCCCAGAACGAGTTTTGATCGCTTAAGGGGGTCAGAGAGGAGATTTCCAGATTTCTTCCCCCCTAATTGGCCTGTGTTTTTATCTGTTTTTTCACCTCTCCCAGAAGACTACATGGCTTTCATACAGGGTTTTTTTTCATTCGTTCATGGGATGTGGGCGTCGCTGGCAAGGCCGGCATTTATTGCCCATCCCTAATTGCCCTTGAGAAGGTGGTGGTGAGCTGCCTTCTTGAACTGCTGCAGTCCGTGTGGTGAAGGTTCGCCCACCGTGCTGTTAGGTCGGGAGTTCTAGGATTTTGACCCAGCGACGATGAAGGAATGGCGATATATTTCTAAGTTGGGATGGTGTGTGACTTGGAGGGGAACGTGCAGGTGGTGTTGTTCCCATGTGCCTGCTGCCCTTGTCCTTCTAGGTGGTAGAGGTCGTGGGCTTGGGAGGTGCTGTTGAAGAAGCCTTAGTGGGGAGTGTATATATTGTGATGCACAAGGCATCGCAGTTGTATAGGACAGGTTGAATGGACCAATGGGTCTTTTCCTGTCCATCATTGTTCGCATTTTCATGTGTTCGGAAATGGTCAAAGTGTCATAAAAGTCAGGTGTGTGTTTTTGTCCCAGCGTTGAAAATCTGCTTCTCTTTTTAGCACAGCCGTTGGGAGCCATATGAAAAACATATTGTGGGAAGGACATGTTATTAGAGAAGGTGTTTTATTGCAAAAGGCTGGGTTCTAAATCACACTGATTGATAAATTGCACCGTTTGTATGGTTGCAGTTTCAGTAAAAGAGAAACTGCACCAGCGTCGAACTTATATGTCTTCATTTAAGCTTATTTTTGTACTGCAGCCCAGGTTTTACCAGAGCTGCATCTACTTTTGTTAATATGCAGCCATTTTTCCTGTAGACCGACCACAAAGTGGGGATCTGCCATTCCACGCATGCGCAGAATGACTGTGACTTATTGGTGGAGTGTCGTCATGGCACTGGGTCATGACCATCATTATAATAATAATAATGGTGTGAGTATGCGATGACATCATGGTGTGTCATGACATCACCCCCAAAGTACCCTGCTGCCAATGGAGCAGCTTGTTTACTGGTTCAAAGAAAACTGGCCGGGGTCATCAAGGCCCATGAGAAAGAGAGTAGGTCTTCCTGGTTGCCAGATTTAAGAACTCCAGCAGGTTTATTTTAATGCGGCTTTATGAGACTTGTGCTTCAGGTGATTGCACACAAAGATAAGCATAAAAGCAACTGCAGAGACTTTACAACGTGCAATTTATACACCAAACTGTACAATTCATTGTTAATGTGGGAAGTACGCATGTGATACCAGAGGCAGTTGTACAGAAGTGGGTGTTAGTGTGACTGGCTGCTTCACGTATTTTGGATATCAGCTTTCATGTTACACTCACTCAATTAATGTCTTTTAGGATGTACTGAAAAGATTTCAGCTGGAGGGAGAAATGTAAGTACCAATTTATTGACAGCACATGGTTTAATTTCGTTAACGAAAACTTGGCTCAGTTGGGAGCACTCTGGCCTCTGTACCAGAAGTTTGAGAGTCAGGTTAAGAATTTGAGCACACAATCCAGGCTGGTACTGAAGAAGGTACTGTCCTTTGAATGAGATGTTAAACTGAGGCTGTTACTTTGGTTCAGGAAGCCTTAGAGATCTCATGGCGCTATTCAAAGAGAAAGTTGTTCTCCCAATGTCCTAGCGAACATTTCTACCAACATCACCAAAAATAGATTAACTGGTCATTCATCGCAATGCTCTTGTTAGATTTTATGGTGGCAAAATGACTGGCATGTTTATTATCATTCTAGCTACCATTCAAATCTCTAATGAAATAACTCCTTTCATTTAAGCAGTGACTGCAGTATTGTGTCCTATAAATCCTTTCATTTACCTAAGAAATGGGGCACGACTTACAACTGCTGGTCACCCATTTCTCATCTGAAAAACGGACCTAACCAAAGGCAGAAATTACATGCTCTGTCACTGTGACTGTGACCATAGGGCATTATTGCTCCTTATCCTCTTCAACCTTTCTGCGGCCTTTGACCGGTCGACCACAACATTTTCCTCCAAAACCTTTCCTCCGTTATTCAGCTCAGTGGAACTCCCCTTGCTTGGTTCCACTCATACCTAGCCGTAGCCTGAATATCTCCAGCAATGGCTTTTCTTCCCGCCATCCCATCATTAACTCCAGAGCCTCCAAGGATCTGTCCTTGGCACCTCCTCTTCCTGCATTGTCAGACTATTTGTTTGACAACCACTTTTGGATGTGCTGCAATTTCCTTCAGCTAAATATTGGTAAGATTTAAGCAATCATGTTCAGCCCCTGCCACAAAATCCATACCCTGGCCACCCTTTCTGGCTCAATCAGACTGTTTGCAATCTCAACATCCTCTTTGACTCTGCATTGAACTACCAACACCATATCTAAGAAAGGGTCACGTACTTCCATGACATCACCCACCTCCACCACTATCTCAGCCCATCTGCTCCTGAAACCCTCATCAATGCTTTTTGTCATCTCCAAAATCGATTATTCCAATGCTTTCCTGGCTGGCCTCCCATTCTCCAACCTCGGTAAACTTAACCTCAGCCAAAACTTTGTTGCCCGTATCCTATCCCTCACCCCTATCCTTGCTGACCTATATTGGCTCCCTGTGTTTAAATTCATTCAAGGCCTCACGCCTCCCTATCTCTGTAACTTCCTCTAGCCCTACAATCCCTTGTAACTCTCCATTCCTCCAATTCAGGCCTCTTGTGCATTCACCCCTCCCTAAGTCCCACCATTGATGACTGTGCCTTCCGCCACCTAGGCCCCACACTCTGGAATTCCCTCTCTAGACCCTTCAATCTCTCCTCCTATAAAATCCTGCTTAAAACTCACCTCATTGATCAAGCTTTTAGTCACCCCTGCTACTATCTCCTTCTTTGGCTCAGCTGTTTTCTTCAGGCCACTCCATCACAAGTGGTGCAGAAAGCAAAGAGTGAAGCCCTACGACTAAATCACAGGAACGAATTGATATGAATGAAGAAAAGTCATTGCTGGAGATACTCAGGCTGCGATCGGATAGGTATGAACAGAACCGAGCAAGGGGAGTTAGCAATTTCAGGCACTTCAATTTTCATGGGAAATTAAGCTTTTTTTCTCACCAATATTTTCACGGCCAATCCTGTGGCTTGGTCTCATTGCTGGAGTCCAGTTACCCTCCAGTTTAACTCATCCAAATGGTCATTTTTCTCACTTAAACCTCGACAATGAGCGTCAGGAGGCTATTGGATCATGGGGGCCGTCAGAACTCGGTCTGATTCTGTCCTCACTTTATGTCGACACACGCATTCTTCTACAAGGAATGCCTTAATTGCCAGTTATTTATTTTAAATGCTACTTTCATTCACTCAAACTTCCCGTGTTTTGTTTATTCTAATCTGGTTCTTTTAATCACCAAAGGGATCCCCTTAATTTATAACATTTGGCACTGCACTGAATGCTGCCTGGAAAACAGGAATCGGCCTGCAGGTGGGCAGGAAGCATGCAGCTGAAGTCCGCTAAGCCCACCCAGACTCAAAATAGCTGCCGAGCAGGGCAGCAAGAGGGCAAATCTGCTGGAGATTCATTTTGTTTCTAATTACATCAATCAGTTTGTACTGTGCCGGTTGTCGCCGCTATGGGTCTCCTATTACCAATTCTACCACCATCAATGCCAAGGAAGGACTAGAGCTTCTTTGAGTTAATTTTTGTGTGCCCTCCCCCTCTTATACCTCTTACAATCTTTCATGCTAAACTCCACCCTCAGCACAGATAATAGCAACGGGCCTGCTAAGTTGCTTCTGCCTCTACTGCTTCTTGGCTACCACTTTGGGATGTACCATTGCAGTCAAGAGAGAGGAACCATCCCTCTGAGTGTCCTTCTGCATCAGGAAATGCCTAGCCTTTTATCATAGAATGGTTACAACACAGAAGGAGGCCATGCGGCCCATCAAGCCCGTGCCGGGCTCTTTGTAAGAGCAATCCATTTAGTTCCATTCTCCCGCAGCCCTGCAAATTTTTTCCCTTCAAGTATTTACCCGATTTTTGAAAGCTACGATTGAATCTGCTTCCACCACCCTTTCAGGCAGCGCAATCCAGATCATAACCACTCGCTACGTAAAAAAGTTTTTCCTCATGTCGCCTTTGGTTCTTTTACCAATCTTTGCTGGGTGTCTCCTTATTCCAGCATGGTCAGGAGCAGGAACTCACTACATGTGGAATTGTGGGCAAGAACAAAAATTCTCTGCAATGTCCTTGGAATAGAACCCCTTTAATGGAATGCAGATTTAGCAGGTCCAATCTCCGAATGATAAATAACTGCATTAACCACTTCTGGGCATTGGGATCAAGATGATACAACCACACAGCAGAAGAACAGAGAAGCATCTGTGAGCTGCTGAGTGCTGGTTGGAATGAGGATGTACCTGTCAGTGAAAAGATATTAACAAAGAGGGCAAGATTGTCCCGAGAAGTAAACTGCAGCAGAAAACTTAAAACCACTATACAAGCACTTATGGAGAGGCAAGAAACCAGTCAATCTCAAAGCAGCAACAATTGACAAGTATATCCATTAAACCCATCTTCAGAGACGTCATGTCAGAAAGGCCTAAAGGATTACAAATCAAGCAGTGCTCGTCTGTGAAGCCCTATGAACTGCATCTGCAGGGGCAGATCTGAACTCCTGACCGTGAAAATACTTTTGCAGAAATGGTCTTTTTAAGCAGAGATTTCCAAACAACAATTTCAAAATGCACCAATGTATCTTTATCTTGTACTTCCTCAGCTGAGATCCAGGATATTCTACCAGCCAGCAAGTTCTGATTAACAACTACAATATTAAACCTTTACAAACCACTGGTTTGGCCTCAGCTGGAGTATTGTGTACAATTCTGGGCACCACACTTTAGGAAAGGTGTCAAGGCTTTGGAGAGGGTACAGAGGTTTACTAGGATGAAGGACTTCAGTTATGTGGAGAGATTGGAGAAGCTGGGATTGTTTTCCTTGGAGCAATGAAGGTTAAGGGGAGATCTGATAGAGGTATTCAAAATAATGAGGAGTTTTGATAGAGCAAATAGGGAGAAACTGTTTCCTCTGGCAAGTGGTCATAGATTTAAAATAATTGGCAAATGAACTAGAGGGGAAATGAGGAGACATTTTTTCACACAGAGGGTTGTTACGATCTGGAATGCACCACCTGACATGGGGGAGGAAGCAAATTCCATAGGAACTTTCAAAAGGCAACTGGACATGTACTTGAAGAGGATTAATTTGCAGGGTTATGGGGAAAAAGCTGACGTGTGGGATTAAATTGGACAGTTCTTTCAAAGAGCCGGCACAGGCACGACAGGCCAAATGGCCTCCTTCTGTGCTGCAAGATTCTACGATTCAAGCAATATATTTTTCACTGCTTTAATTTGAAAAGGTTAAGAATTACTCCATTTAAGTTATTTTCTCCATTTTTGAAGGCATCATTCTCAATATGACCTTTACTCTGTCCCACCCTGGTTGTTCCCCCTGGTGTAGCTCCCATCTTTACTCCCTTAAGTCCAAGGGGTGCAGACTTGAACTTACATGAAGGTTTAGCCATTTATCGCCAGATTTGGCTGGACCACATCAAGTGCTCTCCTCCGCCAAAACTGCTCACTACTCCAGGATCACCCTGGAATGCAAAGATAATCCCTGGCTTCTTTTCTCTACGACCAACCATCTCCTTAAATCCCTCTTCCCTGTCCCTTCCAACCTAACTTCCAACAAGTGTGCGAAACGCATGGACTTCTTTATTAGCAAGATTGACACCATCTGTTCAGCTTTGTCTGCAGCATCCCTCCCTTCCCCTTGCCCACCAAGCCAAGGTTTCCCCAAAGGTCCTCCGCTACCCCAGCCCTGAACTTGCATCTTTCTCTGCTTTCTTTCCTGTCTCCCCTCATGCCCTGTACAAGCTTATCTTGTCCATGAAACTCATATCCTATTCTCTTGATCCTATTCCCACCAAACGCCCAACTTCCCTCCATGGTTTCCGTGCTGGCTAATATTGTAAACTGCTCCATCTCCTCAGGTACTGTCCCCCTCCCTTACAAATCTGCCGCGATCGCCCCCTCCTCAAAAATAACATCCTTGACCCCTCTTGTCCTTGCAAACTACCACCCATCTCCAACCTCCCTTTTCTCCCCAAAGTCCTTGAACATTTTGTCGCCCTCCAAATTCGTGCCTATCCTTCCCACAACGCTATGTTTGAATCCCTCTAATCAGGTTTCTGCCCTGCCACAGCACTGAAACAGCCCTAATCAAAGTCACAAATGACATACTCTGTAACTGACAACATGGCATACTAACCCTCCTCATCTTTCTCGACCTCTCTGCAGCCATTGACATGGTTGTCTACATCACCTTGCTCCAACGAATCACCTCCATTGTCCAGCTGGATGGGACGGCACTTGCCTGGTTCCACTCTTACCTATTCGGTCATAGCCAGAGAATATCCACTTCAGAAAGTGGGATTAGGCTGGGTGGCTCATTTTCGGGCGGCGTGGACACGATGGGCCAAATGGCCTCCTTCTGTGACGTAAATTTTCTATGATTCTATTTCTATGAATGGCTTCTCTTCCCACTCCCGCACCGTTACCTCTGAACTCCCCCAAGGATCTATCCTTGGCCCCCTCCTATTTCTCATCTATTTGCTGCCCTTCAACATGACATCAGGTTCTACACATACGCTGACAACACCCAACTCTAACTCACCGCCAACTCTCTCAACCCCTCCACTGTCTCTGATTTGGCATGCTGCTTGTCCGACATCCAGTATTGGATGAGCAGAAATATCCAGAAATTAAACATTGGGACCAAAGCCATTGTCTTTTGCCCAATTGAGTTTCTATATACCCAAGCACAATACATGGCCAGGAAGGAACAGATGATCTGCTCTCAGGCATCTGCCAATGTCTCTCTGAAACTTGACATGGGAAAGCACAGGAGAACACACCCTGGCTTGACTTTACTCCTATTTGTCATCTCTCCTTGTGGGTAGTTACCTGATCTCCACCCTGAACTTCTGTACAGCAATAGGTTGAGACTATTATCCCACCATTAATGCCATGAATTGATGCTCCAAACCAATGTGCCACCAAGTTTTTATCAGCAGACAAAATCTTTCTCCCCCCCGCCAAACTCACTGTTTGCTCATACACACTAAGGTCTTGGCAAAGTGCCAGTGTCATTCAGCAACGTATATCAGAAGGATATGCTGATAGGTCAGATGAAGAGGGGTGGGAGGAGGCTCGTGTCAAGCATAAATGCCGGCAGAGACCAGTAGGGTCAAATGGCCTGTTCCTGAGCTGTACATTCTATGTAATTCTATGTAATCATGAGTCAAATTTACCAAGTTAGAAGGAAACGCAATGTCATGACCAATAAAATTAAACAGGAGTATCCATGTGAGTGATTCATACCCACGACTGCAAACTTACTTTTCTTCCCAGGTACAAATATGACTTTTAAAAATTTGTTTGTGGGCTGACAACGCAGCATTTATTGTCCATCTCTAATTGCTCCGAAAGCATGAAGTCAACCAAATTGTGAGAATGGGCAGGCCTGGCAGGTTCCCTTCCATGGCGGAGATCAGGTAACTCAGCAGAATGCAGGGATTGAACCTTTGCCTGAACCGACACAGGCCAGGAATTTCTCACAGCCAGCTGTTCCAGGATATGAATTTCCATGGAAACAGTTCCCGCCTCCTATCATTGTGACGATATCCTTTTAAGAAAATCCAATTTCACTTGTGCAGCATTTCTTCTGATAATTGCTGGGTATCTTGGTGATCACAGGTCACATTGTATTTCCTGTCTTATGGAGATTGTATAATCAATAAGTCACCTATGACTCACAGTAATGTATCAAATGCCTGAATTTTGACAACCAGGTGAGAGTAACATATTGTGTCATCTAACTTCAACGTCACAACTCATAATTCTTCAAAAGTTTCCAACGTTAGAGGGTAGCATTTACTTTGCGTTTCTTACCACCCAACATTAAATAAAATTTATGGTGTCTCAGTGCTGAACTCTATTTTATTCGGTCATGCCAAATGAAAATTTCTGCCGTCCTAAGTATAATTAACAATTTCCATCGTGCGATATATCTCATTAAATGCCAAGTGTACTCAGTTTCATTTTTCATCTTTGTGAATTATGTTGTGACTTTTCTTGCTCTTTTTTTCCCCCATCTGAAGTCTTCAGATGCCAGACAATTTCTCCAGCCAATAGAATTCCACCCACATCTCTGCCAACATCACCCTCTAGCCAACTGCTTTGGGCAACAGTAGCCTTGTGCCACTGGGCCTCCAGGCTGTGAGGAAAACATCTCGTCATATCACCAAGTCAGATTTAGAAGTCACTTGGGGGCAATGTGGGTATGACGGCCTGACATATCACTTCACTGTGCCCAGAGATTTAATTTTAAAAATGTAATTACTAAGTCAATATGCTGTTTGCTTATTGCTTTCTGCTGCATTGTGCTACAATGCCTACTATACCCCTTTATCATGACCCAGTCAAAATTTTCTAAAATTCATTTAGTGAGGCGAGCACAGTGGGTTATAACACTTAGATCTTGGGTTTGAAGCCAGCCCCAGACTGATAGACGAAAATCTCCTCTCTCAGCTGGTCATAAGTAAAATTACTTTGAACATGTCTCAACTCCATCCCTTTTGGGCACAAAAACTGTCAGCTTCACTCAAAGGCCATAAATATGATTGGAATGGGAAATGGAATGTCACGCGAGTGCAGTAGGCTGTGCTCCACGGAGGCTGGGGTGAAAGGAAATTATTAGAGCAGAGTGCAGTGAGCTTCACACTGCATTCAAACTGCAATAGACTGAGCTAGAGTGCTTGATATCAAAGAGACACAAAAGAGAGAGATAGAAATAAATTGAAAAACACTATTTTTAAAACAAAAAATGAAGCTTTGTTCGAAAGTTGTACATTTAACAATCATTGGAGCAGTTTAACAGTAACTGATCCAATTTTTTTGAATAACACCCAATTATTTTTGGGCTTAGATGGACATCAATATCCAAATAAGGTTAGGGAAGCCATTCCACTCCATTTCTCAATATAAGATGCAGTCATATGATTTGTGTCACGAAAATATCATTCCAGTTATTGAAATGTCATGCCACTTTTTATCTGAACTATTTTCTTCTCCAAACCAGGAACGATTCCACCTGAATGAACATTTCATACCTGAGTGACATTCTGTGAATCAAATATACACACAGAGCAGACACAACTCACAGGACTGCCAAGATAATGCTCCTCGAGGAATGCTCCCCCCACCCCCACTGTTCATTTCAGAGTAATTGATGTGTAGAACAGATTCCTTATAGTTGATATATATTGATTTAAGTCCTTCAAAATAGAGATGGGTAAATACATAATTGGGAAGAGGATTGGATGTTATTGAGTTGTACACAGAATAAGATAATCAAATAGTCCAACGTGCATTGTGGAGTTTTGCTTGATTACCATAAGAAAAAATTATGCTTTTGGAAGCTGAGGAAGGTTAAGCCAAGGTGCAATAACTATCTGACTAAGTGCAAAATAGAGTGGTGAGCTGAGTAGGACAATCCCAAAGAACAGCTGAATTAAAGAGGGATGCGATGACGGTGGTTTTGAAAGAGAGAGGGAAAATACGAGAGGACGGGAACTATTTACAGCATGAGTTAGCGTGGGGGCCAGAAAGGGAAGTTAGATGGTCAACAGTTTAGTGGGAATGGGGTCAAGGAAGCAGGAGGTAGGTCATATGGATGAGATGAGCTTAGAGAAAGTATGGGAGAGAAGCTCGAGAGAAAGATGGACTAGGGTAGGGGGTAGCCTAGGTGCAGGGGGGAAGCAGCAGAGGCAGCTGAACAGATGGTCTCAATTTCGTTGACAAAGTAGTACACGAGTTCCTTGCATGTTGAAGACAAGTATGGAGGGGGCAGGGGAAAGGGGTGAAAGGAGACAGTTTGTAGCAGATAAAAGAAGCTGGGGTTATCTTTGCTTTTCAGGATGATCCTGGAGTCATGGACAGATTTGGTAGAGGAGAGTGAGGCGTGAGAGAATTTGATGTGGTCCGGCCAGATCTGGTGACGGATGGCTAAGCCAGTTGCGCATTAGTTATGCTCAAGTTTGCACTCCTTGGACTTGAAGGAACAAAGATGGGGGCCAAACCAAAGGGAATTGACTGGGATAAGAGATTTAATAGAAGGGTTTTGCTGGGGACAAGGGCAAAGGTAAAGGCAAGGGATTGGTTGAGCAAATTGATAATAACCTTTCCACTGTCTCTTCCTGGTTGGAAAAGCACAGGGACCATGGTAATTGATATTCTCAGTCTCTCCCTATCTCTCAGACCTCCAAAAGACTTGAATGGCAATATGACAGGCTTTTATTGCATTGCATATTAAAGTAGAATAGCATAGCCTGCAAATATTACACACTAATTATATAGTCTGGCAGAATTGAAATAATGATTGGGTTCTCATGAATGATGTCTCAAAAGGAGGCAGTCAGCAGAATTTGCAAGCACCAAAGTAGTTTAACACAGGAGATATTTATCATTCTAGAGCTTTTTCAGAGAATATGTGAGAACTCAGAGAAAAAAATTCAACCAATTTTGATTAAACTTTCAACATAGGCTCCCCCAATGTCTCAGCAGATTTATCTGGTAGATTATCAAGTCATACAGGCCAGGAAACCCCAGCTTCCATCTGTAGTTTGTGCCAAGTGAGCTCGTCTCAGCCTGGACCACAGCAGGAGTGCCATGATTGCCGAATTAGGGAGAGATAAGGAAAGGACTTGCATTTATATACACCTTTCATGACTTCAGGACATCCCAAAGCACTTTACAACCAACGAAGAACTTTCTGAAGTATAGTTATTGCTGTAACGTAGGGAAATACAGCAGCCAAATTGCACACAGCAAGGTCGTACAAGCAGTAATGAGATACATGATCAGATAATCGGGCTTAGTGATGTTGGTTGAGTGATAAATATTGACAGTGGGAGAACTCCCCAGCTCTTCTTCGAATAGTGTCATGGGCTCCTTCATGTCCATCTGAGAGGGCAGACAAGGCCTCCGTCTCATCTAAAGGACGGCACCTCTTACAGTGCAGCACTCCCTCAGTACTGCACTTCAGTGCCAGCCTGGATTATATGCTCAAATGTCTGGAGCAGAGTTTGAATCCATGACCTTCTGACTCAGCAGTGAGAGTGCTACCACTGAGACAAGGCTGACACCTAAATTAGCCAGGATTGTTGTTCCTGATCGCGAGCAACAGACCCCTGCTAGAAGTGCATATTTGTGGACATCCAGTGAGGACAGAGTTGGGTTCAGCTCTGATGCCCCTCACAGTTGAACAGCTTAAAATCACTCACCATCAAGGAGCACACATTTGGGTAAGATACTAAAGTGTGACCACTGTAATAATTAGAAAGGGACTTACAAGTTTACACTACACATTAAGTCTGGGTCCACTCTCTCTAGTCTTTTTCAAGTTTACTCCAACTGATTCAGCCAGGTGTCACACAATCAATTATCAAGTCTTTCATTGGCTATTCACTTAATATAATATTTAGTATAATTACAAATTACAAAGAGAGAAAAAAAATCAACAGAAAAAAAAGATTCAAAGAAAAATTTATGTACTGGACTAGAACATAAAAACATAAGAGATAGAAGCAGGAGTAGGCCATTTGGCCCTTCGAGCCTGTAATTTGACCCTTTGGTCATTCAGTGAGATCATGGCTGATCTGATTCTGGCCTCAACTCCTGTTCCCCATATCCTTTGACTCCCTTGCTGATCAAAAATTTGTCTAACTCAGCCTTGAATATATTCAATGATTCAGCCTCCACCGCTCTTTGGGGCAAAGAATTCCAAAGGTTCACAACCCTCAGAGAAGAAATTCCTCCTCATCATCATCTTAAACGGGTGACCCCTTATTCTGGGACTATGCCCCCCAGTTCTAGATTTCCCCATGAGGGAAAACATCCTCTCAGCATTTATCCTGTCAAGCCGCCTCAGAATCTTATATATTTCAGTAAGATCTCCTCTCATTCTTCTCAACTCCAGCATAAACATAAATGAATTTTAACAAAAATATATCCTGGTTGAGGGTGTTGGATGGTGAATGGATGAGAATGTTGCATTATTTATGGGATATGGGTTCAAATCCCGACCAGACTGACAGGATGACACACTTCTTCAGATATAAAGCCCCTTCCCAAAATGGTTTTGGGGAGCCAAATGCCAGCTGCTAGTGCCTACAATTTCCCAGCACAAAACTGCTCACAAATTGGCACTTGCTTTCCAAGTGAGGATGATGCTGTGGGAAACAAAAGTTTCACACCAGTATGGCAGAGAACATCTGTCGAAGTTTAAGGTTAAATTTGCATTGGTTGGGCAGAGTGCAGGGATTTTTATCCTGCACTTGACTATCCGATATCTGACCTCTTCATGTCTGATGATAGTGTAGAGAGAGCGTTGCCCTGCATCCAACTCATGCCATGGCTGGTGAGCATGTCAACATGAAGGATGTGGAGTGTACTGATAACCATATAAAACTGACCCAAACAAGACAAAACTGTACATATTACAAATAAAACTGACCAAAACAAGACAAAACTGTACATATTACAAATAATTCAATCTTGGGGTTCAGGTGCTGAATACCTCTTGAATGTAACTCATGTAATCTCTTGAATAGGTTACTGTTATGTAATTACAGTCACACATGAATTATTCTCAGCGGAAACTACCTGAACATTTTGATGAAAGTACTGTCTTGGATTCTCTTTCAGATCCTCATTATTCTTTATGAACACACCATGAAACATGGGTCTCCATCAACATTCTTACATGTCGACATTCTTTCAACACAGAAGGTAAATACCAGAATTCTCCAGAGAGGCCTCACATCAGGTTATATCTGAGATTCCTACCAAGGCACCCAACAGCTTCTAATTTAAAATATTCATTTTAAATGTCACGGGCAGACGCCTAAAACAGGCATTAGACCCCATCCAGAAATGAGTCGGCAGTGAGGTCATGCGTTGGGCCTGCCCTGCTCAGCATTCTTCAGCAGCCCCCATGGCCACCAACGGAAAGCAAATTAATTATCTTTTTCTTAAAAAATCCATCTTGTTTAGCCAGAGGAGCAAGAGTGGCCCGTGACTCAATAGGAGTCGCGATCACCCCTCTTCCAATTTCCATCCATCCCCGGGGCCTCTTGGTTTGGGCGTGTGCCAATCACACCCAAATATGTGATCAGACCATAATCTACCCCAGCATGTCTTACTTTTAGGACAAATATGTTATTTTCAAAACTTACACACACTGTCTGATTTTTAAAAAAAAATCTTAAATAAATAATTACTTTGCTTCAACTCTCCTGAGGATATTTGGAAATATTTTTAATAGCTCAGGAAACAGGCTTTTAAATTAGTCGATTCTGCTGACCTTTTTCGCAGCGTCTGGGGCAGGTACAGTGATAGAAACAGCAGTTTATTGTCCTTGTCAGTTGCATTCCTTAATAAACAGGCAGATTACAAGTGGATTGGCACACGTAGATACAATACCAGACCAAACAGCCCGACTCAGAATGGCATTCTGATAGATTAGTGTTGTGCTCCTCTGCCTTTTAATAAATACTTGTGGAAATACAGTGGGAACTTTAATTAAGTATATAATTTAATTTGTTAGCAGTGGAATTGCATGATTAGTAAAACCATGTCAAGGGCATAATGTTTTAAATCTGAAACATTTTTCTAAATTGCTAGAATTTCACTGTTTAAATTTATAAATCATGCTGATGGAATTAACACTCCACTAACTTACCACATCTGATCACAATCTATCACTTGCTACTAGTAATGGTATGTCTTGCTTTTGTTACAAAAACCCAAATTTCGGATCCTTGGGAAGTTTAAACCCAATCCAATTTAGTTCTACTAGATCACCAGGGTTCTGGCCTTTCCCTCCCCCAAGAGCACTGAAGCACCAGAAATTGTATGCCTATCTACTCACGTGACTGGTAAGGATTC
This sequence comes from Heptranchias perlo, assembly GCF_035084215.1. Taxonomy (NCBI): domain Eukaryota; kingdom Metazoa; phylum Chordata; class Chondrichthyes; order Hexanchiformes; family Hexanchidae; genus Heptranchias; species Heptranchias perlo. The sequence continues at coordinate 17,924,574 of NC_090350.1, read as the reverse complement.
AAATGCACAGCCCCACTGAAAGTCAGACAAATCTTCCACTACGGTTGCATTCCGATCTAACTGCGGGGGTCCTGTGCTGGCTTGATTCATCAAACACTTACTGTGACCCACCACCAGCCTGCATTACCACCATTTGGTACGTTATCAGGACCACAGTAGTACTGACATTACCCGTTGCCTTTGGTTTTGGTAATGGATCCATGAAATATATTTGCAAAGAAACAGTGTTACACCATGCACTACAACATCCTAGAACCTGGCTTCTTCCCCATGTCACTCACACAATGGCAAACACTCTGAGCCAAGAGCTTTCCCTGGATGGTCGGGGGGGGGGGGTTAGGTGAAGAAGGGGCAAGAAAGAAAGCAAAATAAAATGGGAGAATCAACCTGACTGTTCTCACCCCTCTGTGGGCAACCAATTACAGAATAGCATTCGCAAAACCTTTGAAACTAGTCACCTGGGTGTCCTCAGATAGGGAACAGAGGGGCATGGGAGGAATATGAAGCAAAAGATGTAAAAAAAAAATCAATGTGCAACACAATGGGGGGAAGAGAAAGGAGACAAAGACACAGTGGCAGCTGCACATTCTCTGTTATGCTTCATTTGCTGGGTCCGTCTTGATCTGCTAACAGTTCAAGTATTTTTAGTTGTACCTGGAGAGAAGAGAGTAATTAAAGCCCTGCTGCGATTCCAGGATGAGCCAGGAACAAAATAATAACCTAATCTAATAAGCATCATTGACATTTAATTATACTCATATTTTGTTATAGGCGTGACAATACACGATGTCTTAATTTAAATAAATTATTTCCAGGGCACAGCAAGCCTAGTGCTAACTGGACAGCTAAATCATCATAAAGGGTTTGTCAACAGAACGGCCAGGATTTTAGCCCAGAGCCGGGAAGGTGTCAGGGGGGGGTTGAATCGCAGATGGGAAACCCGGAAATATGGGTTTCCCGGACGCCCTTACGATTTTGACGTAAGGGCGTCTTTTGTTTTTTATGTCAGTTTGCCATCCGACTGGCCGGCCTGATTGACAGGCTGGTCTCAGTCGGAGGGGAACAGAGCAAGGAAAAGGATGTGAAAAGGTAAGTCTTTCATTGTATGGATGGAGGGGGGTATGGGGGTCATGATTGAGCATGAGGGGCATGGGTGGGCACAGGGGCACCAATGGGCATGGGGACACTGATGGGCATGGGGGTCACGGGGGGGATCAGTCATCGGAGGAGTCAGTCATGGGGGCAGGAATCAGGGGTCAGTCACCAAGGTCGGGGGGGGTGGTCAGGATTGGGGGTCATTGCGGTGGTCCGTGATCATTTGGCGGGGGGGGATCCGGGGGCAGGGGGTCCTCGATCATTGGTAGGGCGATCGGAGAGGGGGGGGGGGCCCACAGCCTCCTTGGAAGGTTTTAGTGACCAACCCGCCTCCTGGGAGCGGGTTGGTTGCCCGCCTCTCGTCCTGCCCTGGTGAAAACTAGAAATGGGCGGGTTGAAGGTGGGGTTGGGTGGGGGTCTGAAATTATTGCAATTTTCAATGTCCCCCCCGTGCCCAACCCACTCATTTCTTAAAGTTAAAATTCTGCCCAATGTCTCATTTCTGAGGCTTCACATTTTGTACAAACATCACATTTAAACTGCAGAGCTTAAACTGTAGTCAAAATGATGAGCATTAAGTACTCTATTCATTTTTAATCCCCTTATTCTCGGGTTGACAATATTTGGGTTATGGATTGGACAGTCTAGAAATCTCCGAGAGGCAGACTGGACATCAAAATCAGGGCGTAACCACCAGTGGACAATGCCCAAATTGTACCCCCAACTCATAGCACACTGACCCCACGTGTATTTTCAAGCTTGGCCTAATTTTAACATTGTGGGAAAATTTCAAGCACAGAAAATTTGCAGATGACATAAAACTTGGAAGTGTAGTAAACAGTGAGGAGGTTAGTGATAAACTTCAAGAGGATATAGACAGGCTAGCAGACACATGGCAGATGAAATTTAATGAAGAAAAATGCGAGGTGATACATTTCGGTAGGAAGAATGAGGAGAGGCAATATAAACTAAAGGGCACAATTCTAAAAGGGGTACAGGAACAGAGAGATCTGGGGGTATATGTGCACAAAACATTGAAGGTTGCAGGGCAGGTTGAGAAAGTGGTTAAAAAAGCATACGGGATCCTGGGCTTCATAAATAGAGGCATAGGGTACAAAAGCAAGAAAGTTATGATGTACCTTTATAAAACATTAGTTCGGCCACAACTGGAGTATTGTGTCCAGTTCTGGGCACCGCACTTTAGGAAAGATGTGAAGGCCTTAGAGGGGGTGCAGAAGAGATTTACGAGAATGATTCCAGGAATGAGGGACTTTAGTTACATGGATAGGCTGGAGAAGCTGGGGTTGTTCTCCTTGGAACAGAGAAGGTTGAGAGGAGGTTTGAAAGAGGTATTCAAAATCACAAAGGGTCTAGACAGAGTAGATAGAGAGAAACTGTTCCCATTGGTGGAAGGGTCAAGAAGCAGAGGACATAGATTTAAAATGATTGGCAAAAGAACCAAAGGTGACATGAGGAAAAACTTTTTTACACAGCAAGTGGTTAGGATCAGGAATGCACTGACAGAGGGGGTGGTGGAGGCAGAATCAATCATGGCCTTCAAAAGGGAACTGGATAAGTACTTGAAAGGAAAACATTTTCAGGGCTACAGGGATAGGGCAGGGGAGTGGGACTAGCTGGATTGTTCGTGCAAAGATCCGGCATGGACTTGATGGGCTGAATGGCCTCCTTCCGTGCTGCAACCTTTCTATGATTCTACGATTCTAAAAGGCTGTGAATGGGAGTTTGCCTGTTGCTGAATGAGAATTTGCATACTGCGGCTGTTTAAAGGAGGAGCAGGCTTGTTGATTTCTCCGGTTTCGGAAGATAGAAAGCTGGTGTTTAAAAGAAACAAAACAACGTCTGTAAGAAGTGGAATGGGCCAGAGAGTATCCTGCTTCTTTGAGGGGCCATTGAGATTCTTCTGCTTGAAGTTCCTTGTTAGCAGTAAGTGCCACTGGTACATCAGGAAAAATAGCCCCGGGGAATAGAAGCTGATAGTCACCTCCAGCAAACCACGCAGCAGGAGGCAATACAGAAAAGAAGTTTAATGACTTTACCAGGACACTCAAGATAGGACAGTCTACATGTTCTTCTATTAATTCAGTCTACTAAGCATGTAGGGTACTTACAACTACCTCCCCACAAACTTTCAAACCTTACCATGAATGCCCATAACATAGCACAATGCCTTTAGACTTCCAGGGGCCGATTTTCACTTTGAGCGGACATCAGGCAAGCAGTGTGCCATCCACCTGTTGTCCTTGGTGAAGGCCCGAACCATTTTGTGTGCCAGACCACATTTCCATTTTATCAGCGGGCCAGAGTGGGCAGGAAATCCAGTGATTCTTCCAAGGAAGTGAAGGGTTGAAAGGTAAAGGTGTGAACAGACATGTAAGTGGGTGGCAAGATTTTTGAAGGGCCAAGAGGAGCTTTCATTATGAATGCTCCTCTTGGCCTCACAAAGATCAGTGCAAGAACGTTTCTGGCTGTGTTTACTTAAGGGGTCTACAATCTTTAAGGACCACTGGTTCCGCCATTCAACGCCAGGTATAAATAACAATTGGTATTCTAAAATTGCACCACGGTCTTACAAACACAAGAGGACCCCAATTAGCCTATTAAAAGTAGCCTCCCGTCTGAAACAGGCAGGCGTTCCGATCACATCTAACATAGCTGAATGTTCCATGTACATGTCGTCACATCCACTAGGGGATACATGCTAACACTTACAAATCACCCTGACAATTAGAATTTCCCATTTCTTTTACTCTGCTTGTCAGAGAAGACAGCCCATAACAAGAGAGAGCAAACAATTAAAGGAGGGGCACTCCTAACTTTAGACCTCGAATCTGAAATGAGGAAGAAGCTCTAGAAATCCCTCGGCAAAAATTCACAGAGGGTGTAGAAGATGAAGCAATAGGAATCTTGTCGCCAGCTCAGGGTTTGCTACAAACATTGGCAGCTCTCCCTTCTCATCCTATTTTTTAACTGCTTACTTTGACAACAATTCCCTCTCCTGCCAGCTCTACTACCAAGAAGGGCAGGAGCAACAAGATGATGAGAAGGCCATCACCTCCAGGTTGCCTTTCAAGTAACACACCATCCAGACTTAGATATGTATTGCCATTCCATCATTGTCGTTGAGTCAAAATCCTAGAACACAGTTTGTTGCCAAAAGTTTGTGCCCATAAAACCTGGGTAAGCTTTAAGCAACACAAACCTTGAGCATCAGCACCTGATAAGGCAGTTTTCACACCTGAACGACATTGATGCCCTAGCACCTGATAAGATGAAAAATATCACACCATTGGTTAATAGGCAATTTCCACACCTAGATAAAAACGCTTGTACAAAGAGCTTACTTGACACATTGTTTGGCAAAAAGGGCTGAACGCATTTGGGGTAATTTTGAGCGTGTGGTAGTGTAAAACGGGTGATAGCGAATCAGCAGCCCATATCACGGGCTCAATTTTGAAATGGTGGCGGGTTGGCAGCGGGGAGTGAAGGTGCGCGTGGCAAACCCGAATAAACAAAACTTACATTTTCCGACGCAATCACAATGTAATTGATGGCGATTAAAGTTCTTTGCAGGTTTTGCGCCAAGCAGCCAGCCTGATTGACAGACTGGCGGCCGACAGGACTGCAACACCGAGGTGGGGAGGTGAGAAAGGGAGAGAGCGAGAGTCATCGAGCGCTGGAACGGAAGATTGGGGGGTGACGGGGGGGGAAGAGTAGAAGATCGGGGGGGGGGGGTCGAGAGGGGAAGATCGGGGGGGGGGGTTAGAGAGGGGAAGATCGGGGTGGGGAGAGAGGGGAAGATCGGGGTAGGGAGAGGGGACGATCGGGGTGGGGAGAGGGGACGATCAGGGTGGGGAGAGGGGACGATCGGGGGGGGGGGGAAGAGGGGAAGATCAGGGTAGGGAGAGGGGACGATCGGGGTGCGGAGAGGGGACGATCGGAGGGGGTAGAGAGGGGAAGATCGGGGTGGGGAGAGAGGGGAAGATCGGGGTGGGGAGAGGGGACGATCGGGGTGGGGAGAGGGGACGATCGGGGTGGGGAGAGGGGACGTTCGGGGTGGGGAGAGGGGACGATCGGGGTGGGGAGAGGGGACGATCGGGGGGGGGAAGAGGGGAAGATCGGGGTGGGGAGAGGGGACGATCGGGGTGGGGAGAGGGGACGATCGGGGTGGGGAGAGGGGACAATCGGGGTGGGGAGAGGGGACGATCGGGGGGGGGAGAGGGGAAGATCTGGGGGTGGAGGGGAAGAGGGGGAGATTGGGGGGGGGCATTGGGGGGGTGAAGAGGGGGAGATCGGACAGGGAGACATCAGACCTCGGAGTAGGGTGGAAAGGTAGGTAAATTTTGTGTTATAACTTTGTGCAATGGTTTGTTCTTTAATTTATTTTGTTTCTTTTTGCCTGATCCGGCCCTTCATGTCACCAGGCATCAATCAGAAGCCGTGGGAAAGCCACCCAGGTAAGTTAAAAATCCTTCTAACTAGCTAATATGTCACAAGTAAAGTGCCTTAAATACCTCAATGAGGTACATTTGGTGCTTTAACTATCATCCCGCCGCCTTTAATTGCCGGCGGGACTTCCGGACTCGGGACGCCCGCGCACACAGGTGCGTCTGTGAGAAACTCGGAAATCGACGGGTTGGAGCCGGCTTCTGAACCCGCTCTGCACTTCTGCAATTTTCACAGCCCCCCCGTCCCCACAATTTAAGTTTGAAATTGAGCCCCATGTCTCTGCCGATTTTTATTTCCACAGAAGTCATTTTTCATTATCGCACTAAGTCAAGATATATCCCATTGGCAATAAAAAATTTAAATGAATAAATCCAGACGTTGGCAGTTTATCAAACATTTTATTCATTGAACAGTTGATCCTTGATCCTGATAACAGTCAGCATGGTTTTGTGAGTGGAAAATCATGTCTCACAAATTTGATTGAGTTTTTTGAAGGGGTAACCAAGAAGATAGATGAGGGCTGTGCAGTAGACGTGGTCTACATGGACTTTAGCAAAGCCTTTGACAAGGTACCGCATGGTAGGTTGTTACATAAGGTTAGATCTCACGAGATCCAAGGTGAGGTAGCCAATTGGATACAAAATTGGATTGACGACAGAAGACAGAGGGTGGTTGTAGAGGGTTGTTTTTCAAACTGGAGGCCTGTGACCAGCGGTGTGCCTCAGGGATCGGTGCTGGGTCCGCTGTTATTTGTTATTTATATTAATGATTTGGATGAGAATTTAGGAGGCATGGTTAGTAAGTTTGCAGATGACACCAAGATTGGTGGCATTGTGGACAGTGAAGAAGGTTATCTAGGATTGCAACGGGATCTTGATAAATTGGGCCAGTGGGCCGATGAATGGCAGATGGAGTTTAATTTAGATAAATGTGAGGTGATGCATTTTGGTAGATCGAATCGGGCCAGGACCTGCTCCGTTAATGGTAGGGCGTTGGGGAGAGTTATAGAACAAAGAGATCTAGGAGTACAGGTTCATAGCTCCTTGAAAGTGGAGTCACAGGTGGATAGGGTGGTGAAGAAGGCATTCAGCATGCTTGGTTTCATTGGTCAGAACATTGAATACAGAAGTTGGGATGTCTTGTTGAAGTTGTACAAGATATTAGTTAGGCCACACTTGGAATACTGTGTACAGTTCTGGTCACCCTATTATAGAAAGGATATTATTAAACTAGAAAGAGTGCAGAAAAGATTTACTAGGATGCTACCGGGACTTGATGGTTTGACTTATAGGGAGAGGTTGGATCGACTGAGACTTTTTTCCCTGGAGAGTAGGAGGTTAAGGGGTGATCTTATAGAAGTCTATAAAATAATGAGGGGCATAGATAAGGTAGATAGTCAAAATCTTTTCCCAAAGGTAGGGGAGTCTATAACGAGGGGGCATAGATTTAAGGTGAGAGGGGAGAGATACAAAAGGGTCCAGAGGGGCAATTTTTTCACTCAAAGGGTGGTGAGTGTCTGGAACGAGCTGCCAGAGGCAGTAGTAGAGATGGGTACAATTTTGTCTTTTAAAAAGCATTTGGACAGTTACATGGGTAAGATGGGTAAAGAGGGATATGGGCCAAGTGCAGGCAACTGGGACTAGCTTAGTGGTATAAACTGGGCAACATGGACATGTTGGGCCGTAGGGCCTGTTTCCATGTTGTAAACTTCTATGATTCTATGATTCTAGTTATTCAAATAACAGGGATAGCTATCATTTGAATAGATATTAAAAGATTTGGAGATTGAATTCTCTTAAACATTTTAAACTGTATTCAGTTATTCATTTAAGTGGCTGTATTTCAACAAGAAATGGTAGAATGGGTTACTTTTTTCCAATTTTCTCCCCTTTTCTTCTCAACTTTCTTCATAAAGGTGAGCATAGATGAGGGAAGCCATTCTGCCCCTCCAGCTGATCCTTTCATAGAAACCAATACTCCAGCCATCACAAAATCTAATTCCAAAGCGTTTGTCTGCACTACCCTACGCAAAGACCATTCTATGTGTTGAATATTTGTTGTGTGAAGAAGTGCAGAGAAGGAGACAGAGAGGAGGTGAAGGAAGCTTAGGTTTAAGTTGAGGATGAGAAGTCGCTCATCCAGTTGCGAAGGGAAGAGATCTCGGCAATGAATTTGCAGTGGGGTTTGGGTGGAGGGGAAGACGCCAGAGGAGTACGGAGCATGGCTGAGATGGGACTTAATGATCAGAACTATCCTCCAACTTTGGTGGTTTGGGCAGGGCTAGTGATGGAATGTGTAGTCAGTCAGGGAAGCTTTACTGAGGGGAGAGGTTTCTGTCAGGCCCATGTGGTCAATAGATTAATTCACAATTTAACTCAGCATCCTATTTTCTTTGTTGATTGCTGTTACACAATGACTGGACATGGTAAGGGTTAAAGCTACTAGCAGTCCCAGATCTCCTTCAGCATCTTCCCTAGCCATTCCAACATCATTCACTGAATAAGTATGTCCCCATTTTCTCTTCTAATGTTTAACACCACAGACTTATTTGTATTGAATTTCATTTGCCATAGTGCTGCCCAATTGCAAATAGTGTCTGGACACTTGGAAATGTTGTTTTGAAGGCTGTGACTCATGCTTGAATATAATTCAAGAGCCAATGGGTCATTCCTCATGCGAGTTTAAGAGTGATTGTTGACAGGCTATTCAATCATGGGATAGAATCATAGCCAAACCAATCCTATCTTCACCCAATATCCACATTCATGCACACACTTTCCAACAGAGGTTACTGAATAGAGAACAATCCCTAGCTGATAGTCCAGGGGTACAGAGGCAGGTTGTGCTGCCCAAACTGCTAGCTTGGCTGAAATCAGCTAATTCAGCATGTGCCAGGATTCAAACCTTTGGTTTGTAAGTCTCAGTTGCAAACTGCCTTCACAAATGGCACGCCTTAGTGTTTTTAAAAATTATTTTAAACCTTTCTTCCGATAACAATTAAAAGGTTTTTTTACCCCGTACTGTAACTGCCAATTTGTTAGCCGTGGAGAACATAGCTTCAAAGTTAAAAACAAAAAAGTTTAACATTTTATCTTTAATAGAAAATAAGGGATTCAAACCTCAGTCTGCTCTACCAAGGGATACTTCTCCATTTATTATGGGACTTTCAAACAAAATTCATTACTTTATAATTCGCAGTTTGGAAGATACCCTCGCTCTCACAGTAAAAGATAAGGGATTCTGGGACTGCGAAGCAGCAACAGATCAGGGAGTAGAGTCACTGAAGGGCTGGAATGTTTCTAAGTGTTCCAATGCACATTAACCACTGCAAGAATCACTGGGGTCTATTGTAGTACCAATATCACTGCTTTGGCTGAGACAGCTAACTCAGACCAGGTCAGAAAATTAACCTCGGAATATCCTAGTCTGTTTGTCCCAGTACCACATAGGTGATGTATCTACCCATTGAGTCATCTCAAAATAGGTTATGTTTTTAAACCAAGGTGGGTGAGGCGTGTATAACTGTCTTTTTCTCTCGAACTTCATCCCAATGCTGAGCTTACTATGAATAAAGAATTTGTCGTAATATAAATATAATTCAAGGAGTCAGCTAGAAGACCCATTACATTTACAAGGCAGGACCCTTCTTACGGAACCCACCATGTTAATGACCTGAGCAACCTTCAGCAACAATTTCAATAATGTGACCATGTGCTTGGTACTTGTGATGATTTAGTTGTTGTAAGGCTGGGAAGTGATATTTTGTCTGTGGCCAAGGAACTGACAAGAGCTGTAGAAAACTAGGGAAGTAGAAGTGCTGTACTCAATCCCTTTGGTGAAATACAGCGGAGTTTGAAATGACACTGCCAATCATATCCTGATTTCTTCCAGAAGGCTTTGCTTGGAAATAGAAGGGCTACTCCATTCTTCAATCTGCCAATCAACCTTTGCCACATTATGCATTCCAATATTCTGTACATCCCTCGTGGTTGTTCTTCCGATGCCCATCACCTTGATTTCCATCAAACGTAGACGTGACCAAGTACCTTGTCCTACAAATAATTAACTTTGCCTTTCTGCAATAAAAGGAGAACATGCTTTTTACTTGACACCTCTCTATTTTTCCTGAATGACCAGTATTTCACAGATTATTCTGCACAATGTGAGGCATCTCAGAGAACAAAGATCGGTCTGAAATTAGAATTGACTTCAGCTTCTCCAAATCCACTGAGTAGTCACCTCTTGTAAAAATTTAGGAATGCTTCATGGCATACAGTATGAAATTTCTATTGTGAATAAAGGTTCATTTAAATACGCCAAGCACCTGCACACTTTGGCCAGAATTTTCTAAGTTTATGTTCACCAGCACTGCCATTCTCCTTGTCTTAAAATAAATGGAGGAAAAAAAACACGAGCAGAAAACTCACTCTTTAAGTCCCACATTTACTACAATTTTACCACTTCCTTCTAACTGGGATATTGTACAGAAATATCACCCCTGGACAAACGTCTTAGGTTTCACTTAACAGACAGCATTCTCCCCGCAAATGTGATAAAATGTCAAGGTACAACCCTTTCAAATATCAACTCATGAAACTCACAAATGGACATTTTGAACCGGTGTTGGAACATTGTGTTTTTTTATTTTCTCTCCTATTACAGTTAGTGATCTATCTGTTAATTGCACCAGTTGGACATCATTTCAAGCAGATATCTGCTTTGTGAAATGTTTTTAATATAATGAGTGCCTCAGAGTCATCATTAGCTCAAACACGAATGAACTTCAAATATGTTCATACATTTTAGTTAACAAAAATAATTATGTGATCGTTCTTATTGGTATAAAAATCTGCTGGGGACCGATGCCAGTGCCTGATCATCTCATTTGGTTATGCAACAAGATTTTGATGGAAGAAAATTGCAATACGACTCAATGTATCTCTTGGTAATAATTAGCTGAACCATTTGGTCAAGCAGGGTTATATTTTGCTCATAAACAGGTTAATACAGTATTTGAAGGCAATTTAAATGTCTGAATAATTTAGAATATCTCCCCCTGCAATTATCAATCATCTTTTTTATTTTCCTAGTTATGTTTTTCCAACATTTTTCCATCAACATTCATAACACTTCTATGTCAGCCTCTTTGAATCAAACAGAGAGCAAGGCTATCAAACCGAACAGCTTAAAATGACACACAACTGCATGGTCCAGCCATCAGGAAGAACATTCCCAATGGTTAAGAGGATCAAAATGTTTGTACAAAAAATGCACAAAACGTTAAATGCTTTCAAACTGTTTTTTAAAAATAATTGTAAATATTGGTAGCCCATGCATAGTATATTGATACTACATTAAGTGGCATAATTTGCTAATGGTTCTTTTGGATGAGATGTTAAACCAAGGCCCCGTCTGCCCTCTCAGGTGGATGTAAAAAGATCTCATGGCACTATTTTGAAATGGAGCAGTTTTCCCTGGTGTCCTGGCCAATATTTATCCTTCAAACACCACCTAAAAGCAGATTATCTGGTCATTATCATAAACTCGAAGGGTAAGAAATGATTATGTAGTTTTTTTTATTTATTCTTGCTGCTTTATTTTAGTTAGATTAGTCCTCTCCTTTTTTGATACAATCGTAAGCTCATCCAAGCAAGGAATATTATTATTGGGAAATTCAATATTTTCTTACTTCAGACACCCAGGGGGGAATGTTAACCCCCTAGGACGGGTAGGGGAGGGCTGGTGGGGTTATTAAAATCTCAGAAATTGTAAAACTGACCACAAGCCATTTCCAACGCGGCCACTTCCGGTTTTAACAGAGACGGGCTGAAGGGCAGGTGACTAATTAATTTAAATATTTTTATGAGGCTGCATGCCTCAAATTTTACCAGAGTTTTCTATTTAACGGCTGCGGGGAGGTTTTTCCCGGGGTCAGGAAACCCAGCAGCTGGAGTGAGGCGAGAACAGCCGGATCCAGCAGGAAAGTGCCTTTCCAGCACTGCTGATGGGCCAGGAGGAGCAGGAGTGCTTCCACCCGGCCCCCCCACCAAGCGAACCTGCTTCTCTCCCCACGATTTAATGACCATCCCCATGATCTGATGACCATTCCCCCCACCCCCAGCTATCTGATTTGACCCTGTTCTTTGTAGCAGATAGCTGAGATCAGGAGCTCAATAGAATGGGGGAGATCAAACTAGTGTCACTGCCCTAACAAGTTGCATTTCATTAACATTTCGCAAAATATAAATATCATGTAAGAAAAGTACAAGGGAGGGTAAACCGTGTACTCACTGGGAAGAGTTGATTTATAATCTGGAAGGATAGTGCCAAGTGACACTAAAAATCTCACCCCACAATCTCAAATTAACTACAATCAGTTAACAGAAAGAACAAGAGACATCCCAAGTGTTGCCCTGAACCCTCATCTCTAAAAAGTAAATGATTAACATTCAAAATGGATTATCTTGATTAATGCCATTTAAACAGTATTACTATTTAAAGATGGAAACTAAGTTATACATGGCAGACTGAATTACTTTATACTTACTTCCAGTATTCAGTTATTGTTACATTGAGTTACACTGAAACTACAACACAAAAATAGGCCATTCAGCCCAACTGGTCTATACCGGCATTTATGCTCCACACAAGCCTCCTTCCTCCCTAATTCAACTAACCCTATCAGCATACCCTTCTGTTCCTTTCTCCCTCATGTGCTTACCTAGCTTCCCATTAAATGCATCTATGCTATTTGCCTCAACTACTCCTTGTAGTAGCGTGTTCCACTAGTCTTTGGGTAAACAGGTTTCTCATGAATTCCCTATTGGATTTATTAGCGACTATTTTATATTTTGGATTCCCCACAAGTCGAAACGTTTTCTCTACGTCTACCCTATCAAAATCTTAAAGAACTCCATCAGGTCACCCCTCAGCCTTCTCTCTTTTCTAGAGAAAAGAGTCCCTGCCTGTTCAGCCTTTCCTGATAAGGATATCCTCTCAGTTCTGGTATCATCCTTGTGAATCTTTTTTGCACTCTCTCCAATGTTAATTTTCAAAGCAAAATTACCTTTATATGGGACAGAGGAGGAGGGGCAGCCTGAGCATAGATAGAGGTGATGTATCATAGATAAAAGGTAATAATGATGATGGCAATCGTCCAGTTACACAATAAATGGATTACTGGGAGCAATTACTTGGTTGCAACCTCATCAAGTTGTTCCGAAAGTTTACATATATGGAATTTGGCCCAACATGTCTCCGTCAGTGTTTATGCTCCACATGAGCCCCCTCCCACCCTCCTTCATCTCATCCAACAACAACTACTTGCATTTATATAACACCTTTAACATAGTAAAACGTCCCAAGGCAATTCTTAGGAGCCATTATCAAACAAAATTTGACACCGAGGCACATATGGCGTTATTAGGACAAGTGACTAAAAGCTTGGTCAAAGAGGTAGGTTTTAAGAAGTGTCTCAAAGGAGGAGAGGTAGAGATGTGGGGATGTTTAGGGAGGGAATTCTAGAGCTTAGGACCTAGGCAGCTGAAGGCACAGCCAGCAATGGTGGAGCGACTAAAATCGGGGATGTGCAAGACGTAAGAATTGGAGGAACGTAGAGATCTTGGGAGGGCTGGAGGAAGTTTCAGAGATAGGGAGGGGCGAGGCCATGGAGGGATTTGAAAATAAGGATGAGAATTTTAAAGTCGAGGTGTTCCTGCACCGGGAGCCAATGTAGGTCTGCGAACACAGGGTTGATGGGTGAACGGGACTTGGCGCAAGTGAGGATACGGGCAGCAGAGTTTTGGATGAGCTCAAGTTTGTGGAGGGTGGAAGATGGGAGGCCGGTCAGGAGAATTGGAATAGTCAAGTCGAGAGCTAAAAAGGCATAGGTAAGGGTTTCAGCAGTAGGTGAGCTGAGGCAGGGGTGGAGACGGGAGATGTTATAGAGGTGGAAGTAGGCGGTCTTGGTGATGGAGTGGATATGTGGTCCGAAGTTCATCTAAGGGTCAAATAGGACAGTAAGGTTGCGAACGGTCTGGGTGAGCTTCAGACAGTTGCCAGGGAGAGCAATGGAGTCGGTGGCTAGGGAACGGAGTTGGTAGTGGGGACTGAAGACAATGGCTATCAACATCCCATCGACATATCCTTCTATTTCTTTCACCCTCATGTACTTATCTAGCTTCCCCTTAAATGCATCTATGCTACTCGCCTTAACCACTCCATGTGGTAGCACATTCTACATTCTCACCACTGAGTAAAGAAGTATCTCCTGATTGGATTTATTCGGGAATATCTTATATTTATGGCCCCTAGTTTTGGACCCCCATACAAGTGGAAACATCTTCTCTACTTCTACCATATTGAACCTCTTCAGAATTTTAAAGATATGTATCAGGTCACCTCTCGGTCTTCTCTTTTCTACAGAAGAAAGCTTCAGCCTATTCACTCTTTCCTGATAGTTGTGCCAGCAAAGCCCATCAGTGCAGATGCTGAACATCAGCACATCCCAAGTCCTTCACATGCAACAACATTTACACGAGAGGATTAAATGACTACAGAGTCAATACTGCAGATTTAATGAGGAATAATCTGCTATTGATTACAAGAAAATTACATGTCCAATTCCCTCCTAATGTATTCATGTCCAGGCTGGAGCTAAACTACATTTCTACACATTTAGAATGAGTCCATTGCTTTTCAGGAAAAAAATAATTAGCAAGAGGTGTATTTTTATACAAACTGAGATGCATGTCATGAGTCAAACTATCCTTCCCGCAGATCATCAAGGACAAGGTTACATCAGAGAACGAGTAGAGAAATCAATTTCACAGTGATTGACCTGTTCTTCTCATTTCCAATCCCTGCTCTCCCTACATGGAGTTTCAATTTACAAGAGCTATCACATTTACTTGATAATAAATGTCTTGAACTAGAATTTTTTTTATATAAAAGGATTGACAGGGTTCATAGGCATAATAAAATGTATATGAATTAAAGATGATCGGCTGGTTTTGTAGTCATCTATCAGTCATATCTATCTTCGGAGCCACTATTAAAAAATAAGTTGCATATGCTGAACTCATGAATTTGTGTGAAATAGAATGGTTTGAAATTATTAATATCACTTATGCTTTTTCACTTCCACTTTTTTTTAAATTAAAAAAATTGCACGACTTCTTCCTCTGGATTTCTTCAGGTTCTGTATCTAACCGAACTAATAAGCGACCTGCTCCAACAATCTCTGCCAGTGGCAGTCTATAGTTGGTCATGTACTTCCAACTTGTCCTCTTCTTGGGAGATAAAATAGCCATGATCTCCATTTGGCATCTCCCCACAATGGCATGACTCAGATCAGGAAGTTTGTACATAAGAAATCATGGATACAAACCTGTGTTATACCTTTCCATTCTACCAACTCTTTTGCCCTTCCACCAAATATAATTGTATGTTAACTAATAACATGGGATGCTTTATCAGGAAAAGAGTTATCCAGAATAACAGTCAACTATACAACAGCAATCAGAATCAGATGACACCATGACCATTAGGTGACAGCCCAAATGTCTTATATTATCTGATCCTTCAAGATTAGATAATCATATATTGGTGCTTATTGGATGTGTATGTTTAAATAATATGTACAAATTTTATATTTTCAGATATTCAGTGCAGTAAACTGTGCTCAAGGCCCCAGATTTCCCATGAGAAGTAACATGGGTGATCCACTAGTAGTATTGTAGCTTTACATGGGGCTTTTACTGAGCTTCGGTTCTGCAACTGTGCTGACACCAGCTGTCAATGCCAACTTCAGGAATGACAGTATTCCGAGTCCATGATGGGTGACATTCACACAAGAACAATACATTTGGCATCACCACTAGAAGTTTACTGGGAGATAAATTAGCTCCCCATTGTTAATGCAAGATCATCACACAGAAACATCGAACCCACATTACAGACCTCAAGTGTAACCTACTTTACAGACTCAGAGATTGGAATTTGCTGCTTCTACGCTCAGCAGCCTGTGATTTTCAGCTTCATAAAACAAATGGACAGAAGCGTCGTGGTGACCGGGGAGCACAGAAGTGGAAAATTCCTCTCAGAGTTTGCACCTGTAACAAACAACCATGGACCCTAATTCGAAGAAACTACCCTAACACTAATCAACGACACTGAAATTTCAGCATATAAGGGTAAATTCAGGACTGCAGTGCTCTCTGTACCTCTGATTCTTCAACCCATGCTCCTGTTGAGTGACGTTCCCTGTTAGCAGTGCAGAATTGCTGCATAAATCCTACTGTGCACAATATTACACAAAGTGGAATTGGTTCCCATTCATACATGATTTGGCAGCTCACCGGACCAGAGTCTCTCACAGCAGGACCTGCTGCAGCAGAGCAACTTAAGCCTTTGAAAGCTCATATTCATGCAACCCTATATCTTTATTACATTTTCCCTCGGGTATTGGCTAAACCACCACTGAAGTGAAGGCGTATGGATGGAGGTTGGTGGGGGGGGGGGGATCAAGGAGTCGTGGAGGAATTTCATTACTGGCTTCTTCAAAAGATTTAAATAACAATTCTGGGTGTCTTAAATTGCTTTCTGTTTACAGAGCAACAAAGTTCTGTTTCGGTACCATTTGGTATACAAGCATAATATGCTGTTATTTAAAGTGTTTTTTTGGCTCTCTATCCCATCTCCAATCCTTTGCAATTTGTCAAGTTCTTTTCCTGTATGGGACAGAGAGAGAAGGAGGGAATATGTTCTGAATCGGCATTGCACAAAACCTCAGAAACTCTGTTTTATTGTTGTTAATGGGAGGATGATAAAGTTGTGAATTTTTAAACTATTCAAAGCAGGAACTTCCATTTATCTGAGGCTATTCATTTGTATTTTTTTCAATTTTTCCCCACCCCCTTCCATTTTGGAGCACAGGAAAGAAAAGTCTGCAGGCTTCACGCTGCAAAGTTCAAGGCCGTTTCCTCCCAAATTCATGATCACATTGCTGTTTGTGGGACCTGGCTGTGCACAAATTGGCTGCTACGTTGCCTGCACTGCAACAGTGACTACACTTCAAAAGTACTTAATTGGCTGTAAAATGCTTTGGGACGTTCCTGGGATCATCAAAGACACGATATAAATGCAAATTCTTTCTTTCTCTCTTTCTTTCAAAGACCCCCAGAATTCAGACATGCCAAAATCCATTTAAAGACCCTATTAAATGTTCATTTGGTGGAAGTAACTTTATTGTGCGACCAAGTAGAAGAACAATAGCTAAAAGCACTGTGAGATGCCATATTGAAACAGCCAAGAAGTAGTATTCTGCCATTTGCTAGTGCACTTCTCTTCAAAAAGCCAGGACTCTGGATTGATGCAAAACATCCGTGCACATATGACAATAACAAGGCTGTATACTTGATTCCTGTTATGAGCAAGTTTAACATACGCTCTCATTTGACATCATCAGGACCCAACACGCAAATGTTAAAAAGGACCCTTGCAGCTTTGGGCGGGTGTCCTTGTCACCTGCTCAGTTGAGCAGGTAAGGAGAGCAGTCAGCCAGCTCCCAGCCGCACCAGGACAGGAAAGTGACCTGGGAGCTTTTAACTGCCCACCCGCCCGCTTTCCACCAGATGGGTATGATTGAAATAGTCCTCTAGACCTAGATGATTCATGTTGTCTACAAGGTGACACTTGTAAGCCTACAAAAATGTAATTAATGCTTTCTGTGTAAAGTTGTTTAAAATCATAATAAATACAGTCGATTTCATTTGTTATTTTTTACTGGATTATTAGGAAATCCATTAACAGTGCATTATAAAAACATCACAGTTTATACATGATAGTAACAATCTTAAGTGCAAAGTTTATCAGCAGTATTACCCAGTATCTTCCTGGTACTTTAATATGGAACTGAACTTGCCTGTTACCTGGAGTTGTAGATTTAAACTCAGTTGATAACAGACAACACAGGCGATAATTAATTATCAGAATACTTTGAAAATGATGGAAGCTTTATGAACTCCCCAGCCTCTTTTTAGTGCTTGGGTCAGACTGAAAATTAAGGTTTCTTAGTTTACCAGTGTTTTGTTTTGTGTAAGAAATATAGAATATATATAAAACAAAATATCATACATATTCTTATATTTTCCATTTCACTCTGCAGCATACTGTTGCAATAGTGAAGTGAAAACACATCCACAAACATAATATTACTGTGGGAAGGAAACAAATGGTTTGCTTGTAGTTTCAAAAACCATATTTAATGGCGAGGACCAACATACTGGGCCATAAATTGCACTGAGTGACGTGGCATCACTCTCCGCAGTTTTGTGAAATTGTAAGCCATCAATTCAACTTCTCAGCAAAGTAAGATGATAAGATGATTCGTGTGGAGCAGTCTGTGGGAATGGAAGACACGCCCACAAAACCTGTCAGGAAGAGAAGCCACGCCCACAAGCAGGCAAGCAGACTTCATTCATTTAAAGTTAATATTTTGGAAGTCATTGTAAACAAAAATTTTCATTTTTTTTTCATAAAAAGCCAAATAAATAATTGAATTAAATTAAAGAGGCAGAAGGGAAAAG
Organism: Heptranchias perlo; assembly: GCF_035084215.1. Lineage (NCBI taxonomy): Eukaryota > Metazoa > Chordata > Chondrichthyes > Hexanchiformes > Hexanchidae > Heptranchias > Heptranchias perlo. The sequence goes on along the minus strand of NC_090350.1, from coordinate 17,906,425 downwards.
TAAAAAAAAATAACTTTTAAATTTTAATTTTTTTTCAATGACCAAAAACTATTAAAATAAGGAGTAATATGAGACTCCACATTTTTAAAATTTAATTTTTAGTTGTTTGGCAGTCATAAAGCCTGATTGCGCTTTTAAAGCTTAGTTTAGACCTGGCATTTTTAAGCGTACCTTTTGGTGGCATAATTAATTACGTTCCATCTGGGCAGATGAGCAAGTTTGCGATTTTTCAATGATTTCTGTGATTGCAGCGTGTGATGGTCCTTGAACTCGCACTGTCAAATTGCCGGCGAACCAACAGGAGCAAGTTCATGACTTCTGCGTTTTAGTGCACATGTGCAAACATGGGAACTTGCTCCTTTGATTCGCCATTAAAAACTGAGAGCGCTGTTGAGTTCCTCCGTTATTTCGGGAGCAATTTATGCCCCATGGTGATTTGAAAACTAATCTCCCTTGCTCCTTCATATCAAATAGCAACCCATTTATCTGTAGGCCAGAAGAGAGCATAGTTACTGGCAGTTGCTCCCATGGTAACCAGGTCAATCCACTACGAGTGCTCCATCCTCTGCCTGTGCCACAGATGAAGCCAACATACATTCTCTATCCCAAACAGCAAAGTGAGAGGAAAACAGAAGTGTGTTTTCACATGGAAGGGAAAAGCTACCATCAGCCAGTCATTAGCCTGATCAGTAAACTGAAATACTAAATACTGCAGCAATTATTGTGGAAAACAGGGTCAAAATATGCCATGAAATATTTCTATTGGTTTTTTACTTGTTTTTGTTGTAAACAAAGAATTTGTTTCTCAACAATAGCATTTAACTTGTGGTTGCTAATGGTCTTAACTTGCTTGCACAATTCGAATGTCCTCCATTATACAGAATTGTCCTTCATCTTGTTTCATTAATACTTTATTTTATCCTGCCAGTTGTCACCTGACCCCACCCCTCCTGAAGACACTGATTCCTTGCTAGGATTATAGTGACCAGGGAGGCAACTGTGGCTGATTTTCCCTCCCAAATCCAAGGAACGCTGAGACTAACTGTCATGACCCAAGTGCACCCCTGACTGAGAGCAGCACTGTGATTTTCCTGACCTGGGATTTTCACAAACTGTACGGCTCAGCTTTTCGCTACGCAAACTCACTGAAGCATTGTGAGAAACCTGGCCTCCAGCTTGTTGTAATAAAAAGCAGCTTTCAACACTTCCATACCGTGTTAAAATGGTCCAGTCCCTGTCATCACTAAATTTCACGAGGTGGAAATTTATCTCGGGCGGTATCGCCTGGGCCGCCTGTTATACACGTGCTCAATATTCAATTCCAGTGAAATCCATGGAATTCAATATCAGGAGGGGTGGATAATGGGTGGCGGCTGTGATACCACCCGTTCGGTGATACCGCCCGTTCGGTAATACCGCCCGTTCGGTGATACCGCCCGTTCGGTGATACCGCCCGTTCAGTGATACCGCCCGTTTTTGCGTCACCATCCAAGATCAATTTCTACCCCTATGTATTAATTTTTAATTAGTTATTACTGAATACAAAAACTTGCCCAAAATAAATGTAAAAGACCAAGTGAAGTGTACCTTTTCAGGTGCTTTGGTTTGAAGGTCTTGATGTAACACAGAAACTGGGAAATGATGTAAAGCATGACCATATCATCAATTCAGAATGTTCTGTTTGCTGACGGCAAGAACACCTTTCTCAGCAGTCCTTAATGGTTTCAAAAAACCATTTACCTTTGTTTCTTATCCGTTAGTCGGATTTGTTATTTGGCAAAACATCAATTTGTATTGATGCAAGAGTCTAGAAATCATCAAAGCGACATTATAATCTCACATGTTCCATGTTAAGGGCAGATATGTAACACTTTGGGTCATTATGTAAGGGCAGATTTGATACTAACTAATGCACAGTTTGTAATACTTAAGGAAAATGATCTGCATTTGAAATGACAACAGGAGTCAGCATCAGAAACATCTGGTGTGAGATTACTGAATGCAGCATTTAGTGTCAATGATAATTTTCTGTGTCATTTCCCTGAAGCACAGTCTTTGCAGACTGAGCCGGGAACTACAAAGACACCACTACACCACATGTCCATGGCGATAGGAAAAAAAATGAGTCAAGACCATTCAGCTTGTTCTTCTTCTGAGTCTTCTCTCAGGATCATAACGTCTCCTGGTTCAAACTGTCCAATCAAAAATACACCTTCCTAAAGAAGGGTAATTAACACATAATGGACTTGATTCATTATATTACTGTCCTTGCAGTATAGCAATAATCATTGGTTTCATTAATGTTTCATACTTCAATTTAATTGTAAATCAATGTTTAGTGGTTTAGCCTGTAAAAAGTAATGCCTGTATGCTTTTCTGCCTATTTGAAGAGAGCCTCAATGTTATTCAAGACGCTGGGGCAGTTAGTAATGATGGAAGGTGCCCTGGAAAATTGGGCACAGAAACCTGACCCAACAAAGCAGCTGAGAAACATTGGCAGGGCCATATCATCAACCCCTATGTTTAATTTAGTGTGCAGATTAATGCAAATAATCTGCACTTAAATGTTAATCCTTTGGTCATGTAACTCTACAAGCACAGATTATCAAAAAAAAGGTATAGCTTCTGGATCATGGGGGACAAGGTCCCCTTACATTCATCCAATATTTGAATCACATCCTAAACAATATGGCTACCATTAATTTGATCAAAGCTGGACTGGAAGGCATGTTTAAAACAACCATGCGAAACAAATCTCTAGATACAGCCTTCTGACCAGCACAGACGTAATGAAGTACTTGGCTTCCTTCTACCAGTCTCATTACTCTACCATAAGGGGTAGTTACTTGCCAACAGGATACCAGTACATCGCCTGGTTAAAAAGGTATCCATCACAGGATTGCCATCCAAGGCAGCACCATCAGACATACCAAAAAATGGGGTGACGAAATCCCAACGTTTCAAGTTACAAATTTCAATTTCCAAATTTAAGATATTGTTACGCATGTTTACAGTGTGTTTGTTGTAAACAAATTTGTATTTCAGATACCAAGAACATGATACAAATGGTGGAACACACAGTGATTCAATGGCAAAGTAACACCATCAACAACCATACATTGCCAGTTTAATTGGCAAGATTATTTGCATTAGCACCAGCATTCAGCTGGTGTCTAACCACATCTCACACCATCATCCTTCAAAATTCTTATCTGAGGGGGATGAGAATATCTGCTACACTCAGTGTGCAGTTCATACACATGGCTAAATGTTAACAAGAGGGTCTCACTATTCGTGTCATGTTCTTGGTATCTTGGTATGAATTTGGTTACAACAAGCACACTGTACATATGCGTAACAACATTTTAAACTTGGAAATTGAAACATTGGGATTTTTTCACCCTATTGTTTTGTATATGGGTGTCTGGTAGGTTGATAAAAGACTTCCTGTCTGAGACAACAATTGTATGAACTAGTTACATGACTTTAGCTCAGTGAAAACACTCTCGCTGCCAAGTCAGAAGGTTATAGTTTCAATCCCCACTCCACAAACTTGAGCACATAATTGAGACCGACATTTCTATGCAATATCTGAGGGAGTGCTGCACTGTCAGAGGAAACATCTTTCAGATGAGACAGTAATTAAGGCCCTGTCTGTCCTCTTAAGTGGATATAAAAGATCCCATAACACTATTCGAAGAACAGCACGGGCTGGCCAACATTTATCTCTCAACCAACATCACTAAAACAGATTATCTGGTCATTTATCTCATTGCTGTTTGTTGGACCTTGTGTGCAAATTAGCTGGCACGTTTCCCTACAATACCTCAGTGACTACACTTCAAAAGTACTTCATTGGCTGTGAAGTGTTTTGGGATGTCTTAGGTCATGAAAGTCACTTAATAAATGGAAGTTCTTTCTTTGCTGTCTCTCTTAAACAAACCTTAATAACTGCTCCAACAGAGCACAAAAGAATCCACACATGATTAAAGGCTAAGTGATGGCAAATAAATGCAAAGTCATCAAGTACAGAATACTTTTTCAAAACAAATGCCAGACATTTTCCTTTTATTCTGAGGAGTGCTTGTCAGATATCAAGCTCATTATATTCAACAAAACAACCCAGGAGACACTGCAAGCCTTTTAAGTTGTATTTTTGCACTCAACAAGACAAGGGATGTCAGTCCTGGGGAATGAAACACTTTTCAACACCTGGGGGTAGATAACAATTTTGGAGCAGTTAACCGATGGAGTACGCTGACTGTCTGCCCGTTCTGACAGCAAAGAAGCATGAGCCATTTTTAGGCCAGGGCATCATTTAAATAGACCGGTGGGCTGCGGATGCCAAATGGGTGCCCTGTTGCAGCTCGCCGGATTTGGGCTGGTGCAACATCGGGCTGCTGTATGTCACCTTTTGTAGCTTTGAAGTGAGATATTTAGAATTTTGTTAGCCCAGGAACCCATTTACAAGCATCTTAATTGGCACTCCCTCATGCCAATTAAGTAGCACGAATCATTGGAGTTCCTGGCTTCAAAAGAAATGACAGGTACAAAACTGGGAGGATTTTTGAGTCCAGCAATTCACTCCAAGTTCTAGACTCTGAAAAGGCCTAGAGTTTTATTAAACAATGCGTTATGTTTGTCCATCTGAGCATAAGTAAAGAGAGAAGAAACACATATGCTGCCTAAGAGAGACCCAATAATGCCAATATTAGCCATGACCTGACTGCAATAAAAAATGGCATTTGAATGAATCATGAGACCTCCTAGTTACTGAGTTTCAGAGGCAGATCTGCCACACATTGTGCTCTTCCTTTAAGACTTGCCTTAAAATTCACCTATTTAACCAAGCTTTTGGTTGGCCCTAATGTCCATTTTTTATTGCGGAACCACCTAGGGTCGTTTCTCTATGTTAAAAGTGCTATATAAAGGCAATACATTATTGTTGTTGCTTCTCACCCACAGTGTCGTAAGGGAGTGGCACTGTGGGAAACAAAGGATAAAATAATCCCCCTCCTTACCACAGGGCATTGAATTTCCGAGTGGCTGCAGCAGCAGCTTCAACAGAACAAATTAATTCCCCACTCACGTAGCAAGAATGCATGAAACTAAGTGAAGATAAAAAAAACATGAGAAGGAAAGATACAAGCAAAAAGTGAGAAGGAAAATAATCTATTTTCTTTTCATGAGTGGATTTGAAACCCCTAAAAAGAGAAAAAATATATTTTCTCAAATTTTAAAAAGAATTTTAAAAAATTAAAAATGAAACAAAAGCAATATTCAGAGGTCACTTCACAATACATTGGCATTGGCAGCCTCTGCCTGAGCAGAACCAGTGAAAGGGTTAAAAACAATTGGACTTAAATGACGTTATTTGTGGAATAAATGGACCTTTGGCATGAGCTGGTTGGAATTGTTACAGAATTTTAAGAAGTTTTATCCATTTATAAAATACTGAAGACAAACAGCACATTTAATAGAAATAAACTTTACAATTTCTTTATAGCACTTCAGTTTGTTGAAGTTATCATTGCAGATTCACAGCGAATAACCAAACGATTTCATCACAATTTCAAGCCTTCAGGTTATAAAGTAATTTGCACAACTGCTGAGTTTCAAAAGATGGGAAAGTTGTTTGCTGTCCTGATTTTATGCAATGTTGCACGTTGCCATTATCATGGTAATTTGACAAAAGTAATCACTTTGACCAGAGGACTGACATTTGGAGGATTGAAAACAGAACAGATGCCTCAAATAGCTGCATGTGCAGTAGGTCTAATAGTTTTTTGGTTGTGCGATTGTGCCGCTACACAAAACAGGCACGGGTGATGTCACAGAAACTGAATGCTCTGTGTAAGGTTACCTATCCCAAATTGTAAATGATGTGCTGCCGCCTACACTTTGTATGCAATTAACACACTAGCCTTTCCATTCTGAAAGTTAGTTCTGAATCTAAACCAGAATGGTGAGTTATCATCTGGCTGTAAGGTACCTAACAGCAATAATGAGCCAGATACAGATTTATGTCCCTTCAAGTTTGGCAACAAGATTCGGCGAAACAGTTCCAGCAGAGGTGTTACCTTCCAGTTATCTAATAAAGCCCTCCTTCCTGTAATATAGGTCTGAAATTGCTCATGAAATACTGGCAAGGTTAACAGGGCAAATGGAAGGGCGAGTTCTGCCGAGCGCACATGCTCAGTCAAACCCGGAAATTGCTCTACAATTTGTCCTGTTCGTTTGAAAGCTGCACGGAAAGGACAGCACACTGGCTGAATGAATGGAGCAGTGCGAACTTGCTCTCCTGCCCAGCTGGAAACTAAGCAATCTCACGATAAAAAAGGTATGGCTGAGTTATATCAGGTGTGAACTAACTTTTAATGGTGTCGTACGTATTAATGACTGCCAAACAACCTCCCTGGCACTGAAAATTAACTTTTAAAAATAATTTAAAATTACTCGTTGTGTCTCTTTTGTCTCTGTCCTTTAAGCTTATCAGCTCTTTATTTCACTTTCTCTAACTGATTTTATAGTGAATTTCCTAATCTATCTGAGACTTCCTGGTTCTTAGTCTGCGCGGCTTGTGAAGGATGCTTCAAGCTGATTGGTTGAGGGGAGAGAGAGATCCTTTCCCCTCTCTCACAGCTAAGAGAAGCCGGAGAAAGACCGCTGGACTTTTTGAAGCTCACCTTTGAAGCAAGTTGGCGCCCAGAAGCCTGCGAATAGTTTGTGGGTGAGTTTATAACTAACAAAAGGTGGGCAAGGTTCGGTCACCGCTCAGCGCAATTTCCGGGCCATTAAGTTCAATAACCTGGTTTCACTTAACAGTTATAATGCTGATTACTGGCAGAAACATTCGATAACAACTCGAAACAAGGGGTCGATTTTAACCCTCCCCACCCAGCAGAAACCGGGCACGTGGGCAGTTAAAATCGGGGTTAGTTACAACAACTTGCATTTATATAGCGCCTTTAATATAGTAAAACATCACAAGGCTCTTCACACGAGCATTATCAGACAAAATTTGACACCGAGCCACGTAAAGAGATATTAGGACTGGTGAACAACAACTTGGTCAAAGAGGTAGGTTCTAAGGAGCGTCTTAAAAGAGGGGAAAAGAGGTGGAGAGGTTTAGGCAGGGAATTCCAGTGCTTGAAACCTTGATGGCTGAAGGCACGGCTGCCAATGGTGCGGTGAATGAAATCAGGGATGCACAAGAGGCCAGAATTGGAGGAGCACAGAATTCTCATAGGGTTGTGGGGCTGGAGGAGGTGACAGAGCTAGGGAGGGGTAAGGCCAGGGAGGGATTTAAACAACAGGATGAGAATTTTAAAATTGAGGTGTTGCTGGACAGGGAGCCAATTGAGGTCAGTGAGCCCACAGGGGTGATCGGAGAAAGGGACTTGGTGTGAATTAGGATACGGACAGCAGAGTTTTGGATGAGCTCAAGTCAGCCATGATCTCATTAAATGGCGGAGCAGGCTCGAGGGGCCAAATGGCCTACTCCTGCTCCTATCTCTTACGGTCTTACCCGCTCGGGACTTGCCCTTTTCTTGCCGCCTGCGATTTTAACCTGCAAGGTTCTACAGGCGGCTGTCTGCCTAAAGCAGGCAGGGGGAAGGGGGGGGTGGTGGAAGATGGGCCTTGTCAATTTATTCAAATCAGGCTCCTATCATATCAATAGGGCCCCGATTGGATTTTAACCCGGGGCCTGAGTGGAGAAACTGTTGCGTCTTTCCCACCAAGTGAATGCAGGTCGCCAGCTGTCGGGAAGAACGAAGAGGCACAAAAGGTAGGCCAGAAACTTTCCTTTGAGGGTCAGGCAGTGCAGGAATGCTCCTCTAGGCCCCACAAGGAAAAGTCACAGCCTCCTTATGCCGGACCTCCCATCCCGCGAGACCCTGCCAAATGTCCCTCATCTGGAAGCCGGCGGGCGGCCGATCTTCGGCAGCTGTTCGGCACCTTCATCCTGCCTGTTCCAGGGAGAAGGCGGACTGGTGGCATTTAAATGAGGCTCGGCCACTAAAATCACGAAAGGCTTCCGACTGCTGCAGGCAGGTGAGTAATGAACTCACTGGAGCAATTTCCCACCGTTAAGATAAAATCCCACCCAAGAAAAATCACCACATGAAGGTACAAATGAAAAGCAAAACTGAAAATACTACTTAATAAAGTGATAATAATAATGACTGAATTCTTTAATACAATCTCAGGATTTGCTGACTGCACAAAGCATGCCAGCTTGATACCCGCCATCAACAGCCTTACAACAAAAACGTCCAGCCATATTTAATTCAATTTTTATTCAATACACTTTTTGGATGGAACAAAAAGTCGAATCATACACTTCGTCAGGAATTAGTGTTCAATAAAGAAACCAACCAAGACCGCTATTCCCACAATTTCCTCATGTGATTAAAAAAAAACTTCTAATTTTGAAAGATTTGTGAACGGAAAGGTAAAAAATGAGAAATATTTGGCCAGCGGAGGAAATGTGGGTCTGGGGCCAGAGTGGGAAGATTTTAATAAAATATTCTAAAATACATGCAGTGATCTGAACTGCCACTCAGATGGCTTAGTGACAACCCTCTCAGTCAAAGACTTTGTAGTTTTCTTCTTTACATTTTCAAACAGCAACGATGATCTCATCATAGAAATTTCCTGCACTACTGAAACTGTAATATCATAATATTTTTCTGCATGCTACTGTAATATGTGCCATACAATGTAAAATCTACGTTACAAATCGCTTCCTTATTGATAAAGTCACATATTTTCTTCTGCACATTTCAAAGTTATTTTCTTCATAACTTTAGTTTGCTATCCCCCGCCCCCTCCTAGTCCCCTCTCCAACAAGGTTACTTTTCACTTGATGGTGAATCCAGAAAAGATGACCCAATGTTGAATTCAGAAAATCTTCATCAGTGACTTTCATATCATGGTTCGCAACAACGGTGGACCACCCACTGATTAGGTTGCAAATGTACGATTCACTTCCAAATATCTCCCATCCAGTACATCTGCAGTAGATCACGTAGGTCAACTGTATTCGTGAATTCATGTTATACTGCATTTTAAATGTGCTGTGTGCCTCCAAAATCAATAAAGGTTCAAGTGGCAAAAAGTATAAAGGCACTGTCAGCGCAGTTGAGTGTACGCTGAATAGACCACTCACAATTCCATTGATTTTATGCTCAAAAACAGCCAAGTGCACAATAAAATAATACGATAAACTTTCTGAAACGTTCCCTATTGAGAGCATGCCACATGCTTTGCAAAAGTGGTGCAATAATTCAAACTGCAGAAATCTTCCCATTTAAACAAGGTGATGCATGCTTAAAACTGCCTCTCCCACAGATAACATGCCAGTGTAGCATTCAAGTGATCAGAAACTGATCTAGCACTGACCTCTTCACCCTACATTTGCTCTCCATGCAACTCCTAATAATCTTTGAAAACAGTGGTTTGTAATTTGTTAGTGCAGAGGAAATTACAAGTACAAACCACACAATTGATTCCTTGGTTCATAAAATCAAAACAACAGTTAGCAAATGAGGATTAACAAGTCGACTACTTCAAACACCTCATTAAACCGAGTGCTCATGAAAAGCTGGAGACTTGCAGGTCATCTGGTACTCTGGAATTCTTATTTATTGTTCAGAGGCACTTAACGTCGCACCTTAGTTGTCAGCATGTCATTCTCGTTGTCTAACTTTCACCAAACCTTGCCAAATGGCTTTTGACACATTTCTCTCGTTCGGAAAACGTACTATAGCTGTGCCACAATGGCCCAGAATTTACCGGAGCGGGGCATCTCGCGGCGAGCCCCATTTGTTAGACTTTTTTCCTCACCCTTCAGCTCGAAAAATGTTGGCACCGCCAATTGCTGGAAGTGTGAGCTGCAGGCAACGCAACATCTGAGACCTTGGCGAACGACGAGACCAACAGTCTATCTCCTTATCCAGTGAAATTTAGGGATTGAGAAAAAGACGGAGGAACGTCAGAGAAGGAAATAGGGTGAATTGGAATCAAATTAGATACATAAAGAGAAATAAAGAGAGGAAGTAAAGATTGGAGACAGAAAGTTTTAAACATTTGAAAATCTCTAAGAACAATTTCCCACCTGCAGGAATGAGACTCCACAGTTTCAACTGTTCCCTTTTTGGACCGGAGAGGGTGAGTGGCGTTGCAGGAACATGAATCTCATTGAAAGGGTCCTTACGCTGCTAAATACCAGCCCTAACTTTCTGCGACAAATTTCATTTATATTTACTGCGCAAATGCAGCAATTTCTTGATACTCGTGGGGAGATTGAGGGGGAGGCGAACAGTGGAGCGGTGCAAATTGTCCAGCAATTTGTGGCGATTCGGAACTCAGTGGGTTTCTCTTCCTCGCCACAAATTGCTAAACGATTTACGGACTAAATTCAGCGATGGCATTAAATTCGCCCTCATTTTCGTAGCAAATTCAGAGCCATTATTATAAAAAGTCTGAATATTTAAACAGTTACACGACACAAAGTGCTACTGTTCCCAACTTATTCCATTATTAAAAGTGTTTCTGGGGCGCTCGTTTAGCGTACCTGCATTTTGCGAGGCGTATTTTGGAGCAGGACCTTTTTTTGGTCAAGTTTTTGCCTCTTAATGGCAGCGATCCACTCTACAATAACCATTCACACCTCCCTGTGATCTGCCTGCCGATTCTCCACTGAGGTCATTTAAATATATTTAAATGAGTGCCTTTGAAGTTATGCTTGCCATGCACTGGGAATAACTTAGAACTATTTATCTGAGGTGTGCCTGTTGCCAGGAATAGCTGAGACTGGTAGACGTGATCTACTTCAGAGAAATTTTGAGCACTGAATACTGGAGCTGTTTTTGCAGTGGCTTTTTTTTGTCCCTTTTTAGCTGGACAGAGCTTCATTTGCCTCTGACAGATTGAGGGCCTGTGAGACCAGAAAGATATTTGTGCACCTGCCCACAGTAAGAGGTTCTGCGTACCAGGTATTGGATTCTCAATGGCCATTTCTTCATTTGCAATTTTAATGGTGAAGGAGAAGCAGCAGTACAGAATAGAGAGGAAAGTGAGACAACACATGAGGAGGATACACCCTTCAAGATATACCCACCAAAGAATTTACAGGTCACACAGATCCAATGAAGACTTGTGGAGTAAATTAAGATGTTGGAGGAGCACTTTCAGCGACCTGGGGGCGCTCTACAATTTCAAGAGCTCAACAGTGTCTCCAGTGGGAGATACGTGATGCTGCAGTCGTTCAGTATTAAAGCACCCGCAGACCATGTGACCTTTTGTACCCCATTTTTTGACACAAATAAGGAAGGTTGGAGGTTAATTTTCAACATTGTAAGAAATATTCAAAATAGACTGATTTTCCAACGGCATGCTCCTGGTGCAATGTGCGCATACGTGATCCAGCTCCACAAAGTATGTTCCCCTTTTTCAAAATTTCCCCCCCTTCCCTCTCCTGAAAGTGCAGGCGTGGCTCAAGGACAATCAGCAGTCCTCTGGGACCTTGCCTAAGTGATCCTACATGAGCCCAGTCAGTCAGTGTTGGGGGGGCTATTCAGCTGTGGAGGACATCACAGTCAATCCTATCGTCACCAAATGTCCGTACATGCAAACTTTCCAGCAAAAGTCACCGTGTACCAATTAGAAGCAGGAATCCTGGCTGATGTTTCCCTCCCAAATCAAGGGACATTGCAATTGCTGACCCAGCTAACACAATACAGTCCAGAGTCAAAACTGTGAGTTTCTGGTTGGTATGGCTTCGTAATATAATTAGGCGATGCCTTTACTCACTTGGTCACTGAATTGCCTCTATTTTTCTCTTTGCATCATCTCTCTTTCCCTCCTATTGAATTTCAGCTATCAGATTTTCTATTGTCTACTTTCTTCCATCTTAAAAGGATCATATCTCCTAGGTTAGGAGACAACTGGTCCCCATCCTTACTGGTGACTACTCTTCAATGTCCTCCATCATGGCCACTTCAATCTCTGCTCTTCAGAGGCTCCTTTCATCTTTCCTTCCTTCCCAATCTCTGCTGATCAATGTCGACCTTCACACTATCTCTCACTTTTCATCTGTCTTCCATACATTCCACGTTTGCTCAATACTCTCCCAATCAACATGAAGGGTGGGGGGAATTTTCAACTTACCACTGTTGCAGGTCAGGTACCAGTTATAGAAATCACCCCGATTTTCCTTTCTATTAATTTTATATTTCCATTTCTATTACATGCTTGACCTGCGTCTCCAGTTTTACACACCGACAGTAAGTTGAAAATTACCCCCAGTGCCTCAAAGAATATTTGGCTGTTAGGTATGCAATACCACATTAATCTTCCTGATCCAATGGACTTTTGGACACTTTGGAACAAAAACAGTCAGGAACATGAAGAGGTCAATCATCCTTCAAAACAAATGTAGGTAAACAAGTAAATGAGTGCTCCTTAGCTACAGTATCTTAATGGCATGAGGTGCACAAATATGTGAGTCAATTATAACAGAAACTGATGTTTCAAATTTGGGATACGAATCCCTTCTACACATGTAAGAAAGGATTAAAATTTGAGCCTTTGTGGATTTCCCCCTGCTGCGGTGTGAAAGAGGACTTGTGAGATTCAGTGAAGGCTGGGAATGTTGGAATATAGAACAGAGTCCGCTGCCCCATTCTTATAGAAAGTAAGACATAATAAATAATAATCAAAACAGCACATATTAGACACTGTCACCAATGAGCATTTGACTCATTGCTGTGCAATTAGTAAATTCAGTTTCTAATGGCCTAACTATCAGTACAGAGGGTTACAACAAAGTGTTCGGGTGACATGGCCCAGAATTTCCTCGAGACTTGCGTCATTGTAACAGTGCATCTTTGACATAGGGCCCATTTTGCGACATAGAAGTCCCAGGAAATTATGCGTAAGTGACTTTTCCCATTAATCACGCCACATCATAATCTTGTGGGACTTTTGCACCCCTCCGCCATTATCTTCGCCAAAACAGTGAGAAGTTAATCATAGCCCTGCACCCATTAAAATCAATGGCAACTGTGAATTTCCTGAGTTAACACTGCCTTTATCACTGCTCCACTTAGACTTTAAAGTAATGGTGCTGGTGGCCCCTTGATGACCTGGCAGCAGTGTGATTTATGGCTCCAAAATCAGTTAGAAAATAAGTAAAACTGATTTCAGTATTTCGGTCTCGCTTTGATTCAAAGAACCAATTTTTGAAATGGAGATAGGTAGCCATCGGAACAGTGATACATTATAGTGTCGGCTGAAGTACCATTTGCAACTCAGAATCGTCAGTCCTTATAAAATTTAGCACCTTTCCTCTTCCAAATATGAGATTTGTCCGTCCTTCTTTGGGATAAGCTTGAATCCGCAGTTATTACATTTTCAAGAGACCAGAAACTTGCACTGAATTTTTATTTGTTCAATAATCTAAGTCTAGATAAAAGTTATGTGTGGTCTGCTAGGAATATGCCTTACATAATTGCAATTAATAACTGGTAACTCAATTCTCCCTCAACCTAAGTAATTGCAAATATCCGTAAACTTACCCTCTAATTTCTGAAGAGTTAGGAAGTAAGGCTTTGATTTGGCATGGATCCCAAATAAATGCAACCTTCTTTGCGAACGAAAATGTTTCTCTGATCCAATTATTTGGTTTGATGCGCAGGACGCCACATTTCCCTAGTTCTATTCAACAGTTGTGTTGAGCTTTTTGGGCCTACCTCAATACTTTATTGCACGAATTGACCATCAAAGAAAGGTTTAATATGAAAGTCGTACATTTTCAGAATGTGTGCAACATATTTTATGGATAACACTCCATACTAACTTTCTAAGAGATCTCTATCTGTAAAATAGTGAATGTTTTAAACTTGAAGCACGTAGCTGCTAAAATGTATCACAATTTTCCATTCCTATATTTTAATTGCTTATAATAAAAACGCACCTAATAGGTAATGTCCTTGTAATTAGGCATCCTTCGATTATGCTCGGTCGCCGAAAGTTTAATTCAAAGAAAAATCTAAGTTTTATATGTAAATTGAGCCGCATCTGATAAGGAGAGTTTTATCTTTTATGCTATTAGTTAAATAGGTTTTATTATGAAGTCTACTTAGGATTTTCCAATAAAATTATCACACGATGTAGAGATTAGAATCAAACAATGCACCATTAATTACGGGAAAACTGCATCTATCAAATTTATTGCACAGTAATTGAAAAATGTCCAAGCAAAATTTGGAAATGCATCTTTTAAAAGTTTAAGTGTATATGAAATGTATTTGTTCTGAGTGAAAAGTATAAATGCACCCATTTCACTTTTTTTGACTCTGTACAATGATTGCTGAACTAGAATTTCTGAATGGAATAAATGGGAACTTTAATTTCCCAATATTAAATTGCAAGGTACATTAACCATAATTCAATGACTGAGTCTATCCATTGGCTGCACCGTTTCTGATTCGTCGCTATGCTCGCTGCTGCATATTTTAATTACTTCATCTGAAAATTTATGGAGTAAGTCAGCTACATTTTGGCATACAAAATGGTGAAATTTAGGGCTTACGTCGTCAATGTTGCCATTGCAGGAAATTCTGGACCATTATCCCTACTGACTCAGTTTATTCTTGTTACTTATTCTGCTTTTGAATAGTTTTTCTGACCACCTCTCTTCACTCTACTCTGCATATTTGAAAGAAGACAACATTCATGCAAATGGATTGACGATTCTGATCCAAGTACCATAGGGATTATTCAGAAATAACCTGTTGCCAGCTGCTGGAAAATTCGATATCCTATGTATATTAAACATTAGTATCTTCTGCATGGATGTTATTTGCCCAAATATTATATTATTTAATGTTATATTTTAAATTGATTTTTAATATAGCTAATGACATTTTGTAATATTAAAACCAATCTTTTATGGATGACCAACGATTTATTAGAGCTATATGTAACACTCCACCTGGAAGGTGGTGCAGTGTTAATAATGACAGATAAAACTATATGTGTTTCAGATGTCAGTCCATTCACCACATCGAGGATGGATGAAAGTCAGGGGCTAGTCACTCTCTCCTGCTCTTACTCCTCACAGACATTGACTCAAGAGCAATAGTTGCAAATGCTTGAGAGTAGGTTGCCTGTCAACTCTGAGGCATGGGGGGTGATTTTAAACCCCAAGAACGGGTGGGTTGGGGACGGGTGGGAGTTGAAAATAGTTTTTTTTTGGGTCGCGACTGCAAAACCATTGGACTTGACATTCCCAGTGGGAAGCCTGTACTTTTCCGCACCGACGATAAACCCGGAAATAAAGCTGGGTTGCGGTCGCGACCCAAAAAACAACTGTTTTCAACTCCCACCCGCCCCCAACCCACTCGTTCTTGGGGTTTAAAATCACCCCCATTGTGTAGGCTGGCGGAGTTGCAAGGGAAGGGAAGGGAGAGTAGCAGAGAAAGGGGAGGGGGAGAAAAGAACTTTGAAATATAAAAAATGGCAAGAGGATGAAAGAAAATACATCTCAAGACTCCATTTAATACATGGTTGCAAAAGGTCAGCCTTAATTGGTGACATTAGAATATCTTATGTGTGCCGCACAACACCCTTAGGTCAGATTCGCATATTAGTAAAATATCAATCCATTTTCATGTCTCGATGATTGATATGGACCCACAAATCAAATAACATGCTTTAGCTTCAGATTTGCAGATACATGAAAGGGTTCATTTTAAAAGTGGATGGAATTAGTAAGTAACTTATTGTGATGTTGGTCATTCAAACATTTCTGTGCCAATTATTTTCAGAACAGAATTATTGCAAAACCATGAACTAATCATTAAGTTTTAGAAGCACTTTTATACTGAATCTTAGGAAAGTGATTTTTGAAGATATAACTTAAAGCAGAGTTTTGTTAAGTACTGGCATTGTATTCCACATGTTGAAAGTTAGAGATATTTAAATTAAATTTATATTGTAGGATCCTATGAGTGAGGTGATACCAGGTAAATAAAGAAATTTGATGACAGCCGATGGGATTGTGAGCGCGAGAAAGTCAAGGGATATCTGGCTTGGTTTGATCTTGTAAGCACAAAAGATGAGAACAGGGTGTTGGAGGCAATATTTCTTAATAAAGTTCAAGAAATGATAACATGGAAGAGATGGGCAGAGATGATTGATGACTGGGACCATGTGGATATTGAGTCAGCCTTACAGGCTCAAGGGCACGTCTACAGGGAGACATGTGTATTGCAAATGTCTAGAGACGATGGTGGTATTAATAATAATCTAAACAGAAGATAATTAAAGATGATGTACACCTTCTGCTTCAGTTACAGGTGAATAACGTAAACAAATGGTACTTTGTCTCTATGTAAGTAGCTTCAGTTAGAAAGGACAAGCATTTTTCTCTTCAGTCTTTCGCTCCTAAAAATGTTGACTACTTGCTAGGGTAAAGTTCCAAGGGTGTGGGTCACCCTTCAGCACCTTGCCCAAATGGCCTTTATCACATGCAAGCCTTGAGCATTAGAACCGATTCAATCATAGGGAAGGGAGGGGTAACCTTAGTCCTGTCCTCAGCCAATGTCTTCATATCTTTTCAGCAGGGTCACTGGTTAGTGATTAGGAGTGAGAATCCTGGCACTTCTCATTGAGACCAATTGTTGCAATCTACCTACACTGCCTCTACCCTCCCTCCCTCCCCCACCTCCTTCAGCGACCCCAATACATACAAAGAATCAAACCTCATACCTTCCTGGTGAAACTGGTTCAGCTGTGCATTGAATGAACTCACATCCATTAGGGGAACCAAAAGCCATTCATATAACAAACTTAATTTGCCTCCATCTCTCTAATATTACTGGCTGCATCATCTTTTATATTAATAGTATAACCCTTATTCGCATTCCTGAGAGACAGAGTGGGAGTCTTTTAAATAGTGAGCTCATTCTGATAGATTTAATAAAATAAGGACGACCCAACAGGGTTGAAAGGTCCTGGCAAAATTAGAACACAGCAGTGGAGAGAGGAATATGCTCAGTAATCACTTCATTAGGTATGTTTGATGATTTCTTAACAGAATTATCATTTATTTCTTCAATGGATACACAGTACAGCATTAAACTGAAACAATGAACTTGTTGATGCCAGTTTTTCTTCCTCAAATTCTTCAGTTTGAGTTGAGCATTAAACAAAGTACTAACCTCAGCAGATTTGACCCCTTTATTCTGTGGTTATGCTGCAAAGGGACTTTATTTCCAAACTGAAATAATCTATAATGCACTGCAACATACAAAATTATCCGATTCTTGCATTCATCAAAAAAACTGTGGGGTAGTTTCACTAACCCAGATACAATAACACCACCTGGCATTTATATAGTGACTTTAATGTAGTAAAACTTCCCAAAGCATTATGTTAAACTTATTTAGAGTGATGTTAAACTTTTATAAAACCTTAGTTAGTCCACACTTGGAGTACTGTGCACAGTTCTGGTCTCCATATTCTAGAAAGGATGTGGAGGCATTGGAGAGGGTGCAAAAAAGATTCACAAGGATGATACCAGAACTGAAAGGATATACTTATCAGGAAAGGCTCAATTGGCTGGGGCTCTTTTCTCTAGAAAAGAGAAGGCTGAGGGGTGACCTGATAGAGGTCTTTAAGATTATGAAAGGGTTTGATAGGATAGATGCAGAGAAAATGTTTCCACTTGTGGGGGAGTCCAAAACGAGAAGTCATAAATATAAGATAGTCGCTAATAAATCCAATAGGGAATTCAGGAGAAACCTCTTTACCCAGAGTGGTAAGAATGTGGAACATGCTACGACAAGGAGATGTTGAGGGAAATAGCATAGATGCATTTAATGGGAAGCTAGATAAGTACATGAGGGAGAAAGGAATAGAAGGGTACGCTGATAGGGTTAGATGAAGTAGGGAGGGAGGAGGCTGGTGTGCAGCATAAACGCCAGCATCACCAGTTTTGCCAAATGGTCTGTTTCATAGAAACATTGAAAATTGGAGGAGTAGGCCATTCGGCCCTTCGAGCCTGCTCCACCATTCAATATGATCATGGCTGATCCTTTATCTCAATACCATATTCCCGCTCTCTCCCCATACCCCTTGATGCCTTCTGTGTTAGAAATCTATCTATCTCCTTCTTAAATATATTCAGTGACTTGGCCTCCACAGCCTTCTGTGGCAGAGAATTCCACAGGTTCACCACCCAGTGAGTGGAGAAATTTCTCCTCATCTCAGTCTTAAATGTCCTACCCCGTATCCTGAGACTGTGACCCCTCGTTCTGGACCCCCAGCCAGGGGAAACATCCTCCCTGAATCCAGTCTGTCTTGCCCTGTAAGAATTTTATATGTTTCAATGAGATCCCCTCTCATTCTTCTAAACTCGAGTGAATACAGGCCAAGTCGAACCAAACTCTCCTCATACCACAGTCCTGCCATCCCAGTAATCAGTCTGGTGAACCTTCGCTGCACTCTCTCTATGGCAAGTATATCCTTTCTTAGGTAAGGAGACCAAAACTGCACACAATACTCCAGGTGTGGTTTCACCAAGGCCTTGTATAACTGCAGTAAGACATCCTTGCTCCTGTACTCAAATCCTCTTGCAATCAAGGCCAACATACCATTTGTCTTCCTAACTTCATGCTGCACCTGCATGTTTGCTTTCAGTGACTGGTGTAAAAGGACACCCAGGTCCCTTTGTACATCAACATTTCCCAATCTATCACAGTTTAAATAATACTCTGCCTTTCTGTTTTTCCTTCCGAAGTGGATAATTTCACATTTATCCACATTATACTGCATCTGCCATGTTTTCGCCCACTCATTCAACTTGTCTAAATCGCCTTGAAGCCTCTTTGCATCCGCCTCAAAACTCACAATCCCATCTAGTTTTGTGTCGTCAGCAAACTTGGAAATATTACATTTGGTTCCCTCATCCAAATCATTGATTTATATTGTGAATGGCTGGGGACCAAGCACTGATCCCTGTGATACCCCTCTAGTCACTGCCTGCCACCCCGAAAAAGACCCATTTATTCCTACTCTCTGTTTCCTGTCTGTTAACCAATTTTTAATCCATGCCATTATATTACCACCAATCCCATGTGCTTTAATTTTGCACACTAACCTCTTACGTGGGACTTTATCAAAGGCCTTATGAAAATCCAAATAAACCACATCCACTGGTTCTCCTTTCTCTATTCTACCAGTTACATCCTAAAAAAACTCAGTAGGTTTGTCAAACATGATTTCCCTTTCATAAATCCATGTTGACTGTCTAATCCTGTTGATATTTTCCAAGTGACCTGTTATCACATCCTTTATAATAGACTCTAGCATTTTCCCTACGACTGATGTTAAGCTAACCGGTCTATAGTTCCCTGTTTTCTCTCTTCCTCCTTTTTTAAATAGTGGGGGTTACATTTGCCACCCTCCAATCTGCAGGAACTGTTCCATAATCAATAGAATTTTGGAAGATGACAACTAATGCATCCACTATTTCCATGGCTACCTCTTTTAGTACTCTGGGATGCAGATTATCAGGCCTTGGGGATTTATTGGCTTTCAGTCCCATTAATTTCTCCAGCTCTATTTCTTTTACTAATACTGATTTCCTTTAATTCCTCCTTCTCCATAGTCCCATGGTTCCCAAGCATTTCTGGGAAGTTACTTGTGTCCTCTTCCGTGAAGACAAAACCAAAGTATTTGTTTAATTGCTCTGCCATTTCCTTGTTCCCCATTATAAATTCTCTCATTTCTGACTGTAAGGGACCTACATTTGTATTCACTAATCTTTTTCTTTTTACATACTTGTAGAAGCTTCAACAGTCCACTTTTATGTTCCTTGCAAGTTTACTCTCATACTCGATTTTTCCCCTCTTAATCAATCTCTTGGTCCCTTTTTGCTGAATTCTAAACTGCTCCCAATCCTCAGGCTTACTACTTTTTCTGGCAACTTTATATGACTCCTCTTTGGATCTAATACTATCCTTAATTTCTTTAGTTAGCCATGATTGGGCCACTTTTCCTTTTGTGTTTTTGCACCAGAAAGGAATGTATAATTGTTGCAATTCATTCCTTAAATGTTAGCTATTGCCTATTCACCATCATGCCTTTTAATGAAGCTTCCCAATCTCTCACAGCCAACTCACTCCTCATACCTTTGTAGTTTCCTGTGTTTAGATTTAGGACCCTAGTTTCGGATTGCACTACTTCACTTTCCATCTTAATGAAGAATTCTATCATGTTATGGTCACTCTTTTCTAATGGACCCCGCACAACAAGATTATTAATTAACCCCTTCTCATTGCACAATACCCAATCTAGGATAGCCTGTTCCCTAGTTGGCTCCTCAACGTACTGGTCTAAAAAACATCTCATACACATTCCAGGAATTCATCCTCCACAGTATTATTGCTAATTTAGTTTGGCCAGTCTGTATGTGGATTCAAGTCACCCATGATTACTGTAGTACCCTTCTTACATGCATCTCTAATTTCCTGTTTGATGCCGTCCCCTACATTACCACTACTGTTTGGAGGCCCATAGACAACTCCCACCAGTGTTTTCTACCCCTTGGTGCTTCTTAACTCCACCCAGACTGATTCTACATCTTGATTTTCTGAGTCAATATCCTTTCTCACTATTGCTCTGATTTCATCCTTTACCAACAACGCCACCCCACCTCCTTTTCCTTTTTGCCTATCCTTCCTAAATATTGAATACCCTTGGATATTCAGCTCCCAGTCTTGGTCACCCTGCAGCCATGTCTCTGTGCTGTAGTTTCGATGCAACTCACTATAAGGCGCTTCACAAGAGTGTTATCAAACAAAATTTGACACCAAGCCACACAAGGGGATATTAGGACGGGTGCCCAGTGACGACATGCACTTACCTCAAAATAAATCAGCACTGAAATATACATTTGCAACCAGCTTAATGGATTGGATTTTATTTGTAAGCAAACCCCCGACCTAGATCTGCTCTTCATTTCTATTTTCTTTTTATGGTCCAGAAACTAAGCTGAATTGAATCAGTAAAATGAAAATCACAAATGGCAAAGGATAATGTGAAACTGAGGACCAACATTCAGTTCCTGACCATGAACTGTTTTGGCTTCACACAAAAGGATACTTCAGTTCTTTTTATCATTTATCTATTTTTTTATTATTTTAAGCAGCCTCTTCAGAAGTCATGTGAAACAAGTGAAGAGGCTGCAGGATATCAATAATAAAATGGTGAAGCACATCATTCTCCAACTCTCTGCCACCACCACAGATTATGAAAAGTCCTTCTCAACATGTATTTCCACTACTGTCGTCTGTGTTTGAGTAAATAACACAATGAAAGTGCTGCACCGCCTTTCATCACCTTGTTCAACAAAAATCTAAAATTGAAGTGAGCAAAGTCCGAAAGCTCTTCACTATTCAGATTCTGGATGGTCCACTTATTGGTGAAACAGGTTGATATTTATCATCACACATGTCACAGTACTTACCCGGAAGAGCATTCAAAGGGATATTGACCTAGAAATGGGTTGGCCGGGGCAAATTGGGCACATGATCATTCCCTGCGCCGGATGGGTAGACCTGAGGCACACCTGATATTGGGCCTTAGCCCTCATTTAACTGAGACTGGCAAGCTGCAGGATGCTTGCTGGCTATCCCCCAGGCAGTTCGCTAGTGTGTTGGACAAGATGTCAAGGTCGGAGGGGGGTGGGGGAGCAGAGTTGATGGCAAGGGCATGGAGTTTGTGACAGGGCCTGAAGATGATGGCTTCAGTTTTCCCAATATTTAACTAGATGTTTAACCCAATGTTTAACTATGGCTTATCATGACATTAGGGACCAAAACAGAAGAGTTCATTTTTGAACGTAATTTTACCCTTTGTGATCAAACAATATCACGTAACTCCTATATTTGAAGAGGTGAGGCTGACAATCTGCCTATAGGCCTTTGATGATGAGAATGCCTACGTGGTGCCCCCTCTAATGAAAATGCCTACATGGTAAGCTTTCAGTTGAATAGTGAAGCTTTCGGTAGAATAGTGAAATACTACCATAGCAAAGTAACAGGGCAGTTAGTTAAGAAAGGGTTAATTAGAAGCCTGTTTGCTCATACAATTAACAAAGGGCCTTTCTTCAGGCCATCTGTCTGTGGGATGCTAAAGCCTGCTTTGTGTTTATCAGGGAGTAAACCCTGATAAGGTGTGGGAGTCCGGGGTAAGGAATAGTACTCTATGCTAGACAAAGCTGAGAAACATACCAAGCTAAGATAAGATGCTGTATTGAAACATTGGAATGCGCATGTACTTGTATCACCCGTGAGCGGTCGGTCATTCTGTCACTTAGCATGGTATGCGCAGGCTTCGCTTGTGATTGGTTTTAACCCCTTATTAATCATGTCCCTCCCTTCTCTGAAAGGGTATAACTGTCTGAACTCTTGTATGTAATTTGGCTTTGTTCTGAGTATTGATCAAACTCTGTGAAGAGTTGAAATCGATATTGCAGAATAAGTCCGCTGCAGCTAAATAAAATTGTATTGAACTTTAAAGGTGTATTCGACTCAGTGTTTGCTGAACCAGACTGAGGGTAAAAGAATCCAGTTCATCATTTGGCGTAGTCGGCAGAATCTCAACGGTCGATCACCGAGAGTTCGCGGAGTAAGAGGCGGATTGTCTCAGACACGGAGGAAGGAAATGGCGCCCCAATGTAAGTAGTCTTAATTTACTACGTCGGTTTTCAGGTCAGTCTGGTGAATACACCGAGATAGGTCAGTGATCGGACATCACTGAGGTTTAGCTTCGGCTAAGGGTCAGCGTACATGCTGAGGGAATAATTAAACGTAGGTCAGTGATCAAAATATCACCAGGTTCGAGTTCCTGGTAATTGGATATAAACAGGAACTTCGAATACGATGTATTAGTGGTCAAAATATCAACTCGGTTCGAGTTCCTGGTAATTGGATATAAACAGGAACTTAGAACACGGTGGGTCAGTGATCAAATATCACTAAGAGTTAGGGTTCTAGTCCCTGGTGATTGGGTATAAACCGGAACTTCGAATCCTTGGGGAGCAGGTACAAACAGGAACTGATTGCTTGTGCTGATCGACTACAGAAGGAAGTGCCTGTCTCAAACGCGCAGCCTTAGACCGGTTGTTAAGAGGGAAGATCCCCCACGCGAAGGTCAGGACCCTGAAGTGGGCGTAGAGGCACCAAAGGCACTTAGGATTGTGAAGCACAAGAAATCAGGACACCCTCATCAATCCAGAAAGCAACTGAGTGGCGATAATACGGTTGTGTTAACTAGTTGACTAAGAATAAGGAGAAAGGGAAATAAAATGGGTAATCGTCAGGACATCACTGCAGAACCGGGAAGTGCCTTACAGACTTTGTGTGAAAAATATCCGGACAGGGCGAAACACTTCAGACAATTGTCAGGGGGACTGAAAAAAACTGGGGAATGATCAATGGTCTTTGGGAGGAACTAAAAACTTACATGCCGCCAAAAAGGCTCAGGAATTAATTTGGAAAAATAACAGAGGTACCACAGCCAAAGAACTAATTGCTTTATGGAGACAGTACTGTCAAGAGAAAAAAATCTTGCCTAAGTCAGCTGATTCAACTAAGTGCAGACGCCTGAGCTGGTTAAAGTAGGTGTAGAGAACACATGACGTCTTGTCCAATCAGCTGAATTATCAAGTATAGAATTGTGAGGGTTAAGATAGGCCTTGATTGTTGTGTAATTATAGTGTGGAGGATTGTATAAACTATTGTATAAACTATAAGCCATGGGCGCCAACGCTAGCAAAATCCCTCCAAAGGGAACACCTGCTGCTTACATGTACAGAAACTTTGGGAAAGAAACAACTGACGAGTTGATAGTTTGGTCCAAATTGACCAAAACTAAGAAATATCCCTTTCCCAAAGACGGTACATTTAATATGGATAGAATTAAGTGACTAGAAAAATGTTTAAAAGACAGAGACCCGAAAAAGAAAGGTTCTGTTGTTTTAGTGTACTGTCCCTTTAAAAAGCCTGTCCTGATCAGTGTTCTTTTGTCGGTGTTGTGGGCCACGCCCCCTTCTTACTGCGTCTTACGTGTTTTCTTCTTTTGTGTAATGTATCTGTTTTGTCTTGTGTTTAATTCTGATATTGCTGAATTAAATTGGAGTTATTGAGGTTAAGTGACCTATTAAATTCTGGTTCTTATAAAATGTGAGCATGTTAAATTCCAGACATGGGATCTTCTAAAAAAAATTGGCATTTTGAATTTTTATCTTGTGATTGGCTGTGGTTTAAAAAGAGGTTTAAAAAATTAACGGGACAGATAAAAAAAAACTATCTGGTATCACCGTGATAGGAAAAGTCGGAAAGCTGGAACAGCTCGGAGAGTTGATTATAATCACACCCACTAAAAGTATGTGAAAAAAAGAAAGTGAATTGGACAGCAAATTATAAAACTTACGAAGCCATGTGAAGGTTGATCAGTACCTAAACAAAAGTTGATTACAACAATCTGGAAATACTAGACTAACTATGAACTAAAATGTACGATGGGAGATGTTATTTCCCGGTATGAATTTAAAAAAAAATTTATGTGAAAATTATGTTGACATATGCTGAGAACGCTGTGTGAATCTGATATCTGACTCCGTCGGTTTGTTAAAAGAGTTTAACCCTTCCAAGGACATCAACATCTGTTTTCAATTCACCAAGACAAAGTGCAGATTTAAAGAATTACAAGTTACAGTTGCAGGATGATCTCTCGTTATAAATTAAACTGATCTTCGAAGCATTTTGTGCTATTGAGATTGATTAAACACTGTGATTAAAATAAATCTCAAAAATAGTGTGCAAATATATAGTGTAAAAGCAATCCACAAATGTGAGAAAAAAAAAATCAGTCAAACCTGTGTGAAGAGAAATTTTGAAGGTGGAAACTTAATCTCAGAGGGAGTAGTATCAAATTACTCCTACCACAAGAGCAAGTTAATATTAACCCCTTCCATCCCAAGAAGCCAGACTGTCATGCCAAGAGCAGTTCAAACAGATAGAAATGACCCAGTCGGTTGAGAACTGTCTGAGGCTAACCATTACACAGGTGAACATGAGGTAACAATTGGTATAGGTTATATTATTAAAATTGACCCAATTACTCGGAAATGCCAAAGGCTACAATTGACTGAGATATAAGTTTCCACACAGACAAAACTACAGTGAAAAAATTGATAAGAAAGGAATGTAAAACAAATCGTATGAAAAGAAAGCATAGGTTAGACAATTGGAAGTCCATTACTTGAGCTATGTACTGACACAGGGTACTAAACGCCTATCAGTTTTACCCAGCCACAGTATGATAAGGAAGCTCAACAAGTTCTGGGGCTATTCAATTTTATTTGAAACTAATAGTAGCTCCAATACAAAATCTGACCAAAGAAGGGAGACCTTCCCTGACAAATTATATAACTCGCATTGAGAATGCTAAGAAAATTCAACAATTATATCAACACCTCCTAACTCAAGTGTTAAAACAAAGCGAGACATGGAATGCAGGTGGACATTGTAAAAGAGATAGACAAATATGGAGACGTAAAGATCTGTGATAAGTGAAATAGCAACTGCCTTTGCCTCAGTTGTTAACACCATTGATTTGACAACATTAGATCAAAAGGTCAGAGATTTAGGGTCTCGCATTAAAGATATATTAAAAAATAAATGAAAATACAGAGAAGGAATTGTCTGAGGATCAAATGCTGACCATACATTTGCAAAGGATAGCTACAGTGCTAGAAACACATGCCCAAACCATGAATAAATTAATAAAAGAGGAATATAACGTATCTTAGCAGGCGGCTGCTAATGATATCTGCTTAATGTGGGTATATCTTGAAAACACAGAGATTAGGACTTGGAGTTAGAAATTCCAGTCTGCAGTCCTACATACATCTGTATGTGGGAGAGACAGTGTTTATTTCTGGGCTGCGTGCTCCAGAGAGAGAGAGAGAGAGACTAGGCAATTTCTCTCTCCTGTTTTGTTATCTGAATTTGTTTCGGGTAAAGGGATTATTCCTTTGGATAAATAAATAATAAATGATGATTTGACAAATTAACCACTTGGGCTCTCAAGAAGAGCCGCAATGGATTTTCAGTGTTTCGTTTAAAACAGGTGACCCTGGTTTTTGGGACCACGTGAGTGTTGATGGTGCAGGATTACCAAGAGTAGTTACAAAGTTACGGTGCAACCTTTGCTGGACAAATTTGGTGCAGGAAACGATCCAGTGGTATTAAAGATTTAAGACTTTAGCTGCAGACATCAGCAGATACCAAATGTCACAGCGTGGTGATATCAACCTGATTCTCTTCTTTTGAAAACATTTTGATTTGTTTTGTTTTAACCCATTTATTGTCTTCTGAGACAGAGTGCTTGAGGTGGGAAGATATGGGAGTTACATCCAAAAGTAATTACGAGCACTTCATCTCTACTATAAAACCACAAAGCCTGGACATAATTTGTTTCTGAAATTGGAATTGATAAGAAAAATTTATATGAATTGCTATTCAAGCACTCGAGAAAGGAAAAATTTACTTGTAACTTAAGGGGATAATCAAATTATATTTTAAATAAAAGAAGTCCAGTTTAAATGGTTCCCATTGAATGCTGTGTATCAAAGAAGAATTCTTTTCGAGAGGGAAGAAAATTTTACATTGACAAGTCCTGTCAGTTCAACAATACTGCTCTCAAATTGGGATAATTGTGAAATGATAGAAGGGACTCGGGCACAATGTAATGGGATATTTTGGGAAATGAAAAGCGGTTCAGGAAGAAATACGTAAAATAAACAAATTTTGGGATATTGGACCTGACTGTAAATATTGTATCGGACAGTAACGTTCCTCCAGGGCTCATGATAGGTAATATAATCGGTTATGTAAAATTGGATGAGAGGAAGTGATTGAGAATTAAAGTAAAGGAACAGAGAAATTACACCAAATGGGAATTTCTCTAAAGTCATTGAATTGGGCATGATTTAAAAAAAAATCAATCTGGCATGAATATACAATCTAGTGAAAGTCAGGAAAGTGTAGTTGAGGATAGTAAATTGATAGCTTTCTCGTGGAGATATTTGTGTCCTTGCCTATAATGAACAATGAGAAAGCTACACTCAATAGCCTGGCCACTACCCTGACATCGGGACCATGCAGGGGGAAATAAGCACTCTAGACACCCCTGATCTTTTTGATAAGATAACCTGAAAACCTAAGAATGGCTACAGTGGACATAAAAGATACAAATGTATGTTGCCATCATCTGAAACAGAGACCAGGATGAAGAACATGATTACAAAGGCCTATGGCCTGGTGAACTAGTGCAACCACTCTTTAAACAAACCAGTTGCTTTTACAGGACTGAATCCTACAGGACATATGATGTGTGCCATGGAAAACACGTTCAGAAATACCATGAGGAAGAAGAGACTGGCCAGCAGAAAGTTAATATCCAAGAACACTAAGCTCATTCCTATGATATGCTGCTAGTATGCGGAGATACATGAAGAAGATACATTGAAGAATGAGTCTCAGACAGGCTCAGTTACTTGACAACAGCACAACATGAAATGGGTAATGTGGTCCAGGCGAGTGAGAAATCCTTTTAAACAAGGCACTGACACATGGTTCATAGAGAAACCAACTAATTAATGAAACAGTCAGGAAACACTGGCACCAATCAGAAGGACTGAAATTAAAGTAAAGAGGGACATAGTAATTTGGATTTCCAAAATTCAGGGTTAGGTTCCCATCAGAAACAATATTTAGAAGATATCCGCACGATGGATACAAAATTACAAAATTATGAGGGGCCCAGATAAAGTAGACAGGAAGTACCTGTTTCCCCTAGCAGAGGGTTCAAGAACTAGAGGACATAGATTTAAGCTAATTTGCCTGGAACAAAATTAAACGCATGTGTTACTAGACATGCTGTCACTGTATGTCCACATAGTGTTGGACACAGCCCAGAAGCACAGTGTGGGTTTAACAATACCGGTACCAATCGGGATATTAACTGTACCATGGAGGCCCTAGAGGCGGATCTAAAACCCACTCAAGTGGCATCTGCCGGAGAGGGCGAATATTGTGTTACAACTAATTTAAAACATTTAAATATTTTAAATATGCCAATCTAACTTGAGATATTTTAAGTCCAGAATTCTATTTCATTCCTGAAGTCCCGGTTCGGATTGGACCCGAGAAACTGGTAGAGATACACCGGCATAACCTCACCACCTTACAAGTTTCTGAGAATGTCAAAAAGGACTTAAAAGAATATCAACACCCCTGTTGCCTAAATACTTGAAAGCATTGCGAATGGAGATACGCCTCTCCCAGAAGGTTTATTATAACCTACAACAGGACAATAAAAACATTAAGCATGACATTGACCAAATTAAAGTCACCACCTGGTGAGATGACCTCTGGAATTTGGGACTGAATATACAGATCCATCTTTGGATTATATTAATTTCATATGTATTAGTCGTAGTGCAGTTTGCTGTAATGTGCTTCTTGATTTTCATTGCATGTAATAAATGTAAGCAGAGGATGAAGGGTTTGGCAAAGGTAGTAAAACAGAGCCTGGGTGAGAATGTCCCCATTGTCTCTGTGGTTACAACTAAGAAAACATCTTAATGGTACCGGGAGTAGCACCCGCTGGGGTAAGGTGCAGGTAAAAGGGAAGACAATCATAGCTTGATAGGATTATCAGATGCTCTACCTTTCTTCCACCCGGACTGGTGGCCAACACGAAGGGAACCTGGTTAAGATGAGGTACAGCATCTAACGGGATATTGTAGGGAAAATTTGGATTAAGGGATATAAAGGGGAGGGCCCCAATTCACAGGTATAAAATGATCTGAAAGGTACCATTCAGTTAGGCTGGAAACAAAATATAAAGCACCATAGGATATTAGACTATGTTAGCCCTTTTCAAACTAACATGAATAGGTTTAGCTGACCAAGGACATTCGCAGTTTACTTGAGAAATGTTTAGAAGGAGTCTGTTCCTGAGAACAGATAAGAGTACAAAGGCGTATTGATGAAACATGTCTGAGTTCTATCGGGACTTCGCTAGTTCAAGGGCTAGACATATTCATTGTTATAATTCTTATAGTTTATTGCTTACATAAATGTTGCTGTGCTATGATGTCCAACATGGGTCAGGATGCCCGAAAGATGCTAGTTGTAAGACAGACTAAAGTACGTGACAAAAAGGAGACAGACGATGTAGCAAAGTATGATGTGGATGAAGAATTTAATAGATTGAATAAAATGAACGTGACCGAGTATGAGGCTCTGCCCAGGCAGAACCGCTGGATGAGCAGAGATTGGTTATCATGAAATGATAAAAGGGGGGGATGAGAATGCCTACGTGGTGCCCCCTCTAATGAAAATGCCTACGTGGTAAGCTTTCAGTAGAATAGTGAAGCTTTCGGTAGAATAGTGAAATACTACCATAGCAAAGTAACAGGGCAGTTAGTTAAAAAAGGGTTAATTAGAAGCCTGTTTGCTCATACAATTAACAAAGGGCCTTTCTTCAGGCCACCTGTCTGTGGGATGCTAAAGCCTGCTTTGTGTTTATCAGGGAGTAAACCCTGATAAGGTGTGGGAGTCCGGGGTAAGGAATAGTACTCTATGCTAGACAAAGCTGAGAAACATACCAAGCTAAGATAAGTTGCTGTATTGAAACATCGGAATACGCATGTACTTGTATCACCCGTGAGTGGTCGGTCATTCTGTCACTTAGCATGGTATGCGCAGGCTTCGCTTATGATTGGTTTTAACCCCTTGTTAATCATGTCCCTCCCTTCTCTGAAAGGTTATAACTGTCTGAACTCTTGTATGTAATTTGGCTTTGTTCTGAGTATTGATCAAACTCTGTGAAGAGTTGAAATCGATTTTGCAGAATAAGTCCGCTGCAGCTAAATAAAATTGTGTTGAACTTTAAAGGTGTATTCGACTCAGTGTTTGCTGAACCAGACTGAGGGTAAAAGAATCCAGTTCATCAATAGTGACGACTGCTAGAAAGTATACCCTCCGTAAACTTGAGCTCATTCAAAACTCTGCTGCCCGTATCCTAATTCACACGAAGTCCCGTTCACCTATCACCCCTGTGCTCGCTAACCTACACTGGCTCCCAGTCCGGCAACACCTCGATTTTAACATTCTCATCCTTGTTTCAAAATCCCTCCAATGCTTCGCCACTCCCTATCTGTGGAACCTCCTCCAGCCCTACAACCCTTGGAGATCTTTGCTCTACCCCATTTCTGCACATCCCCGAATTTCATCACTCCACCATTGACGGCTGTGCCTCCAGCTGCCTGTGCCCTAAGCTATGGAATTCCCTCCCGAAACATCTCTGCCTCTTTCTCCTCCTTTAAGACTTAAAACCTACCTCTGTGACCAAGCTTTTGGCCACCCGTCCTAATATCTCCTTATGGGGCTCGGTGTCAAATTTTATCTGATAATGCTCCTGTGAAGCACCTTGGGATGTTTTACTACATTAAAGGCACTATAGAAATGCAAGTTGTTGCTCAAGGCTCATTAAGGGATGACTTTCTCTTTCACGCATATCAAAAAAACTCAAAAGAAGTTCACATTTCAACCCAGCCATATCACTTCCACTTCTGATACCTTTGGGTCATGTACAACAACAGGCTTATTCATTACTCAGACTGGGGGCAAATGGCCGCAAACAGACTTACCTCAGTCCCACCCATTGAAAATGCGGTGCAGTTGCAATAAAAGGAATGCCATTTCAGTAAATATTAAAACAAATATATATTTGAAGTTACTTGCATTTGTCAGAACTGCAATATTAGTGACTCTGAAGCATAGACCGTCAAATGAGCATTGTGTGTGTGAGGACAAGGATGAGTATCGAATGGCATACACTATAGGCTGCATCTAAGCCCAAGGAACATTTACAAAGTTAGAATTAAATTCAGAGAGCTTGGCTAACTTTATTTGAAGGGCACAGTTTCCATGAAAAAAATAGCAAGCTTTCTTGCATTTGTTTACAAAACATGATACAACACAGAGATGGCATTACTTGGCTGGAGTGTCAATGCGATGAACACACATTAGTGTAGAATCTTTGATTCTACTAACTCTCGCATACAACAAACAGTTTGCCAGACACATTTTCATCAAAACAGTAGCCCTTCAATTAACTCTGGTGGCAGACTGGCGTAACCGCCAGGGACATGGCAAGAATTCACCATCTTCAGCTGTTGATGCTGTTTCTCCGGCAATTCCACTGAAGTTAGGGTAAAAGACCAGGAGAACGCCCGCAGAATCTCACATCCAAGGACGCTCAGGGTCCTTGCGTTAGCTACCTGTGTCTGCTTGGCTCTTGTCTGG
Organism: Heptranchias perlo; assembly: GCF_035084215.1. NCBI lineage: Eukaryota > Metazoa > Chordata > Chondrichthyes > Hexanchiformes > Hexanchidae > Heptranchias > Heptranchias perlo. Next base: position 17,874,965 of record NC_090350.1, on the reverse strand, counting down.
CTGGAACTTTAAGTATCCTGTTTAGGAGTGAGCACGCACAGAGCTGTCTCCCCAAAGTTACACATTTAAATGTTTAGGGAGCAGGGAAGGGAGAATCTCCACTCTCAAAACAGTTAAATTAGGGTCAGGCCCTATCTCTGGATTTATATCTGTGATAGGGTGAGATGAAGTAAGGTGTGTATCTTACATACATTTATTTGAGAAATGATTTATACAGCTAGTTTAGCATCGGTGCAAAGCTGAAATCATTTTGCTGCAATGCTAAACTTATTTACAGCACAGAAACAGGCCATTTGGTCTAACAGGTCTACGTCGGTGTTTATGCTCCACACGAGCCTCCTCCCTCCAGTGAGAGGGTGAGATGAAGTAAGGTGTGTTTCTTACATACATTTCTTTGAGAAATGATTTGTTACAGTTCTGACTTTGTAGATCTAAGGCTGTTTCTTGTTAATGTGATTATTAATAGCCTGCACTTCAGAGGTTTGTTGAAGTTGTTATACAATTTAGGTTCGACAATCATTTCCACACGGCTAACATAATATTATTTTTAAAAATTAATTGTCTGCCATTCACTGGCTGCGGAAGTCATTAAGGATTTTAGTTTTAATCATTGAACAATCTTTCTCAGTAAATGTTTCGGGAGAGTTTTCTTGTATTTAATATTGTAACAAATAATTGAGAAATACGCTCCTTATTGGAGGAGCAATGACACATTTCACAGTCAACAGTTTTCAATTACAGTTTCATGAGCTGAAACATAATTCAACTTGAGGACAGAATGGCATTCCTTAAAAAAAATTTGAATTTCAATATATTTAATGTAGAAAACAGATGCCTGATTTAACAGTCTGGGTGTCCCACATTGTGCTGAGAGCAGTTCAGTGAATGGCCAGGACCAAAGGGACAGCGCGCAAATCCGACCTGAGGGAAAGCTCCTTGCAAACAACTGGCTGCCAAAGTGGCCCAGAAGAGCACTCTCGCCACAAGCAGGGTGAAGAAGCCTCATCACTACAGTCACGGTACTGTGGGTCTGAGGGAGATCCGCCACTACCAGAAATCCACCGAGCTGCTAGTCATGGCTCAGTGGTAGCACTCTCGCCTGAGTCAGAAGTTTGTGGGTTCAAGTCCCACTCCAGACACTTGAATACAAAATCTATGCTGACACTCCCAGTGCAGCACTGAGGGAGTGCTGTATTGTTGGAGGTGCCGTCTTTCAGATGAGATGTTCAACCGAGGCCCCATCTGCCCTCTCAGGTGGATGTAATTGATGCCACGTAGAAGAGAGGAGACTTTCATCCCATCAGTCTGCGCTGGATTCAAATTCAGGTCGCAGAGATTAAATAACTGTGTGCAAATCTAATGCACCAACCAAGGGGTTAGCCTTGGCTGAGTGATAAACATTCTCACCTCTGAGTCAGAATGTTGTGGTCCCAAGCCCCCTTCCAGAGATTTGAGCACAAAATCTAGGCTGGCATGTCAGTGCAGTACTGAGGGAGTTACTGAGCTTTCAGAGGTGACGTCTTTTGGATGAGATGTTAAACTGAGGTGGACGTAAAAAATCCCATGGCACTATTCGAAGAAGAGCAAGGCGTTCTCCTCGGTGTCCTATCCATTATTTATCCCTCAACCAAATATCACTAAAACAGATTATCTGGTGATTATCACATTGCTGATAGTGGGACCTTGCGCTGGATAAATTGGCTGCCACATTTCCTACAACAGTGACTTTACTTCAGAAGTACTTAATTGGCTGTAAAGCACTTTGGGATGAGGTCATGAAAGGCGCTGTATAAATACAAGTCTTTTTTTCTATGCCACTGCAGGGAGTTAAAATGCTGCTTTCGCGTTAATGTGTATCTGAAACTCCATTAACATAAAAGCAGCTGTATAAATTAGGAGTGAGATGAACGAATTGGAGAATCAACAGCACTAAAGATAAGTGGTGCAAGAAACTAGTCTAATCTTGCACTGTTTGTGCTTCACACCAGTGACAATACAGCTCCATTCAAGTAGAAAGCCTTAAGCTAGGAATGTAAGAAGTTCCCAGCTGGCCCACTGGACATCCTGGAAACTTCATAAACAGGTAATCTTTTAATGTTTTCAGGAAACCAACAGTCAGCTCTTCTGTAACATTAAAATTAAGCCATTGTTCAGAAGCAGGTGAATGGAGATCGGTCCATGACTGTGAGCAGTTACAGTCAAACTTCCCGAGGCATCACAGGATCACAGCTTAGGCCTACTGCTCCACGTCACATCTATAGGTACTGGCCTTAGACCTTACTGCTACCCCAGCACACTCCAGGTATCAAATTGTTCTGTTCTATATGGCTCAGCTGCTCATTGGATCAACTCACTGAGCTGAGCCATTTGTGGAGCCAAAAGTTTGTTTTTTAATAAGTCTGAGAGGTTCCTCGGTGTTATCACTGTTCCTGTTCACATTGCAACAGCCAGGTCTTTTTGCCAATCTGTAATATTAAGTAAAGGGTATGCACCCATCTTCAGGGAGGCACGTAGCTCAGAGACTGATTAATATGTAAATTAGGTGTAAATGATATGGATGCTGCAGAGAACTGCATCATTGTCACGAAAATCAAGGTTAAATTCTTGAATTTGCAAAACATTGATTTTGCACAAATGAAAATTCAAATAAATAAATATTCGGGCATCCCTGTTCTCGCAAGAGTTCCTGCCTATAGTCTACAGGGGCCAGAGTTACTATTAGCACCAGGAGCAGGGTTGAGATTAGATGAGCATAGCCCAGTTCAGTAGAAGCCAAACATGGGTAGGAGCAAATCAGGGGTTGGCCAGACAGAGGAAGGGGTTGCAAGGAGCAGCATGGAAGTGAGAGGGTCAAGTCTGCATGGATTTCGTCAGCAAACCCTGACATGCTAATTGGGCCCCAAATCCCTGATCGTCAGCAAGAAACACTAGTGGTTAGCACATATGCATCACGATCATTAATTTCAACATAGATATGATTACAAAACAAGCACTTTTAGCACATGTTGTATTAAAATGGATAACCTAGAAGTGGTTCCAAGGTTGTAATCTCATCTCACGGCGATTGTGCATGCAAAAATGTTGAATGCCATGGCAATACCACTGATTCGTAGTTACTCCCATCTACCTCTGTTTACAAAACCGTGCTTTTGTCAACAAGGACCATTTTCACATCCAGTTACCTTTCACTGTATAAATCTGCCAATTTCTACTTCTCAATTCTGCAGAGTCTAAAGCCCCCTTTTCTCCACAGCTTTACTCTCACACTAATTATGAATTTACATCTGATGGGCCTTTATCCCTGGAATGAACACCGGGGAGGAAATCAAATCTCCAGATAGGATGAAGAAATCCTCCAGCTCCACGGCTTTGCACAGGCTGGATGTGTGCTTGCTCTGCCATTTGATTGGCATTGCAAAGTAAAGCTCCCTGATACTTGGAGAGATCCAATCAATGTCCCATAAACCACTTCAGTACACATGCACATTCCACATCATTCAGCAACTATCAAGTGAAGAATTATGGAGGCTCCAGGAAACATTATGGAAAGGAGCTGGAAGACCATATGAGATAAGAGTGTCTGTTGTTTGAAAAACATAATGCTAAAGCCATGGCTCCCTCTTTTCAGCTGGTGTACATTTATTAACAAAATGCTCGATGATATAAAGCCCCAGATGACATATTTTCTGAGCTGCAGCTGGGGTCTTTCCTTAAGTTAGAATTCTTCAGCAATCTGGTTGATAAGGCAACTTTTTTTTTAACATAAAGTTCTAAAACAATGTGCACACAGCCACTTGAATGTATGCCATTTCCATCCAGCTCACAAGATCTCTGATAACACGGATGTTAGTCAAGGTGAACTGGTTTATTCACAAATATCCCAATTCAGACCACTTTTGGATCTATTACATGCTTGTAAATGATTTGGAAGTGTCTGTTCCTTAAACAATATAGAGCACCATAAATAATGAGCCCTTCTGTGAATGTATAATCTAATTTTCCATATCCCACCAACACACAGAGGGACAAAATCTGCTTTATTCTTGTGCAGTGTCCAATCATGCTGCTTTGTGGCTAGAACCAAAGGATTGAAGGTTTTGGTCGGATTTTTTTTTGGACTGTAATAAAAATGTTTTATTCCTTACATTTTCCTTGTGACTTAACTAGAGGGAGGGAAGAGGGGCATCAAGTGGTGGAGTGTTTCTGGTTAGGGTTACTTCAACAACTTTCTCCTCTCCTGAAGGCGATGAATCCTTGTTGCTGCACAATTTTACTGGTGCTCGCTGCCCTTTGGTATCTTAGCGTTCAGGAGTGAGGTTTTGCTGGGCTATTCAAATGCAAAGGATTGTATTGATGAGGAGCAGGAACACTGGCCAAGTGTCATCTAATGCAGGGATGCTGAGGTTAAATGCAGTACCCCTAATGCTGTCCTAGGTGAGATTTGTTAGCTCATAGAGACTTGGGATTTGCACCTTGCACATTCCTGGCCCACATGGCTCAGTTGCTCACCACAAAAACTTGCTGATCATCCAACTATGTTCTTATAAAGGGAATTAGGGGTTATGGGGAGCGGGCAGTAAATTGGACATGAAGCTGAGTTCGGATCGGTCAATGCCCTGTGGGTGGCGGAGAGGGCCCAGGCGCTATGTGGCCGGGTCCTGCTCCGACTTCTTGTGTTCTTTAGATTTGTGGTTGGGATCAGATCAGCCATGATCTTATTGAATGGCGGAGCAGGCTCGAAGGGCCGATTGGCCTACTCCTGCTCCAATTTCTTATGTTCTTATGTTCTTATAACTAACTTCCCCTATTGACAATATACAATCCAGTACAAAAAAAACATGCTACACAAATCCTTTTTTTCTATCAGTAATGGATCCAGGGCTGATACATGCGCTTTTAAACTACATATTTTAAGCACAGAATCTTATTAAGCACAGAGGCCATCTAACAAATTCAAAGAATATACAGTTTAAAGTTGGGCATTTCATCAGACAAGAGGAGCTTCCTTCTCGTCACTGAGATTGAGCAAAAATATATTTCTGTTATATGTCTATAGTCCTACTGCAATGATTGGGTTCAAATGCAAACAGAGTACAGTTGCTGTTGAAAATTACCCTGAAAACAGCACACACACTAAGTGAAGTATCTTAATTTCATTTTGTACATTGATAATGTTAAAACCAATGGATATGCAAGCCTTTCTCCCCTCCCCTCCATACTACACAAGATCACAACTTTACTGATGCAAGTTGGAACCAAACTGTAACTACTTAGGAGACCCATCTATTCAGGAGTGGCACAATAATATTAGAACTTGGACCGAATTGAATAAAAATAAATAAAATCTTTATTTATTGAATTCCACATATTTGAAAGTAGAATACATTCAATAAGTAACAGAATTAAGCTAAATTGCATCTAACAGTGCTGCAGATTAATAGCAATAAAAACCAGTAATATGTTTAAATAACCAAATTACAAATCATAGACTACATGTATCTTCATAAAGCATTTATGCAGAAAGAACATTGTTGGATGTCCCCATTCTCCAATCTGAAGCCCATATTTCAGTCTTTAATGTGCTCGATTTCAAATGAGTTGTCTGTTTCCATAGTGATATGTATGACTGTATGATGGAATCACGGAGCCTATACCATTTCAAGCTTTTTTCTAAAATAAATATAGGTTTTGTCTTAAATCCCATTTTAATATTCATCCTGAGGCCTCTGCATTTGTTAATGATCCCCCCAGCAAGCTTGCTTCATGCTCTTGCCTTGGCCAGACAGAAATATTTACCAGGTTAGCATATTTGACTTGAAGGAAAATGAACAAATATTGGTGGTGTACTCGAGCAACAAATGAATAGTGCTTGAGGCAGGATAGGCTTGAGCTATAATTTGTAACAGAAGACAATTGGATACCTGCTAATCACCAGAATGCACTGTTATTTTTTTTTAAATAGTCCAAACCTTTGGGATTAAAAATCCCTTCTCAGCACGACATCAAAAATGTGAGAGCATTATAAATGTTTTTTGGAAGGAATGATGGTGAGTTGGTCTCCCCAGGCTGAGAAGTGGGGCAGACAGCCAACACCCACACCTCTACCAATGCTGTATTTTAATTGGCTACCAACAGATGTCCCTGCTGGAAATATCTGACTTCGATTCGCTGTTGGTGGCAGTAAACCAGAGCTACAAAGCTGCATCCTACCTTTGGTTAGCCAAGCACCACATCGGGAGAGTGCAATTTTTTTTTAAACTTATAGCATTATCAATTCCTTAGCAACAGCTGATTATGGCCAGGAGAGGACAAATTCAATACAAATTTATTCAGCATTCACTATATTAACTTTGTAATAAATCCTGGGCTTAGCAAGTGTCCATCATACTTTGAAGTGTCAAAAATATACAAAAAATAAAGACAGTTATTTCCAAAGGCTTTTTCTGACTTTGACAACCTGGCCTTTCTCTAAGTGGGGATTTACAGCAGTTGTCGATCGACAGAAACTTCCCTCGACAATTAGCCTCTAAAAGACCTCAAAGGGCCTAACAGAGTAGATGCTGAGAGGCTGCTTCCCCCAGCTGGAGAGTCTAGAACTCGGGGCCATAGTCTCAGGATAAGGGATCGGCCATTTAGGACTGAGATGAGGAAAAATTTCTTCACTCGCAGGGTTGTGAATCTTTGGAATTCACCACCTCAGAGGGGTGTGGATGCTCAGTTATTGAGTGTATTGAGGGAAATCAAGGGATATGGGGATCGGGTGGGAAAGTGGAGTTGAGGTAGAAGATCAGTTACGATCTTACTGAATGGCGGAGCAGGCTCGAGGGGCTGTATGACCTGCTCCTGCTCCTGTTTCTTATGTTCTTATATTCTGAAGATGTACCTGTTTGGGCCGCTTTCTCCCAAAAGAAGTAGCTCAGCAATGGTCTTAAAGGGACAGACCAGTTTAAACACAGCTCCATGCTAGCAAATAAATACCTTGCTCCAGACCACTGACAACCTGTCAGTAACGCCACATGAAACAAACTGGTCCAGAAAACATACACAATATGATTTAGACATAAAGTCACAATGATACCATTATTCTGCTATGATGCAAGATAGATGCATACCAATTCCCCATCGATGCTCATTTGATAGGATGACTTGAAGTCCTGATCGAAGCATGACAATAAATATGTAATCTTCACCAAAACATAAATGCCTGGATTTTCCCTAAGGGTCTCCAGATCGGTGGAAATCCCACTTATGCGGTTTAGCCGGGATTTTTACCAATTTTTTGCTGAAGTTACAGCAGTTGATCAGGAGAACTTGAGAAAATCCCTGGTGGAAATGTTCCACTTACTTGTATTTTTATGAATAGCACGCTAAATACTCAGACTCGCCAATAATTAGGGAAAGATCAAGTTTTGCGTAATAAAGTCTGTAATTTCAAATGTTTTCCATTGGTTGTGATTTAATAAGCTATCACACTAATTAACAGTGTGTTGTAAATGTGTGCATTCAATCATTGGGCAAGTGCAGAGCAGACAATGGGGCCGATTTTCATGACTAGTCTTTTTCTGGGTGCTGAACAGGTGCAGCAAATTTGAAGTGCACTTTGCCGAGACCAGGCCTCAGAACGCCCAAATTTCAGTTGGGCATTTACATGGCCTCCAACTGATCTCTGGCCTAATGACCCTGAAAGGAAGAGAAGGAACGTATCTGCAGACTGCTCCTCCGATTGGAGAGAGACCTCAGGCCTGCTGCTACTGGGAGCCCTTTCCAAGTGATTGCCCCTCCAGTGAAACTACAGGACAATGAGTTAGGAGGAGTTGGGAATGTCCCCCTCCTACCTGATTTATATGGAAGTACTGTGCACATGATAATTGCAGGGGTAGTCACTTGTATCCCCCTTCACCTTGGGGGAAGCCCCAGAAATCCAGGGGCTATGTAAAGAGGTAAATATACAGTATCATGGGTATCCATTTCCATTTAATGTTATTAGCTCCAGGAAATAATCATTGGGCACAGTGAAAATTGGGCCCATTGACTTCAGATCCAAAGGTCAAAATGATTTGTTTCATTGATTAATTGAGGTGGACTTGTTCTGCGTCTTTGGATAAATGCATGCAAAGTGCTTTAGGAAGTTTCTGTGAGATGTGATTAGGTGCTGTATAAATGCAAGTTTCCTACTTCTTTTGTTTTGCAAGTGGCATCTCCAGAAGGGAGAAAAACTACTGAGCTAAGCTGTTAAATAATAGCCAATGGAAACAGATTGTTGCTAAACAATATGAATTGGAACTCTTGAAATTCAGTTTGGAAAGAACTTAGCTATTCATGCTAATGATGAACTTATCATTACTGATATCTGACTGTGTAACTGGAGTTACCTAGGCAACAGAGTAGGGTCTTTGTGAGCTTGTAATTCATTACACCTCTTGCTGTTTTAGCAGCTTTGCATTTGCTGCTGTTTAAAAGCTACCTCTAGTTTATTTTTATCATTGTTGAAGATGCTACCTGCAAGAATGATTACATTTTACCTTTTTATTCCCCTTTCAAATAAGGCTGCAATTGGTGGTGTATTTCTGAAGTCCCTTCTATATTCTAAGAAGTTTACTGTGCAGACGGAGGCCATTTGGACCATCATGTCTTTGCCAGCTCATTGCTGGAGCAATCCAAAACTAATCCCAGTGCCCAGCTCTTTCCCTGTCATCCTGTATTTCCTTTGCTTCAACTGTTTATCTCTTAGAAGACACAATAGTCTCTGACTCAAATATTAACTGTGGCAAAGCATTTCATGTTCCTAAAACTCCCCGAATAAAGAAATTTCTCTTAATCCCTCACCTTGCTCTCTTAGTCCCTCACCTTGCTCTCTTAGTCCCTCACCTTGCTCTCTTAGTCATTTTAAATTGATGACCCTTTGACACTGACTCCTCGACCAGACTTCCCTATTCACCCTATGAAAACTATTCCCAATTTTTTTTATAAATCTCTCTTAAACCTTCTCTGCTCTAGTGGAAATAGCCCCTGTACCTCAAATCTCTCCTTATAACTAGTTTCTCATCCTTGGTATCATCTTGGTGAACCTTCACAATACACACCCAATTGCATTAATGTCACTTCTGTAATGTGGCACCGAAAACTACACACACAACTCTAACTGTGGCCTAAGCATTGCCTTATACAAATGTATCACTACCCCTTAGCTCTTGTACCATATGCCCCAATGTATAAAACCAATATAAGTAAATCCTGGCCTGTTTTTAATATCTGCCATTCTGAAGTGAGTTGGGGAGCATAGCAAAAGAATGTGTTCAATCCAATAAACAAACTATTGCAAGCGAGATAATCGTTAATCTGCAGGCACACACCTCTGCTACGGGCAAATTGTACAACAGTTATACTTTTCAAGTTATATGTCCCAATTAAGGAAACAGCTGGTAAATTCTTGAGAAAAAAGATTAAAAATGGTTAAATAAAAACCAAAAATAGTAACTATTGACTCCTGATAGAAGGAGAAAATTCTTGGCAAACTAGATATATATTTCTCAAACGACTTGATGAAAAATAAAACCTAGTGATAAAATGATTGTACTGGACATGATGAATGAGGTGACAATGAGGGCAGCCCAGCGGCTGCAACCATGAAGCCTTTGACAGAGGGAGAAGATCATACATTGCCTGTCATTCAGACTCTCTTAGCTCGGTTGGCTGAGTATTGACAGTTCTCAGCTGGCTGCTGGACAGTGCGACATGGCTCTGAGGCATTCATTCAATCTGGAAATTGGGCAAACAGTGAAAGAGATGGAGGAAAAACCAACAACGTTTTAAGATTGTCCCATCGTTCCTGACAGTTGATCATGGAGAGTGCTGACAGCAACTGTGGAAAATCCATGGTGTAGACCATCATTGGTTCCTATCATGGGGAGAGGGGGTGAATGAACAATACAGAACACCTTGAAGACAAGAAAGGAAAATAGAGTGGCAGAGATGCAATTTAATTTTTGCTAATGGATAAAGTATGCAGGAATATGCAAATCTAAATGAGAAAAAAGTCAGAGAAACTGCTGGATGTTTTTAAACTGCCCTACAAAAACACATAGTTAATTTTTATCTTATTGCCCGATTGATTATTGCAAATCCATTTTCATGGTTAAATGAGGAACACATTGCCCTATATCAATTCTCCAGTAATCATTTCTTATATTGTTACAGCTGCTCCTTTTCAATAATAGAATCATCAGATTTTTTTTTAAATAGGTTTTTATTTCAAGGTCAACATTTTTGATTTTTGGTTATATTTTATTAAGATGTACACAAAACAGTGAGGATCCCTCCTTCCTTTTATTGTAAGTGAGAACGCTATGTGTGGAATCAAGATCTTCAGGTAGAGCCTTGTGGTCAGAGCCACTCTTGCGAGACTGATAGCCAATCAATTAAAAACTGTACATGTCAGTCATCTGATTGTTTTAAATATTGACTATTGTCACTGGATTAAAAACATGCATTAAATCTTTGTTCATCCCTGGACAAACTAGAATTATAATGGGTTCCTAACTATCCTTCCACATACATTTGAAGTTACTCGAACATGATATCCTTTTGAGAGAAATTAGGTGTAGATAATGAGACTAAGGCAGTAATTCTCATTTTGAGGTCTGTTGACATTAATAAATCCTTTTTCCAGTTCATTCACATTTGGACTATCACCTTGTAACATTTACAGCCAGCAATCTATTGTACTATAATGTACAGACAGAGTATGCTGTTCTCCTGTAACATAAAACCTGATACTAATGCAGTTCAAAGCATGTAGCACACTAACATTTTTGTCTGCCCTGATAGTTGCTGCCGGCAAAATAAAAACAAACATTTGCACTGCTCTGTTGTTAGCTAGCTAGATTTAGGTGAGTTCATTCATTGGCGGTAAGACAACACGCACACAAGCAAAGTGCTACATAAATGCAAGTTGCTGTTGTTGAACAGCACTTATATAATTCTGAAGGTACTGAGGATGGAGCAGTCAATTGAAGGACTCTATTGGGTCTTGTCCTTCAACTGAGGACCTTATACTAAATTCTCTTCCACCGTAAAAATACAGAACATTATACTAAGCTAATTATACTCCAAAACCAGTTCCACATTTCTCTAACAAAGTGAAATCCGAGTGGGAAATCAGACTTTTAAAAATTGTTTCTTGGGGAAATCATGTGACAAATGCATAACCTATGTGTCCGCTCAATACAAGAATTTGCAATGCAAATTGTGAAAGTCAATCCCTTGTTACATAAATGTCAACTATTATCAAAATTGGAACAAGATTCATTCTAACAGAAAGTATGCATCATGTTTGTTATTGCAGTACTTTTGAGTTTGATGTTGTGCAGTTATTTTTTAAGCTATTCTAAAATCTAGTCAAATCCACATTAAAAAATTGTTACAGAGTTCCAATATTTTCCCTTGCTGGTCTGCTAAAATTTGAATTTACACATTTTATTGAGGAAAATGCAGGAAAAACATTTTAACAGATCAACAAATTCTGAAAACACAAGCCTGTCTTGATACACGAGAATCTGCTTTATATCTAACTCCTACTTGCCTGTTTCAAACTAGCAAACATATTACAGTCGATTTTAAAGAACATTTAAAAGGCTGGAGCAGGGTACAAGGCAGTAACACGTGGAGAGGTTGAGATGACAGTGACACCAGCAGAGTGACGCTCCAGTGGTTTATCAGTGTCATCTTATCCCCTAGGTATGTTACTCGTTCAAAATACTTGTTTTATGAATTCATCTTTTTACACGTTTCAGCAAATGTTTGTTTTTATTTTGCCAGCAGCAACTATCAGGGCAGACAAAAACGTTAGTGTGCTACATGCTTTGAACTGCATTAGTAGCAGGTCTTATGTTACAGGAGAACAGCATACTCTGTCTGTACATTATAGTACTATAAGATAGCTGGCTGTAAATGTTACAAGGTGATAGTCCAAATGTGCATGAACTGGAAAAAGGATTTATTAATGTCAACAGACCTCAAAATGAGAATTACTGCCTTATTCTCATTATCGACACCTAATTTCTCTTCAAAATCTACATCAAGTAGCTAGATTAACCGATGTGGTTAACTTTTCTGTTATGCAGTTGACTGTGATGTGAGCAATAATGGCAGTGGATGATCACAGAGATACCTGAAGCTGTGCAACATTACCTGACACACACAATACTGTGGTTTTTATTTTCATCAGGTCAAAGGACTTTCATTTATACAGTGCCTTTCACAACCTGAGGATGTCCCAAAGCGTTTTACAGCAAATAAAGTACTTTTGAAGTGAAGCCACCAGATAATCTTGGTTTAGTGATGTTGGTTGAGGGAAAATAATGGCCAAGACAGCAGAAGAACTCCCCAGCTCTTCTTTGAATGTTGCCGTTGTGATATTTTACGTCTATCTGAGGGTGCAGATGGCACCTTGGTTTAATGTCACATCCAAACGATTGTACCTCCGACAGTGCCGCACTCCCTCAGTACTGCACTGAAGTGTCAGCCTGGATTATGTACCACTGGGCTTGAACCCATGACCTTCTGACTCAGAGGTGAGAGTGTCAAGACTGCCACCTAGAAATTACTCTGGAACTTCAAATATAGTGAGAACAAACCTTTCCTTGAGCATTGATGCCACACATGACACTCAGTCGTGCAACTGAAGCCTCCATTAGATGAATGCTCAATAAAAAAAGTTTGCGCTCCATGAGTTTGCAATAACGAGGTTTGACTTTAACACTACACTGCTTTGTGCAAAGCCATTATGCCCTAAAGTATTATTTTATTTCATAAATTTCTCAAAATGGGATGCCACGATAAAATGATGTTATCAATATTGTCAGAGAAAAGTTATCACACATTTGACAAGAAGCGGAGGAAAATTCTCATAATCTAGTCTACAAATAAGGAAGAAAAGGATAAAGCACAGGGTAAAGACACTGTGGAGCAACATAAGAACATAAGAAATAGGAGCAGGAGTAGGCCAAATGGCTCTTCAGATCATGGCCGATCTTCGACCTCAACTCCACTTACCCGACCGATCCCCATATGCCTTGATTCTCCGAGAGTCCAAAAATCTATCCATCTCAGCCGTGAATATATTCAATGACTCAGCATCCACAGCCCTCTGGAGTAGAGAATTCCAAAGATTCACAGCTCTCTGCGTGAAGAAATTCCTCCTCATCTCAGTCTTGAATGGCCGACCCTGTATCCTGCGATTATGCCCCCCAGTTCTAGACTCTCTAGCCAGGGAAACAATCTCTCAGCATCTACCCTGTCAAGTCTCCTCATAATCTTGTATGTTTCAATGAGATCACCTCTCATTCTTCTAAACTCCAGAGGGTATAGGCCCATTCTGCTCAACCTCTCTACATAGGACAACCCTCTCATCCCAAGAATTAATCTAGTGAACCTTTGTTGCACTGCCTCTGAGGGAAGTATATCCCTCCTTAGATAAGGAGACCAAAACTGTAGGCAGTACTCCAGGTGAGGTCTCACCAATGTCCTGTACAACTGCAGTACGACTTCCTTACTCTTGTACTCCAACTCCCTTGCAATGAAGGCCAACATGCTATTTGCCTTCCTAATTGCTTGCTGCACCTGCACACTAACTTTTTGTGTTTCTTGTACGGGGACACCCAAGTCTCTCTGAACACCAACATTTAATAGATTCTCACCATTTAAAAAATATACTGTTTTTCTATTCTTCCAACCAAAGTGAATAACCTCACATTTTCCCACATTATACTCCATCTGCCACCTTCTTGCCCACTCACTTAACCTGTCTATATCTCTTTGCAGACTCTGTGTCCTCCTCACAGCTTACTTTCCCACCTAGATTTGTAATGTCAACAAACTTGGATACATGATACTCAGTCACTTCATCTAAGTCATTAATATAGATTGTAAATAGCTGAGGTCCAAGCACTGATCCTTGCGGCTCCCCACTAGTTACAGCCTGCCTAACTGAGATTGGCCCATTTATCCCTACTCTCTGTTTTCTGTCCTTTAGCCAATCCTCTATCCATGCTAATATATTACCCCCAACCCCATGAACCCTTACCTTGTGTAACAACCTTTTATGTGGCACCTTATCAAATACCTTTTGAAAATCCAAATATACTACATCCACTAGTTCTCCTTTATTTACCCTGCTAGTTACATCCCCTAAAACTCTAATAAATTTGTCAAACATGATTTCCCTTTCACTAACTTACCCAGTTGTTCAACAGTCTCAAGTTATCGAGCCACTTCTCGCGTCACAGCAGCCCTTGGGTAAGTGGGTCTGGGAATCGGGGGCGAAGTAACATGGAGCCGGGGGTCCGTGACCTGAGTTGAGGCCTGGGTCGGAGATCCAGACCTACGGCCTGGGCTGGGTATCTGAGCCTGGGTCCAGGGTATAGGAATACTGTCGGGTGCGACAGCATTGGTGGGGGGAGGGGCGTGGTTTGGGGTGGGGTTGGGTGTTCAGGAGCAGTGATCGGGTCCTTTAATGTGTGGTCCGAGGAGCACTCGTGATGCAGGCAATCCCTAGGGCTGGTTTCCCCGAGTGCAGCCTATGATGGCACTGGCTGCCTCATAGCAAACCAATCTTGAAGACGGGACCTCAAGCTGGCGTTAGGCCTCTTATTTGCATATGTAAAGGGCCTAACACCTACTTCAGGCTTGGGTAAAGGACGCCTCTTGTTTGTCCTTACCCAAGGGGCGCACTTCAATATGCCCACCATATTAGGGCCTTAGAAGTCCGAGATGTGTCCGAAAAACGTTCATACGTGAAAAAGAGAAAGTCATTTCGGTGGTCCGCTGAGGAAAGGCTTGAAGGAAGATTGACTGGTCAATGGTGTCAAAGGCAGCGGAGAGGTCAAGGTGGATCAGAACGGGCACCACCACAGGCAGCATCAATGTAACTCCCTTTTCAGCTGACTGAGATGTGCTTTTGAATAAAGGAGGAGATCAACCCCGTCCCTGTCTTTAATTGTGAATACTCGTTGAGAAAGAGTGACAGAATTTGTACCTTCATTTAGCCTTCCAGTCAATAGTCCAGTGCTTTAGGATTACAGCTATCAGGCTGCATTAGATTTGTTCACCCTGCATAAGCTCCAAACTTAATCTGTGCTATTACTAAAAATCCTTGGAGCTGCCGAATATAATGCCATGCAAAATTACAATACCTCTGTCCTTCAAAATGTTTGATTACTCAAGGATACAATCAAATTTAAGTGCCTGAATTAAATTAAATGTATGGTTTTCATAGTTTTATTTTACTTTTCCTAATACACTGTTGGATCCCAAGAGCACAGTTGCCATAGCGACATATCACCAGTGCCAATTAATTATTCCTGCCACGTCACATCTGTGTATGGTCCATAACTTGAGACTGTTGAACAACTGGGTAAGTTATGTTGGTCTGTTGCAGTAGTGAAGGAACAGTTGGAATTCACGCTCAGGGTGAGTTTGTTTGCTCTGTATTGCGATTTATAATCTTAAATGTGATTCCTAGATCAATTCTGGGATGCCACCTACTGTAGGCTGATTGTTCCTGTGTTGTTTTGTGGGCACAAAAATTGCCATTAATGCCCAAAGAATGACATTGATAGCTGGTGAAATCCAAAGGCAAATAATAAGCCTTTATGAAACTGTTGCCAGATAAACCCCCAGCAATTAAGTTAAATTGGATTACTCTGCAAGGTCACTCTAATATCCTTTCAGTAAATTGAAATCCTCAGTAGATCCATAAAAAGGAACTATAAAAAGATTCAACTGATCGGTAGTATATCAAGACAGAGAAATTGTCTTTCAGTCGCCTGTGATTCCAATATAATTTTTTCCTTTTAATTCACGGTTTCAAGAACACGAGCAAGCGTCCTTTATGGTATTCTCATAGAAGCTACATGTTCTAGTACAATGCTTTGAATCCGTAGTTACGTGGCATGTCCTCTAATATTTGTAGTCATGTTTCCAAATTCCTATGAACTAATTTAAAAAGTTCATTTACACATAACAATAGACTCAAGTGATACAAGAACATCCCGCAATTAAACATGACAGAGGGGACTCCATAACCTTGCCCTTCTATAATCAAACTAAGGCACTAAAAAGGAGGAATGGGAGAAGAGATACTTCAATTGAGACTACTTGTTCGAGCAATTTTATTTATTTATTCCATTAAAAAGCCTGCTGCAGTGCACAACATTCAGAGAAAGTGTAAGATACAAAATGATTTTGGCATGAGTTAACCAGATGAAAAAGGTATTTTTTGGGGGGGCAGGGGATCGGATAGGACATCATGCTGAATCCATCACAAAGGGTTTACACCCCAGTTAACCAAAGACTTCTCATGGACCACAAATCCAAATCTAAGTTAATGAAGGGGATTAACAACGTTTTTCCAGGCAAATTGTCCAGCTGTTCCTTCCCTGCTGCAAAATACCAACATAACTCACCCAGGCCGACAACAATCTCAAATTAATGAACCATTCACTGACAGAGCAGGAGCAATTCATTGGTACGTGATCCAACAGTGTTTTAGGAAAAAACAGATACAAGTTAGAAATTAGGAGTCAGCTGGCACTACTTTTGTTTTATACATATAGAGCACTGTAACAGGGAAGACAATTGAAGCAAACACTATAAATGTGTTCATCAGGCAGCTAGATTAAGACATTTGGCAAGATCTTTCAAAAAAAGGGTAGGTTATTGAGCCTAGTAGCTTTTTGCTGTTCCTCATTTTTTTTTAATCTATATAGTTAATTGTCTTGTACGTAGCACATCCTACATTAAATCTACCTGCAGCAGAAAACTCAAAGGATCCACTTTATCTATTGCCTCAAATAAACAACTTAACCAGACTGATGTGTTAAAATATGGATTAGCAGAAACTAACAGGAAAGGAACCACTTAAAAGGCTGTAATTTCAAACAATCACTGAAATTATTTTTTCAAATTGTTGTCAGCTTGAATGCAACTGAATATGCAACAATGTGAGTAAACTTTAGTAGATATCAAACACATAAAGTACAGTTCTCCCTAAAATCATGACCCTTATGGTATTCCACACCCCTGCACTACTGCTTCATTCTAGATGCCTGCCCCCTGTATGTGGCCTGGGACTTGGGTTCTCTGTCAGTCCCAGAATTGGAAATATCACTTCGACTATGGGTACTTTAAGGAAGAGAGATGCATCAAGAGTATTGCCATTTTTATCTTGACCCCGTGGAGCGATAATACCTGGAATGCACCACAATAGCCGACATCACATGGCAACTATGTAGCAAAAAAGATCTTTCAACTGGGTCAGACGGTAACCACTTCTCTTGATAAATGTGCATGTGTGTGCGTACAGGTCATTTTCACCCTGTTCCTTTGGAACCACAATGGCCTGACTGCGCCATGACAACTAGCGTCACAAGGCAACGAGACAATCAAAATTTAAAAATGAGACACAAAATATGGTTGGTGGAAAAATATCAAAAATACTTAATAAATGGTATTTTATACAATTTAAGCCACTAAATAAATATTCTGAGCTGAAGGTATTGCTTGGGATTAGTTCTTTGCCCCCACGCTAACGTTTATACTGGAACAAGAAGGGAATGTTGATGAGCTTCTTTGATACTGAACTTGGACATTACAGCCAGAGTTAGTCAGTCAATCAGACCCAGGCAACAGCAAATGGCGGCCTGGTCACTAGAAACTTAGCAATGCTTAAACACCTCCCTGATAAAGTGCCACAGTAACAGTGAAAGGTAAGAGGAAGAAAAAATATATTTCATAATAATGTCAATAACTTAAGACTACTCTTGGATGGAAGAGGAAAGAATAAACAGATAAATAGAAGTACCTGCACCATAAGCAAATATTCCATGTCCATCATGGTAGTTAGATCAAAAAAAAGTCTAAAGGGAACAAAGTAATTTGCTTTGTTATTAAAAAGACTCCCTGTGCATTTCAAATGCTGAATAAAGTAGGATCGGAGAAAGTTATAGAACTATTCACCACATCTCAAAGCATAATTTTTTAACCTAAAAACAAATGATGAACTAATTACAGATTCCATTTGATGCAGAAACACAACTGTAATTTTATTTGCATGTCATATCTGAAAAGGGAGAAGACTGAGAGGGGCAGAACTTGTATGAATTTTGTGCTCTTGGGTGTGAAGGTAAACTGATTCTTTTCCACTTTTTGCACACTACCAACATCAAGTTCTCTCGGAATGTTGGCCTAGAAATTTGTTGATGCATCTAATGTGGGCTCGCGGTTTGCATGGGCACATTCCATGCCGGAAGTGGGAAAGGGTCCAGAATAGGTGTCCAGGGCCTGCACCTGAAACAGGAGTTCGCCCCTTTGGATATGCAAATATGGGGCCTTACACTTGTTTGAGGACCCCTTCCCGGAGTATGGCTACCCTGAACGCAGCCAGCTCCGAACCATGTCTACATGCAACCTAATCACCAGTCCTTAATGGGACCATGGGAGACCATCACCAAAAACGTCCTTTTAAAATTACTTATCTGAACTGAAGCTGGGAGGCTCCTCCCAGATCAACAGCAGCCCCGAAGATCGTTGACACCTCCCTCCATTGGTGACTTCCTCCATCCAATCCAATCACTCCCCTCCCGATTATCCCCTTGCAATCTCTTCCCCCGTCCCCGCATCCCCCCACCTTCTGGGGAGGCAGCCGACCCAAAATTGTACAGATGAAAGAGGCGCGCTGCCACTGGATGCCCGACTGGCGTCCACACCCCAGCCGCAACATGTTGATAGGGACCAAAAACAAGCTGAATTTCCACCTTGAGGTGTTTTTTTTTAAACTCTGTTCCAATATGCCTCATCCCCAGTAATAAGGGAATTTACCAATTTATGGGAAGTTTACTGCTGCGGGCTCCTGATCACATGGTCAGGAGCCCACAACACAAGACTGAGGCTAAGGGGCTAAGACTACTCGGTCATCAACTTCACCACCTGCGGGCAAGTATACTGTCTGGTTTTATGGTCTCTTTTGACGGCATGAATATAATGGAAGGGGAGATGAGAAGAACGACAGGACCGAACCAGTGTCCTACGATCAGTATTGTAATACTCCACGAACCATGGTTCCACCACACCAGTACGCTGCCATATCAACATGCTGTTGTCACTGCCCTCTGTTTGTATTCATTAGCCATTAGCCTGCTGAATAAACTATGCCACTACACAGTTTAAATGAAAAAAAAACTGGCGATCAGTTCAACTTCGACCACCAGCATTTGGGTTACTCCACAGAAACTGATCTCCTTCTGCGGTTAAAGTCCAATTAAACTATAATGAATACTGCCTTACAAGTAAAAGCAACCAGGAGACAGCATGCACTTTGTCAATGCAATTGCTGCAGATACAAGAAGTAATGGCCTTTTAGCCTTGATGTGCTATTAGCAAACATATGGGAAACTAAATATTCATTACCCAGGACTTCACACTGATTATTACTTTAAAACAAAATAAGTAAAATTGATTTTCTTCCACATGCCCCCATTTTCACATCTTTCAGCAAAATGTGTCAGATGCTCTTTGAGTCACTGCTGCCATACATTTGTGCATTGGCAGCAGTGCAACCACACAGCCACAGACCACAATGGTAAACTGTTCCTATTGCACATGGCTTAACAATAGGTGGCCCCCCATTCTCAGCAGAGCTCACTGCGTGGGCTTAGTCAGGAACCAGCTCGACAGTCTGCCTGAACCACTCATCAGTTGACTGCGAGGATGCTTACAAGAACAGCTTTGCTTATGATTCTGCACTCTCCACACACCCTCACCCCCCAACCTGTACTTGCCGTGACCCCAGTGGCTCAGCTACAATTATGAGCTCACAAAGCAGAGGATCTGGCGTACAGACTCCCCCCGCCCCACCACGAGTCCACAGTGCGGGAGATTGGTGCAACAGAGGCACCGCAAAGATCTGTGTCCTTTCACTTGCTTGGAGCACAACTACTCAGATTGGCTAACGGTGTGTTCTCTCAACTCATTTAATCAGGTTTCAGAATAATTTCGAGAAAATTCTCAACCTGAGGATGCAGTCTTCACAACTGGTTATCTTTTCAACTTCCTCTGACAGTTAAATCTTTTTGATGCTGCAGTGATTTGAAGAGCCAGCAAGTGGCTCACTCGGGGTTTTGACAGCAAAGTTCCCTTGGCGATTCCAATCACTCTAAAACGGTGCTCCAAAAGATTTCCAGTACTAGTGCTGCTTAAGAAAAGCACAACTTGGAACGATGAGTGGCATTTAATATTATCCTATCGTGCCATGTATTTAAAATTATGGAGAAGTACTGTACTGAGTCAATGCTTTTTAACCTCGAGGAGCACAGTGCTATTTCTGCATCAATATTATGTGAGGCGATTATAATTTTTAAAAAAACTATTTGCATCAACTTAAAATTGCTACCATGCATTTCTCCAATTCTAACTTATAAAATCAATGTGAGAGAGAGAGAGAAAGTGAAAGAAAGTAGGAAGGTAAGAAAGGAAAGACACAGACAGACAAATAGACAAATAGACCATGACAGTGGGAGTGCTATAAATGGCCTTTAACATCCTTGGATAAGTGAAGGAGCAAAAAAATAGCCTGTGATCATACTCTCGATTACTATCACATGATGTCTGGCAGAAATGCACGGAGATTGGGTGAGGACAGGATTGAGCTCGGCTGTGATTCCTCCCATTCTCGAATAGCCGATAAGAAATATGAAAAAAAATTTGGAGAAAATTATTGTGTAGGCGTTCTATAAAGGAAAGGTCTTTGATTCTTAAATATGAAAAATAAAATATCAAATCTTTCACAGATTCGGGACAAAAGCACACACACGTGCATCATTTGCCTTCATGAAGTAAAAGGTTGTGTCACCTTCTTTATCCTTTTTTCCACATGTCCTTGTTGCTAGCTTTGTTGCTAGGCAAGATTATATTAAAATAGAATCATTAAATAAATTTAAAACAGAAATCGACAGTTTCCTAGAAGTAAAGGGAATTAGGGGTTACGGGGAGCGGGCAGGAAATTGGACATGAATTTCGATTTGAGGTTAGGATCAGATCAGCCATGATCTTATTGAATGGCGGAGCAGGCTCGAGGGGCCAATTGGCCTACTCCTGCTCCTATTTCTTATGTTCTTAATTCTCTGTGCAGCAAGATGTCATGAGCAAGGAGATGAAGCAGCTATTTTTCAACTAATTTACAAGAAGGAGCTTAACAGTTCTCATCATTGGGCCCTCAACTCCCAACTGAAGGTCACAACTTTGAATCTCAGGATTGCTGGTCAATTGAGTTCACTTGCCTCAACTGATGACTTTCATGAGTTTTTAAATTAAGGCAGTGAAGACAGTGTTGCATGGAGGGGAGGTGTTCCATTGTTGGAGGCAAGGGTGACGGTGAAGGGGAAGTTCGGGATTGATTACTGCTTGAACTCACATGGAGGAATTTAATCACAGCTCCTAACGGAGAAGCCAATGGAGCACCAGAGTGAGGGTGAGGTGTTCCATCTATTGAGGGGAATGATGGGAAAGGAGACTGACATGATTCAGCTCCAATTGTTGCCTTCGGGTGGCCGATGATGAATGGTGGTGATGACAACAGTGCAGAGTTCCACCACCCCAGAATGTCTCTTGCTTTTAGCTGGAGGGGGAGAGACAGTCACAGGAAGTCTGTGTCAAAATATTAACTTGCATAAATGTGAAGTACAATTTTTTTTAATGTAAAATTACTTGTCGAATCGATCATTCTTTCTTGCTGCACCTCCTTTCGCAAAGTTTCAGAGAAAAAAGCATCAGTGAAGCAAAGAAATGAAACGAATGCTGGAGAAACAAGGGAGAAATCAGAATGTTGTTTGTTGTTTTGCTTTTCATTTTATGTGGAGGAAGCACATGACAAGTTCAGAGATTCAATTTCCCTTGGCTGCCTATTTGCCAACTTCACTGACTTGCCCGAGGATGCTACAAATTAATTTTTTAGTTCAGTGAATTGTTAAAATTGGTTAATGGAAATAATTTATCAGTTTCCCCACTCTCAGCTTAATGTACGGCAGAGGAAAGAAGATATTCTTATACAAAAAAAAAACTATTTAGGTTTATAGCAATTGTGATCTTTAAAAAAAAATTAGTAAATGTAACGAAATATGCTTCTCATTGGCTGATTCCAGCACTATTTATGTTCCCAATCTTGCACTGTATTTAATTTACAGAAAGAAGCTGGTGAATTCATTTGAAAATTCAGATGAAGTCATTGTCCAATTGGCAGACGAAACCTTGCAAACTCTCAACCATCACAGCACCTGATCCGAGAATGGGGCTATTCGAGTGGCAAAGAGAAAACTGGCAATGTGGGATTCACGCCTGAATTCTCCTTACCTTCGAAAAGCTGCCTGTTGTGTATTCCCTGGATGCTCGAAACTCCATACACAGCACCCTCCTCTCTCTCACACACACCCCTTTTTTGGCAACTGTGTTGGAAGCAGCAAGAGATGTTTAACTAAAAAATAGAGGGAAAAATGCTCTTGACTTGGGTTGTTTCACATGGCAGCAAAAGCACAACCTGCCGTGGAGTACAATAATAAACAAGGTACCAGAGAAAAAGGAAACATGGAGCAATCCATTCCAACAAGCCCATTCTTCCGCATCTATTTAATTCCTGTGCAAAAGTTCTGCAAAGGGAATGATGCATAGACTCCAGGATATTTATCAATTACCATTATCTCTACTACTCAATTCTGGCCCACTGCTCCCACGTGCTATATTCCCCCCTCAACCTAAGGCCACAATCCCAGCCAGGGATACGGTTATATTCTCAGACAGCCTGGAAGAAGAATGGGCGTGTTTTTTCTGGTGGTTTGGATGATTTCATATTCTGTAGTTTGTGCAGATATGATTAAGCTTTAATTCGTAACAATAGTAAGAAACTGAGGGAACAGTGAATTTCCTTTACAGTGTGACTTACATGAGGGATATCCTTGGGCCTTTTCAATTCAGACCCCGGCAAAAGTACAATTCTAATCCTAGGATTTACTGCACTGTAAGTTTTTGCTGTAATCAGTGTTACATTGAAGGCCTTTATATATTTCTCATCACTGCACGTTGAGAAGAAAGATGACAAAGAACAAAATAAGAAGTTCATGCCACGTTTAGAGTCAGAAGAAATCATGGAGCTCTCTGTGTCTTCACAGCTAATCCACTTCAGTACTAATTTCAATGGTGTAGCCCTGCTGCCTTATATTTTTTGTTCATAAATTGGACAAGGCAAGACATAAGGATCTTGTGACTTTTCTATGACTCTGGGATTTTTCTGTATTTGCTATGTGCCCCGACAACATCCCAGCTGTAGTGCTGAAGACTTGTGGCTCCAGAACAAGCTGCGTCTCGAGCCAAATTGTTCCAGCACAGCGACAACACTGACATCTACCCAATAATGTGGAAAATTGCCCAGGTATGTCCTGTCCACAAAAAGCAGGACAAATCCAATCCGGCCAATTACCGCCCCATCAGCCTACTCTCAATCATCAGTAAAGTGATGGCAGGTGTTGTCAACAGTGCTATCAAGCGGCACTTACTCACCAATAACCTGCTCACCGATGCTCAGTTTGGGTTCTGCCAGGACCACTCGGCTCCAGAACTCATTATAACCTTGGTCCAAACATGGAAAAAGAGCTGAATTCCACAGGTGAGGTCAGAGTGACTGGCCTTGACATCAAGGCAGCATTTGACCGAGTGTAGCACCAAGGTGCCCAAGTAAAATTGAAGTCAATGGGAATCAGGGGGAAAACTCTCCAGTGGCTGGAGTCATACCTAGCACAAAGGAAGATGGTAGTCGTTGTTGGAGGCCAATCATCTCAGCCCCAGGACATTGCAGCAGGAGTTCCTCAGGGCAGTGTCCTAGGCCCAACCATCTTCAGCTGCTTCATCAATGACCTTCCCTCCATCATAAGGTCAGAAATGGGGATGTTCGCTGATGATTGCACAGTGTTCAATTCCATTTGCAATCCCTCAGATAATGAAGCAGTCCGCGCCCGCATGCAGCAAGACCTGGACAACATCCAGGCTTGGGCTGATAAGTGGCAAGGAACATTCACACCAGACAAGTGCCAGGCAATGACTATCTCCAACAAGAGATAATCTAACCATCTCCCCTTGACATTCAACGGCAATACCATCGACGAATCCCCCACAATCAACATCCTGGGGGTCACCATTGACCAGAAACTTAACTGGACCAGCCATACAAATACTGTAGCTACAAGACCAGGTCAGAGGCTGGGTATTCTGCAGCGAGTGACTCACCTCCTGACTCCCCAAAGCCATTCCACCATCGACAAGGCACAAGTCAGGAGTTTGATGGAATACTCTCCACTTGCCTGGATGAGTGCAACTCCGACAACACTCAAGAAGCTCAACTCCATCCAGGGCAAAGCAGCCCGCTTGATTGGCACCCCATCCACCACCCTAAACATTCACTCCCTTCACCACTGGCGCACTTTGGCTGCAGTGTGCACCATCCACAGGATGCACTGCAGCAACTCGCCAAGGCTTCTTCGACAGCACCACCCAAACCAGCAACCTCTACCACCTAGAAGGACAAGGGCAGCAGGCACATGGGAACAACACCACCTGCACGTTCCCCTCCAAGTCACACACCATCCTGACTTGGAAATATATCGCCGTTCCTTCATCGTCGCTGGGTCAAAATCCTGGAACTCCCTTCCTAACAGCACTGTGGGAGAACCGTCACCACACAGACTGCAGCAGTTCAAGAAGGCGGCTCACCACCACTTTCACAAGGGCAATTAGGGATGGGCAATAAATGCCGGCCTCGCCAGCGACGCCCACATCCCATGAACGAATAAAAAAAAAATTACTTTTTCCCCTTAACATTGGTGGGAATAAAAACTAAATCATACAATTTTATAGGAGGTGCAGGAACAGAGAGACCTGGGGGGGATGGCAGACACAAATCTTTGAAAATGACATGACAAGTTGATAAAACTGTTAAAAAAATATACAGGATCCTTGGCTTTAAAAATAGAGGCACATAGTACAAAAGCAAGGCAGTTACGCTAAACTTTTATAAATTACTGCTTAGGCTTCAGCTGGAGTATTGTGTCCAATTCTGGGCACCACACTTTAAGAAAGATGTCAAGGCCTTGGAGAGGGTGCAGAGGAGGTTTACCAGAACAATACCAGTGATGAGGGACCAGAGAAGCTGGGATTTTTCTCTTTAGAAGAGAGAAGGTTGAGGAAATTTAATTGAGGTGTTCAAAGTTATGAAGGGATTTGGTAGAGTAAACAAGGAGAAACTGTTTCCACGAGCAGGAGGGTCAGTAACCACAGGTCACAGATTTAAAGTATTTGGCAAAAGAACCAGAGGGGAGATGAGGAAACTTTTTTTTTTAAGCAGCGCGTTGTTATGATCTGGAAAGCAATGCCTGAAAGGGCGGTGGAAGCAGATTCAATAGTAACTTTCAAAAGGGAATTGGATATATACTTGAAAAGGAGACATCTGCATGGCTATGAGGAAAGAGCAGAGGAGTGGGGCGAATTGGATAGCTCTCTCAAAGAGCTGACATAGGCACGATGGGCTGAATGGCCTCCTTCTATGCTGCATGATTGGTTAATTTTGTATAATCATAGATTGATAAAAAATAAACCAGAAATACAGCAGAGAAAGAATTATTTTGGGTTTTTGAAGGGCAGAACCCTGAATAGGATTCCTAGTCCAGCTGTCCTCTCCTGTCTGTATATCATTGTGTTCATTACTGTCACGGGCACCAAGCTCGGAGAATTGCACAGTCGATTTTTGGTGCACAGTGTCAATATCGTAAAGGGGGAAGAGAGAAATGAGTCTTACAACATAAATTAAGACTAAGCGACTCTGCACTGTCAGACAGCAACACCTCTCATCAGTGAAAGGACATTTAATCTTCCTGATCGAAAAAAGAAAAAGTTGCTTCGGTTTCAGCTCATTTTGAAATCACGTGGAGATAAAAATCAAACTTTACAATTTTTCTTGCAGACTCGGATTAATTTTATCATCAGTGAAACAATCGCCACGTAAAGATGGAGCTATTTATCATTTTCATAGCAAAACAAAACCACCAAATCATGACATTATTTATTACCGCTATAGAATGACCTGCCATGACAACAAAAATGAATGCTGAATAACAACATGTCATAATGATCATCTCTTTTATTCTTCCTCCTTCAGTTCCAAAAATATCCTGCACACAAATAATGAACATTAATTTGATACATAACTCAGAGTGTGTGCACACACACACACCTATGTGTATTAATATGTCTGCTCTCCTTCCCCACCACTTATGTACCCCTCAAGCACTATTATATATTCTTCAATATGATGACAATTATGAATGGCCCCTTGTAAAACATTCATGGCCTGGACCAACAACTATTATTCCAACAGTATGCTTCATTCTGCCAATTTTTTTTATTGAATTTCTAAAGCCTAATAGATTTTACTGTATGCGAGTAGTAAAATATTAACCTACATCTGTTCTATCTGACCCACTGGGTGGTATTATTAACAGCATATATTTATGTAAATCTAAATACTGAAATGGAACTCAATTGCCCAGATAGAATAGAACAATTCTCATCTCAGATTGAGATCACTGCTCACAGATATCTAAACTCCTAATAGTTCACAAGTGAAATACTCTGAAAATTGTCAAATGCATTAGACCACTATCAGTTCCAGAGTTCTGCTCTTCTGAATCATAATTTGCACCTCAGTTTAAATTCAGTCCAAGCTAACAGAAGACATAATGTAAAGAACCTGAGGGTCTAGAAATTTGAGTGTGCCCAAAAACGGGGGCGTAAGGGGAACAGGGATCATGCCCTGCACCTGAGCGGTGCAAATAATATTGGGCCTCAGGCCTCATTATCATCAAACCAGAGGGCTGCAGATATCTAATGGGTGTCCCGAGGCAGCTCGCCGTAGAAGAGGCCTCGAATATTGGGCTGCTGCTTTGCCGGCCCTCAGGTAAGTCATTAAAGGAGATCGAAAGAGGAGGGCGACTGGGAGAGGGGCACCGATGTGGGATGGGGAGAGGTGAATCGGTGTGGAATCGGGAGAGTGGTAGCGGTGGTCGGGATCAGGAGGGAATGTAGTGGTGGCCGGAATCGGGAGGGAGGGTAGTGGTGGTGGTGATCGGGGAAGGTTGAAGTCGCTTTGGGAGTGGGGAGCAGTGACGCGTGTTGTTTGAATGTGGGGTTTGGGAGAAGCATTCCAGTTCTCCCGGTTCTGTATTTGCATAAGTTTTTTTTTTATTCGTTCACGGGATGTGGGCGTCGCTGGTGAGGCCGGCATTTATTGCCCATCCCTAATTGCCCTTGAGAAGGTGGTGGTGAGCCGCCTTCTTGAACCGCTGCAGTCCGTGTGGTGAAGGTTCTCCCACAGTGCTGTTAGGAAGGGAGTTCCAGGATTTTGACCCAGCGACAATGAAGGAACGGCGATATATTTCCAAGTCGGGATGGTGTGTGACTTGGAGGGGAACGTGCAGGTGGTGTTGTTCCCACGTGCCTGCTGCCCTTGCCCTTCTAGGTGGCAGAGGTCGCGGGTTTGGGAGGTGCTGTCGAAAAAGCCTTGGCGAGTTGCTGCAGTGCATCCTGTGGATGGTACACACTGCAGCCACAGTGCGCCGGTGGTGAAGGGAGTGAATGTTTAGGGTGGTGGACGGGGTGCCAATCAAGTGGGCTGCTTTGTCCTGGATGGTGTTGAGCTTCTTGAGTGTTGTTGGAGCTGCACTCATCCAGGAAAGTGGAGAGTATTCCATCACACTCCTGACTTGTGCCTTGTCGATGGTGGAATGGCTTTGGGGAGTCAGGAGGTGAGTCACTCGCCGCAGAATTCCCAGCCTCTGACCTGCTTTTGCAGCCACAGTATTTATGTGGCTGGTCCAGTTAAGTTTCTGGTATATGGTGACCCCCAGGATGTTGATGGTGGGGGATGCTCCACTTTTCCAGCTCCCACCCTAACCACGTCAAAGAGGCCATCCCCTATGGACAGGCCCTGCGAAAACACAGGATCTGCTCAGACGAGGAGGAACGCGTTGGACACCTACAGACGCTGAAAGACGCCCTCGTAAGAACGGGATATGACGCTCGACTCGTCGATCGACAGTTCCGACGGGCCACAGCGAAAAATCGCATAGACCTCCTCAGAAGACAAACACGGGACGCAACCAACAGAGTACCCTTCGTCGTCCAGTACTTCCCCGGAGCGGAGAAACTACGCCATGTTCTCCGGAGCCTTCAACATGTCATCGATGAGGACGAACACCTCGCTAAGGCCATCCCCACGCCTCCACTACTCGCCTTCAAACAGCCACCCAACCTCAAACAGACCATCGTTCGCAGCAAATTACCCAGCTTTCAGGAGAACAGCGTCCACGACACCACACAACCCTGCAACGGCAACCCCTGCAAGACATGCCAGATCATCGACACAGATACCACCATCACACGAGAGGACACCACCCACCAGGTGCATGGTTCATACTCCTGTGACTCGGCCAACGTTGTCTACCTCATACGTTGCAGGAAAGGATGCCCCGGAGCATGGTACATTGGCGAGACCATGCAGACACTGCGACAATGGATGAACGGACACCGCGCAACAACCGCCAGACAGGAGGGTTCCCTCCCAGTCGGGGAACACTTCAGCAGTCAAGGACATTCAGCCACCGATCTTCGGGTAAGCGTTCTCCAAGGCGGCCTTTGAGACACATGTCAACGCAAAATCGTCGAGCAGAAATTGATAGCCAAGTTCCGCACCCATGAGGATGGCCTCAACCGGGATCTTGGGTTCATGTCACGCTACACGTAACCCCACCAGCGGAAAAAAAAGTTATCTGTTTTTAATACAACTGGTCATTCTCTCTCTTTCCCTTCCTTCCGGATGTTTCTCTCTCTCTCTCTCTCTCTCTCTCTCTCTCTGTCTTTGGTTCTGGCCATTTGTATATTCTGTAGTCTTGTATCTAATGTCTCTCTGTCTGAACACTATTCAATTCCCACGATTGCCTTGATAACGGACTATATATGCGGTAACTTTCAAGGAATCCGACACTCACCTGACGAAGGGAAAAGCCTCCGAAAGCTTGTGATTTTCAAATAAAACTGTTGGACTATAACCTGGTGTTGTAAGATTCCTTACATTTGTACACCTCAGTCCATCACCGGCATCTCCACATCATATTTAAGAAGGAGCTAGATAGATTTCTAGACACAAAAGGCATCAAGGGGTATGGGGAGAGAGCGGGAATATGGTATTGAGATGGAGGATCAGCCATGATCATTAAAATGGCTCAAAGGGCCGAATGGCCTACTCCTGTTCCTATTTTCCATGTTTCTATGAAACTGCGCTGAACTGCCACTCATAAGCAACTAACTCAAACACAAATGTTGCGTGGACTTCTAGACGGCAACTTGCTTCAACGGAGACCTGCAAGAAGTGCAGCCGTCATTCCCGGGCTTCTCTGAGCGGAGAGAGCGGGGAAAGGATCTCTCTCTTCCCTCAACCATGCAGCTGGAAACATCATTGACAAACCGTGCAGTCAGAACCAGGAAGTGAAGCTTCCTTCACAAGCCACACAGACTAAGAACTGGGAAGTGTCAGGTAGATTAGTAAATTCTATATAAAATGAGTTGGAGAAAGTGAAATAGAGAGGGTAACATTAAAAGTCAGAGGGAAAAGAGACAGAGTGAATAAGTAGAAAAAAAATAACAATTTTAAATTTAATTTTTTTTTAATGTTCCCAACAACAATTAATATCAGGAGGAATGAGACTCCACATTTTTAGAAGTTAATTTTCAGGGCAAAAGAGGTTGTTTGGCAGTCATCAATACTTACCATGCCGTTAAAAATTAGATTAGACCGAAAAAACCCAATGTCCCTTTCTTATGCGGAGATTGGTTTGTTTCCAGTTGGGCCGACAGCAAGTTCACGCTGGTCTGTTCATTCTCTTTAACGCGAAGCTTTCAAGCGAGCAGGGCAAATAGTAGAGCAATATCTGGATTTCCACATTTGACTGCACATGTGCACTCTCTGGAACTTACTCTTCCATTTGCTCGGAAAAAACAGTGAGCCCGTCAGCTGTTATTTCATGAGCAATTTCCACGGAGGCCAATATGTTTCTTGTACCAAACTGCATTGCTTTATATTTGGCCACATTAAAATTCCATCTGCAATTATTTGGTCCATCCTTCTGATTGGTTTACATCCCTATGAAAGCTCTTGACCTTCCTTACAGTAATTGAGTGACCACCGTTTGATGTCATCAGCATAATAATAGTTGGAATTACCCTTCTCTTACGTTGCTTATGTATACTGTAAACAAAATAATAGGACGGGTTAAATCTCCTATTTGCCAAGTATCTTTTCAAATCCTAGGTTTGACTTGGAATCTGCAGGTTAGTTTTAGAAATGCATCAACTCAATCTGAATTCACAGCATTAGTGGCAGATGAGTCCGACATGTGAAGCAATTCGTTGAACTCTTCTTGGCAGCTTCTTTTATTCGTTCATGGGATGTGGGCGTCACTGGCGAGGCCAGCATTTATTGTCCATCCCTAATTTCCCTTGAGAAGGTGGTGGTGAGCCGCCTTCTTGAACCGCTGCAGTCCGTCTGATGAAGGTTCTCCCACAATGCAGTTAGGAAGGGAGTTCCAGGATTTTGACCCAGCGACGATGAAGGAACGGCGATATATTTCCAAGTCAGGATGGTGTGTGACTTGGAGGGGAACGTGCAGGTGGTGTTGTTCCCATGTACCTGCTGCTCTTGTCCTTCTAGGTGGTAGAGGTTTGGGAGCTGCTGTCGAAGAAGCCTTGGCAAGTTGCTGCAGTGCATCCTGTGGATGGTACACCTTGCACCGGTGGTGAAGGGAGTGAATGTTTCGGGTGTTAGATGAGGTACCAATCAAGTGGGCTGCTTTGTCCTGGATGGTGTCGAGCTTCTTGAGTGTTGTTGGAACTGCACTCATCCAAGCAAGTGGAGAGTATTCCATCACATTCCTGACTTGCGCCTTGCAGATGGTGGAAAGGCTTTGGGGAGTCAGGAGGTGAGTCACTAGCCACAGAATGCCCAGCCTCTGACCTGCTCTTGTAGCCACAGTATTTATATGGCTGATCCAATCAAGTTTCTGGTCAGTGGTGACCCCCAGGATGTTGATGGTGGGGGATTCGGCAATGGTAAAGCCGTTGAATGTCAAGGGGCGGTGGTGAGACTTTCTCGTGTTGGAGATGGTCATTGCCTGGCACTTGTCTGGCGCGAATGTTACTTGCCACTTATCAGCCCAAGCGTGGATGTTGTCCAGGTCTTGCTGCATGCGGGCTCGGACTGCTTCATTATCTGAGGGGTTGCGAAGGGAACTGAACATTGTGCTATCATCAGCGAACATCCCCATTTTTGACCTTATGATGGAGGGAAGGTCATTGATGAAGCAGCTGAAGATGTTTGGGCCAAGGACACTGCCCTGAGGAACTCCTGCAGCAATGTCCTGGGACTTAGATGATTGGCCTCCAAAAACCACTACCATCTTCCTTTGTGCTAGGTATGACTCCAGCCACTGGAGGGTTTTCCCCCTGATTCCCATTGACTTCAATTTTACTCGTGTGCCTCGGTCAAATGCTGCCTTGATGTCAAGGGCAGTCACTCTCACCTCACCTCTGAAATTCAGCTCTTTTGTCCATGTATGGACCATGGCTGTTATGAGTTCTGGAACCGAGTGGTCCTGGCGGAATCCAAACTAAGCATCGGTGAGCAGGTTATTGGTGAGTAAGTGCCTCTTGATAGCACTGTCGACGACACCTTCCATCACTTTGCTGATGATTGAGAGTAGACTGATGGGGCGGTAATTGGCCGGATTGGATTTGTCCTGCTTTTTGTGGACAGGACATACCTGGGCAATTTTCCACATTGTCGGGTAGATGCCAGTGTTGTAGCTGTACTGGAACAGTTTGGCTCGAGGCGCAGCTAGTTCTGGAGCACAAGTCTTCAGCACTACAGCCGGGATGTTGTCGGGGCCCATAGCCTTTGCTGTATCCAGTGCACTCAGCCATTTCTTGATAACACGCGGAGTGAATTGAATTGGCTGAAGACTGGCTTCTGTGATGGTGGGGATATCGGGAGGAGGCCGAGATGGATCATCCACTCGGCACTTCTGGCTGAAGATGGTTGCAAACGCTTCAGCCTTGTCTTTTGCCTTCACGTGCTGGACCCTGCCATCATTGAGGATGGGGATGTTTACAGAGCCTCCTCCTCTCGTTAGTTGTTTAATTGTCCACCACCATTCATGACTGGATGTGGCAGGACTGCAGAGCTTTGATCTGATCCATTGGTTGTGGAATCGCTTGGCTCTGTCTATAGCATGTTGCTTCCGCTGTTTAACATGCATGTAGTCCTGAGTTGTAGCTTCAACAGGTTGGCACCTCATTTTTAGGTACCCCTGGTGCTGCTCCTGGCATGGTCTTCTACACTCATCATTAAACCAGGATTGATCCCCTGGCTTGTTGGTAATGGTAGAGTGGGGAATATGCCAGGCCAATGAGGTTACAGATTGTGCTGGAATACCCATTCATGGATGCCCAGTTTTGAGCAGCTCGATCTATTCTGAATCTATCCCATTAAGCACAGTGGTAGTGCCACACAACACGTTGGATGGTATCCTCAGTGCGAAGACGGGAGTTCGTCTCCACAAGGACTGTGCGGTGGTCACTCCTACCAATACTGTCATGGACAGATGGATTTGCGACAGGTAGATTGGTGAGGTCGAGGTCAAATAAGTTTTTCCCTCATGTTGGTTCACTCACCACCTGTCGCAGGCCCAATCTGGCAGCTATGTCCTTCAGGACACGGCCAGCTCAGTCAGGAGTGGTGCTACCGAGCCACTCTTGGTGCTGGACATTGAAGTCCCCCACCCAGAGTACATTTTGTGCCCTTGCTACCCTCAGTGCTTCCTCCAAGTGGTGCTCAACATGGAGGAGGACTGATTCATCAGCTGAGGGAGGGCGGTAGGTGGTAATCAGCAGAAGGTTTCCTTGCCCATGTTTGACCTGATGCCATGAGATTTCATGGGGTCCAGAGTCAATATTGAGGACTCCCATGTCAACTCCCTCCTGATTGTATATCACTGTACCGCCAAATCTGGTCGGTCTGTCCTGCCGGTGGGACAGGACATACCCAGGGATGGTGATGGAAGAGTCTGGGACGTTGGCTGAAAGGTATGATTCTGTGAATATAGCTATGTCAGGCTGTTGCTTGACTAGTCTGTGGGACAGCTCTCCCAATTTTGGCACAAGTCCCCAGATGTTAGTGAGGAGGACTTTGCAGGGTCGACTGGGCTTGGTTTGCCTTTGTCGTGTCAGGTGCCTAGTGGTCCGTCCTGCTTTATTCTTATTATGACTTTTTTTAAGTGAGATTTTGCAACTGAGTGGCTTGCTCGGCCATTTCAGAGGGCAATTAAGAATCAACCACATTGCTGTGGGTCTGGAGTCACATTTTGGCCAGACCGGGTAAGGACGGCAGGTTTCCTTCCCTGGGTTTTTTCGACAATCCGGTAGTTTCGTGGCCACCATTGATACTAGTATTTTAGTTCCAGATTTTAAAAATTTAATTAATTGAATTTAAATTCCCCAGCTGCCGTGGCGGGATTTGAACACATGACTCCGGATTATTAGTCCAGGCCTCTGGATTACTTGTCCAGTAACATAACCACTATGCTACCGTACTACTCCTGGTTTCCATGTGTTGTAATAATTTCTTTTGGTTGAGGTACAAAAATTTCTTCTCCTCCATCTACAGATTCCATTCCTGATTTTAAACATTTTTTCCAATGCGAATATATATTTTTTCCCTAGTTCATTAATTGCATGTCCAATTCAACTCACTGCTATGTCTTTTAATAAATATAGTTACCAAAACCATATGTAATGCCGCCTATGCAGTTTGATTTATTTCTAACATTTCTTTGCAGTTTTCATGGATCAGTGTTGCCAACTGAAACCACTCAGCCCAGCCAAGATTATCCATCTTAACGAAATAAAAATCTTGAACTTTCCTCATCACTTCATAGAATCATAGAAGTTACAACATGGAAACAGGCCCTTCGGCCCAACATGTCCATGTCGCCCAGTTTATACCACTAAGCTAGTCCCAATTTCCTGCACTTGGCCCATATCCCTCTCTGCCCATCTTACCCATGTAACTGTCCAAATGCTTTTTAAAAGACAAAATTGTACCTGCCTCTACTACTGCCTCTGGCAGCTCGTTCCAGACACTCACCACCCTTTGAGTGAAAAAATTGCCCCTCTGGACTCTTTTGTATCTCTCCTCTCTCACCTTAAATCTATGCCCCCTCGTTATAGACTCCCCTACCTTTGGGAAAAGATTTTGACGATCTACCTTATCTATGCCCCTCATTATTTTATAGACTTCTATAAGATCACCCCTAAACCTCCTACTCTCCAGGGAAAAAAGTCTCAGTCTGTCTAACCTCTCCCTGTAAGTCAAACCATCAAGTCCCGGTAGCATCCTAGTAAATCTTTTCTGCACTCTTTCTAGTTTAATAATATCCTTTCTATAATAGGGTGACCAGAACTGTACACAGTACTCCAAGTGTGGCCTCACCAATGCCCTGTACAACTTCAACAAGACATCCCAACTCCTGCATTCAATGTTCTGACCAATGAAACCAAGCATGCTGAATGCCTTCTTCACCACCCTATCCACCTGTGACTCCACTTTCAAGGAGCTATGAACCTGTACTCCTAGATCTCTTTGTTCTATAACTCTCCCCAACGCCCTACCATTAACGGAGTAGGTCCTGGCCCGATTCGATCTACCAAAATGCATCACCTCACATTTATCTAAATTAAACTCCATCTGCCATTCATCGGCCCACTGGCCCAATTTATCAAGATCCCGTTGCAATCCTAGATAACCTTCTTCACTGTCCACAATGCCACCAATCTTGGTGTCATCTGCAAACTTACTAACCATGCCTCCTAAATTCTCATCCAAATCATTAATATAAATAACAAATAACAGCGGACCCAGCACCGATCCCTGAGGCACACCGCTGGACACAGGCATCCAGTTTGAAAAACAACCCTCTACAACCACCCTCTGTCTTCTGACGTCAAGCCAATTTTGTATCCAATTGGCTACCTCACCTTGGATCCCATGAGATTTAACCTTATGTAACAACCGACCATCATCCAACTGTCTCTTGAATAAATCTAAGATCTTTGCCATATGACCTCACGTAAAGAGAATTTCAAGTGTTCATTACTCTTCATCAAGAAATTCTTCCTGGCTTCTGTCTTGAATTGCCCTTTCACTACTTTTAGTTTATGTCCCCTTTTTCTAGTGTATCGGCTTACCTTGACGTAGTATTAGCTCTTCCCTCATACCTTGTAGTTGACCTTTTAGAATACAAAACCTGGGTGTTGGTTCTCGGTAGTGTTCAATCCCAAATCAGACTGGACTTAATCATGTCAGGGTCACTATTACTCAGATCAAATGGCCATGCATCACACAACAAACTACCATATTCCACACTTCTTATTCTGTATGGAAATTCAAGTTTCTTAAAGCACAGTATTTATTTCACAGTATTTTTAAATGTGTCAAGCTACTCCAGAAACCCCTCAACGTGGTATCATGATCTACCACAGATACCTCTCAGTATAGTATGTACCATGAACTACTTCAGTGACCCCTCACAGTACGGTATCATGAGCTACGACAGAGACTCCCCAACGTGGTATCATGAGCTACTCTAGTGACCCCTCAACATGGTATCACGAGCTGTGACAGAGACCCCTCAACGTGGTAGCATGAGATACTCCAGTGACCCCTCAATGCAGTATTGTGAGCTACTGGAGACCCCTCAGTGTGATATCATAAGCTACTAGAGAGACCCTCTCAGTGTGATATCATGAGCTACTCCAGTGACCCCCTCAACGTGGTATCATGAGCTACTTCAGTGATCCCTCAATGTGGTATCATGAGATACCCCAGTGATCTCTCAATGTTGTATCATGATGTTGACCGGAGGTCAGCGGTTATGGTTACTGGCTTCGTACGAAGAGGAGAAGAGTCAATTCTCTCTTAACTCTCAATTCGCTTTATTCACGCCGTTAGATCATATACATATAGCTTATATGTCTGGTTAGATATAGACATGCAGTTTACACCAGGTTATACAGTTTTATACCCAAACTAGGATCTAAACGCACACCCACTTGGTTTCTCTGACAGTCCCTGAGTGGTCACAGAATATAAAGGATAATACCCGAGAAGGAGAGCTGACGGTGGCCAGGCGTTCCGTTCTCTCTCTCTCTCTCTCTTGACGTCGTCGCCACGTCCCTGACGTAGGTTCTTCCACTTCCATGATGGTTGGTCTCCAGAGTCTTCGCTCTGGCTCCACGCCCCAGATTCTTCATTCTTATTCCGAATCTTATCTCTTCAAGCTGTGCTGTCTCTCTCCCTTTGGTTTCGGCTTGCTCGCCTTAGCCTGTGTCTTCTCCTCATTGGCTCTGTCCCAAGGACTTAGGTAGCATTACCTCATGACTCCTTTTCTAAATAAGGACTTGTGTCTTATCACATCTCCTTTGTCTTTCACAAAACTTAGCTAATTCAAACCGGTTCCAGCCAGCTCAGGCCAGCGACTGAAGTCAGGTTACTTCAGTTCAAAAGTTGCTCTTGCCTGTGTGTCAGCAGCTGATGTCTCAGGTTACTTTCTGCAGTCCCTGGCCAACAATGAGATACTCCAGTGACCTCACAATAGGAGTCACTGGTTGTAGGTAGCATTGTAAGTGATCCCTGAAATGTTGCATCTTTCATCATACAAATGAATGTGTGTACCCTCAACTGGACTGGCAGAGTAAATGCTGTTTTACATATTGTGGAAACGGCACCATTGTCAAAAATTTTAATTGAAAAATTATTTTAATTAACCTTACTTTAAATTTGAGTTAAACAGAAGTCTGTTAATTGAAAAGAAATCCCGTACCATAAATTTGATTTGATGTAATTACCTCACTCATTGCAAAGCGTTAAAGATATCTCCATCAAATTTAATGTGCCTTTTTAATAACTAGATATTAAAACACATATAACAGTTGAAAAAGTGCAGCTTTCTTAAAAATCTGAAATCATTTCAGCACAGTTTGTTTCTACATGATTTTCAACCTTAATATAAGGTGAGTCTCCACTTGCTTTTGGTCAAGGGCCAGAACTGCAAGCCATGACCTTCTTGAAGGCTGCTCATTGTCACCAGGATTATGATGAAGTGCAATGTTGGGTTCCACCCAATGCTGCACATCGACACTCAGCATTGCATGCAACCCCTCTTCAAAAAAAGACATTTTAAATCTGTAGCTGTCTTTTTTCCAAATGCTCCCAGTCACTGATTCTCTTCATTGATTCATTAGTCATCAAGTCATAAGAACATAAGAACATAAGAAATAGGAGCAGGAGTAGGCCAATCGGCCCCTCGAGCCTGCTCCGCCATTCAATAAGATCATGGCTGATCTGATCCTAACCTCAAATCGAAATTCATGTCCAATTTCCTGCCCGCTCCCTGTAACCCCTAATTCCCTTTACTTCCAGGAAACTGTCTATTTCTGATTTAAATTTATTTAATGATGTAGCTTCCACAGCTTCCTGGGGCTGCAAATTCCACAGACCTACTACCCTCTGAGTGAAGAAGTTTCTCCTCATCTCAGTTTTGAAAGGGCAGCCCCTTATTCTAAGATTATGCCCCCTAGTTCTAGTTTCACCCATCCTTGGGAACATCCTTACCGCATCCACCCGATCAAGCCCCTTCACAATCTTATATGTTTCAATAAGATCGCCTCTCGTTCTTCTGAACTCCAATGAGTAGAGTCCCAATCTACTCAACCTCTCCTCATACGTCCACCCCCTCATCCCCGGGATTAACCGAGTGAACCTTCTTTGTACTGCCTCGAGAGCAAGTCTGTCTTTTCTTAAGTACGGACACCAAAACTGTATGCAGTATTCCAGGTGCGGTCTCACCAATACCTTATATAACTGCAGCAATACCTCCCTGTTTTTATATTCTATCCCCCTAGCAATAAAAGTCAACATTCCGTTGGCCTTCTTGATCACCTGCTGCACCTGCATACTAACTTTTTGATTTTCTTGCACTAGGACCCCCAGATCCCTTTGAACTGCAGTACTTTCCAGTTTCTCGCCATTAAGATAATAACTTGCTCTCTGATTTTTCCTGCCAAAGTGCATAACCTCACATTTTCCATGTCCCTTTAACTGAAAGAAGTGCTTTTAGCTCATCACCTGTGAAAATTCACCGGCTCATCTCACAATAGAAAGGATGGTCATTGGTTGTAGCACATAATCAAAACAGCTGGTACAAAGCTTTGCTGAAGAAAGAAAGGAACATTTTTCAAGTTAAGTTCAACTCTGGCAGCCTGCTGTACCGCCATTCACATTTTATTGATTGAGAAGAATTGACTTCATCGGGTATTTTTGAACACTTTTCATTCTGGATCCTTGCTCAGAATGAAATGGACTGAGGTTGTCAAGTTTATTTCACATGGGACACCGAAAACTATTCAGGAGAAAGATCTTCAGTCCAGTCCATCAGCCCAAGTTGGAGTCAAACAGAAGTCGTAGAGGTGAAAGGGCATTGTTCACACAGTGTATAATACATGATTGAAAGAGAAACCAGATAGAACAACTTGCATTTATATAGCACCTTTAACATAGCAAAACGTTCCAAGGCGCTTCACAGGAGGGTTATCAAACAAAATTTGACACCGAGCCGCTTAACGAGATATTGGGACAGGTGACCAAAAGCTTGGTCAAAGAGGTAGGTTTTAAGGAGCATCTTAAAGGAGGAGAAAGAGAGGTAGAAAGGCGGAGAGGTTCAGGG
Organism: Heptranchias perlo; assembly: GCF_035084215.1. NCBI lineage: Eukaryota > Metazoa > Chordata > Chondrichthyes > Hexanchiformes > Hexanchidae > Heptranchias > Heptranchias perlo. The sequence continues at coordinate 17,835,987 of NC_090350.1, read as the reverse complement.
AGGGAATTCCAGAGATTAGGGCCCAGGCAGCTGAAGGCATGGCCTCCTGGTGGAGCAATCAAAATCAGGGATGCACAAGAAGCCAGAATTGGAGCAGCGCAAAGATCTCGGAGGGTTGTAGCTTGAAGCAATCCCCCATGCCTTATTATTTTTCCTGTAATCAAAAGTTTGTGCCAGATTGCTGGTCCTCAGAAAGTGTAACTTTAGGTTGAGCACTAAACTTCAGCTCAGCCAATGAGTAAAAAGTGGGGGCATGAAAAAATCTTTCAGGGAGTTCTTGGCAATGTTAGTTCTTGGAATAGGTCGCTCTGAACTCTCAGCTCATGCAGAGTGGAACATCCCTCCTGCTGCTGCAGTGTGAACACAGATCTTTGTTTACTTGATTAAAAATTCCGTAGAAGAAACTACGATGTGTAATACGATTGTGCCAACAAGCCGCATGGCGGGTCTCTGAAGTATGGTAAAATAACATCCAAGTCACTTCACCAGAAAAGCAGTGCCTCTTTAAGTGACTTCGCAGGATGTCACAGAGATAACTCATTATGGTTGAAGGGCTGTTAAATAACAAGAACTAAAATGTTCAATAAATCAAATACAGGGTAATGCACACAGCGTGATAACTGGTTAGCGAGGTCATTTGGATAATGTCACTGTTTTAAAAATGACTACTATTTTGTCTGTTTAAAACTACTGAACTATGCAACTGATGTTACATGTGGAATTGATTACACCAATCAATTCTGAAAGAACGGCACAGGGAATGGACAGCCAAGAGGCTCCTTTTGATTGCTGGAAGGTTATTGGATTGCTGTCCTTGCCAAATGGCATTATCGATGAAATGGCAGTGTCTACATGAATAAGTGTTTTACCAACTTGTTTCCATTTGTCTACAAAAACACAATATCAAGATGTAAATCATCTGAAATGCACCACTTGTACCTGATGATGTAACAAAGATGAAGTATAACTCTTTCTCTGCCCCACCCCTCAAGAAAATGCTAAGCAGTTCTTCATAAAAATAGTGCCTCTTTAGAGAGCTAATTCTGAATGTCATTTGCCCTGATATAACCAGATGGTTTATTTCCGATCACCACTTCCTGCTTTTTATCATCTACTTCAAAGACATATCTTTTCTTTTTTCATTCTCCCATTCCTTTCCAGACACATATTGCACTTCTATTGCCATCTTGACCAAGTGGCCATTTCTCCTGGTCTGAGTCTTAACATTGATCGTCAGTCGGCCATTTGACCGTATAGGGCCTCAAAGCCCACCCTGATCCCATCCTCACACAATATCTGCACGCAGACACTTTCTCAGAAACAAAGGAGTAGGAAGCCTGACTGAATTTTCCTCTGCCTTCCCCAAGGACACTGGGGTAAATTACAGCACCCTTACCACCACCCTGACTGAGATGAGCTGACTCAGCATACAAGATGGGTGCGACAAGAAGTAGCATATTCCCCTCTTCAATTTTCTTTAAGCTATTTCAATATAATTTCTATTAGCTTTGTTGTAAACAACATGCTAATTCTTGCTTGGGAAAGACATCATGGGGTAAATTTAAACCTCCAAGAACGGGTGGGTTGGGGACGGGTGGGCAGTGAAAATGCTAAGTTTTCGGAGCAGGACCGCATCCCGGCTCCAACACACCCACTTCTAAGTTCAACCCAGGCAGATTTGTCTACGTGCGGAGAGCGAACATCAGGAAGTCCCGCCCCCACTTAAAGCTGGTGGGCCCATACTTAAAAGGGCAATGTACCTCATTGAGATACTTTTTGTGTATTGGACTATTAAAACAAATTTAACCTTACGTGTTCGGGTTTCCCATCGCCTCGGAATTATCTCAGGTGAAAACAGGCGGGAAAGGCCAGATTCAGGAGGTGAGTGCCTTTATTGCGCTGCTTGTGGGCCCGGAGGAGCAGGGGTGCTTCAGCCAGCCCCAACAAGCTCATCTGGTTGACAGGACCCCCTCGATCGACCAATGCACCCCCCCATGATGGTGGACCTTCCCCATGCTGGACCCTCCCAATCCAGGATGCTTGCTGACCACCCCCCCCGATCCCCATCGACCCCCCCCCCCCCCCCCCCCCGACTGATCCCCGATTCTTGCTGACCCATCCAACCCACAATGTCGGCTGACCCCCCCGATGTCAGTCAGGTCCTCCCATCTCCACTCCACCCCCCGCCTTGACCAAGCCCCCCACCCTTGCATAGCCATTTTTTTCCAAGCCCGATGATCTTTCTCTCTCTCCCCTGCCACCCCCTCTCTGAAGTGCCCCCAGGTGCAAAACCTGCAAGTGCCATTGATGGGCCTTATTAAGGTCGTGATCTGCGCCCACTTACCTTCCGGGTTTCGCACCCGAAAATCTTCCCCTCCACCACCCCGCTCCTTTCCTGGCTGGAAGTTAAAATTTACCCCCATGTATTTTATGTGTCGGGTACGGTAGCATAGTGATTATGTTACTGGGCTAGTAATCCAGAGGCCTGGACTAAAATCCAGAGTCATGAGTTCAAATCCCGCCACGGCAGCTGGCGAATTTAAATTCAATTAATTAATTAAATTCAATTAATTAAAATAAAATCTGGAATTAAAATACTAGTATCAGTAATGATGGCCATGAAACTACCGGATTGTCGTAAAAACCCATCTGGTTCACTAATGTCCTTTAGGGAAGGAAACCTGCCGCCCTTACCCGGTCTGGCCTAAATGTGACTCCAGACCCACAGCAATGTGGTTGATTCTTAATTGCCCTCTGAAATGGCCTAGCAAGCCACTCAGTTGTAAAATCTCGCTACGAAAAGTCATAATAAGAATAAAACCGGACGGAATCGGACCACGAGGCACCGGACAAGACAACGGCAAAACACCAAGCCCAGTCGACCCTGCAAGGTCCTCCTGACTAACATCTGGGGACTTGTGCCAAAATTGGGAGAGCTGTCCCACAGACTAGTCAAGCAACAGCCTGACATAGCCATATTCACAGAATCATACCTTTCAGCCAACGTCCCAGACTCTTCCATCACCATTCCTGGGTATGTCTTGTCCCACCGGCAGGACAGACCCACCAGAGGTGGCGGTACAGTGATATACAGTCAGGAGGGAGTGGCCCTGGGAGTCCTCAACATTGAATCTGGACCTCATGAAATCTCATGGCATCAGGTCAAACATGGGCAAGGAAACCTCCTGCTGATTACCACCTACCGTCCTCCCTCAGCTGATGAATCAGTCCTCCTCCATGTTGAACACCACTTGGAGGAAGCACTGAGGGTAGCAAGGGCACAAAATGTACTCTGGGTGGGGGAGTTGATGTCCATCACCAAGAGTGGCTCGGTAGCACCACTACTGACCGAGCTGGCCGAGTCCTGAAGGACATAGCTGCTAGACTGGGCCTGCGGCAGGTGGTGAGCGAACCAACACGAGGGAAAAACTTACTTGACCTCGTCCTCACCAATCTACCTGTCGCAAGTGCATCTGTCCAAGACAGTATTGGTAGGAGTGACCACCGCACAGTCCTCGTGGAGATGAAATCCCGTCTTCGCACTGAGGACACCATCCAACGTGTTGTGTGGCACTACCACCGTGCTAAATGGGATAGATTCAGAACAGATCGAGCAGCTCAAAACTGGGCATCCATGAGGCGCTGTGGGCCATCAGCAGCAGCAGAATTGTATTCCAGCACAATCTGTAACCTCATGGCACGGCATATTCCTCACTCTACCATTACCAACAAGCCAGGGGATCAACCCTGGTTCAATGAGGAGTGTAGAAGAGCATGCCAGGAGCAGCACCAGGCGTACCGAAAAATGAGGTACCAACCTGGTGAAGCTACAACTCAGGACTACATGCATGCTAAACAGCGGAAGCAACATGCTATAGACAGAGCTAAGCGATTCCACAACCAACGGATCAGATCAAAGCTCTGCAGTCCTGCCACATCCAGTCGTGAATGGTGGTGGACAATTAAACAACGAACGGGAGGTGGAGGCTCTGCAAACATCCCCATTCTCAATGATGGCGGAGTCCAGCACGTGAGTGCAAAAGACAAGGCTGAAGCGTTTGCAACCATCTTCAGCCAGAAGTGCCGAGTGGATAATCCATCTCAGCCTCCTCCCGATATCCCCACCATCACGGAAGCCAGTCTTCGGCCAATTCGATTCACTCCACGTGATATCAAGAAATGGCTGAGTGCACTGGATACAGCAAAGGCTATGGGCCCTGACAACATCCCAGCTGTAGTGCTGAAGACTTGTGCTCCAGAACTAGCTGCGCCTCTCGCCAAGCTGTTCCAGTACAGCTACAACACTGGCATCCACCCGACAATGTGGAAAATTGCCCAGGTATGTCCTGTCCACAAAAAGCAGGACAAATCCAATCCGGCCAATTACCGCCCCATCAGTCTACTCTCAATCATCAGCAAAGTGATGGAAGGTGTCGTCGACAGTGCTATCAAGCGGCACTTACTCACCAATAACCTGCTCACCGATGCTCAGTTTGGGTTCCGCCAGGACCACTCGGCTCCAGACCTCATTACAGCCTTGGTCCAAACATGGACAAAAGAGCTGAATTCCAGAGGTGAGGTGAGAGTGACTGCCCTTGACATCAAGGCAGCATTTGACCCAGTGTGGCACCAAGGAGCCCTAGTAAAATTGAACTCAATGGGAATCAGGGGGAAAACTCTCCAGTGGCTGGAGTCATACCTAGCACAAAGGAAGATGGTAGTGGTTGTTGGAGGCCAATCATCTCAGCCCCAGGGCATTGCTGCAGGAGTTCCTCAGGGCAGTGTCCTAGGCCCAACCATCTTCAGCTGCTTCATCAATGACCTTCCCTCCATCATAAGGTCAGAAATGGGGATGTTCGCTGATGACTGCACAGTGTTCAGTTCCATTCGCAACCCCTCAGATAATGAAGCAGTCCGAGCCTGCATGCAGCAAGACCTGGACAACATCCAGGCTTGGGCTGATAAGTGGCAAGTAACATTCGCGCCAGATAAGTGCCAGGCAATGACCATCTCCAACAAGAGAGAATCTAACCACCTCCCCTTGACATTCAACGGCATTACCATTGCCGAATCCCCCACCATCAACATCCTGGGGGTCACCATTGACCAGAAACTTAACTGGACCAGCCACATAAATACTGTGGCTACAAGAGCAGGTCAGAGGCTGGGTATTCTGCGGCGAGTGACTCACCTCCTGACTCCCCAAAGCCTTTCCACCATCTACAAGGCACAAGTCAGGAGTGTGATGGAATACTCTCCACTTGCCTGGATGAGTGCAGCTCCATCAACACTCAAGAAGCTCGACACCATCCAAGATAAAGCAGCCCGCTTGATTGGCACCCCATCCACCACCCTAAACATTCACTCCCTTCACCACCGGCGCACTGTGGCTGCAGTGTGCACCATCCACAGGATGCACTGCAGCAACTCGCCAAGGCTTCTTCGACAGCACCTTCCAAACCCGCGACCTCTACCACCTAGAAGGACAAGGGCAGCAGGCGCATGGGAACAACACCACCTGCACATTCCCCTCCAAGTCACACACCATCCCGACTTGGAAATATATCGCCGTTCCTTCATTGTCGCTGGGTCAAAATCCTGGAACTCCCTTCCTAACAGCACTGTGGGAGAACCGTCACCACACGGACTGCAGCGGTTCAAGAAGGCGGCTCACCACCACCTTCTCGAGGGCAATTAGGGATGGGCAATAAATGCCGGCCTTGCCAGCGACGCCCACATCCCGTGAACGAATAAAAAAAAAAATAAGAATCCACACAGGTGATTGAGTTCTTCCAGAGCGACAGAAATATCCTGTGAGCAAAAGAAAATACACGGTGATGGAAGGAGAAACTGGAAAGATAAGTGTAAACAAAGGATGGGAAAAGTGCATGAAAAACAATTCTGCTTGATACCAGAAATCATATTGGAACTATGATTCATGAAGGTGCAAGAAAACATTACTTGAGATAAAAATCTGTGCTTCAAATGTCCTCAATAATAGAACAGATAAAGTTTGTACTGGAAGGTTTGGATCCATAAGATGATCGCAAATCTAAGTTGCAATGATAACAACTGATCCCTGAACATCCAACCTCTTTCTCCCTTTAACATTTAGTTAAGCCTCAAGGGTGAAAAAGGCCATTTTTATAGCTTATGTAAATGATTAGACAATGAAGGCATTTTGGGGCAGAAATTGCTTGCAAAATAACACCTTTGTTGGTGGCGACATGGAGGAGCAAGTTCCAGCGCTCGGACATGTGCAGTGAAACACGGAAATCTGGAACTTGCTCCTACTGGTTCGCCAGTGATATGACAGCTTTGAATTAAAGATATATCGCACGCTGCAATCTGAGAAATCATTGAAAAAGTGCAATATTGCTTACCTGCCCAGCTGGAAAGTAACTAATTATGCCACAGAACAGATACACTTGAAAATCCCAGGTCTAAACCATGTTTTAACAGCGCAGTAAGTCTTAATGACTGACAAACAAACAAAAATGAACTTTTAAAAATGTGGAGTCTCATTACTCTTTATTTTAATAGTTTCTGGTCATCAAAAAATGTTTTTTTTAAATTAAGAATTTTTTTTGTACTTTTCCCTTCTGTCTCTTTTATTTAATTCAATTATTACTCACCTCTTTTTTTCACTGTCTATAACTGATTTTACATTAATTTAAAATGTTGTACCTTTCACTTCCTGGTTTAATGATCCATGCCTGCAGAGACAGTGAATGCAGCTTGTCAACAATGCTGCGATCTGATAGTTCGGGAGGAGAGAGTGATCCTCTCGCTTCTCCCATGGGTCCTAGCTTCGCTTGAACTGACCCTGGGCTCTTCTCCACTTCCTATTTGAGGAAATGCTCGAAGAAAGTTAGTGGGTTAGTATAAATTTATGGAATGGCGAGCACTGTTGGTTCATCGCTCAGAGCAATTTCTGCCCCATTACTTTACTTACAAGGGCGAGAGAGGCATGAGGAAGGCAAAGAAATTTGCAGATCTCCTAAAATAAGTGCCTGCAGTGGGCTCTGATCTCAGCGCTCGCCTTCTCACGCACCCTCCAATAGTCATGTCTCAGGTGGGTCAAGGAGAAGACTACTCTTAGTTCTTACGAACTCAAAGCACCACTCGAGTACTCAGATATTATACAAGACGTCGCTACAGCTAAAGCATGAAAAGCTAGTTTCTGATCTGTCGTATGGCCCATATACTGAAATAACATTGGCGTTTCAAGACCATTCTACTACATGTAAAAAGGAAGAGATTAGCCAAAGTAAACGTGGGTCTCTTAGAGGCTGAGGCAGAAGAAATTATAATGGGGAATAAGGAAATGGCAGAGACGTTAAACAAATATTTTTTATCTGTCTTCACAGTAGAAGACACAAAAAAAAAATCAGAAATAGTGGGGAACCAAGGGGCTAATGAGAGTGAGGAATTTAAAGTAATTAATATTGGTAAAGAGAAAATACTGGAGAAATTAATGGGACTAAAAGCAACAAATCCCCTGGACCTGATGGCTTATATTCTAGGGTTTTAAAAGAGGTGGCTGCAGAGATAGTGGATGCATTGGTTTGGATCTTCCAGAATTCCCTACATTCTACAACAGTCCCTGATACTCAAGAAAGGAGGGAGAGAGAAAACAGGGAACTATAGGCCAGTTAGCTGGAATCTATTATTAAGGACGTGGTAACAGGGCACTTAGAAAATCATAACATGATTAGGCAGTGTCAACACGGTTTTATGAAAGGGAAATCGTGTTTGACAAATCTATTCGAGTTTTTTGAGGGTGTAACTAGCAGAGTAGATATATTAGCATGGATTGAGGATTGGTTAACGGACAGAAAACAGAAAGTAGGAATAAACAGCTCATTTTCGGGTTGGTACGTTGTAACTAGTGAGGTGACGCAAGGATAAGTACTTGGGCCTCAGTTATTTACAATATATATCAATGACTTAGATTCGGGGACAAAGTGTAATGTGCCCAAGTTTGCTGATGATAGAAAGCGAGAAAATAAGCTGTGAGGAGGACGCAAGGAGGCTGCAAAAGGATATAGACAGGTTAAGTGAGTGGGCGAGAAGGTGGCAGATGGAATATAATGTGGGGAAATGTGAAATTATCCACTTTGGTAGGAAGAACAAAAAAGCAGAATATTCTTTAAAAGGTGAGAGACTAAGAAATGTTGGTAGTCAGGGGTCTTTCAGTGATCTTGTACTTGAATCACAGAAAGTTAACATGTAGGAACAGCAAGCAATTAGGAAGGCAAATAATAAGTTGGCCTTTATTGCAAGGGGGTTGGAGTATAAGAGTAAGGAGGTCTTGCTGCAATTAGAAAGAGCTTTGGTGAGACCACACCTGGAGTACTGTGTACAGTTTTGGTCTCCTTACCGAAGGGAGGATATATTTGCCTTAGAGGGAGTGCAACAAAGGTTCACTAGATTAATTCCTTGGATGAGAGGGTTGTCCTATGAGGAGAGGTTGAATAGAATAGGCCTATATTCTGTGCAATTTAGAAGATTGAGGGGTGATCTCATTGAAATGTATAAAATTCTTAGAGGGCTGGACAGGGTAGATGCTAGGAGGATGTTTCCCCTGGCTGGAGAGTCTAAAACTCGAGGTCATAATGTCAAGATAAGGGGTCAGCCATTTAGGACCGAGATGAGGAAATATTTCTTAACTCAGAGGCTTGTGACTCTTTGGAATTCTCTACCCCAGAGGGCTGTGGATGCTCAGTTGTTGAGTGTATTCAAGGCTGAGATTGATGGATATTTGGACACTAAGGGAATCAAGGGATATGGGGATCTGGCGGGAAAGTGGAGTTGAGGTCGAAGATCAGCCAAGATCTTATTGAATACTGGAGCAGGCTCGAGAGACCATATGGCCTACTCCTGCTCCTATTTCTTATGTTCTTATCTATCATTTATCATTTTGTCAACTATTCTTAAATTACCAATTGTAAGCATGCCCTTTCATGACCGTACATGTTGGATTTGACACCAGATTAAATAGGTTGTATTTGGTATCATTGTCCAGTAAAATCTAAGGGACCCCAAACAGAACCTTTGCATGGGCCCCTGCAAGGCAAACGCCGCCCCCGTGTTCATATTCAGGGGCCACCCTAGTGCAAACTACAGCTCAGAATGTGGGCAAGCAGATCTATTGTGTAAAATAAACCAGTTACCACTTTCAAAACAAACTAATAACCAAATCTATTTACCAAACAGCTACCAGCCAGCAACAGGAAGCCAGCCAGTCATAAGATTTTTTCAAACTGCTTTCAGCTGCCATCTTCATTTTTGAGGATTGGTTCCCGTGCCTGTATTTTCAAGAAATCACTGCATCCATTTTGACTGTTGTTTTTAAACATAGACTTGCTTGCAGCTTATATTAAGATTGGTCATTGTCCTGTATTCGTATCTGAAATTGTCTTTTTACTTCTGTCTATGACTTCTTCTGTAAATAAATTTTACCAAGTACTTTTAACCTGTATGAGTTGGTCTAACAATGTGTTATCTTTTACCTGCTGATGTGACAGGACAATGTAGTGTGCATCCCACATATTCTCTGGTAAGAAATTGATCTCCAATTTGAGGTTAAGTGTTAAATCTCATTGCTTTAACTTGCAAACAGTAATGAATGAAAATGTAGATTTTGATTCATTAGAGATTCGGATAGTCGGGAAACAGTAGCCTATCTATCAACATGGGAAAAGATATTGGGAAAAGGCCTGAAAAGTAACAGGAACCTTAAACTGATTAAAGCACGAGTTAACAATTAATTTCTCTCTTCCCTATTCCATCAACAAACAGCCTCTGTATGACCACAATAAATGAATAGCAAAGAAAAATGTATAAAAAACCATTACTTACACATGCATGCTACCCAGCCTCAAAGAGCAAAGAGTTGAAAAAAGTTAGGAAAGAACATTTTCAAACTAACTCCTATATTGCAGTGTTAATGGCTGCTACATGGATCTGTAGCGACATTGTGAACAAACTATGCTATTTGTATTTGTGTCATTGAATTTATTGCAGGAGAAGGAACATCTGATTCAATGCAGCAAACATTGTCAAATAATAAATATCTTATGTTGTCACTAAAATGTGCAGGGGATAGAAAATGAAGTGAAAACACAATACAGTCTTTCTGGTTTTCTTGCCTCAATTGCTGAAAATACAGCAAAAGCACTGGTTTATTTTCAACCCAGAAAGCTTTTTTTTTGTAAGTTGAATACTCATCAACATTGTTTAATAGCACCTTTTCTGGCTGAAGTATCATAAATTAAGGATAAATTTTAATCACTTCTTCCATAATGAAAGTTCCTAACGCCTGTATTGTGATCGATATGTGACTTTATCAAAGGTGACAGAGACCATTATTATTGGCGCATTAGAACTGGCATTTTGTCAAACATTCTATTTCACAATGCTTCTGTCTTCCTTAGAGAATGCAATAGGAAATTGTTACTTTGTGCTACCCCATGTCTAGCCCCAGCCAATAGACCTAATTAACTTTTAGACACCTTTTAGATGTCTCCAACAGAGATGACGAAGGATATACGAGCACTGGTGGGACAGCACTCTCATTAGAACAAAGCTTTAGGATGTAGCCTTTATTGAGACTTAGCTCTCATTTACAAATCTAATAAATTAAGTCAGCCAAAATCAGTCTAACAACATCATTTGGGTTTCCAATGATGTTCTTGCAATGCAGCGCTTGAAGCATTCGCACCATTCTGCAGAGCAACTCGAGGCCCTTGAAAGGTGATCAAGATGCAAATTTTGATATTCATCACGGTTGCTTACTGCAGTGCAACTGCACGTTGCTGTATCTTATGCTGAAGAACTCAGGGACATGATGGATTAGGTTGGAATACTGTCTGGTCAACTTTGTGGCCTAAGTTCCAATCTAATCAATAAGGATGGGACTAACGTTGTCTCTTGCTGATACTTATAAGCGTGCCAAGTGAAATAAGTTTGGGTTGTTACTGATTCAGTTCTGAATGGGAGAAGGACTGAATTGTTACCTTTCCTCAAATAAGCCACAAGCGTGGCTAATGCGGGGAAATGTTAATGTTACCTAGTGTGTCAAGGGATGCCCTTTTAATGTTGGATCACATTAGATGCATGGACCTGGCTAATCAAAATTTTAATGAACAAGCAGCAAAGCTGAAAACCATAATTCCTTTTTTAATCAGAGTTAACATTCTATCTTTGACCATAAGGGTTAAATATCAACACAAAAAATGTGTTTTCAACATGACCTCACTGCTTTTCCATTAATTTCTCTTGTTCTGTCCATATTTGAATGCACAGATCTCCTGTAGCATTGCAATTTCATATGTTTGTATACATTCTGGTGCCTGGAGTGCAATGGTGACACTTAGCTGGTAAAATGGAGCTGTGTCTAACCAGGTCTGTCCCTTAAAGGCCATTACCCTTAAGTACTCCCTGTGGGAAAGTGATCTCAATTGGCAAATCCAGCTAAGCGTATCTGTTTGTAAACCCCAAGATCATTTAGCGGTCAAGTGTGGCTGCTTGTAAATTTCTACCTCCAGGTTACAAGAACCCAGTATGAGCTGGCTTACTTTCTTTATAAAAAAATGTTTTGTATCTGTAATAAAATGCTATGTCCAAGACCTCTTTATAGAACAGTATAATAGCAAATCACCCATGCTGTTGCTTACACTGTTATGTGGGGAGATAGGAGGGGTGGGGGTGAGGGTTGTTGGGGTACAGGAGCAGCGAACATCTCCAGTGAAAGGATTTGGAAAGAAGGTTCTAAGAGATCTGCTCAGAGATATGAACAGACAAACATATGAAAATGATGGACAGGAGAAGAACAGGTGGCCCACTGAACCTGTCCCATACATTTTTTTAATTGGCAGGATGTGGGCGTTGCTGGCAAGATCAGCAATTATCGTTCAACCCCAGTTGCCCTGAGAAGGTAGAGGTGGGTCTTCCCTTTTTTTTTGATACAACTGAGTGGCACTTCAGAGGGCAATTAAGAGTCAAATCACGTTTGTGTGGGACATATAGGCCAGACAGCAAAGACAGCAAGTTTCATTCCCTAAAGGACATTAGTGAATTAGTTTATTTTTTCTGACAATCTGACAGCTTCATGCTCATTTTTACTGATAGCAGATTTTTATTTCCAGATTTCTTTTTAAAACTGCATTCAAATTCTCAAACTACCATAGTGGGATTTGAACTCCCGTTCTCTGGATTATTAATCCAGACCTCTGGATTATTAGTCCAGTAACATAATCATTATCCCCAAAGCCACCACCCACATAATCCCCAGGGAGGGGCAAAAATAAAACAAATAAAAAACACTGGGCCAATTTTGCAAAAAGAAATGTGGGAAAATCTTCTCCGACTCCCAAAGTTGATCAAAATGAGTTCCAGGAGACAACAGTGACCATAAAGTACAACGCACAATACCTCACCTATCTTTTGCACACGTGATATCAGCTATTGTCATGAACTTATCCTGATCCCTTATGAATGCGAGCAGTGAATCCGCACTCACAGCACAAGCCAGCATCTTGTTCCAAAGGCCAATGACCCTCTGCAAAAAGATTCACCTCCTGACGTGGAGCTTAGTTATTTGCTTATGTTAATTATATGCATGCCTCCTGATTCTCCCCAACCTATCTAATTCAAATCTTTTATCCACAAGGACACAGTCTATTCCCTTCTTGATTGTAAAGACCTCAATCAAATCTCTTTTTGTGGCTATCCTATCAAGTCGACACTTGTCTCGGGTAGAAGGATCTAGCACTCGAAGTCTATTGTGGTAAATAAGGGTCTTTAAGCTCCATATCTAGTCACCCTCCTCTGAACCTTTTCTAGGGCATGGAAAGACCAAAACTGGACAAGGTATTCAAGATGAGGCCAAATCCAGCATTAAATTATCTTATACAAAGATAATTTAATGCTTTTTGTTTTATTTTGGATGATCCTAGCAATACATTCGAATATTCTATTTGCATTTGCTATAGCCTTGTTGCATTGGTTTGTGACCCTTTGCAGAATTGTGTACGATAACACCTCAGTCTTTTTCCCACTCAACATTCTTTAATTCAGCTCCCTGCATGATATATATGTTCGGCATTAGCCCTACTCATTTGCATTACATTACACTTATCTACATTAAATATTAGGTGTCAGACACTGGCCCATTCCCCCCATCTCGCCTAGATCCAATTGTAGTTGTTTTTCCTAACATTTACATAAATCATAAGACCATAAGAGATAGGAGCAGGAGTAGGCCATTCGGCCCCTCGAGCCTGCTCCGCCATTCAATGAAATTATGGCTGATCTGATTTTTACCTCAACTCCACTTTCCTGCCTTTTCCCCATATCCTTTGACTCCCTTGCTGATCAAAAATTTGTTTAACTCAGCCTTGAATGTATTCAATGACTCAGCCTCGAATGTATTCAATGACTCAGCCTCCACAGCTTTTTGGGGTAAAGAATTCAAAATATTCACGACCCTCTGGGAGAAGAAATTCCTCCTCATTTCCATCTTATTCTGAGACTATGCCCCCTGGTTTTAGACTCCCTCATGAGGGGTAACATCCTCTCAGCATCTACCCTATCGAGTAACTCAGAATCTTGTATGTTTCAATAAGATCTCCTCTCATTCTTCTAAACTCCAATGAGTATAGACCCACCCTGTTCAATCTTTCCTCATAAGACAACCCTTCCATATCCGCAATCAACCTAGTGAACCTTCTCTGAACTGCCTCCAATGCAAGTATGTCCTTCCTTAAATAAGGGCACCAGAACTGTACGCAGTACTCCAGGTGGACCACCCACGAGTTTACAGACAGTTCCCCCAATGCCTTCTTCCAGATCGTTAATAAAGGTATTGAAGAACAACTTTCCGAATACTGATCCCTGCGTGAGTCCCCTAGTAATCAGTCTCCACACAGAATCACTACCATTAATAACAATATTCAGTCTATGGGAATACAACCAATTGATTATCCAATGCAATATCTGTCCACCGATCCACATAACTTAGTCTTATAATGTAGCCAACTGTGTAGCACCTTGTCAAAATCCAAGTATACAATGTCAAAACATTCAACCTGGTTGATAAGACATGACCTTCTTTTCCGGAAGCCATGTTCAGAGTCTCTAATAACTCCTCTCTGCCCAGGTGGTCATACAGAGCATCCCCAATGATCTCTTCTACCAACATGCCTACAACTGAAGTCAAATTAATAGGCCTGTAATTTCCAGGTACTAACTTGTTGCTCTTTTTGAATATTGGCACATGAGCCAAATGAGCTGTTAAATATATAAGCAAGTGGCTCACTGAGCACAGCTCCTGTTTCTTTGAGCATCCTCAGGTGAATTCTATCAGGACCAGCAGCCCGATCTGTTTCGAGACCCCATACTCTTTCCAGGACTATATCCACATCTACTTTCACATTCACAATTTAAGAGTCAATTACACATTGCAGTAACGGTAACTGAGCATAGTCTACTGGAGTGAAGACTGATGTAAATTAGCCATTTAAAACCTTATCCTGGGAGTTCAATCTGCTGTGCGGAATACTTCAACAGCCCCATGCGTTCCTTAATAGCCCTGATTCCTTACATGGTTAAACAACGAATTTGCTATTGCTGCCGCAGTTATCCACAATCTTCTTCTCCAATGACCTTTTGGCTCCGCTGATAGCAGTTTTTGTTGCCTTCAGCTGAGCTCAATATCTATCCTTGTTCTCCTGAGAGGTATTTTCTTTCAGTCTCCAAAGGTACTTTTCGAGTCTGATTTGTCCTTGCATGCTACTAGTTTAGCCACATTGGATTTCTTTTACCATGTGCCCTTCTCTTGACCCTCGGGACCAAAATACCTTTGCAAGGTATTGCATTTCTTTTCTATGTTAGTAATATCCCTACCAATCCAATTGAAATCCTCTGCCATCTTTGTAAATCGAGCCCTCTTGAAATCTGGAACTAGTATTAAATTCTTTGCGACTCTGATTAAGTTGAATCTGTTAACATTATGGTCCTGAGGAGGGGTTTCAAGCCTGAAACGTCGACTGACTCCTGTTTTTCCACAGAATGCTGCCTGACCTGCTGACTATTTCCAGTTTTTAGTTACGTTATTACCTCAATCAACTGCATTTGTGTGTGAATTCTTCCCTGTCTTAACTCACTTCTTGCTTCGAATCCTTTCGCTGGTGGTGGATGGGCTCATTAAAGCAATGTTGTCCAATACATTGGCCACCGAAATGCATTTTTGATTAGTGAATAAAAAATGAGTGATAGGCACCGTCGCTGGGCATGCGATCTCAATACTTATATTCACACGACGTATGCTTGTGTATTTTAACCCTTTTTGTGAATTTGTTGGTAAAATGGTAAGATGAAAAGTAGAGTGTGCGAGTGTTCTTTGATCGTTGTGAGTGCTTTACTTCCTTGGTTACTGCTTATTGGTTACCTGCTAAAATGGTGTGTGACACGGGTGAAAATGCTGGACTTCAGCACGATGGAAACACCAGCACCATTATATGGAGAGGGAAGGTGTCATTGTGGTCAGCTCGACTAATCGGAATAACTGCTCCAGGTCAGCAGAAGAGAGAAGAGAGTGGGCCCAACCGACAACGAGCAACTCCATCAAGGCTCGCAGGGCAAAGGGAAAGCAGCATCCACCCGCGTTCTGGATGGAGAGCAGGGACAGGTCTAGTGTGTCTTGTTGTTCAAGTCAGCATTCTCAGCAATCACTCTGTGAAGTCAAAGTACCACTTGCAACCGCTGGACAAAACCAAGAAGCTGCACTAAAATGTGCTGCGTCTGAAAAATTCATGCCAGAATTCCAAACTTTGATGAAAGAGAAAGACTGCAAAGTTTCACACTGAATGGTGGGTGATGCTTGTTAAGTAAATACACACATGACGTACATTTACCTGTATTTTACCTGACACTCGGAGCGGGGCTACAAGCGGGAGCGGACCTGGGAGAGAGCGCAGGACTCGGAGCACTACTAAAGGCCCAGGCTCGAAGGCCTACCTACTCTCTCTCTCTCTCTCTCTCTCTGGGCCTACCTACAGGCTTCATCCCAGCAGAAAGGCAATCGGTGAGAAGCAAGGTGTGGCGTCATAGGACAGCAGGTGGGTGATTGGCTGGTGAGTATTACAGTTTTTTTTCTCTGAGTTAGGGAATTGGGTAAAATTGAATTAAAAGCTCAAAGCGTAGAACTACTGGTAGCTCATTAAAATTAAAAACCAAAAATAACTGTATTTAAGGCTTAATATGTTTTTGCTTGGTTTAAGTTAATCTAATAAATTAAGGCATGGCAGGGCAGCTCAGACCCGTGGAATGCACGACCTGTGCCATGTGGGAACTCCAGGACGCTTCCCGTGTCCTGGACAACCACATGTGCAGGAAGTGTCGTCAGCTGGTGGAGCTCGAGCTCCGGGTCTCAGACCGTGCTGGCGTCACTGCAGTGCATCTGTGAGGTGGAGAGTTTCATGGATAGCATATTTCAGGAGGTGGTCACCCTGCAGATTAAGAGAGTGCAGGCAGAGGGGGACTGGGTGACCGCCAGACAGACAAGAAGGACCAGGCAGGTAGTGCAGGAGTCCGCTGAGAGCATCTCACGCTTCAACCAGTATTCAGTACTGGGTACTGGTGGGGAAGAGGGTTCCTCTGGGGAGTGCAGCCAAAGCCAAAGCCAAGACCAGAGCACCATGGGTGACTCACTTGTACAAGGTGGGGGGGCAGGAGAAAGGTCGAGAGAGCAATCGTGATAGGGGATTCTATAGTTAGGGGAGCAGACAGGCATTTCTGCGGCTGCAAACGTGATTCCAGGATGGTATGTTGCCTCCCTGGTGCCAGGGTCATGGATGTCACTGAGAGGCTGCAGGACATTCTGAAGGGGGAGAGTGAACAGCCAGAGGTCGTGGTACATATCGGTATCAACAACATAGGTAAAAAGAGGGATGTGGTCCTGCAAGCAGAATATCAGGAGTTAGGAAATAAGTTAAAAAGCAGGATCTCCAGGGTAGTAATCTCAGGATTACTCCCAGTGCCACGTGCTTGTGAGTATAGGAATAGGAGAATAGATCAGATGAATGTGTGGCTGGAGGGTTGGTGCAGGAGGGAGGGATTTACATTCCTGAGGAATTGGGGCCGATTCTGGGGAAAGTGGGACCTGTATAAGCCGGACGGGTTGCACCTCAACAGATCTGGGACTAATATCCTCACAGGGGGGTTTGCTACTGCTGTTGGGGAGGGTTTAAACTAGAGTGGCAGGGGGATGGGAACCTGAGCGGGGTAAAGTTGAAAGCAGCAAGAGAGGGGAGGACCCATGGGAAATTTACAATACAAATAGTACAAATAGTTGTTCAAGAACAAGTGAAAGGGAAAAGCAAGGGGCAGCAGAAAGAGTGTACTTTGTGTACTGCAGATAAAGTGAAAACTAGAAGGTGCAAAGCGATTAACCCAGCATCAAAGCTGAAGGTCAGGCTAGGGTATGTGGCCCAACTAAGAGTTCTATATACAAACGCATGGAGTATAAGGAATAAATTAAATGAACTACAGGTTCAAATTCAAATTGGAGGGTATGACATGATAGCTATTACTGAGACAGGGCTGCAGGGTGCTCAGGATTGGAAACTAAATATACCAGGTTATAAGGTCTACACGAGAGATAGGGAAAATGGAAGAGGGGGAGGAGTAACCTCAGTGGTTAGAGGTGAAATCACTTCAATGATAAGAGAGGTGAAATCACTTCAATGACAAGAGGTAAGCAGCCAACAGAGACCTTATGGGTTGAATTGAGAAATAGGAAAGGATCTAAGACTACAGTGGGAGTTGTGAATAGGATCCCTGGCAGCAGCTGTGAAGTGTTAGATTGTATAAGTGCAGAGATTAGACAAGCATGTAACAAAGGCATAGTGGTCTTAATGGCGGACTTTAGCCTTCACATAGATTGGGAAAAGCAGACTAGCAATTGTTGGAAAGGTAGTGAATTTCTTGAGTGTGTCCGGGATAGTTTTTGAAAGCAGTATGTCCTAGAGGCAACAAGGGGGCAAGCCATACTAGATTTAGTAATGAGTAATGAACCAGATTTAGTTAACAGCTTAACTGTGCATGAACATCTATTCAATAGCGATCATAACATGATCGAGTTCAAGGTAGTGTTTGAAAGGGAAAAAAGTGAATCAGCTGCTGAGATTCTAGACTTGGATAAGGCCGATTTCAATGGGATGAGACAGAGACTGTCCACAGTAAACTGGGCAAATCTGTTAATGGGTAAAATGACTGATGATCTGTGGGAAATGTTCACTGAAACATTTAACGTGATACAGAACTGGTTTATACCCCTGAGGGGCAAGAACTCTACTTGCCAAAAAAAACAGCCATGGACAACTAAAGAGGTAAGGGACAGTATAAGACATAAGGAAAGGGCATACAAAAAGGCAAAAAATGGCACAGATCCTGGCAAATGGGAAAGATACAAAGATCAACAAAGGGTCACAAAACAGATAGTAAGAGCTACAAAAAGAGAGTATGAAAAGAAACTTGCAAGGGATATCAAAACCAATACAAAGAACTTTTATAGTTATATTAGGAAAAAGAGGGTGGTCAGGTGCAGTGTTGGCCCCTTAAAAACTGAAAGTGCGGATATTGTCATTGACAATGGGGAAATGGCGGACATGTTGAATAATTACTTTGCGTCAGTATTTACAGTAGAAAAAGAGGATAGCATGCCGGAAGTCCCAAGAAAACGAATATTGAATCGAGGACAGGGACTTAATTAAATTAACATAAGTAAAGCAACAGTAATGAAGAAAATAACAGCACTGAAGAGTGACTAGTCCCCAGGACCAGATGGTTTCCATCCCAGGATTTTAAAGGAAGTAGGTGAGCACGTTGCAGATGCCCTAACTATGATATATTTCCAAGTCACATATCATCCCGACTTGGAAATATATCGCCGTTCCTTCATCGTCGCTGGGTCAAAATCCTGGAACTCCCTTCCTAACAGCACTGTAGGAGAACCTTCACCATACAGACTGCAGCCGTTCAAGAAGGCGGCTCACCACCACCTTCTCAAGGGCAATTAGGGATGGGCAATAAACGCTGGCCTCGCCAATGATGCCCACATCAAGAACAAATTTTTAAAAATTATTCAGATTCAGGAACTGTCCCTCCAGATTGGAAAATTGCACATGTCACTTCGCTTTTTAAGAAAGGGGAAAATGCTGGAGTCTATGATTAAGGATAGGGTGACTGAACACCTCGAGAATATTCAGTTAATCAGAGAGAGCCAGCATGGATTTGTGAAAGGTAGGTCGTGCCTGACAAACCTGATTGAATTTTTTGAAGAGGTGACTAAAGTAGTGGACAGGGGAATGTCAATGGATGTTATTTATATGGACTTCCAGAAGCATTTGATAAAGTCCCTCATAAGAGACTGTTAGCTAAGATAGAAGTCCATGGAATCGAGGGAAAAGTATGGACTTGGTTAGGAAGCTGGCTGAACGAAAGGCGACAGAGTAGGGATAATGGGTAAGTACTCACATTGGCAGGATGTGACGAGTGAAGTCCCGCAGGGATCTGTCTTGGGGCCTCAATTATTCACAATATTTATGAACAACTTAGATGAAGGCATAGAAAGTCGCATATCTAAGTTTGTCGATGACACAAAGGTTGGTGGCATTGTTCGCAGTGTAGATGAAAACATAAAATTACAAAGGGATATTGACAGATTAGGTGAATGGGCAAAACTGTGGCAAATGGAATTCAATGTAGACAAATGTGAGGTCATCCACTTTGGACCAAAAAAGGATAGAACAGGGTACTTTCTGAATGGTAAAAAGTTAAAAACAGTGGATGTCCAAAGGACTTAGGGGTTCAGGTACATAGATCATTGAAGTGTCATGAACAGGTGCAGAAAATAATCAAGAAGGCTAATGGAATGCTGGCCTTTATATCGAGAGGTCTGGAGTACAAGGGGGCAGAAGTTATGCTGCAGCGAGACAAAACCCTGGTTAGACCGCACTTGGAGTACTGTGAGCAGTTCTGGGCACCGCACCTTCGGAAGAACATATTGGCCTTGGAGGGAGTGCAGCGTAGGTTTACTAGAATGATACCCGCACTTCAAGGGTTAAGTTACGAGCAGAGATTACACAAATTGGGGTTGTATTCTCTGGAGTTTCGAAGGTTAAGGGGTGATCTGATCGAAGTTTTTAAGATATTAAGGGGAACAGATAGGGTGGATGGAGAAAAACTATTTCCGCTGGTTGGGGATTCTAGGACTAGGGGGCACAGTCTAAAAATTAGAGCCAGACCTTTCAGGATTGAGATTAGAAAACATTTCTACACACAAAGGGTGGTAGAAGTTTGGAACTCTCTTCCGCAAACGGCAATTGATACCAGCTCAATTGCTAATTTTAAATCTGAGATAGATAACTTTTTGCCAACCAAAGATATAAGGGATATGGGCCAAAGGCAGGTATATGGACTTAGGTCACAGATCAGCCATGATCTTATCAAATGGCAGAGCGGGCTTGAGGGGCTGAATGGCCGACTCCTGTTCCTATGTATTGTGTGTAAGATGTTTTATACTAAAAATATTTTTATACTAAAATGATTAGTGCATGTTGCTGTAGCCACACCTGTGGCTAGTTACCGATTTCTACTGGACAACACTGCATTAAAGGCTCCCTCAGTATCGTTTTGCATGTTGTGTGCACTCACAAACCTGTCTAATAAAGCACAATGGCCAATTATCTAGCTGTGATAGAGCTCAAAAGTGAGTTATTCATTACTTCTCTTTGCAACCCAAAGAAGAACACAACAGAAGAGAGAGGCTGGAAAATACAGCCTCCTCCCATCAACTCTGCATGCCTTGGACACGACTGATGACCTTACTGAGGGAGATAAAAAGCCATTCCTGGCACAGATCCTTTCGAGGGCATCCCGGAGCCACCTCACTTCCTTTTCCCTGTACGGTAGCATGTAGATGGAGCACAAGATTCGGCAGCAGGATACACTTAGTATCAAGTGTGACCAAGGGATGCACCTGGCGAAGAAGAAAAAGGCCTCAACACACAAGAAACCTAAGAAAGTGGATATGGTTGCAAGGGATACTGGAGTTGGTGTTTCTCTAAAGGGCCACTGCCATTTATACTGTCGTATGCCTGGCCGTACAGCGATGGTGGCTGAAAGATTGTAGGGGTTCAGCGTACAATGTGTTGGGGTGTCAAGCCAGGGAAACCCGATCCAGAAATGTTTCTTCAGGGGGTTACAATATATAAAATGAAGTGGGTTTGAAGTAAGCTTTGCCTCGTGTTACAAGCACGTTGCTGCTCGAGGGATGGTGGCCTCTAACTGACCTCAAGATGTGCCTATTTATAGCAGTAAAACCATGTGGCTTTACAGGGACAGCTAAAGTAGCTCCCCACAGCTACAAAGCAATACACTGTGTCATGCTGCTGTCCTTATTGAAAAGTGCAGCTCTTGGCTTACTGTGAGCAATGCCATGGGTTATATGCTAGTTTTCAGTAAACTTCTAACGTTGCTTTTGTGACTTGATTTCTGCTGTACATTGACAATACTTGAGTACATTTACAGATATGTAACACTGCAACAAAGCTCCTAAGGGAAACCTGTTCACCCAAATTGCCATTTAATCCTACTCATTACAAAAGAAAGAAAAAAAAAACTTGCATTTATATAGCACCTTTCACGACCTTGGGACGTCCCAAAGCAGTTTACAGCCAATGAAGTACTTTTGAAGTGTAGTCACTGTTGTAATGTAGGAAAAGCGGTAGCCAATTTGTGCAAGCAAGGTCCCACAAGCAGCAATGAAATAAATGAACAGATCATCTGTTTTAGCTGTTAGTCGAGGGATAAATGTTCACCGGGGTGCTGGGAGAACTCTCCTGTTCTTTTATTTCCACCTGAGGGGGCAGATAGAGCCTTGGTTTATCAGAAAGACGACATCTCCGACAGTGCAGCATTCTCTCAGTACTTCGCTGGAGTTTCAAGCCTGGATTATGTGCTCAATTCTGTGGATTGGGACATGAACCCACAAGCTTCTGACTCAGAAATGAGAGTGTTACCACTGAGCCAAAGCTGACACCTTGGTTGGTGCTTTAGATTCGCACCGTCATTTCATCTCGGGGACCTGAATTTGGATCCTGCGCAGACTGATGGGATGAAAGGCTCCTCTCTTGCTTGCTATAAAGTTGCTGTGTGAAATGAAGCAGTCTAGGCTTAATTGATGGCAAGGGGAACGGGAATGTCAGGTTGGTACGGTAAAAGTGCTCTTTTGAGATTGGTGTCGAGACATATTGTTAGCGTAGAGCATAGGGAGGCTTTTACCCTGTATCTGTTCTGTTCTGCAGCTGACCTGAGAATGCCCAATACTGACACTGGGTGACTGGAGTAAGAAAATATTTCATTTCCCAAAACTGGCATTCCTTGCTCAGATGAGCATAAGATTGCATCAAAAAAGGGGAGGACTCATCTAACTAAAATAAAGCAGCGAGAATAAATAAAATAAAAAGTATATCATTCCTTACCCTTTGAGTTTGAAATAATGAGGTTTTGCTACGGTTGATTTCTAAATTTATCCAGCTCGACACAAAAGCTAGAGATTCTCATCATTATAAGGGAATGGACAGTGTGCAAATCAAAGAAAGAAGATAAAAGTAGGAGGATTTAGATCATTCCCACTAAACCGTATTAACATCATTGTATATTATATGAGGAGTATTATGAGAGTAATTAGCCTTTGAAATTATTTCTAATCTTGTAATTTTTGGGGCAAATTCAAAATAATAAAAAGCCCTTGGAATATATCACTCCACTGTTGATTAGTACTGATTTTGGAGTTCATCAGAATGCTGAGTACCTAAAAATGAGGGCAACAATACCAAAATCTGACCAAGTGACCAAGAAATGGCATTGCAATAAAAAGGCAGTTTGATTGATGTTTTATGATCCAGCGATGATAACACCCACGAACATCAAGTGTTTAATGAACGACTTAAAGCGATATATTTAACTTAAATACAAGTTAATCGTGATAAACTAACAGGAGAACTTGGGTCATTTCCACTGCACATTTTCACACATAGTATATTCATTTTTGTAGCTTGCAAGTCGAAGTACAGTATTGCTCCATTAGTCTAACCAGGTAGCCAACTAATTACTATAAACCACAGGAGCCATAATTCCAATATTCATTCTCGGTTGCAGATCAGTTGACTCTCTTTATCTTACAATGTAAAAGCAAATCAACCACAAAATCCTGTCTGAAAGTCTCATCAAAGTCAAAGATGCACCCAATGAATGAAATATGATTTTTAAGAAAAATGTAATTGATCTGCTGTAAATGTGTCATTATTTAATTACTACAGTCTATGTCCAGCTTGATGTAATGCTCTAAGATTCAGGTATACAAACATGGTTATGCTGGTGTACCGCAAAAAGAAAACAAGTCAAAATCGTTACCAGCAGTGAATAATGAAAGCTTTGAAAAACATATTTTTGTTCTACTTTTATCATGTAAAAAAATCGAATAGATCAAAACCAGCGCCCAGATATCACATGGAAGGCTGTCTGCCATTTGTCAGAAGTGCCTGCAGTTATAATCATTCTAGCTTGCACTGCCACTAATTACTTTTGCTCAGGCGATTTGTTCTTTTGACCTTGTCTAACTCAACTGAACTAGTGCCTTCCACCCCTCCGTCCCCCCAAATTGCATGTTCAGGGTCTTGTTAAATTCTAATTTGCTAAAGTGTAATTAAGCAAGAATTTCAGGACCCTCGGCATCATGAATGTTTCAAATACATCAAAAAGTCCACTGGAGTAAATTAGCCTTCCCATCAAAAGCACCAAGGATTTAAATTGTGGTAGTTATCCTGACAGAATCCAAGATGCTCCTGTCACCAAAAATTATATGTGAGGCTTCAAGTGAATCATACGCACATTAATAGACGATACAACTCTGCAGTAAGCTGTAACATGCTGCACTTTAAAGCAGTAATATTTCCAAGTCCCAGCTTTCAGGGGGTTTTAGTCGTAGCTAGAGAATCTCCTGCAGTGGCTTCTCTTCCTGTCCATGCACTGTTATCTCTGGAGTCCCCCAAGGATCTATCCTTGGCCCCGTCCTGTTTATTATTTAAGTGCTACATGCTACCCCTCAGTGACATCATCCGAAAACACATCAGGTTCCACATGTACACTGATGACACCCAGCTCTACCTCACGACCACCTCTCTCGACTCCTTCTCTGCCTCTGTGTTCTCAGACTGCTTGTCCAGCATCCAGTCCTGCATGAGCCGAAATTTCCTCCAATGAAACATTAGGAAGTCATCATCTTCGGTCCCCGCCATAAGCTTCATTCCCTAGCCACCAATTCCAATTCCCTCCCTGGCCATAGGTTCAGGCTGAACCAGTTTTTTTTAAAACTCATTCATGGGACATGGGCATTGCTGGCAAGGCCAGCATTTATTGCCCATCCCTAATTGCCCTTGAGAAGGGGGTGGTGAGCCACCTTCTTGAACCACTGCAGTCCATGTGGTGAAGGTTCTCCCACAGTGCTGTTAGGAAGGGAGTTCCAGGATTTTGACCCAGCGACGATGAAGGAACGGCTATATATTTCCAAGTCAGGATGGTGTGTGACTTGGAGGGGAATGTGCAGGTGGTGGTGTTCCCATGTGTCTGCTGCCCTTGTCCTTCTAGGTGATAGAGGTTGCGGGTTTGGGAGGTGCTATCGAAGAAGGCTTGGTGGGTTGCTGCAGTGCATCCTGTAGATGGTACACTCTGCAGCCATGGTGTGCCAATGGTGAAGGGAGTAAATGTTTAGGGTGGTGGATGGGGTGCCAATCAAGCGGGCTGCTTTGTCCTGGATGGTGCCAAGCTTCTTGAGTGTTGTTGGAGATGTACTTATCCAGGAAGTGGAGAGTATTCCATCACACTCCTGACTTGTGCCTTGTAGGTGGTGGAAAGGCTTTGGGGAGTCAGGAGGTGAGTCGCTCGCCGCAGAATACCCAGCCTCTGACCTGTTCTTGTAGCCACAGTATTTATATGGCTGGTCCAGTTAAGTTTCGGGTCAATGGTGACCCCCAGAATGTTGATGGTGGGGGATTCGGCGATGGTACTGCCATTGAATGTCATGGGGAGGTGGTTAGACTCTCTCTTGTTGGAGATGGTCATTGCCTGGCACGAATGTTACTAGTTCACAACCTCGGTGTCCTATTTGACCCATATCCTCTCCATCACCAAGACCACCTGTCCACTTCAACCTCCATAATATCATCCATTTCCATCCCTACCTCAGCCCATCTGCTGCTGAAACCCTCCTTCTGTGCTTTTGTTACCTCTCTACTTGACGATTCTAATGCTCGGCCTCCCACCATCCATAAATCAAATATCATACAAAACTCTGCTGCCAGTATCTTAACTCTCACCAAGTCCGATTCACTCATCACCCCTGTGCTCGCTGACCTACATTGGCTCCTGATCCAATAACGCCTCGATTTTCAAATTCTCATCCTTATGTTCAAATCCCTCCAGGGCCTCGCTTCTGCATATCTCTCTAACCTCTTCCATCCCTACAATCCTCCGAGAACTCTGCGTTCCTCCAACTCTGGCCTTTTGTGCATCCTCCACTTCCTTTGCCTCACCATTGGTGGCCGTGCATTCAGTTATCTCGGCCCTAAGCTATGGAAATCCCTCCCTCAGCCTCTCCTCCTTTTAGACCCTCCTTAAAACCTATCTCCTTGACCAAGCTTTTGGTCACCTGTCCTAATGTCTCCTCCTTTGGCTTGGTGTCAATTTTTGTCTGATGATGCTCTTGTGAAGCCCCTTGGGACATTTCTCTTCATTAAAGGAGCTATATAAATGCAAGTTGTTGCTGGTTTTTATTCCAGTACAAAAACTCTTACAGTAACACTGAATTTTCTGCCCAATTTTATCTGATGGGCTTCAACTAATTCAATTGAGATAGATTTTGAATGGAGAAAAAATTAGACCTTCAGATTCAGACGGTCCAAAGTTCCAAATATTGAGTATTAACATTTCAACAGGAAAGGTGGTAGAGGTTGCAGACAAATAACACTTTCTGGGCACCAAACATTTACCAGCGACTCTGTGCTGGAGCAGGAAGGGATGTATGGATGCACATCCTTGCTACACTGCGAGGGATTCACAATGTACAACTTCCGTAACACTGCATGGCATCAGGGATACACACTTCCCCTCTCCACCGTGAGGGCTTCCGAATATAAATCTCTCTGCTGCACTACAAGACTCATGGGGCTTCCCACCACCAGGAGCCACACTCAAGTCATATCTATCGCAATCTTTTCTGACTCACCATCCAAACCAAGGGATTAAACTCAAAATGGAATTTGTTTTTTTTTAAAAAGAAACTGCACCAATTTTCTTAGTGACTTATCATGTGCTTCATTGGTGTCTGTAAATAAGAAAAAGATTTCCCTAATATTGCTGCAAATGATAGCAGTAGACTTTAGAGTCACACCTGTCGGTTGCCGCACATCTTCAGAGACTGACCTTAGAGCCCGCACATAGGTGCCTCAAGCATCCTTCTTTTTAGGCGAGAACCCATGAAATCTGAGTCCCGTGGTCTCGAAGCCATGGGCAGCCTTCTCCTTGACTTCCATTGGGAAATCTCCACCCATTCCTCAGTTCCTCAACTATCTCACGTTTTTGTGATACTTCTGTTGCGACAACCTCAAGAACATTAATTCCTCCATGTTGATGTTTCTGCGCTCATGCACAGAGGAATGAAAAAGTAAATGACACAATGGTGAAATTGAGAAGCCTGTGGTAGAGGAACATGGGGCAAGATTTTTTGATGCAAGCATTCATGGATGGATTTGGCCTTCCCATTCATTCCCTCTTCATCATCATCAAAGTCTGTAAGGAAGAGGTTCCATCTCTCCTCCTCCTCATCGTCCTCTTTCTCTTCATCATTATTTGAGACAGATGTAAGATAGCATCAAATTAAATAATAAAAGTGCATTCATAGGCAAAGTTTTTTCACATTGATAATTTGATAATACTGAAGCAATGCTGTACAACTGTCACCAGTAACGGACAACTTAAAATGTCTTGTATATTAATTTGGATCATGCTTTATACCATCATAGGAGCAGGGACAGTTTATTTTGTTCATCTGGGTCAGACCATTCTTCAATGTCACTATCCAAAGCAGCTTGCAACACTACTCCTGATCTAAATCCAAATCTCTCTATTCCCTCTTCAATCAGGAATCGATCTAACTGCCTTTTTAATTTTTCAACTCAGTCAGCATTTACTGTATTGTACATTGTATATTGTATTATTTATTGTATTGGTTGATATTCTGTTCCATACTTTAAGTGAAGAGGTTATTCCTTAGGTTACGATTAAGTCAATCTCATAAGTTGTATGTCAAGTAAAGCTTCGTCTCCTTGATTCTGACCTTTCCCTCTACCTCAACCCACATTCAGAAGAACATTCCCAACAGCACCACAGTGGCATTTCAATTTGACAAACTGGTCACCTTTATGGCCTCTGTAAGAAAGGCTGCCAATTTAACTCCAGTTAATGGGCAGTTTTGTGCTCTGGGCTCAAGTCTTGTTGAAAATAGACTGGGACTACCCCACAATTGTTTCATTTAGGGCCAATTCGTCTGGGCCGCAGTAAAACCTAAATCTCAGAAGTGAAAAAACAAAGACGTAACCTACTATAACACCTCATCTGATCTCGATTAGAAGTCAGATTTATTATAGATTAATTGGCAATTACGTATCATCGAAAGGATTATCATAATTTTAAACGAGTCAAAGTTTTTAAGTTTTGAGGTTTTATTCTCTTTTTTCTGTTCGCCAGCATGATTGATATGCAAATAAATTGATGAATAGTACTTGCACATGTAAATCTTCTAACTCAGCCGAGAGGCAGATATAGCATCAGAAAGAAAGGATGGATCGTCCTCCGAAAGAAAAGGAATGAGTTTAAAGAGAATAATGGTGTTACAAAAAAATGTTTGGCAAACCTTTCTTGTTTGTTGATTAACACACATCACAACATAACATCAAATTATACTGGAACGCATCACCGTATCATGTAACTGTAATGCCACTGTGACAAAAATGATGTCTATTCTACTTCCCCGGAGAAAACCTTTGACAAACATTTTTCCTTGGAGAGAAATAAATGGTCAATTAGGATCTGAAAGGGGACATTTTTACGGACTAGTGGGACAGCGGGAGACCTATCTGCATCGCGGGAGATATCTGCAAAATATCAGGGTCTGGAATTTCCTGCGTATTTGCAGCCCAGAGACATGTGCAATCTAGGTCAAATACGTGGCCTAAGAGATCAAGAAATTTTGGCCTAAGTACAAAACCCAAATCTCCTCAATCTTTTACGATTGTCTATCGATCCCTTCACCTGAACGCATCTCTGCCCATAATAATGGCCTCGCCCCCAAGTTGCAGAGCCTTGTACGCAAGTTTCCTGAAAATGTGCTTGCTCAGAGGCTCTCTTCAAATTTTGACCAGATTTTCAGGGGCAGCAGGAAACAGTCATTTTTCTGTAATTTTATTGTAACGGGTGCGGGATTGGGCGCATTTTCAGATCTAACTTACAGGTTGCACCCATGGACGAAACTCCAGGCCCAGATTTTCCATGTCGCCAAGGGAAAACAAAAATAGGAAGAGAGAGAAAAAAAATGGAATAATCCTTATTTTTTGAGAGATAAGCCACTCCAGATCATAAAAACACTGTTGCTGATATTTTCGATTTCTTTAACAATTCATTGACGTTGAACTACTTCATTATAATTTCACTCTCTCTTCTTCCTATTTCTGCGCGCCACTTAGAAAAACACAATGGTGCAGATTTAATAAATCATTAACAAAATTGCAAGTGTTGACGAAACTGCTCAACTCAACATTTTTTTTTTCTAACACTTTAGATGTACTTTATTTTAAAATCTTGTATTACGTCTACAAAACTGGCTGCTTCAAAGCAAAATAAAAAATATGGAAAATGCATTTATTATCCAAAATGGCCTACTCCTGCTCCTATCTCATATGGTCTTATGGTCTTAAACTATCTAATACCACTTGTCAAATGTTGGAAAACAACTGTCATAGTTAGGAGCAGGATAACTAATTAAGAACTGGAGTGTTGTTTGAAAGTGATAAGGCGAACAGAGAGCTGGTTTCAATCACTGCTTCTCAAGAGCATACAGTATGATTTCAATTGAAGAAAAGGCTAGCAAACTCTCCCACTGGGTGCAATTGACCCTTTTGCTCTTGACTTTTATTTATATTTTCCCAATGAATTAACTTATCCCTCTCTGAATCTACGGCAAATAAAAAAAACATATTATTCTTCCTTATAACAATAGATGAAGATTAAAGTTAGACGTCCCCACTTAATGAAAACATAAAAAGGTTGGTCCAAGGAAAAGAACAAACTGACATTTTTCTAGTGCCTTTAATTTCCTCAAGCTGCCACAAAGTTCTTCATCAATAATAAATCACCTCTGAGGTGTAATCAAATGCAGCATCAGCCATTTTGCATGCAGCACAAACAACAAATTAAACAAACAATTGGTTAATTAGCTCCTTTTGATGGTAATGGATGAAGGAGGAATGACGATCAGATCAGCAGGACAGTCCGCCTCTGCTCTTTTTCAAACACTTATACAATGGGTTCTTTTATATCCACCTGAAAGGCAACACTTCCGACAATGTAGCATTGACTCAGTACTGCGCTGAAGTTATCAACCCACATTAAATGCTCAAGTCTCTGGAGTAAGGTTTGACCTCATAATTTTATGATTCAAAGGCAAGGATTCTGCCAATTGAGCCAAACTGACAAGTACTCATGTTTTGCAGTGTTTCTGAGCATGTACTTTTTCCATACAACTCATCCCCCCCCAATCATGTCCCCCCATTATTTGTGTAATACACCATTGCTCTGGCAAATGCCCTACTTGCAGGCTTTTGTTGATTATGTTGTAAAGCTAGATGTTAAGAAGAGTGTCAGAGTGGCACATTGCAACTTCTTTTATTTCTATTGCTATTTCTGTGTCTGAAATTGAGTTTGTAAATGCCTGAGGAGAAGAAAGCAACTCCCGAGAAGGGCGCCAAGAAAACCGTGAACAAAGCGCCAGCAAAGGGCGGCAAGAAGAGGAGAAAGTCGAGGAAAGAGAGTAACAAAGTGATGAAGCAGGTTCACCCAGACACCGGCATCTCCTCCAAAGCCACGAGCATCATGAACTCCTTTGTGAACAATATTTTCGAGTGCATTGCGAGTGAGGGTCCCCGCCTGGCCTATTACAACAGGCGCTGCACCATCAGCTCCCGGAGATCCAGGCCGCTGTGAACCTGCTGCTGCCCGGGGAGCTGGGCAAGCACATCATGTTGGAAGGGACAAGGGCAGTGACCAAGGACAACAGTTCCAAGTAAAACTCCACAACACCAGTTCCAAGTAAACCTCCGCCATGAACTGGAAAAACAATACACAAGCGATTTACGAACATACAAAATTGACGGGAGGAAAAGACCAGCTGATCCATCAAGCCTGCCCCACACCATGATGACCGGACCATCATGGCTAAAAACTTCTTCCGTCGCCCGACCTTAAACCTCCACCCCCCACCCCCGACATACACACCCGCAGCCATATAATGTCCTGGGAGAGGCAAAACAAACAGAAAAAAAAACAGGGCCAATAAGGGAAAAAATACTCTGTAAAATTCCTCTCTGGCCACCTTAGGTGATCGAAACCTGTCCAGGAGATCACATGGACCAAGTGCTATCTATAAAGACACTTACCTTCTATATGATGCGATCTCTGCCCCAATCAGGAACCGGCCCAGCTCCCTCTTGAAGGCCTGCAGAGAGTCAGCACCCACCACACCAGTCGGCAATGTATCCCAGAGGCTCACAATTCCCCGGGAAAAGAAAAACCAGTCTAACGTCCAGTCTATTCCTACTCTTCCATAGTTTAAACTCGTGTCCCCTGGTTGTTCTCCTTCCCACTGGGGAATGTGTTACTTCTCCACCTGGTGCCAAAACCAGGCGATTCAGATCAGATCAATGACTCATACCCAAAGTTGCAATCTACCACTGCATCGCACAGTGACTGCTAGCTCAATCAGTTGCTCGGCATGGCTTCCTAACTCCTGCTGCTATTTTCTCAGTAGGTCTTCCATCTTTCTCTGGTAATTGATTCTGTATCTCTGTTTTACTTCTGTTTTTATTTTAATTGTGCATCCTCTTTTTTGCCTTGCTTATTTGATGGCTGATGTGCTTTAATTTCACAATAGTGATAGGGTTGTTAAATTTGCAATTCCACTGTTAACTGAACATAAACAGGAAGTGAATAATGCTTTCTCTTTTATATCATTTTTCATGGCTTTTTAAAAAAAAATGGCTCGTTGAAGCTATCTTGGTCCCCAGGTGTAGCATTTTGCTGTCTTTCTACAGGCTGACCCCAGTTCCCAGTCACGCTCTGAACTGAGACAGTCTCATCAGTTCATATTGTGAACTGTGCCTAATCTGAAGATGGTGGGGGAGACACCAGGCCAGCTGCATTACGCTTTTATCTGTAAAGCTTGTAGTTGCAGACAAGATCACAAACAAATTTGGTCAAGTGTCTCGAGCTTTTTTTAAACCAGTGTCGATGTCCCGCTGAATCTGAGCAGATTCCAGGTACAGACTATAACTGGTCATCAGTGATTTAAAGGCAGCAGATTGAAAACTGTCCATTGTTCTTTGAAACTGAATACTTTTTTTGTTTCTTGCTTTATCCATTAGCAGAAAGACTGCAGTAAATGCAGGAGCCCAAAATCATAAGACAATCCGCAAACAAGCATTTAAATATCAACAGACTTATTTCTTCAAATATTCCCTGGAAACTAGGAACTGCACTTAGCAGGTCACTTTGACTCCCATTTTTGCTTCAATAAAAGTGGTTTTGAATATGTCGAGACACAAGTAACAGTGTAACTCAGGGGTCAGGCCCATGATCTGACTATGGACAGCATTAAAGCTAAGAGGCGTGAGAGTCTCCAGGACCCAAAAAGTTCAGCTTATGTGAAGAGGAGATTGATACTGGAGCATTCTAGGGTGGCTTGAGGGCATCAGTGAGGCAGTGCAAGAAGCTTAAATCTCAAACTAGTTTAGTCAGCAAATGCTGACAAGCAGAGACAACACAGGATATTGGATTAAGTTCAAAACACTGACAGTTTATTCACATGTCTTTCTTTAAGTTCTGTAATTTTCATTGGATTAAAATATCACATTAGTCAAATGCAAATATAAATCATTTCCCTCACTGCAACTCGAAAACAGAGGAAATTAAGCATTTTTCTGACTGGATTGAAGATGTCGTAGTCCATAAATTCTGCTTTCATTTTTAAGTCCTCAATCGTTTAATTAAATTTGCAGCCATCCAGAATTGTCATCCTATTAACACAAATGCAAAAAGCACTCAGCTGTAAGAATTTGCATTTATATAGCGCCTTTTACGTCATAAAATGTCCCAAGGTGCATCACAGGAGCATAATCAGACAAAAATTTATAACCAAGTCAAAGAAGGAGATTGAGGACAGATGACCAAATGCTTGGTCAAACAGGCAGGTTTTTTAAGGAGGATCTAAAGGAGAGAGAGGTGAAGAGGTGGAGAGGTTTAGGGAGAGAATTCCAGAGCTTCGGGCCTAGATAGCTGAAGGCACGGCCATCAATAGTGGGGTGAAGGAAGTCGGGCATGCTCAAGAGGAAGGTTATGCTTCATGTGCATTTCATAAGTCACGGAGACTCGACAGTCAGGAGGATATATCCAAGTGGTCAAGTTTTATTCTTTTTTTCAGTACCCTTTTATGACAGGGGAGGTGAATGAGAATTTTTGTGAAAACTTTCACATGGCCATTTTTGAGTTATTTTTAAAACTTAAAACCACCAGAAATGTTTGGTAGAAAATACAGTTTCTCCTGTATTGGTAATATCAGCGACATTTTGATATCAATGTATTCTAAGCTCATTCAGCTGGAGTGTTTACATAAATGGGGAGGAGGCACTGCAGCTAAACACAAGAGGTTGGGGGTGAAACCATTTCCATTGACTGGGTTTTGAAAAACTAGAGAAATGTTGATTCATTCTTTCTGGGTGTTTTTTTTTTCAAAGAGACTATTTGAACCATAGAATCAGACAGCACAGAAGGAGGCCTTTCAGCCCATCGTGCTGTGCTGGCTGTTTGAAAGAGCTATTCAACTAGCCCCACTCCCCTGCTCTTTCCCTATAGCCCTGCAAATTTTTCCTTTTCAAGTATATGTCCAATTCCCCTTTTGAAAGTCACGACTGAATCTGCTTCCATCGTCCTTCCAGGCGGTGCATTCCAAATCATAACAACTCGCTGCTTAAAAAAAATTCTCCTCATCTCCTCACGATTCTTTTGTCACTTACCTTAAATCTGTGTCCTCTGGTTATCGACCTTCCTGCCAGCGGAAAGAGTTTCTCCCTATCTGCTCGATCAAAACCCCTCATAATTTTGCACACCTCCATTAAATCTCCCTTTAACCTACTCTGCTCTAAGGAGAACAATCGCACTTTCTCTAGTCTCCCCAGCTCATCTAAAACTTTGCTGCCTCCAAATCTCATCCCCGGTACCATTCTAATAAATCTCCTCTGCGCCCTCTCCAAGGCTCTGGTGTTGGTACAAACGGAAGACAACAATGATTTATTAATGGATAGAAATTACTGTTAAATGTAAATCAGGTTTTGGCCGCTTATGTGGCAACTGAATCAAAATTTAGTAAACAAAGGCACAATACCATGTGCAATAACCTGATTGACAGCAGTGAGAGTGCAATTCACAGGGAAGTCTTCCTCCAGCCTTCAGTCTCTATGGGGCTCAAATTAACCTCTGTGCTGATTGGGAACTCAGTAGAATGGAAGGAGGGCTGACGAAAACCTTCACCATTTAATGCACTCCATGTGTCACACCACATATCGATTTAGATCTTCAATTTGGTTCAAAACACCTACCCCCTCCAGCTCCAAGAAGTTCTGTCCTGTTCATCGTCCATCACATTGTTATTGTGTGGGAACTGTGTGCCTCCAGACACTACTCCCAGTAACAACTTAACACCATGTGTGGTGTGTGATAACAAAATTAGTTTCAATTCACAGGCAGCCTTCATAGTGATATTGCTAAAAGTTAAAGGACCAGCTCTCTGATGTGGAAATACAGATACTGGGAGGAAACAGACTGAGGCTTACCTACGTGATCAAAAAAGCCTTCCAACACTCACTGTCAAGGCTCATACATGAATAATAGCAACCTGGACGAGATGCTGGAGGTATCAGCAAGAAGTCAGCATCTTCAGGACGGGAGAAAACAAAATTAGAAGAATTTTTAAAAAAATCAAACACCACAGTGACGAGAGGCTGAATTGAACAATTCCTCCTCAAATGGAGTGACTCTTGGTAATTCCTGGACTGATATCTGTGTCCATTCAGTGATATGGTTTGTTGATTGGATATGCTGCTCATGAAAGAGAATTAGACGTGAATATTCTCTCTCTTTTTCCATGCAAGGAGTGAGCAGTAACTTGTTCAAGGTTTAGGTGGGTCACTCTCTACAAATGTACCAACACTGGGGCCAATTCTTGGCAGAGAAGAAAACTGAATCTTAAATTCCAGGTGCAAAATTCAGTCTATATTTTCTGCCCTTTCAAGGAACATCCTGTCTGCTGGTTCTGATTTTATGTCCTGTTTTTTAAACCTTATTTTCAGGAAGTGCTTTGACCTCAAGATTTATGACAGTACTAATAATTTACAGCAATAACCCAGGTTTATGGACCACTAGAAGTACTGCTGGTTTGCTTTATTTTATGGTTGTTTTTCCATCCACTGCCGCTCGAAAACAAAACAAAAGCAGGGCAGTCTGTCATGAAATGATTCCATTACAAATTCTGATCAGTTCCTCAAACAAAGGTTACTAGTCAATGTTTGTTTTCTTTTTGAAGAAATAAATGCAAGTTTACGCTTTTAATAAGCATGAAACTATACAGAAACATTCTGAGGCATGCCTAGATTTTGTTTAGGAAATTCCACTCGCCCCCGAGTCAGGGAAAATATATTGGTTTTGTGGGACGTGTTTCCTTGACCCTTTGATAATGTGGCAGTGTGATTACTCAACCCCTCCCTTAATTGAAAGGGGACCTCCTTTTTTCGTTTTTTTTTCCTCTCACCAATTTTCCCCTCTCTTCCAAAGCTGTTGACTCCTTGCTGGATATATTTACATGGATGCCAGGTTCATCAACTAACTCAGTGCAAACTGGCGATCGAACTGGACTAGCTTGGTCTGTATAGCTCAGCTGCTAACTAGATAACCTCACTGAGCCCTCAGGGAGCCACAGCATCCTTTTATATTGACACAATCTGCACTGCCCGTATCTGTTGCCATTTTTCTTCTCTTTAAGTAGATCTGAAGAGCCCTGGCCAGTCCCACAGTCAGCCCCAGACTCTGCAATATGCATGGTTGACCTGCTGCCCAGCAACATGCAAACTCATGAAGTTCTCACCATTTGCAGTGAGAAGATGCACCCTGACCCCCTCCCTCCACAAACATAGTGGCAAATACCTATGGGCTATGTGCCTCTCTGCTCGAGTAATACACTGGCTAGAACTGGAAAAGAAGCAAAGCTTGTGGGCCCCCTTCCTTGTAGTCCACTCAACTCTCCCACCCCAATACAGGAAAGTCAAGAGTAACAAAAATCACTTGCCCCCACTCCAAACATCACAACATGTTCTAAGCCACCTCTCTACTACATGTGTTTAATTTTTGGTCTTCACTGTTCCTACCTTCACATTGTCTAGCCGACAACCAAATGCCGTGAAGTGATCTTGGGACTGACCACACTATCTAGCTGTACATACTATCTATATCTTTGTGGTCTTAATCTTAACAGGAATTAATGGGCATTACATGGCTACTGTACAGTACAGGCAGCCACCTGCGCCCTTGCCTCAGCCCATCTGCTGAAACCCTCATCCATGCCTTTATCACCTCCAGACTCAATGCTCCCCTGGCCAGCCTCCCATCATCCGCTCCCCATAAACTTCAGCTCATCTAAAACTTTGATGCTTATATCCCATCCCGCTCACTCATCACCCTGCGCTCATGATCCACATTGGCTCTCAGTCCCAACGCCTCAAGTTTAAAATACTCACCTTTGTGTTTATATCCCTTCGTGGTCTCACCCTTCCTCATCTCTGTAACCTCCTCCAGCCCTGTAATCCTCTAAGAACTCTGCATTCCTCCAACTCTAGCCTCTTGTGCGTCCCCCTGTACCTTTGTTCCATCACTGGCAATCGTACTTTCAGTCATCTGGGCCCTACACTCTGAAACTCCATCCCTAAACTTCTCCACCTTCCTCACCTCCTTGAAGACCTTCCTTAAAACCCATCTGTTGGACCAAGTTTTTATTTACCCCTCCTAATATCTGTTTCTTTGGCTCGGCGTCCTTTTTTGTCTGATTATACTTCTGTCAAACATCTTGTGACGTCTTCTACTTTAAAGGCATTATGTAAATGCAAGCTGTTGTTGTCGTTCTAGTAAAAAGTGTAACAGTAATTTCCTGACAAGCATAAGCTGAGGAAGAAGAGAGTAAAACTATGCACTCTCCAAATCGCTGGGCAATGACACTGAATTGCCACTGACAAATATCTTCATGCATAGGTTAATTCAGGGCTTATGTAAATTATTATTCATCAAAAAATTCATCGTGTAAACACCTAACTATTCCTTTCATGTGGGCTACGAAACGCGGGGTCACACAAGAGACAGACAGATCGTTTGGCCCGTAATGTAAAAGTTTACTGCTATCACAAATGCGGGGCTTTGTTCTTGTGCAAACTTGAAGTTTTTGTATTTGTTAGTTGATTTTCATCAAACTAGAAGTGTCTTTTGGAAATGATGACATGCATTATGTTTCAACAATATGGATCCAGTACATTATAAGGTCTAACAGCTTTTCATGTTGCCAGACATTTTGCAAGTAGAGCTAGATGTCTTCTCACAGAGAGAAAGTTATTCCCCTCCTGCTCAGGGCAACCATTGGTGAGGGGCTGAGAGCAGGGAAACCAGGGGGAACAAGAAATTAAATTGTTTACACCTTCAAAGAACAAAAAAATATATAAAGATAGGATGTGGCAATAGTCTGTTGGATACCAAAATTATTTAAAAATAGTTTCCCCCAACAGCAAAGGGTTGTGATATGTGCATCAGGAACTGGGTTTTTGCTATTCAATACCCTCCTGTTACATGTCCAATTACACTACTAAATGAATGCTACATATCATTAAACAGCTGTATAGCTCTTAACAGCTCGGAGCTATACAGCACTGATGTTCCAATATACTCAGCTACGAACAGCAGGAGAACCCTCTCAATGTAGATAATAATTGAGCACTTCTCAAGGAACCAACAATAAAGGCAGACAGCGGACGACATGGTTCTGGGAAACTGTGCACACCCTGCCTTTACAAAGGAGTAATCCCACAAACCCTCCTCTGAGGTTAATCCTCTCTCTTCATTTCACTCTTCTTTATTCCTTTCCTATGCCCAAAAGTAAAACTATAAATTGCAATACAGGATCGGGTTAGAATGCATCAGCTGTTTATTTATAGTCTTTGAAAAGGTGCCACCTAATAGGTACATGTCTGATTTAGTAAAAGCCGTCAAAGCTGTTGCTGCTTTACAGTGGAGACTTGAATTGAACTGAAATGCTCTTAACCAGTCTTGACTCAGGACTTGATGTATTAGTCTTTCTTATCTCGGTTCTTTTAAAACACTTTTGGAGATTTGTCCTTCGCTCTACGTAGCTGTAGTTTTTGTGTTTTATTTGCATTCGTGTGTAAGCTTTTTGTCAAGGTAAAAAAAAGAAAGTGGCAAAGGATTCACCGAGTCCAAATCGACCACCTACAGGGAAAAATCAGATAGTGTTTGCCCGCGCCTAAAGAGATTAGAACATAGGAATGAAAGCCTACACATGAAAGAGATCTACTGCAGTGGGAGCTGTTAAAATGACCTTGTCAGTGAACTTTCTAATTAAATGATTTTCTTCCAGGTTTTGACTTAACACTGCAACTTCATATCCTAAAATACAGCATAGCTTGTTAGAACACAGTGGGGGTTAAATTGGATAAGGCCCTATACCGGGCGTTGGGGTCGCAGTGCGCGGTTAACCCATGCTCAGTATTAGTGATGCAGGCAGCACACGAGATTTGTGCTGCATTCTCATTTCCATCGTTTCCATGTGCAGCCAGCACTACCCGTGCCGTTGAGTGGCTGCACGGACCAGCAAGAGGTCCGATATGGGGCATGGCCAGCACCAGGTAAAGGCAGCCTGCACCTCTTAAAGGGGAGGTGCACTGTCAATGGAAGCAGTGCAGGATGACAGGCAGAATGACTGGAGCAGCATGAGAGCGTGCCCCGAGGTTCTCCGACAGCGTACTGGAGGTCTTAGTGGAGGGAGTGCAGGAATGGAGAGCCATCCTGTACCTGCAGGGTGGCAGGAGACCCTCCAGACACCAGCTGCGGAGGCAGTGGGAGGAAGTGGCCCTGGAGGTGAATGGCAGAAGCATAGCATCACGCATGTGGATATAGTGCTGGAAAAAGTAGAATGATTTGACACGAGTGGTCAAGGTGAGTGAATGCAAGTGTCGAGTGGCACATCCTACCAACCGCAGCACTGCTCCACGCACAACACCCCCCCGTCACCCACCCACCAACAAACACTGCCCATCTGTATGCAACGCTGCACTTCGCATGCTGCATCTCACCCTCATATAGTAGCACACTTGCAAACCACACACCCACCACTCACAGGTCACACACACAGGCAGCTATTCGACCACGAGAGGCACATCAGCCAAACACATTGCAGGACACTCACTGACACACTTCCCTGTCTTGCAGGAGAAAGTGCTGCATAACAGCGGGCAGACTGAAAGACCCAAGGGAGGACAGGCACGCCTACGTGTCCACAACCCTACGGAGGAGACCATGCTGCAGATCATTGGGCGGAACGTCACTGCGGCCATGGACACTGGCGGCGCTGGAGGTCCTGACGAGGGTGGGGGAGTCTCTGCATACCTAATCCTCCTAATTTCCCACATCTCCCTCATCCCACAATCTTTTCTGACTTGTGCTGCAGATGGTGTCAGCACGCATGTCTTACTTTCTCCTCTCCCTGCTCCACAACTCAACCTGTCTCCCTTTGTCATTGCAGATACCCAAGAACTGGAGCCGGCACCGTCCGAGGAGGAGGAGGAGGAGGAGGAGGAGGGGGACAGTAACAATGAAGCTGCACCATCACTTGATCTGACACTCGCATCCACCAGCTCAGTTACTGACACTGTGCGTCCTTTGGAGGCTAGTTTAGAGGAGGGGTCTGCAAGTGGTAAGACATCAGGTACAAGTGCGCAGAAGCCGGTGCGGGGGGAATGGATACTACAGGTGCCAGCTCGCGGAGGGCGAGGTCACACAAAAGGCTCTGCTGCCGCGGGGTCAGATGATGACTTTGATGGGCCAGGCTACAGAAGGCG
Source organism: Heptranchias perlo (assembly GCF_035084215.1). Classification (NCBI taxonomy): domain Eukaryota; kingdom Metazoa; phylum Chordata; class Chondrichthyes; order Hexanchiformes; family Hexanchidae; genus Heptranchias; species Heptranchias perlo. The sequence goes on along the minus strand of NC_090350.1, from coordinate 17,796,370 downwards.
GCTGATGGGCCTACACCACCAAATGCTTGGTGCACTGGAAAGCCTGCCAGAAAGCCTGCCCACAATGTCAAGGTGCATGGAGGAGTCCACCTCGAACTTGGCACAGGACTTTGCGCAGAGCTTGGAGCCCATTCTTACCCACATGGAACGTGTGGTCACCTCCATCAGCACACCTGTGGAAACCACCATGATGCAGCGTCTGATGACCAATGTTGCGGTTTCCATTGCAGCACAAACCGATGTCATCAAATGTCTGCATGCTTCAGTTGAAGCTCAGACGACTGCTATGGCAGCTCAGACTGATGCTATGGCAGCTCAGACTGCTGCTTTGGAAGCGCAGATTGCTGCTAACGTGGCCTTGGATACTGCAGTGGAACAGGGCTTCCAGGGCGTTACAGCACTCCAGCAATCCGTTCTCCTGCTGATCACCAGGAGTGCTGGGGCACCGCCCAGTGTGAGCGGCAGAGACGCCGTGGCAGTCGAACCTGCTGTCCTCTCGCAGGCTGACAGCATTCTTGCTCCCACCCCTACCACTCTACCAGTGCCTTTGCTGTTGCGCGTCATCCAGCCAGGCCAGACTGCTGCAGCCCATGCCAAGATGGTGCAGTCTGAAGCCAGGCCCTCACGGCCCAGAGCTGCTCGAGGTCGTCGTCCAAAGCCATCTGCACACTCCTCAATTGAAGACCAGCAGCCTCCCACCACCCATTCTCCAGCCACTGGGGATGCACCTCGTAGGAGCACTAGGAAAGGTAAAGGTACACAAATAATAGGCACTGAGGGAATGCACGAGGGTGAATGGTTTACTGTTTGATATTTGAGTTAATGTGTTACGTCATAAATCTGGATTTGAAGTCGCAGTTGCTGGTGGTTTTTATTTATGCAGTGAGCTATGGGAGGAAGCAACGTGCCATCAAATGGAGGGCAATTTTATGGTCACGTTGGAGAGGACAGGTGGGGAGTGTAGGATTGCTGTTGACTTGAGAGGTATTGTTGAGTTTCGTGATATCGCTCACGAGTAAGGTGAGCACGCAGAGCCCTGGCGGACAGGGCCAGTGCACCTTGTTGCCTCCTTGCATCTTCCCCCACTTCCTCCTCCATCTCCTCCCCCTCCTCCTCAGCCTCATCCTCTGGCTCAGGGTCTTGCTGGATGGGCGGTGGCAAGAGCTGCCGTTCCCTCATAAGGGTGCGGTTGTGCAGCATGCAGCATACTACGACGAATCTTGACACCCGGTCAGCTGAGTACTGCAGGGTTCCACCAGAACAGTCCAGGCAGCGGAAGCATCACTTCAGGAGGCCTACGGTGTGCTCGGCAATGTTCCGTGCGGCTACATGGGTCTTGATGTATGTCTACTCTGCACGTGTGCGTGCGTGCCTGACTAGAGTCATTCGTCACCTCATGAGGGGATAGCCCTTGCCACCCTGTAGTCAGCCTTTGACTTGCCAAGCCAGTGCAACAATAATTGGGACGTTGGACTGCTGCATAATGAAGGCATCATGATTGCTGCCAGGGAAGCGAGCATTGACCTGCATGATGTGCTGCGTGTGGTCGCACACCAGCTGCACATTGAGGGAGTGGAGCCCCTTTCTGTTCAAAAAGATGGCCGAGTTGAGATGTGGAGCATGCATGGCAACGTGCATGCAGTCAGTGGCACCCTGCACCATGGGGAAGCCTGCAATGTGAGCAAACCCTCATGCTCGCTCATTCTGCTTCTCTCTGTCAAGAGGGGATGTGATGAACCTGTTGCGCAGCTCGTACAGTGCCTATGTGATCTCCCTTATGCAGCAGTGCACTGCAAACTGCGAGATGTTGCACATATCGCCAGCTGAGGCCTGAAAGGATCCAGAGCTGTAAAAGTTCAGCGCCACGGTTCCCTTCACAGCCACTGGCAATGCTGTCCTTGCCCTGCTCTGAGGCTGCAATTGTGGCTGCAATAGTTGACATATCTCCGTCACAACCTCTTTGGTGAACTGCTGTTGTCGGATACACTGATCTTCGCTCATGTTGTGGTAAGAGTATTGTTCCCTAAAGACCCACATAGGATATGGCCTCCTGCTCATTGCCCTGCACCTCCTCCACCTCCCTCTCCTTGCAGAGTGACCTGCTCTGAATGGCTTCTCTGCATGCTTCCAGTCATGTTCAATGCCCAGCAGGAGCCCCAGCAGGCCACCCATGGTAACCAGAATCATCTTCAGCACACTGTTGTAAATGACACCAACAATAATGCAAGACCTGCCAAACCACCCTTTATATACTATACCAACTCCATCCAAGTATAGGAAGCTTCAACAAACACGTGCCATGATAGCAGCAGTCAGAAGCAACAATCCAGCCACTAACCTGCATGATCCTTTTAAATAGCGCTGGTGAGGGGTCCTCCGGGCTGTTTCAGACATGTTCAGCTGTTCAGTGTTAAGAAAGTGTGTTTGCTGGAACGTTATTATCCCCACTTTACATGATGCAGGCATTCATTATCTGTGCATGCGCAAGCGCCTTTACCAAAATGGCGTCTGACTAGAAGCATGCATGCGCATTCCGGACACCATTTTGGAACCTTAGGAGGCCACGTAGCACCTGAAAAACAGGCACTACATGGCCGAATTTCTAGCCCAGTGTGCCACATCCCCATGCACCAATATTTGTGTCTCTTGTGCACCGAAGGGATTTTTAGGCAAGCTTATTTTGACTTATTTCAGCTCCATGTTTTCTTCCTCAAAGAATTCCATGCTGTGCACCATGAACTCTTAAGATAATGAGCAGTAATTATGGAGACAAAAACTACTTGGACATTCAAATATTTCACAATTATTCACCTTCTTATATGATGAGTTCTTTTCTTTTTTGTAATTTTTATGTAAGTACTGTAACACAAGATGTTTACAGTAGGATGGGCAAATATATGGATGTTAAAAGAATTGCTCTGTCTTAAAAATATCTGCTACAATGTGCAGAATATTTCACTGCCAGCCTCATTTAATCTAAAACCATACTCCCTTTATGATACTGTGGCATGCATCAACATCGTATAAACCCAACTGACATTTCCCTTGTTTAAATACACATCAAATGATCAGTGGAGTGTGTCAAACACACACTTCGTTAAATAAGGTGCAGTGGGAGAAGGATTTAGCTCTCCTGGCTGACCAAATATTGAAGGTGATCATACTGTATGGCAGCAGTTGCCAAGGCAAATAAAATATTGCAGTCTATGAGTAGATCACTAGGGTACAAGAAGGTGACATCGATGCTCTAAAACACTGGCAAGAATATATTTGGAAGCATGAGGTTCAGTTTCTGGTCACTATTACAAATGGGCAGAGGAATATTAAAAAGTCCAAAGAAAAACAATTAACGAATGTGGATTTGGCAGTTAAAATGTTGCAGAAGGACAGATTCTGGAGTAAAGAGAAACAGAATCATTACCAAAGGAGGAGGGAAAAAAAGTAGCTTCTGTGAGTCTAATTTAAAACAGATGAAAGGAGGTGAGGTGAATGGCTTTCTACACCCTTAGACTGTAATGTTTTAGTGATTTAGCCATCATATTATATGGGGAATAATCAATATACATACCAACACTTTAAGATATGTTCTTCTAGCAAGGCAAATGGTATGTTGGCCTTCATTGCAAGAGGATTTGAGATCAGGACAAGGATGTCTTACTGCAGTTATACAGGGCCTTGGTGAGACCACACCTTGAGTATTGTGTGCAGTTTTGGTCTCCTCACCTAAGAAAGGATATACTTGCCATAGAGGTAGTGCAGTGAACGTTCACCAGACTGATTCCTGGGATGGCTGGACTGTCGTATGAGGAGAGGTTGGGTTAACTCGGCCTGTATTCACTCGAGTTTAGAAGAATGAAAGGGGATCTCATTGAAACGTATAAAATTCTGACAGGGCCAGACAGACTGGATGCAGGGAGAATGTTTCCCCTGGCTGGGGGGTCCAGAACGAGGGCTCACAGTCTCAGGAAATGGGGTCGGACATTTAGGACTGAGATGAGGAGAAATTTCTTCACTCAGAAGGTGGTGAACCTGTGGAATTCTCTACCACAGAAGGCTGTGGAGGCCAAGTCAGTGAATATATTTAAGAAGGAGCGAGATAGATTTCGAGACACAAAAGGCATCAAGGGGTATGGGGAGAGAGCAGGAATATGGTATTGAGATAGAGGATCAGCCATGATCATATTGAATGGTGGAGCAGGCTCGAAGGGCCGAATGGCCTACTCCTGCTCCTATTTTCTATGTTTCACCAGTGGAAGCACTAACATGACGATATCATATAAATAGCCTTTTATGGGTTGTACCCACACCAGTGTGATCCACACCAAGGCCGACATGTTTCTCAACAATTTGATTGGCTGTTTTTACTTCTGACAATGATTAGCCCACCCCTGAAGTTACATCAGATTTCGAAGGAATAATTCTTCATTTAGCTGTTGGCAAATATATTAAGTGAAAATTGCGGTGCGTTCTACTTGATGATGAAGTATTTTTATCATTCAAGAATTTACAGGATTGCCAGTGCACTGTGCATTCGGCTCCAGGTGATGTTACAAGATGAGCCTTTTCACTTAGAAGAGTCCGGTAGCATAGTGGTTATGTTACTGGACTAGTAATCCAGAGGCCTGGACTAAAATCCAGAGTCATGAGTTCAAATCCTGCCACGGCAGCTGGCGAATTTAAATTCAATTAATTAAATTCAATTAATTAAATAAAAATCTGGAATTAAAATACTAGTATCAGTAATGGTGGCCATGAAACTAACGGATTGTCGTAAAAACCCATCTGGTTCACTAATGTCCTTTAGGGAAGGAAACCTGCTGTCCTTACCTGGTCTGGCCTCGATGTGACTCCAGACCCACAGCAATGTGGTTGATTCTTAATTGCCCTCTGAAATGGCCTAGCAAGCCACTCAGTTGTAAAATCTCGCGACGAAAAGTCAGAATAAGAATAAAACCGGACGGACAACCCGGCATCGGACCACTAGACACCGGACACGACAACGGCAAAAAAACACCAAGCCCAGTCGACCCTGCAAGGTCCTCCTTACTAACATCTGGGGACTGGTGCCAAAATTGGGAGAGCTGTCCCACAGACTAGTCAAGCAACAGCCTGACATAGCCATACTCAAAGAATCATACCTTTCAGCCAACGTCCCAGACTCTTCCATCACCATCCCTGGGTATGTCCTGTCCCACCGGCAGGACAGACCCACCAGAGGTGGCGGTACAGTGATGTACAGTCAGGAGGGAGTGGCCCTGGGAGTCCTCAACATTGACTCTGGACCCCATGAAATCTCATGGCATCAGGTCAACATGGGCAAGGAAACCTCCTGCTGATCACCACCTACCGTCCTCCCTCAGCTGATGAATCAGTCCTCCTCCATGTTGAGCACCACTTGGAGGAAGCACTGAGGGTAGCAAGGGCACAAAATGTACTCTGGGTGGGGGACTTCAATGTTCATCACCAAGAGTGGCTCGGTAGCACCACTACTGACCGAGCTGGCCGAGTCCTGAAGGACATAGCTGCTAGACTGGGCCTGCGGCAGGTGGTGAGCGAACCAACACGAGGGAAAAACTTACTTGACCTCGTCCTCACCAATCTACCTGTCGCAGATACATCTGTCCATGACAGTATTGGTAGGAGTGACCACCGCACAGTCCTTGTGGAGATGAAGTCCCGTCTTCGCACTGAGGACACCATCCAACGTGTTGTGTGGCACTACCACCGTGCTAAATGGGATAGATTCAGAACAGATCGAGCAGCACAAAACTGGGCATCCATGAGGCGCTGTGGGCCATCAGCAGCAGCAGAATTGTATTCCACCACAATCTGTAACCTCATGGCCCGGCATATTCCTCACTCTACCATTACCAACAAGCCAGGGGATCAACCCTGGTTCAATGAGGAGTGTAGAAGAGCATGCCAGGAGCAGCACCAGGCGTACCTAAAAATGAGGTGCCAACCTGGTGAAGCTACAACTCAGGACTACATGCATGCTAAACAGTGGAAGCAACATGCTATAGACAGAGCTAAGCGATTCCACAACCAACGGATCAGATCAAAGCTCTGCAGTCGTGAATGGTGGTGGACAATTAAACAACTAACGGGAGGAGGAGGCTCTGCAAACATCCCCATTCTCAATGATGGCGGAGTCCAGCACGTGAGTGCAAAAGACAAGGCTGAAGCGTTTGCAACCATCTTCAGCCAGAAGTGCCGAGTGGATGATCCATCTCAGCCTCCTCCCGATATCCCCACCATCACGGAAGCCAGTCTTCGGCCAATTCGATTCACTCCACGTGATATCAAGAAACGGCTGAGTGCACTGGATACAGCAAAGGCTATGGGCCCCGACAACATCCCAGCTGCAGTGCTGAAGACTTGTGCTCCAGAACTAGCTGCGCCTCTAGCCAAGCTGTTTCAGTACAGCTACAACACTGGCATCTACCCGACAATGTGGAAAATTGCCCAGGTATGTCCTGTCCACAAAAAGCAGGACAAATCCAATCCGGCCAATTACCGCCCCATCAGTCTACTCTCAATCATCAGCAAAGTGATGGAAGGTGTCGTCGACAGTGCTATCAAGCGGCACTTACTCACCAATAACCTGCTCACCGATGCTCAGTTTGGGTTCCGCCAGGACCACTCGGCTCCAGACCTCATTACAGCCTTGGTCCAAACATGGACAAAAGAGCTGAATTCCAGAGGTGAGGTGAGAGTGACTGCCCTTGACATCAAGGCAGCATTTGACCGAGTGTGGCACCAAGGAGCCCGAGTAAAATTGAAGTCCATGGGAATCAGGGGGAAAACTCTCCAGTGGCTGGAGTCATACCTAGCACAAAGGAAGATGGTAGTGGTTGTTGGAGGCCAATCATCTCAGCCCCAGGGCATTGCTGCAGGAGTTCCTCAGGGCAGTGTCCTAGGCCCAACCATCTTCAGCTGCTTCATCAATGACCTTCCCTCCATCGTAAGGTCAGAAATGGGAATGTTCGCTGATGACTGCACAGTGTTCACTTCCATTCGCAACCCCTCAGATAATGAAGCAGTCCGAGCCCGCATGCAGCAAGACCTGGACAACATCCAGGCTTGGGCTCATAAGTGGCATGTAACATTCGCGCCAGACAAGTGCCAGGCAATGACCATCTCCAACAAGAGAGAGTCTAACCACCTCCCCTTGACATTCAACGGCATTACCATCGCCGAATCCCCCACCATCAACATCCTGGGGGTCACCATTGACCAGAAACTGAACTGGACCAGCCATATAAATACTGTGGCTACGAGAGCAGGTCAGAGGCTGGGTATTCTGCGGCGAGTGACTCACCTCCTGACTCCCCAAAGCCTTTCCACCATCCACAAGGCACAAGTCAGGAGTGTGATGGAATACTCTCCACTTGCCTGGATGAGTGCAGCTCCAACAACACTCAAGAAGCTCGACACCATCCAAGATAAAGCAGCCCGCTTGATTGGCACCCCATCCACCACCCTAAACATTCACTCCCTTCACCACCGGCGCACTGTGGCTGCAGTGTGCACCATCCACAGGATGCACTGCAGCAACTCGCCAAGGCTTCTTCGACAGCACCTCCCAAACCCGCGACCTCTACCACCTAGAAGGACAAGAGCAGCAGGCGCATGGGAACAACACCACCTGCACGTTCCCCTTCAAGTCACACACCATCCCGACTTGGAAATATATCGCCGTTCCTTCATCGTCGCTGGGTCAAAATCCTGGAACTCCCTTCCTAACAGCACTGTGGGAGAACCTTCACCACACGGACTGCAGCGGTTCAAGAAGGCGGCTCACCACCACCTTCTCGAGGGCAATTAGGGATGGGCAATAAATGCAGGCCTCGTCAGCGACGCCCACATCCCATGAACGAATAAAAAAAAAGACAAATTTCCAAAACACTGCTCTGTACAACATTCTCATTTTGCATTTCACTTTTGGAGTCAATTACTCTTAAAAAGTTGACTTTTTAATTTCCAAAAGAACGTCTCCAGACTAAAATTGCATATGTCAGAAATTAATATTTCCGGTTTTAGAGAGAGTCTTATCATATCTTTTTTGATGAAACTGCTGCAAGAATTAACTTTCACAACCTCCCAGCCACTGTCTGTTTGCTGGTTAATGTAATTTCATCATAATGGGAAGTTCTTTTGCAAGAGTTACTGAAGCTGGCAGTGTGAGGGAAGGCAAATAACTTACACAACTGAATCGATACTCACTAAGCACCCTGTGTTATCAACAACATCATTATTATGTTAATTCAACTGCATCACAGTCTCGATAATTCTTCCCAGCCAAATCTCCCAATTATTTTAATCAGCAATCAATAATTAAACAGCAATATGCCAAAGAAATGAACAAATATATTTAGAAAGACAGAAATTATGTTAAATTAATCATAAAAGCAAAATACTGCGGATGCTGGAAATCTGAAATATAAGTATAAGATGCTGGAAACACTCAGGCAGCATCTGTGGAGAGAGAAACAGAGTTAATGTTTCAGGTCGATGACCTTTCATCAGGTTGTTGATCTGAAATGTTAACTCTGTTTCTCTCTCCACAAATGCTGCCTGACCTGCTGAGTGTTCCCAGCATTTTCTGTTTTTATTTTAAATTAATCATAGTTTGCTTTGTGGAGATGGTGCTGTATAATGGAGTTGTGGAATTGCAGGATATGATTTCAATGCCTCACAGAGCTGAGTTGTGGATTTCGGGCATCCTGCAATGGGAGACAGGTCCTTCCAATGGAGTACAAGGGGAAGGAAGGAAGATTAATTCCTGGGTCACGAACAGTTCGGAGCAGTATTGATGGAATCCTGGAAGCAGATTGTGCACTTGTTCACTCCCTTTTCTGTGCAACTGTTTGAATCTCATAAGAGTCCCTAAGACAATACTACCCTCTAAATATGGTCCTGACGGTGGGATTCCCTTAATTTCTCTGCAGCGCAAATGTTAATATTTTAAAATTATGAAGCAAAGCCATGGGTTTTTCTAAGGACATGATTCCACTGTTGTTCCAGTTGTGTTCACACAGTTTGCTTAAGGCTGAAATTCAATGGGATTTCAAGAATTTCACATTCTAAGTTAATATTTTTCTCTTTTCGAAGAATTCAGGAGGAAAATTAAAACCACCATTGTTAAAATTCAAGCTACTTTCCAAATAATCCTAATCATCTCAGATCAGCAGAAAATGCCTCGCTGACAGAGCATTTGATTCAGGCTAAACTACCAAATTAAATTTATTACAAGTAAAATTAAACAGAAGCACAAAATAAAGCTGTCGAGCAATACATTACTCAATAGCAATATATTACTTCATTTGAAAACATTAAACTACTTTCTGAGTTGAGCATAACAAATTGCTACAAGGCTTTCCACTACAGTCCTTTAGTAGAGGTGATGTACTATACATGGACATCTAAACATCACAAGAGTTCCGGTTCATCACTGTGATGTGGAGCTAAATGGTTGAATCATGTGAACTTCTGAAGTGGCTATAGACCATAGCAGCTGTCAGAAGGGCCAAGAGCACAGAATTATCAATCAAAGCCAGCATCAGAGAAACACTGAAGCACCTCATTCAAGTCTCACATTAACAATGAATTCCCTGATAAGGCACAATTGGATTTACTTGGAGAATCACCTGCAGAACAAAGTGTCCTGTAGCTCCTATAGTTCCAAATCCATGTTTTAAACCATAGAACAAAAAGCATATATTGAAAAAAATGTTTGGCAAACTTTTTTAAAAATCAGCAATTTTGTTACCCTTCCTCTAGGCATTGTTTCCGTGCTGGTGCATAGTTCCACAAGTCTTGATCATAAGTCTAGCATGTTAAGAAAGAACTTGCATCTTAAGACATCCCACAGAGGGCTTTACAGCAAATGAATTTCTTTTTTTAAAAAAAAACTGTAACCACTACTGTTACGTAGGCAAACCACAAATCGGTTATTAGATCATAGAGGGTTTCGGAGCGGAACCTGATTTTGCTCTTACCTAATTTACACATGCTCGCACTTCTAGCAGGGGGAGGGGCTCATTACATAGTTACTATCACCTCCTTAACCCAGGGATACTGAGGTTAATTGTAACACACCCGTGCTGCCACTTCGGCAAAGCTAACGTGGGCAGATTGGGGATCAATCCGATGACCTTCCCAATTTAACTCGTTCAGATACCCACAGGCTAAAATCACCAAGTCATTGCAAGCACCTTGACAAACTGTCTTTTTAAAAATTTGGAAAAGAAAGGGATGCAGGAGCTGCATGCCCTTATGGTAAAATGATGCAATATGCTTTTTGCCACAATTTATAATGTGTTTGAAAATAAACCAAAAAAAATTGGCCTGTAAGAATAGGTATACCAGATAGACTAGCCCGAATATGCATTCCCTAATGTAAAGCATACACACACACAACTAAATCTGCAGTACTTGTAGGTCAAACACGGGACGAGATCAGGGCCTGGTGTTAAAACAGACGTTACTCACTAACAGTTCATGGGAAGAGATGAGAAATGTAATGGACATAAGGCCAGATATCCTGGAAACAGGATGAGAATACAAAGGCTGAATAAAATTAGCTGTGAGGTGTAGCGGAAGGGGTAAGAAAGTGAAGGCCATGACTGACAACCATGGTTTCTCATGCAGAGAGAACCATGAACAAAAGATAGCTGGTATTGCACAGACGCATTGAAGAGAAAACCATAGAAATGTCACTTGACGTGGTGAGTAGGTTAGCATACTTGCGTATTAACTAGACTTAGTAGGACACTTTGACATAGTTGCATCGCGTGAGGAGAATGTAATTAACCCTATAAAAGATACGACCCATTGCAGCCCCTGAACTAGTCTTGCTTAGGCTAATGTGAAGAGTCGAGACAACATGTTTACGACACCCAATGAGTCTATTGCACGTGTGTTAGTATCGATACCAGTCTCATGGGCACTGCATGTAATGGGTTGTATCAATGATTTAATAAATAAAGATTAATTAGATGCCTCAGTATTTCCAAGTCTTCGAACTTGGATAAATTACTTTCCTATTAATTCAACATGGCCCAACGTTCTTCTCATGAAGATTGAGCCCTTTTAAATGTGGCAATGCTACTGCCACTAGAGGAGTGGAATGTCCAATCAAAAACAAGCTGCCATCTAATTGTGGATGAACTAACCATTAAAATTGGATCCTTGGCCTACACATACCTTTGTGGAACTTCCTCACTCGGCCGAACTGGTCCATGCTGGTGTTTATGCTCCATACGAGCCTCCTCCCACCCTACTTCATCTAACCCTATCAACCAATTCTTGCTGCCACTTGCAACTTTGAATCAACTGCACATACAGAAGTTGACATGCACACCTGGGTCCCTGTAACTGTTAGTATTATGGAATCCATCTTGCAATGTAAATGGGAAGAATTCCACAGCATCAGCAGTCGCAGCATATTACAGAGCCATTTCTGATGAAAGTGGTTCTGAGATTATAAAGGGGTCATTAGCAAGTCAGCAGAAGCAGGCAGTATGACAGGCGGAAGATGATTTAGTGACAAAAGGTTGTTAACTATCAAACAAGTTTAATGGCTGCGATTAGTGAATGGGAAAACATTCCCTCGGAAATTTGTTACTCTGCAGATTAAATAATGAGAAATTACTGATAAGAATTAGCCACTGAACAAAAGTATGGTGAAAATTGTTTAGAATCTTGAATTGCCTTTAAACAACCCCAAACTTTACATATTGGGATAAATTGTCCTTTAGCTGTGCATTCTCAAGTAGATAGCCAGTGAGATAAATTGATGTAAAGAAAAACTATTTAGCAAACTTTATTACACAGCTGACATTCAAACAACATCCCTTTGTAAGAACCATCTGTGCCTCTGCAGTAAGACAGCACATCATCCTGTCATACCTTTTAGGAATAGGCTATTAATACATCCAGAGGCTTTTGTTGTGGGGCAGTGATTTAAGTAATAATTAACAATAAGGATACACAGGTCGATCTGAAGGGGGCCACAAATCAAGTTGTTCAATCTGCTCACTAGGCTCAATTTTCCTGGCACAGGAGAGGTGGAATTTACTGCTACGACTGGATCCATTTCTGTTACTGCTCCAGCCACTGCCTTGTTGTTTTGATTCTTTTCAAAAGCCAGCACTCAGAGTTCGAAAACCAACATGTCCCCATACATCTTAATGCCAGCCGTGCTCAGTGGTAGCAATCCCCTTCAGAGACTTGAGCACAAAATCTAGGCTGACACTCCAATGCAGCGCAGGGAGTGCTGCACTGTCGGAGGTGCCGTCTTTCGGATGAGATGTTAAACTAAGGCCCTGTCTAACCTCTCAAGTGGACATAAAAGATCTCATGGCACTATTCGAAGAGCAGGAGAATTCTCATCGGTACCCCGGCCAATATTTATCCCTCAACCAATCATCACTAAAACAGATTATCTGGTCACTATCTCATTGTTGTTTGTAGGACCTTGCAAATTGGCTGCCACATTTCATATGTTGTAACAGTGACTATGCTGTAAAGCACTTTGGGATTTCTAGTGATTGTAAAAAGCACAATATAAATGCAAGTCTCACATCTTAGAGCATTTTATAAGGGTATCCACCAATAGGCTTGGTGCCTCAATAACACTTATAGGGTGCTGATATTTCTGGGCCATTTAGGGCACTTCTGAAGCACAAGCCAGGTGTGTGGGTTGAATTTGGGACAGAACTCCTGCCGTGTCGTCACCCATTATTTTCACAGCTGGGGGGGGCGGGGGCGGGGGGCGGATGAAGCGGACGCTTCTTGCATCTGCGCCTCCCCCCTCCCAACACATCAGGGCAACATAGTCCAAGAAGAGACACAAATCTGGCAAGTTCGAACTTATACTAAAAAAAACACTAATGAGCAACTATATTGAATCCAACAGAGAATTTCCAACCTTTCATACCTTCCTGTATACTCGATCAATATCTGGCTGAGCTCCTTTGAATCTTTAAGGATTACTGGATTCCCTGATCTTGAAAAGTTAAATGTGGACAGCAGCAGGAGACCTGCAAGCTGACAAAAAGCTCAGTAAAGCCCTGAAACCTAATGTTCTCCCAAGTGAATTCTCTTGAACCCCGTTCTTCGAACTGACACCATTGCTGCTGAAAACATGTCCTGGAATTTGGTATCCCACCAGACTTCTTCATATCAGCCATAATCACACCACATGAAAATCATAACGTACCCATTTCTTGCATATTTGATAGTCCTTCACTTCATAATAGTAACTGTAACAGCAATGTATTTAAGAGGAAGCTAGATATGCACATGAGGGAAGAAGGAATAGAAGGATATACTGATAGGGGTGGGATGAGGCTCGCATGGAGCATAAACACCGGCATAGACCAGTTGGGCCGAATGGTCTATATCTGCGCTGTACATTCTACGCAATTCTATGAATGTCAGAGGTCTTTGTAGGCCACTTAAATTTATAATATGGAGCCTCTTCTGTCATACATAAAGTTTAATGTAACACTCATGTTCACTTGCACATATCTCATGCCGCAAATACTAATAGATCTTGGTGTTCTGATTTAGGATTTATCTACGAATGAGGCAATAGGACGAAGAACAGCTCTTTCCAAATCTCCAGGCCCATGAAATTCAAACTAACAAATGAGAAAAAATGGTGGGGGTAGAACTAAGTTGCCTAGACTTTGTGGGGCAGTACACCTGAACTCATGGGCCATAGTTTGGATGCTCCAGAACAACAAGATTAGTGTAAAAAACTAGTCTCCAAGTTGGACCCAGATGAGGCAGGCTTTATGTAGGTTAACCACTAAGGAGGCACCAATAGACATCTATTTAAAACAACAAAATACTACAGCAGCACAAATACACGCATCCTCGCTCTTTCCTTGAATGTACAAAGGTCTTTTGGCCAAGTAAGCTGGGGTTTCCTAATTGAAAATGTCCTTCCCTGATGTCACTCCTGTTAGATGAAGCAACTTGCAAATCTGTTACATAATGACGGGGGGCAACAGGACATTTCACCGTGATGCATTATAGCTTTGAGTTTAAAGATCCACATCGTGATTATTTGTTTTGTTTATGTAAATGTGGCTTTTCAGCCACACAGAGAGGTTCCTCACCATTGTGTTACACCTCCAGCTGTGCACCTAATTATCTCTTTGTCTTTCAGAGTTTGCTTTCACAGTGTGCAACAGCACAAAGTGCTCAAAGGAATTTCAGGTATTAGAACAAAAGAGAAAACACGAGCTGCTTAACCTTTTTGATAGCTCAAGGACATTTTCTTTCTCTCTAAATGTCACAAATGACACTGTTGGGAAGTGTGACAAAAAAAATGCCCAGAAATTCGAACGCATAAAAGATGGATCGACAGATGGTAACATAGCACAAAGGAATTGGAAACCATCCAAAACATTTTAATTAAAACAAAAAGTGAAACACATTACCATGAATATATTGGAAGTCTCCACACTTTGCCATTTTGACCACATGGATTATTTTTATGTAGATCTATTTTATGATCAATATTTTTAAACATTGATCAACGGCAACTGAGCTAAATTACTCTATTTATCATCGAGTCAACCGCTCCATCCACTTTGGAGATGATCACAATGACTGCTGCAGATATTTTTTGGAATGGATGGTCGACCCTCTTTCTGCATGAATTTGACTTAAGAATTGGCAATTGCAACATTGCATACAATTGGTTATTGACACTTGTGATCAAATTGACGAACCGCCACTTGGAGCCATCAGAATCACTTATTTTACGTCCCCATTGAAGGCAGCAGATCATGCTAAAGCATGATCTCATGGGTAAGGTCACCATCTGATACTCATCAGAATGGCCAACATTTATCGGAGAATCTTCATACGGAGTACGAATGGGCTGTTCAGTTCCTGAGGCCACCACAGCTGAACCCTATCCACACGTGCATGCTTCCAGCAGAGAAAACTGGCCATGACCCAAGAGTGGAATCACTTGTTTGTCTTCGCCCTTCAGAGCCAAAAGAGGCTGTGGCCAATTGCACCACCTCAGCTAAGATACCATGGCACAGGTCAAAACTTGAATTTGATCTGAATGGATCAAAGCATTGACTTACTGAACTATAAGGTGGGGGAAATTTTTGAATCCCTTTACTGTGCATTAATCCAGCCATGTTTATGGTACTGATCCCTGATAAATAGAATGAAGTATTACAAAAAAATTATAGAATAATGGCAGGTTCTGATACTTCGCAACAGGTTCTCACAGTAAAGCCACCATATTTATGCAAGTTACATAAGTAAGTACATAAAACCTCGATAAAAATCACAGTGTGCATCGGTCTTGTGATCAATGGCACCTGTCTTGTTGAACTACATGCCCCAGGAAGTCATTTAAGTCACTTACCATTGAGGTGAGATTCAGAGGATCATGTATTCTAGTAGAGTTTGGTTGTATGTCTGTTTTGAAGCAGACTGTTAAATATTCAAATTATTAGTTTGGTTTCCAATGTAATTGTGTTGAACGCCTTTGAAAAATACTCATGCACATCATGCTTAAAATACAAACCCTCTAGTAAGTGACAAAGTTTATTTTTCTTTTATTTTTGAGGCCAAGAGAGTTCTATATTTATACTGATGGTTTTACATCCTTGAAATGCAGCTTTGGATCTGCACCAACACAAAAGCAGTAGTATAATTACGGAGTCAGCGCAGCATTCTTACCGAAGACCACATTTATATAAAAAGTGTGACCACCCACAAGAGGTCATCCATTTGGATTTCATACTAGTTGCACTTACCGAAAACTAAAAATAACCTGCATTTGAAAACTAGTGAGTGGAACATGAATTTTGTTGTCCTTGGCATATAACAGTGCATAAATTGGCAGTGTTACTCAGGTTTTGCAGACTGAGACCACTATCACCATCATGCACTTTCAGGTCTGCCATAGCACTGCTACTGTGCCTTTGCCGGATCCACAGAACAGCACCCCTCGACTGCACCAAAGCAACATTTCCAATTCCCACAAAATCAATCCTTGCGGCTTCTGAGTGAGGTTGACAATTTTGGGCCAAATAGTGTCAAAGTAGGGGCAACCTCATTTCCAGAGGATGTTACCAACAGCAGAATAGGGAGATTTTCATTACACCCATCTGGCTAAACGTAGATGCCAGAGGTGAAAGTGCATCACTTTGGCCCTCTTTGTAGTACTATTGTTTTGTTATTTTATCATTTTGTTTATTGTCTGAAGATATTTAGAGATCAGCTTAAAACCAGTTAATAATTTGCAGACTTCAGCTTGCAGAGCACTGGTGATTTGACCCAGACATGACATTTCAAGCATTTCTATATTTTTCCAGTCACATCATCATTTATAGAGAGAAAAAAAAACTAATCACGTTACACCAGTTCCAAACGAGTGACTCTATAATCAATTACAGATGTTCCTAAGAGATGTCAAGTGGCTATAAAATGGACCTGCTGAGTGGGTTCAAATCCAAACTAAAGAGGATCATGGCCATGAGAATCAAGATCAGCAATTTATTAACTTACGATCATTTGCTTAGTTCCTGTCAATATATCACCAAATTACTGAAGCTTCAAATTCAAATAAATAGAATTCACTCGGGTTACTTTTCTTTTCCGAAAACATCATCATGGCTCAGGTAAAGGTTCAAAATAGCTGAAATATTTCAGTTGCATGCCAAATTAGAGCCGATTGCTAATAACTGATACATTCTACCACTTTAATGTCAAAATAACTTAATTATACATTAAGACAAACTTTTTTCAAGCACTAAAAGGCTCCGTGGCCTTGTATTTAAGTTGCTGAATTCAAACTGCTGGGTAACTTAATTCTTTTTCATGCAAGGAAATAACTGAATTAACAGGAGTATGAAACCTGACACTGTACCTTGAAAAAGGCTACCTCACCATCAAGGGAACAGGTTATTTTAGATCTTGTATTGTGCAATGAGACAAGGTTGATTAGTAATCACCTAGTAAAGGATCCTTTGGGGAAGAGTGATCATAATATGATAGACTTTCACATTGAGTTTGAGAGTGGCATACTTAAGTCTGAAACTAGAGTCTTAAACTTAAAGAAAGCCAATTGCATAGATATGAGGGGTGAGTTAGCTAAGGTAGATTGGGAAAATAGATTAAAAGGTATGATATTAGATAAGCAGTAGCAGACATTAAAAGAAATATTTCAAAATTCTCAATGAATATACATTCCATTGAGAAATAAAAACTCCACAGGAAAAGTGATCCATCTGTGGCTAACTAAAGAAGTTAAGGATAGTATTAGATTAAAAGAAGAGGCTTATAAGGTTGTGAAGAATACGAGTAAGCCAGAGGATTGGGTGAGTTTTAGAAACCAGCAAGAATGGCCAAAACATTGATCTCTTCAGAGGCTGAGACAGGAGAAATTATAATGGGGAATAAGGAAATGGCAGAGAGGTTAAACAAATATTTTGTATTTGACTTCACAGTAGAAGACATAAAAAGCATAACAAAAATAGTAGGGGACCAAAGGGCTAATGAGAGTGAGGAACTTAAAGTAATTAATATCAATAGAGAAAAAATATGAGAGAAACTATTGGGACGAAAAGCCGACAAATCCCCTGGACCTGATGGCCTACATCCTAGGGTTATAAAAGAGGTGGCTGCAGAGATAGTGGAATGCATTGGTTGTGACCTTCCAAAATTCCCAGCAGATTGGAAGGTCGCAAATGTAACCCCACTATTCAAGAACAGAGGGAAAGAGAAAACAGGGAACTACAGGCCAGTTAGCCTGACATCAGTTTTCAGGAAAATGCTGGAATCCATTATTAAGGAAGTGGTAACAGGGCACTTAGAAAATCATAATATAATTAGGCAGAGTTTACATGATTTTATGAAAGGGAAATCGTGTTTAACAAATTTATTAGAGTTTCTTAAGGATGTAACTAGCAGAGTAGATAATGAGGAACCAGTGGATGTAATATATTTGGATTTTCAAAAGGCATTTGATAAGCTGCCACATAAAAGGCTGTTACAAAAGATAAGGGCTCATGGTGTTGGGGGTAATATATTCGCATGGATAGAGGATTGGTCAACAGGCAGAAAAAAGAGTAGGGATAAACGGGTCATTTTCAGGTTGGCAGGCTGTAACTAGTGGGGTGCCGCAAGGATCAGTGCTTGGGCCTCAGATATCTACAATCTATATGAATGACTTAAATGAAGGGACCGAGTGTAATGTATCCAAGTTTGTTGATGACACAAAGCTAGGTGGGAAAGTAAGCTGTGAGGAGAACACAAAGAGTCTGCAAAGGGTTATGGGCAGGCTAAATGAGTGGGCAAGAAGGTGGCAGATGGAGTATAATGTGGGGAAATGTGAGGTTATTCACTTTGGTAGGAAAAATAGAAAAACAAAATACTTTTTAAATGGTGTGAAAATATTAAACGTTGGTGTTCAGAGAGATTTAAGTGTTCTCGTCCAAGAAACACAGAAAGTTCGAATGCAGGTACAGCAAGCAATTAGGAAGGCAAATGGCATGTTGGCCTTTATTGCAAGGGGGTTGGAGTACAAGAGTAAGGAAGTCTTGCTATAATTGTTCAGGGCTTTGGTGAGATCACACCTAGAGTACTGTGTACAGTTTTGGTCTCCTTATGGAAGGAAGGATAGACTTGTCTTAGAAGCAACAAAGGTTCACTAGATTGACTCCTGGGATGACAGGCTTGTCCTATGATGAGAGATTGAGTAGAATGGGTTTATATTCTCTGGAGTTTAGAAGAATGAGAGGTGATCTCATTGAAACATATAAGATTCTGAGGGGGCTTGTCAGGGTAGCTGCTGACAGGTGGTTTCCCCTGACTGGAGAATCTAGAACTAGGGGGTATAGTCTCAGGGTGAGGGGTCAGCCATTTACGACTGAGATGAGGAGGAATTTCTTCACTCAGAGTGTTCTGAATCTTTGGCATTCTCTACCCCAGAGTGCCGTGGATGCTGAATCGTTGAGTACATTCAAGGCTGAGATCGATAGGTTTTTGGACTTTACGGGAATCAAGGGATATGGGGATCAAACAAGAAAGTGGAGTTAAGATTGAAGATCAGCCATGATCTTATTGAATGATGGAGCAGGCTCGAGGAGCTGGATGGCCCACTCCTGCTCCTATTTCTTATGTTCTTATGTTGTTACGGCTTCTTTCAAAATTGACTTTCAATAACTATCCATACCTTAATGCATGAAGAAAACATTCCGAGTTGCTTCACAGAGGCAAAAAGTCAAATAGATGCTGAACCAAAGACGGAGGGTGACAAAAGGCTTGGTCAAAGTGATAGGTTTTAAGGAAGGTCATGAAGGAGCAGAGGGAAGTGGAGATGTCGAAGGGTTTAATGAGGGAATTCCATTGCATGAAGCCCAGCTGGCTGAAGATATGACCACCTATGGTGGGATGAGGAGGGGACAAGAGGGAGGAATCAAAGGAATGGAACGTTTGGGGAAGGGGTTGGAGGGCCAGAAAAGATTACAGAGATAGAAACAAGTGAGGTTATGGGGGAATTTAAGCACATGGATCAATGGTGTTGGATTGTCAATCTCATAATTTAAAAAAATGAACAAAACACAGAAAGTTCATGAAAGTTCACGGTGTGGAAGAGATTTCACAGTTGTAGCATATCTGTGCAATATACAGAACAGTGCAACTGACAGAAGGAAAGATGCTGGTTCAGCAGAAGATACTGTACAACGCCCATTCTCATTATACTCAGTGCATCCATACGAAAAAAAAATCAGAAAGTACTGTAGAAAGGGCACAGAAGACCAGGCTACTTTAAATATTTTAATCTGAAAGGAAACATCACGTGATGAAAATACACTCAAGTGAGGTAAACAGCAAAAAGGATTGACTGAACTACTGAACCCAGCAAAAAAGAACCTGCAATGCTTCTTGATGTTCTGCACAAAGCAACAAACCTTTCAGCCAGGAACAGGCAAACAATGTCACATTGCAAAGTATCCAAGCTCTATTGGTGTGACAGGAAAAATATTTTTGCTCTGCAACTCGTGCCACTAAAGCATACGGTACGGAACAAAACCCATGCCCTAGTTCTGCCTTCATTTGATGTGGTCGCCTGCAAAGGAAGGGTCAGAGTGCCTGTTAATGGAGCTCTATGTTCCAGCAGAAACTCAGCAGAGACTGAAAACAATGTGATCAGATGGACATTCATGTTAAGAAGTGGACACAATCACAAGGAACTTTCATTTTACATCACTCCAAAGCTCAAAGGAGCTCTGGAAATGGGATTAAAAATAGTGTGATTTAAATGACAATTACACTACAAGGACAGATCTAGGGATGAGTACTAAAACCTAGAGCTACCCTAAATTTAAAAAAAATGAATAATCCCTCTTTACTCTTGATTTAGATTTTTATTTACCTCCTGATGATCAGTGCAGCTTCTCTACCACACCACATAAGTCAGGAAGATTAGTGTTTAAAAGGACAATGTTCAGTCCCTATAATTGCTTTATTTGAAAAATGATAGTATAAGACCATTAGAGATAGGAGCAGGAGTAGGCCATTCGGCCCCTTGAGCCTGCTCCGCCATTTAATGAGATCATGGCTGATCTGATTTTTACCTCAACTCCACTTTCCTGCCCTTTCCCCATACTGGTGGAAAGAATCTTCTCAGATGTTTCTAATCCAGTGTCTCTGGAAAACCCTTTAAATCTTTCTTTTTTGTCTGAATTATCTGATTTCCACAAAAACTAAAAGATCGCATTCCACTAGTTACTGACAAACTGGCATATATTTGAAAACTCCCCATTGAGTGATCTGAGTGAGCTCCTTTGCTCATCTTTCATAGTGCTTATTTTAATATGGCAAATTTAATATATCATCACAAATCAATATCTGCCCCTGTAATATATCATTGTTGAATCTTTCAAATACATTTTATATATATATATATATAAACTTTGGCTTGTCTGATTTGCTATTTTACTTCTGCATTGAATGATACAGATTTATATCAACCATAACGATGTAATTCCTAAGTACATAGCATTTTCTATTTCTTCTAGTGTAACTAAACAGCAATCCATGTGTCATTGCAACTCTCATTCAAAATTCATATTTTAACTTATCTGGTGATCGAATATTGAACAGAATACCTGAAAAAAATTCCAGGTTCAGAATTATATCCCACCCATGACGCAATCTATACTTCACTCAGAGCTTTGATGGTCATTAGTTATCAGATCATTCCATTTGCAGGATTTTAAATTTGTGTACAACTGCTCATCAGAATCTATCTTGCAAATTGCAGATGGACAGTGTGTATATTTAAAATTATATTTTTGATTCCAGTAATGGCACATTACAGGTTATAAAGTACATGCAGATAAGTGGATTGAGGCTATGATCCTCTTCAGTAGGACTAAATATTGAGGATTGGTAGAACTGAAGTCATTACTTGGTGGAAGTTCAGGTTAGGAGGGATACTTGTTGACTTAAAAACAATGATCAACTTCCTTCTCTCCAACAAAATCAAGCTTAGGTCTAGAATTCTTTCCTCGTAACTTAAAAGCCTCAGCCCCAAAATCAACCTTGTTTAACTTCTCTGAATCCTCTCCAACAGTGCATTCATGTTCTTTCGAAAGCAAGGTCCCGATAACTCATAACATTCCAAATGCGAATAGGTAGGGCATCCTAGTACTGAACAAGCAACCATAGGTTGTGGATTCAAATTCCAATGTAGCAAGTTGATCATGACCAAGTAATTGAAATTGACCAGAAAAGCTGACAAATTGTTGTAAAAATCCAACTTTTTTATTATTCATTCATGGGATGTGGGCGTCGCTGGCAAGGCCAGCATTTATTGCCCATCCCTAATTGCCCTTGAGAAGGTGGTGGTGAGCCGCCTTCTTGAACCGCTGCAGTCCGTGTGGTGAAGGTTCTCCCACAGTGCTGTTAGGAAGGGAGTTCCAGGATTTTGACCCAGCAACGATGAAGGAACAGCGATATATTTCCAAGTCGGGATGGTGGGTGACTTGGAGGGGAATGTGCAGGTGGTGGTGTTCCCATGTGCCTGCTGCCCTTGTCCTTCTAGGTGGTAGAGGTCACGGGTTGGGAGGTGCTGTCGAAGAAGCCTTGGCACGTTGCTGCAGTGCATCCTGTAGATAGTACATACTGCAGCCACGGTGCACCGATGGTGAAGGTAGTGAATGTTTAGAGTGGTGGATGGGGTACCATCAAGCTAGCTGCTTTGTCCAGGATGGTGTCGAGCTTCTTGAGTGTTGTTGGAGCTGCACTCATCCAGGCAAGTGGAGAGTATTCCATCACACTCCTGACTTGTGCCTTGTAGATGGTGGAAAGGCTTTGGGGAGTCAGGAGGTGAGACACTTGACACAGAATACCCAGCCTCTGATCTGCTTTTGTATCCACAGTATTTATGTGGCTGGTTCAATTAAGTTTCTGGTCAATGGTGACCCCGAGGATGTTGATGGTGGGGATTCGGTGATGGTAATGCCATTGAATGTCAAGGGAAGGTGGTTAGATTCTGTCTTGTTGGAGATGGTCATTGCCTGGCGCGAATGTTACTTGCCACTTATCAGCCCAAGCTAGATGTTGTCGAGGTCTTGCTGCATGTGGGCACGGACTGCTTCATTATCTGAGGGGTTGCGAATGTGCAATCATCAGCAAACATCCCCATTTCTGAACTTATGATGGAGGGAAGGTCATTGATGAAGCAGCTGAAGATGGTTGGGCCTTGAACACTGCCCTGAGGAACTCCTGCAGCAATACCCTGGGGCTAAGATGATTGGCCTCCAACAACCACTACCATCTTCCTTTGTGCTAGGTATGACTCCAGCCACTGGAGAGTTTTCCCCCTGATTCCCATTGAGTTCAATTTTACTTGGGCTCCTTGGAGCCACACTCCGTCAAATGCTGCTTTGATGTCAAGGGCAGTCACTCTCACCTCACCTCTGGAATTCAGCTCTTTTGTCCATGTTTGGACCAAGGCTGTAATGAGGTCTGGAGCCAAGTGGTCCTGGCGGAACCCAAACTGAGCATCGGTGAGCAGGTTATTAGTGAGTAAGTGCCGCTTGATAGCACTGTCGACGACACCTTCCATCACTTTGCTGATGATTGAGAGTAGACTGATGGGGCAGTAATTGGCCGAATTGGATTTGTCCTGCTTTTTGTGGACAGGACATACCTCGGCATTTTCCACATTGTGGGGTAGATACCAGTGTTGTAGCTGTACTGGAACAGTTTGGCTAGAGGCGCGGCTAGTTCTGGAGCACAAGTCTTCAGCACTACAGCCGGGATATTGTCGGTGCCCATAGCCTTTGCTGTGCACTAAGGCATTCCTTGATATCATGTGGAGTGAATCAAATTGGCTGAAGACTGCCTTCTATGATGGTGGGGATATCGGGAGGAGGCTGAGATGGATCATCCACTCGGCACTGCTTGCTGAAGATGGTTGCAAATGCTTCAGCCTTGTCTTTTGCACTCACGTGCTGGACTCTGCCATCATTGAGGATGGGGATGTTTACAGAGGCTCCTCTTCCCGTTAGTTGTTTAATTGTCCACCACCATTCATGACTGGATGTAGCAGGACTGCAGAGCTTTGATCTGATCCGTTGGTTGTGGAATCGCTTAGCTCTGTCTATAGCATGTTGCTTCTGCTGTTTAGCATGCATGTAAGTCCTGTGTTGTGGCTTCACCAGGTTGGCACCTCATTTTTCAGTACTGGCATGCTCTTTTGCACTCCTCATTGAACCAGGATTGATCTCCTGGCTTGTTGGTAATGGTAGAGTGAGGAATATGCCAGGCCATGAGGTTACAGATTGTGCTGGAATACAATTCTGCTGCTGCTGATGGCCCACAGTGCCTCTTGGATGCCCAGTTTTGAGCTGCTCGATCTATTCTGAATCTATCCCATTTAGCACGGTGGTAGTGCCACACAACACGTTGGATGGTGTCCTCAGCGTGAAGACGAGACTTCGTCTCCACAAGGACTGAGCGGTGGTCACTCCTACCAATACTGTCACGGATAGATGCATCTGTGACAAGTAGATTGGTGAGGTCAAGTAGGTTTTTCCCTCGTGTTGGTTCACTCACCACCTGCCGCAGGCCCAGTCTAGCAGCTATGTCCCGCAGGACTCGGCCAGCTCGGTCAGTAGTTGTTCTACCAAGCCACTCTTGGTGATGGACATTGAAGTCCCCCACCCAGACTACATTCTGTGCCCTTGCTACCCTCAGTGCTTCCTCCAAGTCGTGCTCAACATGGAGGAGGACTGATTCATCAGCTGAGGGAGGGCGGTCGGTGGTAATCAGCAGAAGGTTTCCTTGCACGTGTTTGACCTGATGCCATGAGATTTCATCGGGTCCGGAGTCAATGTTGAGGACTCCCTCCTGACTGTTTATCACTGTACCGCCACCTCTGGTGGGTCTGTCCTGCCAGTGGGACAGGACATACCCAGGGATGGTGATCGAAGAGTCTGGGATGTTGGATGAAAGGTATGATTCTGTGAGTATGGCTATGTCAGGCTGTTGCTTGACTAGTCTGTGGGACAGCTCTCCCAATTTTGGCACAAATCCCCAGACGTTAGTGAGGAGGACTTTACAGGGTCAACTGGGCTTGGTTTGCCTTTGTCGTGGTTTTATTCTTATTTTGACTTTTTGTAGTGAGATTGTACAACCCAGTGGCTTGTTGGGCCATTTCAGAGGGTGATTAAAAACCACATTGCTGTGGGTCTGGAGTCACATATAGGCCAGACCGAGTAAGGACGGCAGGTTTCCTTCCCTACCAGTGGTTTCATGGCCACCATTACTGATACTAGTTTTTTTTAATTCCAGATTTTATTTAATTAAATTTAAATTCCGCAGCTGCCATGGTGGGATTTGAACTCATGACTCTGGATTATTAGTCCAGTAACATAACCAATGTGCTACCGTACCCATTAACTGGTTCATTAATATCCTTCAGGGAAGGAAAACTGCAACTCTACCTGGTCTGCCATCTCTGTGACTCCAGTCTCACTCTAAGTGGTTGACTCTTATTGATTTCAGGGCAATTGGGAATGGGCAATAAATACTGCCCTTGCAGTGTTGCCCCTATCCCAAGGTTGATGTATAACTGGAGAAGACGATCCTTCCAGTACACTTGTCCTGGTTTTATATTTTATTTGACACTTAGATCAACCTCTTAATACCCAATCTATTGTGTCTCGTTCAAGTTCTCTTTTTATGAGTCTGTAAACTTTTACCATGGCCATTAAAGGAATAAACTGGATCAATCTCTCTTTCACTAGACCTTATTACTGCCAGTCCAATTATATAGTTGCACTTGGCATTGCCAGATTCAGTGTTTATTCAGATTTATTGAACTGTTGTGTCAAGCATGATCAGTAAATTTAAATTTTTTGTGGTGGGAAGGACTGAATGATTTGCTGATTGATCAACATGCTACACTGATGCTGACTGAAGACTGTTCTGGCATCACACATGAGGCAATCCCTTCTACTTCTAAGTAGCTGCCAAGAAATTTCAACCAATCCTTTGACACATGTAAACAGAAAGAGAAGATGGATAATCCTGAAATATCAAAGTTGTCAATATCACACTGTAAACAATGCAAGCTGAAGGGTGCAGATAGATTAAAGCTGAAGAAAGTTTTTAATGGCCCATTAATCTTTCCAAATACGTCTTTTGTTGGATGAAGTGAAATTTTCAGCATAGTCTCTCATTTCCATCCACTTTATGTAATTTGTCCTTGCTATTAATGCGAACTGATACCTGAGAGTCTGGTTTAAATACTGGTGAATTACATTGTGCAGAAAAGACCACAGGCACACAGGAGGCAATCAGCACGTCCTTCTCATCTGATAAGAGAAGTGAATTAAAAATTCAGTAATGTTGTTAATTGAGCAGAGCAGCACAATTGTCTCTCTGTTATTGCTGATCAACACTGCATGACCAAAGGTAGTTCAGCAAGCTTAAAAAAAGATTGTATAGACTGGAGTTGTTTTCTTTGGAACAAAGGAGGCTGAGGGAAGATTTAATTGAGGTATATAAAATTATGATGGGACGAAATAGAGTGGATAGGAAGGACCTATTTCCCTTAGCAGAGGGGTCAGTGACCAGGGGCCACAGATTTTAAGTAATTGGCAGAAGGATTAGAGGGGAGCTGAGAAGACATTTTTTCACCCAGAGGGTGGTGGGGTCTGGAACTCACTGCCTGAAAGGGTGGTAGAGGCAGAAACCCTCAACTCATTTAAAAAGTACTTGGATGTGCACTTGAAGTGCCGTAACCTACAGGGCTACGGACCAAGTGCTGGAAAGTGGGATTAAGCTGTATCGCTCTTTTTTGGCCAGCATGGACACGATGGGCCAAATGGCCTCCTTCTGTGCTGTAACTTTCTATGATTCTATTCTAAGCTTGATCAGATTTAAATTTGCCAGGGGATCTCTGCCGTGTTCAATACAATTTTCAAAATTGAAATACATGAAATGGCAAACTTATAAAAAACATTGAGGGACGTAGGCTGACATCATAATCTACAAGATCAATGTTCGAATTTTTATCATGATTACTTTGCAGTAAGATTTTTAATGATATCCACCTCCATCTAGCCATTATTTTTATATTTACACGGTCGTGTTACTTAATATTGAGTTAGACCTGCTGTCATGTGCTGCTGTGTTTGACATTGCTTTGCTTGTATTTTGTTAATGGCAGCTGTCATTACTACGTTCAACAGCCAAGACGTTTCATTCAGTGATATATGCTGACATCCTTATTGAAGGACCCACATTATTACACTATCAGCATATAATTGCACCAATTTGGAGCCAATTTCTCTCATTTGCAAATAAAGGGTTAAATACCATTTTGATAGATTTTGAAAAAACTGAATTAAAATGGAAGAGGTTGTTGTGGTGGTGGTGGTTGTTATTATTAATTATTATTATGGTGCTGATGGTTGGCTGTTGTGTTTCATTTTATATGACCTCTGCTGGGGTATGAGAATTGTGCAGAAGTATCAACCATGGTTAGACCATATAGATCTATATCTCCAAGGAGTCAGCTCTCAATCTGATCTTCCGTCTCCTTCAAAGAACTATGTCATATTAATTGCCTCAGAATTAAAGTGTCACACATACTCCCTGCAACTCACATTTTCATTTCCATTACTTTCTGCCATCAAACCATTTCACATTGATGGAATAAGAATCCTCCCTGTTATCTATGCTACAGTATTGTTGGTAGGTGCACAAAATGGTTATATGCCAACAGTCAATGATGCTTTGTCACTTTGAAAAATGAGTCATTTGCTAAAACTACAGCTGCCTCTGAACTGTTGAAGAGTATCTTATTGGGAATAAGATGAAACAGGGCTTCAAGCAACCACCTCATAATGCCACATGGGATGACATAATGACTGATTCCTGTGGCATCTCCTAGAAGGACCCTGTGGTATAAAAGTTGAGGGCAGTGGTGAAACCAAGTCCAGTGTGAATGGGTGACCGTCCTTACAGGTCATCTGAACCAGGTAGCGCACATCAGTCACAGTCTCCCTATTAACCCTAACTTCATAGGGTATTGTTCCTTCACGAAATTGAGGTAGCTGTGTCTGTTGCAGTACATCACCTGCCTGGGCTAGATTGTTCTGCAAGTGATAAACCTCCTATGTCTTCAATGCTCTCAGGCCACCTTCTCTTCAGCTCTTGTTGCACGATGAGATAGCTGCATTAGTTGTGCCTGTCGTGTTGTGGGGATGAAAACTTTGCTGGATTATTCACTTGTCAGTGCTCTGGTGAAACTTAGATATCTTGCCCTTCTATGATATAACTAACAGGTCAAACCTGAGCTCAGATTCTATTTTTGCCTTTATCCACCAGGTTTCTCTCGATTTGTACTAAAACAACTAAGAGCCCTTAAGATGCACTTTGTTGTCGCTAATTTTTGTTAACACATCTTAGCATGGGAGCAAGACTAAGAGTAGCAGTAAAAGAGGGGGGAAAAGGTTTGTTACTGCTTTCTATTGGTCATGCTCTATTTATTGCATTATTCAATTTATTCTTTAGTTGATTCAGCATAAGTCATAAGTACATATTGGGCTGAGAGATGCTGTGCATTTTTGAATACACAAATGTAATTTAGCAGCAAAATAATGGTCATAAAATGCTGTTCCAGAGTTTTACCACAGGTGAATTTCCACTGATGCAGTTTCACCCAAGGACTCCTTTTAACGGAGGAAATTGACCACCAAGTCATCTTTTAAAAGGTATAAATCTAATAATCCCACAGTGGATACATAAACTGTGAGGTAGTACTAGGTCATACAGACCAGTAGGGTCGCAACAACTACAACTTGCATTTATATAAGGCCTTTAATGTAGAAAAACATTCTAATACACTTCATTGAGGCATAAACAGACAGAAAATGGACACTGAGCCAAAGAAAAGGTGATTAAGAGGGATGACCAAAAGAGGTAAGTTTTAAGGTGGGTTTTAAAGGAGGCAAGGGAGGTAGCAACTAGGATGAATTTAGCCTGGGGCCTAGACAGCTGAAGGCATGGCCGCCAATGTCAGGCGTAGGGCTGGGGGCATGCACAATAGGCCACTGTTGGAGGAGCGGAGAGTGCTGGGGGCAAGGGGGGGGAGTGTTCTAGGGTTGGAGAAGTTTACAGAGATAGGAAGGGGTAAGGTTGTGAATGGATTTAAACACAAGGGCGAGAATTTGGGGCGATTGGGAGCCAATGTAGGTCAGCAAGGACAGGAGAGACAAGTGAGTAAATGTTGGTGTAAGATAGGATACGGACAAGAGAGTTTTGGATGAGTGGTTTATGAAGGGTGCAGTATGGGAGGATGGGTCAGGAGACCATTGGAATAGTTTGGAGGTGACAAAGGCATGGAGGAATACTTCAGCAGCAGATGGGCTAAGGCAGGGGCAGAGGCAGAGGCAAATCTGTGCTGAGTAAGCTAATCACCGCCACTGAGAGAACACAAAATCAATCTTGATCGTTGAAGACAAGACTGGTTCAACTGCCTTGCCTGGTCCTACCTCCCTTCTCCCACCAGTATAGCCTGCTAACATTCACTATTTATGTTTACATCGAAATAATGATCACACGGGTGAAGTATTGGAGGGTTTCTGGTGCTCATGGAAGTACACTCCAACAGGGATCACTGCCATCAGGAGATGGCGGAGCAGGCACGAGGGGCTGAATGGCCTACTCCTGTTCCTATGTTCCTAAGGGAGTAAAGAGATTAGATGGAGGAAAAAAAAGAGGAAATCCTTCTTCCAGCATGAATTTTAAAAATCAGTGAAAAAGAATTGTCATTAAACTTTAACATGTTTTTTCTATCTCTTTGTATAGAGTTTTTTTAAAAAAAAACAGTAACTGGATTTGAAGGGTATATTCTAATTACACCATTGGAGAATTTGGATTCGAGGAGTTAGTGAGCCGGACAGCAGAAGACAACTGAAGGAATATCAATAGATAAAATCATTAACTGTTGGACCTCTGCAATCCTGTGAGTTTAATGTTTGTGAATTCAGCCTCTTCATATTGTCAATGAAACCATCAGCATTCACTATTTAACGCAAAAATATTCAAAAATTAACAAATTACTGTTATCATAAATGTACTTGATTTTACCACATGGGCATTAAAGGTGAAACAAGTTCTTATTTTTTTTTTTCTTTTCTCACTGACCAATTAAGAAATGATCAACAAAATTCAATTGTGTGTAAAATGATGTGTTGTTGCTGAATTTTGATGAAGCTAATTGTTTGAGACAGAGTGCAATATGATATCTCCTGAGATCCTGTTGGATGAAGGCTCTCAGAATACATTCACTCACTTAAAAGACATATTTGAAATGAAGCTCAGTGCTTTCCTCCTTCTGTAAATGTAGTTCCGCTTAACAAGGCACAGTAATGTTCCTGAATTATGATGTTCTCTCCTGCCCCCAAGACTAATCTGACAGATCTCTAATCTATTGATTTGAGGGAGACAGATATCCTACCTCGGACGAATCTTTTCAAAATAACCGATTGCTGTTTTAACAACCGGTACACCGAATGAGGCAAAGCAATCACAGAGGACAGTTCAATTGTTATTTACTGGCAATCACCTGTTAACAAATCATGGAAATGCGTTTAACAAATTTTGTTTTCGGTCTTGCACTTGGAAACTCCAGAACTTGGTCGATGTCCTGCGATAGTCAACAAATCTTGTGACAACAAAAATCGATCAACAAAACATCGACTGCACATTTTTCTTTTTTCCCCCATCTTTTTCTATCGCTTTTATTGTCAATGCATCGGGGGTAATATATTAAGTAAGAACTCCATACTGTTTAAGCTCAACTGTGTACTTGTTAATTTTGACTTCAATGTTCTTCTCGGCCATCTTCTTCAGTTTCAGAACTTTCTTCATTTTCTCACATTGAATTTTGGTAATTGCATGTTATCTGCGTTGAATATTGAGTTTTAAAAGAAAGTTTGACCAGATTTAATTTACTTAAAAAGAACCAAAATTATTAACCACATGCCAATGGAATCAAAAATAAGCAGAGTTAAAAGCAGAAAAAGAGGGAGCAACAGACCCACAAATACAAAAAAGCAGAAAGATAATGATCCTACATACTCCTTTTCAAATACTATAGTGAACTGCAAAGATGTCCAACAGTGCCTTAAGTTCAATTGTTGTAGCCAGTTTCTTGAAAATATATTAAAAAGCACAAAAGTGGAAAATAAATAATATACTAATGAGAATTAATTTGAGATATATAAATCAATGAATACCATTCTAATGGGCTAATCCTTAAATCTATTTTCTCCTTTCCATCTGTTAATTTTTTTCATATATGTCATTTTTACTTCTCCCTCCTTAGCACGTTGATAAAGGTCACAAGAGTACGCATTGGTGGCAATGGAGGGTTCACAACTTGTTTGTCCCCATCACTTCAGATACATTCTATGTTCAGCAGTTTGGAGTCGAATACTTTCTATGTATCTCCGAGTATTTGCACTGAAAGCACCTTCTCACATCTCTCAGAAAGATCTCAAACCATTTAATATATAACAAATTACTTTTGACTGCAGTGACTTATGTAAGCAAACATTGCAGCTATTTTCCGCACAAGATCCCACAAAATAAAAAGATGAATGACCAATTAATCTGATTTTAGTGGTGTTGGTCGAGGGAGGAATACTGGCCAGGACACCAGTTCCATGCTGTTTGCATGGTGCCAAGGGACTTAACATTCAACTGAACCACCAAACAGGCAGATGGGGCCTTGGTATAACATCTTAACTGAAAGACAGCACCTACAACAATGTGGCACTCCCCTAGTACTGCACTGGAATATCAGCCTAAATTATACGCTCAAGGCTTGCTGCCAGACCTTGACCCACAACCTTCTGACTCAGAGGCCAGAGTACTACTAAATGAGCCAAGCTGAAAAGCTCGACGGCACAGGAGAGTGGGACAGCAATCAGGAGACTTTAAGGAACAACATACAACATAACTTGGGTTTCTCCCCTTAAATCATTACTTGCCTGCTTGGCTTCTTTAGTTTTAAATTTTTGTTTAAATTGAATTATAAGGATATAGTGGAAAGGATATCGAGGAGCAAATTTGCAGGGAAACTACAGAGAGATGCAAAAGCTATAGAGTCGTGATAACTGGGGACTTCAGCTACCCTAATATAGACTGGGATAACAATAATAATAGAAGGGGCACAGAGGGGGAGCAATTTTTGAAATGTGTTCAGGATAACTTTCTTGACCAGTACGTTTCCAGCCCAACAAGGAAGGAGGCATTGCTGGACTTGATTCTGGGGAATGAGGTGGGCCAAGTGGAGCAAGTGTCAGTGGGAGAGCATTTATCAATCATTTAGCGATCATCGTATCACAAGGTTTAGAATAGCTATGGAAAAGGACATGGACCATTCTAAAGTAAAAATACTCAATTGGAGGAGGGCCAATTTCAATGGGATGAGAACTGATCTGGCCCGGGTAAATTGGAACCAAAGATTGGCAGGTAGAACTGTAATTGAACAGTGGGCGGCCTTTAAGGAGGAGATGGTTCGAGTACAGTCTAGGCACATTCCCACGAGGCAGAAAGGTAGGCAACTAAAGCCAAAGCTCCCTGGATGACGAGAGAGATAATGAGTAAGATGAAATGGAAAAAAGGGGCGTATGACAGATGTCAGATTGATATCACAAGTGAGAACCAGGCAGAATATAGAAAGTTCAGAGGGGAAGTGAAAAAGGAAATAAGACGGGCAAAGAGAGAGAATGAGAATTGACTGGCGGCCAACATAAAAGGGAATCCAAAAGTCTTCTACAGGCATGTAAACAGTAAATGGGTAGTAAGGAGGGGTGGGGCCGATTAGGGATCATAAAGGAGATCGACTCATGGAGGCAGAGGGGATGGCCGAGGTACTAAATGAATGCTTTGCATCTGTCTTTACCAAGGAAGAAGATGCTGCCAGAGTCTCAGTAAAGGAAGATGTAGTTGAGATATTGGATGGGCTAAAAATTGATAAAGAAGAGATACTTGAAAGCTAGCTGTACTTAAAGTAGATAAGTCACCCGGTCCAGATGGGATGCATCCTCGGTTGCTGAGGGAAGTAAGGGGGGGAAATTGCAGACGTACTGGCCATAATCTTTCAAACATCCGTAGATACGGGGTAGTGCCAGAGGACTGGAGAATTGCAAATGTTACACCCTTGTTCAAAAAAGGGTGCAAGGATAAATCCAGCAACTACAGGCCAGTCAGTTTAACATCAGCAGTGAGGAAACTTTTAGAACCATAATCCGGGACAGAATTAACAATCACTTGGACGAGGGTGGATTGATTAGGGAAAGCCTATTAAAGGCAAATCGTGTTTAACTAACCTGATAGAGTTTTTTGATGAGGTAACAGAGGGGGTAGATGAGGGCAACGCAGTTGATATGGTGTATATGGACTTTCAAAAGGCGTTTGATAAAGTGCCGCACGGTAGGCTTATCATCAAAATTGCAGCCCATGGAATAAAGGGGGCAGTAGCAACATGGATGCACAATTGGCTAAGGGACAGGAAACAGAGAGTAGTGGTGAATGGTTGTTTTTCGCACTGGAGGGAGGTGTACAGTGGTGTTCCCCAGGGGTCAGTGCTGGGACCACTGCTTTTCTTGATATATAGCAATGACTTGGACTTGGGTGTACAGGGCGCAATTTCAAAATTTGCAGATGACACAAAACTTGGAAGGGTAGTAAACAGTGAGGAGGATAGTGATAGACTTCAAGAGGATATAGACAGGCTGGTGGAATGTCCATATTCAACACATCAACTGCATGGTCATCATCTAACCTCTCTGTTACCTCAACAAAAAAATCGATCAGGGTAATTAAACACGATTTGCCTTTACAGGCTTTGATGGGCTTTCCCCAATCAATTCACCCTCATCCAAGTGATTGTTAATTCTGTCCCGGATTATGGTTCTAAAGGTTTCCCCACCACTGAGGTTAAACTGACTGGCCTGTAGTTGCTGGGTTTATCCTTACACCCTTTTTTGAACAAGGGTGTAACATTTGCAATTCTCCAGTCCTCTGGCACCACCCCCGCATCTACAGATGTTTGGAAGAATATGGCCAATACCTCCGCAATTTCCACCCTTAGATGAAATTTAATGCAGAAAAATGCAAAGTGATACATTTTGGTAGGAAGAACGAGGAGAGGCAATATAAAAGTGCAACTCTAAAAGGGGTACAGGAACAGAGAGATCTGGGGGTATATGTGCACAAATCATTGAAGGTGGCAGGGCAGGTTGAGAAAGCAGTTTAAAAAGCATACGGGATCCTGGGCTTTATAAATAGAGGCATAGAGTACAAAAGTATGGAAGTCATGATGAACTTTTATAAAACACTGGCTCGGCCACAACTGGAGTATTGTGTCCAGTTCTGGGCACCGCACTTCAGGAAAGATGTAAAGGCCTTAGAGAGGGTGCAGAAGAGATTTACTGGAATGATTCCAGGGATGAGGGAATTTAGTTACATGGCTAGACTGGAGAAGCTGTGCTTGTTCTCCTTGGAACAGAGACAGTTGCGAGGAGATTTGATAGAGGTATTCAAAATCATGAAGTGTCTAGGCAGAGAAGATAGAGAGAAACTGTTTCCACTTGCAGAAGGGTCAAGGACCAGAGGACATAGATTTAAGGTGATTGGCAAAAGAACCAAAGGTAACATGAGGAAAACGTTTTTACACAGCGAGTGGTTAGGATCAGGAATGCACGACTTGAAGGTGTGGTGGAGGCAGATTCAATCATAGCCTTCAAAAGGGAACTCGATAAGTACTTGAAAGGAAAAAATCTGCAGGGCTACGGGGATAGGGCGGGGGAGTGGGACTAGATGGATTGCTCTTGCAGAGAGCCGGCACAGACTCTATGGGCTGAATGGAGTCCTTCCGTGCTGTAACCTTTCTATGATTCTATGATAATGTGGTTGGAGTAGCAAAACCTGAATCCAACAGGTCCTATCGGCCTCTACACTTTCAGACTGAGGCTTGTTGCCACAAACACAAGGTAGTGTGCTTATTCCATCTCTCACAATAGGACCTGCTGCTATGGAATTAGAATATTGAATGCAAAGGAAATGGGGAGCAGGCGGGGATGATGCTGCCTCAATGTTGTACTGTCCATTTCTTTTTTTTTGAAAAGTTACCACCATCAATTCAAATTTAGTGGAAATTAGGCAGAATCTAAGTATTAGCTATTTTTACCACGAGCAGGTCCAATTCAGGGTATACTATCAATAATGTGACTTGTGAATATATTACATTGAACAATACTGGGTGTCGTTCTTCTTGTCTTTGTTCTTGTCTATGTTCTTATGAATACAAGAGAAAGAAACCCCTTTGAGAATCTGTTGATACAGATTTCTTACTGTTGTACAAATATTAATAATGAATTCCATGTGAGAAACAATTATTACCTGAGGCTGGATTTCCAAAAAAGGTGACTTGCCTTCTTATTTATAGTAACTAAAAAAAAAACCCTGCATACCTGTATCAAAATACACAGATCAATCAGCATCTGGACTATGTGTACATCTAGAAGCACATGTTAGTTCAATTCTGAAAGTCAATGATTGCTAATATAATGGTAAACAGATTGAGAATCCCTTGATCAACTATTATCAGAGAAAAACATATTGGGAGTAATTTTAATCTAACTCGCCAGGTGAATAAAACCTGGTGGGGTTTTAAATCATCTTTGCACCCGATTTTGTCAGTTTCCTGACGGACGGGTTGGATTAAAATTGCCCCAATATCTCTCTTTATATCGATAAATATTTCTGTCTATTAATGTAGAAAGAATCAAAAGATTGAACATTCTTTAAAATTACAAAGTGCCAATAGAATTTTGATGCATGGTGAGAGGAAAGAATTTTACATAAATTATTAATTTTACCACACTCAAGAGAAAATTAAGAAACTGCTAACTGGATTTTACACCTCACCCAGAAGCGCATGTTTTAAATGTAACCTGCAGGGTCAGTTATAAGCTAATTATATTTAAATAATACTGACCAGAAATTACAATTATTAGTTGTTGCTTTTCCTGTGACCTTGATCTGCTGCTCATTTACAATTTAAGATTACATTTGGACACTAAGGGAATCAAAGGATATGGGGATAGAGCAGGAAAGTGGAGATGAGATGGAAGATCAGCCATGATCTTATTGAATGGCAGAGCAAGCTCGAGTGGTCGTATGGCCTACTCCTGGCTCCTCTTTCTTATGTTCTTACATAGAGTGGAATCCACTCATTGACTGAAAACTAACTAAGATTTGGTGGTTTATTGAGGGATACTTTGACAGCCAACAGTTTGGAATGCATCAACTGATGCAAATATGAATAAGTCAACACCATCAATAATGATAACCACTCAACCCCCTCATTATAAACACATCTCAAGATTAGCACATTTCATGTTCACTTCAAATTAACACTCAACCACCACTTTGTAGTTTCCAAAAAAACTTGCACTTTTTAGCTTCTTCAAACTAATGCAAGAAAGAATTTGGTTGCCAATTATTATAATATTTCCACAATTTGTACATTGGCTGGCACATCAATGCACTAAGTTTAGCAAACTTCTCATTACCAGATCAGTGCACTGAACCCTATCCTGCAAAACAGCCATTCACCATAATAAATGCCTTCTTTGAAAATTAGGCTAATCAATGACAGAAACAATGTCTCTTTAACTAAGAATTCCTATTTGCATCAGGCTCAGCAACATGATCGAGCTACAAGACAAATATAAACTGTCACTGACTCAAGTTCAAGAGTTGAAGCTCTTATTCAGAGTCAATGGAGCATCTGCGTGTCGGAATGCACATGACATGATGTAGTCGATTGCATGTCTAAGAAAACTCTTTTTTCCACCTCCCACGTGTCATGAAAATGTGTCTGACAAAGCATCTTCAATTTGGCAAGTGAGAATCAGAGAAATTCAACTTTATTTCTATCATAACAATATCATATTTAAATGAGATGATGATACAGTTCCAACAACATTTACATATTGTATTACAGAAAACAAATGAGAAAAGAATAGCCAATTTCGAGAGATATTTTTCATTGACAAAATTAAAAAAGAAAATAAATAGAAACAAAGGTTTTGTTTTAAACAAAAAAATTTGAGTTGAGTATTCCTGTTCCAGGATATAATGGAAAGGATGTGACACATTACAATCTACACACAACCACGTTAACACCAATACTGAGAGGTGAATGTCATTACTTGAGTTTTACAAAAATTGGGTTAGCTGCCTGATATCTGCAGATGTGGCCAGGTTGTCTGCAAAAGTAATTCAGCGAAGTGCAAAAGAACAGCTCACCATGAAAGGTCTGAACTATATCTATCTGTACATCCCTTTCTTTATCCACTGACTGCTGTCTCATGTGCCATCCCTCACTACATCTCCTAATTGACAGTATAGATTTCCTCTGTTACTGTGTGCTTTCATTAACCATCCTCCTTATTTATCCAGCCCTAACTAAGGCATTCCAACAATGTAGTTCGACCTGCTCTCACGGATTAGTGGTTATTGGCACATACGCACATAAAATATTGAACCTAAAATGTTTTATTCATCTCGTTCAATAATTTAGAATTAAATCTATTTTTTTTCACAGGCTTCCACCTTCCCCTCTGCTAATCTTCTTGACCAAATACAGGGATAGTTTGAAGATCCTAAAAAAATATGGTTGTTGAGCTCGTCATGACCAGAATCACAGTGGAGTTTGGTTGAAAAGTAAAACATCATGCTCATAAGTTAGATATAACAATGGGTGTTTGCAACATGCTGCACAATGAGAACTCGATTTCAGCCACCCCATGAGGAGAAGCCGTTAAATAATGAAAGGAGAAGTTGGGGTAGAGAAAAATTATAGGTTCGGTATATAGGTTAGGTATCTATGCTTGTGTTTCATTCCGTGGTAAACTGCATCATGGAATTAGCACAGCCTTGGGTGCTCTTACAGTCTAGAAATGATACCTGTCACAGAGGGACTGAAATAAATGCACACTTTTTGCTGGTCTCATCTGAGTTATGTTGAGGTGGGGGAAATACTTCCCTCAATTATGTACACACTCATTCAGAAACAGCATCAGTGGATATCTTGGATTTGACTCCCATGATAAAGGAGCAGTGCAGTGGAATGAATACAAAGGACTATGTTTCCATGTGTGTGCACGTGTAAACGCATGCACACACGTGAGAGAGAGATAAAGAGGAGAAAGAAGGGAGAAATAAAGAATGCGTGACAGAAATAACATTTAAGAAAAGCAAAAGGTCTTTCAAACTGTGGTGTCTGCTGCCTGGTGGAGCTTGAGGTTGGATTCAACAAAGGAAAAAAATGCTCAAAGGATATTCTTGTCGCATCAAACTGCAACCACACAAGGAAAAATCCATTCGGAGCCCTGAAAAAAATTGCAGTGGATAGTGGACATTGCAAATCATTAGGAAAAAAAAACTCGAAACAAAAATGGAAACTTACGTTAGTATAAAAGTCTGAGCTGGAATGAATTGCCACCATACCTGCTCTGTGACACTGCAATGATAACGACAAATTGGAGTTTTTAGCAGCAGCTCACACAGTAAGTGATGCCAGCAGCACCACAGTCCCAACAGAGCCGCAATGAAAGTCCATTGGGACTTAGAGCCAAGAGATAGTCCAAATGATGCAGTTTGGACAATCCGCTTGTTAAAAGTCCCAGTAGATTTTCACTGCAGCCATGTTGACCGTTGGCGTCAGTTACAATGTGAGCTGCTGCTTAAAACTTCAGTTTGTACTTAAAACTGCAACATCATAGCACAGAAATAGTGGTGACTCATTCATCCTGGTTCAGGCCTATTTTTAATGCTGTTGCCATTGAAATTTCTTCTTTGTTATATAGCACATCTAGATCCTGTGTTAGTTAGACCTATACAGCCAGGGTGACCTGATAGTAGACAAAATTATGGCAGTCAAGAGACACAAAAAAAAATGGATTTCAATAGATTTTCCACTTGCTGCCCAGTGATAAAACTGGCATTGCGGACTAGCCCCGCATAAATTAACATATATAATGGGCGGCCAATCCACAACGCTACTTTTACACCAGGGCGGCAAGTTGAAAATTGACCGAGTTAGATGAAGGGAGATTTAGTGAGAGAGAATAAAACACAAATGTCCCCACAAAGAGATCTTACAAACTTCATCCACTCCAACAGAGTGGAGAATGCAGCAACTCAATGCAAGCAACATTTTCGCAAGGGGAGAAACGAGATGATGTTCCCAAGAGTCCCCCGATAAAATCAGTGTTATTCCTCCAACCTTTACGTATTCCCTTTAGAAGTCTCTAAATCTACTGCTGAATGGGGTGGAAGAGACTGAGAATATCGTGATAGGGCACAGCCAAAAAGAAAGCTCAAAAACATCTGATCTGCCGAATTTGGGGATAGCGCCTGGTGGCGAGAGGGGTGATGGACACATTGAGTTGAACGAATGACTTGCTCAGAAGTTCAACAATCTGTATGTTTCCTTCAACACTATATTGAAATAGCCATCAAAAGAATGATTCATTTATAATTAAACAATTACTTACGATACTTGAAAAACAGATTCTGAATTATGTTTGCATCAATAAACAAATATCATCGTCCACTACTTTAACAATCATAATGCTGTACAGTCATATCAAGTGTGAAAAAATATTTATCAGATGCTCCACAATATTGAGAACATAGAAACATTGAAAATAGGAGCAGGAGTTGGCCATTCGACCCTTCGAGCCTGCTCCGCCATTCAATATGATCATGGCCGATCCTCCATCTCAATACCATATTCCCGCTCTTTCCCCATACCCCTTGATGTCTTTTGTGTCTAGAAATCTATCTAGCTCCTTCTTAAATATATTGTGACTTGGCCTCCACAGCCTTCTGTGGTAGAGAATTCCACAGGTTCACCACCCTCTGAGTGAAGAAATTTCCCTCAACTCAGTCCTAAATGTCCTACCCTGTATCTTGAGACTGTGACCCCTCGTTCTAGACCCCCCAGCCACGGGAAACATCCTCCCTGCATCCAGTCTGTCTAGTCCTGTCAGACTTTTATACGTTTCAAGGAAATCCCTCCTTATTCTTCTAAACTCCAGTGAATACAGGCCTAGTCGAACCAATCTCTCCTCATAAGAC
The DNA here is from genome assembly GCF_035084215.1 of Heptranchias perlo. Taxonomy (NCBI): domain Eukaryota; kingdom Metazoa; phylum Chordata; class Chondrichthyes; order Hexanchiformes; family Hexanchidae; genus Heptranchias; species Heptranchias perlo. The sequence continues at coordinate 17,756,629 of NC_090350.1, read as the reverse complement.
AGTCCTGCCATCCCAGCAATCAGTCTGGTGAACATTCGCTGCACTCCCTCTATGGCAAGTATATTCTTTCTTAGGTAAGGAGACCAAAACTGCACCTTCCCTCCATCATAAGATCAGAAATGGGGATGTTCGCTGATGACTGCACAGTGTTCACTTCCATTCGCAACCCCTCAAATAATGAAGCAGTCCGAGCTCGCATGCAGCAAGACCTGGACAACATCCAGGCTTGGGCTCATAAGTGGCAAGTAACATTCGCGCCAGATAAGTGCCAGGCAATGACCATCTCCAACAAGAGAGAGTCTAACCACCTCCCCTTGACATTCAACGGCATTACCATCGCTGAATCCCCCACCATCAACATCCTGGGGGTCACCATTGACCAGAAACTTAACTGGACCAACCATATAAATACTGTGGCTACGAGAGCAGGTCAGAGGCACTGTATTCTGCAGCGAGTGACTCACCTCCTGACTCCCCAAAGCCTTTCCACCATCTACAAGGCACAAGTCAGGAGTGTGATGGAATACTCTCCACTTGCTTGGATGAGTGCAGCTCCAACAACACTCAAGAAGCTCGACACAATCCAAGATAAAGCAGCCCGCTTGATTGGCACCCCATCCACCACCCTAAACATTCACTCCCTTCACCACCGCCACACTGTGGCTGCAGTGTGTACCATCCACAGGATGCACTGCAGCAACTCGCCAAGGCTTCTTCGACAGCACCTCCCAAACCCGCGACCTCTACCACCTATAAGGACAAAAGCAGCAGGCACATGGGAACAACACCACCTGCACGTTCCCCTTCAAGTCACACACCATCCTGACTTGGAAATATATCGCCGTTCCTTCATTGTCGCTGGGTCAAAATCCTGGAACTCCCTTCCTAACAGCACTGTGAGAGAACCATCACCACACAGACTGCAGCGGTTCAAGAAGGCAGCTCACCAGCACCTTCTCAAGGGTAATTAGGGATGGGCAATAAATGCCAGCGATGCCCACATCCCATGAACGAATAAATATAAAAAAGAACAAAACTGCATACAACACTCCAGGTGTGGTCTCACCAAGCTTCTGTATAACTGCAGTAAGACATCCTTGCTCCTGTACTCAAATCCTCTTCCAATCAAGGCCAACATACCATTTGTCTTCCTAACTGCTTGATGCAACTGCATGTTTGCTTTCAGTGGCTGGTGTACAAGAACACCGAGGTCCCTTTATATATCAACACTTCCCAATCTATCACCGTTTAAATAATACTCTGCCTTTCTGTTTTTCCTTCCGAAGTGGACAATTTCACATTTATCCACATTACACTGCATCTGCCATGTATTTTCCCACTCACTCAACTTGTCTAAATTACCTTTGAGCCTCTTTGCATCCTCCTCACAACTCACAATCCCACCTAGTTTTGTGTCGTCAGCAAACTTGGAAATATTACATTTGGTTCCCTCATCCAAATCATTGATATATATTGTGAATAGCTGGGGCCCAATCACCGAGCCCTGCAGTACCCACGAGTCACTGCCTGCCACCCCGAAAAAGACCCATTTATTCCTACTCTCTGTTTCCTGTCTGCTAACCAATTTTCAATCCACGCCAGTATATTACCCCCAATCCCGTATGTTTCAATTTTTCACACTAACCTCTTATGTGGGACTTCATCAAATGTCTTCTGAAAATCCAAATACACCACATCCACTGGTTCCCCCTTATCTATTCTACCAGTCACATCCTAAAAAAGCTTCAGTAGGTTTGTCAAACACAATTTCCCTTTTATAAATCCATGTTGACTTTGTCAAAGGTAAGATTTGATTGCTGAAGAAACTTATAATTTGACTATCGATGCAAAAGCAGATAATTTGGAACATGTAATCATGACCCAAACCCTCAACTGTATACTTGATTTCGCCGCAAACTCTGTTCCCTAGCCACCGACTCCATCACTCTCCCTGGCCACTGTCTGAGGCTGAACCAGACCGTTCACAACCTTGGTGTCCTATTTGACCTTGACATGAGCTTCCGACCACATATCTGCTCCATCACCAAGACCGGCGAATTCCACCTCCGTAACATCGCTCGTCTCCGCCCCTGCCTCAGCTCATCTGCTGCTGAACCCTCATCGATGCCTTTGTTACCTCCAGACTGGACTAATCCAATGCTCTCCTGGCTGGCATCCCATCTTCCACCTTCCATAAACTTGAGCTCATCCAAAACTCTGGTGCCTGTATCCTAACTCACACCAAATCCTGTTTTCCCATCATCCCTGTACACGCTGACCTACATTGGCTCCTGGTCCGGGAATGCCTTGATTTTAAAATTATCACATGATTGTTTTCAAATCCCTCCATGACCTCGCCCCCTCCCTATCTCCGTAACCTCCCCCAACCCTACAACCGTCCGAGATATCTACGTTCCTCCAATTCTTGCCTCTTGTGCATCCCCGATTTTCATCGCTCCACCATTGGCGGCCATGCCTTCAGCTGCCTAGGCCCTAAGCTCTGGAATTCCTTCCCTAAACCTCTCCGCCTCTCTACCTCTCCTCCTTTAAGATGCTTCTTAAAACCTACCTCTTTGACTAAGCTTTTAGTCCCCTGTCCTAATATCTCCGTATGGGCTCAGTGTCAAATTTTGTTTGATAATCGCTCCTGTGAAGCGCCTTGGGACGTTTTATTACATTAAAGATGCTATATGAATGCACATTGTTGATGCTGTTGTTGATTCACAAATTAATTAGTACTTGAACAGACAGGTGCTAGTTATCAAGCATTCATTCAGAACAACTGTATTTTTCCACTATTATATACCAAAATGCAAACTTGGAGGTAGAAATTAGTAAAAGATGTAATGCAAAATCTACTGGTTATAGAATAGGGATGGTTGAAGATGAATTATGGGTTAGAATGTGATCTGAAGTTGAACTGGTGCCAGTATATGTATATATATTATTACATACATCAAGGGCTGAGCCCTCACACACACATTTGTAAATTAGCAGTGACCGTGAGTTATTTTATATAATACATAACACTGCACAATCTTCTTTTTGTCTTTATTTCGGTACATGAAAAATAGTTGATGTCAGCATCAGTATGAGAAAAAGAGAGCAGAACGCACTGTACAAGTGGATAATTAGACAAAGAGAGTGACTAATGCTGAAGGTGCATTAGCACAACTGTGGCCTGATGGTTGGGGCAAAATTACAGATAGCTCTGCACATTCTCTTCATGAGAAAGAACACATTGAAGAGCATTAATTTCAGATGATACGTGATCGCTAACTATCGGGTAGAAATGACTGTGTGTGATGCTGTCATATGAATGCTTAATGTTCTCATACCACATTCCTCTGTCCGCTATTTCAACAGTTAAAATAAATGGGTTTGCATCTCTGTTAAAAAAATGAGAGGTGAATTTGGTACGAGTACATTAAGAGTTTCTAAAATATCACCTACAGTAATTTTTAACCTCATATTTCAAAGCAGCATTTATTTCTACTCCAATAAATGCAGATGCTCACCACGCACACATATATCACACTCAAACACACAAACATTTTCAGATGACACAAGGGGCACAATTTTATGAGCTTCTCTGCTAAACTGGCACTAAAAGCAATTGTCTGAATCAGAGCACAAAAACAGCACTCCGTTCAATGATACATTACTGCGAAGACCAACATCTCAACATTTAAACTCTGATTAACATTCATTTCCAGTGCACTGAAGTACTACTGCCAGAATTTTTACTGCACGCCGGGGAAGAATGTTCCCTCCTTCCCCTCCCCATGTTGCATACATAAAAAAGTCACACACGGTTAGATTTGCATCGAGAGCTCAGACCCATTGTGAAGAATTCCTCTTTCTGTTCAAGTGATGTGAGCACCTTTACTGTGCATCATTTAGGTGGTCTGAGTGTTACCGGGTTCAGGATTATGCAAAGGGTATTTCTGCATAAAATTACATCGAATGTACAGCACGGAAACAGGCCATTTGGCCCAACTGGTCCATACCGATGTTTATGTGCTGCAGGGGCCTCCTCCCACCCTCTTCATCTAACCCCATAAACATATCCTTCTATTCCTTTCCCCCTCATGTACTAAACTAGCTTCCCCTTAAATGCATCTGTGCTCGTCGCCTCAACTACTCCTCGCGGTAATGAGTTCCACATTCTAACCACTCTCTGGGTAAAGAAGTTTCTCCTGAATTCCCTATTGGATTTATTTGTGACTGTCTTGTATTTATGGCCCCAATTCTGGTCTCCCCTGCAAGTGGAAGCATCTTCTCCACGTCTACCCTATCAAACCCTTTCATAATCTTGACGACCTCGATCAGGTCACCCCTCAGTCTTTTCTTTTCTAGAGAAAAGAGCCCCAGCCTGCTCAATCTTTCCTGTTGGGTACAACCTCTCAGTTCTGGTATCATCCTAGTAAATCTTTTTTGCATCTTCCCCATATCCTTTTCACAACATGGAAATCAGACCTGTTCACAGTACTCCAAGTGTGGTCTAAACAACGTTCTATTCAAGTTTAACATAACTTCTCTGCTTTTCCATTCTATCCTTTAGAAGTGATCCCCAGTGCTTTGTTTGCTTTTATTATGCCCTTATTAACCTGTGTCACTACTTTTAGTAATTTATCTGTACCCCCAGATCCCTCTGCTCCTCCGCCCCATTTAGATTCTTATTTTCCAAGGAGTATGTGGCCTCCTTATTCTTCCTACCAAAATGTACCGCCTCACACTTATGTATATTAAAATTTATTTGCCAATTACATGCCCATTCTGCAAGTTTATTAACGTGTTGCTGTATTTTGCCACGGTCCTCCTCGGCATTAACTATACCCCCAATTTGGTGCCATCCGCAAATTTTGAAATTTTTTTCTGATTCCCAAGTCCAAATCATTTATGTAGATGGTGAACAACAGTGGTCCCAGCACTGATCCTTGTGGAACACCACTTACCACATTTTGCCAGTCTGAGTAACTACCTTTAACCCCTACTCTGTTTTCTGTTTTGCAGCCCGCTTACTATCCATTCTGCTACTTGTCCCCTGACTCCACATGCTTTGACCTTAGTCATAGGTCTACTATGTGGTACCTTATCGAAGGCCTTATGAAAATCCAAATATATTACATCTACTATGTTACCGCTGTCTACCATTTCTGTTACTTCTTCAAAGAATTCAAGAAGGTTGGTCAAGCATGACCTTGCCTTTTGAAATCCGTGCTGACTATTCTTTATTATATTTTCAGTTTCTAGATGTTTTTCCATTACATCTTTGAGTGAGGATTCCATTATCTTTCCTACCACCGACGTTAAGCTAATTGGTCGATAGTTCCCTGGACTTATTCTATCTACCTTTCTAAATATGGGAATAACATTAGCTATCCGCCAGTCCTCTGTCACTATTCCCTTTTCTAACGATTTCTTTTATATGTAATAGTGGCTCTATCTCTTCCCTAACTTCTTTTAATATGTCCGAATACAATCCATCCAGGTGTTTGATCCTCTCAAAGTTTGATTAGTTTATCAATTATCTCCCATCTTTCTATCTTAAATGTCTTTGTATCTTTTTTGATCTCTTCTTCTAATGTCATGCCCACCATGTTTGCCTCAGTATTTACCAGGGAGACTAAGTAATTATTTAATATTTCTGCCATTTCGCTGTCATTACCTGTGAGTTTGTTGTGTGTATCTCTTAGTGGCCCTATCACTATCCTGATTTTTCTTTTGTTATTTATGTGACTGTAGACTACTTTACTATTTCTTTTTATGTTCCTTAATAATTTAACTTTGTAGTTTCTCTTTGCCATCCTAATTGTTTTTTTTATTTCTTTCCTAACCTTTTCATGTTCCCTTTTGTTATCCTCTCCTTTGCTATCTATGTACTTAGTGTATGCCTTTATCTTCAGTTTCAATTTTGCCCTTACTTCTTTATCCGTCCATGGTGTGTCATTACTGGCTAGTTTGTTCTTGCTTTTTAGTGGGATATATTTCTCCTGGACGCTACTGATCGCCATTTTAATTGTTTCCCACTGCTGTTCTATTTCTTAATTTGTCAGTAAATTTTTCCAATTTATTTTCCCTAGTTCCATTCTCATCCCCTTAAAATCAGCTTTTTTCCAATTTATTACTTTGGTCTTTGTTTTATTTACGTCCTTCTCAATCTTTATCTTAAACCTTGTTATGTTGTGATTGCTATTGCCGAGATGTGCTCGTTGACCTGCTTCTGATCTTCCTGCATTTCAGAATGTTTTATTGTTCCCGTCTTGCTTCTGCCCAAGCTACCTTTAATTGTGTGTTGCCTGTTTTTCATCTCCATGCTCTGCCTTCAATTTTTTTTTAACCTCGTTAGGTGCCAAGCTGCCTGGCTTTGAAGCTTTCTGTTACGATGCAGGGTTAGAATCATGAATGTTCTGGGAATTCATCAAAAACATTTGAAATCAGCGAAGTTACCAACTATAATGGAAGAAGATAATTCAGAACTGATGGGTTGATGTAATGTCAATAGACAATGAAATTATGTTCAGTTATGAGAAAACTATGTTTCTATCGAAATGTTCCTAAAGTGAATTTATTTGAAATGTTGCAAGATTTGCTATCTTCATTATATAAAGCAGTGGTTAGGTACATGTCATTGTTGCAAAGCTGGAAAAAAGTCATTGCTTCTATGATGGAAATTATTTGTAATCTCCAACCCAAATTACTAACTTTCAAAAACAATGTATTCCTGAGTAGAACTAGAGGTACAAGTACCCTATACTGAACTGTATCTAAGGGTACATGACAGTAAGTGGGATGTTATTACACAATCCACATTAGTTGTGACTGGTGATATAGTAGAGTCTGCTCATTATCATATTTCTTGCCTTGAACTAAAAACCTCCACTGGTAAACCTCAAAACCAGCCATGATCTTATTGAATGGCGGAGCAGGCTCGAGGGGCCGATTGGCCGACTCCTGCTCCTATTTCTTATGTTCTTATGTAAAACCAAGTCAGGATTATGCTTTTCAAAAAAACAAAACACAATACAATAATCATTTGGTTTTGAGGTTTACCAATAGGAGGTTATTTGACACTATCTTTTCATTTCTACATATAAATATATATAAATATATGTATATATATATATATATATATACACTCATCCATGTATGTACCATTTCATTTCACAGTAGTCAATCACTTATTAAAGATTGTTTAATCATAAAACATTTGCCTCACTTATGCTGTTACTTTTCAATTGCACTAACATTGATTATTCCCAGGGGCTTGTTTCTCCAAGCCCCTTTGTGTCTGCACACTCTCTTCCTCCCTCCAAGTGCCACTGTGTTTCCTCTCTTTTTTTCTTCAAGTGTCATTATATTTGCTCTCTCACTTCAAACCCTATTATGCACTCGTTGTCTCTGGTCAGAGTGAGGAGGAATGGAAAGCTAGTCAATGAGACACAGGCATTCAGACTTGTATGAAATACAATCGATGAGGAATTGTTGCTCTGACTGGTAGAAGGTGGATAGAGATAAACAAAAAGCATCTGAAATAGCGAGCAACAGATGCTGTGACAGAAAGCAGATAGAGGTATCATGAAACTATCTTCAAATGACCAACTTTGCCCAATTAGTTTTTTCATTCTTACATTTTGTGTCCATTCCTTCCATTAAAACAAATCAGCAACATGCAGCTAAATAACGAAGAAACATTTCTGACATTACACTTGTATTGATTTGACATATCCACGTTGGTTTGAGAGTTAATGATGCTGCAGAAGAAAATCTTCAAGAGACAAACAGGAAGCCTCATTACTATCTTGACTTTGCAGCCAACTTGTAGAAAAACAAGGAGCCACTCAAACACGAAACTGATCAAACAATACAGCAAGAGTGAATATCCAATGAACGTGCTCCCTAAAAGCAATAATGACTTATCTTTCGGTATCTGAGAGCAAGGACATTTATCGGGAGTTAGGAATGGTGTATCCCATGGTGTGAATAAAATGAGTCAAAGGTCAAAGTTTGCAAATAAGCATGGAAGATTTTTTAAAAAGTGAATTTAATTATAAGGACGATACAGGGTTTCACTGGTGAGACTCGCAGTATAATGTAAAGTACTTGGATTGCATCATGACTTCCAAATTTTTTATACAATCACCCATAGTGTCGGTTTTCTAATATTCACTCTGCTCAGAGATTGTTCATTAATAGAACCAATTCTGGGACGAAATCAATCCATTGTCACACCAAAGAAAGGATTGCTCAGGATCTACAAAATATGTTAATCTAATGCTGTAGTTTAGTGTAGCTAATGATCTGAGACTGGCATCTGCTGGCTGAGAGAGTCATCTGACACCATCTGAGAGTCATACTACAGAAAGATCTCAATTTGACTGACACCAAGGTGCCATGATGCTGGAGCCCCACACATATATAATCTGCTTCCCCAGTAGCTATTTTTTTTGTCAGGAGGGAACAGACTGGAGAGTTTGCTATATCCTAACATTTCGTACAAAGTTTTCAAAGTTCCCAGGAAATTCATTGGACCACCTAGACACTTGAAATGTGGCTTCACTAGAGCTATGCTGCAGCTTGTATGAACTCAAGGCTTGCATGAGACAGCCTCTTGCGGGGGGCAGGAGGCATCCAATATCACTTAGTTTGAGTGTCACATTGGGATGTGACACCCAAGTTGTTCTGCCACTTTTCAAGTTGGTGCACAGCCAAAACATTGACACAAACTCCCAGTATAACCACTTTAAAAATAGAACACGGTGATATCATACAACAGATTTGCCTCATGCCCTGTTTGTGCTGCCAGGTTTTTGCAAGAATGCATCAAATATTGACTCATTTCCAGAACGAACCTGACAGCGAGAATAATCCCTCCCCAACTAACACAGACTAATAATGCAGCTGTCAAAATATTGGCTATTAGATTTCGATGTACGTGGGTAAGATGTGATATCAGCACAATGCTAACAGATGCCTGGTCTTAGATTGAGAGGAACCGCTGATCTGCTCTGTGACACGAGTGTGGTGATTCATACTAGCAACAACTTGCATTTCTATCATGCTCCTCATGTACGTAAAGATCTCAGTGTGCTTTGCAGACAGTAAAACAAAGATGGACACTGAGTGGGAACAGAAGATTAATGGTGGGGCTGGGGAGGGGGGAAAGCACAGTTGAAGGGAAGGGGTTTTATGAGACTGTTCAAAGGTGGTAAGGCAGAGGTTTTTAGGGCAGGGACACTGATTAAGATAGCAGAGGCCAACGGTGGAGGTGAGGGATGCGATGCGAGGAGTCAGGAAATCAGAGGAGCAGATGCAGTGTCTGCCAACGTAGGACTAGATGTGATCACTGAGGTGCAGAAGTGTGAGGCTGTTAGGCGATTTGATAGTGGAGGCAAGATTTGAAGTCACGATCACAATTGCACAGTATGTCATTTGTGACTTTTGACCAGCCCATTGAGATAGCGGTGTACCTGATTTGGCGTTGAAAAGGAACATTTATCCAAACAAAGGGTCACTTTTATGCAGTAAATTGCCTGAACTCCCAATCTCAGACCTTGATCGGAAACCTGGACCAATGTAGGACCCTATGAAAAAAATACCTGGTGCAATCTCCACTCTCAAATTCCATAAGCTCCAATGAATGCCAATGTTGTCCAACTACTTTTATCCTAATATAGACAGAACAATATTCCAAGCACATTATCTACATACACACTTACATACCCACAGGCAAAAGTATGCAATATACCCTCACTTCAGAAAAAAAAATTAGTTTTGGGTCATAAATGACGCAGTGAGCTACATTTTTGTCTCGCCACTCATTTAGCAAAGAATCAGGCATGAATATAAAATGGGGGACTCACGTCTACTTTTCTCGTGAGTGAGCGAACTGTATCTCTGTGACTTAATTGCAACCCCTCTCTCCTTGGAATCACCCTCATTGATTTTTGTTGCTTTAACATTCTGTGAATTAACTGAACTCTGCAAAACTTTCATTTGAACAGAACCAAGAATGGGACATATGCAAGGCTGCAGAAGGAGACACATAACTCTGAAATAAGAGCTACGTGTTTGAATAAATCGCATCAAAGTAGAATTTTTAAAAAACTTTCCCATAACTTTTTGCGGTGAAATTATTTGCCACAACAAACGATATGAAAAGCCTTACTGTTGGACAATTTGGTTGAGGGGCTATCGTCCAAGTGTATTTCGGGTAAGCAGACAGCTCAATTTGAAATTGTTGCATTCCAAACACTAATTCAAATGACACAAACTGCTTTTGCTGCATGTTGTTTCACATATCCACCACTCTGTGATGGTGGTGGGGGGAGGGGGGGGTGGAGATTTCTTGTAATCTCTGTTGACACTTCAGACTTATTAATATTGCACTCACATCTTCTCGTTCTGTGATCACAGTCCAAGTTAAGTAATCTGCTTATATCTGCATTAAAAATAGCTCTCAGCATCTTAAAAGACCTGCATAGTGCCCATCTTACCCTCCCCCTTGCGCCCCCCTCCCCCCGAGATCCTCATCTCTGATCTCTCTCCAACAATGTACATAGGGTTGCCACCTGTCCAATTTTGGATCCGGCAGTGTAACTTTTCAGCAGGCTGTGCAGAAAAGACTGACTTTCAAAATAGAGGTCCATATTGTTCCCATTTATTCTGTATTGTGTGATGTGGAAGCGTTAATTGCTAAAATTTTCAATTTAGATTCATCAGCAGTCAAGCCCTGACAGAGTCAAGATTCTGCTTCTATATAATTGGATTTGAAAAAATTTCCGATTACTCTGCAGTTCTTTGATATTGCAGGGCGTATATATAATTTTCCTTCTTGTACAACATGTGTGTGGCTTCATCACAAACTATATAATAAGAACATGGCTTGGAGAAGAAACAACACTTATACAGAAGATCCAAGAAAGCAACTGCGATGGTTTGGGAACGTTTCAAGAATGAAAGCAGCTCGAATACCTTTCATAGCCCTCCACACAGAGGTATATTGACCAAGAAGCCAAGGAAGACCAATGGATAGACAATGTGAAGAGTGACTTGTCACAGAAAGGGATACAGATGACTGAAGCGGCCGGGCTAGTTCAAAACCAACAACAGTGGAAGGAATTCATTTGGCCCCATTGTCACTGCTGAGCTGACAGCTGGGAATTTTGTAGTTGCAATAGGGACCGCCTATAATGGGTATCCCTTTGCCAATACTAGCTTTTCGCCGTTCAGCTGCTTCCCACCAGCATCTGGGTGACCCTAGAAACTGAGTTGCAGAATTCACTGAAGAGTCACTCCCTGAAGTACTGATAACGATCAGCAGAGCAGCTCAATAACTGGGGGGGGGTGGCGGGGGGTGTCCCCTGCACAGGGCTGAAAAAAACAATAATGAAATGATGGATAAGAAAAATGGTGCAGATGCTGAAATGTTGAGTATATTCAAAGCTGAGACAGATAGATTTTTGGACTCTAGGAGAATCAAGGGATATGGGGATCAGGCAGGAAAGTGGAGTTGAGGTTGAAGATCAGCCATGATCTTACTGAATGGTGGAGCAGGCTCGAGGGGCCGTATGGCCTACTGCTGTTCCTATTTCTTACGTTCTTCTGTTGTTAAAACAGAAAATGCTAGAAACAATCAGCAGGTCAGGCAGCATTTGTGTAGAGAGGAAGGTTGGGTTAACGTTTGAAGTTGAACCCGAATCGTTAACCCGACCTTCCCCTTTCTGCAGATGATAAAATATCGTTTACCAGGAAACTCTGATAGAAAGTTGGGATGCACTGGAGTCGAAAGCCTGTGAATGTTCATTGGGCTCTCATGTAAAGAACAAGTACTTAGATGTGGCAATAAGCAGATGACCTCTGCCCAGTGACAGTTACTTCCCTCAGAACATGATGCGGCAAAAATTTGAATATGGAATAATTTTTGTTAAAGCTGTATAAATATAATTTGGTAAGTATTGTAAGACACTGGAATGCTTTAATTTCCAGAAAAAATGTAATTATTAAAGCTATTAATAGCGAAAATTTAACAGTGAAATTCTAATACTGGTCAACATTCTAATTAAACTTGGTCAAAATATGAGCACTATGAATTAATATACATTCTTTACATTGATGGACCATAACTATTAATGGTTATGACATAATTTTATTTGCACACCAAACATTTTTATTGTGAAGAAATTATGCTATACTCTAGTTTATTATTTTCTGAATCACTGAAATCTGACAAATCATTTGTAAAAAAAAAATCTAATCCTTGACAGAGAATTGAAGTAAAATCTGATTACATTTTCTGTTTTGAAATGATTTGTAAGTATTGTTACAGCAGGCAGTTACATCAAAGAAGTTAGGAAATTAAAAACGAAGGACAACCCTTGTATTTGCAATAATATGTTATAAGCCGCAGACTACATTACAAAACAAGGGCAGGCTCCACAGAAGAAGAGGCCAGTTTATATCCACTTTTGAATTTAATTTGTATTCCTAATGTTTCCTTGCTACATCAATTAATGCCAGTGCCCAGGGAATTTTGGAGGCAGCACGCTAACTAGATTGTAGTCACTTATCCAGAATGCAAAAGGACAGATCTATTGATCACACTGACTAGGACCACGTTATCATTCACAGGACAGGCGACACACCCATTGATAATGACTGGTTAAAGCTATCTACATTCTCAAATTCAATGCAGATCAGAGAAGGAGAGACAGAGAGAAAAAGAGTAAGATATGGAGTGAAAGAGAACAAAAGAGACAATGAGAGTGAATGAAAGACGACATTGGTAAACAGTATCATGATGACTTACAGGTAAAGGTTCCTAAGGATAATATATTTTTGCTTCAGGTATGTTAGGTTCAGGAAAAATCATGAATCAATTAAGGCCCACACTAAGACATACAGGGGTAGAAATTGGACCTCGTTGCACCTGATTTATGGGTGTAAAACAAGCACAATGGAGTCCAATTTCAGGGTCCAACATCCTGCATCCCAAGGACGCCTAAAAATGTTGCATTGGGCCATTTTTCAGGCCTTCAGGGCGGCTGCCTAAAACTAAAGTTAGGCCCCTTGATTGTGCTAACAAGGGGCCTTACACCTGTTTTAGGACTCCTCTGACAAATTGGGCTGTCCTGAGTGGAGCAGGAGTGGGACCTGCTCCGCTTAGGTTTTCTAGACTTGGATGCGGCATAACCAGCGGCCACCACCGAAAAGGTCAGTGTGATTATTATTTTTTTTTAATTGATGTGGAGCCAGGAGCAGTAGGCATGCTCCTGCCAACTGCGATTGGCCCCATTCCCTGTTCTCCTTCTCCCCCCTCACCAGAGACATAGAAGTATTCATATATAATGGTAAAAATGGTTTCCAACAAAATATTGCATTTTTCAAAACCATTCTTTGATAGAAAAACTAAGCCATTTTTTTTGCAGTAAACAACAGTAGTGATTGGCTTCCTTGATTGTTAAAGGCAATTTTCAGTATGGCACTCAGCGAGAAAAATCAGGAAGGTCTCAAAGTCAATCTCTGGTCTGTGCTGAGTTTTCTGATGTCACCCAGAGAGGCAGTAAGTATGGCACTACAATTGACCTCAGCATTCCTGGATTCAGAAAGGGAAAAAAAGAGGCAGTTTCAAGCCCAGGTTCAGCATCAGTTTGTCTCACAAGGTATCCTCAGTTATGTTAACATTTTCTCTATTAACTGTGAGCGTATGGCTGGGAGCTGATAGAAATGATGAACCATTCACAGGTATGACTGAACATAAATTAATGGATGCTACATAGAACTGTCAAAATATTCATCAAATGGTTACACATTTATATTTACAGCTTCAATAAACCAATTCATTACTGTTCTGGTATAACATGGCATGAGTGTATGTTCACCTATATCAAGGGTGTAAATTAATCTGCCTTGTCCACAAACATTGTTCATTAAAAAGTACTGTTTTCCAGACAAACTTAACCTGCAAAAAAAACTCAAATCACCTTGAAAATCCCTTTATTCTTTGTGATATTGTGGAACAAAGTTTGCTGCGACAAACCTCAACTGTGTGACAGATTGGGACTTGCAATTAGTCACAAGAACCGGAATTGCATGCAGATTGTAGTCAGCTCTTATTCTAATTCCATCATCTTTGCCTGGTGGTCAATTAGGGTCATAGCCAAGTGCCTTCTCTGTGTAGTTTTTATGTCCTCAGCAGTTACAAAAAATATATAATGCTCGGCAACACCAATCCATGTTTCCTGAAGTGAACCCTCATTAAGCAGTCCTCATTAATGTATTTCTTTGCATCCAGTATTCCTCCCAACCAATTCATCCCTGCTCATCTTTTACTCATCAACTTTTCTCATGTTCCAACACTCAGATTCACATAATATGGGGATAACCATTGCTTCATCAACTCTTACACTAGATATTTTGGTAAGAAGGACATGGCTTGGACAAGAGACAATGCTTACGCAGAAGGTCCAAGAGAGATGATCGTGATGGTTTGGGCACATTTCAAGAATGGAAACATTTAGAAGGTACATGGAACAAGAAACAGAGGAAGACCAAGGAACATAAGAACATAAGAAATAGGAGCAGGAGTAGGCCAATCGGCCCCTCGAGCCTGCTCCGCCATTCAATAAGATCATGGCTGATCTGATCCTAACCTCAAATCTAAATTCATGTCCAATTTCCTGCCCGGTCCCCGTAACCCCTAATTCCCTTTACTTCTAGGAAACTGTCTATTTCTGTTTTAAATTTATTTAATGATGTCGATTCCACAGCTTCCTGGGGCAGCAAATTCCACAGACCTACTACCCTCTGAGTAAAGAAGTTTCTCCTCATCTCAGTTTTGAAAGAGCAGCCCCTTATTCTAAGATTATGCCCCCTAGTTCTAGTTTCACCCATCCTTGGGAACATCCTTACCGCATCCACCCGATCAAGCCCCTTCACAATCTTATATGTTTCAATAAGATCGCCTCTCATTCTTCTGAACTCCAATGAGTAGAGTCCCAATCTAGTCAACCTCTCCTCATATGTCCGCCCCCTCATCCCCGGGATTAACCGAGTGAACCTTCTTTGTACTGCCTCGAGAGCAAGTATGTCTTTTCTTAAGTATGGACACCAAAACTGTATGCAGTATTCCAGGTGCGGTCTCACCAATACCTTATATAACTGCAGCAATACCTCCCTGTTTTTATATTCTATCCCCCTAGCAATAAAAGCCAACATTCCGTTGGCCTTCTTGATCATCTGCTGCACCTGCAAACTAACCTTTTGATTTTCTTGCACTAGGACCCCCAGATCCCTTTGTACTGCAGTACTTTCCAGTTTCTCGCCATTAAGATAATAACTTGCTCTCCGATTTTTCCTGCCAAAGTGCATAACCTCACATTTTCCAACATTGTATTGCATCTGCCAAATCTCCGCCCACTCACCCAGCCTGTCTATATCCCCTTGTAGGTTTTTTATGTCCTCCTCACTCTCTACTTTCCCTCCCATCTTTGTATCATCTGCAAACTTTGATATGTTACACTCGGTCCCCTCCTCCAAATCGTTAATATAGATTGTAAAGAGTTGGGGACCCAGCACCGACCCCTGCGGAACACCACTGGCTACAGGTTGCCAGTCCGAGAATGTACCATTTATCCCAACTCTCTGCTTCCTGTTAGATAACCAATCCTCCACCCATGCCAGAATATTACCCCCAATCCAGTGATTCTTTATCTTGAGCAATAATCTTTTATGTGGCACCTTGTCGAATGCCTTCTGGAAGTCCAAATACACTACGTCCACTGGTTCCCCTTTATCCACCCTGTACGTTATATCCTCAAAGAACTCAAGCAAATAAGGAAGCGCTGGATAGAAAACGTCAAGAGTGACTCATCACAGAAAGTGATACAGATGACTGAAACGACCAAGCTAGTTCCGAACCAACAACAGTGGAGTGAATTAATTTGGCCCCATCATCACTTCTGAGCTGACGGACGGGAATTTAGTAGTAGTGGTATTAATATATTTACAAAACTGTTTGCTTAATATTTTCCCCCTTGGTATCCCTTCACTGGTCCTGAGTGTGTACATAACAGGTTTAATAATTTTTCTAAAGCTCAGAACAGACAGGCAATGGCATTAGTGGGTGACCTCGCAATTATTAAGTGGCAGCTCAGCTTCAGCAGAGAATCAGACTTCAACCTTCAGTCTTTTTGCCAGATCTCAGATTTTGGTCGTACAACAGGTGCATTTATCCTTTCATCCAGCAACCTAAATTAAAAACCTCTGAATTTACTGAACTGCTAATTTCAATTGATTTGATCTTTGGGTTTAATTCAAATTCAACTGTTCTGAGCAAGGAGGGTTTAAAGCAATGCTAAATCATGGATTCAATTGTGAGATATTGCAAAAGAACAAGATTTTAGATTCCTGAGCTTAAAAATAGAAATGGCTTTACTTGAGCCCGAGTTACAATTTCTGCCGTTCATTAGCAGAGAGTGAACCAGAGATAGAACTCAGGTAAGTAATTGAAGAATGTGAAGGAGAGAGGCAGCATAAAAGGGAAGTGCAGACAATATTAATGAAATTCGAAGGATCTGGAAATGATCTCTTCAGCCACATACATTTGAATGTTGAGAGGGCTTGGGGAGGGAGGAGTGGAGATGATGGTAAAGAGAAAGTAGGAGGTGATGGTGGGAGGGAATGAGTGGTATATGGCAGAAAGGGAGCGAGGGAGTAGAAGATGGTATTGATTCTGACAGGAGGGAGGAAGTGACAGATGGTAATGTAAAGAAACAAAAGATAGTGGTGATGATGGGAGGGAGGGATTGGGAGTTGGTGCTCGTGAGGGAATGGAGTGGGAGTTCGTGGCAAATATTCGTGTGTCGAAAAGCACATGGGTGTAATTTTAACCCCCTAGGCTGAGTCGTGGGGGGTTAAAAATTTAAAAAATGGGCAACCCGCCCACTTCCGATTTTAACAGAGGCGGGTCAGGGGGGGTTCGGCAGCCAATCTGCTCTCAGGAGGCAGGTCAGTCACTAAAATATTTTAAGGAGGCTGCGTACCTCCAATTTAACTTAACTTTTAGTTTTAACGCCTGCCGGTTAGGTTTCCCAGTCCTCAGGAAACCCAACAGCTGAAGGGAGGTGTGAAGGGTCAGATCCATCAGGTAAGTGCCTTCACAGCACTGCTTGTGGGCCAGGAGGAGCAGGAGTGCCTCCGCCCGGCCTCCGAAGCTTACCTCCACGCGATCGGAACTCCACGATTGGCCGACCCCCCACCCCTCGTGATGGGACCCCCATAAAGTCCGACTCCCATCCCTCCTCCCCGCAAACGTCGGACCTGCCTCTGCTCCGCTCCCCGGCTGTCTTCCCACCCAACAGCTGGTCAGACTGTCAATCTGGCTGCAGCTGGGAAACCTGTTGAGAATATTTAAAGCGGGTCTTGCTGTTAAATACGGCAGGACCTGCTGGAAACCCGTACTTCTGGAATTCCCGGCCGCAAATCCATCCCCCCCACTCCCTTCCCGCCTCGCAGTTATTATCGGGGCCATTGTCCAAGCATTTTCCAGCAGCATTTACTGTAACTTAAGTGGCTTTCCACACTTCATGAGAGGAAAACGTGAAGGGCAATCTCGACATCTCCACTTCGTGCATCTCAACAAATCAAGATTCACAAAGTCTGGAAATTATGTGTTTTTTTTGGGAAGACTCGAAGAGGGAGAGAAAATAAAATACCTAAAAAATAATAGAAAAGCATGATTCTGTACAGTAAAGTCGAATCATTAAATTACACACATTTTACTGAGCACACATACTAATGTGTGCTCAGTAAAATGTGTGTAAATGACTAATGTGTGTAAATGACTAATTTTGCAATATTCCGACTAAAAATGCATTGTCTCTTGCGATGCTCCCTCTATTGAAAGTAAGCTCTTTCTTGGTCTCCCTGCATTATGTATCATCCCTGCCAAAGGAGTAGATGTAATTCCAGGCTCCCTGATAAAGCCACAATGAAACTAAGCACAGTGAAGTGCAGCGGAGAGCTGTGCTGTGGTTCTCTCTTTGATTTTTTTTCTTTCCCTATTCCTGATCCTGGCCTCTGTTCCCTGAAATGGTATAGTGGAGCTCAATAGGTAGAAGATTTAAAGTTCAAACCTACAGTACATCCTACCATTCTGTGGTCCAGCACATCAGCCTTTCAATCTCCAATCCTCGTAAGTTTTTACTTGTAGACATTGCCTGCTCCCATTTTTTGAAGAGCCGATTTAATTGTATTTTTGAAGTCTGATCCTTGTACGTTGTGATTCATCCTCAAGAATAAGATTAACAGATGCGTAGATACATGAAGATGGTGGACTAATTAGATGAGTGGCTACCAGCTGTACGTGGTATCTTCAGCAATGTTGAAACTGATGACTTGCCAGAGGAAACCTCTTTGCAGCACAGAAGTGACATACCATTATGTTACCATGCATTAGAGAACAGAAGTACAGCAATCAGCACAACCTAGCAAGAAGGGGGCAGATTGCAATACCTCTGCAAATTGGTCATCAGTATAATTCACATGGAATTTGGACAGATCAGTTCACGAGTTGAGTGTTCAAGCAGCAATGCTGCTGAATTTATCAATTATCTACAATAACACTGTGCACCTGAAGTAACTTCTTCTCCAGACCTCATTAATAATCCAAACTGATGTGGAAAATTCTCTTTTTTTTCCTATTTATGCAAATTAAGCACCAATTAGAGGCTAATGTGTTAATTAAGCATTTATGAATCTTGATGCATGCCTAACTACTTTGCGTTTAAAAAGTAGTTTCATCTAGTTCCGATGAAAGGTCATCGACCTGAAACATTGGGCCACAAATTACTCATGTCGGGATGCTGTTCTATAACGGCGTCCTCTCTCCCCGCCGGCGAATCGATGGAGTAAGTTCACAAATGCGCAATAAAACCCGGAAATTGTGAACTTGCTCCCATTGATTTGCCAGCGGTTTTGCAGCTGTGAATTAAAGGGCCAGGCTACGCTACAATCAATAAAATCATGAAACATTCGTAAACTTATTCATCTGCCCAGCTGGAACGAAAATACTTATGCCATCAAAAGGTATGCTGAAAAATACCAGCTCTACGCTATTTTATAAAGAGCGCGATGACTCCTCATGAAAAAACTAAAAATTAAATTTGAAATGTGGAATGTCATGTTACTCATTTTTTGATAATTAAAAATGTTTTTACTTTTTTAACTGCTGTCTTTTATTAAATTAAATTATTTGCTTGGCTTTTATAAGATGTTATTTTTTTATTTACGCTGTCCGGCAGAAGTTTACTTTAAATGAATGATTTCTACTTGCCTGCTTGTGGGTGGGACTTCTCCTCCTGACAGTTTCTGTGGGCGTGGCTTCCATTCCGCTGAGCTCAGAACGCACAACTTGAAAAGAATTCAAAATGGAGCAAGTGGACATCGCGGTATTTTTGTACTTTTTATCCTCAGGATGTGCGGAGAGCCTTGCCACGCTGGTCGGCCCAAAGTTCTGGCCCATTAATTCTGTTTCTCTCTCCGCACATGCTGCCTGACCTGCTGAATGTTTTCCAGCATTTTCTGTTTTTATTTGTTAAAAAAAATGTTTTTTGAATCAGGGTTGTACTGGGATCAAAAGCTCTATAACTCCAAACTGACAAATACTTGCACCATTTAATCTTTCATTCAACAATTTGAACGAAACAAGCATACTTCATACAATTAAGACTAGATTTTAAAAATGTACTGCTATATCCAGGAGGGTGGGGACAGATTTACCACATTTAATGAACAGAGCAAGAACCAGCAAACAATTGGGCAGCTGTTCAAGTCTGCATCAGAATTTTGTGTTGATGCTTCGATCGAGAAATTCTGTACAATGGGAGTTGATGGGAAGTGCTTTGGATTTTTTCAATTCTACATACAATAATGACAATGAATGGGAAATATTTTTGTCTGAGGTTTCCTAATGATGGGAGCAGATGTGAAGTGTTTTGGTCTGTTGGGATTCAGTGCTGAGTTCAGAATTATTCTTGGAGCAGTTATCTTTTTATCTGAGATCTGAATGTACTAATCAGATCCTAATTCCATCCACATTGTGTATTTTGTAGCAAAAACAATCACCAGATCAGCTGAAATGATAACATAATCTGGACTGACACTCCAGTGCAGCATAGAGGAAGTGCTGCACAGTCCAAGATTTTATCTTTTAGATAAAATGTTAAACTGAGTCCACCAACTGCCCTCTCAGGTGGACATAAGATCCCAAAGCACTATTCGAAGAAGAGCAGGGGATTTCACCCAATGTTCTGGTCAACGTTCATCCCTTAACCAACACCAGCAAAAACAGGATTATCTGGTCATTTATTTTCATTGCTGTTGGTGGGACCTTGCTGAGTGAAAATTGGCATTTTCCCTACATTACAAGAGTAACTACACTTCAAAAGTACTTCACTGGCTGAAGTACTATGGGACATCCTGAGGACATGAAAGGTTCTATGTAAATACAAGTTCTCTTCTTTTAAATAAAGGAACTAACTTGAAAGGCAACTCTAGGATTAATTTCTATAGAGGCTTTATCTTAGAATTGCTTCAATGGTTCTACATCCTTGTATGAAATCTTGTATTTTTCAATATACAAAATTATAAAATAGATTTAGAGAGCCAGTTCAGTTGAGAATCCCATAATGGCTACACTGCATGTGTGATGTTTTAAATGCTGAACATGATAAGTGGCACTTTTGTTACAAATTGGTTTTCAGTTTCAGTTTCAGCCTGGTTTTCAGTTGCTTCGAAGCCTTTATTCACACAGCTCAACATTACACAATGTCCTATGAAAGGATACGAGAGTCCCCAATTGATACCCACCACCTGAATGCAATTAACACTAATTGATACAAATCATAGATACAATTAACAACTTTCATTTACTTATGGTATTACTGGTGAAGGGATCATATTTAACATGAATGCTGAGTGTTTTTCATGAGTCCAGCTACAGATACCCTAGGCATCTAATGTATCAAAATGAAAACTCAGGTATAATCAGTTAAGAAATCAAAAACAGTGAAGTAGTCAAATAAAAATCATGGACACAAAGTTGCATCTTACCAACCATCAGCTCGTCAGGGAGTAACATTGTTTTGGTAATAGGTGGTCAGTCTGACTTGGCCCATAGATAATTCCTGACTTCTGTCCCTATATATGCCATCAAATTTGAGTTTGGGTAATGGGATGCAGGACCTCTGGTAAGGTGTTGCAGGCTAGATATTCAAAAAGGTTGAACAGGTACAGTGATCCTGAGACTTATAGTAACAGTTTGGAAGTCTGGAAACAACTAAAAATAAGGGGATAGTAGAATAATTTCTGGGAATTTTCTGTAAGTAGGGCCTTATGTAAAGTCAGAACTTCATCATAGACATGTACTATGAAATAAATCTCAATTCATTTTATTTCATTTAATTTGCATACTCAGCAACCTTCCTCAGCTCTAAAACGTTTACGCTTACACTGTCTTTTCGAATCAGATCACTACTTTCAGCTGCTGCACAGCCTGCTAAAATCAGGCTGAAATTTAATTTAAATGTCATTATTGTGTCATCGTAATATCCCATCTTCAATTCGTCAGGCTCAGAAACTCAATTTTATTGGCTCAAGGAATCTATATCAATCTGTAATCCAAAGGGCCAATTAAACCTTTATTCCCACCTGCATGAAATTTATTAAATAGTTTTGTGATTTCTAACGTAGATTCCATTTACACCATTAAAGATGAAGTGATTACATTCATTTCAGCTCAAAATTGCCTGGATGAACGTGATCTTTTAGGGTTCAGATGGAGGCTGCACATATTCAACATGTTTCACCAGGAAATATTGAATTACTCATCTGATATGAGGGCTGACCTAATTTGGCGATTACACAGCTATGCCAACTTGCTGCCAATTTCTGCCCATTGCCATTGCCAGCAATTTTATTCAGACATCTTAGTAATGTAAATAATTCCATTATCTTGTTTATACCAGAATCCCTGAACTATGTCATCTGTGAATTCTCAAAGTGTGGATGTTAAATTAGGGTTTAAGGCAGGTGCATAGGTCTGAAGTAAAAAGCATTCAATGTCTGACTTCTTATCGGATGCATGATTTTTGAGGCCTATTAGCCCCTCTGGCCATTGCACTTGATTTCATTTCGACAATCTGCATCTTTGCTCATCTGAACCAGAAGAATAATCATCAACACAAAGTTAGCTTCATCTGCTGCTTGCTGTAGGCTCACAGGAGTAGATGTTCACCTTCACCGCCTGGGTGCTCATCTGGTGGGATGGACCACTCATCTTCATAGAACCAACTTTGTTTTCATTCCATTCTGCCCAGACAGTGAAGACAATAATCTACCCCATTAGATCATGTGGTGAAGATGGCAGACGGGTGGGTACCTGCTTCCAGGTCTGTCACTAATGCTGGGGCCCTAAGTCAATGCGGTAGAATGGTTTAATTCAAGAATGTGGGCTTAACATAGGATGGGTGTATTACATTATCAAAAGAATCTCAGTAGCTTCATTGGTCAATTGAGGCATTTGATAAACCATAGCAGCTTAAATTATGATGTGGAGATGCCGGTGATGGACTGGGGTTGACAATTGTAAACAATTTTACAACACCAAGTTATAGTCCAACAATTTTATTTTAAAATCCACAAGCTTTCGGAGGCTTCCTCCTTCCTCAGGTGAATGTGGAAACATTCACCTGAGGAAGGAGGAAGCCTCTGAAAGCTTGTGGATTTTAAAATAAAATTGTTGGACTATAACTTGGTGTTGTAAAATTGTTTACAAAGCTTAAATTATGTTTGAATGTATTATTGCTTCTTTTCTACATCACGTTGAGTCTCTTTAATGACTGAACCTGGTAGAGGAAAACCTCATAATGAGATTCAAACACGGTTTACATCAAAAATTGGATTTCTGGCTAGATATGTATATCTATGGAAATTTAAATGATCTAATCAAAGGAACAAATATTTTATACACCTTCTGCTAAGTTAAATTTTTTCAGGGTACCAGTTTAATTGATTGCAATACATTTCAATGAGTCAGATTTACATTACAAGCTGTGAAAGAAGATGACATATAACTTATCAGAACATCCCATCATCATTTAAACTTACAGCTGAAATGAAGAAGTTAAATTAATTCAATAACAGCACACTCTTGTTGCACTATCTGCATAATCATTTTTAATACCAAACAGTGAAAATAAAATATTCCTTAAACAGTGGCTAGAATTTGAAAGCTCCAATAACTGCTGACCTGTCATCCAGCGATACTGCTGATTTCAAGGCAATGCCTATTGACATAATGTTTCAAATGGAATTCCAACAGGCCCAAAGACTGCAAAATCCCACCTCTTAATTCACCAGGCATAAGTGATGCATTAGTGCTTTTGGATAAGATTTATGTTATTTGCTTGTAAACAAAGGACAAGAGGTGTGCAAAACATTTTTGTCATAAAAAGAGTTAACCATCACTTGCAGAGTTGCAAAGCATGCATTTAGGCAGTGGGACAGCTGAGATTAGTCAGGATAATATTTCTAACTCTTTTTCCAAGCTGGGCAATCACCAGGGTAACTTTTGACACATCTATGCAAATTACATTCATTTCTGATTGCATCTTGTTGTTATGGCAACCAGTATGCAAAAAATAGAACCATTCCTACATGATTATAGTTCACTCTCTATAAAAGAATAGTTGTTGCTTCCATAAGGTTAGGTGGATTCATCTGGTAAGCAGCTGAATCTTGCGGATCAGGAAGGTTGCCAGTTCGATCCTCAGTCTATGCTGAGTTCACTGATTTCAGTCAGAGTAGCAGCAGGGACACTACAACTGAAGACAGTGTCCTGGGGAGGGGAAAAAAATAAATCAATTGGGAGGGGAAAAAGATTTTTTAAAAATTGCAATCCAACAACTCCTGCCTTAAATGTGCAAGGACATCGAGTGAAGAAAGGATCGAGCATGGCTGTGATAGATGTCCTCCCCCACTTGAATAACCAGGCAACATTCTATCAAGACCGATTAATGAATAATGACCACTTGGGTGAGATACTGAAGGGTGACCAGCACCTGTGGAACTATAACCCAGGAAGAAGTCAATGTGTTCTGTACAGGAGCAGACGAGAGAAACAAAAGCAGGTTGGATGATAATTTGTTTTCGGCCAACTCATAATAAAAGGAAAGCTAATAGCACTGAACAAGAATAGGACTGTGCACAACATCAGAAAATGTTCCAAAACAAGTAAGGTTAGCGTTCCAACACTCAAGTAGTAACGTATCAACCATAACAGCGAGAAAAAAAGCTAACTTTCAGAGACTGGCGAGATATAGAAACAGCAAGTGCAACAAACAGTGAATCTGATAAAAATACTATGAGTGGTCAATGATTTAGAACATTCTTTTCCATTCTGAGACCTGCATTTGAATCGAATCCAGGCTTCTAAAGACTTCTCCATGGTTAATAAGGTCCCGATTTTAACGAAAAATGGGCCGGCAGGGCAGTTAAAAAGGCCTGTCATTTGCCTCCTCTGATCCCACTGTCTTTCCGCCATGTTCCGATCTTAACCTGCTCTTTTGAGCAGGCGAGCGGGACACCCACAGGAAGGAAGCCGGATTCTTCTTTCTATCTGCAGATCAGGTCCCGATGACTGCAATATTAATTGGAGGCCTGAGCGGGGGAGCAGTGACGGCTTCCCTGTCTCAGGCTAAACCTGCCAGGAGGGGGATTATGGGCCAGAAGGTTAAGTCTGAAAAATGTAATTTCAGGTGAACTTGTGGGCCAGAAGGAGCAAGTAATCCTCCAGGCATCACAAGGAAGCCTTGGGCCTCCCTTGCTTTCCCCCCCACTTCCCCCCTCCCCCGATTGTGGCTAGAAAGCCCCCCCCCCCCCCGCCCCCCCGATTGCCTCCCGAGCTCCCCCATTTCAACGAACCGCCGGGGACCAATCCACAGGTCTGTGGCCTGCTGCCGCCGAACTCCCGCTTTCTCCCCGCCGGCCAGGTGGCGGATCTGGCCAAGTTTGGGTGGGACTGAGAATTTATGTAAATCAGGCCCGGTCATTAAGATTGGCCGGGCCTCCACATCCCTGGTCTCCCCGGATTTCCCGTTCCAGTCTCCACTTCCAAATCAGGACCCAAGTCTCTATGGCAAAGTGTCAATCAATAGGAATGACAATCACTTGTTCAAAAAGGCCTATTTAAAGAGAAAGGACTTGAATTTGATTTGAATGTTGGCAGCTCCGTGGAGATCAGCACTGTGGACGGGATTACGCAAGGTGAACGCTTACTGCCTTTAGGCCTCATCTCTATCGCTGGGAGCTCAGGCTTGGCCTCAGGAGAGTATTTTTGGCTGGCTTTTAGTAGCAACTTTTCTGGCTGAAGTTGTGATCAGGTACGTGGGGGAGCTGTGAGCAGACAGATCATCTGTGTCAGTCATGCGTTGCCAGCTAATACTGCCGACAGGAGTAATAAAGGATGGAGGTGAGCCAACAGGGAGAGGAGGAGGAAACAGCAGAGTATATTAGTCTCAAATGTTGACCAATTTCTGTCATCATGAGGAGGGGTGTTCCCTCTATAATGGCATATGCCAATCTTAAAAATAAACTCAACTCCATACAATTAAATGGAGTTTATGTCACTGAATTCTAAATGTTATTCCTCTCATTTCTTAAATGTGAGTAGCTCTAAACGAGGAGAGTTTGGGTTTCAGTCCATTGGGATTGAAGATATGGTGCAAAACTGCCAATAAGAACATAAGAAATAGGAGCAGGAGTAGGCCATACGGCCCATCAAGCCTGCTCTGCCAATCAATAAGGTCATGGCTGATCTTCGACCTTTACTGCACATTCCCGCCCGATCCCCAAATCTCAATTCCCCTAATTCAGCTCATTATTAGCCAGTCTTACTCAGAGGCCTCTGGATGGCTGGGGTTTGTAACACCCCACCGATGCTGCTGGCATGGCCTTCCATTCTTTCTCCGCATTGGTCTGGATTCACAGAACTTTAGCTGCAAATAATCTTCAACCTAACCTCACCAAAGCTGAGATAACTCAAACTGTCACCATTTACAAAAAAAAATGTTCTGGCTTGCTGGCTGGGAGGATCAAAGTCGCTCCACACAAAGAAAAACACGCACACTGTACAGAGAATCTGCAATACTGGAAGAAGCCTAGAACCAGAGCTGCAGAAGTGAATCACAAACCTTTCAGCAAAGACAACCCATCAAAGGAAAATTATGACCTCCCCAGTCAAATGACATTCTGTGGTATACCATTATATCACTCAGCTTAAAAGTAAAAATGCATTCCGTGTTTAAATGAAATCAAAGTCTCATCAGTGCTGTGGCCGACAGCTTGGCACTGCTGTGCCACATTAAATCACATCGTTGATTATGAGACTTTATTAAGAGCAAATATCCAGCAAAAGATGTTGGTGGAGCTACACGAAACGCTCATGTCCCTCTGTTGTTCATTAAATGTTTATTACCGTCAGAATACATGTGTGCAAGATCTGCAGTTGTGAAATATACAAATGTGTTCTGCATGAAATTCATATTCTATGTTGCTATAGTTCCATATTATCTCAAATGCACTCAACGTAATGGCTTCTTGAGTGCTGCCGAGACAGAGCCACCCACACATCTCACAGACTGTTAAAAGTGCAGCGGTACCAGCTGAAGATTACAGCTAAGCACATTGTGCAGTAAACTTCAGGTTAATTTGTTAAATGTGTTCGAGCCAAGTTTCTATTTTGCTTTATGAAGTAATTAGCAAGCCATTTAGATCTTTTTGATTATTCATAATAAGCAGTAAATGCTTAATTAAAGAAAGCCTCAGACACATCCCATGTCATAAAATTTGCAATGTTTCTTGTTAAGACTTTTTTTGTTCAAAATCATGTTGGTTTGTAACCATAGAAATTGAAGTTTTTAAATTGAAATTTTGAGTGAAGCTTTATGTTGTTTTGTCTGGGTGTCTGAGTTTTGTGATAATCAAGGTGAGAACCGCTAGGGAATGGAACTTGTTTTTTTTTCCCTAGCTGTTGCACCTAATGTTAGGAAGTGTTCACTCATCCAAAAGGAGCACAAGATAATTACGGATATGGAAAGACATTCGGCCCATCCAGAAGTACCCCCATTGCAACATCTGATTGGAAACAATTAAGAACCAGAGTTTTCACCTTCACTACTCTCTCCTGGAGCCCATTCCATGTGTTGATCACTATTTGTGCAAAGAACTTTGCCTTTTACCAGTTTGCATCCATGTCTCCTTGTCCGACTGTCTCAATTTAGTACTGGCAAACATCACCAAAGGGAATCTTCCATTATTTTCCTCATTCAATCGATGATCACTGGATCCTAAAAAGAACCAGGGGCAATTTGGGCGATGCACTGCTGACAAATTATATTTATATTTAGGCCATGAAATTATGCAGTCGGATTATAATGTACGAATACTTCACAAATTCATGAGAAATTCCTTGGTGCACTATTTTAGCGAAGGTATCAAACGATTTGTTTTAAACATATTAATGCCTCTGCTGAAATAGCTGACAAAGGAACTTCAGACAAACACATTACACCTCCCTGCACTATCATTCCACAGTGTTATTTCAAAGCCTTAATGTTTCCTTCTCCTTTAAAGGATAGTTTTCAGCTTAGATTAGAAGCAAAGATACTTATCATGTGGAGTAAGACATTGACATTGTAAAATTGACTACAGATGCACCAGGATTTATCAGATTCTGGCAAGTTATGGAACAAATATTATATGTTCTGATCTGCTTGCCAGGCTGTAGCACTTTGGCTGCTGTCGAGCATTATTATTAGTTCTGATTCAAAGAGCCAGCATCTTGCAAGACAATGACCCTGGTCACTCCTGCTTTCTGTCCTTTTTCTCTTCTCTCTATTGTGCATTAAGCCAGGGTGTTTGGAACCATGGAGACGAGTGTATAATATGTATAATAGGAAGAGAAATACTGCTTCCATTAAGGGACAAGCTCATTTCTGTGAAAGATTCATTAAGTCTGTGTGCTACTAACCATAGTAAAAGGTATCAAATGCCACTATCGGCTGCATAAATTTAAAAAGAAAGTGATACTACACAGTCCTGCTGATTTTGTTAATGTAGGTCTCGTCTCTTCTGAAGGGAAGTGGAAACAATTCAATTTATAATTTAATTGCTACTTTGTTAGGCGAATTGTAATTTGAAAGACAGGTTGCCACTAATAGTGAATGAATTTATCCAAGTACTGAAAAGGTTTATAGTGAGTCTCGAGAGAATGGAAAGGCTCCATTCTCCACGCAGAAATAGTCCAAGGGATTCACTATAAGCAATAAACAGACATCTGAACAAAGAGTGCAATCTCATCTTTCAGTCGACAAGACTCCATCCATTCAGGCTTTCAATATAGGACAATTCCGCACAATATAAATATAAGGCATTTTTGTTCTTTTGAGTAAATCTCATATCTGTGAGAATATGCTTTATCCAGTCTTCCCTTCCCAATTTTGTTAATTGCACTGGATACTTTAGATTTGGGAGATTACATATCTACTGCAAAAAAGCTTGGAGTGAAGGAGAAAGAAGGCTTACACTATTAAATGTAATCTCTCTCTCCCATTCTTGCTCCCCCCAATCACCACAAAAGATAATCACCTTCCAGTGAATGTATAATGTCTTCATTGTTAAGAACATAAGAAATAGGAGGAGGAGTAGGCCATTCAATAAGATCATGGCTGATTTTTGACCTCAAATCCACTTTCCTGCCCGATCCCCATATCCCTTGATTCCCCTAGAGTCCAAAAATCTCAGCCTTCAACATATTCAATGATTCAGCATCCATAGCCCTCTGAAGTAGAAAATTTCAAAGATTCACAACTCTGAGTGAAGAAATTCCTCCTCATCTCAGTTTTAAATGGCTGACTACTTATCCTGAGACTAAGCCCCCTAGTTCTAGACACTAGGGGAAACAGCCTTTCAACATCTACCGTCACACTGTCAAGACCTCTCAAAGTGTTGTATGTTTCAATGAGATCACGTCTCATTCTTCTAAACTCCAGAGAGTATAGGCCCATTCTACTCAATCTCTCCTCATAGAACAACCCTCTCATCCCAGGAATCAATCTAGTGAACCCTTCGTTGCACCGCCTCGAAGGCAAATATATCCTCCCTTAGATAAGGAGACCAAAACGGTACGCAGTACTACATGTGTGGTCTCACCAAAGCCTTGTACAATTGTAGTAAGACTTCCTTCCTCTTGTACTCCAACCCCCTTGCAATAAAGGCCAACATGCCATTTCCCTTCCTAATTGCTTCTGTACCCGCACGCTAACTTTTTGTGTTTCTTGTACGAGGACACCCAAATCTCTCTGAACACCAACATTTAATAGTTTCGCACCATTTAAAAAATATTCTGTTTTTCTGTTCTTCCTTCCAAAGTGAATAACCTCACATTTCTCCACATCATACTCCATCTGCCACCTTCTTGCCCACTCACTTAATTCCTTTGCTGATTCTTTGGCCCCGATTTTAGAATGGAGGCGGGATGGCAGCGGGTTGGGAGGCAGTGGAGAATGGGCGGCTGGGTAACCCGACCAAAATAATATGTCTGTTTCCCATGCGATCGCAAGTGAATTGGTGCCACTTAACGTGGCTTCCGGGTTAGCTGTCGGAAAGCTGCAGAGCGGGCGGACTGTGCACCCGCCTCAGTCAGCTGGAGTAGCTCTATTTAAAGGGCCATTGCTCCAAAGGCTTTTGCTGGAGCAAAGATCCAGAAATCATACGGGCAAGGCTGCTCCAAGGTTCAGTGACACCTCAATGCAGAAGCTACTGGATGGGGTGAGGAGAAGGAGGAGGGAAATGTTTTACCCTGCGGATGGAAGGAAGTGCCCTGCCTCTGCACCAAGAAGGCCTGGCTCGAGGTGACAGAGGAGGTCACCAGCAGCAGCAACATCTCCCGCACCTGGGTCCAGTGCAGGAAGTGGTTCAATGACCTAACGAGGTCAGTAAAAGTGAGTACACTTACTGATTGTCCTGCATTCCGTGTTGCACATCATCACCCCGCCCCCACCCCGTTCCCCCGCCCCCATCATTCTGCACTGCCAAGGCTAATCCATCACATCACTCCTCACACCCACTTAAGGCTCATCCTCAACTTATCTGCACTTCCTCACCTTTCAATTTGTGACCCCACCACTACCACTCATCCCAATCCTCATCCAATGTCATATCTCTGTCTCATACTCACCCTCTGATGCATCTCTTTCACAGTCAGCCTCACCCAAAGCATTGACCACTTCACCATGACTCACTCACTCACATTTGTTCTTTCTCCCCTTTTAGGAGAAGAGAGCGCAAAATGCATGGGAGAGGGCAAGGACTGGAGGGGGGCCACAACAAATAGTGGTCCTCACAGCCGCGGAGCAGGAGGCGCTCGAGATCAGCCGCACCCTCGAGTGCCTGTCCATTGGGAACGTCGAGACTGACACCCCACAAATGTCTGGTGACACAACTTTAACATTCATCAAACACAACATGAATTGATGTTAACAATGCTTGGCATGTTCAACAAATCAGTATGCTTATTGCAACATGACACATTTGTGATTATGCTTAATATTGCCTTCTGTTCTCTTGCAGGCCCTTCAGCGACCACAGTGGCAGCAGAGGGCGATTCCTCAGAGGACTTGCTGGCCTCTGAGGGTGCACTGTCACATCTTAGCGAGCCATCCACCAGCGCAGACACACACACCTCGGTGGGTCCTAGTAGTGAGTTAGTTGGGTTGGCACCTGGTGAGTCACCACACACAAGTGAGCATGAGCAGACACTGATGGCAGGGGCAGCTGTGGAGAGTCCACATTGGTGGGCGCACTCCTCTCCAGGCTCTGCTCAGCTGGACGCAGATGCTGAACCCCGGGGGCATCCATTAAATGGAGAATGACCGAGGGGCAGCAGCATATTTGCGAGGTACTGGAACAGGTGCCACACAC
The DNA here is from genome assembly GCF_035084215.1 of Heptranchias perlo. Taxonomy (NCBI): domain Eukaryota; kingdom Metazoa; phylum Chordata; class Chondrichthyes; order Hexanchiformes; family Hexanchidae; genus Heptranchias; species Heptranchias perlo. The sequence goes on along the minus strand of NC_090350.1, from coordinate 17,725,588 downwards.
ACTCTCCACAATAGCGCAGAGGATAGAGTCGTCCAACTCCTGCATGAGTGGAATGGTGGCACAGGTACGAGGGAACCTCTGAGATAGTGTCATAGGGACGTGAGCAACTGTCTGCGATAGTGCCGCACGTAATTGCTGAAATGTCTGACATAGTGTCTCAGGTAAGTGCAGGAATGTCTGCGATGGAGAGAAGGCTAGCCTCCGTTGAGCTTCAAGCACGGCTCACAAATGAGTCCATTCAGGCCCTAACAACGGTTGTTCGGACTCAGGCTGACAGATACTTCAGAAGTGGCCTTCCAACGCATCATACATGTCCACCACACTGTTGTCCAGAAGGGTGGTAGGAGTGATGTGTGCCTGGCCCAGGGGAGGGATGATGGCGAAAGGGGATATGGAAGTGGGGACGCCACTCAAAGCGCTCCCACGTCTCACCTGTTACCTCCCTCTCAACCAGTACCCACAATGCTGCCTCCTCTCCAGGTGGCCGAGACTGCCTCTGCACAGGTACAGGTGGAACAATCTTTGGAGGGGCCCTCATGGGCACCGAAACCCAGAGGGCGTAGGCCGAAAGCATCCATGCAATCAGGGCATGATCATGAGCAACCTGCCACTACCTCTGCTGCAGCCATGGGGGATGCACCACGTAGAAGTAGTAGGAAGAGAAAGGCTAAGGTTTTGTGAGCACAAAGGGTATGCACAAGGTTTGACAGATGGTCAAGTTTTTCATGTATGTTTGTTTTTTGTTAAACTCACATTAAATGTTATGATTATCACCACTTCTGCCATATCTTGCCCATTCTTGACTGGCTTTTGTGATACAGTCCTTTCATGAGCTTCACCATGAACGGCGACATTTGTGCCACCCACTGGGTCGCTTTACAGTGGGTGTGTGTGTAGTTGCAGGACTGTTTTATGCAGGGAGGGGGTGAGGGGGGCTCGTGTTGGCGCTGCTCTTTCCAGGTGGTCTGAGGACTGGACTCTTCACACTTTCTGATGATAAGAGAACCGTTCACATGAGTGACTCCTTGGCCTCACGAGCAGCCACGTTATCCGCTGCTCTGCCCATGGGTTCCTTTTCCTCATCCTCCTCCTTAATGTGGATGGGGCCTCCTCAAGCGGCACCACTCTCTGTGGTGCCATGTCGTGCAGGACACAACACACTACTATAATCTGTCCCACTCTGTCTGGTGTGTATTAAAGCGCTCCCCCAGAGTAACTGTTGTTATATCGATGCTGTTGCTCAGTGATGGGTTTCCTCAGAGGTGTCATGAGCCACGTGTGCAGGGGATATCCCTTGCCTCCGAGGAGCCAGCCCTTAAGGGTGTTCGGTGCGTGGAAGAGGCCCGGGATGTTGGATTCCCTCAGAATGAAGGAATCGTGACAGCTGCCAGGGAATCTGGTGCACACGTAAAGAAATCTTTTGCGGTGGTCACAAATGAGCTGAGCTTTGATGGGGTGATAACACTTTTTATCAATGAACAGTCCTGGTTCGTGTGGAGGTGCTCGTATTGCTATATGGGTGCAATCGATTGCACCCTGCACCCTTGGGAAGCCAGCCACAGAGTGGAATCGCACTGCCCACTCGTCTGGCTGAGGTTGTCCATAGGGAAGTTGGCGTTCTGCGAGACAAGCCGTCGGTGACCTGCCTTATGGACTTGTGTGCAGACGACAGAGACCCCGGCGATGTCCCCGGTGGCACCTTGGAAAGATCTGAAGGTGAAGAAGTTGAGGGCAGTGGTGACTTTAACTGCGACAGGTAATGAGATGCCGCTCGGCCCAGCCAGGCTGCAGATGTCTGTGACCACCTGGCGACTCACTCTGAGCCTCTGTGTGCACTGGTCCTCAGAGAGGTCCAGGGAGCTGAGCCTTGCTCTATAGACCCTGTGGTGAGGGTAGTGCCTCCTGCAACGTCGCTCTCTGTTGTTGCCCTCTGTGCTCTTGTGCAGGTGCCTGTGGCATAGCACTGTGTTGTGGAGTTGTAAGTGTCGGAAGTGCACGCCATGCCTGGTGAGGCTGGCGATGTTTCTCGTCCTCAGATGTAGTGGTGAATGCAGCCACGGCGCCCCCGCCCTCCTGATGGTGTCAGTTTGAGGGGGTCCGAAAAGTTGGTAAATATGTGTGAACAGAAGAATTCTGAGCGGAAACTAAGAATTTTCAGTGAAATCACAAAGGTCTCGCAGCCAAAATTTTACCTGAAAGAATTGAGTGCCCTGCTGCAATAACTCACCTTTTATCCCCACCTGTCAAACAAACATTTGAATGTTCAACTGGCTGCTGGCTGAAACACATCTGGTAGAATATGGAGTGTTTCCCACAGCACGGGAAACATGCTGAGGATGTTTGAAAATCAGACTCCTGCCTCAGCGTGCAGGATTAAGTACTTCAACATCTAACTGTCATCCCTCCGCCCCGCACTTGGATTCCAAAATCAAGCCCTTTGTGTCCTCCTCACAGCTTAATTTCCCACCAAGCTTTGTATCGTCAGCAAACTTGGATACAATACACTCAGTTCCTTCATCTATGTCATTAATATAGATTGTAAATAGCTGAGTCCCAAGACTGATCCTTGAGGCACTCCATTAGTTACATCCTGCCAACCTGAAAATGACCTGTTTATCCCTACCCTCTGTTTTCTGTCCATTAACCAATCCTCAATCTGTGCTAATATATTACCCCCAACCCCATGAGCCCTTATCTTGTGCAACAACCCTTTATGTGGCATGTTATCGAATGCTTTTTGAAAATCCAAAGATACCACATCCACCGGTCCCCCTTTATCTACCTTGCTATTCACATCCTCAAAACCTCTAATAAATTTGTCAAACACAATTTGCCTTTCCCTGTTGATTTCCTACTAAGTACCTGTGAAAATGCATCATATAAATATGTTTCATCCAATCACAAAAATATTCAGGAGATTGTCAGCTTAATATCAATCACCCCAACATGATTTGAGCTGGACAAAGTGGCTCTACTCCAGACACAGCGAATCAGATCCGCCAGCTAATTAAGCTCCATTGGAAGACAAAGGTGTGTCTCTTGTATTATGATGGGATGAATTGGAACTGATCACAGTTACAATAACTGTATTGATTTAATGCAGGAGCTTTTGATTCGATAAAATGAACTTAAGATGGTCGTTCATGCAACACAAAGAATGATGCCCTTCCTCTAAAGGAAGAATACAGAGATGCTAAACCTCTGAACATTCAGGATAGAGGTTCACTCAAATCAGAAATGGAGAGTAAAATAAATAGAACAGACCATCAGCAACAGGCTACAGAATCCCATTCCCAACTGAAAGGCAAGGAGAACATACACCTCTCCCTGTGAGAAAAGACTGGAAAAATGTGAATTCTTATGTTTATCCAGGACCACATCATCCTACACACTTCCATTTATACACAAATAATGTGACTTATTCAAATCTGTTGAGAATATGTAACCATAGTAAACTCCTTTCAAAATATTGGATAAATATTGATTAGATTCATTTGCCACTTTACCTTCACAACCCAACCTCTTTGGCCTCTCTCTCTCTCTATTACATAAATTCGTCCTATATATATCTCACATTAGCCTTGCAGTTCCTTTTATGTTTCCTTCATGGATAGAGGTATAAAATATTATGTTTTGAGCAAAAATAATACATATTATAATTCTTTTCAAAGAAGACTGACTACAGAATCTCTTTACCTACAAGATAAAGTGAACAGACTGACCTACTTGTTTATATTGGGGGTTGTCATATTAAGGACCTGGAAATATAAAACTGAAAAAAAATTCAATTAATTTGCATCTTTCCTTCTGTATCAAATATCTTAACACCAATAATTGAAGTTACTAAAAGGTTCTGCTTATATAAATCACATTTAAATTCAAATCTTTTATCCAGAACCTTCCTCCAAACTTGAATGGAACAGTTGTGTCAGAATTTGCCACTCAGATTATTTTTCCTGTTATTCATTTTATTTAAAAAATAAATGTTGTAACTATTTAGAACACATTGCAAAATGTACATGGAATTCAGTGACGGCAAAAATTGAAAGTGCAAAGTTTCACTTATCACACATGTAATGTATTCAACATTTGGTAAATGTTATTCAAATACATAATTTTTGGTATTGTTCTCTGCTAGATGTGTAAAGTTCATCCTTTACATTTTTTTGATAAACATTTAGTCACCTTCAGTGCTTCAAATAATTACGTAGAATTACAAAGAATGTGCAGCACAGAAACAGGCCATTCGGCCCAACGGATCCATGCCGGTGTTTATGCTCCACATGAGCCTCCTCCCTCCCTACTTCATCTCACCCTATCAGCATAACCTTTTATTCCGATCTCCCTCATGTGTTTATCTAGCTCCCTCTCAAGGCTTCCTAGGCTTCTATTTGTACCTTTCCATCACTGAATGGAAAGGGAGGGGTATGCTCACAACCAATTTCTGGAAAGTTTTGTGGCTGGCCAGTGTTGTGATAACATTTTAAAAAAAAATCTTTGTTGAATGTCCATTCTGCTGGGAAACAATATTTCAGTGAGCAAGTGGTCAATCTATGGAACAGAGTCCCTCGGGTAACGGTGGAAACAGTTAGTATTGATTCATTCAAATTAGATAGATTCCTTCCAGAAAATAACATTTTGGCACACAGTATATGAGTAATTTGAGACATGACATGTGGCAGGTGTAGCATGCTTGGGATAATATGTCTGACACACAAGAGATGTACAAAAATACATTGCCCAGTTGAGTGTCTAAATAGAATATGCTTCCACTTATTAAGCTGATGTTTGTGGGAGATAACATGACATGTGGTAAGTGTAGAATGCTTAGGAGAAAGACGATGACTTTGAACCTATGGTTCCCAAAGCTCTCCACCACTGGGATTTTTCTCATGCAATTTCTGGATCTGTTGTAGACTAATTGATAGAGATTGATTGCTATGATTAGTCAACAACTCTATTATCGTTGTATCATGCAACTAAAAAGTGATGAATCTTGGTCATTTCTCATCTAGCAATTCTTATGTTCCTATGCAAGCCCCAAAATCTCACTCCCTAGGTTTCACAGGGCAACACATGCCTCCAATATTTCAAGCACATTGAATCATCCTAGATAAGTTTAATTATTTCCTGCAAATGTTACACATTTTTATGTCTGTTCTTTTCAGGAAATCTCTATTTAAAAAAAAAAGTTTCATTTGTCACATATGCATCATGTTGCCTTTGCTGAATAAAAAACCTTTTGAATGTAGTAACCTCTACTGTGTTTTTGAAGAAATTCATCTCAGAAAGTTCATGATTCAACTCGTTTTGACGTTTCACATAAAATTCACATTTCACTGCTCACAGAAATGGAGTCCTGGGGGGTTTCATCAACAGTAATTTTTGATCCCTAGGAGGGGAGAGGGCTCACAACAGTACTTGGTGCATTCTGTAAATGGCGAGTCTTATTGTCAATCATAAAACAATTCTAGAAGTTGTAGGCTTGGATGTATGTTATGAATTAATGCCTGCCTCCTTGTTGAATCGCTTCACCTTGCAGCGTTGGCTTTGTGAAGCCCCATAAACTCAAGCTCTAGGCAGCTGAGGGAAGTGCAGATCTCCAATGAAAAATGTTGTTAGTTACACTTGAATCAAATTAAAATTGGTAAGTTTAATCAATTTCTTGTACATTTTGTAATTGTTCAATGACCCTATTATATTCAGTGCCAAGTTATCAAACTAGTGAGAATTCAAGACGGCAGCCAAAAGTACTTCCAAAGAATAGTTGAAGTCATTTCATTCGTTTCTTGTTTCTGTTGGCTGTTTTTTGCTGACTTCCCATTTTTGAATCATAGTCTGGGAATTTCCTCAGAGCTGCCGAAACTTCGCTGAAGTACGGTGGAAACCCTGTTTATGCACACAAACAGGGTTTCGACAACACTTCCGGTGAAGTGGGAGCAGATCCAAGGAAATTCCCAGCCGTAGTCTTTTGGATTCATGATTGGTGGTAGTTTTCATTCATGCTTGCTCACTTGATGATTGGTTGGAAATGCTCTACCTGTTCAGTTGTTATTTGTTGCTGTCAATATCAAATTTGAACCAATCGGTTCAAGTGGTGTAAAATTTGCATATAAAAATGTTGTTTAAAGCATGACAAACAAGATGTACACACACTTTCGCGGATCTCCCATGGCATTGCTAATGGCAAGTCAGATGATTGTCATTACAAAATAACATATCATATTAACACTATGTGACATACAATGTATTGTTTTATTATTGCTTTAAGATCACAAAGCCTAACTGTTGTTAAGTAAACAGAGCCTCACCTCAGTATAATCAGAGTTTAATTGTTTGAAGAGGTAATTGTGGAGGTTGAGATCCAATGATCTTCACTGTTCAAGTCTGGATCTGGGGTAAAATGTCTTGTTTTCTTTCTCTTTTTTTAAAAAAAAGTGTGATTACGAAGTTTATCTTTCACGTCCCCTGTCTACAGGCATTGTGAGTTTGTGGGTGAGTTCCAATTGATTGGCTTTCTTTTAAAAATTATTGAAAGATATTGACATGTGAAAAGAAATTTACCAACAATAAGTTTGCCAATAAATAAAATGCAAAACACAAGTGTGACACAGGAACGAAGAGTTGATAGACAGGAAATGCACACCCACATACTGTTTTCGTTATATTAATAGATGCTGGATATATATTTATAGAAGTTTCATATACAGCATGCACTTCACTTGTTACAAATTCCCCATTAGATTTTATTGGCAGCACTCCTATTGTTATAAACCTTGAGCAATTCCACAGAAGATCAACGAATAAATATACCCAATCATAAAATACACACTATGCATTTACAATCCTTCTGACAGCAATTTACATGTGCTTCCTGCAGTCTAGTATATTGCATGCATTGCTGAATAAACAGTCTCCTCTACACTGGGAGCCCAAACACAAGTGAAATCTAGTAGTTGATATTCAAAGATCATCTTTGTGAGGCAGTGAAAAAAGCAATAAAAAAAAACCTTGAAAATGGCTGAGTGCAGTGGTAAAAAGAAGTCACAGGGAAGATAAACAAAATTCCAAGGTAAAGAGGGTAGATGGGAGAAATGGGCAAGAAAGTGGAGGAGATAATCAAGGATCTGAGAATCCTAAAGTCAGGGTGCAGACCAAAGGGCTGCAGAGTGCCCAGAAGAAAAAGGAGATACTGTTTCTGAATTGAGCATGGTTGGGCCAGTGTATAAGATCAAAGACAGAAAGATCAAATTGTAAATGTGAGGGGGAACTAAGGCACTGCGAGGTTGGGATCATACTTATGGACAGATCAAAGATGTTCGTATTTTCAGCATTTTCTGCTTTCATTTCAGATTTCTGATGTTTGCATTTTTATCCTTCTGTGCATGTTTGGTATCAGTTTGTGAAGTTTTCAGACAGCCCCTTAAGGAAAACAGAAAGAAAAAGAGCAGCAAATCTGTTCATCTTAATTGAACAAAATTGTAGCATTCTGCTTCTACCCTCCCCAAGGTTATCATTCTTTCCCTCTCCACTATAGTTGCCATCTTTCACAAGGCTGCCACTACCTGTTTCATTCTCCCATAAAAATAGAAATGTAAGAAATGTCAGTGCTCCAATCGATACATTGATTCCCACTTTCCATGAAATTGCCAGTGAGAATGTGCAGACATTAAACAGCCATTTTACGATTAGGATATCCACTAAAAGCATTGAAAGAACCAACTAACTTTCATTTATGTAGCCCCTTTCATGTCCCCAGGACACCCTAAAGTGTTTCACAGCCAATGAATTGTATTTTTTTTTGAAGCATAGTAACTGTAGTTATGAGGGCAAATATGGCAGCCAATTTGTGCAGATCAAGGTCCCACAAGCAGCATAAATTAGATACTTGGCCAGTTAATCTGCTTTGGTAGTGTTGGTTGAGGGATAAATGTTGGAATAGGAAATGTGAAGAACTCACTTGCTCTTCAAGTAATGTCGTGGGATTTTTCTTAGTCCGCCTGAACAGGCAGATGGCGACTCGGTTTAACATCTCATTTGAAGGATGACACCTTCAATAATTCGACACTCGCTCAATACTGCACTGAAGTGACAGCCTATTTCTGCTCAAGTCTTAATGTATAAAGACGTGGAATATCATCTTTTTTAAGGCACTAGAAAATCCAACATCAAGGACATATGAAGTGTGTGTGTGCCTATGCAAAGGATTTCATGAAAATCCATGACAGAATATTTATTCCCCTCTAAATTCTTTGGCCCTGAAATTCCTGGGCCCAAGAGGATGCTGCGGACAAGCCGGGAGGTTGGGCCTGAATTTGAGGTGTGCCCAGGTCCAGTCGGATCTTTGTCACTTTTCTTCCTACATCTCAACGTCACTGCAAGTGGGGTCACGCACTTCTTGCGCCTGCTCCCGCCCCTCCATGCAGACGTCGTCAAAAGTGGCAGAACATGTGTCAATGTATTTTTTTTTTGCTCATCCTTGGATATCTTTCATTCGATTAAATAATTTATCCATTTCAAATGAAGCGCAGTGAAGCCCATTACTAGGCTGTTTTCTTTAAGTCCCAGCATCCATTTGTTAATCTTCATGTCAGTGACGCCTTGCAAGAATATACTTGTTTGGAGAAACCAGCTTTACTTGGTTGCCACATACTAAAACATGTATCTGTCCCTTGGTAAGGTTTGAAAGAGTTTTTAACCTTGAAGGCTATTCTGTCGTTTCCACTCAGCTCCATCATAAGGAATAAATATCTCTAGGCACAATATGCAACAGTAGATTTGTGAACATATGGGGACTTTGGCTAATGCCACCTCCCCAGCATAGTTGCCAAGTAGGATGATTAAATGACAGCGTCAGTAATTTCTGAAACATCGAATTCTTTCAGATCAATTATTTTGCAACCCACTGCTTTTGGCTAGATTTATTTTCGACTTGAATAGCCTAAGATTTAATATATGATGAGGACAAATTTACATGCTTGAAATGGAACTTGAGCATGAAAAGTGATTACTGTTCTGTAAAAATACATCATTTACGCTGTACCAATGTGGAGCTTAACAACATCCAACAGAGAAAGATTCCTCCCATCAATTTGCCCCGGCCATGACCCCCATGCCAAATCATGGCATGGGGTAATTTGCTTCACATCGAGGCAGGAATTTCACAGTGGCATCTTGCCACTACCAGGAGGTGGGCTATACCAGCCCACGAACTTCAGGAATTTTGTTAAAAACTTGCGATGTTCCAGCATCATTAAGAAATTGGCATTTGTAGCTCCCACTTCCACCAGGATCAGATCCTTTTGCTCATCATGCCGGGCATATTTTGCATTGGGAGCACTGGAGGCAGAACTGGTGTGATTTCTGATAGACAACATCATCTAGCTAGTTAGAATCATAGAATCATAGGGCAAAGAGGCCATCCGACTCATAGTACCTGTGTCGGCTCTCTTACGAGCTAGCCAATTAGTCCCACTCCTCTTTCCCCATAGCTTGACATATTTTTTCTTTTCAAGTATATATCCAATTTCCTTTTGAAAGTTACTATTGAATCTGCTTCAATCATCCTTTCAGGCAGTGCATTCCAGATCATAACAGCATGCTGCAAATTTATCCTCAACTCCTCTTTGGTTGTTTTGCCAATTATCTTAAATCTGAGTCCTTTGATTACTGACCCTCCTGCCAGTGGAAACGGTTTCTCCTAATTTACTCTATCAAAATCCCTCATAATTTTGAACTCCTCTGTTAAATCTCGCCTTAACTTGTGCTCTCGGGAGAACAATCCCAGCTTCTCTATTCTCTCCACATAACAGAAGTTCCTCCTCATTCTCGTAAGTTTCCTCTACACCTTCCCCAAATCCTTCCAAAAGTGTGGTCCTCAGAATTGGACAAAATACTCCAGCTGAGGCCTAACCAGTGATTTGTAAAGGTTTAGCATAACTTCCTTGTTTTTGTACACTATACCTCTATTTATAAAGCCCAGGATCCCCGATGCTTTGTTTAACAGCCTACCCAACATGACCTGCCACCTTCAAAGATTTGTGTATGTGAACCCCCAAGTGTCTCGTTTTTTAAAATTCATTCATGAGATGTGGGCATCGCTGGCAAGGCCAGCATTTATTGCCCGTCCCTAATTGCCCTTGAGAAGATGATGTTGAGCCACCTTCTTGATCCGTTGCAGTCCGTGTGGTGAAGGTTCTCTCACAGTGCTGTTAGGAAGGGAGTTCCAGGATTTTGACCCAGCAACGATGAAGGAACGGCGATATATTTCCAAGTCAAGATGGTGTGTGACTTGGAAGGGAATGTGCAGGTGGTGGTGTTCCCATGCGCCCTTGTCCTTCTAGGTGGTAGAGGTCACGGGTTTGGGAGGTACTGTCGAAGAAGCCTTGGCGAGTTGCTGCAGTGCATCTTGTAGGTGGTACACACTGCAGCCACAGTGCGACGGTGGTGAAGGGAGTGAATGTTTAAGGTGGTGGATGGGGTGCCAATCAAGTGGGCTGCTTTTTCCTGGATGGTGTCAAGCTTCTTGAGTGTTGTTGGAACTGCACTCATCCAGGCAAGTGGAGAGTACTCCATCACACTCCTGACTTGTGCCTTGTAGATGGTGGAAATGCATTGGGGAGTCAGGAGGTGAGTCACTCACTGCAGAATAACCAGCCTCTGAACTGCTCTTGTAGCCATAGTATTTATAGAGCTGGTCCAGTTCCAATGGTGACCCCCAGGATGTTGATGGTGGGGACATTCGGCGATGGTAATGCCGTTGAATGTCATGGGGAGGTGGTTAGACTTTCTCTTGTTGGAGATGGTCATTGCCTGGCACTTATGTGGCGTGAATGTTACTTGCCACTTATCAGCCCAAGCTTGGATGTTGTCCAGGTCTTGCTGCATGCGGGCACGGACTGCTTCATTATCTGCGGGGTTGCGAATGGAACTGAACACTGTGCTATCATCAGCGAACATCCCCACTTCTGACCTTATGATGGAGGGAAGGTCATTAATGAAGCAACTGAAGATGGTTGGGCCTAGGACACTGCCCTGAGGAACTCCAGTAGCGACGTCCTGGGGCTGAGATGATTGGCCTCCAACAACCACGAACATCTTCCTTTGTGTTAGGTATGACTCCAGCCACTGGAGAATTTTCCCCGATTCCCACTGACTTCAAATTTACTCGGGCTCCTTGGTGCCACAATCGATCAAATGCTGCCTTGATGTCCTGCAGCCCCTTTAAATTGTATTGTTTAGATAATATTGCCTCTTCTCGTTCTTCCTTCCAAAATGCATCACTTCACACTTCCCTGCATTAAATTTCATCTACCATGTGTCTGCCCATTTCACCAGTCTATATATGTCCTCTTGAAATCTGCTACAATCCACCTCACTGTTTACTACATTTCAGAGTTTTGTATTATCTGCAAACTTTGATATTATGCCCTTGATACCCAAGTCCAGGTAATTAATATATATTAAAAAGAGCACTGGTCCTAAACTGACCCCTGGGGGACATCACGATATACTTCCTTCCAGTCTGAAAAACAACTGTTCATCGCTACTCTCTGCTTTCTGTCTCTTAGCCAATTTTGTATCCATGATATCGCTGCCCCTTTAATCCGATGGGCTAACAAGCTTCTGTGACACTTTACCAAATGTCCATGTAAAGTTTTGAAAGTCTATGTACACAGCATCAACCACACTACCTTCATCAACAATCTCCGTAACTTTATCGAAGAACTCAATCAAATTTGTCAGACACGATTTGCCTTTAACAAATCCATGCTGGCTGTCATTTATTACCCCATGTCTGTGCCTTTAAGTGCAATTGACTACTATTTTCTACACTGAGGCAAAATATATATATATATTAATGATATTGCCCTCATAAACCACTAAATATTCACTTAAAAATTGTAAATGTAAGTTACGTTGCCTTCTGTCAGATAAATGCTGGGGAGGATGTGACCAGTGGGGCACACTGATGGACACTTTCTGCTCCTATCCAGAATGCAACCATTTTGGGAAGTGATCGGAGGTGCTATAAAGGTTGTGACCATCACTGATTTCTCCTCAGATCCACTGTCTGCTAGCTCTGCCATGGGTGTGAGACATGTAGACTAGCACAAACATCAGTGCGAGTAGCAAGAAGAAACCACCCCCCCCCCCCAATTCTGGCGAAACTCGACACCTCCCAGCACAAACATGTGCATTAAGTACCTGTGGGACATTTGCCAGTCAGAATGTTTGATATGCAGACTCCGTCTGGAACTGGGAAAGCATTGGAGAGTCTGGACCTTTTTCCTGGAAACCTACACAATAGGTTCTTTCTCAAAAACGCCATGACACAGCCCTGCAAGGGGAGGGATGGGTTAATGCCAATGACAACACACAACCACTGATCCCCAGCTGCACAGAGGAAGTGACCCAACCCAAAATTACCCCTGAAAGAGCTGAAGTAGCCCCCTGCCCATATTCCATGTCTGCCCCGGAACTAGAGTACGTTAAAATACTGTATACATTTGCTCAACCAGGCTGCCAATTTAACCTCCTTTAAATTGTGTGTTCAGAATTTACATTAGCCTGGTATCAGTGTCAATACCAATGAAGTTTTTTTCTATCGTCTGTCAAAAAAAGCTTTTTAAAATTTAAAATTTGGAAAATTTGTTTGAAAGGGCGTGATAAATGTTTGCAGTTTTTCTGTTTCAACTTATAATCTGATTGCTAGCTTTAGTTTCTTGAATGAAATGTGGGAGAATGGATTGAAAATGCATTAAATGTTTAAAATGTAATTGAACTCTTATCTGCTATTTAGGTATTGAGATATAATAAGCTCGATATTGGCTTTCTAAAGGTCATCCTTATGGAAAAACTTTGTAGCAAGCAAATTTTTTTTTCAAAAAACGTTTAAACATTTAAAGGTAATGTATTATCCTAAATTGGCAAGTTCAAATGGTTTAGTGGAAAATCCATTTCATTAAGAAATAGAAATGTAATATTGATTGCTTGTTAAAGGGAGAAACATCAGATTCTAGTCAGACCTGACCTTGTTTTGAAAGGCTTTCAGTGATATGGTAAACAATCAGTCTAAAGGACAAGAAACAAGAATCAAAAACAAGACAAAAACTTCAGAACAGATTATTAGCTTGTGCAAAGTTGTTGATATTTTGTTTTTAAAAATGAGTAAATCTTAAATTATTGCTTTTTCAATGGTCAGACTGCCTTTGCCTTAACATACTCAATCTTCCTCATATGCAGATATATCAGTGAAAGAAAGACTTGCACTTATATAGCACCTTTCACGACCTCAGGATGTCCCAAAGTGCTTTACAGCCAATTAAGTATTTTTGAACTGACCTAAATTGGCTCCCAGCCCAGGAACGCCTTGACTTTAAAATTGTTATGCTTGTTTTCAAATCCCTCCATGGCCTTGCCCTTCCTTATCTTTGTAACCTCCTCCAGCCCCACAACCCTCTGCGATCTCTGCGCTCCTCCAATTCTTGCCTTTTGCGCATCCCCAATTTTAATCCCTCCGCCATTGGCAACTGTACCTTCAGCTGCCTAGGCCCTAAGTTCTGGAATTCCTCCCTAAACCTCTCCACCTCTCTCTCCTCCTTTAAGATGCTCCTTAAAACTTACCCCTTTGACCAAGCTTTTGATCACCTGTCCTAATATCTCCTTATGTGGCTCGGTGTCAAATTTTGGTGGAAAATCGCTCCCGTGAAGCGCCTTGGGATGTTTTATTACGTTAAAGGCACTATATAAATGTAAGTTGTTGTTGTTGTAATATAGGAAATGCAGCAGCCAATTTGTGCATAGCAAGGTCCCACACACAGCAATGTGATAATGACCAGTTTATCTGTCATTTAGTTATTGGTTGAGAGATGGATATTGGACAGGACACCAAGGAGAACTCCCCTGCTCTTTTTCAAAATAGTGCCATGGGATCTTTTACGTCCATCTGAGAAGGTAGACAGATCGGTTTAAGGTCACATCTGAAAGGCGGCACCTCTGACAGTGCATCAGTACTGCATTAGAGTGTCAGCTTAGATTTTGTGCTTAAGTTCCTGGAGTGGGACTTGAACCCACAACCTACTAACTCAGAGGCGAGAGTGCTACCACTAAGCTATGGCAGACACCAATGGACACAGGCTGTTGTATAATTGAGCAACTGCTTACAAACATGAAACAATGATTCTCTCATCATCACTTTGAGACTGTGAGAAAAAAATGCAGCCATGAAAGATGAAACTCTTGCAGCTTCAACAGCTCACTAAATTCTTTGTACGTGAGAGGTTGTGAGATTAGCTGATTATAATTAGTTTGTGTGTCAGTTGGTTGAATCAATATTTTGGCTTGGAATCCCCTGTGTCCTCAACACTTTTAATTTTGGTGATGTTACTTGTAGAAAATTATTGCATCATTTCAGAGGGTTCTTTGCTGGGGGCAAGTACAACAGTAATTATTTTCTGCCCTTCTGCTTTTAAGTTTCCTCCCTATCCTGATCAAGGGAGCTAGTGGATAATTTGTCCCTAAACTTCTGTGATTGCTGCACGTTAACCAACTACTGCGAGCAGCTTAGAGTAGCGATCCTTCCTTGGACCAACCACCAACTTCCACCTGATGTTTCTACTTGCTATTGCCTTTGATTGCACCATGGAATCCTGGCAATATTTCATTCATTGTTGGTCACCATAAATTATAAAGGGAAATTGATGCACTAGAATGGAGGCAGAGGAGGACACGAATGACAATTCTTAAGATTAGATCGATGTACTTGGAAGACAGACAAAGAACGCTCAAAAGCAAAATACTGCGGATGCTGGGAATCTGAAATAAAAACAGAAAATGCTGGAGAAGCTCAGCAAGTCAGGCAGCATCTTCAGTCAAAGAAAGCTATTATTTTCTCAAATAAAATGATGAATTAGAGGTGATACAATTTATGTTTTAACTATAATGAGGGAAGTGGATACAGCAGAAGCGAGTAGCCCAGCTCCACAGCAACAGTTCCATTTCTTTCCAATGTTATTAACTTTTAAGTACTTTAAATGAAAATCTACAGTGACAATTTATCTGCAGTTGAGAGTGAAAGAAATATCAAAATGGAGGTGGTATGAGTAACTATAATTTATAACATGAAGAATGAGAGAGTTGCATAAAATTCATGGCAATTAAATTCAGAGAACATAGCTCCTCCCGATTACTCAGCTGGTAAATGCATGGTGCAAACTGAGTCATACAGATCAAAATGTCCCCGGTTCAATTTCTGGTCCTTGCTGAGTTAGCTGATCCTAGTCAGGGTGGCTGTAAACATGCTACTATTTGCCTAAATGTCCCCGGGCTGGAGAGTGGAAGTTCAGCCATGGTTTCCAGTCCTGACCACTATCCAGTGACCCCTGCTAGAAAGTGCGCATATGTGAACATTGGATGAAGACACAATTGAGCACAGCTGTGATGCTGCTCATGATTATTAGCGAACTGGCACTTTCATTCCAGGCTTGGATAAGATCTCAAAAAACAACCAGCATCCAAGAAACTAGCATTGGAAAATTGGAAGGAAAAAAATAGGAGAGCATTGAGAATCAGCCTTCTTTGTCACTCCAAGAAGATCGATACTTTACGACTCCATCAGAAATTAAAAATGAACTTTTCCTCATCCCTCCAAGCAAAAGTTAGATCTGAGGTGCAAGGTATTTAAAAAAAAAATTAGAGCCTTCTAAAAATGTCAGTATAAAGACTCTGAAGCCTGTAAAGTAACCTGAAATGCTGCAACAACCAGGTTTTAAGACTGGAGGGAGTGCCAACAATTAGGTTCCCTTCAGAATTAGTCGCAGAAACCCAGTACGACAGCATTATTGTATTAGGCAGATCTTTCATGACTGGCTGTACAATGTTGTAGAGAGCAAGAGATAGAACAGATTTCATTCACCCAGTCCACTGGTCTTTATAGCTTTTCATTGTACTGACTCCAGGAACAAGAAGTGACTTTTTCCAGCAACATGACAAACAAGGCTAGAATAGAAAGAATCAACTCTTAAACTAGAACTCTATGTTCAGATGATGACCTCAACATCATACATTAATGGAAAACATTTCTGTGGAACAACTGTATAAGGACTTTACAGAACGCTCCCTGCTGTCAAAATCTTTCCCTGGATAGCATTATCACCTAGAATTCTTGTATTCAGAAATTCAAATGCATTTTAAGTACTTTTTATCCAATGAAGTTTTGTGAATCAAATTGAAGCTGGGGAATGGAATAGTTTTCCACTTTTGGCACTCAGATCATAAAAGCATCTTTGGACTAAGAATACCACAAGTTTGTGGCAAAGCAAAGCTCCCTCTGCTCTACCAAACAATGTATTTTAATCCTGATAACCCCAACTTCTCAAAGGCATCCCTCCTAGATGTGAAATTGACCCCTCCCCCACATTTGTCACACCAGACGTCTGTCGATCTCTCTTTTTCTACCAATTTAGTATCAGTATTTTCTGAATTCTGAACAGTTGTGTGCGATGGTGTCATGCTCACTCAGAACTGGAGCGAAAGTGCCAAAATTCACAATGCTCAGGACCCTAAAGTTGGTGGAGAGAAGGTTTTTTTCAGTCCATTAGGCTGGCTGCTTGCAAATCTATGTTCCAGATGTTAAAGAAGTGCACTAACTCAGTGCACCAACCAGGCAGAGTTAACCAACTGCTGGGCTACAACTGTTGTAACATATATCAGGCCTTAAGCCTTTCTGGGATTGCCCCATTGCAACCCAATACAAATTTGCTAGGACATTTCTGTTTTCTGAGTGCCCACTGCAATCAATTTTGTGAGCTCTCAGTCTTAATTTGCAAATGGTTACGCCTCTTAACTCATGGCGCCTCATTTATTTTCTTTATCACAGTTTAAAATACGCATAACATAGACAGCTTACTGTGAATCTTTCAGCTCAAATATTGCCCTCAAGTGATACTCAAAGTTTAAATGGCAGTTTTAGTTCCCATGCACAGTCGAAATACAGTTATCTAGTTGTGGGGTTAAAACCTCATTGGAAAAATGGAGGGAGGATTGAAAAAATGTTTGGTGCCATTTTTCAGGTAACAAAACTCCGAACACTCTACCCCCATCACATTTAGTGGCTAGTGTGCAAGCAACTTGCTTAATGGAAAATTGTACAGCTGTTATCCTGCTTGACAAAAGCAAAAAAAAACAAGCTGATGTATCAGAATGTATTGCTCCATAAATACAGAAAAAAGGACTTCATAATGGATATTAGACACAAGACTTTTATACTAGCAAGCCAAAGATGACAAGACCTGCAGCACGATGTGTACTTCATTCATAATGAAAAAGCCTGTGAATACACTGCTGCTCAGTGTGATTAGTGTAGTCAATCACTACTTGGGCATTTGTCCAGAGGGAATAAAGCCTAATCAAGAAGGTTGAAGAATGCTAAACGTGACTAATTATGAGCCAGTAAATCTCTGCAAAGGATGAGGTTTGGAAAGGGAAAGTGCCAAAAGTGAATCGACTGCTAACATAACAATCAGACTTTCATTTGAATGCTTCGCCGGTCATTCTGTCCCTTCAGTCTCAATGAGTCAAAATTCATTGGCAATGTCAAAGTCAAGGGCTTTTGGCATTAAAATGTATCCTTTGTTCCTAACTTTAAAAGTGATTAATATTAACAGTGGTATGGCCTGTACTAGTTAGCACTCAAATAGGCTGTGCCATGGAATAGTTGGCCAATGGTTAGATTTTAGAGTTCTTGATTTGGTTTGGAGGAGATCCTACTGTGAGGAAAGGCATTTCAAAAATCCTCTCTTGGCTGGGTAATAGGACTTTCTTTTTGGGGTGGGGTGGGGGGGTACAATAAGCTTTGAAAAAGTAACGGAAGAGTAGACAAGGGTACTGTAGTAGATGTAATATATTTGGATTTTCAAAAGGCCTTCAATAAGGTACTGCATAGCAGACTTATGTCTAAGGTCAGAGCATGTAGAGTCAGGGAACAAGTAGCACATGGGATAGCAAGCTGGCTACAAAACAATAGGGGCTAAGGGTAGTTACTCCAACTGATAAAAAGTGGGATGTGATGTTCCACAAGGATCGGTGCTGGGACCACTGTTGTTCACAATTTACATAAACAACTCGGGAATTGGAAGTACAATTTCAAAATTTGCAGATGAAATCAAATTGGGGGTATAGTTAATACTGAGAAAGACTGCGACAAAATGCAAGACGACATTAATAAGCTTGCAGAATGGCTGTATAATTGGCAAATGAATTTCAATATAGATAAGCGTGGGGTGGTGCTTTTTGGTAGGAAGGATAAGGAGGCCACATGCTGCTTGGATAATAAGAGTATTAATGGAGTAGAGGAGCAAAGAGATCTAGGGGTACAGATACACAAATCAGTAAAAGTAGTGGCACAGGTTAATAAGACCATTAAAAAAAGCAAACAAAGCACTGGGACTTATTTATAGAGGAATAGAATTGAAAAATTTGTATAGCACCTTGGTTAAACCACACTTACAGTACTGTGCACAGTTCTGGTCTCCATATTCTAAAAAAGGATATAGAGGCACTGGAGAAGGTGCAAACAAGATTTACAAGGATGATACCAGAACTGAGAGGTTATACCTATCAGGGAAGATTGAACTGGAGCTGGGGCTCTTTTCTCGAGAAATGAGAAGGCTGAAGGGTGACCTGATAGTGGTCTTTAAGGTGATGGAAGGGTTTGATAGGGTAGACGTAGAGAAGATGTTAACACATGTGGGGGAGACCAAAACTAGTGGCCATAAATATAAGATAGTCACTAATAAATCCAATCGGGAATTCAGGAGGAACTTCTTTACCTAGAGAGTAGTTAGAATGTGGAACTTGCTACCACAAGGAGTAGTTGAGGTGAATAGCCTAGGTGCATTTAAGGGGAAGCTAGATAAACACATGAGGGAGAGAGGAATCGAAGGATATGCTGATAGGGTTAGATGAAGAGGGGTGAGAGGAAGCTTGTGTGGAGCATAAACACCTGCATGGACCAGTTGGGCTGAATGGCCTGTTTCTGTGCTGTACCTTATATGTAATTCGATGTAAACTAATGAAATGGAGAAACAGGTAATTTGTATTTAAAAGTGTAAAAAAAAAAATTCATTCAATCTTGTTTGCATTTACATATCTAAAAGCAGGTTATCATTGTTAACTTTCTCAGTTGTCAACCATTCAAAGCAATAAGTCCTATTTGATGCATTTAATGTGTGAAACAATCACTGGCACAAGAAGCTGGGTTGACACTCGCTGTTTTGAGTTGTAAAAAATGTTAGGGATAAAATAATTCCATTCTTTAAATGAGTTTTTTTTTTAAATTGAGATATCAACAATTTGACGGCTCCTGATGACAAGTGCCGTATCTATTAGAACATCACTTTGTATATTCTGTAACCGTGTACTCAACCCCAGTCAAGGGAATGGCTGAAAAGTAAACAGAAACTGAAAATGAAACATCGCAAACCATTTTCTATCCACACTCGTTAGGTTCACCACTATATTTAAATCATTTTAACTTTAGACCCTTAAGTGAACATTATTTTCCTCTCCCCTCCTGCCAACCCATCCCCCTGCAAATTATAGGTATACCACATTCCCAGTAGAACCTTAATGGGAGTTAAAATGCTTTAGAGCAGTTTGGGGACCTACCAGAAGCTACCTGATTCCATAAAGCCCTCTTCACTGAAGCACACAGCAGAATCCAGCTCACAGTATTTCTTCCATCCAAAGAGTCGGGCAGCCCTGGATTGATTTCCAGGCTGGTATTAAGTACCAGCTCCCACTGAGGTCAAAGCACTTACCTCAAGTGCTTTGATAAATTGATCCCGAGTGTTACAAATTCATGTTCCAATTTTGATGGGGGTTCAGTGCTGCCCATCCTCTCCGAGCTTCACCAATTTGAATCAAGGCAGTGCTCAGAGGGGTGGAAAAACAAACAGAATTGTTCCTGCCCACATACCCGACTGTCAACTAATCGTGGACTAGAAGCGTTGACTATTACAGAGAGGTCCAGGGCACAGAAAGCTGCATCTTCCTGGCTAAATGAGGATTTCTAACAGTGCAGACTGCAAAAGGAGAAAAATGGAGGAGGAGGGCACCTGTGCATGCTTTGAAAACTGTTCTTCTCAACTCAGGAAGCGAGCAATTTTGTTACGCTTCTGCAGTTAAAACAACTCCTGAATCCTGAACCCAAATTACTTTGGCAGTTCTGCTACTTGTGTTGGACAAGATCCCTTAACATAGCTGTGGGAAGTATTATGCTTCAGAAAGGACTTCATCTCAGATGCAGGTAACTAAGTATTTCTGCTGAGTTGGAGTTTTCTCCTTATTATCTATTCACGGGTATAATGTAATTTGGTTGTTAAAGGACATTCATAAGTGACAGGAGCTTATATCATTCCCTTAAGTAATATTTCTGGCCAGAATTGAAATATTATAATTTTTTTTACAGCTAACCCTCAACCTTATCTGTATTCTCTGATCATATTACAATTTACATTTAGGATAAATGGACCTCTTGGCTCACTGAAGGTTACATTGTTTTGTAATGATATGTTTATAAGCATGGGGTATCGGCTAAAAAAGAAAAAGACTGGCATTTATACAGTGCTTTTCATGACCTCAGAACATTCCAAAGTGCTTTACAGCCAATGAAGTACTTTTGAAGTGTAGCCACTGTTGTAATGTAGGAAACACGGCTGCCAATTTGTGCAGAGCAAGGTCCCACAAACAGCAATTTGATGGTGACCAGATAATCTGTTGTGATGTTAGTTGAGGGATAAATATTGGAGAACACCCCTGCTCTTCTTCAAAATAGTGCCATGGGATCTTTTACATCCATCCGAGAGGGCAGACAAGGCCTTTGTTTAATGTCTCATCTGAAAGACAGCACCTCCAACTACGCAGCACTTCCTCCGTACTGCACTGAAGTGTCAGCCTACATTTTGTGCTCAAGTCCCTGGAGTGGGACTTGAACTCACAACCTTCTGATTCAGTGACAAGATTGCTACCAACTGAGCCATAGCTGACACCTGTACAAAAAGAAAAAAGATTGCACCTAAATAGCTCAGTGTCTCCAGAACACGTCAAATAGCTTGACACACCATGAATTACTTTGAAATGCACTGACTGCTGTTAGATAGGCAGATACAGCAGCCATTTTGCACACAATGGATGACCAGTTGATCTATTTTTGGTGGTGGCTGTTGAGGGAGCAATGTTGACCAAGACTGCTCTTCTTCAAATGGTGTCCTGAGATCTTTAACATCCAGTTGAGCAGGTAAGTACCCCGGGGCAGCCAATGAAGGAAAATGAGGCAGGGAGCACCAACACCAGGTCCCCACCACAAAAACTTATGGGATGCATTTTTCTCCAGCCCGTCTAAAGGTGGGCACACTTGGCCGCAGCATTCTCGCCTCATTGTGTGTAGATGTCAGCAGGTGGGCAGGGGTTGCACGCTGGACCACAGTCCCCTCACTTACTGCCCAGTAGCCGCTGATGGAAAGGAAGCCTCAGTGAGCCAGAAGGGACCCAAAGGAAAGTCTTCAAATTTTATAACTTGTCAGTGATAAAACATTTTTAAAGATTTTTTTCTTAATTTGTAAATTTTTTGGAAAAGTTTCCTTAATTTTCTTTTTTTTATATAAAAAGGGTCTTTACATATGTTAGCAGTGTAAGAATGTTTTAAGTATTTTTAAGGCTTAAACATTTTGAAAAAAAAGTTTAATCTTGCCGACTGGGCCTCAATAACCAATGGTTTCTCCCTTAGGTCTCTGCCTATTCCTCTGCTTTGAGGATTCAGAAGAGGTGCATCAGACGGACCACTGCAGAGAAGTCAGGCTGCACAGACAACGTAGGCAGCTTCTGACCACTGACCGCTGGTACCCACGCCTCTCTGTCTGTAGATCCAGGTGGTCTACTTCAATGAGACCCAATGCAATGCTGAAGAAGGTTGGGATTCCTTCATGAAGCAGTAACTGAGTTGTGCAAGCAGCAGACAGCTGTGGGAGCAGCTCACAAGGAAAACCTTGAACTGAATCAGATCTGAACCCACTGCCAAATGAGTCCTGCCATCTCAGTCCCCTTTTGGCCGAAAACTCAACTCAGTCATTTAAACAAAAGCAAATCACTGCGGATGCTAGAAATCTGAAATAAAAACAGAAAATGCTGGAAACATTCAACAGCTCTGGCAGCATTTGTGGAGAGAGGAACAGAGTTAACATTTCAGTTTAATGACATGTCATTGACCTGAAACGTTAACTGTGTTTCTCTCTCTACAGATACTGCCTGGCCTACTGAGTGTTTTCCAGCATTTTATGTTTTTATTTCAACTCAGTCGCCAGCTGACATTTTGCTCTCCTCCACTGCTTCGAAAGCTCCCATTTGGAGATCATTCTGCTACTCCTTCAAGCAGACATCCCCTCACCTACCCCGAATAATTTTTCACATATTCCCTCAGTGACAAAAACATCTCTGACAGCAAATCTGACAACCATCTTTCTGTTTAAGGTCACAGTGGCTCCCCTTGATGCTTATTCTAGTGTGCCCTTTCAATCCAAGTCTCCTACTTTTCCGACAGCAGCAGGAGGCTCTGAGCTGGCAGGCTGATGATTTTCAACAGCAGCCTGGCTAGGATTGAGGTGGTATTTTGTTGTCTTTAGTTGTGAGCCATTTTCCTATAAGAGGAAATTAGCAATTTGTGCACCATCATATAAAATGCAATCCATTTTTCACAAAGTATTCCCTTAATGAGGGTGAGATTTCAAGGTCACTTCCTTCCATGGGACTGATTCATGCCCTTTAATGGACCTCTTTCCCTCGAGGCTGAAGACCTGGGTCCTCCTTTGTTGGATTACAGGCTGGGTCACACCTCAATTAAGTCTTTAAATTTGTGGGGTCAGTGTCTTAAAGCAGCACCTGCCCCAGACATTGCATTGAGCCACATTTTTATAGACACAAAATCGGCTACGACAGCAGCACTGGATTTTCTGGGCTGCTTATAGTGGGCACTACCGCCAGCTGGAGCCCGCTGGGAATATATAATGAGGGAGCCCTGAAGAAACCTGGTCTGGCTCTTGGCAGGTTGTTGAACGGTTCCAGTGCAATTCCTGCAGTAAATTGACTGACTAGGAAAATCCAGATCATAACCTTCAGACCCTGAGGGCAGAGTGCTACCAGAGAAGTCATTTCACGATTGGCTAAGGAAACTGAAACGGGATGGAGGACAAAAGATGATTCAAGTTTTCAAAGTTAAAGATTGAATCAATGGGAAGAATTTGGATTTGTTGTGATCCTTACACAGATCAAAACTGGGGCATGATAATAAACCAAGATAATCTCCAATCAAATGCAACTTTAGGAATCATTACTTCAGATTTAAAGTTGCCATGTTCTGAAATAAGATTGCTAACTCAGTTTCTAATTCCCTGACGTGTAATGCACATTCCTCCCCCAGCTCACACGGACACAGCACACTTATTGTGCCAAGTGTCAGACTTTCCTCATCAGTTATTTGATGAACACCTGCTTTCAGCATGGTAGAGGCACCTATACAGTTGACAACTTGTAACTTGCCAACCACCTGGATGCTCCAGATGTCCAAGTTTACAATGCCACATACCATGGCTACACATCACCAATAACTTAATCCAGGTGTTCCTGTAAGGGAGCTTTGACAAAGAGATGAGGTTGCTGTGAGTCTGATACCCCCTTGATGATGAGTGGAGTAAATATTGACTTGGGTATTGTGAGAAAAAGGAAATAGATTCAAAGACAAATTTGAACCAGCAAATCATGTTTAACTAACCTGATAGAGTTTTTTGATGAGGTAACAGAGAGGGTAGATGAGGACAATGCAGTTGATGTGGTGTATATGGACTTTCAAAAGGCATTTGATAAAGTGCCGCACGGTAGGCTTATCATCAAGATTGCGGCCCATGAAATAAAGTGGGCAATAGCAACACAGATGCACAATTGGCTAAGTGACAGGAAACAGAGAGTAATGGTGAACGGTTGTTTTTCGGACTGGAGGGAAGTTTACAGCGGTGTTCCCTTGGAGTCGGTGCTGGGACCACTGCTTTTTTTGATATATATTGATGACTTGGACTTGGGTGTACAGGGCACAATTTCAAAATTTGCAGATGACACAAAACTTGGAAGTGAACATTGAGGAGGATAGTGATAGACTTCAAGAGGATATAGACAGGCTGGTGGCATGGGCGGACAAGTGGCAGATGAAATTTAACACAGAAAAATGCGAAGTGATACATTTCGGTAGGAAGAACGAGAGGCAACATAAACTAGGGGGCACAGCTCTAAAAGGGGTACAGGAACACAGAGACCTGGAGTATATGTGCACAAATTGTTGAAGGTGGCAGGGCAGGTTGAGAAAGTGGCTAAAAAAGCATATGAGATCCTGGGTTTGAGAAATAGAGGCATAGAGTACAAAAATATGGAAGTCATGATGAACCTTTATAAAACACTGGTTCAGCCACAACTGGAGTATTATGTCCAGTTCTGGGCACCACACTTTAGGAAAGATGTGAAAGCCTTAGAGAGGGTGCAGAAGAGATTTACTAGAATGATTCCAGGGATGAGGGACTTTAGTTACGTGGATAGACTGGAGATGCTGGGGTTGTTCTCCTTGGAACAGAGACATTTGCGAGGAAATTTGATAGAGGTATTCAAAATCATGAAGGGTCAAGACAGAGTAGAAACTTCCCATTGGCGGAAGGGTCAAGAACCAGACGACATAGGTTTAAGGTGATTGGCAAAAGAACCAAAGTTGAAGAAAAACTTTTTTACATAGCGAGTGGTTAGGATCTGAAATGCACTGCCAGGGTGGGTGGTGGAGGCAGATTCAATCATGTCCTTCAAAAGAGAACTGGATAAGTACTTGA
This sequence comes from Heptranchias perlo, assembly GCF_035084215.1. Classification (NCBI taxonomy): domain Eukaryota; kingdom Metazoa; phylum Chordata; class Chondrichthyes; order Hexanchiformes; family Hexanchidae; genus Heptranchias; species Heptranchias perlo. The sequence goes on along the minus strand of NC_090350.1, from coordinate 17,700,671 downwards.
AAGGAAAACATTTACAGGGCTAGGGGGATAGGGCAGGAGAGTGGGACTAGCTAGATTGCTCTTGCATAGAGCCGGCACGGACTCGATGGGCCGAATGGCCTCCTTCCATGCTGTAACATACGATTCTAAATAAAGAGATAGCGACATAGAGATTAGATCATGTAGCGCCTATTTTTCACACGATAAATGAGCGCTGAAGGGTCCAATATGGCATGTGGGATGCGTGCTCTCATTCCGCGCTGCACGCCATATTAGTGAGCTCATTCTGTAGTCGAACAGGGCCACCCCTGAAAGTGGCATTGGGCCTATTGCCTACGCAAATCAAGGGGTCTAACATCTATTTCAGGCCCGTTACCGATATCGGATCGCTGCTGACCACAACATGCATTGTGCAAGTTGCCATCAGTTCTCTCCAGCCAACAGCTGCCAAAGCAGCGGTCTTTTAAAGGCAGTTTTGGCACGGCGGTTTGTGATTGGTGCTGGGTTCACACCCAAAAGTCAGGCACAAGTCAATTTCCAAGCCAAGGAGTTGACATAAAGGCAAGAGACAGATGATGGTCTCTGTACATGGACCTGATCTAAATGGCCTTTTCTTCTTGCTCCCTTATGATACAATGGATCATTCTACACCTGAGAAGAATGCAAGTGATGGGAGTTTCCATTGTCTCTGCCTGTGGGATTGCAAAAGCTCCTTTCTGTAATCATGAGAATGTGAGGATTCCAGCATAATGATTGTGCTCAGGAGCTATCCTTACATTTCATTCATGCTGGGATCGATTGTAAGTAATTTTTAGCTTTCTGTGGATTAGTCTTTAACTTAGACCCACGTCATTATAGTGATATTGCGAATGTCTCAGGGAAGGATAAAACATATGAAATGGGAGACTCAAACATCGTCCTTACTTTGAAAAGGTCACAAAGGAATAATCCTAATTGGAAAATAAGCGCCAGCAGCAACACAATACAATAAGTAACACAACCGCTATCATACAAATCATTTTTTGGACTGTCAAGTAATTCAATAATCTGATCAGAAAACTAAATTCCTTTCAAATTAAACTCTCTAAATCATGGGACTGGCATTCGCCAGGAGACAATCTTGGTCAAAGTGAGGCAATTAAACTGTGCTGAAATTGAGTACAGCATACTTGGTTTGGTTTCAATTCACTTCCTGGGCAGAGGCAGACTGAAAGAAGAAATATCCTGCATTTATAAAGTGGTTTTCACAACCATAGACCATCCCAAAGCACTTCACAGACAATGAAGTAGTTTTGAAGTGTAGTCATTGTTGTAATATAGGCACACTTGGCAGCTGATTTGCACACAGCAAGGTGCCACAATGAGATAAATGACCAGATAATCTGTTTCAGTGATGTTGGTTGAGGGATAAATATTGGCCAGGACATCGGGGAGAATTGCTCCTTTCTTCTACAAATAGTGTCATGGGATCTTTTACGTCCACCTGAGAGGACCTCGGTTTAACATCTTACCTGAAAGACTGATGACTTCTCTTTTCTGGAAGAAATCATCAGTTAATATCCTAGATTTCTCAGTCAAAAAATAGGCTGCTAATCATTGCATGTTATTTAGCAGCTCACTCTTTGTCAATCTGAAGTTAGCATTTCAATCACTGCAGTTCTGTGCACAAATGAAATCCACTGAGATTCCCTACATGATAAATTTACAATTTTTGTTTGGGTAGTTGGAGGAACAATGAACGCTGCCTGAGTATTTCCGTATTGAGTGAGAGGGAGAATGGAGAAGAAATAGAAAGTCTCAGGCATATAATCTAGGCTGACACTCAAGTGAGGAAATGCTTCATTGTAAAAGGTGCTGTCTTTCAGATCAGATGTAAAACTGAGCCCCATCTGCCTGTTCACGTAGATGTAAAAAAAAATCCCATAGCATTATTTGAAGAGAAGAATTCCACCAGTGCCCCAGGCACCACAGTACTCTGAACCAAAAACAGTTTAACATTCATCTCACATGCTGCTTGGCAGATCTTGCTGTGCACAAATTGACTGCTGCATGCGTACAAAGGAACTGTAACTAGCTTCAAAAACAAATTCACTGGATTCAAGTTTGACATGTATCGGGATCTATGGCCATTTTTACAAAGAAGGGATTTGGAAAAAGTGTAACTTTTAATGTTGAGTTTTAAAGCAAAGTATGTTGATACAAGTTTTACGAAAAAGGGCACTCAGATAAAAGGTAGTTAACGTGCCAATGTTCCAAATTGTTGCAGTATTGGGTGTGAAAAATGGCAAGTGTAAATATGATTCCATGATTAGATTGTTCATATTTGTTGTACATATCTGGTAAATATTTCCATTTATTTTATATTGTATAAATATGCCAGAGTATGTTTGTTGTCCCGAAGATGACTATGCAACAGAAAAGGTCACTTGTAGTTTCATTTAAAAGAAACTCAAAATATAAGAATTCTCTTGTTAACACACCCTTCTCTTGGGAGTTCCGTTGGTATCCCACGGTAAGTCCAGTGGGAGATGGGCAGAACTCCTCTGAAAATGTAGAGGCCTAGTGCATGGGGTTTCCACCATTCCCAGGGATTTATTGGTTGCCTTGTAGGGGGTAGAACCTTCATCTGCCCCTTAGAATGCAAATGATTGGCAGGAGAGGGAACATAGGAGGAGTAGGCCATTCAGCCCCTCGAGCCTGTTCCATCATTCATGGCTGATATGTACCTCAAATCCATTCACCTGTCTTTGCTCCCTTGATGCCATGGCACATAATGGCATTGCCAAGAAATAAGATATAGGCAGGACTTATACACCAAATATGTCACTTGAATACCAACACCAGACAGGTAGACAATTATTACACGTCAAAAAAAGTTTGCTTTTTAGCAAATCTCTTGCAAGAGACTCTTATTTACATGGCTGCAAGCCAGAATAGCCATCTCAAAAATGGCATTTCCAAGAATGCCGCACTCCCCCAGCATTATACTGAAATTCCAGCATAGATCATGTGCTCAAGTCCAGCAGTGGGGGATTGAACCCATGACCTACTCATTCAAAGGCAAGAGTGCTCCCACTGAACCAAGCTATTATGCAACTTTTCCATCGCTCCAATATCCATTGTACAATGGGATGATCACAATGGCACAAAAGACTTCAACTGTGCACTAACCAATGTCAAAATATGAGATAAAGGATATTTTGTAAAGATTCATCATCACATTCCTGCTTTTATATTCAATGCCCCTGTATAAATCCCATATTAATTGTCATTTTTGCACCTTGAAATCTTGCTTTTAAAAATCTAGATCTCCGCTGCTCCATTCTGTGTTTTACATCTTAGGGTATATTTTCCTTTTCGGTTTTCCTCGTGTTCTTTTCCAGAATCTACTACCTCCCATTTATTTAAGTTGAAAAGGCTTTCCAACATATTTGCCCAATGCCCGAATTTAATTCCGTCTTCCTGCAGTACCCTGCATCCTTATTGCTTTTCAATGCCTCCGACTTCGTTGTCATCAGCAAATTTTGATATAGTTTCCTGTATGCCAATGTCAAACTATTTATATACATGGATAACAAGACAGCTTCTAACACATATCCCTGGGGCACATCACTAGCTACATCTTGTCACTCTAAGAGACATTCATTTAGTCCTACTCTTTGCTTTCTATCCTTCAGCCATCTCTCTACTCATCACCACTTTACCTTTGATAGCAGAGGCCTGAATTTTCACAACAAGTCCCTTATGGTGCACTTTATCAAATGGTTTATGGAAGTCCAAACTGGGCCTTCAGAGTCTGAACATTTCTGTTCCAGGCCACATATGCATGTACCTACTGAACCTTTGGGAAAGCCCAAAGCAGCTCTTGTAAACAAATGTAGACTATAAAAAGCATAAGAATATAACATTTTAAGGAGAAATGGACACACATGGTCTGATCAAGTTATGATCCAAATCAGACATGAATGTGCCAACATACCATACAAGCAAAGTGAGTTGAGTACTGCACACGTGCAGCTTATTGTGTGAAGACAGAAAGGGAAATATTGGGCCAGAAATTGCTCCTGAAATAACAGAAGAGCGCAACAGCGCTCAGTTTTAGTGGTGAACTGAAGGAGCAATTTCCCACGTTTGCACATGCGCAGTGAAACGCAGAAATCGTGAACTTGCTCCTAGTGGTTCGCCGGTGATATGACAGCTTCGAATTAAAGGGCCATCGCACGCTGCAATCAGAGAAATCATTGAAAATGTGCCATCTTGCTTATCTGCCCAGCTGGAAGGTAACTAATTACGCCACAAAACAGGTACGCTTAAAAATACCAGGTCTAAACTAAGTTATAACAGCACAGTAAGTCTTCATGACTACCAAACAACTAAAAATTAACTTTTAAAAATGTGTAGTCTCATTACTCCTTATTTTCATAGTTTTTGGTTGTTAAAACAAAAACATTTAAAAATTAAACTTTTTTTTACTTTTCACTTCTGTCCTTTAATTTAATTCAATTATTTCTTTGGTGTTTTATTAAAAAAAAAACATTTTTATTTACAATGACATCCAGAATACTAACTTTCAATGAATGAAGTCTGCTTGCCTGCTTGAGCATTGCAGCCTGAATCTATGGGCGTTGTAGGGGGTGGTGGTGTGTGTCAGCTTCGCCTCTAACTTCTGAGCAGTTCGAATCGCTCCCACTCCCTGGGTTCTAGACCTTGGACTTATTTGGGGGTTGTGACAAAGTGCAGCAGACAACTGGTTTTGGTGCAAGAAACTTTGACCTTTATGCAAGAGAGAAAATACAACACAACAATCTTAACGCTCGAATAAAATGGGGAACACTTCGGTACACACGAGGGAAATTACAGTAGAAAGATACCTCACCCCTCCCAATTCCACTGTACTAGCTAAGTTGGACACTAAAGGACCTGAGATAATGCTCACCAAACGAACCCTTGACAGTAATTCACCCAGAGGTAAGTCAGAAATAGATTGTAGAGTGGAAACTTTGCAGATCTTCGGTTTTCTCCCGAGTTGGTTTTCTTTGGTCGCGGTGGCCCAATATTACCCGGTTGGTTGGTGGCAATATTCGGTTGGTTGTTTCGTAAGGCCCTTGTTGCCGCGAGGTGTCCGATGGTCACTGAGGCTGTTGCTCTGGTTTCTTCTTGTGTGTCGGCCTGCTTCTGGAGCTGTTGACCTTCTCTGTGGAATTCCTTTCTGTTGCCCCCTTGCCTTGTTGAACTGTTGTCTCCCGAGCTGTCGAGCTCCTGTCTGAAACTGAACTCTTGAGAAAATGAGCCTTCAATTATACTAATTGAAGCCTCCTTATCTGCGCGCCAAATCTGACCCGGTTTATTGTAAGATTTTGGCTGGCTCATTAAGATTAACTTGTTTATCAAATGTGTGAAGTGGTTTCAGGATGGTTTCAAGAGTCGTTGTGCTCAGGTTTCAAGTTTCCTGACTGGGCCTGAGATTTCCATGGAGTGGGGTGATTTGATTTGTTTTATGCATGTTTTGGATGGGTCCTGTAATTTGGGTGGGGACTGCTCTTCCGTGGGTTCTATTGTCTGAATGTAAATGTCTGGTAGGGGCTGAGTGAGGTCACACAGTTCCCCAGACAGTTTGATTAACTCCAATACTCAAACCGTCTATTACAGAGGTTGATCCCAACTCTTGTTGCAGCCTTTTTTTTTCAAAAGCCCAAACATGCCTTTTTTAAAAAAATACCAAATCTTGGTTTTTGACCTTGAATCACATCACCCTCTGTTAGGCCCAATATTTCATCACCCTGAAATGGTTAGAAAAGATTCCAAAGTCCTTTTCCTTCGGGTTTTTTCTCCGAATTTTGGGGGATCTGTGAATTTTGAGAATCTTACAGCGTGACTTCTCTTTCTGACAGATTTTGTGGGTGTGTCCTCTCCTCTCAGACTTTTCCAGCCGTGCGGCAACTCACGCTGCTCAGGGGCTGGGTTGATAGCGTGCATTTTGTTTAAAATTCAAATTCAAGCAATTCGATGCCACAGAGCCCGCAGTAAGTAATTTTGTTAATTAAATTCACAGGAGCTGCGGTGAGCGTTGCCTCTGGTCCAATGTCTAGCTACCAATTCTGTAAAGTCAGAGTGAATGTCGAGAGTTTTCATTTCAATTTTACTTTTTTAAAAAAATGATAAAAGTACAATCCTCTTTATCTTTTCCTCATTCCCAATGGCCTTCCAGGGTCACATGAAGTAAATGAGCGGTTTCCAAAACTCCTTCAATGCTGTTTCTTTAGGCAATTTCTAGGAGGCCTGCTGCAGCAAACAGCTTGAAAATTTCTCTCAACATATGGAAAAGCACTTTCAGACATTTCTGAAAGACATGATAAGGCAGTCTATAAACACAAATCTTTTCTTTCTTCTTTCTGTTGGCACTTGTTTATAGCAGTCCAGTTGAGATGAGCAAATTAAATGACAAGGACGTAAACCTGTACCTACCTCTGTGGCAATGTATATCGCACGGTGTCTTGGGTCTGAGGTACCTTCTCGGTTTCAGTGGCATTAGTTGCTTCCATTAGTGGTCTATAGTGTTTTACTTCTTTGGGAGTCGACTCACTTTGTCCTACTATTTACTTGTACAATAGCGTGACCTGGGGTGTAACAATAGACGTCTTTTGTGACCTGAACCAGACATTCATGTCTTTTGCATTTGAACTGCTTCAATCTCTGCAAAAGTGGACCAAGAAAACACTTGGTGAGATAAAGCCAGATAAGAATTGTTAAGTTGCTTTATTTCACAGTGAAAGAACATACAGAGCAACAGTGATCAACTTCACTCGTTCAAGCAGTGCAACTTATCATTGAATAATAATGAAAAAGATAATGAACATCCTACACTTCACATCAGTAGGACGTCTGACATGACTTAAGATGATTTCGGACTGCTCATTTCTGCATCCTAACCATCTCTCAGCCTTTTTCTTCTACCTGACTGCCTTGTAACATTCGGTTTCAAAAACGTCCCGGACTTGAGTGTCAGTGTCTTTGTTTCGTCTAGCTGTTCACAGCCAGAAAGGAAAGCTTGCCAGACACCACGCAGGGTGCCTCGTACTGGTGACTCACCAACACAATAAGCATGAGGCATTTATCAATTACCAAGAAAAGCTGACAAACTGCTCACTGTCCACAATCCATAGGGAAACAGCAGCAAAGCTCATCCATTAGCATTTTAACTATCTATCATTTCAAAGCATTTATTTTAAACTTGTGAACGAACTGTGCTTTAAAATACAACTCTTAAAGGTACATCTCCCCCCACCCCCAAGACATTTCTGTGGAAAAATGGTCAAAATAAATGCTAAAATATGACAATTACCATACAGCTGCAAAGAGAGAGACGTTTCACCAATTAATTTGCTTGTCCATCTAGTTTTTTTTTTACCATTTTCATGGCTGTACGGCATTTTACTGTTGAAGGTTAAAATCACTCAAGGCTAATTTAACCTTTAGTCTCTTGAACATCTGAAAATCCAGTTAGGCTCACAATGAAATCTATTTGTTGTTGACTTTTAAGTCAATTAATTTTCTCTTCTGCATAAGTTCTTGTAACTAGTAACATCCGAGAACTAAATTTCTGATAACAACTGTACTGAAGAACTTTTTTCTTTTGGCAAACTCTCCTTCATGTTAAGAATAATTCTCAGGACTGAAAGTCATATTTGAATATTTTAAGAAATGTACAGTGTGATTTTTCCTCCACTGGGTTTAAATATGCCCCAGCAATCAGTCAGCTATGCCGTTTAATGTACTGTATTCTATAATCTGAAGACACAAATCAATCTAGCTGACCTCACTTTTAAGCATAATTACCAAATCCTGGATGACTCAGTACACCTGGGGCTGTTTCATTACTGATGTTCTCCTCGTTCATAGTAAGAGAATACAATTACTTCTGGATTTGTTAGCACATAACCACTTACATGGGCTTGTATAGGCTAGAAAGAAATACAAGGAAACATAGAAAGAGATCTACCGTTACAAAAAAGATTTGCAACTATCGTATAATGTAAAATCTAATGTATTCATTACGCCCGATTACAAACCATTCTCCTATATCGGCAGACCATAATTCTGCATGATAGTGCAACTTAAATGCAAGATTTTACTCTAAGTCCATATGCTAACTGGCTTACAAAATGTCCTAGGATGATGAACACATAGGTTGTACATATCAGACACTTCAGGAAGTTTTACTTGAATAATGGACTTCCCTTATCCTTTCCCTCTTTTTCCCTCCAAATCAGGATATGTTGTAACTTTGCCAGAATGCATGAGCATGTATCCTGCAGTGGTGGGGATTAAGGACAAGAAGGCCAATCAAAAGATAAAATTGCACCTTAAGTACTTCATTGAATGACCGTACTTGTGTAACTTGTTTTCAGCTCTTGATCAGACCTCCAAAATGTCAAAGAAAATTGCACCTTTGATGAAGAAGTTACATGTGCCTCTGTGTTTAAAACCGTGTCTACTTTCACCTCTATGTCACACCCGCTTATAATGGGACAACCAACTGCTGTGCGCTGGAGTAGAGAACCGAAGATAATCTCGCTGAAAAATATATAATGGACAGATCCCATCATCACAGTCCAACAATGGTTCGAACAGTTGGAGAGACTAACTTATTTTTCCTTGATTTTGAAAATAAAGTGCGCGCCTGGGAGATTTGTCCCCGAGTTGATAACATCCTATTATATATTAAGCGTTAATGTACAATTTTAAGCCAGCCTGAACACTGTATTCTAAGCAATCTGATGAAGTGAATATTTTGCCAGTGTTTAACATTTCAATCGGAAATACTTATTTCCTTAGATAATGTTACTATAATGTATTGATATTTCAGTGTTGAAAACAATACACTTGATTGAAGAAAATCATCAGGAATGAATATGAAGCTTTTATTGCTTTATGCATATTTCTTCAACATATGGACATCATCATTCAAATGTCTTACTAACATAAAAAATAACTGAAAATTGCAATACTAATAGCCAACGGTGCAAAATTTGGAACAATTATTTATTTCTCACTGCCGGGGAACTGAATACATTTGTTTTTATACAAATATAGGTTGAACTGCACAATAAAGAAAAAAGTCTTTTACTTCATACAGACTTGAGGATTACAATGGCATTTGGGTGCCAACATTGGAATGAAACAAATGCACAATATTTCTTGGGATCGAATAATTTGTATCACTTAAGCTGAGTCAGACACGCAAGTGAATGAGTTTCATTCATTGTTTTCCTCCATATAACATCCTTGTAAGCTTTATGTTACCCTTTATAAGAAACTAATTATTCAGTCTATTCTTACAATGGAGGAAAGTTGTTGGATAAATTTTATGACAGGCATGCGGCTAATTTTCTAACTTCTTTCAGCAGCCATTTGCTTTAGAAGCCATCAATATATACTTTTAAAAATTACATTTGTAACTTCTTATATCTGGAACACTCGCCTCAAAAAGCCGACCAAATTTGAAAATGGCAAAACTGAGATAGATAGACTTTTGTTAGGTAAGGATACTAAGGGTTATGGAACCATGGCAGCTAAATGGAGTGAAGATACAAATCAGCCAGGATCTAATTAAATGGCAGAACAAGCTCGAGGGGCTGAAGCCTACTCCTGTTCCAATGTTCTTGTAAACATTAAAAATTAAACAATTTGCAAAGAAGCCAATAAATATAGTCATAAAATAATTATTTCAAAAAAAAATACTTGTAACACTTCCTCTGCACAGGCCAGGCCAGTTCTCTGGGGATGGGACTTCAGTTCTGCTCAGTTTGCAGTGTTTACCTGGGCTTTTCTGCTTGTATTTCCTAGCATCAGAACAGGTCGTACTTCACTTTGCCAAGCAATTGACTTAGATTGCAAAGTCCCACTTGTCATGAAAAATAGACAGAGTTGGTGGTCTGACTTAGGAATAAAGTCAGGCTGTATGAATTCCTGACTTTAGTAATGTAAAATGTGCTTATTTCTTTCATTAGAAATGAAGCAGGGAATTGTTGCATCATGAATTTATTTCTGAAACGTCCAGTGGTGAAGTAAACAACAACAAATTGCATTTATATAGCACCTTCAATGTAGGAAAATGTCCCAAGCTGCTTCACAGGAGCATAATCAGATAGAATTTGACACCATGCCATCGAAGGAGATATTAGGATGAGTGACTCAAAGTTTGGCCAAAATTGGAGGTTCTAAGGACAGTATTAAAGTTGGAGAGGCAGAGAGGTTCAGGGTGGCAATTCTAGAGCTCAAAGGCCTAGACAGCTAAAGGCATGGCTGCCAATGATGGGGGGAAGGGAGTGGGCTACAGTTGGAGGAATGCAGAGTTCTTGGAGGGTTGTAGGGCTGGAGGAGTTTACAGATAGGGAGGGGCGAGGCACATGAAGTGATATTGTGTTGCAAATACGCCCGACAATTATTTATTTCAACAGCACTCCTGCTGAAAAGGAGGCAGAGGCCCCTTACCCTGACCACCTTCCAGGTGTTGCCAGCCTTTCGCCGCATTTATAAGTACCATCAAACACCAGTCACTGCCCCTCAATTACTGCTAGATCCGAGCCCACTCCCTAGCTCTGCCACCCCTACCCATCTACACCAACGTTGCCCAGTTTTATTCCTACCAGAATCGCTGCCAGGCCCCAGTTTCACCCGTAAAGCCTCCAAGATACTGACCCCTTTACTCTGTGTCATCCCAGATCCCTGATGGTGCTAGATCCCACCCATGCCTAACCTAGTGCTGCCAGACCACGAACAACCCTAGTGATAAGTGGCCCCTTTTCCCAACCTTGCAGGCAAAAGCCCCTCCCAGAGAGCTTTTGGGCAGCAACCTTTTTTACCGAGTCCTTGCAGGCTACAAACTTCCCTTTCTGTTCTCGATCCCCGACCTCAAGCCCAACAGTACATACTCCTGGCCCCACTGCCACCTTCCACTCCAACCTATGCACCAACTCCAGGCCCCACAGCTTCATTGCCTCAACGTCCAGTCCCGACCTTCCAATTTCTCTCACACCTGTATGTATTACAGCAGCTCCCACATATTCTGTCCACACCTGGATTTTAACTTGGAGCTGGGAACCCAGCCTGTCCCTAAATATTTGCGTGGGGAACCCGGAAGCCAAATGAATGCGTCGCAATCTGCGATCATAATTCAATTGAAGGTGAGTATTTGTGTTTCCAGCTTTCCCATGCGCCAGGCAGCCAGATAGACAGGCTGGCTGCCTGTCAGAAGGGAAAGGAGTGGCAAATCAGAGAGGGGGGGGGTGTTGAGAGAGATCATTGGCCATGGAAAAATGAGGGGTGGGGGAGGGGGGAGGTGGGGGTACGTGGACTACGTCGGGGGAGGGTCCAGCCAGCATCAGGATCGGGGGTGGGGGGGGTCCAGCCAACATCAGGATCAGGGTGGGGTGGTGGAAATCCAGCATCGGGAGGGGGGATCAAGCACAGGGTAGGGGAGCGGATCCAGCACAGGGGAGAAGGTCCAGCATCGGTGGGGCGTGGGGGAGATGTGGTGGGGGTCAGCATTGGGAAGGGGGGGTTCCAGCATCAGGTTTGTGTGTGTTGGGGTGGGGGCGGGTGGAATCGCAGGGTCATGACATGCCAGGTGAGCTTGTTGGGCCTGGATAAAGCACTCCTGCTCCTCCAGGCCCACAAACAGTTCAATAAAAGCACTCACCTCATGGATCTGGCCCTCCCCACCTGCTTTCACCTGACATGAATCGGAAGTGAGGGAAACCCGAACAGGTAAGGTTAAATTCATTTAATTTTTACAATACACAAAGTATTAAGTACCGCAACTATTTCAATGATGTACATTGCCCATTTAAGTATCAGCCCGCTGGCTTAAAGTAGGGGCGGGTCTTCCTCGTGTCTGTTGTGCACACATCCAAACACACCTGGGTCAAACCCGGAAATGGGCGTGTTAGAGACGGTCCCACTCCGAAAAGCTTTTATTTTAACCTCCCACCCGCCCCCAACCCACCCATTCTTCAAGGTTAAAATTACCCCCCTGATCTCAGTACAGACTCTGGCCCACTGCAAGCTGGCTGCCATCTTGCTGCACACCGTAGGCTTTAAAAAGGTAAATCACATAGATTTAGTACCGCAGTAAAGGAACATGTATAATAGCATCCAGATATTGGGAGACACAAAGAGAGGGAGAGACAGACAGAGAGAGATATAGAGAGACACGGACAGAGGAAAGGAGAGACCTACAATAAGGAAGTTAGAGGAATACAGATAAAACTGTCAGATACAGCCTTACAGACACAATAATAAAAAAGTGTAACAACCATACATAGAGAATGAGAGAGAGAAAATAACAGTTAAGACAGAAGGACATAGAAAAAAAATATGGTGGAGAAAAAAGGAAAAGACGGATAGATTTGCTTCACAAATAATGAACAGCATCCAATAATTGTTACCTAAACTATCAGAACGGACAACAACTGCATTGAAATAGCGCCTTTAACATAGTAAAATGTCCCATGGCACTTCACAGGAGTGATATAGAAACATAGAATCTTAGAAAATAGGAGCAAGAGTAGGCCATTCGGCCCTTCGGGCCTACTCTGTCATTCAAAATGATTATGGCTGATCGTCTAACTCAGTACCCTTTTCCCGCTTTTTCCCCATATCCCTTGATCTCTTTAGCATTAAGAAATATATCTATCTCCTTCTTGAATAAATCTAATGACTTGGCCTCCACTGCCTTCTGCAGTGCAGAATTCCACAGGTTCACCACCCTCTGAGTGAAGAAATTTCTCCTCATCTTCGTTCTAAATGGCATACCCCGTATCCTGAGACTGTGACCCCTGGTTCTGGACTCCCCAGCCATCAGGAACACCCTCCCCGCATCTAGTCTGTCTAGTCCTGTTAGAATTTTATTTGTTTCGATGAGATCACCTCTCATTTTTCTAAACACTAGTGAATATAGGCTTAGTTGACCCAATCTCTCCTCATACAAACTCTCCTCAAACAAAATTTGATACCGAGCCGCATAAGGAGATATCAGGACAGGTAACCAAAATCTTGATCAAAGCGGTAGGTCTTAAGGAGCGTCTTGAAGGAGGAGAGGGAGGGAGGCAGAAAGATTTAGGGAGGAAATTCCAGAACTTCGAGCCAAGACAGCTGAAGGCATAGTCGCCAATGGCGGGGCAATGAAAATCGGGGATGCGCAAGAGGCCAGAATTGGAGAAGCACAGAGATCTCGGAGGGTCGCAGGGCTGGAGGAGGTTGCAGAGATAGGGAGGGTGAGGCCATGGAGGGATTTGAAAACAAGGATGAGAATTTTAAAATTGAGGCGTTGCCGGACCGGGAGCCAATGTCGGTCAGTGAGCACAGGGGTGATGGGTGAACGGGACTTGGTGCGAGTTAGGATATGGGCAGCAGAGTTTTGGATGAGCGTAAATTTACAGAAGGTGCAAAATGGGAGGCCAGCCAGGAGAGCATTGTCATGGTTGAGTCTGGAGGTAACAAAGGCTTGGATGAGGGTTTCAGCAGCAGATGGGCTGAGGTAGGGCAGAGATGAGCATGTTACGGAGGCAGAAGTAGGTGATCTTGCTGATGGAACGGGTCTAGGATCGGAAGCTCAGCTCAGGGTCAAATAGGACGCCAGGTTTGCGAACAGTTTAGTTCAGGGAGATGAAACCTCAATTTAACGTCCTCTCCAAAGCATACTAAATGGAACACTTCCCCAGTACTGTACTGGAATATCAGACTTAATTGCATGAGCAATGCCTCAAGAGGTCAATTGTATTTTATAATAAAAAATTGTGTTCCATAACATAATGCTGCTGTAAATATATAACATATCCTCTGACTCACCATGAACAGCACCATGGGAGGTTTGCCAGCATTCAACAACTGTTATGCAGCTATGAAAATACATTCTGTGGTTCCCTATATTCCTCTAAACTATACTTCATAACATTAAAATGCTTTGGACATTATTTTGTACCCTGTGACTCTCTCACTTTCTTAAGCTGTAGTGATCAGTACAGAAAAACAGACGAGTGGACTGAAAACATTGGTCTACACTGTTAGAGAAATTAAACACTCATTTCAAGATGGACACAGTGGCAAAAAAAAAGGTAATTTATTGTTATGTTAAGTCCTCAAAATAATAAATTGTGGATCTAGTGGTAGGATGAGGTTATATAGGGTCAGGGTTTCTCTCCATAGCTTGAGTAGTGGTTGTACCTCTCTGCTCCACCTTTCAGTAAAATGGCATCATGCTGCTCTAACAAAATAACCTCTATTTCTAGGTCCCTTTTTTCATTTGTGCCTTTCACTAACCTAAAGGAAACTGAACGTGATGTACCACGTGTGCTGGCTTGCTGTCTGTGGAAGAACTTACTGCATTAGCTGGTTATCTGAGTTGTATTCACAACTGAAAATAGTTAGCCACGTTCCACGTTTGGTTAAAAGTGTAAATTCAACGACAATTGAAGGAGCTTACAGGGGAATATAGCAAATAGTATTTATCACTCAACTCTAAGCTCTGGAATTCCCTCCCGAAACCTCTCTGCCTCTCCACCTTCCTCTCCTCCTTTAAAATGCTTCTTAAAACCTACCTCTTTGACCAAGTTTTTGGTCACCTGTCCTAATATCTTCTTATGTTGCTCAGTCTCACTTTTTTTTTGTCTGATTCCGCTCCTGTGAAGCACCTTGGGACGTTTTACTACTTTTTTTATTCGTTCATGGGATGTGGGCGTCACTGGCGAGGCCAGCATTTATTGCCCATCCCTAATTGCCCTTGAGAAAGTGGTGGTGAGCTGCCTTCTTGAACTGCTGCAGTCCGTGTGGTGAAGGTTCTCCCACAGTACATTTAAGGCGCATTTAAATGCAAGTTGTTGCAGTCAGATTCAGAAAACTTCCGAATAATATTAATGCACAAAAAGAGAGGTTAGGCTTGTAATCTTGTAGAAGACCTTCACCAACGTATGAAATTATATCCCATTATACATCTGAAAGAGATTAGAATGGAAGGAAAGGGAAGATGTAGCTGCTAGGCTGGATTCATGAATCCCTCACCCAGAAAACAATAATATCATTCCTGATATTAGCCAGGATCTGAATATATCAGGCATTAAAAAGTTGCATCATTGGAAAAGTAAGAACAAATCAGCATTGCCATCACTGGCTGAGGTTTATTAGATTGCCAAATGAAATTTTTAATCCAGTGCTAGCTACTGATTCTCAAAACAAAATTCCAACAGCATGTTCATTCCATGTACAGAATAAGATTACAATAAGCAAGAGCTCAGGCATGTGACATCTTTATGAGTCCCAACTAAAAATTGGAAGGCTCATCAGCAGCTGTCCAATGGTCATCAGTAAAATGTCAATGCTAAAATCAACTGACATGCCGGTAAATGATTACAATGGAGCTGTTCACTCATTTTCTACATGAAATAATGCTGTATTCAGACTCCATTAAGTTTATGTAAAATTGAATTCCCTTCCACCATCCCTTCCATAATGTGAGGTAAATCAAAAGACTTCATGACCATCCCAATTGTTAAGTTTAAACTCCTGTTTCAAACTCTTAAGTTGTGCATAAATGTGGCTCTTTGCATTTTGCATATAAAGGGTACTCAACTCAATCTCCCAGAGTATCTCAATGAAATTACAAGTGTATCAGCAGAATGGAAGGTCCATTCAATTATTAACTGATCTGTTATCAGACTCATTCGTAACTTATTTGGGTTTTTTGTAGTTTTGTAGTCTTCGAAAGCTGAGCCATGGACTAATCTTGAACCACTGATTACAAGTTATTTCAAGTTTTATATATGGTTTTCAAGTAAAACCAAAAACTCATAAAGCATCTGGATAAAAATTATTTTATAAACTAAAAACTTGATAAACTATTCTTTGTACTATTACTGATGACTACAAGACATGGCCTTTTCAAATAAAATTACATTTTCTTCACAGATATTTTGAGCTGCCCATATATTTGAATTCTCAATGAATAGCCTGCATGGGGCTTTGCATACAATCTATGCAATATAGCTTTGGGCTGTGCTTACAGTCTCACAATAAGTCTGACGTACACGCTGAGATGGAGTAACCTGCAATCATGGGATAAAACACAAAAGTCATGGAGGTATATGCCTGGCCATTTCCTCATAATTTGATTTTGGAGAACGTCAAAGGTAAAGAAGTTCTGGCTGGTCTTCTCATTTGGCTTTGCTCGTTTTACTGGGGATGTCAATAAGTCAACTTTCTGACCACTTAGCCACAAAGACTCATCACAGATGAAGAGTCTCATAAAACTGCATTGCAATATCCAGTCTGCTCACTTTAAAGCAGCATCTCAAGTTGAACATCCCAAAATGAGCAGATGTCCTTAGTAATCATGATTTTTCTTAAGTGTTTATTTTCCCAGTGCAGTAGGGCACTATTTTGTGCCTAACATTCCCCACATATCACATGTTGCTTTCCCAAATGTGTCATCAGGAGAGACACAGAGCAAGAGGACAGGCATTTTTCCACAGCAAGGGAGAACTGTCCAGTTTTGCAGGTCTGCCAGTGTTAGATTACAGAGCAGCATCGGCAGACGTTTTGCAGCAGTTTGACTGCTTGTTCTCAGTAGCACGGCTGGTGTATGGCAGAGGGCCATCGAGAGAGGCGCAAGGAGGAAAATAAAGATTTTTTAAAAAACAGGTCTACAAATCTCTAATTATGAGAATCATGTTTTATTTTGTTTTACCCTTAAGCCTTATCATCACCAACAGAGAAGCTCAAATCTTGATCAGATTAATTTCGAAGAACCACTTTGTCAGTTCCTACGAAATTAGTTTCAAGCAACATTGTTGGATTGTCCGAATTAAAAAAGAAAATTAAGTAAAGTTATCTGCTTCTCTGTTAAAAGTTACACTCAATGATGGTGTGCCATCACATTTAATTATTTTTGAAGATATGCAGAGACTGCATTTCACCATCCTTCCCTTTTAAATATAGTCACTGACTTCAGAGCAACTGGACTTCCATATCTAAATTAGAATGAGTTCCCTGGAGGCAACTGTTATATAAATCATGCTTCCTCATTCATTTGTATCTTTAGTCGTTTGAGAACACTGAACGTTTAATACTCAAAAGAAAATGACGATTTATTGAATTGAAAGACTGACCATGAATTTCTACAGTGAAATAAATGGGTCTTAAAAGAACAGCTGTGTTTAGAAACACTTCAGGGGTAATTTTAACCTAACTTGCCAGACGGAAACCCATGGAATCGGGTGGAATGCCGGTTTTATATCCTGCCCACTATTACTCTTCATTCACTTCAATGGAGAATAAAATTGGACAGGATGTAAAGCCAGGGTTGTGCCCGATCCTGTCAGTTTCCCAATGGGCTGGTTAGGTTAAAATTGCCCGACTATGTTGGGACAGAAGGGGTAATCCTTGCTCAAGGTGAGAGATTGCCGTGCTGTGATATGGAACTCCCTTTTCACTTGATGCAGCTGTGTTAGCAATAAGTACTTCTAGATCATGCAGGCATTAAATGCAGAATAAAACATTTTAAAAAATGTTTTGCAACAAAAGTCCTCAACAAAGAAAAATCTGCTGCACTTGTGAGAAATGGAAATGTCACACCATTCATTCTTGTAACCTCTCTAAGTTACACTGACAACTGAATGCAAATTTGTAGTAAATTGTGAGTAATTTTGTATACCCTCACCCACTCGGAACTTGACCTCGAGAGAAGTGAGAGATTTTCATTCACTCATGTTGGATACGTAAGTCTGAGAGGTGGAAATTCATTTCTAACATAGTTGACCATGATCCAAAGTACCTTTATTGGGAGGCAGAAGAGGGATTATAATTGAACTCAAGGCACAATTTAGAGAAAGGAAAATTAGCCAGGATTCCCATCTCCTACCAATATCCAGTGACCTCTACTGGAGATGGACATGGGCAAGAATGAGATTAGGTTACCTCCCCTGCAATCAAATTGCTTGTTGACTCTCACAATCAACAGTCACACGTGAAGAATGACCGCTTGGGTGAGGTTGAGGAGGCTTTCCAGCAAGGAGTCAACACATTCAGAAGCGGAAAAATCACTAAAGAGAAAAAAGGAGAGCACAGTATTGCAGTTAATAAAACAGACAATTGCCTGATCGCTTTGGAAACAACTGCAGCAATGTTTATAAAATAAAATTACATCAGATGCTTTCGGTTCAATATAACCAAGTCGTAACCCAAATATAAATAGATCAAACAATTTCAAACCAAATATGATCAAATTTTGGGTAAAAAGCCATTCTCATTTATTGTAAAATGTAAGCGTTAAGTTGAACTGTACAAAATCTAATCTAGTTTACTGTCCCATTTAATTCTCTTGTGGAGTATACACTGATGCCAGAATCTGAGCTTGCCTCTGCAGCAAAATTAGCACAAAATGTGAAGGCTGAGTTAAAACTGGAATAAAATAATCCACAGCAGCTGATTTCACCTTCAATTGGTGATAGTAGGCAATTAACCTCAATTGCCAGGTCCACTGCAGATCATAAAATCTTTACTGTTTGCCACTATAAAATACTAAATAAAATCACTGAACAAAAAAAAAGATTGTATATCCTTCATGATAGACAAATGAGCACACGAGTATTTTTACAATATATTATACTTTGAGAGCAATCATATGACGTCATTTTTAAATTGCATTCGTGCAAAAAACACCAATTTAGAAATGCACCTTGGGTGGAGATACAGAGCAATTTAACTAATCTAAAGTTATGAAATCACAACACAACCCAAATTGAGTCCTTTCGAAAACTAGGGTCTCAGTATAATTCAAGTATACAATTATAAAATCCAATCAGTTTAAGATAGTTTCACGTACCAATTCAATACCTTGGTGGTACTGGCTTTTAACGTCCATGTCCAGGTTTTAAGCCAGTTGGGCTGGCCATGTGAACTCAAGGCACTCATGGAAACATCTTTTCATCCATATAGATGAACAATGACATCCTCACCTCGATATATGAGATGTAATATGGATTGCACAACTCAAGACAAGAAACTAGCTTGCTGCTGCAATGAAAATTATTTCAGTTCAAACTGGACAACAACTAACAATGGACATTGGTTTTATTTTGTATGTTCAAATGTGCCACAGTTTGGAATGATTACATTGCACACTGGATTGTGGATCTCAGCCCAAATTCAAGACAACTCCAATTCTGCCACATGGTATAGTTAGTTATAAATCCACAGCAATTTCACATGAAGTGCCTTTGAAACCTTGTTTCTATGCCACAAAAACACATATTAAAAAAAACTACATGACTGCAAAGTTAGCATTCGGTGTCTCAAACTCGTTCACACCGCCAACCATTAGGTGCTCAGGTAGCAGTTTGTGAGCAGCGTCATATCCGAGAAATAGAGCCAGGCCCTCCGTACCAGGAAGAGGGCAGTGGTGTCAGCAGGTGTGGGACAGAATGGAAACTCAGGACCCATTGTTTCAACAGAAAAAAGTATCACTGATATAACTTTTCATGTAGCTCACATTCAGTGAAAATCTCACGAAGGCAATGAAAAGCAGATCAAATAGTTTATTTGGTGCAAATGAAAAATCATGATAAAATGCACTGAAACAGCAAAAATCCTGTCTTCATATTTGTATGATCATCATTGATGAGCACAATAACTGTATGGTACTGAAAGATGTTCTGTTGCCGCTGCTAATGGCCCAGAAATTGCTTAAAAAAGAACGGTGAGCTCAACAGCACTCATCGTTGTTAGTGGCGAAATCAAGGAGCAAGTTCCAGTGTTCACACATGCGCTGTGAAATGCGGAAATCCAGAACTTGCTCCTCCTGGTTCACCGGCGATATGACAACTTCGAACTAAAGGGATATCGCCGGCTGGAATCAGTGGAAACAACGGACCAGCACCAACTTACTCTTCTGCCCAGCTGGAAAGTAACCAATATCGCTGCAAAAGAGGTATGCTTAAAAATACCAGGTCTAGACTAAGTTTTAACAATCTTAATGACTACCAAACAACTAAAAATTAACTTTTAAAAATGTAGGGTCGCATTACTCCTTATTTTAATCGTTTTTGGTTGTTAAAAAAAAATTTAATTTTGTTTTTACTTTTCCCTTCTTTCTCCTATTTAATTTGATTATTTCTTACCCTCTCTTTTTTTGCTGTCTAGAACTGTTTTCACAAATGATTTTAGGTACCTTTCACTTCCTGGATTTTACGATCCAGCTTGCAGAAACTCTTCGCTGCGTGTCAAAAATGCTACAATCCGATTGGTCGAGGGGAGAGAGTGATCCTCTCGCTTCTCCCATGGGTCCTAGCTTCCTATTAGAGGAAGTGCACCCAGTAAGTTAGTGGGTTAGTATACATCTATGGAGCGGCGAGCACTGTTGGTTTGCCGCTCCAAGCAATTGGCCTATGTCTTTCGAAAATTGGTGTCCCCTTTACTAATTACAGCTGTAGATCTCGGTGCAGCTACTAAAATATCCGAACAGTTGCATGAATGAGATGTTCCATTCATCCGATGATTTGATGCAGAAACAGTCTGTAGAATATCCATTAGCTTTTCATTAATGAAAAATATTACAGCAAAATGTGAGGGTACAAGTTCAATAATAATGTAAAATAATATTAAATCCTACTTAAGGCCTATTGTATAACAGAAATAGCAAATGTCATAGCATTGACTCAATAACTGCAGTAACAGCCAACAGTGCAGTCCTTATGTAAATTAACATATGGATGAGACACATCGCATGTAGAACACTATTCTGAAGAGATGTGACAGTGCTGACCCATTAAATGAGAAACATGGAGACAGGCCTGAGTCAGCTATTTGCTAAAAGGACAAGACTGCAGTGCTTCTGGTGCACTGTGAACGTATGGTACACAAAAGCTCATGTTGTGGCAAGTTGCTCATTCGATTATTAATTTTCAAGTTTTTAAACATTAATTGGTCACTTAAAGGTTAAAGGCATTGTAGTTTCAATTCATAATAAGGTGCAGTCAACTCAAAATGAAAACTCTGGAGACTCCTTATTCCATCCAATGTACTGCTCAAATAAACAGAAAATTCTTCCAATGCGGTTGCACAATCCGAAGCTAATTGATTTCAATGGTGTAACACAAGAGTAAAAATTAACAATATTGACTTTATTTATTACAAACATTAGTTGTCAAATAAGCCACCAAAGGCATCCTTTCACTCATCAAGCTGTTTCTTACTGTCAGTTAAGTATTTCTATCTTAATCTCAAAATAAATATACATTGGACTCCTGCTAAAATCAATTTGCGATTGTCAGTGAAAGCTAATTTTAAGCAGCATTTAATGCTTTTGCTATAACAATGGAAAAGTTAACATGAAACTAAATTTCTGCCACAGTCAGTGCTTTTAATAAATTACTATTATACTGCAGTTCAAATTATAGGCATTAAATATTGTAATATCATGTACTGTCAACTATTACATGGAGATAAAAGGAGATGTATTTTGATCTTAAATAACTGGCTTTAATTTTAGCTGTGTTTTCACTGGGGCTTTGCTCCCATATTTATCCACACAGTGAATTCCCAGTCATGGATTCGTCACTAGAGGGTGGCAGTGAGCACAGCCTGGAAAAGGGCATCCAATGTTGCTTTTGCAGTCATCCTCGTAGCTCGTTTGGAGCCACAATAACAAAATCTTTGGAGTAATTCGAATGTGTGTGTGGAGTGGGAGCAATCAATGAGACAAAGAAACAGATTCAAAAAAGGAAGAAAAAAAACACAAATTGGCCGGAACAGGAATATTTTGAACTGAAAGGAATGTTATTTTGTCACAGCATTCAATATTTTCGAAGTTTAAAGTTCAATGCGCCTTACTGTACCAGATAATAAAGCAACTTGTAGGTGACAAGGAGGAATTTTTGAGTTTTGTTGCTTTTTACCATTGTTCTAATGTTGTGATTGGACATGTATTATGTTAGACTGAGTGTTTCTTTCAGTGTACGTTGTCATACATCAACTGTAATGGGAATCGCAAAAAAAGTTATACGATACATCCACCATTCCTGTAGAACGTATCCTTTCTCCAGTGGATTGAAGGACACGTCTACAGGAACCCAAAACACTTCACTAACACAAGCACAGGTTGTTCTGTGGACTATTTACTCTTACACAATGTAAAGCATCACATTCCTCAAGGAACTTACTCCTCACAGAAGATCTCCTATGATTAGGCTATCAATCAATACACACTCTCATTGCGAGGTCGCAGCCATGCAGAAGTCCCAGAGTTCTTCTGTATTTTTAGTATTGCGTGTGGTTGCATTTCCAAGGCTGAAACAGCTAACGGACTTGACTTTTTAACACCTGAATGGGATCTTGCTGTTGAGCATGGACCTCCACGTTTCCATGCAGAATCACTTGATGCACTGTTCCTTGGTCCAAAACTTATTCAGGTCAGAGAACAATGGTGTACAATCCACTGCCCACCAAGGAAACAACATCAAAAACTCTGCTGCCTGCAGCCTAACTTGCACTAAGTCCCATTCATTCATCACCCCTGTGCTCGCTGACCTACACTGGCTGCCGGTCCAGCAATGGCTCAATTTTAAAATTATCATCCTTGTTTTTAAATCCCTCCATGGCCTCACCCATCCTCATCTCCTACAACCCTCCACGATCTCTATGTTCCTCCAATTCTGGCCTCTTGTGTACCCCAATTTTAATCGCTCCACCATTGGCGGCCGTGCCTTCAGCTGCCTAGGCCCAAAGCTATGGAATTCCTTCCCTAAATTTTCCGCCTCTCTATCCTCCTTAAAACCTACCTCTTTGATCAAACTTTTGGCCACCTGTCCGAATATCTCCTTATGTGGCTCAATGTGAAATTTTGTTCGATAATCCTCCTGTGATGCGCCTTGGGACCTTTTACTATGTTAAGGGTGATATATATATATAGGCAAGTTGTTGTTGTTGTAGTAAATGTTCACCCATTGATCAATTCATTGGGAACAGTTCGAATCTTAGCAACTTTAGGACCCCCAAATGATCATATAAATAGCTAAACAGTAAGTGTTGCGGGCAGCGTTGCCCCCTACACTTCTCGGACGACACTGACCTTAGTCTGACAACAGAAGCCACTCACAAATTGCTGGGTGGATGTATTGAGTAGATTCCCCTCTGTGCTTGCATATCCTCACTCAGAGGGTTAATCTCACACCATGTAGATTCCCCAACATGCAGCAGTCTAAGAACTCTCGAAAATTTATGGCATCCAGTATATGACAGCAAGTTGCATCTGCTATTTGAGGATTCTGAACTGTTGATAATGGAAATGCAAGTGACTTGTCACTGTGATACGTACTCTAATCAGTAAATGTGGCTCACAGGCTGGTTGTAATTGGTTTCTGTGGTAAGAAATCACATTTCCAATCAAAAATACCAAAAACACATTACATTTTAATGATGTTATGCTTCTTTATCAAGTAACTTGGTGATTTTCAGGTCACGGACAATTCATCTTACAAAGCAAGAACCGCTGGATTTACTTACTAGGAGCCATAGTCTCAGGATACGGGATTAGCCAATTTTTTTTATTCGTTCATGGGATGTGGGCGTCACTGGCGAGGCCAGCATTTAATGCCCATCCCTAATTGCCCTCGAGAAGGTGGTGGTGGTACACAAGAGGCCAGAATTGGAGGAACATAGAGATCGCGGAGGGTTGTAGGAGATGAGGATGGGTGAGGCCATGGAGGGATTTAAAAACAAGGATGATAATTTTAATGGCGATATATTTCCAAGTCGTGATGGTGTGTGACTTGGATGTGCAGGTGGTGTTGTTCCCATGTGCCTGCTGCTCTTGTACTTCTAGGTGGTAGGGGTTGTGGGTTTAGGAGGTGCTGTTGAAGAAGCCTTGGCGAGTTGCTGCAGTGCATCCTGTGGATGGTACACACTGCAGCCACTGTGCACCGGTGATGAAGGGAGTGAATGTTTAGGGTGGTGGATGGGGTGCCAATCAAGCGGGCTGCTTTGTCCTGGATGGTGTCGAGCTTCGAGTGTTGTTGGAGCTGCACTCATCCAAGCAAGTGGAGGGTATTCCATCACACTCCTGACTTGTGCCTTGTAGATGGTGGAAAGGCTTTGGCGAGTCAGGAGGTGAGTCACTCGCCACAGAATACCCAGCCTCTGACCTGCTCTTATAGCCACAGTATTTATATGGCTGATCCATTTAAGTTTCTGGTCAATGGTGACCTCCAGGATGTTGATGGTGGTGGATTCGGGACAGGTAATGCCGTTGAATGTCAAGGGGAGGTGGTTAGACTCTCTCTTGTTGGAGATGGTCATTGCCTGGCACTTGTCTGGCGCGAATGTTACTTGCCACTTATGAGCCCAAGCCTGGATGTTTAGGACTGAGATGAGGAGAAATTTCTTCACTCAGGGGGTTGTGAATCTTCGGAATTCTCTACCCCAAAGGGCTGTGGATGCTCAGTTGTTGAGTATATTCAAGACTCCTGCATCTATTTCTTATGTTCTTACTCTTGGGAGTTCAACTTCCTGGGGCCAGGCCTACTTCCAGGTGAAACATGTATTTGCTGAGATCAACTGCACTATTCTCTTCCCTATCAGTTCTTTGGATGATTACATGGCTGTTCTCAACAGTAATGCCAGGTTTTTGTTGCATCTTAGCATTTGATGGAAGATGTTTTCTTATGTTTTAGCAACGCCTTTCTGGGGTGTGGAACAGCACCAGTGGAAAACAGAAGCAATGATGCGGAGAAGTAGAATCCAAGTTAACTAGTAAAAAAAGGCAGACGCCTCTCCCAACATGTTTAGGCCAATGCTGACAAATTAATCCACCCCAGCATGGAGGTAAACTGGACAAACAACATTCTGCAAAGCTCTCCAGTGTACAATGTGCTCTTCCCTCTGAGATGATTAGTGGTAGCACTCTCACCTCTAAGTCAGAAGGTAGTGGGTTCAAGTCCCACTCCAGAGACTTGAGCACATCATTTAGGCTGACACTGCAGTGCAGTACTGAGGCAGTGCTGCATGGTTGGAGGCAGTGTCTCTCCAATGAGATGTAAAACCAACTGCCCTCTCAGATGGATGAAAAAGATCCCATGACACTATTTCAAAGAAGAGCAGGGGGATGCTCGCCGGTGTTGCCTTGGGACATTTTACTACATTAAAGGCACGATATAAATGCAAGCTGTTCTTGTTGTGTCCCAGCCAATATTTATCCTTCAACCAACACCAAAAACAGATGATCCAGTTATTATCTCATAGCTGTTTGTGAGGCCTTGCTATGCACAAATTGGCTGCCTTGTTTCCTACATTACAACAGTACTTCATTGGCTGACAAGCACTTTGGGACAACCTGAGGTCATGAAAGGTGCTATATAAATGCAAGTTCTTTCTTTCATTAAAAAGCATGGCATCATTGTGGCTGTGGCTCTCTAAAGTGGATGCTTATCACTGACGATTGATGTCTGTCAACGATGTAATTTACCCTTCTCCTGCTTTGGAAATAACAACCCTGTGCCCTGGAATACTTTTTATGTTTAAATCTTTTTTGTGATGCACTATGGGCACACTAACTTCATCTAATATGAAATGAATGCCCATGGCCACTGGGATTCAAATCCCTGATGGGCTGTTAAGATACAATTATAATTTCACCCCCCTCAAAGTTTAGATAAGGGAAAAAGAGAAAATGCATAAGAATCAATGTACGACCTACTGGAAAAAGTTTCAGTTAAACAAGTACATTTTTTTAAAAAAGGATAAATTTGTCTTATTTGTAATCAAAGTTCCTTTTGGACTACCTAATGAGTCTTCGACTGAATCACTCATCATACCCAGCGTTTGTTGGAATTTATATTGCATTAGTCAGTCAGCTTCAGTATATTGTAATAGTTGTTTGTTCCCTGTTCTTGAAGCCAGAGTCAGAGAACATTGTTGGGAGGCAGTAATATGAAACATGTTTTTTTTCGATTCAGTGAAAATGCAATAGTTTCATGATTGACAAGTATGGGAACTTTGATGCACATTGACCAGGTAAGTGGACCCAGTGATACAGAAGGGTTATCCAGAAGGGCAGTCAGATGTGTAAGATGAATGCAAACACGAGGAAGGCTGCAGGCAATGGAATGATCAGGCTGCATTACTGCGCCCAGCACAAAGGACAGAGTTGTAAAATACCGGTAACACTAAGGTCCAAATGTGTTAGTGAAGCACAGGATAATAGTAACAAAGGAAGCATGCCAAGTATTCTGGAATTGTCCTGCAAATTTTGGGAGCTAGGATTATGCGCTCAACTCCACTGAGCATTTAAGGAACAAAACTGAGGCTTAGTAACATGCACATAGCAAAAATCTGTTTCAATTGTTTGTGGGAGTGTGTGGGGAGGGTTATTTCAGTCTATCTTCTCCAAGAGAGGCTGGGCTTTTGGGCTTACCACATTTTACAAAAATGAATCACGACACTGCAGTAAACGTTATGAAAGAGCACCGCTGGCTCATAAGAAAAATGTTCCGTGCACTTATATAATCAACTTATCCAAGTAACCTGACAAAATACATATCCGATTCAATTTAGAGTGAGGAGACAAATGAATGCAACAAGTCCAGAGCAGAAGACCTCTGTTCTTTTGTTGCAGAGGTGCACTTTTATATTTTTCTTGTTTTTTAAGTATTGATTTATTTTGAAATAGTGCAGTTGTTAAAACTCCTGTTCTGCCGACCTCATTATTTGTAATTTTGAGTCTCGATGATTTACGAGCAGTTCAGAAACAGTCGACTGCCAGTCTCATCAGTACAAATGGCGCCAATGTACAGAGCTAGAACAGAGAAAGTAATTGAGCCATGTCCTGAAGGATAAACAGTGTAACCTCATCATAATAAGAGCAATAACAAAGCTGGAGATTAATGGTAGCTGTATTAATGTTTTGTGATAACCGTCATACATCAGTAATTGTGGTATTTGTGGTAGTAGTGAAAGATCTACACTGTCAAACAAGCTAAATAAAGTAGCATGTTGCAAGAGGGTAATTCACCAATGTGTTTTTTTTTAAAGACATATTCTATTGGCTCGCCCATCCGAGTTTTAACTCTCTGACTATCCCCACCTGCCAAGTCTCAATCCTCTGCCTCTTCCTGCCTGCCCAAGTTCTGATGTGACACAAATTTAGGACAGGACAATTCTACACCTGGTTTACCTGCTTGCCCCGGGAAAGATGGGCTGGCCTCGACTCAGCATCTCATCTGACGGCATAACTAAGGCAGAGAATTCGCCAGCTTGGGAAGCATAGACTAATGGCTTTTTGTTTTAATATAATGAGGGTAATGGAGTAGGACATGCTACAGGAATGTTCCGTCTGCTGCATCACTTACTATTAAACCACTTACCCTAATTTGATCGTCTGTTGATTTCACCTTGCAAACATTGTTCTCATCTCCTCAGACTTTTCCCATAATGGATTAACATACTGTACCTCACTTAAAGTTCCAGCTAAGTGTTTACTGCCGATAATGTATTGACATTATTTCCAGTATAACCACTTTTGTTGTATGTTACATTGGCAGAAACCGTGTGCCCAATCCCATGTATCAATGTATAATACGCTGTCCGAAATCCAAGAATGAAGTTCACAACTTCCGTTAGACACTAACACTTCCCAAGAGGCATAAAATAAATAACAGAGCAGCTTTGAAGTTCATTGCTGCAGGGATATCTCAGCATATTAAACAGTTATGACTGGCAATGATTCAAAGCATTGGCAGTCTTCAGTTAAGAATATCCATTTCATGGGTTACAATGCAACTAACAGCGGTGAAAGTTGCTCCCAAAAAGGTAGCCGCTGATTGCCTTAAAAAAAAGTTGAGAAACCAAGGTGAACAGCTGATGCCCTTGGGGCAGGACACCACAGAGATGGAATAGAGTGAAAAGAGAGGAGGAAATTCATGTTCTTTGGATTTTAAAAGACTGAACAGAAAACTGATAAGTTAAGGTTTCCATGGTTGTGAAGTTTAGGAAAGAAGACACTGGCGTAGAAAACTGTGCATGAGTCTTAATTTACAAATGCAGTGGGGATATAGGATGGAGGGAGAGCATGAGGGAGACTAGAGATGAAGATTTACATGAACATTGACCATGGTAAAACAAGGCTAAATGTAACATTGTGATGAAGAGAGAGGGATCACCAATCTGATGGCAAGTTTTTTTCTGTACCCTGTTTATGGATGCGAGAGAGGTTCTTGGAGCGCTGCTCAGATATGGGAGTATTACTCAAGGCTTGAACAGACTTGGTTTTATACAGAGCTAAAGCTGTTGAGGGGAAAACAAATGTTTGACTTGAAATGGAGATTTTGTGAAGGTAAATTAAACAATGGACAAAAAGCAAAATCCTGCAGATGCTGGACATCTGAATCAAAAACAGAAAGCGCTGGGGACTCTCAGCAGGTCAGGCAGCACTTGTCGAGAAAGCACAAAGCAGTTGATGTTTCAGATTAAATCCTCTCAGAACTGAAAGATATTGCAGATGAACAACATTTAAAAAGGAAAGGAACAAGAGAAAGGGGGAAGGGGGAGGGAGAAACACAACAACCACACCTACAGGAAAAGACGTCAAAGCCTTGGCGAGTTGCTGCAGTGCCTAGGGTATTCTGCAGCGAGTGACTCACCTCTTGACTCCCAAAAGCCTTTCTACCATCTACAAGGCACAAGTCAGGAGTGTGATGGAATACTCTCCACTTGCCTGGATGAGTGCAGCTTTAACAACACTCAAGAAGCTCGACACTATCCAGGACAAAGCAGCCCGCTTGATTGGTACTCCATCCACCACCCTAAACATTCACTCCCTTCACCACCAGCGCACCATGACTGCATTGTGTACCATCCACAGGATGCACTGCAGCAACTCTCCAAGGCTTCTTCGACAGCACCTCCCAAACCACCTAGAAGGGCAAGGGCAGCAGGCACATGGGAACAACACCACATACACATTCCCCTCCAAGTCACACGCCATCCCAACTTGGAAATATATCGCCGTTCCTTCATCGTCGCTGGGTCAAAATCCTGGAACTCCCTTCCTAACAGTAATGTGGGAGAACCTTCACCACACAGACTGCAGCGGTTCAAGAAGGCAGCTCACCACCACCTTCTCAAGGGCAATTAGGGATGGGCAATAAATGCTGACCTTGCCAGCGATGCCCACATCCCATGAACAAAAAAATAAAAGAATAAAAGGTCCCCACCCCACGCCTAGCATCAACCCACCCATCTCCCCCATCCCCTGAAATAGAAGACCCAATTATGTTACCATCACCTACTGCCAGAGTGAAAAATCAGAGCTACAGTTAAGATAGCAATGGAGATGTCCAAGGCAATTTGTGGATGAAGGAAGGAGTGAAGCCACGATTGTCATTTGAAGAAAGACGGCTAAGGGTGAAGCCTTTAAAGTAAAGAAGGTCACAGCCATTCACTCACTTTACAAGAGTCATCAAGAAATAGTGGGGGCAATTTTCAGCATTCATGCGTATCGGGCAGGTGGTGGGCAATACCATCATCAAGCTCGGGCCCCATTTGCATTGGGTTGGTGAGATGCTGAGCGCTCAATGAGCATTGATGGGCAGCTCGTTGGTCCTGGAGCAGGAAATCAGATAGCTCTATAGCAGAGCTGAGCAGTAGATAAGCGTAAAGGAGTGAAAGAATTCTGGGTGACGGGCTCACTGAGCAGCAGGTCACACATATTTGAGGAATATACACAGAAAAATGTTAGTGGCCGTGTTGCGATGCTCCAGTGTGGCCTCCAGTGTGCCTTGAAGGTTCACTCAATGCCTAGTATCAATAGGCCCATTGATACTGAAAATTGCAAACAGGGACCTACAACCAATGTAGAATGTCAATTTGAATGTTTAAGTATGTTTCCACCTGTTTCAGGCTGGCTGCCCATTTGCTGCCTCACCTGAAAATGGCATCATGTGGGCCTCAGGCATTCTTTTAAAAAATGTTTTCAGCTGCCGGCTGTCCCTGTTTCCAGTGTCATGATGGGAGACTGGTAGAACCCCTGAAGAATTTTGGGAGCCAACATTTCTGTGGTTGGAAGGGGGGGGGGGCGGAAACTGAAGTGGAAAGATCTGGCCAAGGTATAACAAAGCTTTGGAGCTTCAGAATTCCATTTGTTTACAAAGCTGAGAAGTTCAGGCTCAATTGCTGTCTCCTGCTCCATCCAACATTCCCCTCCCTCATCATGTTCTCACTTCTACAGAGTTCTTATCTGACCAGGTTTCAATCCCCCTGTGGCCCTTTACAAAATGCCAGGCTAAGCTTCAAAGCTTTGCTACACAGCATAGCTGAATCTTTGAAGTTTTAAAAAAAACTACTCTGGGGCATTACATAATAGAAATAAATACATCATGCATTAAAAAACAGAAATTGCTGGAAATACACAGCAGGCCAATTCACCAGCAGGTCAGTCACCACCCAAAGAGGACAAAGGGCTAACATTTCAATTGTGACACTTCATCAGTAATAGTTACTTTTGATGAAGGATTACACCCAAAACATTAATCTCTTTCAGATGCTATATTTCCAGTGAGAACAAGATGAGGGAGGGCATTTCAGCCCTTCGAGTCTGTTCTGCCATTCAACTAGACAGCCTTGGCTCAGTGGTAGCACTCTCGGGTGTAATTTTAACCTAATCCGCTGGGCAGGAAACCTATGGGATCGGGTGGAATGCCGGTTTTACACCCCGCCCAATATTACTCTCAATTGACTTCAATGCACCCGATTCCATCAGTTTCCCAACAGGCTGGTTCGGTTAAAATCACCCTCTGAATCAGATGGTTGTGAGTTCAAGTCTCAGTCCAGAGACATGAGCACATAATCCAGGCTGACACTTCAGTGCAGTAATGGGGGAGTGCTGCACTATCGGAAGTGCCTTCTTCTGGATGAGATGTTAAACTGAGGCTCCGTCTGCCCTCTCAGGTAAATAGAAAAGATCCCAGGGCACTATTCAAGAGAAGGGGAGTTTTCCTAGCATCATGACTAATGTTTATCCCCCAACCAACATCACTAAAAACAGATTATCTGGTCCTTATCATGCTGCTATTTGTGGGACCTTGCTGTGCACAAATTGGCTGCCACGTTTCCATCATTACAACAGTGGCTACACTTCAAGAGTACTTCATAGGCGATGAAGCGCTTTGGGACATCCTGAGGTCGTGAAAGGTGTTATAAAAATTCAAGTTCTTTCTTTTTTCTTTAATTTGTTTTGATTTCAGATAGCTAACATTTTCAGGTTTCATTTTATATGCATGTCATGTATTGTCGAGAAACCGTCTGCTTTTGGTGAACCATTCTGCACTGAGCCAAAATTTGTGAAAGTGTTCAGCTTCTGAGCTGCACAATTTAAATCCATCACTTCTGTGATTGTAATGCTTCAGTGAATGAAAAAGTTGAGATGTTTAAGTACTAAAAATAAAACTATTTTCAAAGAATTAAAAAGGAAATAATATTTAAGTTTCCATTGTTTCAAAGGAAATAACATTAAAAACACTGTTTATGTATGGATGAACTCCCTTTTGTTTGGTCTTCCTACAGCATAAACTACTTTCCAGCTTCCAAGTCTCTGCCAGTGCCATTCTCAAGATAGCAGTCAGTGAGTGTTCAACCACAGTATAGACAGGTGACTCACCTTCTGAAATCAAGAATTAACTGTGTGAGCAATCACAGCAGAAACCTATGCTCCACTGCTCTGTTGACATGTGGAACGTCACTGAACTGCACCACCATATCAAAGGTCATGTGTTGTCATTTAACAAATTACTTTCGAATGTTTGGGGAAAAAAAATCCAGGCATGAAGTGGTTTGTATCTAAATGTTTTCTACAGAGTAATCAGATTTAAGGAAGAATGTGCTATTGATAATCCATTGATGTAATACATTTCAAATAGATTTTTCCATTGAAATTAGTGAGAGCACAAGACTGCGAAAATACAATATAATGCCTTTGGCAATTTATCGTTCGAATGCACAACAGCAATTCTGACTTTCTCGATAGGAACCAACAAAAATCTCAGTCTGCTGTTGATTAAAGCTCAACAGGAAAAATAGAACAGAATACTCGATTTTGATGAAAAAGCAACCTTATTGCTATATGTTTCATTTTCTGGATTGAAGGCAAATTATGCAATGTAATACTGTATGTGAGCTGTCATATTGTTGTAACTATTGTGACAAAGACATTTAACCCAGTTACTGATTCATTATAACATTAAAAAATTGCTCGGTGTGACCCATTTTTAAAAAATGAATTATTCAGAGCTAATACTAAATGCACAGTATGAAAAGGATAGACTGTTTTCTCTCGATTACTTTTAATCCAGATGCAACCTTGACTATGCCATGTGACATGCCTACTGACATCACTACCAACAGGAAGTTAATTAATGTGTATTATTCTTCGACCCAAATACATGGGATATAATTGCCAACTGTTTAGCAATGCAATGTAGAATGTAATCTAAATACTACAATCAAGAAAAAAACACCCATTTCACATTTTGTATATACCACCAAGTGGTAATTATATTTTCCATCAACAGCAACGCCGCAGATGTGTTAATGTACACAGAACAATAGAAAGGAATTTCTCAGATGTGGGTATCAACATATATACTGTAATAAATACCATCACAAAATTAAAATGAAACATCTTTATCAATTCTTGATGGACGGTATGATACACCAGCAGAAGCCTGCTGCCTATTTGAAACTTCTAAAGATACATGTTTTCCCTCGAGTACACATACATACTCTACTCTCAGCCTTCAGGTGGTAAGAAAGTATTACATTTCAATTATCAAGAGCACAATTGGGGACCACATTCCATAGCCGTACCACAGAGGAGTGGAAATATCTATATATGTAATTCAATGTTTGTATCCATCATGTCACACCTCAAAAGTGTTGCATTTCAGATCATCACATCTGAGGGAATCACACATCCGTAGGGCAAGAAACAGTTATCGGTAATTTCATTTCATTTTAGCTCATCAAGTATTTGACTGACAAAACATGAAATTCGATTCACCAGTGAACTGCCAACGAGGAACAGGTAAGCAGAAGAAACCTTTTTTCTAAGATATGATTAGCTAAGCAGCAAGTACCACAAAACTGGCCAAATTGCTCAAATAATGGACTTGATATTGTACGGTCCCCTGATTTTCTTTGCCATTGAAGTCAAAATCACTAAACTTATCCATAAAAATGGTTAATTAATGGAATACCGAGTGACCCTCATCAATTGCAGGTACAGTGCACCTCGTACATCAGTTGTAGACTGAGTCTGAAGTTTGCCCAGAGATGGGGTGTGCTGCACTAGTCAGATGCCCAGCGGTCACCCACAGAAGAATATTGTCCCCAACATTTATAACCTAACAAACACAGACAAAATAGCAAAAACTCACTAAATTTACTCATAAAATTGGTTAATTAATATTAAAAATGCCTGTAAGAAGTTTCCCTCAGGTAGGTGCTCAAAGAACTCTAGTGGGCTGGTCAAGCAAGTTCTACCAATGCTGGGAATTTGCTGAGGGATTCTCCTGATTGGCCGTCATAACTTTGGCAGAAGCCCCTGATAGACATGTAAACGGGGCTTCCGCGATCTCCGCCAAGGTTACAATGTCAGGTCAGGAAAACCCCCCAAAAATTTCTGGCACATGTTACAACTTTTTATCATTCTAGATTCCTTCTGATGTTTCCCTGTTCTCTCTTTCAGGATAATTCTAGTAATTACCAACAACTGATATTGAGCTCACAGATGTTCAATTCCTTGAGTTTTCCTTCAGAGAATGATAACACAATTGCCTCTCTGCAGTTCCTTCACACAGCTCCCTAATTTGGCAAAAGCAAAATACTGCAGAGGCAAGAAATCTGAATTCTGAAACAAAAACAGAAAATGCTGGGAAACACTCAGCAGGTCAGGCAGCACATGCGGAGAGAGAAACAGTTGAAGTTTCAGGTCTCTGGCCTTTCATCAGAAAGTTAACTCTGATATCTTAGGATTGATGTTGTCCTGTGCTTTATGAAAAAGTGACTGCGTGGAAAGAACGGTCTCGTAACAGAAGAAAATAGCCACAGATTATTTGCCATGTTCTGAGCATTTCTCGTCTCATGTTTGAAAAAATGTTCGGGAAAAGGCCAATGGAACTTTTTGTATCCTTGTTAAGGGTCATGAATAACAACCTGCGTAACAGTCTGAAATTACATTGAAAGTGGGTATTTTACAGAAGTTCAGAACTGGAATATGTGAGGATTATCAACACAAAGAACTCTGTAATAGGAGAGCAGTAATTAGTACTTGAGTTTGCCAACCTTCAGCATGGGTGTAGTGGCCATTCCCAAGCATGTCATGGTGCAGAAATGGAGAAATAGATTATTTTCAGAAGAGTTGAAGATAGACAATCTTCAGGCATCAGTGTAGAAGATAAATAGTACATTTGGATTAGAGTGCATAGGATATAGTTTTTCCTCCTATAAGCTGATATGGTCCAATAATGGAATAAGTCATCCCGAACTTGAGTGGTATTGATGATATCTTTCCACCCAAGGCCTAGGGAAAAAGATCTGAATATTTTAAACCACTATTTCTTGCTCAGCTGATCGTTTTACAGATGATTAAAAACCTTCTAAAGATGTTCAGGAAGAGTGGTGAAGGGATTAAAGCTCTGTAAAAATACAGCAAGCTTTGGATGTACAGTTCTGTTTTAATCTAATCTAACCAGACTCAGAAATTGCAATTTTTTTATTTTTTAATTGGTAGCCAGTGAGGTTATTCCCACATCAGATGTGTTCACATGGCAGAATGCTTGATAGCACAAGTCAAGTGATCACTTGTAAATTAATTCAATCCCTTTTGCTTTTGGTGGTTGTTCTATATCTAAAGCCAGTAATAATCTCCATTTGGTAAAAGTGCAATGTTTTTTTAAAAAAAAATCTAGGTCAGTTTCTAAACCAGGTGAAAAATGCCACAGGTACAATGAGGAACCTAAGATGGCACAAACAACAGGTCCTTTAACAATGGGAATTTACTACCCCTGGATCTGCTTTTATAGAATGACCTTCCCCTACTGGACATGTCAGAGGATAACGGTCTTCCCTGCCTCTGGTTCACAAGAGCAGCTGCCAAACAGATATACTATTGGCTGCAAGATAACCTTTTCTGTGGAAAGGAGGCATCAAATGGACAAGAGACATAGTTTTCACTGAGTGACTGAGTTCTAAATGCAGTGCAGTGTTGATATCAACCATTTGGTCATCGAGACTCTTCACATCAATCCCATGGTCCACTTGAACAGAAAGGGTTTGCATTCAATGATTGTTCAAGTGGTATCTGACTGCAGAAATGTCATTCTGCATGGCAGTGGCCATTATCAAAAACAGCCATGATTTATTCACTGTGCACCATCCACGATGCCTGCTTTATTGGAAAAGGAAGAAATACTGAGTGGATGCCTGTTGGGAGAATTAGGCTATCCTTTGTATCAATAGCTACTGATTACATTGAGAAAGCAGAGGAGAACCTTGGACTGGGTGTCTCAGAATTCGATGCTGCTCCTTGGATCCCATCCAATTTCAAGAAAAATATGCTATTCAAATTTTTCATATTGATAGAGTATGTGCCAAATTGTGAGCACAACTGAGGAGAACAGTTATCTTTGCCTTCCTCCCGATACCAGCAAACATTCACTTGGTTTGAAGCAAGGTACAAGGGGCTTGGGTAACCGGAGTAACTCGGTCAGCAAAGTCCCTTCATGCAGCATTCAACTGTGCTTTTATTACCTTTGGTGGAGCTCCTGCAGCAAGACCACCAATCCTTCAGCATCAAAATGAGTTGTGCAGCTCACATCTATCTGCTGTGAACAAGTCATTTCTTTTACGTCATCGGCACAACTTACCATTTATTGGCCAGCTGCTGCCTGCCTTAGCAGGTTTTCCACTCCCCGAGCCAAGTGTCCAACAGACCAAGCTCTCTGGGTTGGTTTTTCATGTGCAGGTATCCTATTTAAATTAGGGTGCAGAAATCCCATCAGAAAATTAGTCTTGGTCCATCCTCTGAGATCTTGGCCCAGATGTCCTAGTGCCATGGGCCAGCTCAAGCTGCCTTTTGGCATTATCAGAAAATCAGCGTCAAAAAATCCAGAATACTAACTCACCAAATGAAATCACCAAATTCTGGTTTTGATCTATATGGATCAATGGGTTTTCTGTTTCCATGTATTTCCAAGTGACAAGAAATTCGGACATATTTAAACACTTTCTTTTTCAAAAATTGCTGCACAACTATCCGTAACCTGGCTCATTTCACAATATCTTGTACTTTACTGATTAATTAAAATTTATGGATAATAAAATGGACGTTATCAAATTTATGTAAGTAGCTCCAAGTGTGTACTTGCACTTCAGACAATTGCAAAAAATACGAGTCATAATCATAGCAGGCACAGCACAGGAGGTGGCCATTCGGTCCAACTTGCCGGTGCCAGCTCTTTGAACGAGCTATCCATTTAGTCCCATTATTCTGCTCTTTCCCCATAATCCTGCAGATTTTTCCCTTCAATTATTTATCCAATTCCCTTTTGAAAGTTACTATTGAATCTGCTTCCATCACCCATTCAGGCAGTGCATTCCAGATCATTACAACTTGCTGCGTAAAAAAATGTTTCATGTCGTCTCTGGCTCTTTTGCCGATCACCTTAAATCTGTGTCCTCTGGTTACCAACCCTTCTGCCACTGGAAATAGTTTCTCCTTATTTATTCCATCAAAACCTTTCATGATTTTGAACACCTCCATCAAATCTCCCCTTAACCTTCTCTGTTCCAAGGAGAACAATCCCAGTTTCTCCAATCTCTCCACATAACTGAAGTCCCTCATCCCAGGTACCGTTCCAGTAAATCTGTTCTGCACCCTTTCCAAGACCTTGACTTCCTTCCTAAAGTGTGGTGCCCAGAATTGAACACCATACTCCAAGCTGAGGCCTAACAGGTGTTTTATAAAGGTTGCACGTACTTTTCTTGCTTTTGTACTCTATGCCTCTGTTAACTAAGTTGCATGGATGACATTCAGCCACCACAGCAAAAGTCATTCAGGCAGTTGATTGAGTATGATTTGCAAGATAGTCTAACAGTCCATACTGTCCATGTGTCATGGCTCCATATGTTTCTTCATAAATATTTTTGAAGCAGAAATCGGACAGCTGCTGACTGAAAATCTAATAATTGTAAAAACGGTTTCTGAATTTTCTATTGGTTTCGGAACAGGCTTCACAAACTCAAGATATACAGATGTATGGATCAAATCTACAATTGACAGGATGGTAGGGGACTCCTGTCAATCAGTACTGCTTAGAATGGCAGAAGTTGAGAGTTAATTTACTGACTGAATTCCATAACAAAGACAGAGGGAAAAATCATTCATTACAAGAATTAAATTACACAACTTCTGTACAATGTCTTGATGGAATTCCTTTAATACAAAATTTATAGTTGTAGGCAGTAGCTTGTATCTTGTGCATTAAATATGAGTGTATTTTAGAAATTCACTAAAATTTTAATTTCCTTTTGACATCAATGACATTATCACAAAGCCCATAAAATATTATGGCATAAGGGAGCAAATACTCTCATAATTATACTTTTGTCATCAGGAAAACTGAATTAATCACAGCAATGTAGATTGACTAGATTATTCATGACATCACATAAAATATAAGCAAGCATTTTAGAGCATGAAAACCATCAGCTGGGTCAGAAACGTCTTCATTGTAATTAGCAGCAAGAGAGACTGTTATCTGCCACAGTTACATACAGGCACATATCAAATAGAAACAGCAACTTTGCCACTTTGTCACCACGTATTCAAAGTGACAAATTTATAGCTGCCTGCTAACTACTGGCGGTCGATTTTAACCCCGGGCCGGTTTTGGGCGGACAGGACAAGCGTGAAATGCATTCGTTGCAGAAAATTTCAGGCCCAGGACAATTTAACTCCCTGGCCTCAGTTAAATCTGACAGACAGATTTCCCACCTGATTTGTGACTGAACAGGAAACCAGCCCACTTCTTAGCATAATTTCTGGTGGGCCCACCAAAGGCCTGCTTAAAAGGGAGGTTACAGTTCGTTCTGACTGATTCTGTTTGAAAACTGTCTGGAAGGAGGGGTGGGAAGAATGAAGTGCAGGTAAGCTCCCAGATTCTCAGAAGCTTCCCTGGAGATGCTGTTGGAAGAGGGGAGGATGAGATTGGGGCAGTCCTGTACCCCAGCAGTGGAAAAGGCTTCCCAAACATGATATGCACCAAGCATGGGGAGAGATGGCAAAGGATGTCAGCTCCAGGAGTGTAACCCCCTGGGCTTGGATCCAATGCATGAAACAGTTTCATGACCTCACAAGAATAACAAGGGTGAGTAAAGCTTTTCATTTCTCCATCACTTTCAAGAACACATGCCAACAGTTCTTTAGTGCAGGTTAAAGGAATGAAAGAAAGGGGTACTGTTGGACCTAATTAAGGACTGTTAATGCAAAGTTGCTTTCTGTAACTGTTCAGGGGAGGGGCATGAGCATGTCACCGAAAGCACTGTTCTATTAACTAATCCTTGGCAATGCATTGTGCTTCCCCTCCGTCTTCTAGTTCTTCCTCTAACCGTTGATCTGCCTCCTCCAACTGCAATCCACTTTTTATTGCTAGGTTGTGCAAAACGCAACACACTACAATGATGCGCAACACTTTGTTTGAGCTATACTGTAGGGAGCCTCCATACTGATCAAAGGCACTTGAACCTTAGCTTCAATATGCCAGTGGAGTGCTCTATAATGTTCCTGGAAGTTCCATGGCTGTGATTATACATGAGCTGATCAGGTTTGGTGGGGCTGCAGTAGGTTGTCATCAGCCATG
Organism: Heptranchias perlo; assembly: GCF_035084215.1. Lineage (NCBI taxonomy): Eukaryota > Metazoa > Chordata > Chondrichthyes > Hexanchiformes > Hexanchidae > Heptranchias > Heptranchias perlo. Next base: position 17,661,738 of record NC_090350.1, on the reverse strand, counting down.
TGTGTAGGAGGTATCCCTTGTCCCCTAGCAGCCATTCTCTGATGCTACTCGATGGGTTGAAAATTGGGAGTGGGGGGATGGATGAGTGTCATTGAGCGAGACTTGCATGATCCTTCTGCGGCTATAATACAACAGTGGTACGTTGATGGGATGAAAACCCTTCCTGCTCACAAAAGCTTCTGGATCATCATCTGGTGTTTTGATAGCTACATGATTACAGTCTATTGTGCCCTGGACATGAGAAAAGCCAGCCACTCCTGCAAATCCCAGAGCTCTCTCATTCTGGCTGTTGGCGTCCATGGGGAAGGTTACGTACTGGTTGACTATGAGAAAGAGGATATTGGTGACTTGCTTCATGTAGATGTGCAGTGCAGACTGGGAGACGCAGTCATCCTCATCTATTGTGTTCTAACAGGCCCACCTGCTCCTTGTCCTGGTTGGTGAGCCTGCTGCTGCTCCTCTTCCTCCAACCGTTCCTCCATCCAAAACAAAGCAAAAAATAGCACCCATGACAAGCAGTAAATGCTTAATCAGGGCAAAAACAAAATCAGAAACAAGCAATCACCAAGCCCAGAAATCATAGATCATAGACTCGAACAGCACAGAAGGAGGCTATTTGGCCCATCGTGCCTGCTCTTTGAAAGAGCTATCTCTTGGAAATCCCATGGAAATCCACTAAGCACAAAAGGACACTGGATCTGAGTGCATTTAGCTGGAATGCCTCTTTAAATAGTGCTTCCAGTCATGTCAGTTTGTAAAGCCAGTCCCGGGCGGTTTTACTCAGCAGGTTGGCCGCTGGGCGGTCCACAGAGTTAAACTTGTATTAGATTTGGTAGTTGGCCGCTGAGTGGGACTTCCGATGTGCCCAGTTAAAATCGCATGGGAGTCCTAATTACATTTTAGCACCATGGTCTGTATTTATTAACGAAGCACCCATCTGTTTCCGGCGGGTACATTTTCCAGCAGAGCAAGCTACCGAGTTAAAATGGCAGTTGGCAGGTTTCCATTATTTTAACAGCGCACCCGCCTGGTTCCCGCCAGGCAGGTTGTGTTAAAATCACCCTCCTAGTCTTGTCACTTTATTGACTTGCAACGCAGAAAGTGGTGTTGGTGAAACAGGTCATTATCAGTGCCTTCATTACATCATCTGCTAGAGTTGTGGCCATGCCAAAAAGATAGTCATTATTAGTGAAACATTTGGCTGGGTATTGAGCTCAATAATGATCGTTTTATGTGTGGTTATTTATCTCCTCCCAGACAGCAAATTAGATGGGAACCTCCACAACAGGGCAACTAGCTAATAGTCTGATATAAAAGTAAGCTTTACCTCAATCCATACTTTCTTTTCTTCTTTGATGATAATGGCTTAAGGGGAAAAAAATAAATGTTTACTGTTGACCTGAGTAATTCTAGTACATGAATGGTAGACTCACATCTAGAGGACTGGAGTTTAAATCCTAGCCTATAATGACATTAAACCTGGTTACCTCCAACAGAGTGTTTTGCTGGTTCTCAGCTGGGATGTCAAACAGGAAGAACACACAGAAGTTGCAAAGCAGAGAAAAAGGAAAGAGAAAACTCTGGTCAGGGAGTCCTATTCTAGCTCATGGCTCCTGTTCGGTAAATATGCAGTGGGAGTGACAGGGAACTTTAATGGCCAACTCCCGGCATATCCTACCCTTCCTGCTCCGATAAGATTTGGGAAGCCAACAAAAGGGAATATAACATAAACAGTTGCAATATTTCTTGGAGATACATTTATCATAATCCTTCCTGTCAGCAGTCAATTCTGATGGGGATGGGGGAGGTACACTTATCTTGTTTAGATATCTTGGGAGAGCTGATTATGTTTCTGTTTTTCTGTTTTTATTCAATATTTTTACAAAAACTAATATTCAGTTTTAGGTTTAATTCATTTATAAAATGTCACACAAATATTACATTTTATTGCAAACTACGCATGTTATCATTCATTTCAACCCAGAATGTTACTTCCCATGGAATCGATTTTTTTCTGAACCAACCATAAAAGCTAAACCTATTTTCAATATGATTTTTTTTCTCTCCTGTATGCGAATGTGAAGGAGGTCATCACTGCTTTCAGGAAGGGAAGAATGTGTAAGAGCTCAGCATAATTTTCCTCAAGAATAATGTGCATGGAAGCCATTTTCACAATAAAAATAAGTAATTGCATCACATGTTCATAAAGACAACTGGAAAGCTAAACCAGTAACTTCATAATTGCTATGACCTCCCCTTTTTTGACAGCAGCATCTTCAAAAAGTAATCACGCAGCCAAAAAAAATAACAGTGCGAGAATCCAGCGGGAATCATGCAACTACAAGCCACACAAGACATGCAGAATATAACTGGATTGGTTTACGACAAACTTTGACTCACTTATTACTTCATTTTTTTTTAATGAATGATCATTACAAAAATGAAGTAATGAGTTAAAGTCTTATTATTGTGCAATTGTTTTAACAGAGGAAACTTACACTTGGATGATGACTTGAGCAATTTATTGATCTATCATGATTAATATACTGAAAGGGCTTGGATGATATCATAAAGTGTGACTAAATTTTCAGTGGTTTACACAATCATCCAAGCAAGCCGTGTTCAGTTCAAACTTTTTTTAAAAATCGACACCTTAATTTTGTTAATTTTCTCAAAGATTTCCTGTTGGGATTGTTGTCATCCAAGTTTGTATTTGCCACTATGATCAGTGACTGTTGCCTTCATGTGTGTTGAGTTTTGCAGCACAGCCGCACATCAAAGCAAGAAAAGGCAGTGTTTACTACATCACTGGATCCAGATTATAATAGAATTAGGTAACAGGAAGCGAAAACTATGTGAAGAAATGACATACCCTATTCAAAAATATCCGATATATTATCACAAAATAACTGGTGGTATATATCGCAATGAATAAACTGGTTTTATTTTGTTTTCATTTTAGTTGATTAAAGCATGGACACTCTAGTTTAAACATATGGATAGAGATAGCATTCTGTTACTAAAGGGCAAGAGAAGACTGGATTGTCATCATACAGTGTCTATGAAATAAAACTTTGCTTATTCTAATTCCAAGAGATTAGTCTAATTGCAGAAGGGCTGCTGAGAGCTCTGATAAATGTGTTGTAAGTTAAAGTTGCCTTGTACTCTATTAGTCCGATTTGCTGCAATGTAGACTTACCTAGTTTTATGAATAAATGTTTGAGTCTGTTGAACTTTTGATGTGTGTAATAGTTCCACTTACCTGAATGACTAAAGATGAAAGACGTGCATTTATGGAATGCTTAATCATGTCTGTCAGAAACATCTCAAATGCTTGACAGACAATTAATTAATTTGAAATATTTTATTATTTAGACAACATTTCCACGTAGTTGGAATCCTACTTAAATTCCAATATCCAATTTTCTAAAATTGGGAAAATTGTTTATGTCCAGTTCTATTTATTGTGTAGGCTAAAAAGCAAAATGAAATGCAAATTTTCAAATTTAAGTTCTACTCGCAGAAACTGTTATTTGTCCATTAAATGAGAAAACAATGCACACATACTCAAAACTCAATACTCATCTTGTACTTTCTTCAACTTTGATGGTGTCTTGTACTATAGGTCATGGGCCTTTCCTTGGGTTTCTCAATAGCAACATAAGAAATTCCAGTGAGAACAGACCACTCAACGCAACAAATCTTCTCCATCCTGCGCCAATACATGATTAGCCTATAACGTGAGTCCTTTCCCCACTCACCTATTAATCATGGATTTTAGGCAACACAAATAAAGCCATGTTAAATATCTCCACAACTTTCAATCCTGCTTCTCAACAGATATTGATCCTCATCCTTTTTAAAGGCACCGAATGACCTCTTCTTTGATCCAAATATCAAATATATGTTGGGGGGGGGGGGGTTTCTAATCTATAACTCTCCTCCAGATGTGAATTTTATACTCGTGCACTCTAGTGCAAGGCTTGTGAATTTTATAGTTGTACTGTCTAATCCTCTGTTTGTTGTCCAAATAGCTTGTTTACTTTTACCTCAGGCATACCTTTCACTATTTGAGACCTGTATTATGTTTCCCCTCTATCTCCTTTTCTCTAGTGAAAGTAAGTTATTGCTTGAGCTTTTGCACTGTACTTAGTTCCATTAAGCCTGGAATCACCATGGTCATTCCCCTCTGAACCCTTTCCAATGCATCTCTAACCTTTTTGAGGTAGGGTGATCAAAATGGCACACTATATTCCTAAACTGGCCTTACTATTGATCAGTATGCCAACATAACTTGTTCTGACTTACAGTCCAATACCTCCCAGCTGCATCCAACACCTCATTCACCTTATTAATAATCGCCTCACGCTGACCAGATACTTTGAGAGCATTGTCAACGATCACTCTCAAATTATTTTCTGCCTCTGCCAATGAAGACTCTTTCATGTTCTACATTTATTTCTCCACATTAAAATCCATTTGCCATATCTCAGCCTACTTAAATAATTGATACAATTCTCTTTGAAGATGGTCAATCTCTTTTCTACTCATTACCTTCCTGCAGAGCATTGAGTCAGTGCAAACTTAATAATGCTAACACTTCGTTCCATATCATTCACAAATATTATAATTAGCAGGTGTCCCGGAATAGATCCCTCTGGAACATCCACGAGTTACTTTTCCCTGGCAGAGCATTTTCCATTTATCATCACCCTTCTGTTGCTAATCCCATTCTCAATTACTCCATTAGCCTTAAGATTCCTTACGAATCTCACAAACTCCTTTGTCAAATAGTTATTGAAAATCCACATAAGTGACATTTACTGAATTACCCTCATCCATTAGTTTATTTACCCCTTCTAAGAATTCCAGTAGGTTTGTAAGACATGACCTTATGTGTTCTGAAACTATTCTGACTGCTCCCTATGATTCATGTGCAAATTAAATGCTCATTTATAACATCCTGCAGAATGTCCTGAAGCATTTTTCCTGCTCTGGTATTAGGTTAACTGGTCTAATTACCAGCCTTAATTTTAGATCACAAGAGCCACATTTGCCTTCTTCCAGTCTTTAACTGAAGAAAAATTCCTGGATCTGAAAAGATAAATAGCCAACACTGCAAAATACTCTGTCGCCAACCCCCCAAAGCAATCTAGGAGGAGGGATGGGGTGGCTGTGTTGGGGTGGGAGGGGGGGAGGAAGTGTTACGAACTGGGAGTTATTACAGTTAAATCTTACAGTGAGCTTTTAACTCCAATACTGCTTTTACAATTTTTAACAAAATCATTTGGAGGCCTGCAGAGCAAACACTGATTTGCTTTGGCGTATGAAATGGTTAGACGCCGTCCAAAGCTCTCAAGATAGCACAAGAGCATGGTGAGAAAGAGAAGGAATCCATACTTTGGAAAGGAACTGTTTTGTTTTCCCACTGTTAAAATAAAGCCCATGGGAGTTGTATGTCCTTAGTCTCATCTTAATACCCTGAACTTTTACAAGTCTCTGCAAGTTTGATGAACTGACTCGTGGGTGGAAATTGAGATATGTGAAATTCTTATTATTCCAATGTATCTCAATATTCAATCAATAAAAGCAAGTTGAAAAATATCTGGAAGATGGATAAACATCAAAAGACATTGAAGAGCCAAGACTGAAAAAGAATGGAAAGGAAAAGAAAGGAAGTCATCAAAGGGGAAGAGGATGACAGAGAGGGAAGAGCATGAAGGGTGGGTGGGAGAGAGATTGTGATAGAAGTTAAACATAAATACAGAGAGAAGATACGCTAGTGTGGAAATATGTGTGGAGAGTGGGAATGAGATTGTCTATAATAGGAATTGAACAGGAGGAAAAGGAAATATTTATGGATCAAAATCAAGGAGGAGAAACTATCACTGGCAACATGATTTAGCAAAGTACTGCACCTCAACATTATTTTTTACAGAATAAATATTTTATGTTTTAATTGCTGAAGCATAGCACTGTACTATTGCACTGCTATACTGACATTCTTAAGTGGTCAAAAGCATTCATATGGTGATCCATGGTGCCACATTGTGAGACATGGAGTCATGCCTCCAACTTCCCTCATGATGAGTATTCGATTGCCTCAGGTCAAATGGTGAATTAAAAGTAGGTAGCTTCAGAGAAAAAGGCAGGGAAAATATTCAAGAGCAACCTAAAATATAATGTAAATAGTCATTGATTTCCAGACCACATATCAAACTATTCAAGCTGACCAAAGGTCTTCATTATCAGGAATATTTTCAGAATTCAAAATTACAACTTAATTAGTAAAATTAAGTATAAAGGCGATTTCATTCTTCCAAATTTTTTCATTTTTGTTCTCTTATCAGAATATTTAATTATCCAGCGTTCAATTAAGTGAAATCAATTGATCAATTATATTCTGGAATCAACATGTCAGAACAAAAACTTTTTAAACATCTGCAAAGGTATAAAATGATTGTCCCCATTAATCATGTGCTTGAGTTGATTACTTGTGTGTCTCCATTATATCATTTCAGCATAATTTGATTTATAAGACAGATTTAAGATAAAAAAGATTTATGATCTAGCAATGTACATTATGTGTTTTTTTTGCTGTAATTTTCAATAATACTGAACTACATTCATATTGCTTGATATATGAGATCATCCTGTACCATCAAATCTTGGCATTCACATCTCTTGATAATTTAATAAAATCAAACATTAGATGATTTATACAAGAAGTCCAAAGGATTTGAAATGTTTATGCCATGGAATTTTGCTGCAAGTTAGCCTTTTGACGTTTTTGTAATTGTAACTTTATGAAATATTATTAAAGGATAGAACCAGGTGTTAAAAATTACCAGGGACTGTATACTCATGTTCATCCAAACACTATGAAATCCAAAAATTGAGTCTGTGGCCAAGGTCATGCCATCAAAAGACCATTGGGAATCATGTATATTCCCCACCCTACTAGACTTCCAGCAATTAGAATTTACTCCCCCCGTCCCCCTCTCCCTCCATCCATTCTTCTCCTAATATGACCAGGGAGTAAAAGTACAAAGCCTCCCACAGACTGCAATCTAAAAGCAACTTTGGTAGAACAGCCAAAAAGTCATTAGGCACTTGAAAATCAACAAAACAAAAGCTAGAGAGATATCACACCTCAGCAAGATTGGGTCCAATCTAAACTCTTGGTGACCAGATTAGAGCCATGTTTGAATGTCCAATCCAGTTCATAGCGGAACTTCAGATCATACCTTACCGTTTAGCTCACCGCCATGCAACAATTACACGTTATATGGAAACTCAGGAGGCATCACAGTCCTATCACCTCTCTTCTTCCAGCAGTGCCCCTAATCATAGTCCCCTCCATGACAAGGATAAATGAATTCATTTTCTCAAGTATCACTTGGCTCCCTGGCAGATTGTTTCGAATCTTATTTCAAATATTTCCAAATTTACAAATTTTTCCAGTTAGTTGAATAGCTCAATCATCTAATGACTAATATAAATACTACACTCCCATAGCATTGAAGATTTTTCCTTGAGTAACAGTGCACATATGATTGCTGTATGGAAGTTGCAACACATTGGATCTCATCAATTCACGATGGTTGGGACAAATCTGTGCCTTTTTTTTAAAAACTGCTTAACAAAAAGCTGTCATCTAACCTTTGATGACCTCACAAATTTCCTCACTGCAGGGTCTGTCGGTTAATTTCCCCCCCTCCGATTTGAGGAAACACTTGGACTTTGCCAAGTATATCCCTCTGATGAGGTTTGATTACAGATTCAGCAAATCAGAGGGCGAAAGCACAGACTGTGGCAATGTGTAACTGAACTACTATACTGCATTATATGTACGTGTTTAACTCCACACAAAGGAGACAGCTTACCTATGAAGGTTTAAGTATTTAAGAAATGTTCCTGGCCTGGTAATAATTCCTGGTTTGTATATACAGATCATTGTAGTTTAAAGACAACTCTATAAATAGAAAATTTTGTTTGCAGGAAACATTTGTTCTGGCGCCAGTTCATGGTAATAGAAATATCCTCCCTAGCTTTGCTGGAAACCCCATCCTTCGCTGGGAAAGAAAATTGGCCTTGTTGTATAATGGGCAGCCGGTCCACTACCGCCAGTTTTCCGCCCCTGCTGAAGTATAAAGATGACCCCAGTAGTGTGTGACCTGCTGATCTTTTTGGTATCTTGCATCACCTAAACTTTCTGATACTGTATTGAAGGCATTTTAAAAACAAACTTACCTTGAGTAAAACAAAACCGACCAATTTATTTCTGAAATATTAGAAATTGAAATATCAAAATATCTGTTACTAACATTGTACTAAAATGTATTGTAAACATAGGAAAAAAATAAAATAACAAGCTCTTGCCACTTTAAAGATTCTTACAGCCATAGGGCTTCTCTTGCTCCTATTTCAAATGAACACTGAAGGAAAAATAGAGCAAACCTAACGGAAATATCGGACTATGTTGTTATATGCTCTTTTAATGAGGCTTGCCCATGACTGGTGTGCAAGTCCTCAGCTCTGTGGATGGTTTCCCACCATGTTATACTTCTTTATGCACTACAGAAGAACAGTTGGACTCTGTCTTCTACCCCAAATAATGTAAAACTCAGCACATTTAACACAGCAGTTCTCCAAAGTTTATTATTGACCCTGTTATCCGACAAATAATGAGACTACAGTGGCAATGGTGGCGGTCAGGGCAGTATTAATTTGTCCAGATTCACATGAAGAATGGTTACTTGTGTGAGATACCAAAGGGTGACTGAAACTCATGGAATGATGCCCCAAAATAGAGTCTCCATAAGAGGAGAAAGGACGGGAAAAAATGGTGGGGAACAAATGAGGAAAATATATTCCATCTATATATAGCGATCAATAGTTGGATAAAACAGGCTTCTCAATTTGCGCAACTGACTTGCCAAACATTGTAGAAATGACAGATCAGCTCCACCAGTTGAGTGCAATTTGTGTTCAAAGACAGAGGGGGTAATTTTAATCCCCAAGAACGGGTGAGTTGGCGGTGGATGTGAGTTGAAAATAGTTGTTTCTTTGGGTCGCAACCACAAAATTTTCAGACTTTGCATTCCCAGCGGGAAGCCTGTACTTTTACCACCCACGTTAAACCTGGAAGTGAAACTGGGTTGCAGTCGCGACCCCAAAAAAACGACTATTTTCGACTCCCACCCGCCCTCAACCCACCCGTTCTTGGGGGTTAAAATCACCCCCAGAGTGTTCAAGTGTTGTGCGTGGCTACGAGCTACACCATTTTGTTGCAATTCACTTACTTAATTTTATGGTTCCCCTGAACATATATCTAGAGCATATCTTATTTTTGCAGACATGTTCACAATTAAACTCTTGTGTATTTTCCAGGGCAACAAAAGGAAGGTTGACACCATTAAGCTGGTCATGTAAATAGTTATAAGGTTTGGAAAAAGTCTCTTGTACAATACTTTAATTAGATAAATCTTTTAGATATCTAAGAGAGAGGCGAGAGTAAAAATGTCAATTAAAACCCTATTACATACATTAGCTCAGAAGAGGCAAAACAGCTTTTAAACATCCTGGCATGGAACAGTAATGACAACATCAATAGGTTTAGGTTCAGGAGCAGCGGATGCAAACATGTACTTTTTCTAATTTTCTAATGGATGCTCATATTCCCTGCTGGTTAAAAAGTACTGTCAGGGCTTAATGTGCACTTATATTATAATTTTGCTCCTTTGTCTCTTTAATGGAAACGGCTCTTCACAGCAATTATACTAAAATACTTGGCACCAAAGAAATTCCTTAAAAGATATGAAGATGAGTGTTGAGTGAATAGAAGCCTATCCTATAGTAAAGGGGATGTAAGGTAAGATGACATTTTTTTTATTGGATAAAAATTGTAACCTCCACCAAACCTGGGTTTTCTATGAATTGGAACATTAATTTACTTCAGGAGACGCATGTTCAAATCCAGGACAGAATGATAGAGTAGATGGCCATCCTGTCTGCTGGCTGAAACAATCCTGTAACTGAGATTGAGGCAGTCTCAACCCAATTTCTTGTGGATGCAGTTCTGCAGCGAAGCACCTCCCACAATTTGGCAGTCTCACTTGGTGAAGGTATGTGAATGTCTGGTATGCAAAGTGGAAAACTTAGCACTGAAGCAGAAGGAGTATTCTGAATTTGAGATTAAGACGTCTTGTTGTAACATGGTAGAGGAAGCTTAATTCTGCAACAAACCTATCCAACCGCCCTGAATTTGGGGTGGGGGTGAATTTTGTCTTGGCGGTAGCGCAAAACTAGTAATAGGGATGATGTGGAGATGCCGGTGATGGACTGGGGTTGACAATTGTAAACAATTTTACAACACCAAGTTATAGTCCAGCAATTTTATTTTAAATTCACAAGCTTTCGGAGATTTTCTCCTTCCTCAGGCAAATGTTTCAAGATCTCCTTGAAGCCTACGCATTTATACATATTGAACAATAATACATGGTGTTTACAGACTGCCCCTGCAACTGCCCGTTGCCAAGGCAATCACCGTGTTCAGACAGAGAGGTGTTACCTGCAGAACCTCCGAATACACATTCAACAAAAAAACAACAAACAGGTTTTTTTGTTGAATGTGTATTCGGAGGTTCTGCAGGTAACACCTCTCTGTCTGAACACGGTGATTGCCTTGGCAACGGGCAGTTGCAGGGGCAGTCTGTAAACACCATGTATTATTGTTCAATATGTATAAATGCGTAGGCTTCAAGGAGATCTTGAAACATTTGCCTGAGGAAGGAGAAAATCTCCGAAAGCTTGTGAATTTAAAATAAAATTGCTGGACTATAACTTGGTGTTGTAAAATTGTTTACAATTAGTAATAGGGAATCAGCTGCCTGTTTTGCACTCCCCCGATTTTCTTTCCCATTGATTTCAAAACAGACTGCCAATTCACTATCGCCCGTTTTGCACTGCCCGCAATGCACTTTTCACCTCCAGTGTTCCATACTCCAGGAATAAAATTCATCACCCTTATAAAGCACATAATTCACCAAAAGGAGTTTACATACTGTGTGTATACACAGAGGTTCTACCTTCATGAGGAAAGTTTTCCCCTTTGTTTAAAAAAAATGACACAATGACAAAATGCAACAGTGCATCACTTATCCAGTACAGCTTGATGATGAAAAGAAAACAGAAAGTTGTTCTCTGTCACTTAACAGGTTATCACACACTTTTGCCTGAAAACAATGAATCTCTAATATAGAATCTAATATAAATCTGAATTGTCTTTTTTCAGGTCATTTTGGATGTTTTAGAGTTTGTTCACATCAGACTATTTTGAACTTTAGACAACCTCAGGAGGTTGCAATTATTGAAAAGTATTGTCTCTGGTGGCCTTATAGTACAGAGGGTAATTGGAAGAATTGCCCTAGTGATGCCTTCAAATCGGGAAAAGTGGCATTAGATAGTTATTGGTAATACGAACATATGAAATTGATGGGCAGGAAAAGACCAGCTGGTCCATCGAGACTGCCCACGCCATGATAGATGGACCATCATGGCTAAACACTTCTTCCCTCCCCCGACCCCCTGCCACAGCCATGTAATCTCCTGGGAGAGGCTAAAAACCCAGAGCCAATAAGGGAAAAAATACTCTGTAAAATTCTTCTCTGGCCACCTCAAGTGATCGAAACCTGTCCAGGAGATCACATGGACCAAGTGCTATCTATAAAGACACTTACCTTCGATATGATGCGATCTCTGCCCTAATCAGGAACCGGTCCAGCTCCCACTTGAAGGCCTGCAGGTAGTCACCACTCACCACACCAGCCGGCAAGGTATTCCAGAGGCTCACAATTCTCTGGGAAAAGAACCACCGTCTAATCCACTGCCTTTTCTGAGAAAATGATGAAATCTCTCAGGTGAACGTAAAAGATCCCATGGCATTTTTTGAAGAAAAGCAGGGGAGTTCTCCCAGGGACCTGGCCAATATTTATCCCTCATCCAACATAATTAAAACATATTATCTGCTCATTATCTCATTGCTGTTTGTGGGACCTTGCTGTTCACAAATTGGCTGCCACGTTTCCTACATTAAAATGGTGACTACACTTCAAAAAGTATTTCATTGGCTGTAAAGCACTTTGGGACACCCTGAGGCCATGAAAGGCACTATATAAATGCAAGTTCTTTCTTTCTTTCTTTTGAATCCAAGTTTTTCGGTAACTTTCAATATTTACAGCTTTTTTTGAATTGACATAAGCTTATATTTTCAATTGAACTGATCATGCAGCTCATCCTATTATGATTTTTTGTTTGAACAGACTGGAATTGAGCAGATATTCTTTCTGAGAGATATTAAGGCAATTCATCAGTGCCGCTCCTCAGCCCTCTGAACAATTCCATTTCTCAATATTTCTCTCTTTCAGTTTTCTACTTGTTTTTTTCCCCCCCTTCGAGATGGTACTATTGCCAAGACTTTTCAGATTAGCATGTACGGCCAGATTCCTTAGGTGATATGTATGTGTGGTGATGTAATGGAATTCAATCCCTTTGAAAAGGACAAGGAAAATCCATGAATCAAAAAATAGATGACTGCATTAAAAAAAACAAATCCATCAGCTCACTAATTATAACATTGTGATTGCTTCCATTGCTGTGCTTTTATATGATTTAGTACATTATGTATTCATGCAATCAGTCTTCATTTATTGGCAGAAATAAGTTGAAGATTTTTGCAGTTGCACAGAATGCTCAATGTTCCCAGTTTTTTTTAATAAGCCACTGACCCTATTGCCACCATCTCTAAGTTAAGAACAGAAGCTAAACTGGATGTCACACGTTGTGTCATGTTCAAGTTGATGCAAAGCAGTTTTAGGAGTACATCGGCACAAATTTAGAGAATTGACAGCAAAGGAGCAGTCATTTCTCATGGTGCCTGTACCACTACTCCACCCTTTAACTGGAGTGGTCTACTCAATTACCATTTCCCTCCACTTTACCCAACTCTTTATGTTCTTCCTTTTCAAATACTTATTAAAATTCAGGCATAATTTGAATTTGTAACTCAGATTTCTCCAAAGTTCTGCTGGACTTCAGTCGTGACCTTGATGAGGGTCCATCAGAATCACTTGGAAAAAGGTCAGGACCCAGATACTCACCTCAGTTGGGAAATCCCAGCCAGCCTTGCAAGAAAAGGAGCTTCTACCTGATCCTTACAAGGCCAGCCAAAGGAGTGGGGACTCCCCACACTGGGAACACCTGCTTCCCAGCCCATAAGAAACTCAGCTTAAGACTAGAGACTGGTACACTGAGAGAGATGAGGTGCACAGAACTTGTGAGGAAATTTGTCCCCCTCTTTTTTTAATGCAGTGGGGAGTCTTGTTGCCAACTTGACTCCTGAGTTATAAAGTCAAATTATGTCTGAGTTTTTAATAAGTATTTGAAAAGGAAGAATATAAAGAGTTGGGCAAAGGGGAGGGAACTGGTCATCAGAAAGAAAGCAGCCAGGGAAGGCCTGGGCCCCAAAGATCAGGTACATTTAAAATCACATTTTAGGATTTGCTCAGGGGGCCAAGGGAGGAGGGGGGTTCTGTGGATTCACCCTCTCACCCAATGGTGGCCACGAACTGGAGTTTCAAATGGGGCATGGGCAGGTGGGCACCAGAGCTGTGGCTGTGGCTGTAGCAAACCAGCCTGTGCAAATGAGATGCCCTCCCACTGACCCTGCACATTATGGCAGGGTCGGCATTGGGGAACAATGGCAGGCTCAATCGCAGTGCAACTGCCAGAATTACTGCATGGGCATTTCAGGGCCGAGATGTGAAATCATCTTGTGTATGTAATTCCACACATCACTGAAAGAGCAGTGTAACTCCAGCCTGCTGAAAAACTGCAATTTAAAAGTGGCCAGAAGGTCCACTGAACCTTCATAACAGTATTTTTCAAATGTTTTTGATGTTATGAGAAAGCAGATACTCTCATCTCATGCTCTAATAGTATAACAAAAGTAGCTATCGAGGAGGCAGAGCTGTGCGCACAAGCGAAGAACCCCTTTGTTGCTAAAGTCCATGGCAGTGCAGTTAGAAGTATAACTCAGAGCTGCCAGCTGTATATTACTCTTTACTGGTCTCAGACCAGCAGCCGGAGTCCAACTACAACCTCAGAAACACACTTTACTAAGTATTCACATCTTTGTAACTGTACTTGCTCTCAGATTACACATCGGATGCATTGTAGCCCCTCGGCACAGAGAATGAAAGTTTATAATGCATTTGGAGAGAAGCACTTATTTTTCAAAAGAGCAAAACAGAAACAAACTAGCCAATAAAGAAACAGCATGGATGAATAAAGAGATAAGGGTAAAATTGAAACTAAATAAAAGGCATACACTAAGTTCTCTAGACAATAGAGAGGATGATTAAGGGAATACGAAGAGGTTATTAAAGAAGTCAAAAAAACAATTATGAAAGCAAAGAGGAAGTATGAAATTAAATTATCAAGGAATATAAAAAGAAATAGTAAAGTATTCCACAGACTCAAATAACAAAAGAAAAATCAGGCTAGAGATAGGGCCACTAAGGGATACACACAACAAACTCATAGGTAATGACAGCGAAATGGCAGAAATATTGAATAGTTACTTTGCCTCAGTATTTACCAGGGAGACTAACAAGGTAGGCAAGATATTAGAAGAAGAGATCAAAAAAGATAAAGACATTTAAGATAAAAAGGGGGGAAATAACTGACAAACTAATCAAACTTAAGAGAGGATAAAACCTCTGGTCCGGATGGATTGCATCCGTGCATATTAAAAGGAGTTAGGGAAGAGATAGCAGAGGCACTATTACATATATATAAAAATTAATTAGAAAAGGAAATAGTGCCAGAGGATTCACGGACATGTTATTCCTAAATTTAAAAAAGGGAGTTAGAACAAGTCGAGGGAACTATAGATCAGTTAGCTTAACATTGGCGGTAGGAAAGATAATGGAATCTTTACTCAAAGATGTAATAGAAAAACATTTAGAAAATGAAAATATAATTAAGAGTAGTTAGCACGGATTCAAAAGGGAAAGTCATGCTTGACTAACCTTCTTGAATTCTTTGAAGTAACAGAAAGCGTAGACAAGGGTAATGCAGTAGAAGTAATATATTTGGATTTTCAAAAGGCCTTCAAAAAGGTACGGCAATGTAGACTCATGACTAAGGTCAGAGCATGCAGAATCAGGGGACAAGTAGCAGAATGGATAGCAAGCTGGCTACAAAACAGAAAACAGAGAGTAGGGGTTAAGGGTAGCCTACTCAAATTGGCAAAAGGTGGGAAGTAGTGTTCCACAGGGATCGGTGCTGGGACCACTGTTGTTCACAATTTACATTAACGATTTGGACGTGGGAATCGGAAGTACAATTTCAAAATTTACGGACGACGCCATATTGGGGGGGGGGGGGTATAGTTAATACAAAGGAAGAATGTGTCAAAATGCAAATAGACATTGATAAACTTGCAGAATGGACATGTAATTGGCAAATGAATTTCAATATAAATAAGGTGAGGTGGTGCATTTTGGTAGGAAGAATAAGGAGGCCACATATTGCTTTGATAATGCGAGCCTAAATGAGTTAGAGGAGAAAAGGCAATAAAAACGGCAAACCCATGGTCCCAGCACCGAGACAAACCCAGCACTGTGGTTCATTTCTTGAGGGATAGAATTGAAAAGCAGAGAAATTACATTAAATTTGTGTAGAACCTTGGTTAGATCACACGGAGTACTGTGAACAGTTCTGGTCTCCATATTACAAAAAGGATACAGAGGCATTGGAGAAGGTACAAAAAAGATTCACAAGGATGATACGAGAACTGAGAGGATATACTCATCAGAAAAGGCTGAATAAGCTGGGGCTCTTTTCTCTAGAAAAGAGAAGGCTGAGGGGTGACCTAATAGCAGTCTTTAAGATAATGAAAGGTTTTTTTTCATTCGTTCATGGGATGTGGGCGTTGCTGGCAAGGCCAGCATTTATTGCCTTTCCCTAATTGCCCTTGAGAAGGTGGTGGTGAGCCGCCTTCTTGAACCGCTGCAGTCTGTGTAGTGAAGGTTCTCCCACAGTGCTGTTTGGTAGGGATTCTGACCCAGCGACGATGAAGTAACAGCGATATATTTCCAAGTCGGATGGTGCGTGACTTGGAGGGGAACGTGCAGGTGGTGTTGTTCCCATGTGCCTGCTGCTCTTGTCCTTCTAGGTGGTAGAGGTCGTGGGTTTGGGAGGTGCTGGCGAAGAAGCCTTGACGAGTTGCTGCAGTGCATCCTGTGGATGGTACACACTGCAGCTGCGGTGCGCTGATGGTGAAGGCAGTGAATGTTTAGGGTGGTGGATGGGGTGCCAATCAAGCGGGCTGCTTTGTCCTGGATGGTGTCAAGCTTCTTGACTGTTGTTGGAGCTGCACTCATCCAGGCAAGTGGAGAGTATTCCATCACACTCCTGACTTGTGCCTTGCAGATGGTGGAAAGGATTTGGGGAGTCAGGAGGTGAGTCACTCGCCGCAGAATACCCAGCCTTCGACCTGCTCTTGTAGTCACAGTATTTATGTGGCTGGTCCAGTTAAGTTTATGGTCAACAGTGACCCCCAGGATGTTGTTGGTGGGGGATTTGGTGATGGTAATGCCATTGAATGTCAAGGGAATGTGGTTAGACTCTCTCTTGTTGGAGGTTTGATGGGAGAGAAAATGTTACCACTTGTGTGGGAGTCCAAAACTAGAGGTCATAAATATAAGCAAGTCACTAATAAATCCAATAGGGAATTCAGGAGAATCCTCTTTACTCAAAGAGTGCTAAGAATATGGAACGCGCTGCCAAAAGGAGTGGTTGAGGCAAATAGCATAGATGCATTTAAAGGGAAGCTAGATAAGCACACGAGGGAGAAAGGAATAGAAGGATATGCTGATGGGGTTAGATGAAGTAGGGAGGGTGAAGGTTCATGTGGAGCAGAAACATTGGCATAGACCAGTTGGGCCGAATAGCCTGTTTCTGTGTTGTAGACTTGATGTAACTCAATATAAACAATTTTTTTCCACATTCTGCATTGAACAATTCTCTACTGATGGGGCAAACTTCTCACACAAGAACTGAAATCTAATATTTCATTGTTGGTTGCAGAATGTACAAAGCAAGTTTATACTTGTCCCTATCTGCAATCCAAACTCTTCAATATTCTTCCTCAAGTAAAATACCAAAACTTTAATTTTCTATTCATGTACTGTCGAAGAATTACAGAGAATCAAAAGTAACTTCCAATGTGTTTTTGGTAAGGAGTACTTTAAATTTAATAACATAGACAATATCACCACCAAGAACTGCAAACTTCACTCCCAATTGAGAAAGGTGCAATACCATTTTAGTACAGCAAGATAACTAAAAATGACCAGGAAATCCTTCAGAACAATCATTATGTTTGAGCTAAGTCATAGTATCAGGTGACACACTACACTGCAACAAAATTTGATTTTTTTTTGGGGGGGGAAATTGGCAAAAAAGAGAAACCCTTACAAAATACAAAATCCTAATCAAATCATATCAGTGTCAGCTTTCATCTTTAATCAATCTATCCATTTGTTTCAGTGTTATGACATTACAAAGGCTAGTGTGCTGGCAAATAAACCATCAGTCATAAATAATGTTGGCATCTCCTTGGCAGTTATGCCAAGCCCATTGCATAGCCATACAATGGGACGTCGTGGAACACATACTGGCCAAAGGTTATTTGGCAAACTCAACTATTTTGCCCATGGTTAATCTAAGATATTAGCTGCACTCCCTGCTTCTCATTTGCAACATTCAGATTGCACATTCCCTTTGCTTCCTGTAATTTTTTTTTTTGAAGAGCAGCAACTGCCCTCCAGAGCCGTTGGCTTTGGCAGACGGTGGCCAACCACACAGCTACAGGTGCTATAGGGTCAGCGTGTTTCTTCTCTAGTGCACATGCTTCCTGTCCAACTTCATTTCCTGACTTTGATCCATGCTTTTCATGTCAACATTTGTAATAGAGACTGTCTGGTAGTGAGACTGTGTTAATTGGTCCTAGCATTTCAATTCTTAATCAAAAAACTTTTCAAATGAATATTATCATTGTATAACATAAGTTTCAAATGATTTGTCCTGGTTGTGCGTTAAACTGGCTAACTGGTATGTGTCAAATGTGCAATGGATTGTCCAAAAGCTACATAGCATTAACCTATTGTATTTTCATTTGGTAATAGCTTCAGAAGTCATCTGCTTTCCTTCTTCAAAGCAATTAAACAGAAAAAAGGATCCATCTTAAGAATCCAGCAAGATGAATCTGAAGCCTATTCAGTCTACAGAATTCCACAAGAATGTGACTCACGTATTCTGAGTGAAACACAGCATCTGGGGGAAGCAGCTTAGGCAACGTTTTGTTATCAGGAGCCCTGAGTAGACTGGACTGTTCACATTCACTGTGCTCATTCTCAGGAGTTTTTTTTATTCCAAGAAACTTTTAATTCCAATCGTCTGCGCTAACTACGAGAGAAAAGCTGGCAAGAGATCTGACAAATTGCCTATTATGAATCAGTTTTTTTAGCACTAGTCCAGTTTGATGTATTTTATAACGCGACCTGAATTTATAAGTAAATCTGATTAGTTACTTTAGCTTGTTGAATCGCTGGTCTTTCTGTAATATATTCCATCAACCTGAAGGGAATTTCGGGTTATAGAATGAGGTTATCTTCAATAAAATAGCAGTATCACAATTAGGATTTCACAGGTGCTAGCTGGCCTGAGTCCACAAACTTTGCTGGAAAGTGTAGATATATGGATTTTAGATCACGATCCATTCTCCAAAACCGTGTCATGCCATTGAAAAAGAAAGCAGTGCAAAAGAGACAGGAAATCAACCAGTATATAAACTAGAGTTAAAGGAGCATCTCAGATTAAGTGATCATTTCATTGGAGACACTCATCAGGATTATGTGAAAAGAACACTAAAATATTGGATTTTAGAAGAGAAGACTTTGAGGGAATGAAAAATAAGTTTGGAAAGGTGAATTGAAACAGAATAATGGTTGGCAAATCCACAATAGCTAACTGCACAGTAATTACAATTCATTCCATCAAAATCAGAACAGATTTAGATGCAGCAGAGCACAAAGGAAGATGGTAGTGGTTGTTGGAGGCCAATCATCTCAGCCCAGGACACCACGGCAGGAGTTCCTCAGGGCAGTGTCCTAGGCCCAACCATCTTCAGCTGCTTCATTAATGACCTTCCCTCCATCACAAGGTCAGAAATGGGGAAGTTCACTGACGATTGCACAGTGTTCAGTTCCATTCGCAACCCCTCAGATAATGAAGCAGTCTGTGCCCGCGTGCAGCAAGACCTGGACAATATTCAGGCTTGGGCTGGTAAGTGGCAAGTAACATTCACGCCAGACAAGTGCTAGGTAATGACCATCTCCAACAAGAGAGAGTCTAACCGCCTCCCCTTGACATTCAACAGCATTACCATTGCCAAATCCCCCACCATCAACGTCCTGGGGGTCACCATTGACCAGAAACTTAACTGAACCAGCCACATAAATACTGTGGCTGCAAGACCAGGTCAGAGGCTGGGTATTCTGCGGCAAGTGACTCACCTCCTGACTCCCCAAAGCCTTTTCACCATCGACAAGGCACAAGTCAGGAGTGTGATGGAATACTCTCCACTTGCCTGGACGAGTGCAGCTTCAACATCACCCAAGAAGCTTGACACCATCCAGGACAAAGCAGCCCACTTGATTGGCACCCCATCTGCCACCGTAAACATTCACTCCCTCCACCATCAGTGCACCATGGCTGCAGTGTGTACCATCTACAGGATGCACTGCAGCAACTCGCCAAGGCATCTTCAACAGCACCTCTCAAACCCACGACCTCTACCACCTAGAAGGACAAGGGCAGCAGGCACATGGGAACACCACCACCTGCACACGTTCCCCTCCAAGTCACACACCATCCTGACTTAGAAATATATCGCCGTTCCTTCATCGCCGCTGGGTCAAAAATACTGGAACTCCCTACCTAACAGCACTGTGGGAGAACCTTCACCACACGGACTGCAGCGGTACAAGAAGGCGGCTCACCACCACCTTCTCAAGGGCAATTAGGGATGGGCAATAATTGCTGGCCTTGCTAGCGACACCCACATGCCATGAATGAATTTTTAAAAATGTGCTTAAGTAAGCATGTAAAGTCTAGTATTAAGGATAAAAACTGAAAGCTTTCAAAATGTACCAAGCAATTGCAGGAGGTTGGAATAAGCTTTAAAGTTTAATAAAAGCATATAACTGGAAACATATATAAAAGTCCAAAAGAAAAGATTGTTGAGAATTCTCAGTAAGAATAAGGTTTTTTATTTCCAAAATAGATGCACAGTAAACAGAGGCTAAAAATATTATTGTTCCACTTAAAAGTGACAGTGGGTCAGAGAACCAGTAAACCAGGAAGAAGTGCAGCGAGACAACATGCAAATAAGCAAAACAAAAGGTTATGAAAGATGAAGTGCTCTTAAAATAGCCAAACTTATGTTTCCAAGCAATTTTCACTCACAAATCTTAAGGGAGAATGGGAATGCAATTCGAGAAGCTTTAACTGACTTTTTGTAAGTTTTCTGAACTCGAGAAGGAATCCTGATGATTAGAAAGTGTCCAACATAACCACATTATTTAAAAAAAGGTCATTAAAGCTGTAGGACATTAATTTAATGTCTGTTTTAGGTAAAGTCTTGAAAATGATCTTAGAGGATCAAGGCGAGGTTAAGCACCATCACAAATAATTGGAGGTCATGTTTAACTGACTTGGTAGATTGTTTTAAAAATATTACCTGATACGGTTGACAAGCAAAACACAGTTGATGTTATGTACTTAGATCTTCAGAAAGCTTTTGCCGAAGTTCCACTTTAGCTATTTATGTTAAGCTAAGGAATCACTGGCTACAAATTTGCTGTAAAAACCAACAAAAGGGGGAAGGCTGTCAATCTGTTACAAGTGTGGTATCACAGGAGTCAAACTGGAAAAGCCTGCTATTTTGAATATGTATTAATAACTTAGACAAGGACGTAGTGAACAAGAGCAACTGGGTTGGAAATGACACAAAAATAGGAGACAATGCGAATAAAGAGAAACAATGTCATCAGTTTCAGAGAATTTAAATATTTTAGAGAAAGGAGGAAAGTCAGACAGAAACTCATTCACCTAAACAATAGACTGGTACAATAGCTTCCCTGGAAAGGCAATTGAAGTAGACGGTATAATGTATTCAAGAGACAATTGAATGAATTTCTAGAGAGAAAAAGGAACCAAGGAAAATGGATGATGGAGGTAGGTAGGATTGATCGATTACAAAATGAATGTACTTGATCGGGCCAAATAGCCTTTTTCCTGAACTGAATATTCTTATGAAACCAGCTTGCTGTTGGCCAATAAAGAGGATGCAGTGATGAAGTAAACCTGTGTGTTCTGATTATTACCCCGGGGTCTTGGTACAGAGTCTTCCTTAATTCTATTTTTTAAACTCAGTATTATTTGGGTGTTTCTTTTTATAATTTATGTAACTTTGTTTGTGGGTCAGCTGTCAGAATTTTTTTGGTCTTGAATCCACAGAGACTCCTTCCAACAACCCACAATTTGCATTCCAACCAACTAATTTAACCACGTGTAAGAGGTAAATAATGTACAGCTAAAATAGCCGAGAATATATCGCTCTGTGAAATTTCTCCCTGGCCCTCACAGAGATAAGTAAACAAACGCTGCAAGATTGCAACCCAACCTAACATTACAACCTATGGATTCAACTCTGATCAGATTACATTTTCAGGTCTCAGAGTACAGGAATCATAATGTTCCTGGGAATATTTAATCATTTATATCCATACTTAGCCTTCTAACCTTCCAATACTAATATTAATCAGATTAATTGCTTTTGCTGGGAGTCTAATCCATTAGATTAATTTTAACCTCAAGCCTTGCGTGAGGCTAATACTCACATCCTTCAAATCAGCATTCATAGCTCAAATAAACCACTTGCATCTAAATTAGCAATTCCTGTCAGCATTTTAAAAAACTGAATCACGTTTCCTTTCAATGGGGAAAGAATTGCTCTGGGCACCATATGCAGCAACATCAAAATGCATTCAAAAAGAACATATTTGTGACTTTGCTATGCATAGTGGCTAGAGCAATTATTTTCCGAAGATTCTTACCTTTAATGAAAACTAGTTTAATTCTGCAAACTTCTCTTTAAAACTTGGAAACATCTATATTCCTTTTCCCTGAATCCTCACCGATGCAGAAGTGTCCTTTTCAAAATGACCAAAAGTTGCAGTGCTCCAAATATGCCCTTCACAAATAACTATCGTAGTTAAAACAACCTGTTTTGACTTGTAGCCACGTGCCCTTGAGATGCATCACAGTACTTGATGCATCTTGCTGATACCGTCATATTGATTGAATCTTTTCAATAAGTGATCAATTTTCCTTTTGCATCTTTGCCAAAGGAGGCCCAGCTTATGTACTTTTTTGTGCTTCTAAATGGAATGCTTTTAACATTTATCTCCAGTTATGTACATCCGATAGTCCTTATCCCATAGAAATAATTCACCAATGTTCTTTAGTGCTATTGCAAACCAAAATGCGAAGTCTCCACTGGGGTGTATGGTGGAGTGCGAGAAAAGAGGGAAGATACATGGACACAGGGATGGATCAATTTGAGCATTGTTAACCACCTCTAAGGATCGTGACTGCGAGCTGCTAAAGTTTTAACTTTATCTTTGTAAACATTTACCTGTAAAGCTTCCAGATATTGACTTGTTCGTCATATTGTTTGTGAAAACAGGAAATTAATTTCACAGCATGAGGAAAGGCACAGACAAAAATAAAATATTCTATTAACTAAAATACTCAATCAACAGTCATTGTTTTCAAATTCTAAGTATCTGCCTTGAAAGAATAGTTGCTTTCCAACAAAATAAAAGTGCAAGCGCCTTGGGAAGTTTAACTACATTAAAGGGAAGTCATTGATGTTGTTAAGTGGTGGCAATGCTCCTCTTTCTCTCTCTGACTTATGTTCTCTAGCTCAACTAAAAGTTAAGCAGTTGACCAAATGTGAATTTTTTGTGAAACATTGTGGAAAAACTCAGAGAAACTCAAAAATTATTTTACGCCATGAGCAGGTGTACTTTTGCACTTGCACTGAGAAATGCTGGGAAATTGTGCATACTGCACACGCTCAGACTGCGGCATCTCCCTTCAGCTGACCAGTGATCGCTCTGGAGAAAAATATCAAGTCCAAACCTAGGCGTTGGAGAGAGGATGAAGTCTTCAAGTAAAAACAAATATTCATCAAGATACTCAAAGACACAAAAGAAAACATTCTCATTAAATTTAATCACATTATTCTGAAATATGTTATTTTGTTAATGTTTTTATTATGTTACAAACTTTATTTAGACTTAGTTGGCAAATTGTGGGAGAAAGGGTTTGGATAAAAGTGGTTTGAGGAATTTGATTGGTTCACCTTCTCTTTGTTGAGAAATTTACATATAACAAAATTAATAAGTGTGCATATCAGCTAAGCATTTGGAAGAAATTTGAATTGAGATATAACAAATTTGGTAAATGTGACACAGAAATTTGCATAATGAAGTGTGACAGATATCTGAAGTGCGATGGACTCAAAATGTGTGCCAGACGTACCATGTCCTTAATATTAAACAGATGTATAAAGTCAATACAATAGATATGCTCAACCATATAGTAAGGACTTATATAATCACAATCAAAAGACAACAGAACTAAGCATGTATTTAATTAAACCTCAAGCACAATTTAATACAAACTGTACAAGACTAAATGTATTCGTCAAAATTATAAAATTACATATTTAATCAATATAGTTTCAATTGAGTTAGAAGAAATGAAAGCCAATTTTAATAATTTTATTAAATGTTATCCATACATACAAACTAAGATCAATTTAATGTTATAAATATTTATTAAAGTGACAGTGTCACTTTGCATATTGACTAAGTTGGCTTACAAATACTATTATACATGATAATTTGCAGTGTATGTGATGATGTAATTGTTTGATATCATTTGTATTTCACGCTGTGCTTGAAAATTTCACTTAAAAAACTTCTAAATGAAATAAAGATTTAAAATTGCATACAAAAAACATAACATTGATAAATGAATGCATAAAAACATGCAAAACCTAATAAAGCTAAAGTAATTCTTTAACAATTACTTGGTCTTTCTCATGGAATCACCCAACCAACAAATTTAGTAATGGAGCTGTGTTCCCCTTAAAAATCAGCGAGCCGTCAGCTCTGAATATCTGAACGTTAAGGCTGACAAGGATTGTAATGCCCGAGCCATTTCTGATAAACATAGTGCACACATTTGTAATTACTTCACAATTTTTAAAAAATTGTTCAATACCTGGAAGAAAATCAGAACAGACAACTTGCAATCTTGCAGATACTGAGCAGTTTGTTTTAGCTTCATCATTAGGGTTGTATCTTGTCCATTTCCATTTTCATGTTGGTGGCATTTTTTTCCCCACTGACATTTATACTCCACTGTTTCTACCATTGACTAACAATGTCAATTTGAGAACTTATGCGTGTTTAAATATTATCACTACCCCCTCCAGGATGTTGAGCACGGAGCAAACAGGGAACATACTTCATACAAACTCATCTCTTGCATTGTTCAATAGTTGCCAGGGGAACTGGTGACAGTCCAAGAATGTATTTATGTTAGAATAACAGCACTGAGGACGAATTGCTTCTGAATTCATTTCAAATTCGGGAGCTGATTTGTACGGTCTCTTCCAAAACCTAATCTTTCTTCTTAGTTTTAAGTCTCTCTGACGTCTATTGATGTTATTGTTTCATGACACACATGTGTGATGTCATAAAACTCAGAGCACATGTGCAAATCTCAATGTGTGAAATATCCCAGAAATTAATGACATTTTCATATATTGCCTCAAGGAGGGACATACAATTATTTTTCATAAATTTCTAATCTTAACAGCCTTCTGGCAAAGTTCCAGGCCGGCTTTCACTCCACTGTGCAACTTGAAGCTTATTAAGGGTATAGAAAAAGAATAGTACTTTAAATTAAAATGTGGGAGTAGAATAAAGGGACATAGGTTCAAACCAGAGTAGGGGACTTTTAGGACAGATATTAGCAGATACTTCACACAAAGTGATTAACATGTGGAATAAACTTCCAGACTGAATAGTAGAGGCAAAAACACTGGAATCTTTTCACTGTCACGTGTCTTGTACTTACTCGAAGCATATTGTGGTGAGCCTTAGAAGGAAGGAGGTAAACACACATCTATAGATGTGGGCGGCCCACCCTAATTATTTAATTGCCCCCCATTCTTTGATTTCATGTCATCCACTGTCAGCAGTAGTAAGCTCCAATCCAGCGGGGACAAAGGGACTCCAGAATTTCAGGGCACAATGTTTGGCTACTTGATCCTGATGGCATGCACTCTAGTTTGTTGAAAGTAGTCAGAGCGGAGATAGCAGACACTTTAATCAGGATTTTACTATCCTCCTTGGATATGCAAGTTGTGCAGGGGGACTGAAAGGTCGTCAATGTTATACCTCTGCCCAAGGGGGGAGCGAAGGATAAATCAGGTAATGATAGACTAATTAGTCCAATGTCTGCTGTGGGCAAACACACAGAATCCACAATTAAAGATAAGATTGCAGATATTTAGAAATGCATGGGTTAATTATGGTAAGTCAGCATGGATTTGTTGAAGGCAAGTTGTGTTGGACATATTTAATGAAGAATAAGGGAAATTTTTACATAAGCTTCCTTGTGCTGCAGATGAAAGTGATTACAATTCAATAATCAAACTGAAGGAATAATGCGTCATTAAACATAAATCATTAACAGTTTATAACGAATCTGAGATTACAGCTTTCAGATTTCTTCAGGGCATGTTCTATCATTTAAAAACTGATTGCACAGCACTACTCACTTTGGAGCATGCATTTGTCCTGATGGTAGAGACTGTCAAAGTGCTCCATATCACCAATATGTGAAAACGTTCACAGTGAAAGATTAACAAAAAATGCAATGTCATCAAACTTATCAAAATTAATTGCAAATGATTAAAGGGAAATTCTACAATTAGTCTATTTACAAGGATGATATCAGAACGGAGTGGGGACAACTATCAGGAAAGACTGAACCGGCTAGGGCTTTTTTCTCTCGAAAAAAGACTGAGAGGTAACCTGATAGAGATTTTTTAAATTATGAAGGGATTCGATAGAGTGGAAGCAAAGAAGATGTATCCACTTGTGGGGAGCCCAAAACTAGGGGCCATAAATCAGATAGCCACTAATAAATCCAATAAGAAATTCAGGAGAAACTTCTTTACTCAGAGAGTGGTGAGAATGTAGAATGTGCCACCACATGGAGTGGTTGAGGTGAATAGCATATATACACTTAAGGGGAAGCTAGATAAGTACATGAGGGAGAAAGGAATATGTTGATAGGGTGAGATGAAGTAAGGTGGGAGGAAGCTCGTATGGAGGATAGACACCAGTTGGCTCGAATGGCTCATTTCTGTGCAGTAAATACTATCTGAATCTATACTGTCCTTGTATTGCCTTCTAACATTTTGTCACCATCTGTGGTTTTCTTTACTTCACCGGCTGGGTCCTTCAAGTGAAAAGAAATCCATTATCTTGCCATCAGATCAGTTTAGCCGTATGTACTAAAGATAAGCAGATTTAAAATGAGACAGTTTATTGCATTATAAGAACCTTGCTGTGTAACCACCTCGCACAGCTGCACCTCACAGAACTACTGCACACATAATGCCAAAGGAGCTCTCATTTCTGTGACAACATTTAATGGACAAAGTCAATGCAGAAGTAATTAGCCGGTCTAACTCTGAAAATGCACTTTAAACCAATCAGTATACCGAAGGAAAGGTTTCCATTCTCAGACAAATATGTAAGCCATTGAGGTTAAACACTGCTTTAATCTACAGCAAACGGCAGTTGTGTGGAAGCCTGTTTGAAAATGGCCCATCTCAATTCGCTAACATGTTCGTATATTATGGAATAGTATGACACAGCTTTCACACACATTGATTCTTGATGTGAGCCAGGATACTTGGTGAAGTGAAGTTCTTTTCTCACAATAAACGAGGAGGAAAAAAAAGGAAAACAGAAGGACAGTTAGCACTGGGCTGCTCACACTCATCCCCTTGTCGCTGGATTCAGAGTAATGCTGACAAATGCTGGAGAACACATACATCTATCACTGGCTTGGAGCATGGGACATAGCAGGGAATGAAAATAAGAGTAGATTTTCATCTTCACCACCTGGGCAGTACTCTGGTGAAGTGGATCATCCATCCTTTATCGAACCTGCCCAATTTTCATTCCATATACATAAGAATTGGGAGCTCTCTCTCCCCAAAAGGTTGTGGATGCTGAGTCAATTGAAATTTTTCAAAACAGAGCTCAATCAACAGATTTTTGTTAGGTAAGGGTATCAAGGGATAATTAGCAAAAGTGGAGTTGAGGTACAGATCAGCCATGACCTAATAGAATGGCAGGCCAGGCTTGAGGGGCTGAATGGCTTACTCCTGTTCCTACGTTATTAGGCAGAGGATACACAACCAAAAACTGGATTTTACTTCTAGAGGTGACAGTAAATAAAACGTTGCTTGTGGTAAATAGAAAAATAAATTAGTAACAAAATGCTTTTTTAATATTTGTTCTCGGGAGGTGGGCATTGCCTGCAAGACCACCATTTACTGCCCATCCCACGTACAACTTAACAGATTGCTAGACCACTTCAGAAGGCAAGTAAGAGTCAACCATGTTGACATGGGACTGGAGTCACATGTAGGCCAGAGTGGACATGGACGGCGGGTTTCTTTCATTCAAAGGAAATTAGTAAACCAGCTGAGTTTTTACGACAACACAACAGCTTCACGGTCATTTTTACTGATACCAGCCTTTTATTTCTAAACTGAACTCAAATTCTCAAACTTCCAAGGTGGGATTTGATTACTGGATAATACCACACTGCTAAGAGCGAAAATCAATAGCGTATTAGGAAATCCTTAAAGTTATAATTATTGAACCAAGATGTCTCATCAGTGTATTATTACCACAAATAGTCTAACTTGTTTTGGTTACAATACTATCCAAGTGTAATGGAGCAGGTTACAAACAAAAAGAGAGCAAATTGACCTTAGATTACTAGAATGTACTGGAGTTAAAATAAAAATCACAAGATTGGAATATATGTACAGAAAATAGGCTGGTTCTTGATTGGAGGTATCCAAAACAAAGGAATAGGAGTAGGCCATTCAGCCCCTTGAGCCTGTTCCGCCTTTCAATGGGATCATGGCTGATCTGTAACCTAACTCCATCCACCCGCCTTGGCTCCATATCCCTTAATACCCTTGGCTAGTAAAAATCTATCGATCTCAGATTTCAAATTATTAATTGAGCTAGCATCTACTGCTTTTTGTGAGAGTTCCACATTTCTACCATCCTTTGCCTGAAGAAGTATTTCCTAACTTCTCTCCTGAATGGCCTGGCTCTGATTTTAAGCTCAGGTCCCCTTATCCTGGACTCCCACACAAGCAGAACAAGTTTCTCTCCAGCTACCCTATCAATTTCTTTCAAAATCCTAAATACCTCAAATCAAATTACCCTTAACCTTCTTTATTCCAGGGAATACAAGCCTAGTTTATGTCATCTCTCCTCATAATCCAATCTGTGGAGATCTAGTATCATTCTGGTGAATCTGTGCTGCACTCCTTCCAAGGTCAATATATCCTTTCTAAGGTGTGGTGCCCAGAGCTGTACGCAGTACTCCAGATGTGGTCGAACCATGGTTTTATATAGCTGTAGAAAAACTTCCTCCCCTTTATATTCTAGCCCTCTAGTTATAAAGGCTAACATTCCATTAGCCTTTTTGATTATTTTTTGTACCTGATGACCCCTAAATATCTTTGGACCTCCACTGTTGATAGCTTTTCACTGTTTAAAAAAATACCCTAATCTATCCTTTTTTTGGTCCAAAATAGTTGACCTCACACTTACCTGCGTTGAAATCCATCTGCCACAGTTTTGCCCACTCACTTAATCTATCAGTGTCTCTTTGTAATTTTATGCTCCTGTCTACACTACTTACTATGCCACCAATCTTTGTGTCATTGGCAAACTTGGATATATGGCTCCAGATTGTGTTTTCCAAGTCATTAATAAGTATTGTGAATAGTTGAGGCCCTAGCACAGATCCTAATGGGACACAACTAGTCACTTCCTTCCAATTAAAGCACATACCCATTATCGATACTCTCTGTTTTTTTTACCACCTAACCAATAGCCTAACTAGGTCAATAATTTGCCTTGAATTCCTGGAGCTTTAATTTTAGCTAACAGTCTCTTATGTGGAACCTTATCAAATGCCTTCTGGAAGTCCATATAAACTACATCCATAGACATTCCCCTGTCTATGGCTTTAGTTACTTTCTCAAAAAATTCAATTAGATTCGTTAGACATGACCTGCTCTTTACAAATCCATGTTGGCTCTTTCTAATCAGCTCAAATTTCTGTAAGTGCTCAGTCACTCTGTCCTTAATTATAGATTCTAATAGCAACAACAACTTGCACTTGCATTGTGCCTTTAACATACTAAAACACCCCAAGGCGCTTCACGGGAGAGTTTTCAAACAAAATTTGACACCAAGTCACATAAGGAGATATTAGGACAGGCGACCAAAAGCTTGGTCAAAGAGGTAGATTTTAAGGACCGTCTTAAAGAAGGAGAGAGAAGTAGAGAGGTTTAGGGAGGGGATTCCAGAGCTTAGGATCTAGGCAGCTGAAGGCATGGCCACCAATGCTGGAGCGCTAAAATCGGGGATGCAGAAGAGGCAAAAATTGGAGGAGTGCAGAGATCTCAGAGGGTTGTCGGGCTAAAGGAGGTCGCAGAGAAGGGGAGGAGCGAGGCCATGGGGAGATTTGAAAACAAGGATGAGAATTTTAAAATCGAGGCATTCCCGGACTGGGAGCCAATGTCGGTCAGCAGCAATAACTGCCCCACAACAGATGTTAGAATAACATGTCTATAATTTCCTGGTTCTTCTCTCACCTTTCTTAAATAATGGAGTTACATTTGCAATTTTCCAATCTAAAGGGACAATTCCTGAATCAGAGAGCGCTTTGGAAGATTATGGCTAAAGCATCTGCAATTTCGTCACCTACTTCCTTTAAAACCCTGGGGTGGAAACAATCAGGCCCTGGGGATTTGTCAGTCTTTAGTGCCATTATTTTTTCTAATACTGTTTTCTTGCTTATGTTAGCTTTAGTGAGTTCCAATCCTTGATTAATTATCAGTTAGCCTGGAATGTCAGCTATATTATCCTCTACTGTAAAGACTGACACAAAGTAATTATTCAACAAGTCTGCTATTTCCTTATTTTCATTTGCAATATTACCTGCATCTATTTTTAAAGTGCCCACATTACCCTTGACTACCCTTTTTCTTCTAATACAATCGTAAACATTTTGTGTGTTAATCTTGATATCCCTCGCAAGTTTCTTTTTGTACTCCCTTTTTGCAGCTCTTACTATCTTTTTGTCTTCCTTTGCTGTTCTTTATATCTCTCTCAGTCCCAGATCTACACTATTCTTTGCACTTTTGTATGCTCTTTCCTTTAGTTTTATGTTATTTCTCAGCTCTTTTGTCGACCATGGCTGTTTTATTTGGTAAGTGGTGTTCTTGCCCCTTAGGGGTATATACTGGTCCTGTATTAAGCTAAATTCTTTTTTGAACACTTCCCACTGTTCATCTGTAGTTTTACCCGATAACAACTTTGATCAGTTTGCTGTTGTCAGTCTCGGTCTCATCCCGTTAAATTTAGCCTTACCAAAATCTAAAATCTTCGTAACTGTGCTAAGTTTCTCCTTTTCAAACCTAACATTGAATTCGATCACATTGTGATCACTGTTAGTTAATAATCTAACAGTAAGTGAACATTTACCTAAGTCTGGCTCATTACTCATTACTAAATCTAGTATAGGCTGCCCTCTTGTTGATTTTAGAACATATTGCTCCAGAAAACTATCTTGAATGCATTCAAGAAATTCACTTTCTTTCTGACTTGAGCTACTCTGCTCTTCCCAATCTATATGAAAATTAAAACAACTCTGCTTTTGCTTCAAGTCTCTCTATTCTCTGAATTAATAAATTCTGCTACTTCATTTCTGCTATCAGGAGGCCTGTAGACAACTCCCATTAGTTTTAAGTCCTCTCTTATTCCTCAATTCCAACCATAGAGTCTCTGCTGATTGCTTTCCCTTACCTATATCCTCTCTTACTGATGTTGTAAATAGTATCTTTAATCAATGAGGCTACCCCTCCTTCTCTTCCAGTTTCCCAATCCTTTCTAAACCTTATAACCGAGAATATTTAACTCCCAATCATGACCAGCTTGCAGCCATGTCTCAGTAATGGCCACCATGTCATACCCTCTAAGCTGCATTTGAGCTGCTAATTCACTCAATTTGTTTCTTATACTCTGTGGGTGGTGCAGGGTTAGTTCTGGGCAGGATAGAGATGGAGCAGTCTACACAGGTTTGTGGGAGGTTGGTGGATCCCACGGCATCATCTCATTGTCACTACTCTTAAAATGATTATTTTGATACAATGCCGAATTTATTTCAAGATCAACTTTTAATATTGAGAGGAAATGACTGTGATGCAGTGGAAGTATGGATTTTTTTAAAAGAGTGAGATTCTGCGAGAATGTGACTGAAAGCTGAATTTCACTGTCTAGCCTTCACCGTACTGCACTGGATTTATGCCAGTACTGTCCCTATTTGGAATATAAGCAGCCCAATGAAGAAATCATATCCCATGAGCATTATGCCATGACCACAATGACCAGAACCAGGTTACAAACACTCAATCATGGTACATCATGCCTCCAGATCTGTTGAATACACTACTTTAATCTTGTATAGTGCGCATTACCCTGAAACAGCATTAACTGTCCTTGAAAATATTACAACAGTCTTCTTTCAAATGCCTGTATATCTATAACCACCATTTCATAAGATCTTCATATAACATACAATATTGTTCACTTTCTTCCAGTTTTCTCAAATCTGTTAGTAAGTCATCACGCCCAGTAGTTGCAGCTTTGTGAAAGCAGTTAGTCGGCATCGACTCTTAATCTCTGCATCTACTGTTCTCCCCTCCTCACTATTCTCTTCAATATGTCCTTGCTTGTCCTCATCAGTTCTATAAATGCAGCTTCTTTAAACAAACTGGGCCAGTTCTGATGAAAGGTTACGCTCGAAATGTTATCATACTTTAGTCTTTCAGATGCTGCTCATCTTGCTATGAATTTCCAAGATTTTCTCTTTTACCATAAAATTATTTCTGCTGCATGTCGTCTCCAAACCACAAGCACATTTGCAAACATCAAGCTCCCTCTCCCATAAAATCTAAAAAAAAAGACATGTTGATCATGATATTAACAGAGACAGGCTAGGTGGAGGCAAACACCCTATCTGAGAAACATAACCAACGTCACAAAGCATTTGGGACAGAGAAGACTGGCCCCCACAGTTACCATAGGTAGGTGGCCAAGGCCTACAATAATGGCTGGTGTCATCTTGGCGGCCATTCAGTTGGTGCTGGCTTTGATCACCCTGGCATGCCTTCTTCCATGCATGTTCCACAAAGAGTACGACATGCTGTGACTGGAGTGATTCTGAAGAACCACCTAGCATAATGAGTGATCATTATAGTGACACCATCAGGGGTCTACTGGCACAGCTTCATTTGAAAGAGGAGCCTCCACGAGGTCCACATTTGTCTAAGCGAGTTCATTTCACCAGTCGCTGCAAATGCTAACAGAAGGGCACCACACATCTCTTGGGTACTCTAAGCTGCCTGAAATCTCTGTAGTTCCTCCTGTTTTTCTGAATATTTCAGCAAATCCATTCGTGATAATAATGGGTGCTGGGGACGAAATTAATATTCAAGGACAATTGGGACAGAGGCTTATGAAGTTTAAGTGCCAGCAGGCAAAAAAACCCCAAAATGGATCAAAAATGACCTGTAACATTCAGGGCTGTTGTTGAAACAACCTCCAAATGAAGGTCTACCCCGAGCAACCCTGTACATCATGTTGCTTGGGTGTGCATTCAACTTGGCATCCAGCATGTCCCCTGGCTGCAAAATGGACCAGGAGATTTCCATGCCACCTTTTTAATAGGCAAATGAAGCTTCCATCTACTTTGTGCAGGAGCTTCTACCACCCATCGCAGGCCTGACTGAAGAATACAGTGGGGCTGAAAATAACGAGATAACAGACACAATTGCTGCCCACCATATTTCACAGCCTGACACGTCCTGTCAATATTCGCTTTAGGATACGGTGTGTAATAGATGCCAAAATCAGCCCCCATTATATGTTGCAAAAGTAAGCACAGTGCAGATTGAATTGAATCCAATCAGTGGAATTTTCTACTTGTGCATCAATCCATTAGTTAAATGTGTGTCAGACATATTCAATTCTCAATAAACCAAAATGCTACCTTCTAAAATCAATGTAATATTGAAAAGTCATGAATGGTCAGCAATGTATTTTGTTCCTCCTTTGATTCTTTGCCAAAATGTTATTGCCTGAGTAAAGGAAAAAAAAGTTCAAAATCTTCCAGCCCTTGGTGAGCCCATCGCCACCACCCCCCTTCCCCCAGACCCAAAACCCCTTTCAGAGCTATTTTCCCCCCGTTGCCGATGGTGCCAACTCCACACCTATCGTGTGTAGATTTTTTAAATTACATTTCACCCAAGAGGACACATTCAACTGTGATTTAAATATATAAATGAATTATGTAAAGCAGATTTGTCCAATAGCACTAAATCATTGAGATGGAAGGTAATATTAAACATGAAGGGTTGATGGCACATAGCGGTCAAACACTTGGGTTGCATAGGTTTGAAGTTCAGTTGCTGGCAGATTCAATCTGAATTTATCTGAGAGATTAATTCTTAATGGCATTGCTCAGAAGCAAATTCCATTTGTATCAGACAGACAGATCTAGCAGAGCATCTTTAGAGTTTGTCGTTTTAAAATGCGCACAGTATTAGGTACAAAAAAAAATAAAAAAACGTTTATACCAAATATGTGGCATTTGCAGCAATATTTTGAACTAATTGATGAAGTTTACACCCACCTCCTAATCACATTCTTTCTTGTCCTGTTTATAGTGATCAGCACTCTAAAGCATGCTTACTTGGTAACCATTGATTTTTCCTTCTTAGTTTTCTTTTTATCTGCTCAAGTCTCACCATTTTCACACTCTGATTCTATTTACTTCCTAGTCACCATTTCATAGTATCATAGTATGTTACAGCACAGGAGGCAGCCCATTGTGCGGATGCTGGCTCTTTGAAAGAGCTATCCAATTCGTCCTACTCCCCTGCTCTTTCCCCACAGTCCTGTTAATTGTTTCCCTTCAAGTATTTATCCAATTCCCTTTTGAAAGTTATTATTGAATCTGCTTCCACCACCCTTTCAGGCAGTGCATTCCGGATCATAACAACTCGCTGTGTAAAAAAATGTTTCCTCATGTCGCCTCTGGTTCTTTTGCCGATCACCTTAAATCTGTGTCCTCTGGTTATCGACCCTTCTGCCATTGGACACAGTTTCTCCTTATTCAATTTATCAAAACCATTCACGATTTTGCTGCTTCTCTCCTGGCTGGACTGCTCCCTACCTGCCACTCTTGTTTATGTTATTCTAGTTTTTTATCCTTGTCTGCAGTTCTCTCCGTCTTTGTGTTCTGGTCTGCTCTTCCTATTGCTTTATCCCATATTATGATTTTCTAATCAGAGCAGTGAACGACACATATGTGAAATGACCCTTCAGCATTATATGGAGTCCAACGGGCTGCACCACCAACATAATGAGCTATGAAGCATCCAATTAAAATGCAGCATTGGACAGCGAAAAATGTAAGGATGAAGTTGTAATGATATAGCTAAATACAGGTTCATCACAACTGTACTTCTCAGGAGTGATGTACTTTCTCAGGGTTTACTTTCCATATCTGTGCCCAGACGTGTTAAGGCCCTGCTCCCACATAGCATCTGAAAAAAAACGTCCAATGCAGAGGAAAAATAGATGCTAGTCCGTTACTCCCATTCTGCTCCAGAGTAGCACTGCACCCAAACTTCATCTGTGGCTTTTCTGGTGTCGACAACTGGCTGTGCCTGAAAAGGTGCAGCCTTGTAATTTTCATACAACTTAATGTCAGAAAACTCTGCACTCAGATATTCTCGTTTGGTGCTGAGTACAGTTCAGTGGCAAACTGCTCCCCCCAAAAAACTGGAACAGTAAAACTTGCATCCTCATCCGATTTCTACACCATTATTCTTAATACCCATACTTCTTTTTCCTGTTACTCCATCTACTGCTTGGCTCAACAGTGCCACTCTCTCATGAGCTACGTACAAGATGTACGGCAGAAGCTCCCAAAGTTCACCTTCTCCGTGATAATGAGGGCCAACCGGAGAATCGAGCACAGATCCATGCTCACCAGTGCAGCCACACACATGCTCCTGGCCATCACCAGCAGAGGGAGATTGGTCCTGTGATCTCTACACATACTTAGTACACCAGGTGAAAACAGAGTGTGAAACACACTCGAAGCGAGCTCACTTTTCTGCTTATCCACCCGCATGCTGTATTTCTACGCAGCCAGAAAGTATCTGTAAACTTTGACATTTTACCTTTAATACAATCAAGGTTATTTGTCAATATTGTAAACATCAGAGGTTGCAGGACTGACCTGTGGGGATTGCAGTACCGTATGATCCTAAGAATAAAATAACAGATTATTTGCACAAGCTAACTTGCAGCTGCATTTAAAGCTCATTGACAGAGATATACTTGGGCCTTCAGAAGCCTTGGACTGGAATTAAGAAGCCTGCAACCAGCTCTGCACGTATCCACAATCCACTTTCTGGACCTCCAGACCTCTGCTTCTGGGTTGATTTTACTAGGTTTCTATTTACTTTTCCTGCTTTCACAAATCAACCTGCCTCTCCCAGCACCCAACCCTGCTACAGAAACACTAAACCTCAACTTGCACATACCTGTATGCTAGGCACCAGCGCTGCCCTTCACCATCCACCTGGAACTATCTCTCCTCACACTTCGCTCTGTCGGACAGACAGCCCAACCTTCACCTGAAGTGAACTGTGCAGTTTACACAAATGATCCTTTGGAGGAGTTCCATGCACTTGCTGCTTGGCTAGTAAGGGTTCAAACCCACCACTGTCAATTAGTAATTATCGTTCTTGCTGGAAGGTGAGTGGGTCTCTTTGAGATGGAGTTGGCTCTAAGCTGACATGCTTGCCAACTGGAAGTGAATAAATCCTCTGTGACAGGCTGGCAGTACTCTACCATGCTGGTTATCTGGCTCATCAATAGGACCTGGAAGGAGATGCTCTTCAAGTTCAAGTTCCAGACCTGCCCTCTCTCCCACCTGTTCTTGCTTCCAGTCCCAGTCTGCATCTAACTGTGTATGTTTTAATTATGGTCATCGTGCTGATATATGATAATGTGGTCACTATAATTCATGATGTGGAGATGCCGGTGATGGACTGGGGTTGACAATTGTAAACAATTTTACAACACCAAGTTATAGTCCAACAAATTTATTTTAAATTTCACAAGCTTTCGGAGGCTTCCTCCTTCCTCAGGTGAATGCCTGAGGAAGGAGGAAGCCTTCGAAAGCTTGTGAAATTTAAAATAAATTTGTTGGACTATAACTTGGTGTTGTAAAATTGTTTACAACTATAATTCATGGTATCTTTCAAAGACTGCAATTCTACAGTGCTGCTAAAGCCTAGCTCCACTACCTGATGAAGCACCTCCATCCTCAAGTGCTGCCTTCATGCTGTCAGTCCCAGGACCCCTCCCCCTTCTGCTCCCAAATCTTATCTGAACTCCAGGCTGCCCATTCCATCCCAGCTCCGAGTGAATCTATCCTTCCCTCCTATACACCACTCGCAGACTCAGACCCTCCAGAATTGAGGCTCAGACTTCAGCCTCAATGGCCCAGTTTTCACTCACCTGATCCTTGCATGTATAAACTGCTTTTTTCCCCAGTCTACCCTGGAATTTAATGAAGGAAAGACAGTGACAGTCAATACATTAGTAAAGCATCAAGCGCAAGATCTACACAGAATAAAGAGAAACAGAGGTAGGAATGGCTTAGAGAAAGAGTGATTAAGAGTAAGAAAATGGCTGAGAAAGATACATAAATCATGAGAAAAGTGTGTGACAATCTGACAGAGAAAAGGAGAAAAAGAATGGAACACAAACAGAAAGACCAAGAGAAGAACCCAAAAAAATGGGGAAGTAGCCAAACAACAGGAAGAGAGAGGGACAATTTTTCTTTGGCCTACCAAGGCACATCAACAAAACCACAAGAGGCTACCTTCTATAATAAATTACGTTATTGGATATAATGCTCCTTTACGTATAAAATGCATTGCATATTACATGGTGTGATGCCCCTCTTGTTATAAAATAGTGTGTCCTATTTCCTGTGAGTAATTCTGTGGGACTTCCACTCGTATATTATGTAAATAAATGTTTAGGGGTGTATTCAGGGTATGGATGACTGAATAAACTGCCAGACTTTATTCTTACGGTATGTAACACCCACTAAACTGCTTAGTCTGTTATGGCTTTCACTTTTTCAGCCTAAGTTTTATTTTGTGTTCTACATATATTAGTGTTATCCTTTATGCTGTGTCAGTGTGTTGTGGGGGGGCTTCAATGTATGTCCATCAGATGAGCATTAGAGACTCAATTCCTAAAGACAAGAGGGGAAACAATTCTCAGCAATAAGATTACTAATACTCCCTTACCCAAATAGCACCAGAGTCAGTGCAGACAGGATGCAATTCTATAATCAGCATGTTATTAAAAGGAGCTAAGAACTGAATTACTGAATGTCAGCAATATTCCGCACCTGTTCTTCTGAGGGAAAGCATATTCTATCAGTATGAAACAGGCAATGTCAAAGCACTTTCATTCCTCATGCAATTTTTCCAGATTATGGTCATATTTTTTTCTATAGGTAACATATTTACTCTGCACTTTTCACAGTGTGGCCACAAGTGAAAACACAAAAAAAAGAAATTCAGCCCAACTCACTCAACGATGCTTGTTTACTGATGTTTAATTATATTCCAGAGGAAGTTAGTATTCCGTCTTTACAATTTCAGGTGCCCTGTAATATCTCAGCTTTAAAATCAATGCAATCTATTAATGGGGCACCAAAACACCCTTCTTTTTAATTTGTTGTCTCATATCCCCAGAGGCTATGAGCTCTTCTTAAAATCATATGGAAAGATGGAGTTTTGAGTTGAACGGTGGGGGGGACACACAGAAGATGAAACGTTCAAGATGTTACACACACTCCTGCCTGAAGAGTTGAACAGAGGATCCACATTTTACTTTCAATATTTCTGAATTTAAGGAGAGGTATATCTATAATGGATGACATTTCAACAGGCCACTGCACAGACTGTATTATTGATTGAAAGGCTGAGACACTCTGTTCAGCAAAATGATTCAATACTTCATGCATTTCATGGAATTTCAGCTCGTCTAAAAGAGGACATCTTGAAATCCTCCCTGCACCAAGATAAAAAGTACTTTACTCCAAATATGCAGAGTTGCAGAATCACACACGACTGTTAGCTAATCTTAGCTAAAAGGCGGACTTGAGTGAAGAGCGATGGAATGTCAGGATGAATGTTGTCAGGTGGTTCATCCACTTTAGTGCTACTCCATGCATACTTACCATTCCAAAAAAGGAAAAAAAAGGAAAAAAAGACCAGTTTAACTTCTCGGAGGCTTCTTAAAGGTAATTATTGAAGAACTTGTGCCCCATTCTGCAGCTGCTGAGTCATATTGAAAGGTGAGTATTTTACTTCAGGTCAGACCAAGAGAGAATGAGCTTAACATAGAAGTGAGAGTAAAAATTACAGAGGAGTTTTCTGTCCTGCAGCATAGGTTTATGAGTTGTTGCAGATAGATCACTGTGAATCAAGAGGAGGAGACATTGGCCTGGAAGCACAGAGGGCATAGGAGAGACCCGACTCATAACATATATGGCAGCAGGCAGCAGGTCTACCACAATGGAGACAGCTAGCTGGGCATAACAAGGTAGCAAACAGTACATGATGAAGCACAGCTCACTACAGGAGTTGTGGCTGAGGTATTCCACCTGATTCACAAAGATCTGATGGGACTGTTAACCATCTGGAATGCACTGCTAGTGGCAGTGAAGGTCAATTCATCACTTCTAAACATCCCCTCCTCAACAAATCAACCGTGCAGAATGACTTCTTTAATGTCAGAGGTTTCACCACTTCTTGCACACTATGTTGCCCTGATGCTATATGCCATTTGTGTTTAAAAACTTAACAACAATAGGGAATGAGATGTGGTGACCTGACCCATAGAAATTCCTCCTTGCAGTATATTATCTCTCCCATCAGTGCACACACAATGCAATTTTTAAACAATTCTGCTTGCGTTAGCATCGTACCTGCCACATCCTCGCGAACATTTTTCTGCGTCAGTACAACATTTATGGAGGTACCTTTTACAGTGGCTACTTTTGCATTTGAGTCCTCTGCTGACACCTGAAAATAATACTTGGAAGCCTTTATACTGCAGCTACCAGACCAAGACTTGTTTATGGTGCTTGGCTCCAACTGGAATTCTCTGACTCTGTATATGCCCACTTACAACCATTCACAAAAACTCTTCTCCTGACTTGTTAAAATTCTTCCATGTTTTGAGAGCATCCACAATTTCCAGATATTTAAAAATCAACTTCGGGTGAGTTTAAACCAGGTTTGGCACTGCACTAGAGGTGTAGTCCATGCAGTGCCAGATTTCCTCATACAGCAAGTCTTTGAGGTCACACTGGGATTTGAATTTGGGATTATACTGTAAATTTACAGACACTTCCTAGACGAACTCTTGCCCCCTGTGATGCTCGGGGATTGTCTTCCCCATGGAAGATACCCTCGTGCTGCTCCATTACTGCGCTTACCACCATTTGCAAGGTTTCTCGTCAAGTTGGCTGCATCTCTATTGGTGCTCAACATAAAACTGAACAAAAATTGCTTGCTCCACAGCTGGTTTAATAAACTTTGATATTTACACTGGTTTAAGTGGCTCATTAACTATTTTTGAAATATTAAAGGTTCATTATTATAGGTACATTGCGATTGGCTGTTCCTTTTTCACAGTCACTAACAAAACTGCATTCTTGAAAACAGCCAGCTTGAAAACCATTTTTTTAATTCATTCATGGGATGTGGGCGTTGCTGGCATGGCCAGCATTTATTGCCCATCCCTAATTGCCCTTGAGAAGGTGGTGGTGAGCCGCCTTCTTGAACCGCTGCAGTCCGTGTGGTGAATTGGCAGTTTATTAACTTGGAAAACATGCTTCTCGTCTTATTGTACTTAACATTAGATAAGAAAGCTGGGCCTTTTCTGAAGAGTGCTAAGTTGGTAGTGAATGTGTCCAGAAATTGGACACTTTTAACTGTAAATCTATATTGTTTGAAAGTGGATTTAGTTCCAAAATCAAAGAATAATTTGAGGAAACAAATGCAAAGAACGCCAACATCCCAACAATAATATGCAATAAGTCAAACATCATTGATTCATACTCATGATGTTTAATTACAAAGTTTTCTAATATAGTTTCTTATATTCTTAAAATCACAAGAAAGTGACTTGTAAAATAGAACAGTGGCTCAGCCATTTAGTAAAGATGCAGTTATAAACTCTGAGTGGCTGTATATGCCGATCCAAAGACACTCATGCTTATCCATTCGGAAAAGATTTCACAGCGCTTTACTATGTCATAAATCTCAGATCAATTTCAGCTTCCATTGCTCACAATGTCACTGCTCTGTATGTCCCCATTTTTAGGGCACGAAGGTCGGAGCAGAAAATAGGAATCGGGAAGCACTTAAAATCTGACAATAGGTTTTTATGCATACAGCCATTATTTCAAATGAGAGGAAGGCTTATTAACAAATCTTATCAGCATAATATTTTAATTAAAACAGGCAACTTAAAATAAAAGTGATGGTCTCTTGCGTATAACCGCTGCAATATTTTTTATTCTGCAGAAAACTATCTTGAGCACAGCTTTATCAATATTATCTTCCTGATGAGCTCAAAATTTAGTCATTGCTGGTCAATGTCTCTGGATTCAGAACTTGCCATTAGTAATTTTCTAACCGGTGATAATGGCAGGTAATTGGGGGTAATTTTCAACTGTGCCACTTGGTTGGTAATCTGGTGGAGTGGATCACCCACCCTTTATGGAACCTGCCGGATTTTTGTTCCATTGTCTCTTTATCTGCAGGTTTTTTTTTAACTGTATACTTGTTACATCTGAATGCTGAGCCGATCCTCTTATCCTTTGGATATTCCTTGCCACAAAACTGGCAATCAATGCAGCTCTGATCATCATGGGCTTCTGTTCATTGAGTTTTCTGCCAGATAGTTTCTTCTTGACACCCTTTGTGCTCAATACAGTTTCAACATTACTATTAATTTGAGACTGTATTTATGGCTTTCTTAGTGTGACAAGTGAAACTTTGGATGAGAGATTTTGCATTGCCCATTTATGTTGTCATGTGTTGGGCAGTTGAATCTTCCATCTTGAGAGAGTACAAAGAACAAGAGCAGCAAAGGGTTAACAGAGGAAAAACATGTAAGGATTATACCATCATTCAAGCAAAGCGGTGAGCTCTGCACAAAAACCCTACATTTATATGACATGTATAAGCAGAAACCCATGAGCATGAATAAGCCTTGTTGCAGAAATATTAAAAGGAAAGCTGCATGTTTCTTTGTTATTTTCTAAAGTTTTGGGGTTTTTTTTAGTATAAAAACCCATGTGCGATGTTAATTTTTTTTAGATAGGGCCCAGTTTGTTTCCTGTACCTGTAAGCATGCAAGACACTTGGAATTAATTTTGAACAGATTATTTCAAATGTGACTTTTGGTTTACTTTGAAAATGCCTATTTTCTACGAGTCTGATGTTCATTTTTTAAGTTTGATCAATTAAATGAAATCACATCAATGGATTAACTACCCTTAATTACAATAATCTGCTTACTGAGATTCACCATGTCTTGTGCTACTGAACCACTGTCTTCAGAAATGATAGAATATTAAGCTCACCCCAGAGCTTTTATACACTAAAACAATTGAAATATTGATTTCAAAATGAATTTGCCAAATCCTAGCAAGGGAATGAGCAATGTTCTTTCAATACCTTCTGCTGAAATAAAGAAGAATGCCGACAACAGTTTCCTGAGCATAAAAAAGTCACCAGAGCAGAGCGACAGTATAACTCCAGTCTATCAGTTGGCTGGTAGGTGTAGTATAACTGT
Organism: Heptranchias perlo; assembly: GCF_035084215.1. NCBI lineage: Eukaryota > Metazoa > Chordata > Chondrichthyes > Hexanchiformes > Hexanchidae > Heptranchias > Heptranchias perlo. The sequence goes on along the minus strand of NC_090350.1, from coordinate 17,619,154 downwards.
AACCTTAAATTAATTCTAACTACTCAACCACTATGTGGTATTAATTGCTCTCTTACAAAAGATGTTGCTTCCTACACATGTTGACTGACTGGAAGAAAATAGCTACAGTCAAATTCTATCATCCATGGTTGGAGAAGGTATTATGAACAGTGTCACAACTGTATGAGACAAGTCTCCTAAATGAAAGGACACTATGGTAATTCCCTTCTCCTGGCCAGATTTCTGGTTAATCACCTGTTTCTTTGCATATAGGTTATGCAGGAGATGTTTTATATAATTACTAGGCTGAGACAAACTCCACATTGAGAATCTTTCTTCCCTTCAACTTCAAAAAATGTTTTTCATTTTATTCGTTAAGACACAAACTTTTCCAGAAGTGCTTAGAAAAAAAAGGTTTTTTTCCTATCTAAACAACAGTTCTGTTGGACAGTTGCATGCAGATTACGAGGGGAAGATTTGCACTATTTTACAATTTTACTTCAATATTACCTTTTTAAATGCTCTCTTAATCACTGGTCATAACTTTTGAAGAAATTTGCTTATCGATTGAAACACTTATGGCAGTTGCACTTTTTGGTTTTTTTGCTATATTTACTGCTAGTTATTTGCTATGACATTGTTGCTGAGTATTAAACACAAATACTTGTTTTCAAGGAAGTGCGAACCAGAGCTAATGGAATCCCTGTCAGCTGTCGACATTTGAGTGACATCTTTGACATAGTGCTGACATTAAGCTAAAAGCATGAAGCTATTTTTCAAATGATATAGCTTCGTAGTGTTCAGACATATCATGTGATAAGTTGGATAACCCAATGAAGGACGGAATACTAGAGCCTGGTCTTCAGTTGCTTCCAAGCCTTTACTCACAGAGCTTCACCTTACACACACCATACCCTCGATAAGATATAAGAGAGCCCCATTTGATACACACCACCTGAATACAATTAACACTGCTATAAATCGCAAGGATACAATTAACACCAATCCTGTTTCTGCAGCAGCATTGATTATCTCTAAACCTCTCATCGTTTAGCTCTGGTTGTATTATATTTTACTCTTTAAAACTGTCTCTGCAATATGTTGAATTTTTGCTCTTAATGACTCAATCTATTGTTTAAACCAGCAAAAATAAAAAAGAAATTTCCGAAGGAAAATGTCCATCAACATATATGCACAAAAGTACTTCACTCACCCCTCAGTAATCAACTGCTAATTTCTCAGTACATTTCTATTCATTAATCACAATTTTTAATCCCTCATTATTCACATTATCATTCATACATGTTGACTACCACTATCTGTAAAGACAGGTGCCATTAACAACAAAAGAACACAATAATAAACAGAACCATCCTAAATACTTGAACACCACTTATTATAATAGTTCCATACACATTAGGACCAGGGTGCGCTATTTCCGTGTAAGGTACAAAGAAATGAAATCCAATATAACTTCACTTCAAATCAGATAATTTCAACAAAACTGTACAAAATGATTTACGTAAAAAAGGAAACCATAACCACAAACCACCTAATTTATCCAATATGTTAAATTCAGTATGTGTGGGGTGCAAATTTCATTGGAAACTCATTAAAAGTACTTGCAGTACCTGTTACTCCTGTAAGTGGCACTGTGAGAGATATGTTCAACATTAAACTGCCACACTCCCATAAATGCCTGTAACATGCACAATAGCTGTTGTTTTATTGAGTATATCGCCCTGTAATTATGAAATCTAGCCATCGGGTTTCACAATAGCACAAAATGCTTTCTAAGGTTTTTTTATCCTCAATTTTTCCCTCAGTATTTAAAATTTCCAACAAAAACAAAATGAAACATTTGAAAAATTACATATTTCACAAAAGTACGATTACATTCAACAACTGAATTAAATGCCTTTTAAAAAAAAAATTACTTGAAAGCCACAGCCTCTCCCAAAACCCAAGGCTTGGGATTGATATTTTTGCATCAAGCTGTGAATCTGCGAGCTGAATTTGGATTGTGTAGCCTGAGCATGTGCCAAGTGCTTAATTTCCAAGATTACATCAGTACCAGTCAGCTGTACAAATTTTCTTTAAGCTAATAGCACTTTCTGCACATTAGCTTTACTTCAAATAATTCTGAAAGAAAAACGAGGCCAAATTTCAAAAGCTTTTTTTTGAGGCTTTTTTTAAAAAATGGTATTTTTTTTTTGAAGAGGCCGTGAGTGAGAGAGAGGCAAACATCAAGAAAAATGGCAATGTTCACATATACATTGGTTTCTAGCTTTTGTTTTGAATTCAATAAACTTCAGAAAGTGCATTAAGCTGGGAGGGGGGGGGAGGAGAAAGAGACAGAGTGAATGTTAGTTCAATCTAAAATAGCTGAATTTTGAAGCCACCTAATTATTCATCAATGCTTTGTTGACAATTAAGAAATATAATTACTACTTTCTTTAACATTGCTGTTTTTAAATCTATTTCCTACTACTGGGAGGCTTACCCTTGTCCCTCTCTTAGGCCACAACCGCTACTCCCGCTCCACAGCCCCGATTTTAACTGCCCCCACCTTGCAGAAAGCAGGCGGGGGGCAGTTAAAATAACGGGTGTCAGTTACTCCTACCAATCCCGCTTTCTTCCGAGCGTCTCCCCAGATTAATCTGATCTTTTGGGCAAGCGAGCAGGAAGGAAGCGGGGTCCTGTTTTAAATGTACAGACTGGGTCCGATGAAACCCGATCTGCAATTTCAGGCCGAGGCCTGAATGGGGATGGGGAGGGCGGGCGGGGGGGGCAGTATTGGCTCCTCCATCAGGCAAAACCTGCCGGGAGCCGGATCCAGGGCCAGATGAGGTCCAGCAGGTAAGTTTAAAATATAGTTTCAAGGTTTGCTTGTGGGCCAAGAGGGGCAGGCATGCTCTTCTGGGCCTCTCCCTTGAACCGGGCTATCCCCTGGACATGTCTAGACCCACTCCTCCCCCGATTACTGTACAGAGCCTTCTGCAACACCCCCAACTCCAACTCTCCAGTCTCCAGTCTCCAGCCTCCCCCCCCCCAAACCATTCCAATCACGAGCTTCCCCCCCCCCCCCCACCGTCCCAATCCAGAGCCTCTCCTCTCCCCCCCCCCCCCATCACGTGCCTGGAGCTGATGCTCCCTTCTGAGTGCCAGGGACCGTCCCCACGAGTTCCCAGCTGTAGCCTCCGGCTGCTAGTTTGTCCTCCCGCGCACTGGCCAGGCTGGCAGCCCAACAATATTCTGAAGAGGTCCTGCCGTTAAGGTCGGCAGGGTCCCCACATCCCCGGCCTTGCCGGGTTCCTTGGCCGATTACCCGCTCCCCCACACGCTCCCTGCCACCCGTTAATATCTGGGTCTATGTCTCTCCCCCCACCCCCGACCTACTCAATCTGTTTCTCATTGCTGCTTTTGGTGCTAGAGTTGGCACAAAGTGATCACAAATTTTCTGAGGGCCATTCTGGGACAGCATTGCTCTCATTGGCTTCCTAGCCCTGGTCAGCTGCTGTCTCTCTATCCCCTCGGCCTCCAGCCTATTGGTGTTTGCCGAATCCCCCTACCCCACTGGCTGGCCAACCTGCAGCCTGTTTACATCTTAAAATATCTCTAAAATTACTTAATTAGAATTCTGTACCCTTAATACATCTTAATTATGATCATTACTAAATTCTGTACCTTCTTTCATTAGGACCAAAGGTATCAGGAATAAGTAAAAACAACAATTAGCAGTCATCATCCTCTCCCCATCCCTTTTTCTCTCCCTTCTCCAACCCTCCTGCCTCCTCTCCCTCCCTCCATACTGCTGTCATTGAATGCAGTAATGCAGGTTCCAGCATCCTCTGCTTCTCTTCCCCTTCTGGGCCGCTGGCTCGCCTCTACCCTCTTATTATCCGCTACCTTTCCCTCTCCCTGGCTTCCAGCTTTTTTCTACCTTCTTCTTGGCTCCCAGCCTCTAACACTGTTCTACCTTCAACTCATCCCCCTCACCCTCTACCTTTCCCCTTCATCTGTTGCTTTCTAACCCCGTTTGACCTCAAGAATGCATTGGCTTGACTTCCCGTGTGTAATGGCATGGGAGATCGACTAGTGCTTCATAGAGATCACCACGGGTTGGGGTATCCCCTATAGTTGGATGTGGTGGATACATACTATTTGCTTGGGTGATAATAACAGAGGCATTGTTGTGGGGGGGGGGGCGGGGAGAGTGCATTCCTATTGCTGATCACCATTCAGCAGTCAATGCACAAAATGTTTCCAAGTAAATGTTGGGCAAGAACAATTTTAGAGCTTAGCTACAATGTTCCCACACAGCTAAGTAGTCTGCTAAAGTTTATTATCCAAAGTTACACATGAAGATGCACAATAGCTATTTAACTATTTATAATTATAATCATTAAGAAAGGAGGGGTGAGAGAAAGGGAAACAAAGAAAAGTACAGGCTTGACCTTGTTTCAGGGATGTAACATTTCTAGGCTTCCTGATTATACTGATAAAGCAATTGGGTTTTCCTCTCATACTTTATAATGTCATCTGAACCTTTCAATGTAATACAGCCTTTTAGTGCAACCCAGCTGTCAGATGTGGCCAACTTTTCAAAGCTCGAGCCGAGAAAAAGAAATGAGATGCCGACAAACCATGCCCGTGTTCAACACTGATCGCATACAGTTCTTCACATACAACACAGGCAATGTTATCTTCTACACTGTGTGTACTGTTAGTTAGTAAAAGGGCCCAGTTCTGTTCAGCAAGACATGTGGGTGGCATTTGATACTCATGTAAACTCAAGAAATCAACCTATTACAGGATTCGGTCATATATATAACAAAAGCAAACGTATCTACACCTGAATTTTCACCGGTGTTCTCCAGCAGGAATTTGGTGGAACCACTGGAGAAACGGTATAAACAGCTAAAAATAGCCATTTACAGTGTACTGCCAGGGTTTTTATTGATCTTTCACCCAAGTTACAGTGGGAGATCGGGAGGAACCCCAACACTTCACCACCTTCGGACATTTAGGGTCCCAATGTTCAATCCAACAAATCAACTACTCTGCTTTCACACCACTGCATTTATATTTTAAACACCTCACACGTGTTTTGATTTCACCGTTTCCCCTCAAGGTCACTGATTAGAAAAGTACAACAAATGTCATGATTAATCAATTATCTTCTGACGTGCAGTACTGCATATCTTATCAGATAGACAAGTTCTGAACTTCTGGAAGACAAAAGGTAATTCCCCAGAACACTTCGATTTGATAAAAATGGATTAGGTGGATTTAAAAAAATCAGCTGAACTCGATCTGACACCTGCAAACTAATCAGCAATTCTTCGAACGTTGTGGATTCAATATATATTGTAGCAATATCTGAAAATTGAATGTTTTTGCCGTCTAGTGATCACATTTAGATAACGTTTTGTCTGTTACAGTGTGATCTAAATGTGATCACTAGAGGGCAAGAACCATTAATTGAATGCCTCATTTCCTGCATTAGAATTTGGAGAAATGGTCTCACAATTTTTCCCATTTACTTCTTTCTCTTCCTGTGCCATTTCATGAAGAAGAGGGCTGAAAGAGGATGACTCGTAGATCTCTGGCAATGTCACTTTTCTGGCTGTTACCAGGACAACTCAAGATGGCTGAACCTCACGTTTTCCCTCCTCCCTTTTGGGATGTCCTGCAGGCATAGTCAGGTCTAAATAAACACAAGCTTCCTTGAAGAAGCAACCAACCTCCACTGTGTGTTTCTCATTGACCAGCAAAGGGAATTGAATATGGGGTAATTGCAGACAAGAAGCTACGTCTGAACATTTTGTCCCACAATGTACGAAAGCATAGCTCGAATGAGAGAGACTTGATACCTCTTCATTTTAAATTTCAAATGTATACAACAATGCCTCAGCACATTAATGTGCCAATGTCTATATGAAGAGTAAAGCTTCTTTTTTCTTAATTTGGTGGTGGGTGCCACCTCCAACACCAGCAGCAGCATCACAGTTTGTATTGAAAGTTTACTGCTGACAGCAGCAGTACCCAATACAAAAGGGATACTAGTTATTGGGTAGTTCAGTTGTGGAGGCAACTAACATTGGTATTTTGGTTTCCTATTCAAAACAACAGAAGTAAAAATTTGCTGTCAAATGTTCTTATGCCCCCGGATGATGCATTTTTGTCTATCTGCAACCCATTGTAAGTGAACAGAAATGCATATAGATCTGGGTAAATAATCTTTTGTTGATATGAAAAATATAAGAAACTCAACATAATGTAAAGAGAGTTGCTGACTATAATTTTAATGGCTGGCTGTTGAGATGTGCCAGATACCCACTCACTGAGTGGTTTTATCAGGAATACTGAATAAAAAAAACTATATTAAAAATCTTTGCCAGTTATACATGGTGCTTATGTCATTTCTCCAGAGTTTCCTTGTAACTTCCATCAAAGTTGGAAAAAATCCACTGATATTTGAAAAGACAAGCCGTGCTTGGGTTGGAGGAGCATTTGCTTATCATTTTAGATTATTGCAATAACTGAATGATCTGACCATTTACATAACTATGGCTTAACCAATGTTTTGTATAAATTCATCATTACTTACCAATACTTGTACTCTTATGCTGCTATTTATCAGACTCATTCATGGCTTTATCTACCTGCACTCATTTCCAGGGAACTATGTATTTGAGATATACGAGCTTTACGTAAAATCTCAATTTAAGTGTAGTACAAGGCAACGAGTGCCTATTTGTTTCAAATCAGATATAGGTTGGACAAAAGAGGTGACATCTTAAAATGAAGCCGTTCAAACAACTTAATGACAAAGCTCATACTTTGCATGATTTTAGTCCACAAAATGAAAGTCTGGATTTTCCTGTGGGCAGGCAATAAAGGCCAAAAAAAAATTAGGTTTACCATCCCAGGCACCTTGCTATGTCAACAGCAGCCTTTATTGAAAACAAAAATCAGAGGTAGCGTTTTGGAAAGAAAAAAGATTTTGCTGTTGGCAGAAAGGCATGGTTCAGCAGCAAAGTGGGAAACAAATGGCAAATGCTGAGATAATCAAACAATTTGCACACCCTGAACTTATGTCCCACATGACTCCAGCCACGTCTTCTTAAGAAGTGACAAGAACTGACTTTATTTGTCCCTCATCAATTGATGTTTCTAAAATTTGAACACAGGGTGGTGGATGTGCCACCTCTCAGCCCGCATCCCCCCCGCCCTTCCGCTTATTCTACCTAAATTAGCCATTACTGCCACTGAAATTTATGAGCTACGGTATGATGCAGATTATAAACCCCACATTTGTATAAATTCTTCCCTTCAAGGTTGCAGTGTTTTCCCTCCAAAAAGTATTGAAGAAGCTCCCGTAATACTCAGAACACGAAACAGATACAAAGCTGAAATTTATACACATTTTATATTACACGTCATTTTGAATTGAAAAAGAGCTGGTGCCAAATAATACTGATGCCTGTTACAATCTTATCTAGATTCTTGAACTACATTAGAAATTTGATTATTTTTCCCCAATACTTTTTTTTAAAGTGAATCAAAGCTTGTTTATATTTTATATTCAAGAATACAAAAAGAAAGTCATCAATATAATTCGAGGCTGTTTTACAGTCAACATGTATAAGACAACAAGTGTTGTACAAATGTTCCAATAACATTTAAATTACGTTCCTGCAACCTGACATGCAAATAACCACATAATCTACAAATGTTCCATTCCAACTGGTCTGACAGCTTCCATTAACTCTACCCTTCTTTGTGTTGTGGTTTGAAGCCTCATCCTACAAACCATGTTTCCCCAAAAAAAACATTGACATCACAGGATCCACAGATTGCACAAGGGCACTTTCTTACTAAGAGGAAAGAAGCTAATGGATGAGAACAACTCAAGGACTCATGAGGCAGTTGCTCCACTCTTGAGAAATTGCATATATCATGGATGAGGTCAACGGGAGGAAGATGTAAAGGAAAAAGAAACTGAAATTGTACCAAAAGATAAATTACGACTTAATATTTGTGGATAATATTCACTACGTTAAAGAAAACATCATTATTATAAGGCCCGGCTTCTGTTTCCCACAGCATAGGAACCTTTTAGTGCCAGACATGTAGTCTGTGCAGCAGTGGTTTATGATTAGTGGTACATTATCTACATATCCATTATTAATGGCTGCAATAAAGCTGCCATCTGGTGCCTTCCTGAGACCCATAATGGCAGTTGTAATGATGCCAAGTTTGCCAAGTCCCCAGCATAAAACACCTACAGGTATTGTGTATGATCAGGAGATTTGTTGCAATAATAAATAACAAACTCATAAAAAGGTTGAAGTTAACTATAAAAGCTCAAAATACAAGCCAAACACATATTAATGTTGTATAAAAAGGCAGCAATCATACCTAATGCATAAAAAAAGACAGTAATATGGAAGTAACAGAATAAAATCACAGATAAATCCCCCTTGGCATTGCTAATGGGTAGTTGGGGCCTGAAGTGCAGATTCTGATATTTGCCATATGACCGCTCATACGTCAGGCGGTTCACCCATCACTACAAAAAATTTAGTAAAGCAATAAATCAATCACTCAACTGACATAACAGAAATATTACATACCTTGCTGATTCTGATAGATGCAGGCCTCACAGATATCACTGTTGTGATATTATTTACCTACCATGATGCTTAAATTTCCCATGTGTAGAATGCGTAACTAAACCATTTCTAAAAATTAAATGACTAATTTTATGATTATTTTTTCAGAATCAGGTAATGGATGAAATTATATTTTTAGCTGTATGCGCTGACCTGAGTGAGGAAGAAAAATGGCAACCATGAACAATCAATGTAAAAAAAAAATTCAGCAATTTGATTAGTTTGTTTTGTGGCAATTGCTGTTTCCTGATTCGCAGCTTTGGAAAAAATAAAGGAAAATGTGGTTGGTTGGTTTTGTAACAGTCAGTGGTTTCTGATTGTCAGCTTTTTTTCCTATCCATCTATTGGTTCATTGGTGGCAGCTTTTCCTGCACCTCCGTATTTGAGTGAATAAGCCTGATTAACTTGGAGATTGTTGTTACTTGAGCCATTCAGGCAATTGTGACGCATTTTGGAAGTGTGATGTCGACTTCTCATGAGACATCTTTCAATGCACTCTTGTGATGCAAGACTTTTAATTACATAGGTTAAAACACAGAACGTAGAGGCCAACTACATTACCAGCACTGTGAAATTTGTTGACTGGTGTAATGAAACAAATTCCATTTTCATTCCATAAGTTTCAATGTGTTTCTTTCTTGTACCAGATGCAATCAACAAGGTGCACCAAGGACAGTGCGAACTGGGTACATCAGCTGAAGATAATGCAGAATCATTCAACTGTTTGAAACATGACCTGCACAATTGATTCTATTGTCTGTTTGAATGAATGGAAATGATGCACTGGCAGAGGGTGTTTTGCTCCTTATTTAGTCATTAATCACGGAATCATATCATAGAAAATTTACGGCACAGAAGGAGGCCATTCGGCCCATCGTGTCCACGCCGGCCGAAAATGAGCCACCAAGCCTAATCCCACTTTCCAGCACTTGGTCTGTAGTCTTGTAGGTCACGGCACTTCAGGTGTCCATCCAGGTACTTTTTAAATGACTTAAGGGTTTCTGCCTCTACCACCCTTTCAGGCAGTAAATTCCAGACCCCTACCACCCACTGGGTGAATTTTTTTTTCCTCAGCTCCTCTCTAACCCTTCTACCAATCACTTTAAATATATGCCCCCTGGTTATTGACGTCTCTGCTAAGGGAAATAGGTCCTTCCTATCCACTCTATCTAGGCCTCTCATAATACCCCAATTAAATCACTCCTCGGCCTCCTCTGTTCCAAAGAGAACCACCCCAACCTATCCAATTTTTCCTAATAGCTAAAATTCTCCAGTCTTAGCAACATCCTCGTAAATCTCCCCTGTATTTCTCTCTGCAATTACAACCTTCCTGTAATGTGGTGACCAGAACTGTGCACAGTACTCAAGCTGTGGCCTAACCAGTGTTTTATACAGTTCCAGCACAACCTCCCTGCTCTTATATCCTATGCCTCAGCTAATAAAGGAAAGTATTCCAAATGCCTTCTTAACCACATTATCTACGTTTTCCTGCCACCTTCAGGGATCTGTGGACATGCACTCCAAGGTCCCTCACTTCCTCCACACCTTTCAGTGTATCCTCCCATTTATTGTGTACTCCCTTGCCTTGTTTGCCCTCCCCAAATGCATTACCTCACACTTCTCTGGATTGAATTCCATTTGCCACTTTTCTGCCCACTTGACCAGTCCTTTGATATCTTCCTGCAGTCTACAGCTTTCCTCCTCACTATCAACCACACGGCCAATTTTTGTATCATCTGCAAACTTCTTTATCATGCCCCCCACATTTAAGTCCAAATCATTAATATGTAATCACAAAAAGTAAGGGACCCAGTACTGAGTCCTGTGGAGCCCCGCTGGAAACAGACTTCCAGTCACAAAGACACCCGTCGACCATTACCCTTTGCTTCCTGCCACTCAGCCAATTCTGGATCCAACTTGCCACTCTCCATTGGATCCCATGGGCTTGTACTTTTTTGACCAATCTGCCATGTGGGATCTTGTCAAAAGCCTTGCTAAAATTCATGTGCACTACATCAAACTCACAAACCTCATCGACTCTCCTTGTTACCTCCTCAAAAAATTCAATCAAGTTAGTAAGACACGACCTTCCCTGAATAAATCCGTGCTGACTGTCCTTGATTAATCAGTGACTTTCTAAATGACGATTTATGCTGACCCTCAGAATCGATTCCAATAATTTGCCCACCACCGAGTTTGGACTAACTGACCTATAATTGCTCGATCTATTCCTCACTCCCTTTTTAAACAATGGTAAAATGTTAACAGTCCTCCAATCCTCCGGCACCATGCTTGTATCCAGTGAGGATTGGAAAATGATGGTCAGAGCCTCTGCTATTTCCTCCCTTGCTTCTTTTAACAGCACGGGATACATTTAATCCGACTCTGGTGATTTTCCTACTTTCAAAGATGCTAATCCCCTTAACACTTCCTCTCTCACTAGGTTTATCCCATCCAATATTTCACACTCCTCCTCCTTATCTACAATGTCTGCATCGTCTCTCTCTTTTGTGAAGAGATGCAAAGTATTCATTAAGAACCATACCAACATCTTCCGCCTCTATGCATAGGTTACCTTTTCGGTCTCTAATAGGCCCTATTCTTTCTTTAGTTATCCTCTTGCTCTTAATGTATTTATAAAACATCTTTAGGTTTTCCTTGATTTTACTTGCCAATATTTTTTCATGCCCTCTCCTTGCTTTCCTAATTTCCTTTTTAATTTCACCCCTGCACTTCTTATACTCCTCTAGGCTTTCTGTTCTATTGAGTTCTTGGTGTCTGACAGAAACTTTCCTTTTCTGCCTTATCTTACCCTCTATTCTCCTTGAGATCCAGGGGGCTCTAGATTTGGCAGCCCCACCCTTTTTCTTTGTGGGAATATGTTTACTCTGTACCCCTTGAATCTTCCTCTTAAATGCCTCCCACTGCTCTGGTAGTGAATTATGATCACTACCACCAAAATGCTCTCCCACTGATACTCCTTCCACCTGGCCAGCCTCATTTCCTAAAACTAAATCCAGAACTGCCCCCTCTCTTGTTGGGATTGTAACGCATTGGCTAAAAAAGTTCTTGTGAATGCAATTTAAGAATTTTGCACCCTCTATACCCTTCACACTGTTTGTGTCCCAGTTAATATTAGGGTAGTTGAAATCCCCGAGTATTACTGCCCTACTGCCCTAATTGGGAATGAAGAGTTTGAGAGATTTCAAACATACAAAAAGTGGGGTTATCATTAACAAGATAGAGGAAACAGAGGAAATGAGACTTACAGGAAGTGGAACACAGAAAGTGTGACAAAAAGAGTTGGAGACACATAGAGAGATAGAAAGACAAAGGAGGTGATTTGAAACCCCAAAAACGGGTGGGTTGGGGGCGGGTGGGAGTTGAAAATAATTATTTTTTTGGGTCGCAACCACAAAATTTTCAGACTTTGCATTCCCAGTGGGAAGCCTGTACTTTTTCACGCCGACGTTAAACCCGGAAATAAAGCCAGGTTGCGGTCACAACCCAAGAAACAACTATTTTCAACTCCCACCCACCTCAACCCACTTGTTCTTGAGGTTTAAAATCTCCCCCTATGAGAGAAAGACTGTTCTGCAAATGGGAGGAAAGAGGTCAATGGCCAACCCAGTTACCTCTGAGTGAGTCAGCAGGGGCACAAGACTAGGCCCCAGTTCCACTGGTGGGTGCATGATGCTCACTGCCAGTGGTGGAGCCAGAGCTTGGTGCTTTTTTCTAGTGATAATGCAGAGCATTGTCCATGTGTTAAAACAATGCATGTCAGAACTAACCATGGTCCAAACTCCCCACCAACATCAAATAGGTGAGAGACCTGCAGGGATTTGGGCTCAGCAACATGAACTTTGCAAGGGGCGTGCTGGGAGGAAGTGTGGGTCACAAGAGAAATCCTGCAGATCTTCTTGCTGTTACAATGCGGAAGAAAACAATAATCATGTGTCAACAGCCCAAAATAACAATTTTTTCTACTTTCAATCTGGTCAAGGATAAACCAACATTGCTGACTTCCTGAGACATGGGTGGATATGTTCAATATATCATTGGTACTATACCCACAGTTCCATAGCCCAAACTAAAGTTCTAACCTGTTTTTGCCTCAAAGCTTATATTTATAGGCTTCCAAACTTGTTTCCAGTTCTACCTCCTGTGCCTCAAATACTTCATTAACTATGCAGAAGATATTTGATTTAATATGCAAACTCAGTAATATGCAATGTCCATTTTGAATAGCAAACTTGAGATCACAATACCATGGAACTGGATTCAGAGATCCAAAATCCAGAGGTGAGTGAAGAACATGACTACACAGACTCCACATCAAATCCTTCACAACTAAAGCAATTCTGGTAAGTGGTCTCACCCAAAATGTTAACCTGTCTTTCACTTTCAGAAGCTGACTGAACCAGAAATATGTAGCATTTAATATTTTATTCAGCTTCTGTAGCACAGCGGGTGCTTACACAGTAATTCCCCCTCCCATTTACTGCTAAATTTCTTTAGTCTATCCGTGTCCAGCGGACAAGATATAAATGGAGCAGTTTTGTGGTTCGGCAGGAACACAGACACTAGATTAATGTACGAATTCCAACATTAAACTGTCAGTACTAAAGGAGGTGCTTTCCAACTTGACCTGCACGAACAAAATGAATCATCATTACCCAACCAGATAAGAAGGTCCAGGTTGCCACAAAGCAACTTAACTACTTTCCATCCCCCCAAAGAAGGGTCTTTTTGCAAAACATTTGACGCACAGAAGCCTGATGACATAACAGATGATTATAATAGAAATGATTATGTTTTCTGTTGAAAAATATTTAAATTTAAAAAATGAATACAAACATCAAAGGTAAACAGAGCACACTGTATGGAGTAAAAATTTACACAAATATTCCAGTCATTCGATGGACCTATATGCAGAAGGTCACGAGGTTGAACTTTACTTTGAAAAAATCCCTCCAAGACTGCTGCCATCTATTAGCCACTAAGCTGAAACACACTGACAATGTTTCAGTGATAAACTGCAAGTGAAGAACAGATCTCACTTTAAGTTAACTTTATTAACACGGCCAATGTAATATTACAATTACCCAATCAGCTGTGAACTCATTGGGCAGAAATATTTTCTCTCATTGGTGCAAGAGTAAAAAAAGACAGAGTTAGGAGCAAAAGAGCCAGCATTTCACTTTTATGTGAAAACATACCCTTTTCTGTTTAGGTATCAGGGGAACAAGTCTTTTCAAATGAGAACAATTGGTGATGTCGGCCTATTTAGTGATCATCTTGAAAGCTACAAAAAGGGCAATTGATTCCCAGAATTTCTCTTTTGCATATTGACGTTCCTCTTGTTATATAAAAAAATCATTAACAAAAAAGGTTCTTCTCACTAGCTAAACTGCTATACTAATAGAATCACGAGTTTTCAGCTGGTTTAACAAAAAAGAATCATTTCACAAAACAAAGCAAAAATTCATCTAATAAATGTAAATTGCTCATAGTGTATAAAATAAATTAACTGTTGGGCAATATGCCCGTTTGCCTGCATACGTTTAACTTTCCTGCGTACAATGGTAGAACACACAGGCAAAGCATTTACAGGAACACAGGGTACATTAAGCACATTAGCTTAGGTATCAATTTCTAGAAGAGCCTGGTGCACAGACTGAGCAATTACCTGTACCTTTACATGTTTATAACACTGTTCCATTTAGAGCTTGGATACAGGGCTAAGCTAGGAAAGGCTAGTCTGAAAGCCAAAAGAAAGAAAAGCTCTCATCAGCAAGTACTGCTTCTGAGAAATAGAAAATGGTGTCAGAAGTTTAGCGATTCTGTTAAGTCACAGAAAATAATAAAAAAGCTGGATGAGTCAAAATTGAAAATCACTAGGCTCCAGCTGAAACGAAAACAAGAAAAAAGCTACTTTGAAGCTTGAGAACAGTGAACTGTGTTGCCTCTCAGCTGCAGAAAGGACTGAAAAAAATACTTACAACCATTAATAACCGTTAAGTACCGGAGAACTTCAGTAAAATTATTTCTTTTTAAAAAACACCAGTTTACGAGCATGCTGTAAATACCAGAAACCTGCAGTTATGTAGCATTTGAAGCCTCCAGAGTGTTTAAAAATCAAGGCAAAGGATTTACCATTGGACTGAAAGCACTGGAAGGAACTGAATTTCTTTTTGTGGAATTGTAACGATGAACAAAGATGAGAAAATGAAAGTTAATATGTTTCACTGAACACTCAGGGCACTGAGCAATGTGGTACTATGCAGTTTGCTAGAGCGCCTAAGGAATTCACACAGAGCACTTAATGATCACTGTAACCCTAAGAAAAATGAGCCAAATGAGCACTACAAAATTTTCACTTGCAAGCAAGAGGTAGAAGGAAAACAGAAGTATCATTGAATTGGAACATTCAGCAACCACTTGCAATTTTGGAAAATTACATGAATTTGAACATAATTTGGATCACTTTGGCAATTAGAGACTCTTAGCAAAGCAGATTTAACAAAATATCTGCAAGTGTGCAGAGGAGTAGAGCTCTAGAGAATGAATGAGAGCCATAGAGAACACATGCAGTTCATCCTCTAAACGGGGGAGCAGCACCTGAAGCCTGACAAAATTAGACTGTCTGAGAAGTTATTACAGCAGCAACCATAAACACGGTGTAAGTACTTTGGGCAAACGCACAGACAGCAAAAAGAAAAAGGCCTCGCATCCTGCACTGGAGTTATAGAAAATGTCACCATGTTGCCTTTCAATGTTACGTCAAGAAGTGAAGAGATGCTGAGGTCA
This sequence comes from Heptranchias perlo, assembly GCF_035084215.1. Lineage (NCBI taxonomy): Eukaryota > Metazoa > Chordata > Chondrichthyes > Hexanchiformes > Hexanchidae > Heptranchias > Heptranchias perlo. Next base: position 17,603,684 of record NC_090350.1, on the reverse strand, counting down.
TGCCCTTGCAGTCATCCACAGTGAGTAATAAAGTCAGTAACCCTGTCATCAATACTAGTGCAAGTGAGTATCCCAACCAAATTCAAGCACTTTGTATATCAACAGCAGACCAGTCAAATTCCTCTTAAATTATAGGGTCATTTTCAATGTGATCAGACCCAAACATTTGGGTGATCTGAACAAATACAAGAATCACATCAGATTTTCATAATGTGCAGCAAACCTACCCTGAAATGTCTGGGATGCAGCAAAGTGAATTTGGTGAACCTAAATAGTAAGGAACACCACGCAGGATTTGTCAGTAAAACAAATAACTTGCATTTATCCAGCAGCTTATCATGTCCTCAGGATAACTTCATAACCAACAGATTGGGCCAGACCTTGCTGTGAGCGGTGAATGAACGGCTTAGACTTGCACATGCCCATTGACTTTCTATAAGCTTTTGCACGGCAAGTTTCTGTAAATTAGAGACCCATTCAGCGCGGCACCCTCTACAGGGCATCTGGGACCTGTGTGAACAGGGCAAGCACCTGTCTATCTCCTTAACCAATCAGATTGAGGAATCATTAATGAGCATCGCCGAGACTGAACCAGGAAGTGTACGTTAGAATAGTGAATTCAACGTCAAATCAAGTACAGTAAGCAAAATAAAGAGAGGGAAAGATTAGATTAAGAGACAGAAAGAAAAAAATAATAATTTTTGTGTAAATGTCTAACAATAATTAAAACCTGAAGGAATGAGACTCCACACCTGTTAAAGTTAATTTTCAGTGCCAGTAATTAACACTGCCATTAAAAATGTACTTAGACTGGAATGGACAAGCCCTACCTTTTTTTGGCAAGTTTAGTCCGTATCTACGACGTCAGTGCAGGCATTTCACGGTGTTCAATTCATCTGAATGTGAAACCAGACGACGAGATGCCGTTTTCGTGCAGCTTAAGGAGGGATGACGCGTCTCAGTCTGCAACTTCCAGATTTCTGCGTTTAACTGCGCATGTGCACTCGCCGGAAGTTGCTGTTGGATTTGCACATAAATAACGGTGAACGCTGTTCGCCTCACTGTTATTTTTACAGCCCATTATTTTTGAAATGCAGTCACTGTGTTGTCAGGCAGCCATTGCAACTGCAATAGCCTACCTTTGCTTAGATGGAAAATGGTGAAACAAATGGAATTATTCATGCTCCAATTCTAAAATAGACAAATTGCATCCAGAAGCAAGAGGCATGAAGCTGCTTCCATGCATCAACTCAGCAAAGAGTATCTAGATATCTTTCAAAGAACAGACTGGCTAGAGGGAAACATAATCGGGATGTAAATCCTTTGTTGAAACTGGAAACCCTGTTGTGATGAAAGGTCAGCTCAAGAAGCTTAAAAGGTTGACTAAACTAAAGATGGTCGTCCCTGTAACCAATTCAGCACCTTGAATATCAAAATTGGCATTCGGCATTCAGCCCAGAAAAGGTGAAAATCTGCATCAAACCTTTCAGCAAAATTTCAGGAAGGGAAGATATTGATGCCATGACAGACAATGTTCTGAAGTGGATTGAAATGTGGCTAAAATAAACAACTTGCATTTATATTGTACCTTTAACATAGTAATACGCCTCAAGGCGTTTCACAGGAGCATTATCAAACAAAATCTGACATCGAGCCACATAAGGCGATATGAGGACAGGTGACCAAAAGATTGGTCAAAGAGGTAGGTTTTAAGAAGCGTCTTAGAGGAGAGGGAGGTAGGGAAGGAATTCCAGAGTTTAGGGCCTAGGCAGCTGAAGGCACGGCCGCCAATGGTAAAGCGATGAAAATCTGGGATGCGCAAGAGGCTAGAATTGGAGGAGCGCAGAGATCTCGGAGGGTTGTCTGGCTGGAGAAGGTTACAAAGATGAAGAGGGGTGAGGCCATGGAGGGATTGTGAGCAGAGCTGCATGAACATAGCAAATGAGTGTTTGGGGATAGATAGATAGATAGATAGCTAGATAGATAGCTAGCTGGATAGTGTAAGATTCTCAAAATTCACAGAGCCCTCAAAACTCGGTAAAAAACCATAAAGAAAAGGACTTTGGACTCTTTTCTAACAATTTCAGGGTGATGAAATATTGGGCCTAACAGAGGATGATTCAAGGTCAAAAACCAAGATTTGGTATTTTAAAAAGGCATGTTTGGGCTGGTAAAGTAAAAATGGCTGCAACAGGAGTTGGGATCAACCTCTGTAATAGACGGTTTGAGTATTGGAGTTAATCAAACTGTCTGGGGAACTGTGTGACCTCGCTCAGCCCCTACCAGACATTTACATTCAGACAATAGACCCACAGAAGAGCAGTCCCAACCCAAATTAGAGGACCCATCCTAAACATGCATAAAACAAATTCAATCAGCCCACTCCATCGAAATCTCAGGCCCAGTCAGGAAACTCGAAACCTGAGCACAATGACTACAATCAAGCAAGAGCTCAACAACTCATGAAACCATCCCGAAACCACTTCACACATTTCATAAACAAGTTACTCTTAACGAGCCAGCCAAAATCTTACAATAAACCGGGTCACATTTGATGCGCAGATAAGGAGGCTTCAATTAGTATAATTGAAGGCCCGTTTTCTCAAGAAGTTCAGTTCAGCCAGGAGTTCGACAGCTCGGGAGACAACAGTTTAACAAGGCGAGGGGGCAACAGAAAGAAGTTCAACAGAGAAGGTCAGCAGCTCTGGAAGCAGGCCGACACACAAGAAGAAACCAGAGCAACAGTCCCAGTGATCATCGGACACCTCGCGGCAACAAGGGCCTTACGAAACAACCAACCGAATATTACCACCAACCAACCGGGTAATATTGGGCCACAGCAACCAAAGAAAACCAACTCGGGAGAAAACCGAAGAACCGCAAAGTTTCCACTCTACAATCTATTCCTGACTTACCCCTGGGTGAGTTTTCTACTCAAAAGACTCTAAATCCTATCACTTTACGAAGAAAAGTGGGTACTCACACGATAGATCCAAGACGCGCCCTACTGCATCAGCGGACTCGCGAAGACTGACCAGCTACATAGTTGAAGTCCTCTACCGTATCCGGGGTACGGCAGACACCAACCAACACATACAACGAACCCCGAAATTGCGAACCAGCTCAACTGTCAAGGATTCGTTTGGTGAGCATTATCTCTGGTCCTTTAGAGCCCAACTTAGCTTGTAAGGTGGGATTGGGAGGGGTGAGGTATCTTTCTACTGTAATTTCCCTCGTGCGTATCAAAGTGTTCCCCATTTTATTAGAGTGTTAAGATTGTTGTGTTGTATTTTCTCTCTTGAATGAAGATCAACGTTTCTTGCACCAAAACCAGTTGTCTGCTGCACTTTGTCACAACCCCCAAATAAGTCCAAGGTCTAGAACCCAGGGAGTGGGAGCGATTCGAACCGTTTGGAAGTCAGAGGTGAAGCTGACACAAACCACCACCCCCTACAATAGAGAGCTAGATAGATAGCTAGATATTCATAAATAAGTGATTTGGAGCTGGAGACAGAAAGGTGTCCAATTTTGTAGACGAAACCAAATTTGGGGAGGATTCAAATAATAGATAAGAGCAAATCACCTTCAAAGGGATGTGAATAGGTTGAGAAGGTGGGCTGATGAGTGGCAAATATCATTCAATATGTTCAAATGCAAGGTAATGAGATGAGGCAAGGTAAATAAATAATGGGAGCAAAAATGAAATGGCTCTAATCTACAGCATATTACGCAGGAGGGGGATTTGGATGTATTGGTAGATACCTCACTGAAGCCAGCAATGTAGTGTGTAACTGGAATGTCAGGAGGTGATGAGGAGTCTGCAAAAGGCCCGACCATGTACAATCCTGGTCAATACACCACAGCAAGAAATGTAACTACTTTATGCAGAGTGATGAATGTATACAACTGAGGGAGGCAGTGGAGACAAAAAGTGTGGAGGATTTAAAGGAGCATTAGATACATATTTGAGAAAGTGGGCAATTGAGCACCCTTCTTGATCCAGTGCTTTATGTTGCTAGAGATTTGTAGGCAGTTTTATACTAACGACTGGGTTGAGGCTACTCAGCCTGAAAGCCAGGCTGAAATATTTAAAAACATTTGCAAAGAAACATGCAAAAGTCAGTTGAAGATAACTTAAATGAGTACCAGTAGGGGTAAGAGAATGACAAACAAGCAGATTATAGAGGGAGCCAACTGTGTTTCTCCCAATATGTAAATTGTAGATATTCTCAAGTTCAAATATGTTCTTTAGGGAATAAATTAGATAGAAATGTAAAACAGCATTAGAAAAAAGCAGATATATGACATCAATTCTTATCAAGATTCATAAATGAAAACAATAGATAAACTCACCGCCCAGTCACTTTGGCTCAGGAATCTACAGCAACCAGAGATAAGTAAAGCATGGGCTGTGAATAAACTCAAAGAACTGAAGCTCTCCAAGCATCAATGGGATACAACCAAGAACCTCCCAAAAAGAGTGAGAAAAATGGCAAGGCTATGGTTAATATTTTGAGAGCTCCACACCTACAGGAGCAACATCAAAGAACTGGAGAACTGCAAATGTTATCCTGGTATTCGAAAAAGGAGCACCAAGCAAATCTAGAAATAAATGAGCAGTTAACAGGTCGTCCACGGTAGGGCAAATTGTCAAAAGTATTTTTTGGGATGCAATTGATATTCATTTCAAGAGTGGAGACCATAAAAGGTTGTCAGCATGAATTTACAGGCAATAGGTAATGCCTCAGAAATCTACTGGAATTCTTTGAGTAGGTACTAAAATAGTGGATAAGGGCTGTTCAATCAATATCATATACCATTTTCAGAGGCTTTTGATGCTGATGAAGGTGGTTAAAACTTGTGTAATTAATAGTAAATTACCTTACTGGATTAAAACGATCTCTGCAATAGAAAATAAAGCAGATGATGATGGATGGGATTTACAGTGTCCTACAAATTTAGCTGATGATGCTAAACCAGATTACTGGAGTCTAAAACATCAAATAAACGGGCCAAGCTCTTTAAAAACACGGGCAGGTGGATTTTAGTGTGAATAAACTTAATGTATACTAGATATGAAAACATGAAACATGTTCAGAATGAAGAAATGTTCGTTAGCAAAGTGCAATGTGGTGCTGATATCAATGATGCTGATCAAATACAATAAAGCATCCCAAGAGCAAAACTGAAACAGGCTATTAAAATCTTATATAGATTATTTATGAGGCTGGTGGTCTGTCACAACAAGTATAACAAAAAAGAGAAAAGATAAGACTTACAGGACCTCAATGGGAGAGGAAAAAAATCTTATTCAAGCCAATGGTTTTACAAGAGGAAGTCATAGCACTTTTTGAACCTTCCAATGATTCGCTCCTTACAATCTGATCAAAATTTGAAGATTTTCAGAAGCCTTTTTTGGTTTCAGATGACACAAAAAAAGCACAAGGAACTGGATCCTATGCGTTCCCTGCAAGTGGATCAATACTTGCATGTCAACAAAGGGAGCCTGGATTTTCCATGTGCTTTAACAAGTATAGCAACAAAAAAATACAAGCCTAATAGAGGAACCAGAAAGGCTGGCCAGCAGGTCCCGATTAAAAGGGATGTGCAAGGTTCAGAATGAATTTAGGTATTTGTTGGCCTTGGCCAAGGCTGGGGTATGGAAGGAGTGTCAGATATAAATGAAGTGAAAGGAAACTCAATGTGGAGACACAAAACAGATTATGTGGGAAAGTGATAGTATGGTACAACACCTGATTCCTGTTTAATGGATTCCCAAATAGTCACGCACCTACATGAGGTGACTGAGTGTGGTTGCCCTACTTGGCAAGTCAGGGCACCCTCCTTAGAGGAATGCAGCGTACTATTCCTGGCAACAGATGATAACCAGACTTGACAATGTGTAAACAACTTTCCAGACCTGGGAAGAGACTGCACACTTAAAATCTGGCAAAGAAAGATTGACCAATAATGCTAAATATCTTGTAAATGGCTAAAATTGCATGCCATAACATGTTGCCCATCAATCTGTAACACATTTGCTTCTCACCATGCCAAGCCCTCATATAACTGCATTCCATCACATACCTACCCATATCACAGTAGGGCACACCTTTGAGATGTAATGTACAACTGAAAACCTTGCTACATCTTCCAAGGCCATAACACCTCAACACCTTATAAAACAGCTTAACTGCATGAAGCTCAGTCACTTAGAAACACACAGGGCATGCAGATTGTGCACATATACTCCTTCGACTTCCATCACGTCAAGATGACTTTTCTGCTATTACAACAAAATAGCATGTTGTGGGCAGAATCCCAACCTGGAGCAAGGTCCTGGTCAAGACTAGTTGGTGAAGGCACATCTCAGATATGACCAAATTGTTCTGGTTGGGTCTGAGGTAACAGAGAATCTGTGCAACCACCTTCAAGTACAGGCAGAACCCTGTCTAATCATTCCTTTGGAACTCCTAAGTTGAAGAAGAATTCCAATAGGATTGCCCATCCTAGCATTGGCACTGCTGAACATCATACTGAAACTTCCTTGAATGGGAATGAAAAGTGAAAAGGTAGGTGATGAAAATTGAAGCAAAATGCAAAGAATAAAATCCACACTTTTAAATAAATGCAACAAAAGAAAATCAAAAAAGGAAAAAAAAATCTCACCAAATCAAGGGAGAAAAAGGCACAGCTTGAGAAGACAAGAATGCATTTCCCTTGGCTGTGCATTATTGTGCACCTTTTCAAGCAGGTGCACAGCGATGATATCACGATGGCAAGAAAACCACTGGAAGATGCAGTGCAAGAAAACCCTGTCTTCAGTTAATTTTTTTTAAAATAAAGTTTTTATTTGGTTTCATTGGTTTCTAATCTTAAAAGCAGTAAATAAATGCAAGTTCTTGTTGTCACTGTTATTATAAACAGTCTTCCACATTGTTGGGATGTCCCAAACTGCTTCACAGCCTTTGAATTACTTTTTTTTTTTTTAAGTGTAGTTGCTATAGTTTTGTAGGTAAACACAACAGCTAATGTGCACATAGGATGATCCCATAAACAACAAATGAGTTAAGTGAGCAGTTAATCTAATTTTATGTTGGTGGATGAAGTAGGAATGTCGGTCAGGACCCCTGAAGAACTCCCTGCTCTTCGTCCAACAGTGCCATGGGATCATTTACATCCACCTGAACAGGTAGACAGACCCTTAGATTAAATTGCCATCAGAAAGACAGAACCTCTGACAATGCAGCACTCCCTGAGCATTGCATGGAAGAGGCAAACAGGAATATGCACTCAAGGTTTGACGTGAGGCTTGAACCCACTTCCTTCTGATTCAGAGGCAAGATTGCAACCATTTAGTCACAATAAGGCCAGATTCTCCTCTGCAATTCTGGTTGAAAATGAAGGAAAACTCGGGCAGTGAGGCCGACCACTGCTCCCTCTATGGCTGTCCTGGTGACTGCACCTGAAGATGCAGCAAAATTATTTTCATGCAAATGAACGTCAGACGTCTTTGGACACAGATTTCCTCGACTAGTAGCAGGTGCGGTTCAAACTGATCCAAGAAAATTGTGATGCTGCTGATTCTAGAGCTGCCGTTTTGGTGCTCTCTGTCTAAAGGGACATGCTATTATCAAGAAAGGGCTTTGTTTTAGTATAATATGATTTATCCTGCTTCTGTGCTTGTTACAGGATGCTATTAGTCATTTAGACAAACAAAAGAAATAAAAATAAAACAAGAAAAAGAGAGGAAAAGAAAAAAGAAAATGAAAAAGAAAAAAAATTGCATTTGTCGCACCTTTCATGACCTCAGGATGTCTCGAAGCACCTGTCACCCAGTGAAATACGTTTGAAGTGTCGTCATCTATTCATGTGGGTGCAAGGATGAAAGCGGAAATGTTAAATTGAGATGAAGGACAGAGAATGCCAATAGCCTTGGGAAGTTTAGTGATGGATGGATGAAAGGAGGAAAGGAAGGAAGGGAACTTGCATTTATGTTGCATCTTTCATATCCTCAGGATGTCTCAAAACTCCTGACACCTAGTTACGTACTTGAAATGTAGTCACTGTTGTAATGTAGGGAAATGTGGCAGCTAATTTGTGCACAGCAAGGTCCCCCAATCAGCAAGGAGATAGATGACCAGATAATCTGTTTTTTTTTTAAAGTGATGGCAGTTGAGGGACAAACATTGCCCAGGATACTGGGAGAACTCCCTTGTTCTTCTTCAAAAAATGCCTTAGAATCTTTGACATCCACTTGAAAGAGCAGACGAGCCTCAGTTTAACGTCTCATCTGAAAGATACATCACCGACAACGCAGCACACCCTCAATTCTCCACTGAGGTGTCAGCCTAGATTATGTCCTCTACTATCTGGAGTTGGGCTTCAATCCACGGCCTTCTGACTCGAAGGCGCGAGTGCTACCACTGAGCCAAAGCTGATGTCTACAGAAACTGCAATCTTATGGGTCACTAGCACACTGCGCTTTTTAAAAAAAAATCTACTTTTCCTACCAATATTTTAGGATCGTGGATAATTCACGTGGGAAAGTTTACTCGTTTTAACATAGTACAACAATAAAGTTGGTCGTACTCAAGCTTGGCAATTGCACTGGTGCTGCAATGTACTATGCCACAGCATAGTGTGTTTTCAAAAATGCAATTTCCCACATTGCTGCTTACTGATCCCAGCCATGCCAGCAAAGAGATCAGGAAGTGATTGTGTGGAAAATTTCAATAATGAAACCCAGAGGATGAAAAGGATAATCAGAAGGCTCATCTCCTCAAGTTGTACTTGCATACCTCTAAGCAACCATCTGGAGCATCATTGATCAAGGTTTCAAAGCAAATCTCCGGATTGCTCTCTCAGCTGTTTATAATGCATGGCTTGGGATGTCCTGAAAAAATTGAAAGGATGGAAACACAAACAAACATTCAAAGAGTAAAAACACAGGCCGAATTTCCTCACAGCTGCTCCACAGCCGTAACTTTGCAGTCAGTGTGGTGGAATTACTTGCCTAAATAGGGTTTCCTCTGCACTTCCAGAGAAGTTAAGGAAGTGGAATGGGAGCAGCTAAGGAAATTTCCAGCCATCTATCAGTTTCAACATTATATTTCGACTCCCAAACCAGTGCACATCTCAGTCATGCAAAAGCTACAATTTCAAAATGTGGAGACTTTTCACTCAAATCACGTTCATCTTCATATCCTTCAGACCGTCCTTCTCCTAGACTTGCTAAAGTTATTTTATGCAGCCAATTAGTTTCAATAGTCCTAAGCAGCCTTTTTAATAAATAATGAACTAAATTATTTGAATAACCTGACATGCCATAATGCTTTTTTTTTAAAATGACAATTCTACAAGACACATCAGGGGTAATTTTCATCTTCATCGCTTGAATTCAAAGGAAAAGAAAATCAGACAGTTTCTATAACGGGCGACTGATCTGCCAGTTTTACGCCTGGTTCACCAGATTGAAAATCTATCTCGAGATCTCATTGTTGATAAAGGAGGTGAGGAATGAGAGATGACTTGTAACATGAAAACTGTTGTCTGAGAGTCACACCATTGAAAAAGTCTAGAACTATGTTGTACACACTGCATCTTGGCTGCACGCTGTGTTTGATACTCAAGTTTCTTCATACAATGGAACTGTGGCTTGCATACCAGAAACTCCCAATGGCACTACTTCTTCAAGAGGCCTGGGAACATAATAAAATTGATACAAAAGTGAGAAAACTCAACTGGGAATAAAAAGTAGAATGTGAAGAATAATGTCTGGCATTCAATTTAAGACAACAATCCAATCGCACGATTCTGTTGACCTCCATCAATCTCTTGACATTCACTCTTAAAGTTGATGACATCATGAGTATTGCTGAACTGAATCACTGCCTTGTAACTTACTATTGCCCTCTATTATCCTGAAATTCACATCAACACACCCTCGTAGATTGTACTTTAAGTTTCATTTCCGCTCAACTGACAGAGGGAATACTTCCACAAGCTATAGGACCTGGTAATATCGCAAAAAGCTTACAGTCACCTTAAATCACACGAAGACATGATTTCAACAAACTACTATTAAAACAGTACTACTTTTCTTGAGCACATAAAGCACTGAAAAACTGAGGATAGAGCACCTATCCTGGTACGTGTGAGTACATTACTTCTTAATTTGAAAAAATCCGGACTAAAAATTTCTTTCAGCTGAAAAATTATACAATGTTGGAAGTTATATTGCCGTAACAATATAATGGAGTTAAGAACAAATAAAAGGTTGCACAGTCCATCCTGCTTGTGCCGCCATTCAGATGTATTACGCAGAACTCTGTTACCCTGTCACAAGTGCATAGCCTACTGCTCCCCATTGACTCAGAAACCTGTTCATTTGCTTTGCAAATATTCAAATGATTGGGTTTTCACTGTGTTCGGTGATAGTCTATTCCATAATATAGTTAACAACTTGAAAGTGTGAGGCAGTCCTTCATCCATATTTATACTTCCTATTTGAAAAGGTTGGCTGCCAATGTGATTGCGTTTTGAACTTGAGTTTTTGAAGCAGATTATCCGAGGAACTGGGCCAGGTCAAAAGCTCCCTCAGGATGCAATAACATGCCTTTTAAAAGATAATGCCACTTGAGTGGGGAGTTTTCAGGCTCTCTTAGTTTCTGGAACCTTTTTCTGCAAAAAGTCTAATACGGCCATGCTAACTGCTGGAAATCGGGAAATATGCAGCACACGCTTTTGCATCACAGTTTTAAGTTTTGCAATAACTTATATTATAGTTTCAATGAAAGCTAACTGATTTATTCTGTCAGGCCCAAGTAGCAACGGGTAAGACAATGGTGTCCTTGAATAAATAATAAGGAAACATTTCTTCATAGTAAGTGGTCTTATTCTCGCATTTTGGAATTTTTGATCATTTTCCCAAGGAAAGGATTGTGAAATCAGTTACATTTATGTGTTGAAAATTGAAGTGGGCTCACACAGGTCTAAAATTCTCCTTACAGCCATATGGTGTAACCGCTGAACCAAGACATTATTGAGCCAGACATTGAAACTGTATTCCACAATAATCAAGGATAATAAGTAATTCATTATCTCGTCTCCATCTCGCATCAGGTGTTCATGCCAGGTAATGGGAAGGATGGTTAGCATACAAATCCAGCATTGGGTTGTCTGTTGTGAATCTATCCATAGCCGGGGCGGGGGGGGGGGAAAGAGGGTGGGGTAAGAGTACATAGCCAGTTTAATTGATAAGCCTTCCATCCAATGCTGATTGAGAGAGAAGTCAGAAGGATACCTCCTCCCTGAGCTTTGTGGGAAAAAAGAAAATGACAAAAGGGACACAGGTTACAGAGTCAGCCTGTTTTGACAAGGGCTGTGAGATGACGACCTTGACCTAGGCTGGATGTTAAGATACAGTTGGTCAGTTTTAATCATGAGAGCTGACCAGAAAGAATGGGAACCAAAACTGAGAATCCTGCCCACTATTTGGGAAAGCGCAACATGTTTTTTTGTGATGTAGAAGAATTTTTAAAAGTCTGGAATTACTATGCTGCTCAGTCACATTTATTATGCAGCTTCTTGATTTTACATTGATCTCAGTTCATCAGAGAATTCATCAGTTCCAACCACCAGAAAAGCACATGAAGGCATGAAGGACATAATGTCCAGTTCAGATCAGTGGGGGATACCATTGCTACACCATCACATTATGCTATTATATAATTAGACTTGGACAAGTGCTGACAAAGAACTGAATGTAAGAGACAAAGGGTCCACTTATGAAAGTAACCAGCATGGCGAAACCCAGGAGAACATCTAAGGCAGACCTGAAATTTATAACTATATCGGATTTTGTAATACATTTTGTGACTTTTATGATACAAGTTTGAATCTAGCCCAGAATGATGGGGGAAAAAAGTCTCCTCTGTCTACTGGCTTTAAGAGTCTTGTATGAAATGAGCTTGGTGTCATTCTAGCCCAGGTTCAAGAATTTACCATAAACTGGCACCAAATTGTCAATATTGCTAATTGGCCACAAAGTTTGCTGGTACAGGAAATAGCAATGTCACGTTGGTGCAGCAAAGGATTCACTCCTGACACTGGGGGTCGGGACATAGGGTTAGAACTGAGACAACTTTATTCTGCATCAGGCCTAACTTGGGTGCAGAAGTGGAAAGTGTTCAATTCCCCACCACTATCATCCCTCACTGATGTGGAGATGCCGGTGATGGACTGGGGTTGACAATTGTAAACAATTTTACAACACCAAGTTATAGTCCAGCAATTTTATTTTAAATTCACAAGCTTTCGGAGGAAGCCTCCGAAAGCTTGTGAATTTAAAATAAAATTGCTGGACTATAACTTGGTGTTGTAAAATTGTTTACAATCCCTCACTGAGGCAAACAAACATTTAAAAAAAAGTGAATAGCTTGAATTCTAGAAATGCAGGAACATGTGTTAAATTATTAAAAGATTTGTCTGTTGTGCAACTTCTTGTCTATTTCTTTTCTCTGCAATCTCAGCTGTGCTAGGTGTCGTTTACTTTCGTATCATTTTGAAATACAAGTTATGTGTCATGTATTCTATCTAATATGAACTGTAAAGCAAATAATATGACAAGTTTGTGCAAAAATATTCATTTGGAAAGAGTTGACATCTATAATTGTTCATTTAACAAGAATGAGTGTGTTATTATTAACTTGAAGGAAATATTGACTCACTGTGCATTCACTTCAGTCTAATTGACTGCGCCAGAACACAAAGGATTAAGCGGAATGTAACTGAAGTTCAAACAGTCAGCCTTGTTATGGCAATGACAGTTCTGTCTAGTATTGCCATCAATCTCATTGGAAGTCATTTAGTAAAGTCACGAGAGCAAGAAACTGTAATTTCTCAACTGGAGCCAAACAACCTTGAACATAATAAGAATTTTTAAAAAAATGTCAACTATTATTTGAAAGTTTGTACCAATCTGGACCAGGTTTTTTTCGGGGGGGGGGGGATTAATTATAATTTTGTCAGTTTAAAATAAAATGGCTCAAATGAAATGGTGAAAGGACTCAAGAATCTTACTGTTTCATTGAGACATAAAATATGCTTTAATAGAATTGACGCAGTCTGCTCATGCAGCTTGCAATGATATGATATTGACATCCTAGATGCATGATGTACAACATATTTTGCATTTTCAATCAAGGATGGGTGAAGATTTATGCAAGTCCCGTGCATAGCTCCTGATGGTACACCTGATTTAAGAACCTAACCATTATTTTTACCACACACCTAGCATTGTTTCCCAGAACCAACACAGAACGGCATAGATGTTGGAATCCTAAAGATACAGCATTGCTAAACCATTATAGAAACAGCCAAATATTTTAAAAAGTAAATACTCTGCAAATGATTAATTGGACTGATGTGGCAACTCGAGGGAGACTCAGCATTTCAATCTATTCAGATCAACTAAGTGGAGCTGTCCTGGTTACACTGTATAATTTTCAGGGTGGGGAAGCTTTATGGCAATCTTTTGACTTTTTTTTTGAATATTCACCTGCTACGCATATCAGCACCAGATAATTCTGGAAGTGTGGGCAGAGGAAATAAAAATAAACTATAGACAGAAGAGGATAACAAGCTTTTGGTGAGAATACGACAGACCCAAAAATTGTGTGTGTAGAATGTACTGATTGTTAGAAGAGAGTTGCTCAAGGCATTTCTGAAAAAAAGATGCCAATCTATTCACTGACAGAGGTATCAGTGTTGTTAATCCATCTACTGGACAACAGTGTATTTCTAATGCTCTGTGTGCCTTTTAAAGATAAAATCAAACTTCTTTTATATGCTTAGAGAGGGCCTGTTGTTAGAAGTCAAAGTTACTGAAGGGAATGAAGAGTGTTGTTGAACTACTATATCAAGGTTTCTAGCAATAGGCTCTTCCACTGTAAAGCAGCAGGCAGGCCATTTTTTCCTACAGTCAAGTCTTTCAAAGCATTAAGACTCTAGTGAACTGCCGGTCTCAGAAATCAGGAGGATACCTGTATAGGCAAGAATGCAGAAACCCTGAGATGGCTTTCACAGACAAGGGGAGGCGTAGACTACAACAGAGGAAAACCCTGATCATTGAACAAAGGGAAAACAGCAGGTTGGACTGAACATTATTTCATAGCTGATTCTTCACTTCACTAAAATCTCCTCTCATCAGATTACAGGAGGCAGCAGGGCAGTGTTCTGTATTAAGCTGAAGTCTGAGCACAGAGATGAATTTGTAGATAGGGATTTATGTGCCTGCAATATATACACACCAGCATGCAGCTGAACACAATAATACTGCTGCATTTTATGACACAAGTACCATAAAGTACCTTGATGATGAGTGATTTTGGTGTTAGGAGTCAATAAAATGTCTGGGTTGCTCCTGCTCCTTCTTTGCCGTCATTTAAACTTCAGTCTAACCAAGCCCTAGCTCCATAAGCTATTCTCTCCAGAGGATCACGATAAAATCTTCGGCACATCTTTCAGTAGCAATAGTAGAAAATGTCGCCATTGAAAATGTTGTGTAGGGGTGAAGAGTCACTGATAGATTAAGGGACATCAATGTACATGCAGCCCATGTTTTACTTTATAGCAAAAATAACAACAGCAATAAATAGCAACAAAATGGATTATAAAGTTAAAACAAAAAATCACCATTTGCATCTTCGCAGCCTTGTATCAGCAGGAGCCGAACCACAATGTATGTAACATAAGCCTCATACCGCAGTGTATGGCTGATCAAATCTCAGACTTCAGATGGGCTACAGTATTCTATTGGTGTCCTGCGTTCGAATTGATGATTTGGATGAACATTTTGAATTGGTAATCAGATAAAACTTAACAAGATATATCCAGAATTGCAATTGACAATACTCATACACCACGATCTGAATAAATACATATGGAAATGAAGCTCCATAAGATTTACATGATCCAATCACCGCATTAGATAAATTTGCCAGCACAGGTGTCAAAAACTTCCCATCAATCACTCAATCATGGAGATGAACCACCTTGAACTTTGGGACAAAACGCACTTTTTGATCTCTTGATTGTAACCTACCATCTGAAGTTTTAATTGAGCATGACATGATGGAGGATATTTACAGGGCGAATCAGCTGACAGCTGAGGAACACCTAAGAAAATGGAAGAACAGCTAGTACTGTAGTTACCAAAGAAAAATACAATTAAGTAAAATTGCCAGATGAGAAAGTCCTTTTTGGATTTTATCATTTTTTTCCTCTCTATATTGCCATCTTCTTGCATTCTCAAAGTTGAAATGAACTTGAATAAATTCTGAGTATTATTCATTCTTTATACTAAATGTGATCCTATTTTATCTTCATAGGTAATTTATTACAGCTATTGAAGTCAACTACACAGGGCAAACACAAAAAAAAAGATTTTATTTATTCTTTTCAACTTCCAAAACACAAATAAATAAATGTTCATCCAAATCATCAATTGTTACAAGGATGCCGAGAATACACATTTCTAAAACTAATAATTTGGTTCTATTTTCCTCAAACTATACCTGAATTTATCAAACTCCAGAGTATAATTGTTGCCAGTTTACCTTACAGTTGTGTCACAAATTCCTCAGATAGTGAAGCAGCTCACGTGCTTACAGCAAGCCTTGGCCAACATCCAGATGAGTAGTTCATCTCCTGACTCCCCAAAGCCTCGCCACCATCTACAAGGCACAAGCCAGTAGTGTGATGGAATACTCTCCACTTGCCTGGATGGGTGTAGCCGCAACAATGCTCAAGAAGCTCAACACCATCCAGAGCAAAGCAGATCGCTTCATCAGCACCTTTTCCACTGACCTAAACATCGTACACTCTGCAACCACGGTACGCCGGTGCTGCAGTGTGTACGATCTACAGAATGCACTGCAGCAAGTCCCCAAGACATCTTTGGCAGCATGTCCCAAATCTGCGACTCCACCACCTAGAAAGAAGGGCAGCAGGTGCAAGGGAACACAACCACCTCTAATTTCCCCTTCAAATCACACGCCATCCTGACTTGGACATATATCACCGTTCCTTCATTATCGCTGGGTCAAAATCCTGAAACTCCCTTCCGAACAGCACTGTCGGAGCACTTTCACCACACGGACTGCAGCAGTTAAAGAAATGCTGTCCACTGCCACCTTTTCAAGGGCAACTATGGATAGGCAATAAATGCTAGCCTTGCCAGCAATGCCCACATCCTGAGACTGAATTTTTAAAATTATTAATTTCCCTCGTGGTTCCATTGAAGGAGTTGATTCCTGTACAGTTGAGTAACTGTAATGGTTTATACAGGGATCACCACCACTTTGAACCTGGAGATTTTGAAAGTGCCATCTAAGCTGCATGAGCTAGAATATGCCAACCTGCCAAAAAATTGAATTGGAATAAAAAAAAATCTTAGTAACCAATACTTGATTACAAGGCACCTGGCAATATTGTGGGGCTTTAAAATTTATCTCAATTCTTCTAAAAATGCATTTTTTCTTGAGGACAATTCCTATTCACACAGCTACAGTGGGTATCAGAGGTCAGCAACGAATGAATACTGGATGCTTTATCACCAGCGCAGCTTGCCCTGTTCTCAAATATCAGGTTCAGTGGACAAACTATAAAGCATATTACACATTAATATGGCAGGCACATCTCCACCAGTTGAGTAAATGAAAGGTGTGCTTTCACCAGGTGCACTCTGCTGCAATACAGCTTTAACTGGACAACACAGCGGAAAGAGAATGTCTCACATAAATGTAGAATACAGCCCAACAACCAAGAAATAGCATTGTACAGCATTGCCAATAAAGAATAAAAAAAGTGACAAACAAATGAACAATCTGGAGGTCATCATAATTCATGGACATGGCTAAATTTTATACCAACATTTCCAACTTAAAATGATGCAAATTTATTCGTGGCACCTACTGCCACGGATATTTAAGAAGAAAAATTAAATGTTTTAACTTACAACGGTATTGTTGGCATGGTAAAAACATAACGTATCATATTTACTTACATTGTACAGAAAATGTATTTCAAATTTGGAAAATTACAGCAAACTGAAAATTTTCAACACAAGGGGGTGCCAGCAACTGCATTATGGGAAACCAAGAGAAGGAGCTTGCAATGCTCACACTGAAAGCTCCAGACCAGGAACAGGAACAAAAAAATAGCTAATCCTGGAATGATCATGCTGAAAAATGTTCTATGCGCTGCACAATTTGCACTGAACTCAGCTTTTATATAAAACCCCTTAAATCCCAGGATATGTGGTTACAACAATGATTGATTTTGGATTCCAATCACACTGTCGACTCTGCAGGAGACAATCATCGATTTTGAGATTCTGACATGACCAACAAATATGACCCCAGACTTTTTGTGTTTGTAATCCAATGATTTTACTTCAAAAAATCTGTCCAGAATAAATCCCTTTCCTCTATTTGAAACTATAATGTTCCTGTGGATAGGCCAGATTGTTCTGCTCTGCGCCTCAGCAGATTATAATTACATTTAGTTCGAATGTAAATACAACAGATAATAATGAAAAATATACCAAAAAAAATGAAAACTGTTTGCTGATTTGTAGTGGTTGTGTTCCACAAGATACATCAATCCAGCTTGTAATTTGAATTGTCAGGCCTGTCATTAATTTTTTGTTTCTGCAGAATTGACATTTTGTTGCAGTCCGAGTGCTCCTGTTAAAAAGCACCATAATCATAGCGTTGGATTAAAATAATTCTAAACTTAAAATATGGCTCATTTGGTAGGTTTGCATGCTTTTTTAAAATTTGTTCATGGGATGTGGGTGTCTCTGGCAAGGCCAGCATTTATTGCCCATCCCTAATTGCCCTTGAGAAGGTGTTGATGAGCCGCTTTCTTGAGCCACTGCAGTCCGTGTGGTGACGGTTCTCCCACAGTGCTGTTAGGAAGGGAGTTCCAGGATTTTGACCCAGCGACGATAAAGGAACGGCGATATATTTCCAAGTCGGGATGGTGTGTGACTTGGAGGGGAACGTGCAGATGGTGTTGTTTCCATGTGCCTGCTGCCCTTGTCCTTCTAGGTAGTAGAGGTCGTGGGTTTCGGGGGTGCTGTCGAAGAAGCCTTGGCGAGTTGCTGCAGTGCATCCTGTGGATGGTACACACTGCAGCCATGGTGCACCGGTGGTGAAGGGAGTGAATGTTTAGGGTGGTGGATGGGGTGCCAATCAAGCGGGCTGCTTTGTCCTGAATGGTGTCGAGCTTCTTGAATGTTGTTGGAGCTGCACTTATCCAGGAAAGTCCTGACTTGTGCCTTGTCGATGGTGTAAAGGCTTTGGGGAGTCAGGAGGTGAGTCACTCGTCGCAGAATACCCAGCCTCTGACCTGCTATTGCAGCCACAGTATTTATGTGCTTGGTCCAGTTAAGTTTCTGGTTAATGGTTACCCGCAGGATGTTGATGGTGGGGGATTCGGCGATGGTAATGCCGTTGAATGTCAAGGGGAGGTGGTTAGACGCTATAGTTGGAGATAGTCATTGCCTGGCACTTGTCTGGCACAAATGTTACTTGCCACTTATGAGCCCAAGCCTGGATGTTGTCCAGGTCTTGCTGCATGTGGGCACGGACTGCTTCATCATCTGAGGGGTTGCGAATGGAACTGAACAGTGTACATCCCCATTTCTGACCTTACGATGGAGTGAAGGTCATTGATGAAGCAGCTGAAGATGATTGACCTAGGACACTACCCTGAGGAACTCCTGCAGCAATGTCCTGGGGCTCAGATGATTGGCCTCCAACAACCACTGCTAGGTATGACTCCAGCCATTGCAGAGTTTTTCCCGATTCCCATTGACTTCAATTTTACTAGGGCTCCTTGGTGCCATACTCGGTCAAATGCTGCCTTAATGTCAAGGGCAGTCACTCTCACCTCACCTCTGGAAGTCAGCTCTTTTGTCCATGTTTGGACCAAGGCTGTAAAGAAGTCTGGAGCTGAGTGGTCCTGGCGGAACCCAAACTGAGCATCGCTGAGCAGGTTATTGGTGAGTAAGTGCCACTTGATAGCACTGTCGACGACACCTTCCATCACTTTGCTGATGATTGAGAGTAGACTGATGGGGCGGCAATTGGCCGGATTGGATTTGTCCTGCTTTTTGTGGGCAGGACATACCTGGGCAATTTTCCACATTGTTGGGTAGATGCCAGTGTTGTAGCTGTACTGGAACAGTTTGGCTAGAGGCGCAGCTCGTTCTGGAGCACAAGTCTTTAGCACTACAGCCGGGATGTTGTCGGGGCCCATAGCCCATATCCAGTGCACTCAGCCGTTTCTTGATATCAAGTGGAGTGAATCGAATTGGCTGAAGACTTGCTTCTGTGATGGTGGGGATATCGGGAGGAGGCCGATGCTTGAGTGTTATGGAATCAGATGTTACTGAAATACCCAAAATAACATTTGTTTGTTATGCTAAGATGTGCAGATTCAAAAAGTACTAATTGGATTAATTTTAATTTGTTGAATTTTGATGTCTCTTCTTTTGAAGCATTCCTTCACACAAAATACCTTGCCATAGAAGGTGGACAAGAGATCTGCTCCCAGTCCCCTGCCAAGCTTGTCCTTACATTAGCTCTGATACAGTCTATTGAAGAGCAATCTCTCTCTGTCTCTCACCTCTGAGAAATAAATATGTCTTTATTAAGTGCCTTACCAACAGCACAGCCAAAATCAGGATTTCACTGTGAAACAAGGAAAACAATAAAAGGTTGCAATCTAATCCTAGGCTATTCTTATGAATATTTTTATGTTGGTAGTGAGTATTTCTTTTCTTGTATGTCTTACCAGCTGTCTTAAATTACTCTCTCGAGATTTTCAACTCAATTCAAAAGATTCAAACAGCTACGGCTCCTTAAATACCCCAAAACTGGGACTTGCTGGATTTTGAACAACAGTCGAAAACATTTGGAAATAATCGGCTGTGATTAGTCTAACTGAACAAATCACAACAGTCTGCATTTGCAAATAACCAAACAAAACACAAAACATACGTAACCAGTTAAACACGGTACAAGATTCTGGCTGATGTCGGCTTTTAAACTCCTTATGCATTTTTACTGGACTTGAAGGGACAGTCACCAAACAAAAACTAAAAAGAGGTCGGGGTGGGGGGACACACACTTCATTTTTGGTCTTCATTTGTGAATGGACAAGTGACAGGGATCTACTGCCAACTAGTCTGTTTCAAACCATTTGCAATGCAGTGGAATTTGGTTCTAATGATCAATCTTGGCTTCCCTTTGATTGATTACCATAAGTGATAATCAGACAGTCATTAAAAATAGATCTTATCAATTTTGTATTCCTAAGAGGCAGCAGATACAAAAATAAATACATAAAATAAAAACATGTACATAAAGTGGCATGCTAGGTCCAGCATTTCAACACTTTCTCAATATTAAGTCTTGAGTATCACATCTGTACTTGCAATCTCGGTTCACATCGGTCATAATTTTATTCTTGTCCTTGATCAGAAGGTTTGCAAGGGATACACAAAGCATGTTCCACCAATCAATCTTAAAATCAATGAGGGTAATGTGCAAATTGTCCTTTTCAGGAGAAAAGTGAAAAAGAAACTCCACACAAATTACCAACGCAGCTCAATCCAGTTCAAATTCACATTCCCACGAGCTGTTAAAAATTCTTTTACCTGCAGCCAAGTTGCACTCAACAAGTTGCAAAACTATTTCCTGCCTGTGTAACATTAAAGAAAATAACTTCTAATCTGATCATTACAGCCGAAAATCTACCTATCATTTAAAGGGAGGACAATCTCATGAGGTCAGATGGCAAATGGATTTGGAAAGTCAGATGGGATGAACATGGCCAAATAATCACTACAAATGGTGATCATTAAAGATGAGTTCCACTGAACTTAGTCTTGATTGAGAGCCACTTAATCCAAATATCTGACCATTCTTTTTTTTAAAGCACTGGATTCCTCCTTTATGTTAAATTGTTCAATTAAAATTACTGGACAAATCAATTTTTTTTGTGAGAAACCTACTTTGAATTATTAGTAGACTGTATTCCTTTATTTTCAGACTCAAATTACGTTAGTGTACGGGAGGATATTACTTTTTTTGTAACTGCCGATGTGAAGGGACTAACCCTACTTTGGTCATTTTGTTATTTGTTTATAACAGCCATCATATACCCCAAGTACATAGTTTCTGAAGATTCCGGTGAAACTCCTGCTGTGCCCCATCCTCCCATTCTCCTCTTCACTGTTGGAAAATTGAACTATTGGACCACAGGATAATTGAAACTTGAAAGGATAACTACTACTGAAACCAAGCATAGCCTCGGACCGAGCAGAGGGATTGATGAAGCAATGGATCATGCAGAAGCGCAACAGCCGTCTCAATTGTCAAGGTCATTAACGTTAAGGCTAAAACTATTTATAACTGTTAGAGGCTTAGTTTGTTCTACACTCATCAGATGAAGACCAACAGAAAGATGGAGCTGCAATGATGAAATCAGTGCATGAAGACACTAGGCTAGCTGCACAATGGTTTAATAATTATTGACAAGCAGTATCTAATGATTAAGCTCATGGGCTCGATTTTAGGATCGTGTTTCCGGCGGGTTCCCAGCGGGGTGGCCCCGAAAATCCCGATCTCCGGTCACGTGACCGGATCGCGACGAAATCCCGGCCACTTCCGGGTACCGCACTGACGTGCGGGGCTGCGCGCGCAAGCCCCGCTGGTGGGAATCCCGCAGGCAATTAAAGCCAGCGGGGTTCCACTTGAGAGTACTTACCTTGCTCGTTGTGGTCAGTTAATGAGCTGAAGCAGCTGTCAAAAGAGGAAGTGTGGGATTTTCGGTTCAAGGCAGTGAGTTTCCCACACTGGGGGAAACAGTCTCCCTCCAACCAGGCGTGTTGCAGCCAGCAGCCTGTGGCAGGTGCCAAGGTGCGCTCCACGGGGGAGAGCCCTCACCCACGCAGGAGGCCACCGTGTCACATAGGGCAACCCCTGCCCTCCACCACCCCCCGCCAAGCCAGAGGACAGACCGACACGAAACCGCAGCCCCAGTCCGAGGAACCACACACCTACCCTGCACAACCCCTCAGACCAACACCTGCCAGTTGGGTGGTGTGTGGAGACCCTCGGAGGACGAAGAGCATGACCAGCACCAGCAGCCTCGCAGTCCACGCCGTCCGCCGCAGAGACGTGGATCCCCCCAACGCGGTGTTGTTGCACGCCCACCTGCACAGCAGGAGGGAGGGCTACCGCAGAGAGAGACGCGTCGCAGAGGGCACTACCCTCGCCACAGGGTCCACAGACCGAGGCGCAGCTCCCCGGACCTCTCCGAGCAGCAGTGCACAGGGAGGCGCAGATTCGCTCGACATGTAGTCGTGGAGATCTGCAGCGTCTTTCATGCCGAGCTGCTCCTGGCTGGCCCCAGCACCAACTGCTTACCTGTCGCTGTCAAAGTCACCACTGCCCTCCACACCTTCTCCTCCGCATCCTTCCAGGGTGCAGCCGGCTACACCGCCGATGTCTCTCAGTCGTCTGCGCAGACGAGCCCTGCAAATACACTGCACCTACTCTGCAGTAACACGATGGGTGGCATCAGTGGTGGGTCCTCATAGTGATACCCAGGAGCGGGCATTATTGGCCACAACGGACAGGATTCGCGGAGACATGGCAGTGGTGGTGTCAATATAATGTGTGCTGTTTGTTGCTCTGAAATTCAATATGGGTAACACCCATGACAAACCCTCAGACACCCTTGTGCACCCCCTTCATGCTGACGAGACATTTGCCTTACGCTGCCTACTGCACATATGTTATGCATGCCCTGTGGCTGCAGCACAGGTGGTGGCAGGTTGAGTGAGGCTGGCCGTGAGGGAGATGCACGAGAGGGTGAGTATGGGATGGAGCAATGAGATTGCATGAGGAGTGGGTTGCGTGTTAGTGGCAGGATGAGTACTGGCGAGGTGAGTAGGTGGAGGTAAGATGAGGATGGGGTGTGAGTGGGTATGAAGGGTGATGTGACAGAATAGTGTTGGCGGTGCCGAAGGAGATGTGGGGTGGGGGCAGTGTTGTGGCAGACGGAGTGTAGGGGAAAGACTTTGTGTTCTCACTGCGGCTGACCTACTGCGGTCATTGCAGCTCCTCCTGCACTGTATGCAGGTGGGCGATATGCTGGTGGTGCAGGTGACCCCCTCTGCCACCTCGAGCCAGGCCTTCTTGGTGGCAGAGGCAGGCCGCTTCCTCCCGCCCGCCGGGGGGAAGATCTGTGTCCTCCCCCTCCTCCTCACCCCATCTGATGATACCTGGGGTGAGGCATCATTAAACTGGGAGCAGCCTTCCCCCTGGCCTGCTCCATGCTGCAATTTGTCCCATTGGTTGCAGCATCTGTCAGTGGAGGACTGCCCCTTTAACTAGAGAGCCTCCAGCTGACAGATCGTACTGCGCATGCGCAGCCCGACCGACGCGCAGGCCAGCGCCGTGGACCCCGGAGGAGCAGGTAATTGATTCCTATTAGTGGGTTGCCTGCTACGATCGCGTGGGCAACCCACTAATTTCGCCGAGCGTGTTGACCACGCTCCCGGAGGACCACCCGCTGGGAACCCGCAGGCCTGCTAAATTCGGGCCCCATGTGTCTGATGCAGATCTCATTAGCTTACCATATTGAACTTCACTATATTACATTGTACTCCTTTACTGTTAGCTGCACTTAACCTCTTCTACTGCATAACTGTCACTGTACTCTGCCTCACTGCCTTTATTTTACCTCCTATATAATTGTGTTCCACCCCTCTACCACAATATAACCCAATACTGCAATACTGATGAAGATGTTCTAAATTATGAAGGGTTTTGATGAGGTAAATTGGGAAAAAGCTATTTCCACTGGTCAATGAGCCAGTAACTAAAGGGCATGAATTTAAGATAGATCACCAAAAGAATGAAGGAAGATTTTTTTTTAAATGAGGAGTGTTGTTAGAACATGGAAGGCCCCAGTAGATTCAGTAGTAGCAGAATCCATAATAGCTTTTAAAATATAAATAGATAAATATTTGAGAAACAAAAATTTAAAAGGGTATTTGGAGAAGGCAGACTGTGAGTGAGCAGATAGCTCTTTCAGAGAACCAACACAGGCACAATGAACCGAATCACCTCTTTCTGCACTGCAAAATTCTATGATACTATGATAACGATTCATCTAACCACCAGTTGATTCTGTACTACATATGTGAAGGTACTCCTTAAATATTGAATTAATTACTAACTAACCATCAGGCAAGTGGTTGCTCATGACTTGCTGGGAGAGAGATAAGAACACCAATTAACCAGCTTGACAAAAAGACACAAGGGAATTTGGGCAGAAACTAGTGTGGGCACTGAGTTGCACTCTGCACTCCCACAGCCCATTTGGAAAAAACTATACCAGATATCCTTATGATGTTGGGCCAAGGTTGTAATGGAGGCAACTGAAAGGAATTGAGGAATTAAGTAAGAAATAAAATACTTTGCTTCACAGAAATAGAATACCCTTGTATAGAGTACAGGGAACAATATACATAAATTTATTATCCTGGGACATAGTACATACTTCTGATAACTTGTGAACTGTGTCTGAATCAAATGTAGGTCTCTGTCCTTGCTAAAATAACATCTGCTGCAGTAAAAAAAATGTTTGCTGTATTGTGTCACATTCAGCCCTGTTTACATTCTTAGCAACCTGTAAGGCCAACTTTAAATCGGCTATCATGCAGTAAATTATTGTTAATGACAGCTACCAATAAAGGTCAAAAACAAGCCCCCACCATCAGGACGTAGGCCCCAAAGATTTTGCTGAGCTGCCAGGGATACCTATCCTTCGTCTTTCATTCTTGCAATTATTTATTAGTCCAGTATATGTAGGATCTCCTTCTCAAATCCTTGTATGATTTCATGGATAATTTGGAGAGACAGTCACCTCAACATTCTCTAGGCATGTGCCAGGCATTGTTCTTACCTAAACTTTACATGTTCCACAATGTCTTCTTTAAGTACTACAAGTGCTGTTGCTGTTTTATTCCTGATATTTTCAAAATACCTGAAAAAAATGAAGGCGAAAGCTCGGGAATTTTTTTTCATTATCTTTTTCAAAATCTATGCCTCATATGCTGATGGGAAGAATCAAAGCATGTGAAATACTGCCATTTTCTAGATTTTCATAGGAAGCTGAAAGATTGATTAGCCACCGATATTCTGATCCTTACATCCTTTAACGTGGTTATCACTGGTCAGTTCTTCATAATATTTGAATTAGATTTTTATTCTGGGTCCTCATTGTCCATATGGTTGATATGAATAAGAGTTCTGAAATTATTCATTCATAATTCATACCTTCACATTGTGCAGAATTTCCAGCAGCAGTGCATGAGAAAGAGATATCAAAAGGTAAGACAGTGATATTCTCAAAAGCAGCAGGAGAGGGGTGGGTTAGAGCCAACAGATAGCAGCCTGCATGAGGGCTGATAATATAAAAAGGTGTGTATTTTAATCATTGTTTATTCTACAAGATCTCAAAAATGGATTCTCAGCAAGACTTGTTTTTCATTTCCTCCTTTCTATCTTAACAATATTTCGGCCAGTATTTTGGAACGGCATCAAAATATTTGAGAGTGGTTTGAAGAGATATGCTACATATTGGTGATGCAAGAATTGTCATACAATTTCCCCCTCTTTCCTGGAAGAATTCTCCACCTTTACCACAGGAAGATTTAAACCATTAGACTTGGGCTTCCCCAATGGCTGAATTAGAAAATGCTACTGAGCCATATATAGCGAAAGGTGATACCTGATCTGTTTTGAGTTGGCTTATCTCACCTGAAGCAATGGTCGAAGAAGTATAATTGACACTACACTAGGAAATGGAAATATCAACCAGGGTTGTGCTCTTGATTGTTATCCAGTCGCCCCGATGAAAAATGTATGTGAGCGGACACAGTGTCAGGTCAGGTCCTGTCTTGGCCATCATGTCCCATCACAGACAAATACCCGACAGAAACTGACCATCTTAGTTCACGTGTGAAGAATGGCTACTTGAATACTGTCTCCAGTCTCGGTCACTGAAACGCAAGAATCAAGTGCTGCGGGCAGTGGACAGAAGAGCCAGATAGCATGTGATAAAGGATTGAGGTTCTGGAGAATTGCTGTCACGTATGAACCTGTACATCTGCTTGAGTGATCGTCTACAGGTGAGAAAATTGTTGAATCATCATAAAGATCACGTATTTGTCCACAGAGAACTTCTGCGGTTTAACAGCCCGCTGTCTGACATTTCCCTCAGGGTGTCAATAACATGAAAATGCTCAATTTTGTCACAGATTCAACTCCATTCTTCTCATGAAATCATCTGAAACAAGTACTGATTTCACCACCTGCGGAGCAGTGGTTTCAAATTCTGACTACTGATCAACACTATAGCTCTCAATACTTAACACGCTCACAAAAATAAGTCTACACACATGGGTGCAATGAGGCCCAATTTCTCGGCCCAAGTTTCTCCAGTCTTTCTTCAAACCTCAATCCTTTATCACATGCTATCTGGCTCTTCTCTCCACTGCCCGCAGCACTTGATTCTTGCGTTTCAGTGACTGAGACTGGAGACAGTATTCAAGATGAGAGCACTATGCAATCTGACTATGACTTGGTCTGACTTGAACTCTATTGTCCTGGCTACATTGTTCAGCATTCTATTTGTTTTGTTGATTTCTGCTCTCCAGTGATTGGACATATTGTAAATCATAGAATCTTACAGCACAAAAGGTGGCCATTCAGTTCATCGTGCCTATGCCAGCTCTTTGAAAGAGCAATCCAATTAGTCCCACTCCCCTGCTCTTTCCCCATAGCCCTGCAATTTTTCCCCTTCAAGAATTTATCCAAATCCCTTTGAAAGTTACCACTGAATCTGCTCCCACCCACCCTTTCAGGCAGTGTCTTTCAGATCAGAACAACTCGCGGCCTAAAAATGTTTCTCCTCATCTCACTGTTGGCTCCTTTGCCAAGTACCTTCAATCTGTGTCCACTAGTTACATCTGGTCCCCTTCTACTAATGTAAACAGCTTTTCCTTATTGACTCTATAAAAACCCTTCAAGATTTTAAACACCTCCGTTAAATCTCCCCTTAACCTTCTCTGTTCTAAGGAGAACAATCCCAGCTTCTCTAGTCTCTCCAAGTAACTGAAGTCCCTCATCCCTGGTGCCATTCTAGTAAATTTCCTCTGCACCCTCGCCAAGACCTTGACATCCTTCCTAAAGCGTGATGACCAGAATTGGGCACAGTACTCCAACTGAGGCCTAACCAGTGATCAAGTCTATAAAGACCTTCGAGTTCTCCATCAACTTCATCTTTAGCTATTATTACACCATACTCAAAGTACTTTTGTAAATTTGACCAATTAGCATTGAGTTCTGAATCCAAGTAGTTGACACAAATTAGAAATTGTCAAAGTCTAGGCCAATGAGTAGGATCTTGGACAAGAAATCCATAGTCGAGAAGGAATGTTAACAATTTAACACAAATAGAGGAAAAACACATGGTAAAGAAAATTAAGTGGTACATGTCTTTTGCTCGTTTGATGACCAGGACTCAACAGAACCTGAATGATTCTTTCATTTAAGATCAGGATATGTCGCAGGCCTCCACTAATTCAGGAGCTTAGAACTTCCAATATACCAAATCAGCATGGTATTCGATGCAATTGACATGTGAATTTGATGCGGGTTGGAACACCAAACGCGATGCGAAAGTAACAATTGTCAATAAGAATCATCAAGCATTTTCACATGATGTTACAGTCAGTTCCATCATCGTCCAGTATGAATTAAGTTAGCCAAATAGAACAAATGATAATTTCAGTCATTTTACTTGTACCTTATATTTTGTTCTCTAATGTTTTGTACACAATGATTTAATCAATTAACCTGTTTGGAAGTAATGACCAGAGTCAAAAGTTCCCATAATCTGTAGAACAGATGAAGACAGAAACCCAGTAAATTTTAACTACCACAAACAAAATTGGTCAATTTGTATAGTGACTAAATTCGATGATTTCGCTCAACACACACTGGCATTTGTCCAACTGAGTTGATACTTCCCTCAGTTTAGAGGAAATGCACCACTGTGAAATAAGTAATAACTATAAAGGGTAGCCCATATGTTCACAGATCATTTTGATTACTACATAAAATTGTGCATCTGACCTAGAACTGTATGGATGACAGAAGATTACACCTTGATGGCTTATTATTCATCCAATTATTAGGCACAGTGTAGTTCGTTAAATAAAAAAGACCATTCATCCAAGACAGCTGTATTGCTGGAAGAAAAAAATTAATGCAACTGGCCAATATTCTAGATTTTTTTTGCTGATGAGCCTTGTGCAACTGCAATTATAACAAAATGAACAAAAGATCATTGAAGAAAAGAACGTTAACTGGTAACAATGATCCAAGGAGAAAAACTATCAATGGGATTACTACTGGCATTTAAAAGTATCATAAGACCCAATGTATATTATCAGCATAACAGACAATCGTTTAGTTAAAAAGTGAAGGTGTGACTTTTACAGGATGGCCCCTTTATGTGTCCCACATGGACAGTTTCAAAATCAGATTGACTGTTTTATATACCCAGTTTTTAAGGGCTCTTGCAAGAGAAAATGGCCTATTTTAACAGGCACTTTTCAGTCACACAGCTTAGATAGAATCCCCACATCTAATGGCTGCATACAGTTTGGTAGGATTTGTGTTCATTAAAACAATATTTTCCTTTAATCTGCTCTAACTACTAACAACATGCCTTCACACAAATCTGAGAAGAGCACCAATGTAGCATTCTCATCTCCTAAATCAGCGTGCTTTGAAATACTTC
Source organism: Heptranchias perlo (assembly GCF_035084215.1). Classification (NCBI taxonomy): domain Eukaryota; kingdom Metazoa; phylum Chordata; class Chondrichthyes; order Hexanchiformes; family Hexanchidae; genus Heptranchias; species Heptranchias perlo. Next base: position 17,574,725 of record NC_090350.1, on the reverse strand, counting down.
TGAATCAAATTGACAATTTAATGACAGATTATTTCACTTCAGGTCCTTATATCTCATTCATGCCAAGTGCCTCAGACATAATTTGGGTCGAGCATTTGAAGTTCTTAGTTTTAGTTTCATGAGAACTAGTTATATTGCTGGGCAGCACCATTGAAAAAAAAATTGCACCTGCTCCCATTCCTCCTTCGCCTAGTTCCTCCTTATCCCTAATGCACTTGTCTCATTCTGGTGGAAAAAGGTAAAAGGAACCAGGCGATGCAGAGAAAGCAGGTGAACAGATTAGACTTTCAGTTTATACCTTTACAACGATAGGTTCCCAAATTGATCTAAATGTGTGTTTTTCCTTCCATGTGGAGCTAATTCTGAAATATATTTAACTTGTTTACAGAGGCCATAACTGAAAATTAATCCAGATTTGTTTTTAATGATAATGAGGTAAGATAGAAGACAGATCGAAAGTTAAAGTACAATGTGCTAACACACTGCACTAACCATTTTCCTCAACTGTCTTTTATTGCAGTAAGTAGGTAGCCAAAACAGAAATGTGGGATCAATTTTAGGTTCTGCTGTTAGGTTAGCAAGAAGCCACTTTGAGATCCTGGCAGGTAAGTGAGGTGGGTAAATTGTCCTTAAGGACTGGTGAGGCCAATGAATATTAGCATATGACATGTCAATCTGTTTTGTTGAAAAAAATACGGCAACTTTTGAATCATAGCAACCAGGTACAAGTTTCCTTTATTTCTCATGTTGACCGTCAATATGATATTTAGCGATCTAGAGGACTAAGACGCTTATGATACAAGATACCCATGAAGCAATATTGAGATGAACGTGTACTTAGATATTTAAAGATGGTATAGAAATATAACTGGAGAAGTAACAGATGGAATTACAGGACAGATGACATTTGGCATCCCACAAGCCTTGTATAGTTTAATTCGGTGCTGGAGATATGTCTGCTGCTGTGACTGTATAAGATGGAGAGACCAGAACAAGATCAGATTATTTATTAATCAGATATCACAGCACTGCAACACAGATTTAGGTTTATCCAAAGGGAGCTCAGGCAGGTCTTGGGTAAAGGTTCGGTTCCAACACAAAAGCATAAGATAAGAGACCTTGATTTAACCCAGGTCAGATTACTTAATTTTGTTTTATCAATCCAAACTCAGAGCAGTTAGGTGCCAAGAGAGACAGATGGATAGTGAGGTACAATAAAAGCCAAGTTAACATGAATAGGAAGAGTTTGTTCAAGTTTTTAGCATAAGCAGCATAAATGGTTGCAAGTGCAGGATAATGATGGAGTGGCGTATGCCATTTTGAGACTGCTGGAACATTTAGCATTAGGATCACGGCTTGACTGTGATGAATGCATGACATGATTCAATGAGAACTTGGATCAGCACAAACAAGACAAAATATACAATCATCACAGTTTTGTTTTGAAACTGCTATTTTCTTCCCCACAAGCTGCAACTACAATGCTTTACCACTTCCATTTCCATTCACAGTGGTGTTGCAAAACAGCTATTGCAGACAAAAAGCATTCCTGCCACCAATGAAAAAAACATCGACAAAAGTAATTAATGGTATCTATAGTATCCTTAACAGATGTTAGAATATTCTGAAAGAAAAAATTGAAATGAAAGAGATTTAAATGAACCTCTGGCAACAGAAAATTCCCCAAATTCTTATCTCTTCAATTATTTTAATGATCTCCAGTGGAATTGTTCATTGTAAATGTGAGGATGAGCTGTTCAAAAGCACAGCAGCATTGTACCATGTAAATCAATGCATATTTCTGCTGTGAGTGCAGCTGTGTACAGCATGATCAGTCTCTTTAAGGCCACAAGACATAATTGCTGTGCCTTCCTGGGTCAGAATCCAATTGCTCTTAGCAGATCCTCAGATCAAAGAGTTCAGACTGCCTTTCACTTTTATTTTATTTCTGATTAATAGGAATGGACTATGCTGGAATCACAAGGATGCAGCATTCAACACAAGGAACAGGCCTTACACGTTTCTTATCTGAAGATAGTATTACCAGCGGCAATAATTATTTTTCCGTTTGAGTATAATGCTGGTTAACCATAAAATCTCTATACAATATTCTTTCAACATACTTGTCATAATTATTTCTTTCCATCAATTGAAGGAGTTGAAGTTTCCTTGCATTATGCATCATTTTGTTGTTAGAGAACATAACTGGTACAGGACCAGATCACAAAACACAATACAGCCATATTACAAATGGGGATAGAACCATCATAATGTTGTAATGTATTTAAATGTGTGGTACTATTAGCTTTTTCAATTCAAGATCCTAAATGACTGCAAGTCATAATGTAAAAATGGTTGCAACAGTTTAAACTATTGTTAATTGGTATGCAACAAGCTGGTAACTGAATAGATCAGCAATATGGAAATTCTGGTCATTAATTCTTTTAAGCTTCAAACATTTACAACAGTGATCATTGTAATGGTTAACAGTTTCAATCTAAAACAAAGCTACAGCAATCCTCATAATTCCAAGCATACACTATCTCAGCTGAATGATTATCTTAAAGTAACCCCTTCTGCCAAAGATATCAACTGCCTTCAAGTTCATGCTCCCAAAAAGATGCAATGCACACAGAATGGAATTAAGATGTCACAAGAATTTTGGAATGACAAGAAGTTAAATTGGGGGTAAAAATTACTGTTTTTTCTTTCTAAGGGGAAACATTATTCAGATATTGTTTGGGAAACATTTTTTTTTATTCGTTCATGGGATGTGGACGTTGTTGGCAAGGCCAGCATTTATTGCCCAAGCTTAATTGCCCTTGAGAAGGTGGTGATGAGCCGCCTTTTTGAACCGCTGCAGTCCGTGTGCTGAAGGTTCTCCCACAGTGCTGCTAGGTAGGGAGTTCCAGGATTTTGACCCAGCGACGATGAAGGAACGCCGATAAATTTCCAAATCGGGATGGTGTGACTTGGAGGGGAACGTGCAAGTGGTGTTGTTCCCATGTGCCTGCTGCCCTTGTCCTTCTAGGTGGTAGAGGTTGCGGGTTTGGGAGATGCTATCGAAGAAACGTCAGTGGAACATTCCTTTAAGGCATCACTATGATGCAATATCGATCACATAAAAGTAAACGTATGCATCTTGCAGGAACTGTACAAAGGACATTTTCCCAAAGAGCTATATTTTTAAAATTTTGCACAGCTAGTCTGTGGAATCCTTATTCAGAATCTTAATAGAGGACGGCATTACCAAACAAGGTCATTACTGCAGAATATGGAAATAGACCTGTCTCCTAATCTTGTGCTCTCTTACTCAATTGCTGTTGATGTACCTGAAGATTCCTGGTGGAAAAAAAAGAGTAGTTTTTAAATGTAGCACCTTCTATCCCCCATTGCTCTATTGACCAGATTTCACCTGATTAGCGAGCTTTAGCTCCTCCTGCATCGCACTTCAGATTTAGCTAACTGTGGGACACACAGCATGCACAAAATAATTGGAAATCATCTGCCAATAGAGGCAGCATGATAAATATACGTAATGTTATTCAGAAATTAGCATAAAAATCAGGCTGCCTGATTGCCCTTGCACACAGTCGGTGAGCTCTGAATGACCCATTTATTAAAAATCTCACTAGAAAGACATTCTGCTGGTATAAGTATGTACAAGTAACACTCGCCTTCAGCAGCCCAATATTTATTGCCCAAAAAAAGTAATTTCACAGAATACTAGCTTTTCAAACAAAAATAAATGTAAAAAAAAGGTTTGCCTTGATTCAAAACAAATGACCTGCTACGTCATTGGGTTTGTTGTAAACTATGACGACATGGCTCATTGTTCTAACTGTGTGGGACTCAGAAAGCATTTCATTCTTAAATCAAGCAATTTCAAGTGTTGGTGGTTGCCCTAACATTTATTAATTTCCGTCAAGTGGTCCAGCTCCATTAAAACCTTAGTCATCCAAGACAGTTGAAAGGCAGCATGATGGCTCTTGATATTGATAACAATCATTGATAATAAGATTGCAAATGCACAGCTATAGCCATGGCCATGAAATTCTATTAGGATACTCTTCCCTTTAGAAAGATGAAGGAAAAGTATAATGCAAGCCCTTTGAAAACCCCATGAGCAATCACCCAAAATGGACTTCTGATCCAAGAAAATACTCTTGAGATGTTACACAGAAGTGCAGTGTCCACTTGACCTACAGTTATTTATTAAAGATTGCACATGTAAATCTTCCACCATGACCTTTTGGCTAAACCCCTTGGCAACGTGAGTGTGTGTCTTTTTAAGAGTCTCAAGGAAACCGAAAGCCTGCCTGAATATTTCCTTCACTTGTGTAATCTCTAAGTCAATAAATTTTAATAAGAGTATTTTCTGAACATTCTAAATCCTGGGAAAAACTGTGATATTGTGATGGAGAACAACAGACATTTAAAGGAATTATAGGGCTGTCAGTTAATTGAAGGGTTGAGATGATGTCAAATTGCAAAAACGATGTTTACAGATTATTCTGAATCCTGGAAGAAAAGTGCCCCTTATAATGACTCGCAGGTTGTCTTTTCTCTCCAAATTTGATAACTATTTCAATTTTATGGGTGGTTTCATTCAGATTTTGATCCTAATTTGTGTATTGGTAGTGACTGTCAACATAAATTAGTTCACTCCATATCTTTAAAGTAAGGTTACATTCAGACTGGAAGGTTCGTGAACCCAGGCTCCTCCGGGCCCCACAATGGAAGGAAACAGAGTTACCTATTTCGGCTTCTTCTGGGGTGGATCCTATTCTGCCCAAGGTTGGCGTGGCGAGAAAGCCGCAGCGGTTTCCCAGCTCAGACTAGAGTTAAAATTGCAGTCAAGTCCCGATGACATCTGTTGGATTTGAGCGGCTGTCCTTTCTGCCTGCTCAGGAAAGTAGGTTCAAATTGTGGGTAATGGGATCCTAACAGCTCCAGGGCAAGGAATTAACTCAGGGCATTTTAATAGCCTCCCCATTCAGTTTCCGCCTGGTGGGTAGGGCTAAAATCACGCCACCCACCCCCCCTCCCCCACCCCAAATCCAGAACAAGTTATCTGAAATATACAGAGTTGTTGAAGACAGAGGAGCATCCCATTGTACTGGAAGGCTAATGTAACTCGACAGATTCTTAAATGGTGTTCTGAACCAGACAGTTTCATGGAATTCCAATGACAGATTGAGAAAAAGCTGAGACAATAAATCAAATATTCCTGAAGCATTTCCCAGCACTGAAGACACGAAATGCAGAAACCCAATTCATGTCAAATCTTGGTTTCAGCAAAAAAAATTCTTTCAACATTACATCGAAAGAATAAATATAAAAGAGGTTGATAGGAAACAAGAGAAGAGCAAGGCAAAGGAGTCCAAACAAGGGGTGCTTGTGCGTTCACACAAGCAACACACTCACAATTCAACTTCAATGGAAAAGAAAATAAGGCAAGGTGTATAACGGGTAGCTAATTCGTTAACGCCCATTTTGGGCCTGCGATGTTGAATTTCACCCCCTTTTTTGGGGCTCCATCCCAAGACACAGATGGGCCTGACTTCCACCACCCAAGAGGCCGGTACACCTCTCATTCACTCACGTACTGACCACCCACTGGATCCCAGGTCAAGGCTGCAGAAATTCCCAACCTTCCAATCCCTTCCTGCTGACTTTTGACATTCTTGTGGCAGACGGGAATGTCTGCACAAACAAGGCTTTGTGAATTCTCGGAGTGGAGGTTAGGACCTGCCATGTGTAGGCCTAATTCCTGGGCCTTCCACCGTACTTATGTTAGGAATACATCAAAAGTTGTACAGAAATTTGGGGCAAAAATATGCAACAGACATCCAACAACTTGTCTATTTACTTAAACAACTTGTTAGCAAAAATTTGCCTTTTGTTAACCAATGTTAGCTTCTGTTTATTAGCTAAATTTTCTTGAATTATTCTCACTGGAATATTCTCCAGTATTTTTTTATCACTCCACATATTGAGTTAGAAAGTCTAGAATGCCTAGCTTCGTATTTGAGATCTTTCTTAAAGTTTGGTATCACATTGGACAACAGTTTTCTTGCAATCCTGGGACTCTACTCTCATGTCAACCATCGTGAAATGTCCACCAGCATGAAATTTCACGACAACTTCCTTTGTTTAATAATTTTGGATCCATTCCATTTGGACATAGCGGTTTCTAGAATTTGTGCTGTAGCTACTTAATGGCCATTTCATTGTAGACTGTTATGTTCTCCATTGACTGATATGCATCCCTAATACTTCACTTAACCTGCTTGACACATCTGTTATAAACAAGTGAAGAAGACTTTATTATTTTTAAAATTGAAATGAAAATATTTCCACCTATGCACATTGCCTAAATCTTTGCCAAATGGCGAATCAAGATCCATTTAGTTTTTAAGTGTCTAACTTTGAAGTATTTATCCTCTGTAAAATGTGATGCGTAACATTACATGTCCATGGATGTTTCTTTGTCTCCTTGAAGACATGATGTGGAGATGCTGGTGATGGACTGGGGTTGACAATTGTAAACAATTTTACAACACCAAGTTATAGTCCAACAATTTTATTTTAAAATTGAGGAAGGAGGAAGCCTCCGATAGCTTGTGGATTTTAAAATAAAATCCTTGAAGACAGGGGAGTTAGGTGTGCACTGGAATAATTTTTACAACTGATTTTATGGTACATTACATTAATAGAATACAACCCACAATCATGTCATTATTTTGTTTGTATATGCAAGACTAACATCTTAGTTTTTCAGTTAATAAAACTTCAAATCATACATATTTGCTAAAGATGCATGATTCAATATTATCGAGATATTAGAGCTTGCAACTAAATAAAAGAAATACATACCTCATCAAGAGGTGCTTCAAAGTCTATTTTTCACTCTGTCATACTCACAGCAGTGTGCTGTTTGTCAACCACTGTACATTCATTATGATCTGACCATTAAACGAAAACTCCCGCTACACAACCATAACCTTAAGGCAGAACAATGTCGCAGAATCTATTCAAAGACTTGCTTGAGATAGTGTGCATAAAAATACCTCTGCGTAAATCAAACACAACAAACAGAAAATCAGTCTGTCAGACTTACATTTTCCATTAAGCCATTTACTGTTCTATACAAAATAGAACTAACGTCTTTATGCATGCTTTATCTATTCTATAGGCAAATAGAACATGTTATGGACCATAAGCACAAATTATGATCCAGATTGTACAGTCATCATAAAAAGCACAAAATAAACAAGTAACTTAAAAACTGTAGATCCTTATATAGAGTGTAGATCCTTTCCTTGAATTAGGACCTGATTGTCAACTCATATGTGTTATATCTAGCACTGATAATCAGACATCCATTGTGTTACCGTACCCATCAAGTTACCATTTTTCAGTACCAACATCTACTTCCTCCGTTGTACAGTCCATTAACAGCACCAGCTAAATTTCACAAATCGGATCAGGGACAAAACATGGCATATACACAATGCACCAGAATAAACAAGACAATAGATAAATTGTGGACATGTATGTGGTGGGACAGCCAGAACTAATGCTTTAGGTGATTGCCCATGGGTGGCAATGCACAGAACCAAGTCAGAACCAAATATAAAATGCAATTTTGATATAAAAAAATTAAATATGTAGCCCAGATCGATATCAATAATCCACTAGAATGTAAATCAGACACTGAAGATAAAAGTTTACATCCCTTACATTTGAGTCACAGAGTGCACTCATAATTTTGCAATATTGATGCAATTTTAGCACCATCTCCATTATTGCTTCAGGGCCGATTTCTCTGTCTCCTTCCTCCCATGCAGCCCCAAGCCAGGACCACTGATATTATTTGCCCAAGGTATCATCATAACCCTTTCCCCCAACCCCATCCAGAGCTGACCCATCCACTCCTGGGCCTAGAATAAGCAATAGGGGCAGGAAATTGGAGCACAGTTGCAGGAGCCTCTGAGATCACAGACATCAGTAGCTGGAAGATGCCTCATTACCAGACAGTGTCTTAGACGGTACAATAAATTATGAAGGGAAACTTGCCTGCCAGTCATCAGCCTGCCCTGGGACTCCTGTGGACCCTCCAGTTAATAGGAGTCTGAGGTCTGTTCATATTATATTGTCAACTTTCACTGGGCACCCCTGTGCTAAGACACCCAGTAATCATTCCTCCAGGAAAATGAGGTGCCAGTTGTTAATGCTCCGCTCCAGTTTTATTAGCTTCCTGAGATGGACCTGCACCCACTGCAGGTGCAGGATTGGCTCCACCGCACCAGAGAAGGTGCCAAGACCCAGCAAAATGGTCTCTGTCCCTTTCCACTGTGCACAGGGAAATAGGTGCTCCCCGAATGGCAAGGTTCAGGAAATTTAACCCTCTAATTTTCTTCAGAATATTTTAATTTTGTATACATTACAGAGAAGAAATACCCTTGAGCGTTCATTAGTACAGTAACATCCTCCTAGCTCAATTTTTATGCATCATATTTATTTGCTCTTTGCAACGCACTCTGTACCTTCCTCTTCATACACTCTGTACCTAGCACTTAATACACCTAGACCATTTTAAGAAAATAAACAAAGGAAAGAAAATCCAATCACAGCTTTTGGCCTTTATAGATCCTTCTCCAAAATATTTAAAATATTATATCTGACAAAATCCCAGTTAACAGCTCCAGTACTTGTCAATTGTTTCTATGTTTGAATTTACTTCAATATGCCTTTCCCTCTGTCATATTACAAAGTATGCCAATTTGCTCATTTTTCAAATACTATTTTAATACAACATTCTGCAACACATAACCTGAATAGAAACTGTGCAACTGTCCCAGATTTTGCGCCCTATAAGTAAAACTTATCGCACTAATATACTGTGCTACTCACTACACTGTATGTGGTTTTGTGATTGAGATCATGAACCCTGGTGAAGCATAATGGTGCATTTAAAACGTCCCATCTGAGCAGCTGTGTTAATTTGTTCAGGATGCTTCTTTATGTACGGTATTTGTTTGAACACTTCAGCGAAACACATACTTGATAACTCTTTCTCCCTTTCCACTTGCCAAAACCCAAGCCACGGTTTCTAGGAATTATATCTGAAACCATTTTTCATGAGCTTAGTCAGAAATTAATTAAAACATACACACATTGTTTCTGTGGAGCTGAATCCTGGTCAGGTTGTCAAACACATGCCAAAAATCTTGCACAAGAGCTTTGCCTCCATATGGAGATTTCAAGCTGGCAAATATCCCTTTATGTCATGGTATCCCTTCATGTAGAAGTCGTTCTTCTGCACTGCTATGGAATCCACACAATTAATAATGCATCCAGTTTTCCTGCAGTAAGGCAACAGGTGAACGCACATGTACAAACAAGCCGATACAATATAATAGTAATGACAGCAGTGTCAATGATCATCTCTTTTTATACGGAGGAAGCAACCGTCAGAACCCAGTTGCTTTAAAACAAATTGATCACATTACACATATTAACTTGTGTGGATACCAGCTCCAGACTATTTAAAGCACTGCAACCCATTATCATAACAATTGTTTTGCAGAATCCAGGCACATTTTTGCATTTGGTCTTTGTTTTCATTCATTAAGAATGAGTGGACTGTGCAGGTGAGGAAACCCTCGGCAATGAAAAGCAGTCTGTGATGGTCATGGTGTAGAACAGCACCACAGATTTCAAAGGAAATTACAGGAACATAAACAGCAATTTACAAGGATTTATTTTTGAGGGAGGGAGAGGCAGTTTTGAGTGAGAATACTTCACGACAAATAACCATCATAAAAGGTGGCATCATCCAGACAAAAAAACACCTTTGAAGTGGTAGTAAGATCACATTCAGGGTTCGAAGTATCCTTCCCACATATGATCAATGTACAATACACAGCCCATGTCAGCACCAGTAACTTTATGAACAGTAAATTCATATACTTGCCATATTGATGAATCTTCTGTTCCGCTGACCTCCAAGAAGTCATATCCATCTTCCAACTGAAAGTCTGTGAAGACCAGTGCAATGGTATCACCAGGCTCAGCCAGAATAGTCCAAGTGCAGTCTGCATTATTATCGTAATCTGACGGAAAACCAGGGCTTGAGATAACGCCACTCTGCCCACGCAAGGTCCCTCCACAGCCATCGTCCGCTGAAAAAACAAATGTAGAAATACATTTTAAAAAGGAACTGGAAAGGACATATTTGAAGGGATGAAAAATCTTTGCCTTGAAAATGTGAGCAATTTTTAACCAGCTTGCTGTGGCTTTTAATATTATTTAAAATTACAATTCGCAGTACAAAGGCCCTCAATTAAGAAACAGAGCTTTTTTATCAACAGGGTATGGCTGAAAAACAATTAATTTGCCATTGTTACCCTCTATTGTGTCAGTCAGAAATATCAAGCAACAGGTGGGAAAGATTGAAATAGGCCCCTCAGTGAAACAAAACTCTTCTTGTATCACAGTAAACTTCTGTTGATTTATGTTTATTCTACGATAGCAAGACAAATATCCATGAAACAATTCAGCCGAATCCATCTCATTGATTAGTAGTTTAGTAACTAGCAGATTGATAGATCAGACTATTGAATAGTTAACAGTTAAGATATGCAGATGACAACTCCATGCTTAAAAGTTGATGACAGCACTTGAATCACACTGTCCCTGCAAAAAATGCTTCTTCAGCATCTTTTGTGTATGCACAAAAGGGTATGCACCTTATTAATATTTAAAGTAGATTATAATATCATGAAAGGTGCACAGGAAAAAGCACTCCATTCAATGAATTCCATCCACCACCTAAATTTTGAAAGGTCAGGAAAGCTGTAGAAACTGCATTTTGCCGATGGCAGGGAAAAAAATTAAATAAACACATCTTTGTGACAAAGAGCGCTAACTATTAAACCACGAGAACAAGACGTGATAAAATATTTAGAATATATTCACACTTAGAAAGTGCTTTACTTTGTTTGCTGTTTCAGGGGTATCATCCATTTGATTTTAAACCAGACAGTGTGGTTTCTGTCCAGGAATTTCACATATAGAAACCTGACAGGAAAAGTATTTTCTCTACACTTCGTCACTGCTTTTGTGCTGACAGATTGCTTGTCCAACATCAAGTCTTGAATGAACTGCAATTTCCTCCTGCTAAACATTGGTAAAACCAAAGCTGTTGCCTTCGGTCCCTGCCACAAACTCCTTATCCACAACTCCAACACTGTTTCCCTCTCCGGCCACTGTCCCAAGTTGAACCAGACTGTTCACAACCTCGGCATTCTATCTGACACCAAACTGAGCTTCCGACTCCAACTACTCTCTATCGCAAAGACTTTCACCCAAGATTGGACTGGCTGCCCTGAACGGACGCAAGATTCTTAGAGGTTCTCATCGAAAAAAGGGAGTGCTGATAACACAATGCTATGGAACCATTCATAATTCCCATATGGCCAGTGTGCCCCTGCTTACACGTAACATCATCTCTCTTCACCCTACCTCAGTTGTGAACCAAAACTCTGTCCATGTTTTTGTCACCTCCAGATTCATCCATTCCAATGCTGTCCTAGCTGGCTTCCCATCTTCTGCCTTCTGAAAATTTCATTCATCCAAGACTTTACCACCCATATCCTACTCACCTATTAGCCCTGTCCTTACTGACCGACATTGGCTCCCAGACCCCAACGCCTCCTAATTAAATTTTTCATCCTTGTGTTTAAATCCCTTCATAGCCTCATCCCTCCCGGCTACTTTGCTCTACCATTTGCAGCTGTGCCTTCAGCCAAGTAGGCCCCATGCTCTAGAATTTCCAACCTAACCCCCTTCATCTCCTTCTTTCCTTAAAAACTTCCTCTTTGACCAAGCTTTAGGTCATCCGTCCTGATCTCTGTTTGGCTCGGCATCTCCTGTAAAGCACACGGGGACAACATTCCTACATGAGAAGGCATGATATCGATGCAAGTTGTTGTTATTCTTTTAAGGTCAGTGTTTTCCACTTAATGTACTTCTCATTCATAAATGTAGGTATTAGTTATCTATGTGTCATGTGATGAATTTTCATGATTGGTAGTGCAAACTTCAAAACTCAATCTGTGGTCCTACTCTGCACCCAACCTCTATCCCATTCCTTATCCTCTCTTAGATTTGGGAAACCATAGCTATTTCCTTGATGAGTTCCAGACAATTGTTAAGAAAAAGGACCAGAAAAATAAATGAGCCTTTCACATCGTTGTTGGTAATTCCCCTTTCCATGGATCATGTGGTCCTGTGGACCCCAACTAAATGTTTCTGAAAGCACAAAAGCACTTGATGAGCCTTGCAAAAAAGTATACAAGTGATCAATGTAATAGTGCAGTCAGTAACATACATAGTGGTACAAATCTAATGGAACTCTTAGGTGCAAGATTCAAAAGCGAGGCAAGGGTAAGGCCCAAAATGCCAGTGTAACTGGAGTAGAGGAAACTTTGAGAACAACTCAGTTATCAGTCAAGACAAAAGAAGGTGAATGATATCCAGATGTAGTGGACTTGGAGGCCTAATTTGGGATCAGACCGGACAAGTATTTCATCCAAGCAATTAAAAGTGTTAACTATTTGCATTTGATTAAATCCTTGTTCACCCTGATACCCCATACGAGCCCAAAATGCGCAAGAGGGTCTCAGCCAACTGATGGGGCAAAAATTAAATGAAGTCCACAATTAGAAAAACACTTATCCAAGCACACTTTTTAAAAAGTGGACCTTAAAATATTTGTTGATTCAGGTATCGCTGTAGCCGTGAATTTTGTTTTTGTGACAAAGCATCATACTACAATTTAAGATGGTACAATCTTTTTTTCCTGATTCACTCCTTTCTCCTGAATTCTAATTCATGCGGTGTATGATTTGCACATACTGGCAGCAGTACAGTATATTACCTAAGTCCACATACGAGCCTGGATAGTGAGTATCAGAAGGTTTTCAATCATGGGGAAATCACAGCTAAGCTTGATCCCATCCTCACTCGAAGGCCACAAACGCATATTGAATAACAAGACATGCAGAATGGAAATGAGGTGCAGGAACATGGACTGCATTTCCCTTGCCCAGAAACACTAAGGCCAATTGTTGTAACCATTACTCATGTCAAGGCTCTGATGACCTAACTCGGCACAGGCCAAGGATGGAAGTTGAGACTTCCTGACCAATATGGCTCAGCACAACATTAGGTAGTGTATTTACCCACTGAGTTATTGAAGGATCCACAAAGACAGACCACTTAACAGTATACCATCCTTTTACTTTACTCCATGAGTGGTGAGTCGAGTGACCTTCTTCTGTTCTGTAATTTCTATGATTCTGTGATCATATCATTAAAATCTCTAAACTCGAACAACATTATATAAGCAATCTCAACAAACCACTTCCCACTACAGTCTCCTTTGTACTGCTTCACTAAAATATTTACAATCTCTTTTCTTTGAAGCTGAAAAGTAGAATTTGTTGATCCCAGCATATTGAAAGATAAGACTGAAATTGAGGGGAGGAACTGCTTCCCAGGAGGTTGTAAATGAAGCTCAGGGAATACGATTGTGTAGCATTCTGTGCATAAACATGAAGCTTTGTCAAAGGCTAATTATAAACGTAGCTTCTTGTCTCAGTGTTACGACCAAATAATTCTCCCGAGTGCACTTGGTGACCTCAACTGGCCTTATAAATACATAATTGTAAGAGTTAATGAGATAATTGGATCATTAATTTATTAACTGGAAAGAGCAGTTTAGATAAATGTTTTACAGGATGAAGAGGGTGACAAGACAACAAATCAAAACAGCTTGAGGGGAAAGAAATTAAGGGAAACAAAACTTATAATTATATTGTAACAATACCTTGGCAGAGGCACATTACTCTGCATTTTGACTGTCAAGTTTAATCGCTCATAGACTTGTTCATTTTGAATACTAGTGCACATTCCTAAAAATCCCATAGCTTGAAAGGGTTAAAAAAATTAGTCCCATTCACATTAATTATTTGAGATGTTATTTCTTGGAAGAAAGTAACAAGAGTCCAAATATGCAGACTTCTCTTGCCGGAAAAAAGTACCATTTGTACAAAGGGACACATCATTGGCCAACAAGTTGTCAATCAGCTAGGAAAAGAGGCCACATATGGAGAATATCGCAGAAAAAAATTTGAGGACAATAATCGACACTGTTGCATTTTCAGACAAAAGTCAGTATTTTAATCGCAGGATCAAGCTTTCCATAGAATTACATGGAATGTACAGCACAGAAACAGGCCATTCGGCCCAACAGGTCCATGCGGTGTTTATGCTCCACACGAGCCTCCTCCCTCCCTACTTTATCGAACCCTATCAGCAGATCGTTCTATTCCTTTCTCCCTCATGTATTTATCTCGCTTCCCCTTAAATGCATCTATGCGAGTCGTCTCAACTACTCTTTGTGGTAGCGAGTTCCATGTTCTAACCACTATCTCCTGAATTCTCTATTGGATTTATTAGTGACTACCTTATATTTAAGGGCCCTAGTTCTGGTCTCCCCGAGAGGTGGAAACAACTTTTCTATGTCTATCTGATCAAGCTTCTCAGTATTTTATAAGGAAAATCAACTTTTTTCACCAGGATTGCAGATCGTCATGGTTAACTTTTCGGAGGCAGAACTGGAGCCTATCAAAACCAAACAAATTGGTGAGAGAGGGAACTAAAGGCCATTAAAACGAATCAAATTGATTGCACGGGAGGATTGGAGGCTATCAGAACCAGATTGGTTGGAAGATGGGGCTGGCAGCTGTTAAAACCAATCAGAACCTGGGGTATTTTTATTTGTAGCTCATGGGTTTCCTCTCTGTACTGCATTTTGTAGCTTAAAAAAAGTTTTAAAAAATATATCAGAATGGTTTCTGTAACTGTAAGGAAATTACTTAAATCATGGAGTCAGTTTTATCTTGTGAATATAGCTTGCACTACCAGCAGAGATTATTGTAAATATGAGCTGTAAATGACTTCAGTTCACAAATATGAAGAATCTGGGATTTTGATTCTCAGTGAATGAAACTGGACATTGTTAAGTTGTATGGAAGCTCCTGAAACTATTTTCTTGTTCATATGTCAAATTTTTGATTGAAATGCACTATTACAGGAGACTTCAAACTGCCAGAAAATGCACCAAATCAAAAATATCAAAAAAAATATTCTGGGAGGGAGTGGCACATCCCCAAAACTTGTTAGAAAATAATTCTCTGCCTTTCAGCCCTCTCATGCCCCTTCATTAATTTCCAAATTCACCACTGCTGCAAATTGCACTTCACGTACTTTAGATTTCCCTTGCTATAAAAATTATGGATTTTTGGTTATACCTGCAGCTTAAATGATAATAATTCATATATCCTGCCGCTCTTCATCTTACTCCTTGATTTTAATGTGTCATAAGGCATAAATTCAGGGCTGTTGGTCAGTTTTGCTCGCCCAGCCTCTCTGCTGTGGGACAGGGGGACAAACATGGAGCGCAGAATGGAATGGGATGAAAAATAATGGGACAGCAAAACAAACCGGAGTAAAAAAAAAACTTATCTCAGAAAATAATCTAACTTGAGAATCATGTATTGGATTTTTTGGTAAATCTGTTTCACCAAGTAAAGCAAATTGCTCAGGCCCCTAAATCTTTCCTGTCATAAGATGACACAGTGGAATTACAGAAATGTGCACCTACCTCCCAGTCTGTTTTGAAATTACTTACTCAACCTGATTTTCTGATAAAAATCAATACACACTGAAGCAGTTCACTCTAGCCATATCTTGCGATATGGATTTGCCATTGTGACCTGCAAGTTTGCATCTGAATGGACTGACGGAGTTTCACATCAAGTCAATCCACACAGAACCTGTATACGTTCTTTCAAATTGGCATCTGTTCCATTAAATTTGATCAAAATAGGTTCACATTACAATTTATATTAACTGCTATCAGTCCTGAAACATGCAAAAATGATGGCATAGTCCTGGATAAATTCTTTGTGCTGAAGCAGGAGACCATCAATAATGGATTTAGACATTAGTTTTTTTAATGTGACTTCATAATTTTACATATTTCCATCTGTCATAGTTTAGAGCAGATTCACCGTTTCCCGCACTGTTTTAGCGATGTTTATGCATTGGAGCCGACGACAGTCCAGTTGGCCAGGTTGCACGTCTTCCCTGGCTGCAGGGTGATGGGAATACACATTCTGGGTCAGTTAATATGCTCGTGTTCACGCAATCCAGTTTGAGAAAGGCAGTTTCAGGAGGGCCCTGTACAGGTGGAATGAGGTGGAATCGGAGAGAGCATTTCTCTCTTAGTTACAACACTGGCATCGACCCAACAATGTGGAAAATTGCCCGGGTATGTCCTGTC
The DNA here is from genome assembly GCF_035084215.1 of Heptranchias perlo. Taxonomy (NCBI): domain Eukaryota; kingdom Metazoa; phylum Chordata; class Chondrichthyes; order Hexanchiformes; family Hexanchidae; genus Heptranchias; species Heptranchias perlo. The sequence goes on along the minus strand of NC_090350.1, from coordinate 17,558,305 downwards.
CACAAATAGCAGGACAAATCCAATCCGGCCAATTACCACCCAATCAGCCTACTCTCAATCATCTGCAAGGTGATGGAAGGTGTCGTCGACAGTGCTATCAAGCGGCACTTACCAATAATCTGCTCACCGATGCTCAGTTTGGGTTCCGCCAGGACCACTCGGCTCCAGACCTCATTACAGCCTTGGTCCAAACATGGACAAAAGAGCTGAATTCCAGAGGTGAGGTGAGAGTGACTGCCCTTGACATCAAGGCAGCATTTGACCGAGTGTGGCACCAAGGAGCCCTAATAACATTGAAGTCAATGGGAATCAGCGGGAAAACTCTCCAGTGGCTGGAGTCATACCTAGCACAAAGGAAGATGGTAGTGGTTGTTGGAGGCCAATCATCTCAGCCTCAGGACATTGCTGCAGGAGTTCCTCAGGGCAGTGTCCCAGGCCCAACCATCTTCAGCTGCTTCATCAATGACCTTCCCTCCATCATAAGGTCAGAAATGAGGGTGTTTGCTGATGATTGCACAGTGTTCAGTTCCATTCGTAACCCCTCAGATATGAAGCAGTCCATGCCTGCATGCAGCAAGACCTGGACAACATCCAGGCTTGGGCTGATAAGTGGCAAGTAACATTAGCACCAGACAAGTGCCAGGCAATGACCATCTCCAACGAGAGAGTCTAACCACCTTCCCTCGACATTCAATGGCATTACCATCGCCAAATCCCCCACCATCAACATCCTGGGGGTCACCATTGACCAGAAACTTAACTGGACCAACCATATAAATACTGTGACTACAAGACCAGGTCAGAGACTGGGTATTCTACAGTTAGTGACTCACCTCCTGACTCCCCAAAGCCTTTCCACCATCTACAAGGCACATGTCAGGAGTGTGATGGAATACTCTCCACTTGCCTGGATGAGTGCAGCTCCAATGACACTCAACAGGCTCGACACCATCCAGGACAAAGCAGCCCGTTTCATTGGACCCCATCCACTACCCTAAACATTCACTCCCTTCACCACCGGCGCACAGTGGCTGGAGGGCATATCATCCACAGAATGCACTGCAGCAATTCGCCAAGGCTTTTTCGACAGCAAACTTGTGACCTCCACCACCTAGAAGGACAAGGGCAGATGGGAACACCATCACCTGCACGTTCCCCTCCAAATCACACACCACCCCGACTTGGAAATATATCGCTGTTCCTTCGTCGTCGCTGGGTCAAAATCCTGGAACTCCCTAACTAACAGCACTGTGGGCGAACCTTCACCACCTGGACTGCAGCAGTTCAAGAAGGCAGCTCACCACCACCTTCTCAAGGGTAATTAGGGATGGGCAACAAATGCTGGCCTTGCCAGTGACGCCCACATGCCATGAACGAATTTTAGAAAGTGTAATCGTGGCTGTGCACCCAAGAGTCTGGCAGTTGGAGGGAAGAGCCATTCTATCTCTGCTGGTTTAGTGGTAGGGTATGTCTAAGTGGAGGCTTGTTCATCTCAAACTTCAGTCTTATGGAATGTTTAATATTTATGGAATTAATATTTTGGAGAGTACAAGTAAAAAGTTGGTATCTGAATTTATCTAAGTGCATAGTTCTCCCTGAAACAATAACAATAAAATAAAACAAAACCTGCAAAATCGAAAAGCTGCTAAATAGCAGTATGCTTGTTTCCTTTTGAACTATAAATTATACAAACAGCCTACAAGAATGGATGGAAGCAATGCAACATGACTCAGGACTAAATTCATTCAGCATGACAACCACTTTGCATCAGAGCTCTTAAAGTCTAAGACTCGCTGCAATTCTTCATCCCTTCAATAAGTCAACAACTCCAAAAAAAACTTACTGCAAAAAGAAACTCATCACCCATCAAATATAATTCAATCTTGGGGTTCTGCTGACAATTCATAACTCACCCTAGAGAACCCCTCGATTGAATTACATGCCTAAGGCTTCATTACATTCATTCTCACAAGGTGACATTGCATAGCAAGAACACAGAAGACAGTTGCCCGATGACTTTTAAATTCTGATGTCACAATAAAGTCCACTACCCTCAAGAGATTTGGCAGAGGAGTGACATTTGCAAGACTGCTACTTACTAAGACATTCTCAGAACTGACAGTGAGTCTGAAATACTGGTAAGTGATCATTGCTGAAAGGCATAATAAAACTAATACTGCAATTTTCCAGCTACAAGTGCTACAATATTATTGTAAGGATTATAAAGTGATTTTAAATGCAGCTGTAATGATTATAACACAGGCTAGTCTCTGTGGCAACATTTTAACTCTATATTTATTCAAAGCTTTCCAAAAAAGGCATGCAAACTTAACTTTTTAAAAAACATCTCTCCTGCCTCACTATATGGTTCCCTGCACAGCACACCATTTTCTGGGGAAGAGCCTATTATTTGGTCACCTTGAGCTAGCTCAAGCTCACCTCTTGCCAATCCAGAGCTCCTCCTCTCAATCACAAGCACTCGATATTTGTATATCACATTTTTTGGACCAAAATATGAGAAGCAATTGAGTCCAGAGCATTCAAATGTTTCAAAACATTTGTTAATTGTTGGAGCACTGGTTTCTCAGTGAGTAGCCCTAGCGACTGAGTGATTGAGTATATATTATTCGCCACCAAGATTATAAAGAAAAAAATCTTATCAATGTAATTTAAACAAGTGAAAGTATACTCATTTTTACTAAAAAAAGAGAAATTAACTGTATGGGTTCGGACTGCCACTCCTGGAAGTTTACTTGTACATTGTCCTCCAAAGGTTATTTTACTGGTTTTCTTGTGTAACATGGAAGGTAACTCCAAATCTCCATTACGAATAGATATTTAGCCATAACATTTTTACCAGTTTCTGTGAAACTCATTATTCTCGGGCAGTATGTGGGAATGGATGTGACGGGATGATATTAGCTGCGAGGAATTCCCAACCAAATGTCTCCTCCATGAAACAAGGCTCTTTGTCAGTTTTATGGCAGCCATTTGATTTCTGAATCTTGGCAGATGGTTAAGGACCTCACATGTAAAAAGAACAAAAAAATTATTTAGCCTTTGATCCCGTATGTCACAGTGACTTTGTGCCTGGAAGACACTGAACTATGTTTAAAGTACAAGCAAGTTATACTTAATAAAAGGGAGAACTAAACAAATATTTACTGCAGTTTTTTGGCAACAATTCCCTCTTAGGTAACAGGAGTGATGCCACCCAAAAATGTCCTCAATCTTCAGGTTTATATGATGTGTAGAATATATTTCAACAGTACAGTTATCAAAAGCTGTCAATGTCTAAGAGGTGGAGATGCCGGTGATGGACTGGGGTTGACAATTGTAAACAATTTTACAACACCAAGTTATAGTCCAACAAATTTATTTTAAATTCCATAAGCTTTCGGAGGCTTCCTCCTTCGTCAGGTGAATGGTATGGAAAATTGATATTTTCCATACCGTTCAGCTGAGGAAGGAGGAAGCCTCCGAAAGCTTGTGGAATTTAAAATAAATTTGTTGGACTATAACTTGGTGTTGTAAAATTGTTTACAAATGTCTAAGAGGGATAAGCAAGCACGGAACAAGAAAAAGTCATTTACCCATCAAGTCCACTCCTTTGACAGACTATGTATAATCTTCTCAATCATGGACACTACCCATTACTTTATCTCCCAAGGGAAAATTCTGTGTTCACAATCAAAGGCAAATACCCTGCTTTTTTAAATGCCCTGCTCTGAGATTCATACTTTTTTCTCTTCTCTAAACCCTCTGCAATACACCAACATCCATTTGAAGTTGTGTCTAAAATTACATTCAATGATTTGTGGCCTCACCATTGGTCGACAGAAGGTTAGAATAGTTGCCTTCAATTTAGTGTCAAATGTCTTCAAGATGAATGTTGGTACAGTGGAATCCTATCCTACTGATTACAGTTTGTTGTGATCAGTTGCTTAAATCAATCACTATATTTGATTAGCTTAATTGATTCCAGCTTGACATTGACTGGAAAGTACCAGTGAATAATCATGTCCAATTCTTTCTTCTCAATCTTTGCTCAAGGACCCACAACAGTGAGCAGATCAGTCGACCACCTGGTGGCTCGGGTCCTGGATCTGGCAAAGGCTGACACCCACAGGTCCAACATGTGTAAGATCGCTGGATATGGTTTCTCTGACAGTTTGCCTATGTTTGCGGTGTTAGTTCAGGCCTGGGTGGCCCTGGAATATCAGCGTATATTGTCTAGTGGCTCATTGGATGCTTTTGGTGACTGGCAGGTATTGTGTGCTCAGTCTTGTTTCAATTTCCCCTGACCATACCATCTTAATTCATCCTGACCTTACCATCTTAATTCATTTTTCATTACTTTATGTTTGTTTTGTTTTAGCTATTATCAATTTGTGAGGGACAAACCCCTCCTGAACTGAGCCATTGATAAACAGACTTCATTTCTTCAGATTTATCCACAAGAGTCACATCAAGTCCAACAAATGACAAAACAGAATTTCCATTTGGAATATCTGCAAGACAGTTACATTCGGTTTACAAGTTGTTTAGGTTTAAAGTAAGCATTTGATTTGCTATTCAATCCAATGCCCCTGCCAGCTCCAAAAAGGACCATGTCACAAATTTCAAGTCTGTACTACCCATTATCTCGAGTTTGGTATCACCAGTCCCTCCAGCAGATCATAGCAGACACAGGGTTTGCTTACAGAGTATCTTTACTGCCCAATATTGACTGATACAATGCACCACGTGTATTTCACCTATCTTTTGGAAGAAGTCTGATAAGCAAGCCAATGAGATGAGGCCGTCTTCACTGTAGAGGATACAAAAAACATGCCAGAAATAATTGTGTATCAAGAGGTGAAAGGGAGGGAGGAACTTAAAACATTTACAATCACCAGGGAAAGGGTTCTGAAAAAAATATTAGAAGCTGACAAGCTCCCAGGTCCTGAAGGACTTCATTCTTGGGTCTTAAAAGAAGTGGCTGCACAGACAGTAGATGCATTGGTATTAATTTTCCAAAATTCCCTAGATTCTGGAAGGGTCCCATCAGATTGGAAAATAGCGAATGTAGCTCCTCAATTTAAGAAAGGAGGGAGACAGAAAGCAGGAAACTACAGGCCAGTTAGCTTAACATCTGTCATTGGGAAAATGCTAGAATCTATTATTAAGGAGTTAAAAGCAGGGCACTTAGAAATTTCTCAATGCAATCAGGCAGAGTCAACACGGCTTTGTGAAAGGGAAATTGTGTTTGACTAATTTATTAGAGTTCTTTGAGGAAGTAACAAGCAATGTGGATAAAGGGGATCCCTGTGGATGTGGCGAATGTGGATTTCCAGAAGGCTTTTGACAAGGTGCCACATCAAAGGCTACTACACAAAATAAGAGCTCATGGTGTAGGGGGTAACATATTAGCATGGATAAAGGATTGCTGAGCTAACAGGAAACAGAGAGTAGGCATAAATGGGTCATTTTCAGGTTGGCAAGATGTAACGAGTGGAGTGCCACAGGGATCAGTGCTTGGGCCTCAACTATTTACAATCTATATCAATGACTTGGATGAAGGGACCGAATGTATGGTTGCTAAATTTGCTGATGACACAAAGATAGGTAGGAAAGTAAGTTGTGAAGAGGACATGAGGAGTCTGCAAAGGGATATCGATAGGTTAAGTGAGTGGGCAAAAATTTGGCAGATGGAGTATAATGTGGGAAAAAGTGAACTTGTCCACTTTGGCAGGAGGAATAGAAAAGCAGTATAATATTTAAATGGAGAGAGATTGCAGAACTCTGAGGTACAGAGGGATCTGGGTGTCCTAGTACATGAATCACAAAAAGTTAGTATGCAGGTACAGCAAGTGATTAGGAAGGCAAATGGAATGTTGTCATTTATTGCAAGGGGAATGGAATATAAAAGTAGAGATGTTTTGCTGCAGTTGTACAGGGCATTGGTGAGACCACATCTAGAATAGTGAGTGCAGTTTTGGTCTCCTTATTTAAGAAAGGACATAATTGCTTTAGATGCAGTTCAGAGAAGGTTCACTCAACTGATTCCTGGGATGAGGGGGTTATCTTATGAGGAAAGGTTGGACAAGTTGGGCCTGTATACATTGGAGTTTAGAAGAATGAGAGGTGATCTTACTGAAACATATAAGATCCTGAGGGGACGAGAAGGGGTAGATACTGAGAGGATGTTTCCCCTTGAGGGAGACTAGAACTAAGGGCCACAATTTAAAAATAAGGGGTCTCCCATTTAAGACGGAGACGAGGAGAAATGTTTTCTCTCAGAGGGTCTTGAGTCTGTGGAACTCCCTTCCCCAGAGAGCGGTAGAGGCAGGGTCATTGAATATTTCTAAGGCTGAGTTAGATAGATTCCTGATTAACAAGGGAGTCAAAGGTTATAGTAGGTAGACGGGAAAGTAGGGCTGAGGTCACAATCAAATCAGCCATGATCTTATCAAATGGCAGAGCAGGCACGAGGGGCCAAATGGCCTACTCCTGCTCTTAATTCGTTTGTTTGTAAGCCAGTTGTAATCCAATAAACTGGTTCATTTTGCATGAAATACATGACTGAACAGAATAAAGTTTTTAGAGAAGCTCAGTCTATTTCTTACATTGGTCGTAATATCAAAATCAATAAATTAGCTAAACTTAGCCCTTGATATGGGCCTACCTCATATCAGAAGTCAGTACTCACTGACCTGACTGATGCTAACCTTGGAAATTAAAAAAAGTTCTCTGTCCCTCTGACTGTTTTGGACTCCAATTCATTGCACAATGGCTTTCTCTCCAATCAGAGAGGAAGCCAAAAACTTGGCCTTTGACCCTTTCCCCAGCTCTCTGGCAAGGACTGGCTTGTTGTACTGCTGATGTAAATTACCACCTCCCCCCAGCTCAGTGTGGGGTAATGGTAGCACATTGTCTAGCCAGCTAGAAGTCCTGCTGTGCTGAACAGAAGTAATTGTAACTGCCATCTGGAATATGCTCACACTCCATTGTCTCAAACTGATATGGAAAACGGTTTTATAGACGAACCTATCAACAAAATTCTGAGCCATTTGTTTCAATGACTCCAGGTTTTTTTTTGCTAGAAAGTCAGAAAAGCACAATGGACCTCTTGCAATTAACCCTTGGAAACATGAACCTGCTTTTATACCAAAAAAACTCATCCAATTGAACTAGGCAGAAAATCTTAAAATGTGATAATCTGTTTGTACAAAGTGCACTTGTGAAAGCCAGGAGAAGGGTTTGAATATGGTTGCTCTTCTCCAGCCTACTCTGTTCTTGTAGCTGAATTGCTGAATTGTTTCCTTGGTCTTAGCATGGGGACCAGGTTTTTTACCCCCTTGTATGAGATTTCAAAAAGGTATTCAAAATAAGCTTCAAGTTTCTGGTCTTTATGCAGTGACTAAGGTAGGGTGGAAAAAATACATTGTTTGCAGGCTGCAAAACTCAAGGGAAGGAGCCAGCCATGTTTTTTATTATTGGTTCATGGGATGTGGGCGTCGCTGGCGAGGCCAGTATTTATTGCCCATCCCTAATTGCCCTTGAGAAGGTGGTGGTGAGCCGCCTTCTTGAACCGCTGCAGTCCATGTGGGGAAGGTTCTCCCACAGTGCTGTTAGGGAGTTCCAGGATTTTGACACAGTGATGATGAACGAACGGTGATATATTTCCAAGTCAGGATGGTGTGTGACTTGGAGGGGAACGTGCAGGTGGTGTTGTTCCCATGTGCCTGCTGCCCTTGTCCTTCTAGGTGGTAGAGGTCGCGGGTATAGGAGGTGCTGTCGAAGAAGCCTTGGCGAATTGTTGCAGTGCATCCTGTGGATGGTACACACTGCAGCCACAGTGCGCCGGTGGTGAAGGGAGTGAATGTTTAGGGTGGTGGATGGGGTGCCATTCAAGCGGGCTGCTTTGTCCTGGATGGTGTCGAGCTTCTTGTGTGTTGTTGCAGCTGCACTCATCCAGGCAAGTGGAGAGTATCCCATCACATACCTGACTTGTGCCTTGTAGATGGTGGAAAGGATTTGGGGAGTCAGGAAGTGAGTTACTCGCCACAGAATACCCAGACTCTGACCTGCTCTTGTAGCCCCAGTATTTATATAGCTGGTCCAGTTATGGTTCTGGTCAATGGTGACCCCCAGGATGTTGATGGTGGGGGATTCGGTGATGGTAATGCTGTTGAATGTCAAGGGGAGGTGGTTAGACTCTCTCTTGTTGGAGATGGTCATTGCCTGGCATGAATGTTACTTGCCACTTATCAGCCCAAGCCTGGATGTTGTCCAGGTCTTGCTGCATGCGGGCTCGGACTGCTTCATTATCTGAGGGGTTGCGAATGGAACTGAAAGTGCAATCATCAGCAAACATCCCCATTTCTGACGTTATGATGGACGGAAGGTGATTGATGAAGCAGCTGAAGATAGTTGGGCTGAAGACACTGCCCTGAGGAACTCCTGCAGCAATGTCCTGGGGCTGAGATGATTGGCCTCCAACAACCACTGCCATCTTCCTTTGTGCCAGGTATGACTCCAGCCACTGGAGATTTTGCCCCCTGATTCCCAATGACTTCAATTTTAGTAGGGCTCCTTGGTGTCACACTCGATCAAATGCTGCCTTGATGTCAAGGGCAGTCACTCTCACCTCACCTCTGGAATTCAGCTTTTTTGTCCACGTTTGGACCAAGGCTGTAATGAGGTCTGGAGCCGAATGGTCCTGGCGGAACCCAAACTGAGCATCGGTGAGCAGGTTATTGGTGAGTAAGTGCCGCTTGATAGCATTTTCGACGACACCTTCCATCACTTTGCTGATGATTGAGAGTAGGCTGATAGGGTGGTAATTGGCCGGATTGGATTTGTCCTGCTTTTTGTGGACCGGACATACCTGGGCAATTTTCCACATTGTCGGCTTGATGCCAGTGTTGTAGCTGTACTGGAATAGTTTGGCTAGAGTTGCGGCTAGTTCTGGAGCACAAGTCTTCAGCACTACAGCCGGGAAGTTGTTGGGGCCCATAGCCTTTGCTGTATCCATTGCACTCAGCCGTTTCTTGATATCACGTGGAGTGAATCGAATTGGCTGAAGACTGGCTTCTGTGATGGTGGGGATATTGGGAAGAGGCTTAGATGGATCATCCACTCAGCACTTCTGGCTGAAGATGATTGCAAAAGCTTCAGCCTTGTCTTTTCACTCACATGCTGGACTCCGCCATCATTGTGGGTTTACAGAGCCTCGTCCTCCCATTAGTTGTTTTATTGTCCACCACCATTCACGATTGGATGTGGCAGGACTGCAGAGCTTTGATATGATCCGTTGGTTGTGGAATCACTTAGCTCTGTCTATAGCATGTTGTTTCCGCTGTTTAGCATGCATGTAGTCCTGAGTTGTAGCTTCACTAGGTTGGCACCTAATTTTTAGGTACACCTGGTGCTGCCCCTGGCATGCTCTTCTACACTCCTCATTGAACCAGGGTTGATCCCCTGGCTTGTTGGTAATGGTAGAGTGAGGAATATGCCGGGCCATGAGGTTACAGATTTTGCTGGAATACAATTCTGCTGCTGCTGATGGCCCACAGTGCTTCATGGATGCCCAGTTTGAGCTGCTAGATCTGTTCTGAATCTATCCCATTTAGCACAGTGTTAGTGCCACACAACCCGTTGGATGGTGTCCTCAGTGCGAAGACAGGACTTCATCTCCACGAGGACTGTGCAGTGGTCACTCCTACCATTACTGTAATGGACAGATGCATCTGCAACAGGTAGATTAGTGAGGACAAGGTCAAGTAGGTTTTTCCCTCGTGTTCACCACCTGCCGCAAGCCCAGTCTGGCAGGACTCGGCCAGCTCGGTCAGTAGTGGTGCTACCGAGCCACTCTTGGTGATGGACATTGAAGCCCACCACCCAGAGTACATTCTGTGCCCTTGCTACCCTCAGTGCTTCCTCCAAGTGGTGCTCAACATTGAGGAGGACTGATTCATCAGCTGAGGGAGATCGGTAGGTGGTAATCAGCAGGAGGTTTCCTTGCCCATGATTGACCTGATGCCATGAGATTTCATGGGGTCCAGAGTCAATGTTGAGGACTCCCAGGGCCACTCCTCCTGACTGTATATCAATGTACCGCCACCTCTGGTCGCTCTGTCCTGCCGGTGGGACAGGACATACCTAGGGATGGTAATGGAAGAGTCTGGGATGTTGGCTGAAAGGTATGATTCTGTGAGTATGGCTGTGTCAGGCTGTTGCTTGACCAGTCTGTGGGACAGCTCTCCCAATTTTGGCACAAGTCCCCAGATGTTAGTGAGGAGGACTTTGTAGGGTCGACTGGGCTTGATTTGCCTTTGTCGTGTCCAGCGCCTAGTGGTCCAATGCCGGGTCGTCCGTCTGGTTGTATTCTTATTGTGACTTTTTTAGCGAGATTTTACAACTGAGTGGCTTGTTAGGCCATTTCAGAGGGCAATTAAGAATCAACCACATTGCTGTGGATCTGGAGTCACGTATAAGCCAGACCGGGTAAGGACGGCGGGTTCCCTTCCCTGAAGGGCATTAGTGAACCAGATGGGTTTTTACGACAATCCGATAGTTTCATTGCCACCATTACTGATAGTTTTTTTTTAATTCCAGATTTTATTTAATTAATTGAATTTAACTTCCCCAGCTACCATGGCGGGATTTGAACTCATGAGTCCAAATTATTGGTCTCGGTCTCTGGATTATTAGTTCAGTAACATAACCACTATGCTACCGTACCCATGTTTGTGCAGCATTGGATTAAAGATGAATTACATTTGCCCATTGCACCTGCGCAGCTATTTAAATGTGGATTCAATGCTATAGCAATAGCCCCACAATATAATCGTGCAGTTCCTAAAGCACTAAAAATTGCAGCCTATACATTGATCTGAAATACAAATGCAACATAAAACGTACGATGAAAGACTCAGAGCTCAGCTTGTTTTGAATGGAAAAAAGGCGATTGAGAGATGACATGGACCAGATCTGAAAATGTGAGAAGATGGTTTAATAGTGCAGAAACAATCAGGTAATTTCACTTCCAATCAGAGGGCACAGTATGAAATGAATAAACCTGAGAATAGACTGGACCTCCACTTTTCCACCTTGTACAGAGTAAGAGATACGTAGAATGGACTCACAACAAAGCAGTGCTTTATAAGTTAACCTCTTTAAAAAGAATCAAATAAACCTATGGTTGGGAATGGTAATTGAAGTTTTATGATTAAGTATAGATCAAATGTTCCACAGGACATGATGGTCCCTGTGCTGGTCGAAACATGGAAAAGTTATCTGTCAAACGCAATTGGTCAAGTTGCAATAACGTAAGTTGTAATGTTGAAATAATGTCTTAAACGCAGGATTAAAGTGACCAAGGTGGCCCCAGTTCCACACCACCAACATAAATACTCCCAGAAAGAACACTTTGCAAACTTCACCCACACTCCGGGTCCAGCAAGCCCCTGTCCCACCCTCCCTCACCTGAATCAAAGAATAATTTCTGCCCAATGTACTCTCAATACACCGTGCTATCAAAACGTACAGAACTATGTGTCTACAAATACTAGGCAATCTAAAATGCACATAACTCGAGAAAGCATGGCTGGATTCAAATGAAATTGTTCTATCATTGTGAAAGATCCATCTGCGGACATTCACCTTCCTCAGGATAGAGTCCATGATATCCTTCAGCAACCTCATCCGGACCGGGTGACTTATCTACTTTAAGTACAGCTAGCCTTTCAAGTACCTCGTCTTCATCAATTTTTAGCCCATCCAGTATCTCAACTATATCTTCCTTTACTGAGACTCTGGCAGCATCTTCTTCCTTGGTAAAGACAGATGCAGTGCATTCATTTGGTACCTCGGCCATCCCCTCTGCCTCCATGAGTAGATCTTCTTTATGGTCCCTAAATCGGCCCCACCCCTCCTCTTACTACACATTTACTGTTTACATGCCTGTAGAAGACTTTTGGATTCCCTTTTATGTTAGCCGCCAGTCTATTCTCATACTATCTCTTTGCCCCTCTTATTTCCTTTTTCACTTCCCCTTTGAACTTTCTATATTCTGCCTGGTTCTCACTTGTGTTATCAACCTGACATCTGTCATGTGCCCCGTTTATCCATTTCATCTTACTCACTACCTCTCTTGTCATCCAGGGAGCTCTGGCTTTAGTTGCCCTACCGTTCTGCCTTGTGGGAATGTGCCTAGACTGCACCCGAACCATTTCCTCCTTAAAGGCCGCCCGCTGTTCAATTACAATTCTGCCTGCCAATCTTTGATTCCAATTTACCTGGGTCAGATCTGTTCTCATCTCATTGAAATTGGTACTCCTCCAATTGAGTATTTTTACTTTAGAGTGGTCCGAGTCCTTTTCCATAGCTATTCTAAACCTTATGATACTATGATCGCTGCTCCCGAAATGCTTTCCCACTGACACTTGCTCCACTTAGTCCACCTCATTCCCTAGAACCAAATTCAGCAATGCCTCCTTCCTCGTTGGGCCGGAAACATACTGGTTAAGAAAGTTATCCTGAACACATTTCAAAAATTCCTCCTCCTCTTTGCCCCTCATTATTATTGTTATCCCAGTCTATATTAGGATAGTTGAAGTCCCCAGTTATCACTACTCTCTGTAATTTCCCTGCAAATTTGCTCCTCTATCTCATTCCCACCAGTCCTCTGTGCACATTGTTTCTCCTCTCTAATGTTTCATGCTGGTGCCCTCCTCCTGCCAAATTAGTTTAAACCCTTGTTAACAAGATTTAAAACAAAGAAAAATTACACAAAATGCTTGTACTGGAGATTTGCCACACTGCGAGCTTGTAATGGCACATTGTGTGCAATTAACATGGTTCCAGGAAATGAACCAGTTCAAAAACAACAGAACAGCCTTTTTCAATACTCACACAATTCAGTGAAATGATACATTCATATGACTATAAATGGGAAAAACAAAGACAAAGGAGATGGTTACGTATGATGAATGTTGCCATGTTATTCATACATTGCTCTACTGTACAAATTCTCTGATGTGTACATTATGAGTAGATTATAAGAACTATTAAGTCACTGATTTAAGCACATTCCAATTCATCAGTTGAAGATCCCATTCAGGTTTTGTTTTACCTCTGCAAAATGGAACTGGAAAATCCCATGATGCACTGTTCTCTGAGCTGGCAAGACAAGTCAGCACTGCATGTCCTTCAAGGAAGTGGCCGGCATTGCAGCTGAATCGGATTTTGTCCCCAATGTTGAACGTGGATCCCTGCTGCAGTCCATTCTGTAATTTGCCAGGATTTCCACACGTATGGCTTGGTAAAACTGAAAGAGATAAAAATAACATTTTTATAACTGGATGAGCCGTTTATAGTTTTCAGTAACGATAATTTTTCTCTTCAGATTCACGCAACTAGATTTTGAGTTGAAACCAATGACATTTCACTACTGCAATACAAGAATGAACATTGCTTTACATTGTTAAACCATATTTTAATGGTCTTCTCATTATTGGAAGATATGCATTACACCAAGGCGCTCAAATTTAGCTGATTTGCATAATCTTACTGAAAAGATTCCAAACTGCATTATTATAAATCTGCATCTATAGCCACCCAATAATTCGAAGTGCTGCCGTTCATTACTAATTGCATTTTCGATGTTGAATTTTTTTTAAAAATCCATAAAATTCAGAAGTTTAAATTCAAATCAGTCCCAACCAAAATAAATCATTTCAAGATTGAGTTTGGCACTGAATAGCTCAACAATATTGCCCAGCACAGGCTGTGATCGGCTGAATGTGCTGTATGATTCTATGATATTTCTTGAGGAAATGATAATACAGGAGGGAGAGTGTATTCGGGCATCAAGTTTGTCCACAGTGAATTATAAACTCTTGGAATTTAACTTCTATAATTTGACAACTCCACAATTAAAATGTGTATTATTTGCCACTGCAACCATTTGATTCTAGCTATTTTAACAGCTTCGTTCAGTTGGTAGCATTATCATCACTGACTTAGAAATTGTGGGTTTGAGTCTGACTCCAGGACTTCAACACATGATCTAGACTGATACTTTATTGCTGTACTGAGTGTGTGTAGGACTGTCCAAGATACCTTATGTCAGCTTTGTGGTCTACATCTTGATACCTGGGGTATGAAGCGTCCGTTCAGAGATTAAATTTGAAGTACCCTTCAGCTATTTTGGATTGCACATTTTCCTAGAATCGCAAAATTTCCCAAAGTATTTTACAGTATTGTTTTTCTTCCATTTACAGTTTGAGTTTGAGTTTGAGAGTGGAAATTGGCCAAAAAACAGACACCATACATGTTCTCAAAACATAATCAACTCCATAGCAGGACTCATTTTATTCATATCACCTCAACAAGGACTGATGTGCAAAATGAGAAATTTATGTCCCTATTTAAGATTACAAAGACAAACATGGCCATTTTAAAGCTGGGTAATAATTGTCTTGCAGGGCTGCTTCCAGTTTTAAATCAGCAGCCAGAACCTTCACTTAAATAACTGGAGATATTTGCCTCCACTGCCCCACCTGGTAGACCATTCCAGAATTGCGTGAAGTTTTTCCTGACATCAGTCCTAAACTTGACTTTGACCAGTTCACACACCGATATCACCTTGTCCTGCAGTTAAACCTTTCTATTCCACTTACGATCTTATGCAGCTTCCTTTCAAAGTTGAGGAGTCCAACTTTTTCTAATATTTCATCATGACCCAGTCGTTGGATGCTCGGCATCAGCTTTGTGGACCTTCTCTGCACTGCTTCCATGACACAGATGTTTCCCTTCCCTCTCCGTTAAGTTGAATGTAGTATTCAAGGTGCTGACTGGTGACAGCTTCAGCTCAGACTTATACTCTTCAAATTTGGCAATAAAGCTCCACTTTGTGTGTGTGTGTTGATTGCTGATCTTCAATGACTTTACATGATTAGTGTTGAGTCTACAATCACCCCAAGATCTGTTTCCTGCTTCTCCCCTTACTAATTCAACAATATTCATCAAGTATCACACCTCGCTATTTTTTTTTCTTTCAGTGTTTGAGATATTGGACTTCGCTGTATTGAATTTCTTGGCCATAGTTCCCCTCAAGTGGGGTCAGAGACCTTCTGTAACTCTTTGGCTGCTTTAAGTGATAGAGTTCGAGGTTCATGGGTTCGAATCCCACACCAGGATTTGAGGACACAATCAAGACTGACATTTCAATGTCGTGCTGAGGGAGTGCTGCATCTTTTGAATGAAATGTTAAATCATCTGCCTGTTCAGGTGAACGAGAAAGATCCTATGGCACTGCTTGAAGAGGAGCAGGGAGCTTCCCAAATATCGTGGCAAACATTCTATTCTCGACGAACACACCAAAAACAGATAAAATGGTTATTCAGCTCATTTGCTGTTTGTGGAAATTTGCAAACTGCAAATTGACTGCTACATTTCCCAATAAAACTACAACTTCTAAAGTAAATGGTTTGTGAAATACTTTGGAATATTCTGAGGATATGATAAGGTGCTATATAAATGCAAGTTCATTCTTTCATCAAACTATAATGAGTCCAATAATTTTATGTCATCTGCAAACTTGAACATTTCATTTCTGAATACAGGTTGTTTGAAGAACAACAGGGACTCCAGCAGCAATCTCCAGGGCACTCCAGGAGGGAACTTTGATGTATAGTAGCTTTATGATGTTAACTGTGTCTTATACAGGAGTCACAGATTTTTTTTTAAAAACATGGAATTGGGTGGAATGTTGGAGGTTCACCAAATACACAAATATATGGTATCAATCACAAACTGAAACTTAACTACCGTCTACCTGAAGTGAATGTTTTCACACACATTCATGAATTGAGGCAATTCTACCTCAAACAATGCCAAAGCCAGAACTTCAACTCCAATATAGATCCCATAATTGTACTTAATAGAATCAAGGACTTCAGGCAAAATTATGAACATGTCGGACAGACACTAGATGGTCACTGATCTGAAATAAGCCAGGTTTGGGGCACAACTTTAATATCTTCTGCATGTTTATATTAATGTAAAAGCAAATTATCTTGTGCTAACATTCATTACTTTTACAAGCAGTACAAGTTCCAAAATCGCAGCTAAAGTCATCAATGACGCAGCAGATTATTTTCAAAATTGATACTCCTTCATGCATATTTATGTTCTTCGAATAACTAAGAGTAACTTTATACCCTGATTATATTGAGAGATTTTGCCAAAGTTGCAGCTGTAAAGCAACGAAATACCAGGCTCAATTTATTCATGAGATTTTATGATGTTATCTACACACCCAGGCACAGCATGCTCCCCATTCCCCCCATAATAAAACTCCTTTTGTGAATTGCGAGACAATAGTTCTTCATATTTACCAAGTTCCCTTTTAGTGATGGACACATAATATATATTGTATGAGAGATTTTGAAAAAGCATTAGAAAGCCTTGCAATCAGGACTTACAGGATATTAGTAGGTTATGAAGTGAAATATGAGTTTACCTATAAGCCATACACCTACTTCCAAATTTTATAAGGTCTCAGAAATATTTGAAGTTCTTAATATCCACTTTCCAGGCAATTACCTTTTCCTTAACGTTAGTTTATATTTCATTTTATTATTCTAGTCATCTGTTCCTATGGAGAGGTCAAAAAACTAATTTTCCAATGTCAAATCCCATTTATTCTGCATATCCATACAAAGGAAAGCGGGTGATTAATGTCATTGATTACACTAAGATATGATTCTCTCCTTCAGTGCAGCCCTACTCAAGAATCTTATCACTGTAACACCTCGACTTAGTATTCCAAATAATGACATTACTTTTATGAAAATCAGGAGCAAGACACACCAGAAGGAGGCCTGAAAAACAGACATTTTAAAAAGATTAACAACGTGTATTTTTTATAGTGTCTTCAACATAGTAAAACGTCCCAAGACGCTTGCCAGGAGCATTATCAAACAAAATTTGACCCCGAGTTACATAAGGAGATATTAGGATAGGTGAACAAAAGCTTGGTCAAAGAGATAGATTTTAAGGAGCGTCATAAAGACATGGTATATGGCTGAAAGCATGGCCGCCAATGGTGGAGCCATTAAAATCAGGGATGCGCAAGAGGCCAGAATTGGAGGAGCACAGAGAATTCGGAGGGTTGCAGCGCTCGAGGAGGTTACAGAGATAAGGAGGGGCAAGGCCAAGGAAGAATTTAAAACAGCATGAGAATTTTAAAATCGAGGTGTTGCCGGATGGGGTGCCAATGTAGGTTCACGAGCACAGGGGTGATGGGTGAACGGAATTTGGTGTGAGTTAGCATACAGGCAGCAGAGTTTTGGATGAGCTCAAGTTTATGGAGCTCATCTCAGGGTTAAATAGGATGCTACGGTTGTGAACGGTCTGTTTCAGCCTCAGACAGTAGCCAGGGAGAGATTTGGAGTCTGTGGCTCGGGAACGAAGTTTGTGGCGGGGACCAAAGACCATGGCTTCGGTCTTCCCAATCTTTAGTTGGAAGAAATTTCTGCTCATCCAGTACTGAACCAATGAGAACATTAGCAAATCTATTATTAGCATCCAACATGCTAGGGAAGTTGGATCATACAGAATATGGACCCATGACAATAATTACTGTTATTAAAGAGGAAAGGAAGTCAGAAGGAAGTTCCTTTCTGTTCAAAGTATTCCCCTGCATCTGTCTTTAAAAAAAGACCATATTCACCTGCATGAAATTTAATATATATTTTTTAAACCGCATGTAAACCAGTTATTTCAGTCTCCTCGCTCCTCAGGTCATGGGGCAGGCAAATCCATTTACTCCAGAAGGTCCTGGTACTTGATCTCCACGTGGGGATTTACATTGCACATCAAGCTGTCCTGGTATCAGATCTGGAGTTGCAGAACTCCATAAAAAATAAGCCCTCATGGTTGAGTAACAAGCTGATGGTGTATTTTTCCGTGGTCGAACAGGTATGGATTAGCTCCCAGGCTGGACCCAAAGGCCAGTTCCCACCAAATTGAATGGAGCCATTTCTGGACTCATGCAGTCCACTCTTAAGTTACTGAATCAACATAGTGGAGTCTAGTCATTGAGAATCAACTCACATTTGCACAGAAAATGCTCAAAGCTTGCATTCAATACAAACAATGGATATCAAACATATTTCCCCCCAGGTGATAACCACCCTTCCTTCTGAAAATTAGAGAGAAGAAATGAAAATAAAGTAGGAAAAGATGTACAAAGACTGACACTATAGGGTTAAATTTTCAATGTGATTTCAGAAACCCAAGTCTGAACTAAACAACGAACTCTATAAAGAACCTTTCATTGTATGCTTGGTTGGTCATCAGAAGCTTTGAAGCCAGATTCTTGACAATAACATCCTAAATGTTCATATTCAATTTAAACAAAAGAAAAGAACCTTCCAGACAAATTATTTTGACATGTATATTTACTGCCAATTAAGTATGTTTTGAAATAAAAAGAGAAAATGCTGGAAAAGCTCAGCAAGTGAGGCAGCATCTGTGGAGAAAGAAACAGAGTTAACGTTTCAGGTCGAAGACCTTTCCGTTAACTCTGTTTCTTTCTCCACAGATGTCACCTCACTTGCTGAGCTTTTCCAGCATTTTCTCTTTTTATTTTAGATTTCCAGCACCCACTGTATTTTGCTTTTGATTAAATACTTTTTTAAGTGTACTCACTGTTGTAATGTAGGAAACGTGGCAGCCAAATTTATGCACAGCAAGGTCCCACAAACAGCAATGAGATAATGACCAGGTCATTTGTTTTTTTTTTAAAGTGATGTTACTCTAATGTTATTGAGCAGCAATTGATGGATCAGATGTCGGAATTAAGTTTTAATTTGGATAAACCAAGATAGAAAAAAGGGAGATTTTGTCTTAGCTTTTCAGAAATAAAGGAGATTTTTGAAGGGAAAAGGAATATTAAATTGTGTTAAAGTACAGTTCAGGGAGAAGTCTAACATCGTGACATTTTAAATAAATTGGATTAACAGTACACAAAGGCGTCAGCTTTAAAGTCAGAAGAACATTGCCAATGAAACAGGAAGGAAAACAATTACAGCCAATCTTTCTAAAGGCTTGGCCCAGAGGTTGGAACCAGTACACTGCAGAGGAATGGCTTCAACATAACTGTTAACTTGCAATATGATGGAAGAGTTGTATGTCTTTCTATTAACTTCATCCAAGATATAAAGGGATATTTTCCTGGGTCTCTGCCCAGACTGGATTGCCTACGTGCAGCGAATATCAGAAGATCAGATGGGGCACAACACTCGCCTGTAAAGGATCCCACCCGATTTGCCTTCATTAACTTAAGTGGAGGAAAATAATCAGTTGGGTTTCGCCATGGGCATGTGCTCCAACCTGCTGGATTTGTTGATACTTGCTGTGCCCAAGTGTTGGACGAAGACCCAAGAAAATCTCCCCTATGGAGCATGATTGCTACCTGCTTAACAATATAAACTGAAACGGGTTAACTCTGTTAAGCACATTCTGTAGTACACAAACTGATTACTACTGATATGCAATGTAATATTGAACTCAGCTAAGGCTGTGATATTATAATTTTGATCTGATTAATGCAATGTTAAATTGAACACAATTAATGTAGTGTTACCATAATCCCAAAACCAAGGTCTGTTCTGTTTGTGATGGTGAACCTCTTCTCCTTGACAACATTGTAGTATAATAAAAGTTATTTGCTGTACAGCAAACTATAACTTGTTAAGTCCTCCATATTTTTGAGGTGAATTAAGTTAAAATGTGTCCCATTAACTGAGTTAGTTTACGAGGAGAACTCAACGGATAATTTATGCATCATGAATCCCTGATACAGACCTAAATCCTAGTCCATTTTTCCTATAATGCCTATTGTAAGAGATGCATATTTTGAACTGAAATTGACTATGACATCAAAATTCAAGTAAATTTAAATCATCAAGAGAGCAATAGGAGTCAATATTCTTTGTATTGATGGCCCTAGGATTGTAACATTATATGAAGAACATAAGAAATAGGAGCAGGAGTAGGCCATGCAACCCCTCGAGCCTGCTCCGCCATTCAATGAGATCATCGCTGATTTTCGACCTCAACTCCACTTTCCCGCCCGATCCCTTCATTCCCCTCGAGTCCAAAAATCTGTCGATCTCAGCCTTGAATATACTCAATGACTCAGCATCCACAGCCCTCTGGGGTAGAGAATTCCAAAGATTCACAACCCTCTTAGTGAAGAAATTTCTCCTTATCTCAGACTTAAATAGTCGACCCCTTATCTTGAGACTTTGACCCCTAGTTCTCGACAATCCAGCCAGGGGAAACAGCCTCGTTGAAAATTATGAAATATTTCTTTAAATGTTCGCCATTGCTTATCTACCATCATATTTTATTCTAATTTCCCAATCTACCTTAGCCAACTTGCCCCTCATACATATGTCATTGGCTTTGTTTAAGCTTACGGCTTGAGTTTTGGACTTAAGTACATTGCTCTCGAACTCAATGTGAAATTCTATCATATTATGATCACTCTTCCCCAGAGAATCAAAGAGTCTGCAGAGGGATATAGACAGGTTAAGTGAATAGGCAAGAAGGCATTCGGCATGCTTGGTTTCATTGGTCAGAACATTGAATACAGGAGTTGGGATGTCTTGTTGAAGTTGTACAAGACATTAGTAAGGCCACACTTGGAATACTGTGTACAGTTCTGGTCACCCTATTATAGAAAGGATATTATTAAACTAGAAAGAGTGCAGAAAAGATTTACTAGGATGCTACCGGGACTTGATGGTTTGACTTATAGGGAGAGGTTGGATAGACTGAGACTTTTTTCCCTGGAGAGTAGGAGGTTAAGGGGTGATCTTATAGAAGTCTATAAAATAATGAGGGGCATAGATAAGGTAGATAGTCAAAATCTTTTCCCAAAGGTAGGGGAGTCTATAACGAGGGAACATAGATTTAAGGTGAGAGGGGAGAGATACAAAAGGGTCCAGAGGGGCACTTTTTTCACTCAAAGGGTGGTGAGTGTCTGGAATGAGCTGCCAGAGGCAGTCGTAGAGGCGGGTACAATTTTGTCTTTTAAAAAGCATTTGGACAGTTACATGGGTAAGATGGGTATAGAGGGATATGGGCCAAGTGCAGGCAATTGGGACTAGCTTAGTGGTATAAACTGGGCGACATGGACATGTTGGGCCGAAGGGCCTGTTTCCATGTTGTAACTTCTATAATCCCTTACTATGAGATTACTAATTAACCCTGTCTTGTTCCCTGGTTGGCTCCACGATGCATCATTCTAGGAAACTGACTCGAATGCATTCCGTGAACTCGTCCTCCAAACTACTTTTGCCAATTTGATTTGCCCAGTCTATAAGAAGATTGAAGTCCCCACGACTATTGCATTTCCTTTGTTACAAGATCCTATTATTTCTTGATTAATACTCTGTCCAACAGTATAACTATTGTTAGGGGGCCTATAAACTACTCCCACCAGTGTTTCTGCCCCTTGTTATCTCTTAGTTCCACCCATACTGATTATACTTCCTGATCTTCCAAGCCAAGGTCCTTTCTCACGACTGTCCTTATGTCATCCTTTATTATCAGGGCTACACCACCAGCCCCTCCCCCCCCTTTCCATTTTGCCTGTCTTTTCAAAAAGTCAATTCCCCTGGAATATTTAACTCCCAACCTTGGTCACCTTGCAACCACGCCTCAGTAATGGCTACTAGATCAAACCCATTTATCTCAATTTGTGCCATTAATTCATCTATCTTGTTACGAATACTTCGTGCATTCAGATAAAGCTACTTTAATTTTAACTTTTTACTATTTTTCCCTGATGCACTATTACCACTAAACTCTCTGTTCCTTTCTGTCGCACTCTGCTTATCTTTACCCAAATCGCTACACTGCTCTATGGCCTTGACATTTCCCTTTAGATGTATAAATTTCCCCTTACCTGAATCCTTCCCCCCATCCTTTTTAGTTTAAAGCCCTATCTACAGCCCTAGTTATTTGATTTGCCAGGACACTGGTCCCAGCCTGGTTTAATTGAAGCCAGTCCTAACGGAACAGCTCCCTCTTTCCCAGTACTGGTGCCAATGCCTCATGACTCAAAAGCCCTGTTTCCCACACTACTCTTTGAGGCACACATTTAACACTCTGATCTGTTTGACCCGATGCCAATTTGCAGGTGGCTCAGGTAATAATCCAGAGATTATTACCTTTGAGGTTCTGCTTATTAATTTGGACCCGAGCTCCTCAAACTCCCTCATTCTTCATGTTGTGGTCCCTATGTGGATAACTGAATCCTCCCCCTCATGCTCCAGCTATGACGAGATAGCCTTAATCCTGGCACCGGGCAGGCAACACAGTCTTCGGGACTCCCGGTCGTGGCTGCAGAGGACAGTATCTACCCCACTGGCTATACTATCCCCTACCACATTCCTGTTTACTACCCCCACTTGAATGGCCTCCTGTACCACGGTGCCGTGGTCAGTTTGCCCATCCTCCCTGCAGTCTTTGTTCTCATCCATACAGGTCGTAAATACCTTGTATATTATTGCCTATTTTAGTGTATTTCACTGAACAGTTTGGAAATTTATCAACTTGTTAACTTAGGAACTTTTGGTTAACTTGGCAAATGAACCCAATTATTTTTCTCTAATTTTTCTTCATAATCACACTGATTAGAATTGCTTAATTATAGCTGTAAACAACAGTAATTTACAAGTCTCCTTTTAGTACAAAAGGTTTTATTAATCAGCCTGTTTAATACTTGTTTTGTATAAAATCTCCTGATGACCAAAATGATCAGATTTGGTTTGAAACAGACATCAGTTGTTCGATTTTCTGGCTCCATTCAGCAGTTGTTGGGATGTTCCAGAAGAGCAGATGACTTCTAGATTTGTTGATACAAAACATCAACTATACATAAAAAGGCTGAAATAATTAATTATGTAATTTTGTCAACTAGATGCAAACTGGCTAATGAAGAAAACAACATCAATTTTGTGTAGATAAAGCCTGTGCAAGAATCACATGACTTTGAATGCTACTGCTCTATGATTCAGTACGTTGTGACACCAAAGAGGGTGGAATGTCCTCACGGCGGCTCCCGCTCCGCCCTCACAATTTCAGCGGAAACTGTCTACGTGCCGAAAAGTTATGCCGCCGGGCCGAAGAAGCTCCGAGAAAATTCTTAGCGTAAGATGCTGGGTCTATGAGCAGTCTTATTTTTAAATGCTACTTTATGCCTTAGGGTAAGGAGATCATGTGGGCTGATGATTTGACATCTAAAATTTATGCTCAACACCACAACTTAGCTGAACACTCATTCCCCAATTCCTGATGATCACATTTCCCTCATACCTGGACATTAATAAACTTTCAACTCATTCCAGATAACAATTATACACAACTTGGTCACAAACCCAAACCCGCGACCTCTACCACCTAGAAGGACAAGAGCAGCAGGTACATGGGAACACCACCACCTGCACGTTCCCCTCCAAGTCACACACCATCCCGACTTGGAAATATATCACCGTTCCTTCATCGTCGCTGGGTCAAAATCCTGGAACTCCCTTCGTAACAGCACTGTGGGAGAACCGTCACCACACGGACTGCAGCGGTTCAAGAAGGCAGCACACCATCACCTTCTCAAGGGCAATTAGGGATGGGCAATAAATGCTGGCCTTGCCAGTGACGCCCACATCCCATCAACGAATTAAAAAAAACCTGTTTGAAATGCCAGTAAGGGTGATTCACGTCTATGCTTCATTAACAGTGAGTGACAGCTGGGTGGACCAGCCCACAGGCTTCTCTGCAACCACCATCTTCCTATTGGCTGACTGGATATGTGATATTGTGCTGTGAGTCACGTGACGTCAGCTTGCGTCCCATCCCCCACACCAGAATTCTTAACTACCTGGAGCCACTCCAAATCGGAGCTTGATCAACAACCAAAAGAAACCACTACAGCTGAGGTTGGAAAAATCCACGATCAGCATCTCCCAACCCTTGACCTCCAACACCAAGAAGGACAAGAGCAGCAACATAATGGGAAACCCACGACCTCCTAGTCTCCCTCATCCAACTCTTGCACCATCCTGGCTTGGACATATGCTGCTGTTCCTTCATCATCGCTGGGTCAAAATCCAGGAATTCCCTTATGAGAACCATCACCACAAGGACTGCAGAGGTTCAAGAAGGTGGCCCAGTATCACCTTTTCAGGACAACTAGGGATGGTTAACAAATGTGGCCAGCATTGCCCAAATCCTCAGAACAAATGAAAAATATTACCCTGAAACTTCAGGCAAGGTACTTCCCTGGGGCGAGGGGGAAATCAGGAGAATCACCATAAAATAACTCGAGTATCTCCGAGCAGTTAATAATAAATGCTACAGGTTCTAAAATTAAGTTCAATTGGTAGCAAACTAGAAAAAGACTGTCGAACTTCAAAACATGTGGGGGTTTAAATTGGACAACCCCTGAATCCGGGAGTGGGGGTTGTGGTCCGCAATTAACCCGCGCCCGGTAACCTGTAGCCAGCGCTACCTGCGCTGTTGAGTGGCTACACGCACCAGCAGGGGGCCCGGTATGGGGCGTGGCCAGCACTACTTAAAGGCAGCCTCTGTTAAAGAGGAGGTGCACGGTCAATGCAATTGGTGTTGGAAGACAAGAGCAATGGCTGGAATTGCAACAGAGTGTGCACTGGGGTTCTCTGATGATGCACTGGAGGCCTTGGAGGAGAAGGTGGACACACGGAGAGTCATCCTGCATCTGCAGGGTGGCAGGAGACCATCCAGACACCAGCTGTGGAGGCAGTGAAGGAAGTGGTGCTGGAATGCCAGGAGCATTGCACCACGCAAGTGGATGCAGTGCAGGAAAAAGTTCAATGATTTGGCACGACTGGTCAAGGTGAGTGAATGAAAGTGTCAAGTGGCACATCCTACCAACTGCATCGCTGCTCCACGCACAACACCCCCCCGTCACCCACCCACCAACAAACGCTTCCCATCCGTATGTAACGCTACACTTCAGGTGCTGCATCTCACCCTCACATAGTACCACTTTTGCAATCCACACATTCACAACCCACAGGTCACACACACTGGCAGCTATTCAACCACGACAGGTACTTCACCCAAACAACTTGCAGGACACTCACCGACACACTTCCCTCTGTCTTGCAGGAGAAGGTGTCACATTACATCTGGCAGCAGGAAAGAACGGACAGACGACAGGCACGCCTACATGTCCTCACCCCCATGGTGGAGACAGTGTTGGGGATCATTGGATGGGCCATCGCTGCAGCCGTGGCCACTGGCAGCACTGGAGGTGTCGGTGATGAGGGTCTCTACATACCTAATCCTCCTTCTTGTTTTCCACATCTCCATCATCCCACAATCTTTTCCAACTCACGTGCTACAGATGGTGTCAGCACACACGTCTTACTCACTCCCCTCCTCGTTTTACAACTCAACCTGCCTCCCTTTGTCATTGCAGATACCCAAGAACTGGAGCCGGCACCGTCCGAGGTGCAGGAGGAGGAAGACAGTGATAACGAAGCTGCACTGTCACTTGATCTGACACTCGCAGCCACCAGCTCAGATACTGACACTACGCGTACTTTAGAGGCTAGGTTAGAGGGCGGATCTGCACGTGCTGAGATACCAGCACAGGTGTGCAGGAGCAGGGGTCGCGGGGATGGATAACACAGGTGCCAGCTCGCCAGAGGGCAAGGTCTCACACTAGTTCTGCTGCTGAGGAGTCAGATGATGACTGCGATGGGCCAGGCGACAGAAAAATGTTGATAGGCCAGAAAACCTGCGCACAATGCCAAGGGGCATGGAAGAGTCAGTTCCAACTTGGCACAAGGCTTTGCGCAGAGCTTGGAGCCCATCTTTTCCCATATGGAACAGCTGGC
The DNA here is from genome assembly GCF_035084215.1 of Heptranchias perlo. NCBI lineage: Eukaryota > Metazoa > Chordata > Chondrichthyes > Hexanchiformes > Hexanchidae > Heptranchias > Heptranchias perlo. Next base: position 17,532,359 of record NC_090350.1, on the reverse strand, counting down.
ACACCTGTGGAACCCACCATGATTCAGCGTCTGATGACCAATGTCTCAGCTTCCATTCTTTTTTTAATTCGTTCATGGGGTGTGGACGTTGCTGGCAAGGCCAGCATTTATTGCCCATCCCTAATTGCCCTTGAGAAGGTGGCGATGAGCCGCCTTCTTGAACGGCTGCAGTCCATGTGGTGAAGGTTCTCCCACAGTGCTGTTAGGTAGGGAGTTCCAGGATTTTGATCTCGCGACAATGAAGGTACGGCAATATATTTCCAAGTCGGGATGGTGTTTGACTTGGAGGGGAAAGCGTAGGTGGTGTTGTTCCTATGTGCCTGCTGCCCTTGTCCTTCTAGGTGGTAGAGAAGCCTTGGCGAGTTGCTGCAGTTCATCTTGTAGATGGTACACACTGCAGCCACGTTGTGCCAATGGTGAAGGGAGTTAATGTTTAGGGTAGTGGATGGGGTGCCAATCTAGCGAGCTGCTTTGTCTTGGATGGTGTCGAGCTTCTTGAGTGTTGTTGGAGCTGCACTCATCCAGGCAAGTGGAGAGTATTCCATCAACTCCTGACTTGTGCCTTGTAGTTGGTGGAAAGGCTTTGGGGAGTCACTCGTCGCAGAATACCCAGCCTCCAACCTGTCCTTGTAGCCACAGTATTTCTGTGGCTGGTCCAGTTAAGTTCTGGTCAATGGTCACCCCCAGGATGATGATGGCGGGGAATTCTGCGATGGTAATGCAGTTGAATGTCAAGGGGAGGTGGTTAGACTCTCGTTGGAGATGGTCATTGCCTGGCACTTATCTGGCGTGAATGTTACTTGCCACTTATCAGCCCAAGCCTGGATGTTGTCCAGGTCTTGCTGCACGCGGGCTCGGATTGCTTCATTATCTGAAGGGTTGCGAATGGAACTGAAAACCGTGCAATCATCAGTGATCATCCTCATTTCTGACCTTATGATGGAGTGAAGGTCATTGATGAAGCAGCTGAAGATGGTCAGGCCGAGAACACTGCCCTGAGGAACTCCTGCAGCAATGTCCTGGGGCTGAGATGACTGGCCTCCAACAACCACTACCATCTTCCTTTGTGTTAGGTGTGACGCCAGCCATGGGAGAGGATTCCCATTGACTTCAACTTTACTAGGACTCCTTGGTGCCACTCTCGGTCAAATGCTGCCTTGATGTCAAGGGCAGTCACTCTCACCTCACCAGCACAAACAGATGCCATCTAAGGTCTGCATTCTTCATTTGGAGCTCAGACTGCTGCTATGGAAGCTCAGACTGCTGCTATCATGGCACTGGGTATCACTGTGGAACGGGGCTTCCAGGGCATCACAGCACTCCAGCAATCGGTTCTCCAGCAGATCACCGGGATGGCTGAGGCGCCGCCCCGTGTGAGTGGTAGTGCCATGACAGTCGAACTTGCTGTCCTCTCTCAGGATGACAGCATTCCTGCTCCCACCCCTGCCACACCGCCAGTGCCCTTGCTGTTGCCTGTCAGCCAGCCAGCTCAGGCTACTGGAGCCAATGCCGAGATGGTGCAGTCTGAAGCCGGGCCCTCCCAGCCCAGAGCTGCTTGAGGACGTCCTCCAAGGCCATCTGCACGTTCCTCAATTGAAGATCAGCAGCCTTCCACCACCCATACGCCAGCCATTGGGGAAGCACTTCATAGGAGCACTAGGAAAGGTAAAGGCACACGAACGACGGCACTAATGGAATGCAGAAGGATGAATAGTCTAATTTTGTACACATCATTTCATGTGTGAATTTATAAATTTGTATTTGACGTCGCAGTTGGTGGTGGTTTTTCTTTATGCGATGAGCTGTGGGAGGAAGCAATGTGTAATCATAAGGAAGACTATTTGATGCTCAGGTGGGAGAGGAAAGGTGAGGAGTGTAGGACTGTTGGTGACTTTTGGGAGATAACAAGGTGAGCATGCAGAGCCTGTGCACCTTGTTGCCTCCTTGCCTCTTCATCCAGTTCCACCTCCGTCTCCTCCTCCTCCTCTGCATCTGGCTCAGGGTCTTGCCGGATAGGCAGTGCCAAGGGCTGTCCTCTCATAGGGCGAGGTTGTGCAGCATGCAGCATACAACAACGAATCTTGACACCTGCTCCGCTGAGTACTGCAGGGCTCCTCCAGAACGGTCCAGGCAGCAGAAGCGTTGCTTTAGAATGCCTACGGTGTGCTCGATGGCGTTCCGTGTGGCACGTGGCTCTCGTTGTATGCCTGCCCTGCACATGTGCATGTGTTCCTGACCAGAATCATGAGCCACTTAAGAAGTGAAAGCCCTTGTCGCCCAATAGCCAGCCTTTGACTTGCTATGCCAGTTGAAAGATAGGTGGGATGTTGGACTGCCGCATAATGAAGGCGTCTTGACTGCTGCCAGGGTAATGGGCATTGATCTGCATGATGGGCTGCATTTGGTCGCACATCAGCTGCACATTGAGGGATTGGAACCCCTTTCTGTTGATGAATATGGCAGAGTTGAGATGTGGAGCACACATGGCAATATGCATGCAGTCAATGGCACTCTGCACCATTGGGAATCCTGCAATGCGAGCAAACCCTCATGCTCGCTCATTCTGCTTCTCTCTGTTAAGTGGGAACGTTATGAATCTGTTGCACAGCTCGTACAGTGTCTATGTGATCTCCCTTATGCAGCAATGCACTGCAAACTGCGAGTTGTTGCACGAATCACCAGCAGCGGCCTGAGAGGATCCAGAGCCGTAAAAGTTCAGTGTCACGGTTTCCTTCACAGCCACAGACAGTGCTGCCCTTGCCCTGCTCTGAAGCTGCAGTTGTGGCTGCAGCAGTTAACATATCTCCGTCACAACCTCCTTGGTGAACCGTAACCATTGGATGCACTAATCTTCACTCATGTTGAGCTAAGAGAATTGGTCCCTGAAGGCCCTAATTGGATATGGCCTCTTGCTCAGTCCCCTGCGCCTTCTCCTCCTCCTCCCTCTCCTCGTAGCTTGACCTACTCTGTGTGGCCTCTCTGCATGCTCCCAGTCGTGTTCAATGCCCAGCGGGAGCCCGAGCAGGCCACACATAGTTGGCAGAAACCTTGTTTAGCACATTGTTTTAAATGCTACGAACAATAATGCAGGACCTGCCAGACCACTCTCTTTATAATATTGCAACTTTCTCTTTACTGAAACATACAAGATTCTGAGGGGACTCGATAGGATAGATGCTGAAAGGATGTTACCCCTCAGGGGGGAATCTAAAACTAGGGGGCATAGTCTTAGAATAAGGGGTCACCCGTTTAAGACGGAAATGAGGAAGAATTTCTTCTCCGAGAGGGTCGTGAATCTTTGGAATTCTTTACCCCAAAAAGCTGCGGAGGCTGAGTCATTGAATACATTCAAGGCTGAGTTAGACACATTTTTGATCAGCAAGGGAGTCAAAGGATATGGGGAAAGGGCGGGAAAGTGGAGTTGAGGTAAAAATCAGATCAGCCATGATCTGCACCTGCTCCTACCTCTTATGGTCCAAATATAGGAAGCTTCAACAAACACGTACAATTGTACCAGTAACCAGAAGCAATAATCCAGCAACTAACCTGCATGATCCCTTTTAATAGCGCTGGTGGGGAGTCCTCCAGGCCATTTACGACCTGTTCAGCTGTGTGTGGTTAAGACATGCGTTGGCTGGAGCGTTGTTCCAAAATCGCATCTGCCCCTTTAAATCAGCGTTGTCCACTGAACTACTGCATATTCTCCCTACCTTACACGGTGCCGGCATTTTGTTATTTGCGCGTGTGCAAATGTCTTTACCAAGATGGCGTCCGACGCACATCACGCTAGAATCATGCACGCGCATTCCGGAAGCCATTTTGGGTCCTTAGGAGACCGCGTAGCGCCTACAAGCCAGCGTTATACGGCCAAATTTATAGCCCATGGTTTCTAATCAGGAGCCATTTTAGTACACAGCATGCAGCTGACAACCACACAAACATTTCCAGGTCAGAGAAAACCATCAGGGAATCTCCTGTACTTAACTATGGATACAAAGTCGCACCAATATGAGGGACATTGATGGAGGCATGGGAGTAAGATATCGGCCATCCTCTGGTTCTATGGTATGGGGAGAAAAAAGAAAGAGTATTGAAAAAGACAGCTTTGAGCCGAAACCTATTTTTTCTGCAGTTGGTGCCTTCGCACAGCACACTGATGCTTGAACTTGCTGTTCCAAGCAATGGTAGGATGTGGTTCATGGCCAAAATTCCCTTTATGATCAACTTAAGAAAAATCCTATGGCAGCAGCCAGAGGAGATATAATTTTTCTTCTCCAGTGAAGGAAAGAAAGAAGGAATGAAGATTGGAGGGAGTGTTACCCTGAACTACTCTCGCATACCTTCTTACAGTACTGACTAAGATGTGAGAGCAGCCTCCATTTTGCCATCACAACTCAATAAAAGGGAGGAAATAAAACATTTTAAAAAGTAGATCTTTCTGTTGACATGTCCATACTACTCATTAAGAATAACATTTCAGCCAAAGTTCTTTATTTCTTAAGTATTTTAACACATAACTTTGTGTACAGGAATTTTGCATTAAAAATACTCTGTGAAAAGGGATATATTTGGTATCATTGCAGTGCCTGGCATTGGAGAACTTCTAGCATATTCTGTCGGAACTTTACACAAACACTTTGTGACCTTACTTCCAAACAAAATGCAGTAATCTATCACCTCTGCTCAGAACAATGCAGACACCAGTAACATGTTGTGTTGCCACATATCACAAGGCCAGTATTCACCTACCATCAATCTAACAGTGTTCATGAAACCGTTCAATTTAGCTATCAGCCCCCTGCAGTACTTTGCAATAACAATGCATAATCCACCTTTCACTTAATCTGTTGTGACATCCCCACCCATGTTGGTGCAGCAACTGAGAGTGGTTCACAGGAGAAAAAAAACACCAACCATGACAGATGTTAATGTACAGATTCAATCAATTTTGTACACCATAGATAAACTGTAACACGTACTCCTTTCATGTATAGGAGGACATATTAGCCAATTAGCTCCCTGTCTATGTGCGGTCAGCAGCTAAACTCACAAATTTTAAACAAAAGATTAGACGTTATTACGAAGTGACAGCGGCACTGAAGTAAGAAATTAGAACTGTCAAAGAGTGTACCATGTTGATCTGTGTTATATCCACTTTGTTTCCTGTAATCTGTTTTGTCGGTTAGTTGCCTTTAAACAGGAGCCCATTACATGAAACGTGAAGGGACATTGGTGGCCGTGGTAATATATGGAACTATGCAAGCAGTGTACAGAAAATAACGTGTGATATTGTCATTGTATATCTGTCCCTAGAAATTGTTTTTAAATGTGAAAAAAAACTTTAACCATCCAAAGAAATGGGGGGAGGAGTTGTGGTAGGGAAGAGGGTGAACTGAATGGTACGTTGGGTTACGTACCAACGTTTTATCTCTTGGGCATAAGTTCAAATCCACCCAACACTGGATGGGATGAATCTTTCCTCTGTCAGCTGACTGTAATAGTCCTGTACAAAACACAAATCGGTTTGGGTAGTCTCAATTGAATTCCTAGCACAAAGCTACAAACTGATTCAGTATTAATTGGCAATCTCACTCAGGGTGGCTGGGATGGCAAAATGGAGGGATATCATCCTTGTGCAATAGGAAGTGCGCTTCTAAGTCTCGGGCACATTTTTGAGGGAGAAGAGGGAATTTTGATATGTATCTCCACAATGCTATGCATAACTAACAAGTGCTTGATGCCAACAATGGAAGCCTGAAATGGATCATGTTCCAATTTCCAGCATTGACACTCCTCACGTTGATAAATGCCAAATTCACAAAAAAATTAAAAATGCAAAGAAAATACATACAAAGCTGCAATGCATACTTACCATGGCAGCAAACACGTTGCCTTTGAATTTATCATTGTTCTCGGGGAAAAAAAAAATTACCTGCAACACAATTCCTTCCATTGGGTTATTCTAAACAAGTACCATTAGCAAGTAAGTAGTGCTGCACAAATAAATGGATAGGTGATATCGAAGTGCAATACAAAACCTATATAAGTAACACCATATGACTGGGAAATCCAAGTCTAATGGGGCCCCTTTGCTGACTATCTCATGTGGTCTTTCTGCAGAAAGGAAGAGGTCAATTTCTGACATGTCACTTATGAGACAACACTGAATAGGAGTGAGGGGAAGAAAACTCTGCATACATTTACCTGGAATTGTACTCAAGCCTCTGCTGATAATGCTGCCAGTTATCAAAGTGAATTGTTAGTTCTTCATGTTCACAAGATTCATGTTTGATGCTTGTACAGACGTTTGCAATATCGATTTAGAACATGTTAAACATGTTTAGAACAGGTCAGAGGATGGGTATCCTGCGGCGAGTGACTCACCTCCTGTCTCCTCAAAGCCTTTCCACCATCTACAAGGCACAAGTCAGGAGTGTGATGGAATACTCTCCACTTGCCTGGATGAGTGCAGCTCCAACAACACTCAAGAAGCTCGACACCATCCAGGACAAATCAGCCCACTTGATTGGCACCCCATCCACCACCCTAAACAGTCACTCCCCTCACCACCGGCGCACTATGGCTGCAGTGTGTACCATCCACAGGATGCACTGCAGCAACTCGCCAAGGCTTCTTCGACAGCACCTCCCAAACCCGCGACCTCTACCACCTAGAAGGACAAGAGCAGCAGGCACATGGGAACAACACCACCTGCACGTTCCCCTCCAAGTCACACACCATCCCGACTTGGAAATATATCGCTTTTCTTTCATCGTCGCTGGTTCAAAATCCTGGAACTCCCTTCCTAACAGCACTGTGGGAGAACCTTCACCACATGGACTGCAGCGGTTCAAGAAGGTGGCTCACCACCATCTTTTGAAGGGCAATTCGAGATGGGCAATAAATGCCGGCCTTGCCAGCAACGTCCACATCCCATGAACGAATTTAAAAAAAACTCTCTCGTTGATCTCTGCTGGTAACTAAGAAAATACCAAAGAATATTTGGGCAGCACTGAGTGTATAATTTTAGTGTTGAGATGAGCACAAGATATGTTATTTACCTTTTTCCTCCTTTTATTTGATTATTTTTCCAAAATAACCGTATTTACGAAGTTTCACAGGGAATCCCAGTGTCCATTCTTTTTAATCATTGCATCATGGCACATGCTGAGCAGGAACAGTGAAGGAAGGAGCTGGGGACGGCATGGGAACTACCTTAAACAGACTGCAACCAAAACAATCACACTGTTTCCATCAATGTTAAGCAGAAGCAATGCAAAGGAATACTCTCACTCTGCATCATACCAGCACTTCTACGCCAATGAAAAAGATGCAGAGTTCTATACAAGCGATTTTATCTCAATTTTGTGGTCACAAAAATCTTTATAATTTCTACACCTACAATTGTTCTTTGTTCATTTATTAGAGTTATTCTCACAAGTCCCTGTGTTGAAGTTAAGAATCGCTGTAACAGAGTTGCATGAGCTCTCTTCACTCTTTCCCCTGCCGCCATTTTCAAATATGGTATCTTCGCACTCATGTCCACATAATGCTTACCCCTACAGGGCTGCAATTTCCAACCAGTATGAAACCAGAATAGACAATGCAACAGGGTTTGCTCTCCAGCAATACCTTGACAGAAAAGATGAGATATAAAATAACTTTCCTGTTCTAATAAATGCACTCCCATTACTTTTAGCGCTGTTGATATTATAGTACCCGGAGATGATAAATGTATCTTGTGATTCACTCAATGGTTATTGCTCACCATTGTAGCTTCGCAGAATATATTTCAGAAGAAACATCCAATTTAGTTTAGAGAACAAGACAAACATATGTCAAAGCTTCATTATGTTGAAAATCACATTTTCATCAATTAAACATGACAGTCGGACGACAACCATTTTCAAAGTGACAAAAATATTCTAGAAATAGACAGAGATTTGAAGTAACAATTTAGAGGAATCCTTTGTTTGATTATCAGAATGACTTACTTTACCCAGAGATGAAAGTTTACAGCAAGTATTTACAGTAGATTCATACCCCCGTGATTGGAAATTCAGTGCATTAAGTATGCCATGGCCAGGGATGATGTATGATGACTATCTTCACAACCAAGTGTGACAAAATCAAAATGAATTATAGTTACTACACAAGTGGCGAGATTCATCGCATTTTACGGCTGGTCGGGATGTATTTAGTTTCCAGCAAGTTTTTATGAAAAAGAATTGATTTAAAAAAAACAAGTGTTTTTGTAGCTCGGCATTTGAGAAAATAGTTGAAGCTTAGTCATGTCACACTAACTGAAATGAGATTTTTGATTGCATTGGTATTTCTCCATATAAATGACATAAAATATCTTCACACCACAGGCAGCATTATGCAACCCATCGAGTAAAATTTGAGAGCGCTTTTTCACTAGATTACCTTGGATCCATACAAGGATATTAAAGGCTAGAAACTATATTGGCAATATAAGCTTAATGTATTCATATGACATTCCTGTATCTACTATTAACTCAACTATTTTTCAATGAGTTAATACCTCCGCTAAAGTAGCAGACAGATGAATGTATTAAATGTTCATCTGCTAAAATCACTAACAGCAGTTACTAAGTTTAGACTGTGATTTATCATGAAAAAGTGCAGGCACTCCACATTCCCATGAAACCCAATAACGTTATGTCATCTGTGACATAAAAAATTGAAATTAGTCAGCCACATAATAATAATTCTTTTTTATTTACATTCTCCACACACGAAAAGAGAGTTTGCACCTTTTAGTCCTTGGGAATCGCATGACTGACTTGAAGACTGCAGTGTCCTAGATGTGTTGTTGATACTTTGACACCTGTGCCCTCCAAAGAAAGGCAGCCAACATAGCTGAATGTCAATTCATTTTACCCCCAATCTAGTATTGTGTCCTCATATTGTCTCATATCACACAAGTTACCTGACAAAGCTTTCTGCACCCGGCTCCAATTAACTTGAAATTTCCCCCCCCAAGCAACATGTTCTATAAGCTACTATTGTTCTTTTCAGAACAGGATGAAAATAGTCAAAGAATACTGAATGTAGTTACTGTACTTATATTAAAGGTTACAGCAAATAAAATAATTATGGCTTCATTAACTTTTACAACAGGCTATAAGGATTCTAAAGCATGTTAAAGCCCGATCTCAGTCACTGATGGGCATGATTTATGCTGGCCCACAGATCACAATATAAATAATTGGCCTGTTTTCCTAGGCTTCTCAATGCACACCAGAAGAGACAGGCCTCTACACCTTTTAGATATTCAAAGAAAGTTAAAAAATAAAAGCACTGTGTCAAATGGAACTTTGAGTGCAGAAAATATATACTTCAACCCATGAGAACTCCTTTGGGATTTTAAGTGCTTTAAAATTGTCTTTTAATGGCTGAAAAAAAAGCAATCAAATCGCTAAAAAAAAATTACCTCACAAGACACTCCGACAGTCATTGGCACCGAACTGAAAATGATCCTTTTGAAATCTGTGCATCTCATACAGGCACCCGAGGTTACATCATTAAATTAAATTGCCACTAAAAGGTAATTTCCCTCCTCAAAAGTCACTCAACCTCTTCATCAATATCAATTGGCTCTGCTAAAAGAATTGTCACAAATGTTCAAGTACCCCCTAGCTACAGAGATAACAACTAAGCCCCACACAGCAAGCAACGTAATGGCATCCAGGCGGCAGACAACTGCAATTTTTAAACTTCTGGAATTTCTAAGGCAGGTTTCTGGTCAATTTTTGAAGAACCTGCTGATAGACCAGAATCCAAGTGAGGCATCTTTTTCAGGATAGTTTTTATTTTACACTGGAAATCACAGGCTGCAAACATCCTTCTATGGGAACCATTCCCTCCATACTATTTTGGTCTCTCCCAAAATAATAAAGTTTGAGACAAAATTTCTGAAGACCTATTGGGTTTCTCATTGCACAGGTGTAATCAATACCATCCCCATAGACAACCTTGCCTCCTGATGGGATCCCACCAAATGGTTCCCATCAAGACGCCAAGTCTCCTCATAATAAGATTAATACCTTAGTGCTGTCCATCAAGAGAGTTTTCACATTCTTACCTAATGTCTCAATACTCTCTCGACATTTGCAGCACCTGGTCATTCCAGATGCATCACCAATGAATGGACTCAAACCTCTTCAGGTGCAGATAGTACAGATTCAGTTTATAACCACCTGGATTCCTGTCTATACAAGCTAGACAGGAATCCTAAATTTATGAAGCTTTTAAATTTAAAGGTTGCCTAAATATTTAAAGTCACTTCACCAGAGATTCTGATGGAAAAAGTGGAACCTTTCTTGAAAACCAAAGCATTTTGTTTCTGGGCTTCAGGATATCAACTCTCCATCTTCAGGGACACTCAAACTGTCAATTTGATGCCCCGAACAGAGAGAGAAAATTTACTACACAAAACCTCAGCTGAACCATTTTGTAACATATCACAGTAATCACCCAGGTATTATTGTGTTTTGGGAAATCTTTGACCTCGGATTGAAACCGAGAATTACCAAAAAGAGAAACCAAACATTTGGATACTATTGGTAGGCATTATATGCATAAGCTTTTTATCAAATATGCATGGATTGCCACCAAGCTCATTGGGCAGGCTTCAAATACAAAACAGCCACTTTATTGCAGACTGTTATCAAATCTGACTACAACTCTCTCCTGAATCAATTGACTTCTATTACTGAGGATGAAATTCAGGCAGTTGGATTCGAACAAGTGGTATCACGTACAACTGAGATAGGAATCATATCCATGGCTTTTGGTTTGCTACTCTGTTTGCTTTCCTAGTTTCATTTCGCATTCCTACCAAACAACCTGCACCACCAACTATCACTTTTTCCTAAAAGGCATCTTTCTTGGCCAAGTAGTGATTTTCTTGTAGTTTTGAAAGAAGCACAAAGTATTTACACTATCTCAGGAATGTCTTCTGGAGGAAGACTACCTTCTAGATATCTTTCATACAACGTAGACGAGAACCATCAGTTGCCCTCCCAGCAGCAGTTCTTCTGCAATTCAGATCGTGACCCCATCTTTCCTCATCCAAGACCTTCAAATCAACTTATGCCTTCTAATCCACAGGATTCTGAAAAGCTACTGGATGAGGTCGAATTCTCACAATGACTTCACATTCCTTTGTTTTGAATTACAAAATAGGAACTTGTCTTCAAATCTTCTCTTGAAGTGTTGGCAGATTATAACTTCTGATTTTTGGGTCCTGAAGGATTAGTTATCCCCTTTGTTTTCACCCCTCTATCCTTCCAGCGTGCAATTAATATCACAACCATATTATGGAAAACGCCACATCCAGCCCAGCACGGACATGATGGGCCAAGTGGCCTCCTTCTGTGCCGTAACTTTCTATGATTCTATGATAAAAATAGGGTAACTTCTGGTCATGAGAGCGATCAAAAAAGTTCCCTCAGTGGAAGAAAACAAGGCATTCGATTCCTAATATTTCATACCAAAGAAAACATCTGAGGATCAAAACAGACATTGAAATCGAAAATCCCCTATATCAATTTATGAAGAACCAAAAGTTCAAAATGGTCACAGACTTTGAACTGGAAACATACATATAGCACACACATCCTTGCCATAGGAAATTCCATTGTTTCAACTTGAGGACAAATTTACAAAGTGTTATCTTGAGGGCAGCACCAAGTGTCTTTACAAAATGCTATTCAGAAATAGCAGTGTACTTCAAGCTTTGAAGCCTTAAGTGCACCCATATCTCCCCAACTGTTTCCTTCTTGTTACATGGATAGCAACAGAAACACAGCGAGGTACATTAGGAAAGGCCATGGAAGCACAAAAGTAGTTGAGAAAACACCAGTGAAGAGGGCTATTCTGGGTACTTTCAGAGGTAAAGAAAAGCCTAGTATGTAATATATCACAAACTATTACAATACTGGGACAATAAATCCCTATATACATCTGTTAAAGGGGATGCAGACACATTGGGGGCAATTTTAACCTCCAAGAATAGGTCAGTTGAGGGCGAGTGGGTAGTTAAAATATTTCTTTTTTGGAGCGCGACCGTAACGCGCTCCAGGTTTAACGGAGGCGCGTTTGAATGCGTGCGAGTAATCTACATGCCGCAGTCGGAACCTTAATTAATTCAGGCAGTGGGTATTTATAGCATCAATTAACGTCCTTGTGAGACGTTAAGTAGGTCTTTTAAATTGAGTCAGGCAGCATCTGTGGAGAAAGAAACAGAGTTAACGTTTCAGGTCAAAGACCTTTTGTCAACCTGAAACGTTAACTCTGTTTCTTTCTCCACAGGTGCTGCCTGACTTGATGAGCTTCTCCAGCATTTTCTGTTTTTATTTCGGATTTACAGCATCCACAGGGATCATGAATCTCGCCAGTGAAAAGGAGGCGAGTAGGGTCAGATCATGAGGTAAAGTGCCTTTATTGCACTGCTTGTGGGCCAGGAGGAGCAGGACTGTTTCCTCCAGGCCCAACAAGTTTGCCTGTCGCGATCGGACCCCCGCGATCAGCTGAATCACCCCCCACCCCCCGATGTCTGCGACCCTTCTGATATCCAAGACCACCCCCCCCCCCGATGACCATCACCTCCCTGGATGTTCGAGACCCCCCACTAAGTCCGAGACCCCCGACAATGGCCGGCTGCTCACATCCCCAACTGCAGCCAGCTGCTCACATCCCCAACGTGGCTGGTTGCTCACGTCCCTCCACCCCCCTCCATGAATGCCCACCCCCCGCCCCCATTCAACCCCCAAAGATCTCGATCTCTTCCCCCCCCAAACACCACCTGCCATCCAATCCCCAAAGATCCTGATCTCTTCCCAGCCCTCCCCCCATACAAACCCCGAAGACTCTGACCTCTCCCCGGCCGACAGGCAGCCAGCCTGCCAATTTGGCAGGAACGGAACCCGGAAGTAAAATTTTTATCCTTCAATTAACTTGTGATCGCAGGTTCCAACCCGCCAACCTGACTTCCAGGTGCCATGTCCAATAAATCTCCCCCCACCCACCAGCTCTCTTCCCGGCTCCAAGTTAAAATCCAGGCCATTACGTGGCTACCTTGGTCTGCCTGCGTATGAAAGTATAATATACCATTTATCAAACGCGAACAAAAACTTCTAAAATAAAACAGTTTGTGATATTAATGTAATATATATATCTTCTGGGAGATAGTGTATGAAAAGTACATCACTCTTCAACCTCATTTGCTTCCTGCTGCTCCTGAGAATTATTTGGCCTGACATTGCTTAATGGTCTTTGAAAAGTACATAATTTCCTGTTCCTCTGCCCCATCTGAGTTAATACAATACAATGTCACGCCACCATGCGATCTTTCACACACCACTGTTCCCTGTGCATCTCCTATCTATCGGTTGCTTAGACTTTTAGCAAAGACAATTTACAACATTTATCATCAAAAAATTATGCTCTTTTCTTCAAAAAAAAGCAAATTTGTGAACAGTGTTCAACAAAATGTGTTACATTACGATTATTTAACTGACAGTTTAATAAGGTTGCCCACAGGAGAGCCCAGGAAGATGACCAGGGATATAATACTCAGAAAAGAACATACTTTTTAAGTTGAATAGTACTCGTTACACTGATTTGATTTAAGTGGCAATAAGAAACTTGAAATCACTTGAAAATTCACTTCTACATTAGACCTTGTGACACATTCGTATTAAATGATGCCAATTAAAACTCTTATCTCCCAAAGAAAATTCAAAACTTAAATACACGTTATTGACCTCACAGTATACAGCGGATGTCATTATTGCAAAAACGGGTATTATAGTACACTAAAGAAGGAAAATAAAGTGACTTTTCAGATCCCTCTTTAAATATAATAATGGATTTGACTGCAGAAAATGTAATTAGATTCCTTTTTTTTAAAAATACAGCCAATGGAAAATAGCATTGAACTGAAAGATTTCATAACACCTACATTTGCAACTTGGTTGAATATTATGAAGGATAATATTCTGTCAGAAAAATTAACATATTCTTAGTTTATGATTGATATGGTTTCTATTCATGGTATATTATGGCTCTGACTTCAAATCCAAGTTTCAGACTGACAGAGAACCTGTTCCTTGACTTGGAGACTATGCAGATGCATGGATGATACTCAGAGAGACAAGTGTGAAATGGCAATATTTCACAGTTCCCCAGAGTTTCGTGTCTATTGCTATTAATTTTCTGAGGATCCTGCCATGACGAGAACACAATATGCTTTAATATCCTTCAGTTGTCCATCTGAATTGACATCTATCCCTTTCCCAAAGATATCACTATTGCAATGAATATTTAATCAGACCTTAATGAGCAGTGACCAGGCACCTCTCCATATGGTGAGGGAGAACCAATCCAGGTCACTTTTATGCACCTCAAAACTTCCACACAGGACTGGCATTGACAGAAACCAGGGAACTGGATGGCTGCTCATGCAGCTACATGGTGCATGGCCCATGAAAGCCATTCAGATTAGAGAGATTACAGCAGATCTGTAGCCTCTCCCGCAAGCAAATAAAACATATTTCACTGGGTTCCCTTGGACGTAATAGATTTCAAAGATTGTTGGTTGTGTATTTCATGTATGTGAGGTAACAGCATTTGTACAATCTCTCCGCACATCTCCATTGGTAGATTCACCCAAATCCTCTCAGTCAAAGTCCAAAATGTACAGCAAAGGGCCATCTGTGCATAAAAGTAACTTAAGAAATACCCCTAATACAAAAAGTGGTCTATGTGGATTTATAGATTTCTATTTGCTCATATTATGTAACTAGTCTTTTTGGTTGTCACAAACCAAAGATTAATTTACGTCACACACAGTTTCCATAATATAAAAATAGATTTATAGTAGCTAAGCAGAATCATCAAATGTTTAATTTACTGTAATTTTACACTACTTTCATGAAAAATATTATCTAGTGAAGTCAGGGATGGTTTTTTGGGAATTGAAAACATTTCTTTCAGTCAGCTTTTTTATTGAATTGTTCAACAGAGAATCACTTGCTGAAAGAAATATTTTCCTCCTTCCAAGGCGCCCTACTTTACTACACAATGTTGTTTTGTGGTAACATTTTATTCAAATGATTCCTTAAATTTTAACTTCAGGGTCACATTAACCCAAGTCACAAATATACAGGGGGAATTCGCAGTCATAGGTATATCTGGAAAGAAAACTCTCATTCTAGAATTTTTACAGGACAAATTTAACATTTTCCCCAAAGGAATTCCTCTTCTGCATAGAATTTTAAATCATGTTTAAAATTTGATCTGAATATGCTCTTAAGTATACACTTAAGAGTAATGGTTATAAAATATTCAGTAATACAAAATCATGGCCTATTGGGATAAATGCACAATTTTTCAAAATTAGGAAATTTCAGCAGGAAATAAGGACACACCTTAGAAAATGACCTTTAAGTGCCAAGAGCCAGGTAATTCATAAAATGAGCAATATTTTTTTCTGAACTCATCACTTTGATACGTGATCTGTTTATAGGCTGCATTTGGTAGTTGTTTTAAAAGTCATATTTTATAGGCAGGCTTTGATTTGTTTTTGGCAAATTCAACATCAGATGTACGAATGGGCAGCAAAGCAAAATGTCCGAAAACTAATCTTGCATGGTTCCGTATTCTTACAACTTAATTCTCCCTCAAATTCATGAAGTATCAATTAGGATTTCCATTTTTTATTACTGGCAAAGTGCGTTACTATGGACTTCCTGTTAGTGCTGTAAAATTAGGTACATTTTCATGAAAAGCAACTGACTGGAGATTCAAGCTACAGAACATAAGCCAATGCAATAAACCAAACTCATAAAAGAACATAAGAAATAGGTGCAGGAGTAGGCCATACTGCCCCTCAAACCTGCTCTGCCATTCGAATCAGATCATGGCTGATCTTCAACCTCAACTCCACTTTCCCGCCCGATCCCCATATCCCTTCATTCCACAAGAGTCCAAAATTTATCTATCTCAGCCTTAAATATACTCAATGTCTCAGCATCCACACTCCCTCTGGATTAGAGTATTCCAAAGATTCACAATCCTCTGAGTGAAGAAATGCCTCCTCATCTCAGTATTAAATGGCCGACCCCTTACCCTGTGATAATGCCCTCTAGTTCTAGACTCTCCAGCCAGGAGAAGCAACCTCTCAGCCACTACCCTGTTAAGCCCCCTCAGAATCTTATACATTTCAATGAGATCACCTCTCATTCTTCTAAACTCCAGAGAGCATTTTTTTTTAATTATTTGTTCATGGGATGTGGGCGTCGCTGGCCAGGTCAGCATTTATTGCCCATGCCTAATCGCCCTTGAGAAGGTAGTGGTGAGCCGCCTTCTTGAACCGCTGCAGTCCGTGTGGTGAAGGTTCTCCCACAGTGCTGTTAGGAAGGGAGTTCCAGGATTTTGACCCAGTGACGATGAAGAAACGGCGATATATTTCCAAGTCAGGATGGTGTGTGACTTGGAGGGGAACGTGCAGGTGGTGTTGTTCCCATGTGCCTGCTGCTCTTGTCCTTCTAGGTGGTAGAGGTCGCGGGTTTGGGAGGTGCTGTCGAAGAAGCCTTGGCGAGTTGCTGCAGTGCATCCTGTGGATGGTACACACTGCAGCCACTGTACGCCGGTGGTGAAGGGAGTGAATGTTTAGGGTGGTGGATGGGGTGCCAATCAAGCGGACTGCTTTGTCCTGGATGGTGTCGAGCTTCTTGATTGTTGTTGGACCTGCACTCGTCCAGGCAAGTGGAGAGTATTCGATCACACTCCTGACTTGTGCCTTGTCGATGGTGGAAAGGCTTTGCGGAGTCAGGAGGTGAGTCACTCACCGCAGAACACCCAGCCTCTGACCTGTTGTTGTAGCCACAGTATTTATATGGCCAGTGCAGTTAAGTTTCTGGTCAATGGTGACCCCCAGGATGTTGATGGTGGGGGATTCGGGGATGGTAATGCCGTTGAATGTCAAGGGGAGGTGGTTAGACTCTTTTGTTGGAGATGGTCATTGCCTGGCACTTGTCTGGTGCGAATGTTACTTGCCACGTATCAGCCCAAGCCTGGATGTTGTCTAGGTGTTGCTGCACGCGGGCACAGACTGCTTCATTATCTGAGGGGTTGCGAATGGAACTGAACACTGTGCAATCATCAGTGAAGATCCCCATTTCTGACCTTATGATGGAGTGAAGGTCATTGATGAAGCAGCTGAAGATGGTTGGGCCTAGGACACTGTCCTGGGGCTGAGATGATTGGCCTCCAACAACCTCTACCATCTTCCTTTGTGCTAGGGATGACTCCAGCCACTGGAGAGTTTTCCCCCTGATAAATTTTACTCTGGCTCCTTGGTGCCACACTCAGTCAAACGCTGCCTTGATGTCAAAGGCAGTCACTCTCACCTCAACTCCGGAATTCAGCTCTTTTGTCCATGTTTGGACCAAGGCAGGAATGAGGTCTGGAGCCGAGTGGTCCTGGTGGAACCCAAACTGAGCATCAGTGAGCAGGTGATTGATGAGTAAGTGCCGCTTGAAAGCACAGTGAACGACATCTTCCATCACTTTGCTGACGATTGAGATTAGGCTGATGGGGCGGTAATTGGCCGGATTGGATTTGTCCTGCTTTTTGTGGACAGGACATACCTGGGCAATTTTCCACATTGTCGGTAGATGCCAGTGTTGTAGCTGTACTCGAACAGTTTGGCTAGAGGCGCGGCTAGTTCTGGAGCACAAGTCTTCAGCATTACAGCCGGGGTGTTGTCGGGGCCCATAGCCTTTATTGTATCCAGTGCACTCAGCTGTTTCCTGCTATCATGTGGAGTGAATCGAATTGGTTGAAGACTGGCTTCTATGGTGGTGGGGGTATCGGGAGGAGGCTGAGATGGATCATCCACTCGGCACGTCTGGCTGAAGATGGTTGCAAACGCTTCAGCCTTGTCTTTTGTACTCACGTGCTGGACTCTGCCATCATTGAGGATGGGGATGTTTACAGAGCCGCCTCATCCCGTTAGTTGTTTAATTGTCCACCACCATTCACGACTGGATGTGGCAGGACTGCAGAGCTTTGATCTGATCCGTTGGTTGTGGAATCACTTAGCTCTGTCTGTAATGCACGTAGTCCCGAGTTGCAGCTTCACCAGGTTGGCACCTCGTTGTTAGGTACGCCTGGTGATGCTCCTGGCATGCTCTTCTACATTCCTCATTGAACCAGGGTTGATCCCCTGGCTTGTTAGTAATGAGGAATATGCCTGGC
Organism: Heptranchias perlo; assembly: GCF_035084215.1. Taxonomy (NCBI): domain Eukaryota; kingdom Metazoa; phylum Chordata; class Chondrichthyes; order Hexanchiformes; family Hexanchidae; genus Heptranchias; species Heptranchias perlo. The sequence goes on along the minus strand of NC_090350.1, from coordinate 17,514,068 downwards.
CATGAATTTACAGATTGTGCTGGAATACAATTCTGCTGCTGCTGATAGCCCACAGCGCCTCATGGATGCCCAGTTTTGAGCTGCTACATCTGTTCTGAATCTATCCCATTTAGCACGGTGGTAGTGCCACACAACACGTTGGATGGTGTCCTCAGTGCAAAGACGGGACTTCGTCTCCACGAGGACTGTGCGGTGGTCACTCCTGTCATGCACAGATGCATCTGCGATGGGTAGATTGGTGAGGACGAGGTCAAGTAGGTTTCTCCCTCGTGCTGGTTCGCTCACCACCTGCCGCAGGCCCAGTCTGGCAGCTCTATCCCTCAGAACTCAGCCAGCTCGGTCAGAAGTGGTGCTACCGAGCCACTCTTGGTGATGGACATTGAAGTCCCCCACCCAGAGTACATTCTGTGCCAGAGAATAGCATAAGCCTATTCTACTCAACCTCTCCTCAGAGGACAACCTTCTCATCCCAGGAATTAATCTCGTGAACCTTCACTGCACCGCCTCTAAGGCAAGTATGAGGAGACCAAAACTGTACACAGTACCCCAGGTGAAGTCTCATCAAAGCCCTATACAATAGTATGACTTCTTTACTCCTGTACTCCAACCCCCTTGCAATAAAGGTCAACATGCCATTTGCCTCCCTAATTGCTTGCTGAACCTGCATGCTAACTTTTTGTGTTTCTTGTACATATATAAAACATACTTTATTGTGGCGAGGTTAGCGTTTCTTTAATCAAATATTATCTAATATGTGCTCATTTCATTTTCCTATTTTGCATCCTAATCAAGTCATATTTCTTCTATTAAATGATTTTTCTTATCTCTACTGCTACATTTGCTGTTAAGAATAGGAAATGTTTTTCACTTCCTGATAAAGGGCAAAAATTGTTTATTTTGCATCTTCTCCATCACACAAAAGGGAAAAATACAATTCACTATCTACCAACACAGAGAAGCTGCGGAATCCTTGAATCATGGTGGTAAATCCTCTTACGAAAGCCCCACGAACAAGATAACAAACCTTTCTTTCCATTGCCACTGCTTTCTGACCTCTGATTTCTCAACCCAGATGCAACTACAAATAATAGGAAGTGCAGAATACTCACAGAACCAACCAATAATTAGCAGATCAACTGGAATAAGTGCGCATATTTGTATAATACTGTAAATGCCAATTGAAATTCAACTTAATTTTTAAATACAACTATCAGAATTATATGCTTAAGAGTAGTGGTTATAAATTATTCAGTAATACAACATCATGGCTTATTGGGGAAAAATGCTTAATTTTTCAAAAATAAGATTTAAGCCAGTACAGAGATTTAACTTGTTGAGCCTGATGGTTAACGGGCCAGTTAATGGCTTCAAAATGGGATTGGTAGCCTTCCCACCCTGTTGGCCCAGACAATGTGGCTGGCACTATTTTGAAAGGGGCCTACCACTGGGTGCCAAAAATGTGCCTGCTCTGCTTCAGACACTTGGCCCTTTTCAACGTGCAAATCGGGGCCCGAGGACATGGACTGCCATTTTAGGTCGTAACTAGTCGGGGCGTGCGTTATGCTCTGATCGGTTCCACCGGGGATGAAGCCGAAAAGGCCCAGCAGAGGTAAGTTTGAAATTATTTTTGTGGGGTCCAGAAGAGCAAAAGGACCCCACAAAAATAACCTGGGCCGCTGCTGCCCTGGACTCCAAACACCCCAGCCCCACTCCGCCCCAGCCCCCTCCCTACAGCAATCGTGGTCCCCCATCCCCAGCGATCGCGATCCCCCATCCCCACAACCCCGTCAACCCTCCTCCCCACCGCCAGCTATCGCGATTCCCCCCCTCCCTGCGCACTACTTACCTTGCTCACAGCCAGGGTGACCCGATATTTGCCAGTGTTAATCCGGTGTGCTGCATCGGGATGCCAGTTTGGCACCCCAAAGCTTGCCAGCTCAAAGCAGAGAGGCCAGGGCCTGAAAATCGCGGTCGCCTCTTTGCCGCAGCACGCTCCACCGGTCCAGCTCTAATAGTCAAAATTTACCTCAGAGTAATCTATAGACTTCAGTAAGAATATCACTAGACTATAAGTACAGATGAGGGAAGGTCAATTTGGTCCATCCATCCACCCGTTCGAAAAGAATATCTACCATCTCCCCGCCCCCCCATCACAGCATCTAACTCTAAGTGTTTTTAGTCCACTACCTCACTCAGAAATGCATTGTAAATGTTGATTACCCTTTGTGTGAAGAATAACATCTTGTCATCAGTTCTTAGTCTGGTTTCACTTGTTTAAAGCTTAGCCTTCTCTAAAAACTTAACTTGAAATACTGGCCAGCCGTTGTAAACATTCAAAATAAGGATTCGGCATTTGGTGAGGGTGAGAATATGAACTTTGAAACTTTGTAACTCAAATTATGCTGCTCCATCAATGAGATCATGAGTAACTGCACCACCTAGTATTGCACTGAACCATACAGAACATAAAGGTTGCTGGTTTATGTTCGGTTGGCTGGTGTTGGCTGTGGGAGCAGTAAGAATGATGCAATTGGCCTTGGGAGGAGGGGAAAAATAAGCCGGAGTACCCAGTCCTGGTTGCTGTCCAATGTGGTCTCTGTGGCCTCACGGCCTATTCACATACTGCCTCGGCTCACACATGAAGGGTGGCCACTTGCATGCGCACCTGTGCAACTATACCCAGCACAATTATGGGCTTTCAGGTAAGAAAGTGAGTAAAGGGGAGAAAATTGGAGGGGAAATTTCCTTTGCGTAATAAAAATGTTGTACCCCTTTTCAAAAACTTCATGATAGTCAACTTCTATGAAAGCTGAAGATTAATGAATAGAAGAATAGTATAACCTCAATTAAATGAAACAGATTATTAAGTACTACTTAGTGAAGTCAAACGTGGGGAGGTATTTGTTCATTCACAGAAAAAGAATTCCTAACATCAACCAGCTTCTCTGAGGAGTGGTACTAAGCAAAGCTGAGGGATTTCCCAGCCAAGGAAAAAGAGGTCAAATCTGAAGATGAATGAACTTGTGCAATTCAGATGGTTACACAGAGCAGTGATTGCCAGAGTGCTGGAAGCAGATCACTTGCTTGCCCTCTCAGCTGGAGAATATGATGGTATGGAATGGCTCAAAAGAATTAACCTAAAGAGGGGGAAAAAAATTATGAGGAGGCTGAGGGGTGACCTAATAGAGGTCTTAAAACTATGAAGGGGTCTGATAGGGTAGACATAGGGAAGATGTTTACATTTGAGAGAAGAATCCAAAACTAGATAAATATAAGATAGTTACCCAGAGAGTGGTTAGAATGTGGAACTTGCTACCATAAGGAGTAGTTGAGATGAATAGCATAGATGCATTTATGGGGAAGCTAGATAATCACATGAGGGAGAAAGGAATAGAAAGATATGCTGATAGGATGAGATGAAGTAGAATGGGAAGAGGCTCGTGTAGAGCATAAACGTGTGGGACATGGACCAGTTGGGTCAAATGGCCTGTTTTTGTTCTGTAAATTCTATGTGAATATTCATTAATTCGCTTTTAATAATAAACTTTAATGGAAATAAAAGCATTTAACAGAGAGGAGCGCACTTAAGATTAAAACAGTGGTCCATGGACAAACATATCTGACATCAGCTGGTTTAACTGAGGGAGTAGTTCCACACTATGCACAATATTCTAATTAACATTAACTCTATAATAGAAGATTGAGTGATACAGGGGCAATGGAACACTATCCACTTATTTTGGGACATTGGTTTGAATTCAGCCCAGGTAGTATGGAAGTCATCCCTCAGATTACCAAAAGGATCCCAAATGAAACGAGCCAAACAGTTTTTAGTTAGGATAGAACTTTCAACTTTGTAGGGAGTGTAAATCGGATGATATTGGATTGGCTGCCCATTGTACAAGTTGGCTGCCTCGGAGAAGGCAGAAAATAGTTATGGAAAGCAAAACTGTCACCTTCATGCAATCGGAATCCTCTGGTAAGGACCATTACTAGAGCAGGCCAGAGTCGTGAGGGTTTACCGATGTTATACCCAACCCGATCATTATTTTATGTTGAAGTGAAATAGTTAAAAAATGTTTCATTCCTGTGCACTCAGATTTCTCAGCTTAATGAGCTCAAAATCTCCAACAACCTGCCACACAAAATTCTATTTAGATAAACTGTTGGACATAATTTTAGTCAACTATTAGTTAAGCCTAGGCTTCTGGTCCTACTGTCATATGTCACACTAACTTCTGATTAAGGTCTTTCCAACTGCAAAGTGCATCGCACTTGACTTGATTTTAAAAGTTGTTGCAATATCCTTCAGCTACCACCAGATGCCTTTAGCACATTTGAAAATCTAAAGTCACAGCTGAATCCAATTTTATGCTTGAAACTTAACTTACATAAAACATAGATGAGAAGTAACTAATTCCCAAACACTTGTACCACTACAGCCTGTTTAATCATTCATTCAACAACTCAATCTAAACAACAACAAAAAAAACACACTGAATAAGAACATGTACTTTGCTCAAAAGTGGTTCAACTTCCAAAATCTGCTTGTTGCCTTTGAGTGAAATATGGCAGTGGGATGATTATATTTAACGTCCTGGGCATGAAAAATCAGATCATTTGCAGAACATTTTATGCATGGATTGGAATTCTGCAGGAAAGGGAGAATGGAATTTTGAAATTGGCTCAACTTGAAAATTGAATCAGGTTAAAGTTCACCAAGAACCCACTGTGTATTGTTTACTATATGAATCCGCAACATCCAACAGGATAAAAGGTTCTGCGAGAGATTTATCTTTACGACCTTCCCAATTCTTTATACAGATTAGAGCTGAGGAGGAGGGCAACTAAAATGCAATGACAAAGATTTAATGCTAAAATAATGGGGGAGAAATTCAACATCATTGTGCCTGAATTTTTGGGCATTAAATCAATGTTGGGGGGGTTGGGGGAAAGTGAATTTTGGGTCGCGAACTTCCACGCCCGATCTCCCCCAGAAGTGTGCCAGCTGCCAAATTGGAAGCCTGAATCACGATTCTTCCACCCGAAACAGGCGTTAGGCAACTCAGAGTCCTAATGTAGGAGCCATATTGAAATTAGTCAACAAGTGGATGGAGCTTGCACCACAAATGCTCCGCCCAGTTATTCCGGGTCTTGAACAGTCTAATCAGCGGTCCTTAAAGGCACCGCTGGAGGCCATTCCAAGAAGGAAAGAAAACTTTTCAATAGTTTCAAGAGTGCTCCTCATGTCCCCGTAAAAATATTGCATACCGCTACCTGCCCGGGTCCACACATCTCTGCTTTGCCTCCCCTCCCGCAGACCTACCTGTGGACCGGCTTGGTGTCAGAAGCTGGTCGCAAATTGGTCAGGCCCCGACCGGCAAGGTGCATCGATTGGTGTCTGCAGCTTGCCGGTTTGTTGCAAGTAAAGCCCGAAGTCCAACTTTAATTGGGCCTCAGGCCAACATCTTCGGGTGCACATTCGGCTCAGATCAGATCTCCTATTTCCCAACGGGTTCCGGTGCAAGCTTATTTTTTTTTCTCCCCCATTGACTCAGAATTAGAAAAGTGGAATTTAGGTTCCCTTTATTTTGTTTGACTTTCTGAAATTAAGTACTCCCCAATATTGATTGATTTTAGACATTTGAGAATGTAAATTAGGATATTACCATTAGTCCTGATATACTTCGATTCCAAGTCACTACACATGTTTGCTTCACATTAAGCATTACCAATAAATCTTACAACGGTGACATTACTAGGGGCTGACAACAGACTCCTGGCTTTGCATCAGGTACTGGCCCTGCCTGTGGGGAAAAAAGCTGACACTGTGGTACAACAGAAGGTCAGCTAATTTAAATAAATTGCTTGCACCCTTAAAAGGCTGCTGGAAAAAAATATAGGGATCCAGCTATTTAACGGTAAATTAGTCATGTGGGGGGAAAGCACTGTTGTTTTCATTTTTCTAATGGTGTTTCCGCACACACATACCAAATACATGTGGTCAGTCTTTCCAAAAACTGTACGAGGAGGAAGGCTGATATAAATGTGGAAGGGGGCAAAAGAGTGACAGGCCAAAAGCAACCCATTCCTCAGAACAAGCAGTAGCAGCTTAGGGGCTCGATATTACCAGAGCTGCGGGTTCGCGGCGGGGGGGCGACTGGGCGCGTGGGTAACGCGCCCGGTGAAATCAGTCTGCCCCGCACGCGATCGCAGCCTAATTGGATCCACTTACCTGGTCTTCCGGGTTCCCCACTGCTGAGCTGCGCGTCGGGTGGACTGCGCATGCGCAGTAAGCTCTGTCAGCTGGAGGGGCTCTATTTGGAGGGGCAGTCTTCCACGAACTGATGCTGCAACAAATAGGAAAAATTACAGCATGGAGCAGCCCATGGGGAAGGCTGCTCCCAGGTTAATGATGCCTCACTCCAGGTATCATTGGATGGGGTGAGGAGGAGGAGGCGGCCTGCCTCTGCCACCAAGAAGGCCTGGCTTGAGGTGGCAGAGGAGGTCACCTGCACCACCAACATATCACGTACCTGCATACAGTGCAGGAGGCGCTGCAATGACCTAAGTAGATCAGCCGAAGTGAGTACACTTACTCATTCCCCTACACTCCGTCTGCCACATCACCGCCCCCACCCCACATCTCCTTCTGCACTGCCAACACTACTCTGTCACATCACCCCTCACACCCACTCAAACCTCATCCTCATCTTACCTGCACTTACTCACCTCGCCAGTACTCATCCTGCCACTACCACTCAACCCAATATTCATACAATCTCATGGCTCTATCTCATACTCACCCTCTCATGCATCTCTTTCACAGTCAGCCTCACTCAACCTGCCACTACCTGTGCTGCAGCCACAGGGCATGCATCACATATGTGCAGTAGGAAGCGTAAGGCAAACGTGTCGTGAGCATGGAGGAGATGCACAAGGGTGTTTGAGGGTTTGTCATTGTTTTCTACTTATATTTAATTTCTGACCAACTCACATCACATATTATATTGTCACCACTACTGCCAAGTCTTTGCAAATCTTGTCTGGTTTGTGCAATAATGCCCTTTCCTGAGGATCACTATGAAGACCCACAACTGATGCCACCCATTGTGTCACTGCAGAGTGGGTGTAGGTGTATTTGCAGGGCTCTTTTGTGCAGACGACTGAGAGACGTCGGCGATGTCCCCGGTGGCACCCTGGAAGGATGCGGAGGAGAAGTTGTTGAGGGCAGTGGTGACTTTGACAGCGACAGGTAAGAAGATGGTGCTCAGTCCAGCCGGGAGCAGCTCGGCATGAAGGAGGCTGCAGATGTCCACGACTACATGTCGAGTGACTCTGAGCCTCCGTGTGCACTGCTGCTCAGAGAGGTCCAGGAAGCTGAGCCTCGGTCTGTGGACCCTGTGGCAAGGGTAGTGCCCTCTGCGACGTATCTCTCTCTGCGGTTGCCCTCCCTCCTGCTGTGCAGGTGGATGTGTCACAGCACTGTGTTGTGGAGACCCACGTCAGAGGTGGACAGTGTGGCCGGCGAGGCTGGTGATGCTGTTCGCCCTCCGAGGAGGTCATGACTGCAACTACGGAGGCCCCCTTCCGGAAGATGTACATCTGAGGTGGTCCGCAAGGTAGGAACATGTCTCTGGACACTGGGGTAAGTGTGCAGGTTGGTGAATTTGTTTGTTAGGAGGAGGGTGGTGGAGGCCAAACTTTGTCCAAAGTGACAGAGTGGCCTCCTGCAATGCGTGAGGGTCTCCCCCCAACCTGACAAATGGACCTTTGCAGCTGCCACAGGCTGATGGCTGCAACACGTCCATTTGAACTAGGAGTGTTTCCCCCAGTACGGGAAACAGTCTCAGTCAGTTGCAAAATCCCATCCCTGCGAAAATAACAGGTCAATCAGGTCTGTAAACAACCTGAAGTGCCTTTTCAAGTGGCACCCCGCCGGCTTTAATTGCCGGTGGGAGTCCCACATGCGGGGGCTGCGCGCGCACGTCAGCGCGTCTGTGGGGAACCCGGAAGTGGGCGGGTTGGAGCCGGGCTCCCGACCTGCTCCGGGATTCCCCGATTTTCGGAGCCCCCCCCCGCCAGGAACGCACCCGAGAGCGGGTGTTAAAATAGAGCCCTAGATCTCCACCCATTAGTTCCTGGCTGGCAAAGTGGACACGGTACTACACGAGATGAGTGTGACGAGGGCACACCACAAGTCAGCAGTATAATCTACATGGTAGAAGGTGATGGGCAGGTTTAAGGTTGTGTACAGTGCTTGGGGTACCCACAAACAGATGCTGGAGAAGATGGCAAACTCTAAGGAACTTGGCAAGGTAAGACAACCCAATAGCGCCATCTATCAGGTTGATGGTGTAAGATTACGTGGCACAAAATGCTACCTTTCAACTTGATTATATGTATTGCTCAGCCATCTGAAGCTCTCACACAACCTTACAGTTCTTTCACTGCATCACATGCAGACTCATAGGTCAGCAGGCATATATTCAAGTTGTAAATTAGAACAGAAAGCATGCTCATATTTTCCAAAAGCTTTGCAAATTAAACCATTGCAATAAGAATACAGTTACTTGTTGACACCCAGGATGCATTTCATGTTGGACATTTGGCAGCCATCATTGATTATGTACTTTTGGAAATGCAGCAGTGCTGTGACATTCAATAGAAAAGGAGACAAAAGTGCAGGCCATGCTGACCATTGCAAAAGACATTAATTTGATCTGAGCAGCACTTTAACTGATATTGACATGCTGGCTGGCAATAAGTCAGAAATAGAACAGTTGAGGGAAATGCTGTCCTGATGTTGCAATTTGCCTGCAGGTGTGCTTGCTACAGATGGCAAACTTCTGCAACTTGCAACCTGCTGCTCTATAAGAAAGTAGCTGTCAATCATTGACATGTAAATATGTCAAAGTCTTCTTGTATGGTCTGCGGTCAGCTCATCTCGTGCATCTCCTTCTTTCATGTCGCACCAACCAACCAAGGAATTTGAGGGAATTTAAGCACAAACATACATTAAGGAGTTAAAATAACTTCCCCCATTCTTCTGATGTATGAAAATGTAAAAGTATGGAGAAATCTGTAACAGAAATATTGCACTAAAATGTATCATAAACAATGAACATTTTTTTTCTAAACACAAAGTTTCTGCTACTTTAAGAACACCTGCAGCCATGAAGCTTCCCTTGCCCCCAATCCAAATGAATGCTAAAAGAAAAAAAGCAAAGCCAGCACAAATATGATGCTTTGGAATCAAATACCTCTTATGCTCAACCCAAAGGCCACTTGTGCATGACTTTGTGCAATTCCTCAGCTTCACAGGTGCTTCCTCACCACATTAAATACTCTGTGCAATGGGGACACAGCAGGCCTCAGGCTTCTCCCCAGATAATTCAGTGAGCCAGTATTATTGGCACTTATATAAACCTTACAAATCATCTTTATATTCATTAAGGTGGAAGAGCAAATATAATAGTGTTGCTTTCCTAGGCACCTTTCTGCAAAGATTACTGTTCTGTATGTTTTATTGAATGGACATGGACAGCGACTAGAAAATGGATGAACAAAGAGAAGGTGTGAAAGATGAATGCATAAAAGAATCAAAAAGACTATGCAAACATGTAGAAGCATGGAAAGAATGAACAAAAGAGGACGAATAAAACACACACAAACACATGGAAGAAAAACTGATGCAGAATAAGGATGAGGTAAAAAAGAAACAAACACGTATTTTCCTATTGCAGTAGTGCCTCTGACTTCACCATGGATTAATAAAATGTTCTACCTCCACTCGTAACCTTGAGGTCAGGAGCAAACAGTACAAGATGGGACATGAATGAGAAATCTCATGTGGGCTAAACCAAGAAATTAGATAAAAATGGGAATAAAGTCAGGTCTAACGAAAAGTAGGTTTTTTTTTCTTTTGAACACCTGCCGCCATGGAGCTTTCCTTGCCCCAAATCCAAATGGATGCCAGAAGAAAAAGAGCAAAGCTCGCACAAATACCACAAATATGATGTTTTGGACTCAAATACCTCTTATGTTGAACCCAAAGGCTACTTGTGTATGATTTGTGTGTAATTCCTCAGTTTCACGGGTGCTTAATCTATGGTGAAATCAGAGGCACCACAGTGATAGCATGTTTGTTCTTCTTTAGTTTTCATTATCACATCAAAAATCTTTGGAATTCTCTACCCCAGAGAGCTGTGGATGCTCAGGCGTTGAGTATATTCAAGATTGAAAGCGATAGATTTTTGGACATTAAAGGAATCAAGGGATATGGGGATAGGTCAGGAAAGTGGAGTTGAGGTAGAAGATCAGCCATGATCTTATTGAATGGCGGAGCAGACTCATGGGGCCGTATAGCCTACTCCTGCTCCTATTTCTTATGTTCCTATCTAGATCAAACACAAACTTCCTATTTAAGGTTAACTGTTCTTTAACATAGAATTGATTTTAAGAGGAACCCAGTCAAATTAATTTACTATCAGGACCATCAATTAACTCATTCAAAAAGCAACCAAAGGCTTTTTAATTTGATTCAGGTTCAATTGTTTTTTTTAAAAAGTAGTTTAAACATTGTTACTGTGTTTAATTTAATTTAACACAGAATATGTGGCCATACTATTAACACTAGTAAGAAATTAAAGACAAATTAAAGGTCAAGTAACAGTAGTTTTTAATATTCATTATCACATTGCTGTTTGCGGGACCTTGTGCGCAAATTGGCTGCTGCGTTTCCTGCATTACAACAATGATCGCACTTCAAAAGGACTTCATTGGCTGTCAAGAGCTTCAAGACATCCTGAGGTCATAAAATGCATTATAGAAAGGTGAGTCTGTCTTTCTTTTTATTTTTGCAATAATGTGTTATTTGTGGAAGAAATGTATCAATGAATTCTGATATTAGAAGTCCCAGTCGATTCACTCTAATTCATAGAGTGAAACTGATAAAGGTAAGACTGAAACATGTTACACCTAAAATCACTCAAAGTTCAGACATGTATTATCTTACTCCACACTATGTGACATTTAATTGGATAGACATTGAACCCCTATTCTAATAAAGGAATGATTATTGGTGCTATGCTCCATTAAACTTTCTTTCTGAAAGTTGGATAGAATTTTGTCCCCAATCCTGTCACAAATTGTAAGAACAATTAACTTCACAAAGGATTATCAAATCAGAGAGATTTCAAAAAGTAATGAAATATTTCTGGTATGAGAAGTCGGAAGACTTCAGGATTATAGACAGTTGGCAGTAATGATTCACACAAAGAAAAAAAAGGCTCTGATGGTGTCACTCAAGTTAATTCCATGGTAGTATTGAAATGCTGGACAGCTATTGGGAACAATATAAAATATATATTGTCATTCATAATAATAAAACTGTTTGACAACAAGACTGGCTCTTCAGAGTATGTTTCAGGACTTGCTATTTTGTAAGCCTTGTCCCCTCGTCTATTCCTGTGCATTGACAGAATACTCATGAGGATCAAAACCTGTATCTTTCAAATTTGGCACTGTTTTATGTTTGTGTAATATAGAATGTATTCTAAATGGTTACACCAACTCTATTTATTTTATTTAAGTTTAAGTCATAACTCGCAGTTCAAAAAAAAAAGAGCAACACATTCTGCGAGGAGAGTTCCCCTGTTGTTCGAGTTTGGAAGCAGGGTGAATGAAAGCCCTGCATATTTAATGTAAGAAAAAATGCTAAATATTATTGCACATGAATAGGGAAAGATGGTAATGGGTATATTCTTTTCTTCAGCTTTATATTTCTTTGTCCTTGCCATAAAAATCCACACCCTAAACAAATGGGACACTCTGTCTTTGTGACAACCTGTGTGAAGAACTATAAGACATGCATACATTTATTTATTCAGCTGTAGTACGGAGGGGTGGGGGGAGAAACATGGGGCCCAATCTTGCTGGGACAGGGCAGGGTCCCAGATGCCCTGTTGCCCTCGCCGTTATCAGCTCACACTCCCAGAAAATTACGGCACAAATTATATTCGGGCAGGATAAAGTCTAACTAACGGCACATGCTGCGAGATGCTCTGCTCCTGCAAGATTTGGGCCAATATTTCACTTCATGTGGAGATATAAACAGCAGGATCTGTTGCTTAAACTGGGACTCAGGACTCTGGAACTGAGGCAATGAACCCGAACAAAAGATTCATCTTTCAGAAAAATACTAAACAATTATTTTCACAGTTTTAAAAAGATAAAAGAAAAGGGCATTAGTGTTAATATTCACTTTGTACAAATTTTAACTTTGCTAATTCTACTCAATTTAATACCTCTCTTTCACTTAATGGCCAAAATGACATGAATAAGTCCTTTCAACAGATTATCCAATCTTAATGTCAGGCTTCAAGACAGATCAACATTCAGTAATTATTTCACTGCTGACAGTAGGTAGCTTCTAGCTCGTAGAATGTAAAAGGGTGATGACAGTCTGCTGAGGCAGGAAGAAACTAATTGCTTCATTTTCATTAGCATATTTCCATTCATACAGCAACATTAGGCAGTTGAGGCCTATATTTTATTGAATAATCAAATTGCGATATGTACACTACAAAAAATTGCACTAAGTGGTTGCAAATGGAAAAAAAAAGCTTCTGAAAATTACATTTATTACAACAATAGCAACTTGCATATCTATAGTGCCTTCAACATAGAAAAACATTCCAAAGTGCTTCACAAATGTGTGATCAGACAAAAATGGACACCGAGTCAAAGGAGATGTTAGGAGAGCTGACCAAAAGCTTGGTTGAAAAGGTGAGTTTTAAGAAGGGTCTTAAAGGAGAGGTGGAGAGGCTCAGGGAGGAAATTCCAGAGTTTTGGGGCTTGATGGTTAAAGGTACAGCTGCCAATGGTGAGAGATTGGAATGCACAAGAGGCCAGAATCAGAAGATAGGGGAGTTCTGAAGGGTTTGCAGCACTAGAGGAGTTTACAGAGATAGGACAGGGTGAGGCCATGAAGGGGCTTGAGTACACGGATAAAAATTTTAAATTGGAGGCATTGAGGGACCAGGTGATTGCTGAGCACAAAAATGGGCACAGATCCACTCTCAATAGAACCATGAACTATCATTTCTGGAGACTCTGCTGTTTCTTCCCCCATTTTGCTCAGGGTCCTTGGGTGTATTGCATCATCATTTTGTCCTCCTTCAGCTTAAATAACTTCTCTTATACTTCCCTTTTCACTTGTTATAATCTCTCTCATTTCACCTTAAATCAATTCAGGATTTACCTCCTCCCCCATATCCTTCTCTTTTGCAAATACTGATGCAAAGTACTTGTTTAATATCCCTGCCGTCTCTGGAAATAATCATATTATTTTGGTACAATAGAAGGCCGCTGAGCCCATCATGTTTAGTTCGCCCACAGGAGCAATTTCCTATCATCTCATTTCCTTCCTTTTTCCCATACCCCATAAAATCATTGAAATTTCAATGCAGGAGGCCAACAAGTCAATCACCTATAATAAAAAAAGAAAATTTATTATACATTCCTACATTTTACTAAAACTACAATTTGGAAGTGAGCAATATAAAAAAAAACGATGATTTCTTCATCATCAAACAACAAAAAAAACAATCGATCAGAATTCTAAGTTCAATTCAGAATTAGATCAATTTTATACACAGAGCACGTATGCGCTTCAGATCCTGGATTAATGGAGACAATTTGGCCATTGCCCTTAAACCTGATTTCTCTCATTGCACTGTGGAATGTTAGTTAAATATATAGGTACTTTTGCCATTCAAGTATATTCCACACCCATGTAAAACTTCAGTTTTGAACCTAGTTCCCTCAAATAAAAATATGCTTCAGTGAAATCCTTAAAATGTTTATTAACCACCGGGTTACACTTTTGTAGTGTGAACTTGCACTCAATGAAGAAATGGGTTTATATCGCCCAAGCTCATTTCATTTCTGACTCTTACAGCTGAGTGAGAGAGAGAGAGAGAAAGAAAAGAGGTATCAAGACTGACGCACATTCTCTATGTCAGAAAATGTCACTACAAGCCAACAAGAAAGTGATTTATTTTCAGGCCATATATATGAAGCTTAGGAATTGCATCTGATCAGGATTAACAATGGACAGTAAAGTCATCACAGGTCATTAAACAATGCAATTGTTTAAAAAAAAAATGCACATGCATTTATTGAACAAAAAGGGAAAAAAAGACAATAACCATAGCTGAATATTTTGTATCACGTGCATCAGCAAGCAAATTTATTTTACAGATATAGATGTTGTGAAGCACGCAGAAGTATCAGCGCTGGATTTTTAATTTGTCTTTCTGATGCACATTCGCCCATGAATCAACATTTCATTAAAACTACTGGAAAAGGTCATTCACATATTTTCCTTCAAATTTATTTCTACCTCATCGATATGATAAACAAAAGCTCAACAATACATAACAGAGGAGCATGGTTAGTCACATCTCCAATTCACTGAATGATGTACATCCAAATAAAACTGACAATGTGCCCCATAAAGAGCCACATTGTATAAGAAGCGGCTCTAAAAAGGGATAGGTTGGAAGAGTTTTTAATACGATATATATTTCAGTTTCTCAAAGCATATGATTGACCAATAATAACTGACTTCTGTGCGGACTATACTAGAAAATTGGAGAATTGGGGAGTTGGTAAGGAGATTGATCAATGGAATGTAACAACCTATTCCACATTCCTCGGCAGAGGAGAAATCTGTGGAAATCATCTTTATATGGTTAGCATTCAGAAGACTTGAAAGTTTTCTTTTAATACAAATGTGAAACACACCTTTTTTTGTGTAAAATTGTTTTCATTTTTCTGTACTCTTCATATCAATTCAACTGCTGTATTGAAATAAGGAGGCAAGTGGAAGAAAAGCAGTGAGTGCAAGCACATATTGTGACAGGAGGAAATTAGACTTTGCATTTGCCGGTGGTCCATGAGGGAATGGTGGAATGTATATAATCCAGTATAGTCTTACAAAACAATTCGCCATTCTTTTTCTGGTTTCAAAAGCCAATGAATAGGGTTTACAGTGGCGTTTAAAAGATTCATGCCTTTTATTGGTTTGAGCTGATGTCTTTTCCCCAAATACGTCAATCAAATCCTTATTTTAAAATACGAATGTGTTGAATTAGGCAGACTCAAAGCAGGGATTCATAAACATTGATGGTGGGTGATATCATCTTACCATTAAGGAAATTCTACCCCTGCAGTAGAAAATAAATATTCAGCAATATAAAAAACATATCAGTAAGAGATTCATCAGTATGACTGTCCATTCCACTGACAATACAAATGACTTCTTGATGAAATAAAGTCAAGGTCAGCAGCAATATCTGTCATTCCTGCAAGCACTTACAATGCCAGATAAATTGCAGTTTTCAAATTACATAGAGAGAGTAAACAACAGTGGTGTAAATACAAACCTGATATTTTAGCCATGGTAAGTCCCATGCATACATGTTACCATTCTTGGATTGAACCATGTTTTTTGGGTCGTTTGCTTCAGTTGAATGAATATTAATATAATTTTGACTAAACAAAATTGGTTCTTTCTTTGAGCTACAGAACGCTCTTAGTTAATTTGTGAATCTGAATTTTGATAGTCAGAGACAAGCAATTAGAGATCCACTGGAGGACTTCCGAAGTGTAAATGTAACAGCATAACTCAAAGACTCCCTCAACATAACTCATGTGATGCACATCACCAGGTACAAAAAAAGTCCCATGTAGACTAGTAAAAGGTTGAAGGTAAGTGGAGAGATCAGCAGATTAACAGATTGTTGCTGGACTCTCTCTGAATCAGACCTGTCAGCAGTATGATACAGTTACAGTTTGTTTTAAGCCACGCAATGTAGACCGGCTTCTTCTTTTGCAGGTGTCCTGAATAAAACCCACAGTATTATTCTCTGTCACAGATTATACATGTAGAGAGTTGAAGGCATTATAATGCACAATGCCCAGTTTATGCCTCCTTCAGTAATACATATTAAAAATACACATAGGGCCCGATATTAGGAGGGCGGCGGGTTTGCAGCGGGGGGTCCACTGGGCGCGTGGGTAACGCGCCAAGTGAAATCGGGTTGCTCCGCATGCAATCGCAGGCTAATTGCAGCCACTTACCTGTGCTTCCGGGTTTCGCGCTGGAAAGCTGCGCAGCGGGCGGACTGCGCATGCGCAGCATAGGCTGTCAGCTGGAGGAGCCCGATTTAAAGGGGCAGTCCTCCACTGACTGATGCTGCAAGAAATAGGAACAATTACAGCATGGAGCAGTCCAGGGAGAAGGCTGCTCCCAGGTTAATGATGCCAATGAATAGGGTTTACAGTGGTATTATTGGATGGAGTGAGGAGGAGGGGGAGGACAAAGATCTTCCCCCCGGCGGGCGAGAGGAAGCGGCCTGCCTCTGCCACCAAGAAGGCCTGGCTCGAGGTGGCAGAGGAGGTCACCTCCACCACCAACATATCGCGCACCTGCATACAGTGCAGGAGGCACTTCAATGTCCTAAGTAGGTCAACTGAAGTGAATACACTTACTCATTCCCCTACACTCCGTCTGCCACATCACCGCCCCCACCCCACATCTCCTTCTGCACTGCCAACACTACTCTAATCACATCACCCCTCACACCCATTCAAAGCTCATCCTCATCTTACCTGCACTTACTCACCTCGCCAGTACTCATCCCACCACTACCACTCAACCCAATCCTCATACAATCTCGTGGCTCTATCTCATACTCAACCTCTTATGCATCTCTTTCACGATCAGCCTCACTCAACCTGCCACTACCTGTGCTGCAGCCACAGGGCATGCATCACATATGTGCAGTAGGAAGCGTAAGGCAAACGTGTCGTGAGCATGAAGGGGATGCACAAGAGTGTTTGTCATGGTTTTTACTTATAGTTAATTTCTGACCAACTCACATAACATTATATTGTCACCACTACTGCCACATCTTTGCGAATCTTGTCTGGTTTGTGCAATAATGCCCTTTCCTGAGGATCACAATGAAGACCCACAACTGATGCCACCCATTGTGTCACTGCAGAGTGGGTGTAGGTGTATTTGCAGGGCTCTTTTGTGCAGACGACTGAGAGACGTCGGCGACGTCCCCGGTGTCACCCTGGAAGGATGCGGAGGAGAAGTTGTTGGGGGCAGTGGTGACTTTGACAGCGACAGGTAAGAAGATGGTGCTCGGGCCAGAAGGGAGCAGCTCGGCATGAAGGAGGCTGCAGATGTCCACGTCTACATGTCAAGTGACTCTGAGCCTCCATGTGCACTGCTGCTCAGAGAGGTCCAGAAAGCTGAGCCTCGGTCTGCGGACCCTGTGGCGAGGGTAGTGCCTTCTGCGACGCATCTCTCTCTGCCTTTACCCTCCCTCCTGCTGTACAGGTGGATGTGTCACAGCACTGTGTTGTGGGGCTCCACATGTCAGAGGTGGACGGCGAGGCTGGTGATGCTGTTCTTCCTCCGAGGAGGTCATGACTGCAGCTATGGCGGCCCCCATCCGGAAGATGTACATCTGAGGGGGTCCGCAAGGTAGGTACATGTGTCTGGACACCGGGGTAAGTGTGCAAGTTTGTAAGTTTGTGAATTTTATTGCTGGAGGAAGGTGGTGGAGGCCAAACTTTGTCCAAAGTGACAGAGTGGCCTCCTGCAAGGAGTGAGGGTCTCCACCCCCAACCTGTCAAATGGACCTTTGCAGCTACCACAGGCTGATGGCTGCAACACGTCCATTTGAACTGGGAGTGTTTCCCCCAGTACGGGAAACAGTCCCAGTTGTTTGCAAAATCCCACCCCTCCTAAAATATCATGTTAATCAGGTCTCTAAAGGACCTGAAATACCTAAATAATTACTTTAAGTGGCACCCCGCTGGCTTTAATTGCCGGTGGGAGTCCCACATGCGGGGGCTGCGCGCGCATGTCAGCGCGTCACTGGAAGTGGGCGGGTTGGAGACGGGCTCCGGACCCGCCCTGGGAATCCACGATTTTCGCAGCCCCCCCCCCACCGCCACGAACGCACCTGCTCCGGGGTGCGAAAATCGAGCCCATAGTCTCTAATACTGCAAATCACTATAACAAGCTTTTGGTATGGTTCCCAGGCAGGGAAAAATGAAACAAATAAAATAAAACAGGTGTATGCAGCCCAAGTGAGCCAGGACATATCTGAGTGGCAATGCATCAAATTAAACTTTGTTTAATAACTCTAAAACAGCTACATTTTTTTTGAAGAGTAATCTAGCAATGGTGAAAGAGCTCTGGCTTCTCTTTCCAAAGGTTCAATATTTAAAATCCCAAAGTCATTTGGCTTTTCGTGCTCTGCCTGAGTAAGGTCTTGCTACAAATGGAGCAACATGAAAGCAGTCCACTTACAAGAACAGTTACAGAGTGTGAGGAAAAAAAAATGGTCTGTATTTATCCAGAAGCAATGCTCTGTCAGTTGATCACAGTGTGCCAACTCTCCTGGCTGAAGAAGTTAACCGGGTTCAGAGTCAACACAGTTGCGACAAAGCACGCACACACACACACATCAACCTCCAAAACTCAAAAGCTGACAAGCATCATGAAAAAATGTAAACATAACTCAAAAAACCACATACAACTGAAAAACAGCCCTGATTAAAGGCCTATAACCAAGGCCACTGCTTTAAAACAACTGAATAAATTACTATTTTCAATTTCAGGATTTATAGTGTTTTCGGATCACATTCCACATTTAGTTTGTTTTTCTGTGAAAGCAAACCCAGTGGCCTCAAAAAGTTGTAGTTACAATGGGAGCACAATAGGATACAAACCTGTCATGACATAAGCTGCAGCTGTACCCAATATTCTATCAGATGCATATAAGAAAAAAAAAGTACACATAAGTGCATTTTTTGCAGTGGTGGAGTTGGATATTTCTGAAAGAGAAGTGAGCTCTGATGATGCAGAATTGATTTCCGAGATCATTTTGATTTTTTGTCATTTTTGATGCGTTTTTCAGCATTTTTGAATATACTGTAATTCAGCATTTGAAGTAAAAATCACCTGGATTGGTTTTGTATATATTCTGAATATGAAAATAAAAGTATGAGTTTCAAGTCACAATTGACACTTTATTTTTGCACCATCAGAAGAGAATACTCTGATTATCACAGACAGGGTGTACATGTATGAGCATGTCATAGCTGAATGGGATAATGTAAATAATACTGGTCCAAAGGCTGACTTTACAGCATTATAAAATTATCAAAATAGACATTAATAATGGAATATTGTTAATGCAAAAAGCATTGATGGAAAGAAAATAACTTGTATTTCTATAGTTCCTCAAATCCCACAACATTTCTCATTGTCCTTGAAATTGAGGAAAAAAAACATAACAATTATTAAATAATTTCTGACACTGGAACATCAAGTAAACTTTTAAATGTTTTCAACAGTCACTCTCCGACATTCAACCTCCAATTCCGTTGACAAATACACTCAACCCTCTTCAGACCCAGTTCTCAGAGAAACTGCAATCATAGAATCATAGAAAGGTTACAGCACGGAAGGGGGCCGTTCGGCCCATCGAGTCCATGCCAGCTCTATGCAAGAGAATCCAGCTAGTCCCACTCCCCCACCCTTTCCCTGTAGCCCAGCAATTTTTTTCCTTTCAAGTACTTATCCAGTTCCCTTTTGAAGGCCATGATTGAATCTGCCTCCACCACCCCCTCGGGCAGTGCATTCCAGATCACAACCACTCATTTCACCTTTGGTTCTTTTGCCAATCTATGTCCTCAGGTCCTTGACCCTTCCACCAATGGGAACAGTTTCTCTCTTTCTACTCTGTGTGGACCCTTCATGATTTTGAATATCTCTATCAAATCTCCTCGCAACCGTCTCTGTTCCAAGGAGAGCAACCCCCAGCTTCTCCAGTCTATCCACGTAACTAAAATCCCTCATCCCTGGAATCATTCCAGTAAATCTCTTCTGCACCCTCTCTAAGGCTTTCACATCTTTCCTAAAGTGCGGTGCCCAGAACTGGACACAATACTCCAGTTGTGGCTGAACCAATGTTTTATAAAGGTTCATCATGATTTCCATACTTTTGTACTGTGTGCCTCTATTTATAAAGCCCAGGATCCCATAAGCTTTTTTAACCGTTTTCTAAACCTGCCCTGCCACCTTCAACGATTCTGTTCCTGTACCGCTTTTAGGGTTGTGCTCTCTCGTTTATACTGCCTTTCCTGTTCTTCCTACCAAAATCTATCACTTCACATTTTTCTGCGTTAAATTTCATCTGCCATGTGTCCGCCCATGCCACCAGCCTGTCTATATCTTCTTGAAGTCTATCACTATCCTCCTCACTGTTTACTACCCTTCCCTTCCAAATTTTGAAATTGTGCCCTGTACACCCAAGTCCAATTCATTAATATATATCAAGAAAAGCAGTGGTCCCAGCACTGACCCCTGGGTCAGCAATCCATCGACTCTCTCCACTTTCACTACCATCCACTCCCCTCCTGACCCCTTCTTATCCATTTCTACTGCTAGGCGGAGGGGTGAAGGGTGGGAGCTAATAACAGGAAGCCTTGGCACATTCTGGTGTACTAAAATCCAACTCCTGATCTCTTATCTGCACATGCCTGCACTCCAACATATGTGGTGTAATGTTAGACTTAGGGGGGAGGTAGCTTTTAGCTGATTTGTGGAAGTTCCAGTCTACAGTATGACACTGCATACAGAAACTTCCAAAATGCACCAGCCTGGTTCATATAGTAGCAATTTCACACTTAAGTCACAAAATTGTTGGCTTAAGCTCCATTACAGACTTGAGCACATAATCTAGGCTGATACTTTAGTGCATTGCTGAGGAAGTATTGCATTGTGAGCAGTGCCGTCTTTCAGTCGAGACTACGAATCAACGCTCCGTCAGATTGTTTGGGTGGGTGTAAATTGTCACCATTTAAAGGGGGTCAGCGTGTCGTGGCCAACATTCCTCCCTCAGCCAAGATCACACAAAAAAAATCATCCCGTCATTCATTCATTTGCTGTTTGTTAGACTATGCTGTGCATACATTGGCTGCTGCATTTACCTCCATAACGGTGACTGCACTTCAAAAAATAATCCATTCATTGTAAATGCTTTGGAATGACACAAGGATATGATAACTCACTATATAAATGCAAGTTCTTTCTTCACTATATGATTGAGCCTCTTCATGCAGGATAGCAGTTATGCAACATATTATATCTCTATCTGTGTACATTTGTGTGCGTCTCTCCTTTGCTCTTCATTTGTCTTTGACTTCCTCAAGTATAAAATCAGTATTCGGTAATAATTTAAATGTGCAATAAAATATACTTATACTCACAAATGTGGTTACGAACTCCATTCTACCATTTTGGGGCAAAATATCCAGCGAAAACCCAAGCTTTTGAGGCTGATTGAGGTCATAAAAGTGTAATTGCTGTTAAGTAAACACTGGGTGAGGTCAGAATTAAAATGCTCTTCAGGCTGAAGGTCAGAATACTGGTTTTCTTTTTTTTTTGAGTATGATTGGTAAGGTCAATCAAGGATAATTAGGGTATTGTCAGTTGCTGCGGCATAAAAGCAAAGTTGTGTTTCCAGCCAACCATTGGACTCTAGATGAGCTATTATTCTATGTAATATGTGCAATGCAATTCTTGATAAAACACAACATGGAACGATCACTGTTTGCTATTTATAGCAAAATCCTAATAGCATTTTTCATATGTGCCTTTAAGAAATTGCTTTATACATAGCAGCTGGGCGAAATCTGCCTCAAATATTGCCATGTGATAACATCTGATCTGAAAAATGCTATAAATTGCTGTTACAATGATAATATTCACCTTCTGGAGGCAATGAGTACAGTTACCACATCAAAGGAGTCAATTCTAAGCAGCAAAATGCTGAAAATATCCTTACAAGTGCCAACTACTCTAGGGATTTTCAAATCACTTGTTGTAATAAATACTTTTCTTGTAAAAACTAGAATGCATTTCTCACTGATAAAATCATACATCTGTCTTGATTTCTTTTTTACAGGACACCACTGAGGTCAGAAAATGTGGGGGAGAAGCTGAGATAAATCAACCAGTCAGCTGTAGCAGCACGACATGATTCCCTACTTTAAATACATTTCAGTACATTGCTAAATAAAACATGCATTCTATATTAAATAACGTTAAAACATTACCCAGGGAGTGAATTACAAAGCAGAAATTCCATCAGAGGGATAACAAAATGTTCATAAACTAACCAAGCTTCACCCTCCTACTTTAGGCCATCACCTGAACCTCTTGTGACTTGCTCACTAAATAAGGTACAATTCAAAATTATCATAGCATTGGGAAATAGGTCCATGTTGAAAATGGCTGAGGGATTTCAGGACTCAAAAGGTTAAAATAAACATATTCCGATTGTCTTTCCTCTAGCTTGATTAAAATCAAAACCAATTATATCTATCTTTTAAGTCCCCATAAGGGTACAAAAAGTTTAATTTTTAGAAATTGACTAAATAGGTATCATCACTGAGCTAATGTACCATACTGGTGCCGTAATTGTTTCAAGGGAAAAAAGACCTGACTCAAATGCATTACAGATGCTAATATTATAATGAGGCTGAATTTGATTTGCTCTTTTTTCCCCCCCCCATTAAAATTAATGGCTGGAACTTTGTTATAAATAAAGATTTATAATTTACAAAGTCACCCAAAGCATTGTAGACTACGAGCTGTCCATTACTTAATGAGCTGATAACAACAGCCAGCCATGATGCACATTATATTTAAAGAACGTTTTTGAAAAATGGCTTCTCATTTCACAATGATAATTTATATGAGCAAGTCAAAACTGACACCGATGTTCATAAGGCACCTCGGCATAATTTCATTTGTTGAAACAAATGACACTGTGCTGCTGGAATAACTTGTTTGCACTTTTTAATTATAGGATTTCATTGATTTCCTCCCTCCCCCTCAGATGCAACTGCTGTTTAATTGAGTCAAATTCAACATTGAGGTTTTTGCTGTAAAAATACAACAGTGTAACCTGCACTGTGCTACGTCTGGAGAAGTTTTATGCACTTAAAAAGGCTACAGAATAAAGCAATTTCCATGGGAACGAGGATGGGGAGAATGCAATTGTGGTCTCACTTCATTGTGCCACATGAACAGCATTTACATTTCTGCATTTGGCCTGCTGGCTTTAAAAGAATGTGAGTGTGTGCAATAATGGCACACTGTACGAGATGGACAACACTGCATGCTTTTAGCATGTTTGTGACTTCCTGCAGTGTTTTCAATCCTTGCCACGCTATTAACGGAAGGTGCTGAGGGGAGGTCAGGAACTTCCCCACAGAAATCGAAGGACAAATTGGGCACTTAGCCCCAAATCACTGTCACTCAATCCTGTAAGGCTACATTCACACATGGACTTTAGCGTCGCAGTGAGTTTCTGCTAGGCAAGGAATAATGATCCGATTTTCCTCATCTGGTGGTGGGCGCAGAAAATTGCATGTGGCTGAAATTTCAAGAAATGGGGAGAATTAAAGATGAATGCCACAACTGGAGGACAAAAATTCAGAAAGCCTTTAAGCTCAAAAAGGTATCTGAACCCAATAGCAGTGTTTGCCAAGCTGAAGGGGAAGAAGATTATTAAGTAACAGACAAAAATTAAGGCAAAAGCAACTCCATGTGCAGGCCTGAGGCAGCAGTTGACTGGCCCGGCCACCTGCTGTGCCAGCGTTATGGTGCATATATAGCAGCAGGTGAACTTCCAGCAGTTGACACAGCTCTACGTCAGGTTCTGCTGACCCAGACTCTGTAAAGGCACTTCCCAATCACCACTGCCACATGTGTGCAACAATGCCTGCAAATATGGTTGGTGGCACCTTGGCAGGTGCAGCCAATCAGGCTTTGCTGGCTGACAATTACCCTGGCATGCTTTCCTTCATGCAGTACCATGTAAAGCATAACATGTTGTGATTGAGGTGTTTATAAAGAACCATTCGCCAGCACAGTTAGTCATCCCTTCACATATATCTATGCCATCGTTCCTGTTGGCACAACCTACCTCAAAAATTAGAGCTTCCACCTGCACTAACTGCCTACCAAAGAGAGCTCCTTCCGCCTCTGTCTGCAGGTGCAGGTGTGCAAATACTGGTGGGTAGGCACAGAGCATCTCTTGCACATCAGAACCCACCTGCCATCCCTTTAAGAGACCTCCTGCTGGATTTTTAATAATGTTACATGAAAATAATTAAACAATTGGCACAAAGGCTTATGACAACCTATGTACCAAGAGAAAAGAAACAGGTAGTCAGTCAGGCAGGACACTGGAAAGGTTTGTTTAAATGAGGCCCTGCCGTTAAGATCGTGTCTGACCTTGCCGGGTTCGTCACCCGCTACTGGGCTCCTGCGCACCCTTCCCACCCCACTCCCCTGTGAAAATCGAGGTCAGTGTTTCAGGCCAGGTAGAATCAGTGTAGCGGGTGAATGGCTTACCTGCAGCTGAAGTAAAACAGCACCACAGAAAAGTCACTAGGAGCTGGGGTTGGTTGTCAATCGCATTTGGGAGACTTTCGGGGAGGTGAGGAAGAAATATTTCGATGTGGGGAAACATGCAACTCAATTTTTACCAAATGTTTGGAACTTTTTCAATTTAAGTATCTGGGGAATGTCTGCAATGACTAAAAACACTGGAGATCCATGGGATGGGGAGTGGAACAATCTGAAAGTCAGTGAAACCTGCTGATTTTTTTTAAGATGTCAGAATATGAGTTAAACATTAAGGCATTAAAAAAGTAAATGTTTGACTAAAAGCTATGTAACTTAAAAATTTAAACAGTTAAGAACTTTAATTGATAGATTAATCCTTATCTTGTGGAAGCTCATCCATGAAAACATTAGGATGGCAGTTGAATTGGCACAGACAGCTAAGAAAGCTGTTGCACACTCACAATTGTGCAATCTGCGTGACAAGTTTACATGGGCGAGGCAAAACTCATAACTACCACAGAAATAGGATTTTAATTTCATAAGTTATTAAGCACATTTACGATATGCATTATGTAATTCACTGACATACTGTAACATGTGCTGGCCTGGGACTCTGATTACAATTGCACAAAACCAAACATAATTTTTATTTTCATTAAACAAGGTTGAACAAACATATTTTTACCAATTTAACAACCTGTTTGGGCCACTCACTACCTCCAGCATTTATATATTTCACATCTGCAGACACACAAAATAATTGCAAGTGGCAATGTTAGGTATACTGGGATGTCTTGTTGAATTTCTTTTTAAACCCTGGATTGATTTGAATTGCTCTGTTCTGGATCTGTACATCATTATTCAAATAGGCTCAGTTTGGATCAGTCGGTGTTGTTAATGCCATCACTGGCTATTTTCCATAAATGCAATGATAAACAACACCTGAAGCTGCTTCACAACAGATAGTATTAATGAGGAACCAGACCCTGACTTGTTTCCTTTGCCCCTCACTATAAGGTGACAGTGATCCTGAGATTCATTCTGCTGACTGATTCCCAAACATAAAATCCGACAGTACTCTCCCATTTCTATGTCTCTCACTGACTCGTATTTTTCGCTCCCAGAAGAACTGAATTCATCAAGGGGCAGAAAATGCAGTCCAGTCACAGTCTGCCTGTGCTCCACTGAGCCTGAGCTGATCTTGCGCTATAATGCAAGGTCAGTTCATTTAAATGAAGTTTCAGCAGTCCCCTCACATAGCACAGGACATCTTGCAAGCTGAAGAGGTCAGGTTATTGAAGCACCTGCAGCTCTTAAAGGGGAATTGACTCCAAATGCTAAATTTTCAGAAGCAAGGCACAGTGGCAGAAAATCACCATCCCAAGATCCTGCTTTGGCAGTACAACAGAGAAGGATGGATTTTTTGGGAATTAATGCACTCTCCAGTTGGAGTACTCTCAGTGCAGCCTGGATGAAAGTAATGGAGAGAATTAATACTCTCTCACCTATGGCCTAAACTTGAGGGAAAAAATTGCCAGGCTATGCATGGTTACCAAAATGAGTGTGCTCACACATTGCATAGTTTAAGTACTGTCTTAATAGCACTTCAAAGTAAGTGTGGTGCAGCATCCAGAGAGACAGGACAGGTATTTTCCAATGAAGAGAAATGCCATGTTTTACCAGAGCACTTTGCTTTGCTGACCTCACAATGTGTTTGCCCTGCAGGCAATAAAATGTGTTATTAAACAAACATCAAGCACGCTGGGCAAACTGATAGCTGCTGATATAAGCACTTGGGTCACACACACATCATATATGTTGCTTATTCCAGCATATGCCCCTGTTCCATCTGTTGCAGAAGGTGGCCACACATAACCAGTTCCAGCAAATGCAAGCACAAAGGATTCACCTAAGCTGTGCCCCTTAACTCCTTATAAGGACAGATCCCTGGAGGTTCTGGAAGAGCCTCGTCCAGGCTCAATGGGCTCAGTACTAGTATCATCCTTTCTCTCTTCATGCACTCACTTCCTCACACGGTGATATACACAGCAGCCGAACACACGATAATGTCTTCCCATGTAAAGCTCTATTTCATACAGTGTCTTTTACATCTAACATTCTAAAATATGTTCTTCTGGTCCCCTAATTGTCAGACCCATTGACCAGCTCACTCAAGCACCTCACAGCATTCTCTGTCACTGATTCTTGGTGGAAAGCATTAACACACCTATAAGCACACCAGGAGGGTCATTTAGTGAGTTCCAGGAGAGAGCACTTGATAAAGCATAGGTTATGAGTGACAGAACCAAGTGCAAGTGGGAGTGGAATTGCAGGAGATTCAACCTACTGGCCAGAAGGTAAGCTCAAGAGCTCAATCAGCTGCTGAACCCAGGGATCTGGAGCTCACAGGGCCTGCCTACAAACGTAGTTTTGGCAGATCAGCAGTTCTTGTAGTCATTTGAGAATGTACAGTATCTATAACGGGGTCCACAACTTACATCTCTCCATGCTGCATCGCTGCACAACCACCTGTAGACCATGAGAGTATGCCCACTCCAGGGCACTCGGCAATACAGCCCGTTTTGGCCAAGAACCTGAGCTTGGGGACAGAAGCTCAGCCGTTCATCGCAAATGATTGGAGATTGGGCTTCAATCTACAATTGTCTGTCTGGTCTTCATTCATCATGTTGTGACATCAGATTGAGACAACCATTACACAGGGCTGCAGCAACCTTACTACTGTGGAAACCTGCTCCAACACAGATCTCTGGACATGGTGAGGGAGTGCCCAGCAGAAGGGGAATGGCAGGAACTAGTACAGATGGTGAAAATGTTTCTCAGGAAGATGCTACATCTCTACTGCTTAAATCCCCCAGTAAAATAATCACAAATGCGTCACACAGCATGTAGGCCCAGCCACCACATCAACACCCATGGTGCTAGTCATTGCAAGGACATTCACAGACCCATGTATAAGCAACTACTGGGTCATATCAGGCAGCATTAATGCATTGAAGTCATCCACCTCACGCCACAGGAGATATACTTAGAAGGAGCACTCAGTTGAAGACATACATCGGACCCTGTAACAAAGGGGAAGCACTGAGATAAAACAAACTGAACACACCTTCACCACATCCAATTAGGTTGCGTAAATTTGGTATCAGTCACTCTACTGTATCCTGACAATTCTTATGCTATGAGGCAGGTTAACATCATTAATGTGAAATGCTGCTACATTCAGAGGCCCTAAAGTTAGGCTCAGAGCAATGGGAGTGGGACTATATTTGGCACTATATATAGGGTACTAAGCACATGTTGAAATGACTGCCTTCTACAAGAGACAGCCTTATCTCTGGCTGAATGACCACTTGGACAGAGATATCCTTTGCCTCTTGGTCAGGATTATTATCTGCTATTGTTTGATGTTGTGTGTCTTCTGCAGCCTGCTCCTTTGTAAGACCTCTTTGCAGGTTGAAGTTCTATAAATGCAGAAGGTTACAATAATGTTGGATGCTTTTGCTCTGCTGTGCTGAAGCACGCCCCAATGGTCCAAGCCTCTGAGCCTTTCTTTCAGTTTGCTGATGGTACAGCTGACCAAGCCCCCTAGTTGCAGAATGCACCTCATTTAATTGCTCTTCCACTCTTGTCCTTGGGCTCATTAATAAAGCAAGAAGCCATGGCCCCAGAGCAACCATGGTCCCCCAACGCCATCCATCCAGACTTCCTGCGCCTTCAAATAATGGCGGAATGATACATTTCTATCAATGAATTAATCATGACGACTACCAGGTGGCAGGATTCAGTGCCTGAGGTCACAGACCAGCTTCATGTTGATGGAGTGAAACTCCTTTCTGTTCATGAAGGAGTGGTGTAGTGGCTAGGGGCTTGCATGGCCACATGCACTTTGGCATCCATCGAAATGCTCTCTCTCTCATTTCTAGGCGTTTTCCATGGGGAAGTTGATGAATTGAGAGGTCTGGACAAATGAGCAGCAGCAGAATTGTATTCCAGCACAATCTGTAACATCATCGCCCGGCATATTCCTCACACTACCATTACCAACAAGCCAGGGGATCAACCCTGGTTCAATGAGGAGTGTAGAAGAGCATGCCAGGAGCAGCACCAGGCATACCTAAAAATGAGGTGCCAACCTGGTGAAGCTACAACTCAGGACTACATGCATGCTAAACAGCAGAAGCAACATGCTATAGACAGAGCTAAGCGATTTCACAACCAACGGATCAGATCAAAGCTCTGCAGTCCTGCCACACCAGTCGTGAATGGTGGTGGACAATTAAACAACTAATGGGAGGAGGGGGCCCTGTAAACATCCCCATCCTCAGTGATGGTGCAGTCCAGCACGTGAGTGCAAAAGACAAGGCTAAAGCGTTTGCAACCATCTTCAGCCAGAAGTGCCGAGAGGATGATCCATCTCGGTCTCCTCCCGATATTCTCACCATCACAGAAGCCAGTCTTCAGCCAATTCGATTCACTCCACATGATATCAAGAAATGGCTGAGTGCACTGGATACAGCAAAGCTATGGGCCCCGACAACTTCCCGGCTGTAGTGCTGAAGACTTGTGCTCCAAAACTAGCCGTGCCTCTAGCCAAATTGTTCCAGTACAGCAACAACACTGGCATCTACCCGACAATGTGGAAAATTGCCCAGGTATGTCCTGTCCACAAAAAGCAGGACAAATCCAATCTGGTCAATTACTGCCCCATCAGTCTACTCTCAATCATCAGCAAAGTGATGGAAGTTGTCATCGACAGTCCTATCAAGCGGTACTTACTCACCAATGCTCGTTTTGGGTTCCGCCAGGACCACTCGGCTCCAGGCCTCATTACAGCCTTGGTCCAAAAATGGACAAAAGAGCTGAATTCCAGAGGTGAGGTTAGAGTGACTGCCCTTGACATCAAGGCAGCATTTGACCGAGTATGGCACCAAGGAGCCCTGGTAAAATTGAAGTCAATGGGAATCAAGGGGAAAACTCTCCAGTGGCTGGAGTCATACCTAGCACAAAGGAAGATGGTAGTAGTTGTTGGAGGCCAATCATCTGAGCCCCAGGACATTGCTGCAGGAGTTCCTCAGGGCAGTGTCCTAGGCCCAACCATCTTCAGCTGCTTCATTAATGACCTTCACTCCATCATAAGGTCAGAAATGGGGATGTTCGCTGATGATTGCACAGTGTTCAGTTCCATTCGCAACCCCTCAGATAATGAAGCAGTCTGTGCCCACATGCAGCAAGACCTGGACAACATCCAGGCTTGGGCTGATAAGTGGCAAGTAACATTCGCACCAGACAAGTGCCAGGCAATGAACATCTCCAACAAGAGAGAGTCTAACTGCCTCCCCTTGACATTCAACGGCATTACCATCACTGAATCCCCCACCATCAACATCCTGGGGGTCACCATTGACCAGAAACTGGACCAGCCACATAAATACTGTAGCTACAACAGCAGGTCAGAGGCTGGGTATTCTGCGGCGAGTGACTCACCTCCTGACTCCCCAAAGCCTTTCCACCACCTACAAGGCACAAGTCAGGAGTGTGATGGAATACTCTTCACTTGCTTGGATGAGTGCAGCTCCAACAACATTCATGAAGCTCGACACCATCCAGGACAAAGCAACCCGTTTGATTGGCACCCCATCCACCACCCTAAACATTCACTCCCTTCACCACCGCCACACTGTGGCTGCAGTGTGTACCATCCACAGGATGCACTGCAGCAACTCGCCAAGGCTTCTTCGACAGCACCTTCCAAACCCGCGACCTCGACCACCTAGAAGGACAAGGGCAGCAGGCGCCTGGGAACAACATCACCTGCACATTCTCCTCCAATTCACACGCCATCCCGACATGGAAATATATCGCCGTTGCTTCATCATTGCTGGGTCAAAATCCTGGAACTCCCTACCTAACAGCACTGTGGGAGAACCTTCACCACACGGACTGCAGCAGTTCAAGAGGGCAGTTCACCACCACCTTCTCAAGGGCAATTGGGGATGGGAAATAAATGCTGGCCTTGCCAGCGACGCCCACATCCCATGAACAAAAAAAAAAAGAGGCATCTGTGATGTGCATGATCAAGTGTGCATTGTAAGTTGGTTGAGTTGCCAGATAGATGCTGCTGTTGCTTGGAATAAAACCCATTCCATGGAAGTTCCAGACTGTGGTCACCTTGATTGCGACTTATGAGTCCTCCTTGTTGTTGAAGCGGTTGCCGGTCTGGCTACAGAAGTTTATAGGGAAGTTTAATCTCCATTTACTGGTTTAATTCAACATGTCCAGGTATGAATGACTATCACAGAGTTAGTGGCACAAGGATGGATCCTCATGAATCTCTCCAGCTGCACAAACACAGCTGTCTGAAATGGCTCCTGTGATCCTCCTCCTCCAGTACTTACAAATAAAGGGGTATGTCCAGAGGGATACCCATAACATATTTCAAAGCAGCACACTTGGATCATTTTCTGGAGAAACTGGTACAGGTAAGAGATGTGGTGTACCTTTAAGAAGCTGCTGGTAGACGCCATTAAGTTTCACTAATTTATTTTTCCCCACACCAACAATAAAGCACAGAAGCAGTGAATGACTAAAACTACACAGAAATCTGAACACCAGCAATACACCTTTTAACAGCAAGGACCCAACTGAAGGACTGCGTTGTATGAACAGTGAGCATCTGGAGCTGTTCAGGCACTTCAAACATATTATGGGGGCATTCCCTAATTTAAATAAAAATCGTGGCCTTAATGAGCCAAGCCCACAACAGGTGCACAGCTACAAACACCAATGGTGCCGTCAGGTTGTGCTATGATACTTATTACACATCTGGCACATAGAAGGCCTCAGGGATTCAGAAGACCGATACCTAGCATCCAATGCACAGCAGCACTGCACATGCCAGAGAACTTATTATGGGCTTGCACATGAGCACTCATTGTAGGATTTTCCATGTCCTTGCAAATAATATTTATAACCGTCTGGATATTTTACACTGAAACACAGGATTACCAATGATTAACTAGTGAAGGATTATCACTCGCAAGATATACTTCAAGCCACTTATTCAACATAGCTTTGTAACCCAAAGCTTTAATCTGCTCTGTGTTCAGTACTTGATGCAATCATTTGGCACTAGTGTCCACTCCTTCTATTCATTCACTTTTCAAACTACTGAAATAAAAATAAACAGTTAAAAAAGAAACCCAAATTGCAATTCAGGCTCCGTCTATCACTGCCAGTAGCTGTGATTTACACTCTCCAACAGGGAGAAAATCGACTTACTGGTAATAACTCTCCTTTCGGTTAATGCAGAGTTCGCTAAGGATCTGCCCAGAGAATGATAGAAATATTGCAGCACATTTAATTGAAAATGTTTGCTCACAAAATAGTCAACCTTCAAATCAATTTTTGTACATAATACTTTCATCAGTTTTTCTTGAATGCAAGTTGAGCAGAGAAAGAAAGAACTTGCATTTATATAGCACCTTTCACAACCTCAGAATGTTCCAAAGTGCTTCACAGCCAATTAAATATTTTTAACGTGCAGTCATTGTTGCAATATATGGGATTGGACTTAAACCTTCTAAAGTCACTTTTTTGTTTAAAAGGTAATAGATCAAGTTCCATTCTACAAGATTCTGCTATTTTTTGAATTCCTTCAATCTGATTAACCACTATAATGTCATTTGAAGTTTATGATTTGTGATGATAAAACCCTCACGGTTTCAAAAACAACGTTTCACTGACCACAGTATTGAAAGGGAAAAGAATGAAACCATGAAATCACTTTACTTAAAGCCCTGGTGGTGTTATAAGG
Organism: Heptranchias perlo; assembly: GCF_035084215.1. Lineage (NCBI taxonomy): Eukaryota > Metazoa > Chordata > Chondrichthyes > Hexanchiformes > Hexanchidae > Heptranchias > Heptranchias perlo. The sequence continues at coordinate 17,481,717 of NC_090350.1, read as the reverse complement.
ATGTCTCAGTGAGTTTATCCAGCGGATAATTAAACCATAAGATATGCACACCTCATGAATGCTGTTCAAATAGTTAAGGATGAAATTGAGAGATCTAGGGATCCTAATAGAATGGATTTTCAACATATAAAACCACCGCAGAGCAGCAATGAACAAAGCAAAAAGAATGCTGAACTGTGCAGCCAAAACTGTAGAGTACAAGTCAGAAGAAATTATGCTCAATTTGTTTTCTGTGTTAATCAGGCCACACCTTGAACGTATGGCCCCGAGGCAGAAAAGAGACATTCAAGACGCGGAGGCAGCTCAGGAGAGTCACAAAGTCGATCCCTCGTGTCAGAGGGCTACGATATGAAGACTGGAGAAACGTAATCTTTTCACCCTTGAAAAGGAGACAGATGTAATCTTATATCCAGAATATTATTCAATCTGAATTGAGAGACTGGAACAAGAGGACATAGGTTCAAGGGAGTAAAATGCTAATTTGGGATTGATGTCAGGAAGTGTTTCATCACACAAAAAATGATCAAAATATGGAGTAGACTTCCAGTTATTCGTGTTGGAGGCAAAATCCCTGGAGTCATAAAAAAATTAAGATGCTGCAATGTTGCAGAAGGTAGAGTTTTTCTGAATGGATGAAATAAGATGGACTAATTTGACTTTCTCATCCATAGTCATTGTGTGGCTTTATGATCATACAGACCAGAATGGTCCCAAGTTCAATTCTGTAGCCAGGTTCAGTTAGTTGATCTCAGCTGTGGTAGCGTTAGGGAAACTACAATTGACTTTAGCTCTGCCAGAAGGTAATAAAAAATAAATAGACTTGCCTTGGTTCCTACTTAATTCATATCCTGTGACTTCTAAAGGAAGTGTGCATAGATGGATGTCAGGCAAGGTCAGGATTGGGATAAGGTGTGAAAGCTCCCATGTTCAAATAGCCTCACAATGCTCACTGTCAAAAGTCTTATGAGTAATGCTCATTTATTTGGGTAAGAGCAGATGGCAACTGGATCCCAACAAGGGATCAAAGCCTTCAGGAGATGAAAGAATTAAAAATTAAAACTTTGATAGTGAAATATTAAATCAGTATTTTTACCTAATTAACTGCCACATGTGCAGATAGTACTTTTGGATGTAGCATTTACTTAAATTTTTACATCTTACTCTTTGGAGATCACTTAAATACCATCTTTTCTTCTCTCACCTGTCAATAACTAATGGTGGTTACATTTTTTTTAAATGAAGCAAGTTTCATTATTATGCTTTGGGCTTATAGCACCTATACTACAAGGTCTCAACAGAAGTAAAGAGAAAGGAAATTTTTCATCTCCTGGACATGACATTGCAAATATTAAGGAAACTGTGAAATAAAAACCACGTCTCTCTCATCGCAGAGGATCAATGGGATCATGAGCTTGGATCCCAGCTTTAATCATGCTAAGACTTGTATATAATTCACGTGGATAGATCAATGCATCTGCTTCTTTCATTTTCACGTGCACCTCCACTAAGTACAAAGACCAGGGACTTGCAGAACTTATTTGAAAAAAAATGCATTTGCACATCCATATATGCTGTGCACGTATGTTACATGTTGTGCATGTACAAATGAAGCCTCAGACTTCCCCTTTTAATATAGTAATTTTGTTCCAATGCCAGAAGGTTTGGGAGGCAGTGTGCTAGAGGTCAAATTGTGGATGGTACAGGGACAGTAATTTGGAGGGGGACTGGAAAAAAAAAGGAAGTGGAATGCATTGCCCAAATACAATAGGTGGGAGGAAGAAAAACAGGTTCCTATCAAATGCCTGGTGGCAGTTTACACTTCCAGTGCATCCAAATCATCACTAGATGAAATCTACCCCAGGGATAGGTCTGGCTTTCACTGGTGCCAATACAGAACATATAAATTAGGCAGTTCCTAATTTGGGAAGAATCCAAGCTCCATTTGTCATTATAAATAAGGCTCAACTCAACTGACCTTACAAACATATTTTATTCATTCTTTGCCAATCTACCAGATTCCTAGAATGTGATACAGCAGCAGAGTACTTCACCGGGGGAGAAGGGTGCGAAGCATGGGAGGTCCAGAAGATAAGTTGCCAAGGTACTGCTCGCAACCCTACAGAAACAAGTGTCCTAATAGGCAATAATGTAAAAGCAACAGTTGGTTGCTATTGTCATATCCTCCCAGCTGAAAGGGGAAGAGATGGGAACATGTTCAGACTGATAAAGGGACAATTTTTGTGTTTGCTGTGGTTAAAGCATGAATATCAAAAAAATAAAGTGCACCTTGTGCAATCAAGCACAGCTCAGAATCTGTGATTCCCCATTTGGTGAGTCACCTATCTCCATTTGGTTGTCTTGTTGAGGATATCTCCAAATGGAGGTGAGACATCAGGAGGGTGGAGGGGAATAATAAATTAACCCGTGCTGCTCTTGCACATCCACTTAAAAGCATGGTTTTGGGTATCGGCACAGGTCAACCTGCTCACCCCCTCAGAAACAGGGGGTTTGTGAGTGACACAAAAATCTAAAGAAAGGAAAAATTAAAATGTTAAAAAGAAATCTTTCTGAATTGGATCGATTGGAACACTAGAATGAAGAAGTTAATTTTCTGTCCCATCTACATTTTAAAAAAATAACAGCACTAAAGCACTAAATTATTTGTTTATGATTACTGATCGGAAGATCGTGGCCTTGAAATTCCACCGACACTCCCAATCTCCTGTCGTAACTTCAGCCAAGTTCGCTGGACTGCTCAGAGAAATGGCGTTAACGACTGAAAACGACTGTTTGTGCCATTTGCCTGGGTGTTCTGTGGGTCTCCCACTGAAGTTTCCATGCCAATAACTCTCAAAGCACGTACGCATTGTCTGTCTGACACAGGACACGAGGCAAGACAATATCCACAAGCTACCCCAGCTACAACTCAAGGCATGGATGTCTAGAAATATATTGACATGGTACATTGAAGGAAAACACATTTTTCATGCAATGAAATTATACTTACATTGTTCAGATGATAAAATATTACAATGACCCTGTACACAACTACTAAATTTATATTTAAATCAATGCAACATGATCGACTTATTGCCCACTTGTGTCTGTGCATTTGGAGGATGCAGTTCAGAATATTACCATAATTTCAGGAAAACTACGCCTCCTATGCTCTGTTGTAAGTTTTATTTCTTCAATTGATTTTTATTATTTACAATTAGCCTCGATCTTTGAAGTACAGTGCAAGTTAATCCAGAGTTAGAGCTGGTTTCTTCCCACCAAATCTGCTCTCGTACACTCTGGAAAATTTAATGAACGGTCACCTCAAAGAGTGCAATTAATCGATTCGAGTTATACCTTAGTGCAATAACATGTGAAATATGCATCTTGGAAATAACTCTGGTTCAAGCGTTAATCAAGTTTTTGTATGTTCACAATGTTACGTTCATTTCGAAATTAGGTATAATACACTGCTTGAAACATTTGACAAATCACTGAATGGCACACTATAGTTCAAGCCCTAATGAAACAAGGCGAGAGAATAAAGTTAAGAGGAAAGGTCTGATTGACACGACTTCTACAATGCAATTGCCTTATTTCATATATACAAATTGTCTGTCTGAATTTCGTTGAACTTTAGTCATAGAAGGCACAAAAATCAGATCTTTGCGAAGTCCAAAATTATGCCAATTCCAAACTGAACTGCCATGGATCAAAACAATGTCACTGGTCTACCGCTGCTCCCCCACAGATCACCAAGGATCAGACACTTATTTGTCGAGTGACCATAAGAGGTTTGCCTCACGACTCTAGATCACCAGGGTTTTGTTTAATAACTGATCTTCCAGTTCTGATGACAGGTCATGGACCTGAAGCATTAACTCCATTTCTCTCTCCACAGACGCTGCCTGACCTGCTACGTGTCTTCCAGCATTTTCTGTTTTTACTTCAGATTTTCAGCATCCGCAGTATGTTGCTTTTGTTTTACTTTTTTTCTAAATTCATTGCACATTTATTTTCGTGGTTCCAGCCACATCCATCAGTTGCTAGCCAGCACTATCGTAATGTATCACTATTTGTTACCGAGGCGATATGTTTGTTTACAGAAGAGAAAATCATGTGAAGAGAAATAATAGAACAGTAGAATTGGAGGGTGACTTTCCACAGGGATTTTCCCACTTGTTTGCCATGACTTCAGCAGAAGAGGCACAGAAACTCCAGAGGCATTGGAAAAGGTGCAAAAAAGATTTACAAGGATGATACCAGAACCGAGAGGTTATAACTATCAGGAAAGACTGAACAGGCTGGGGCTCTTTTCTCAAGAAAAGTGAAGGGTGAGGGTTGACCTAATAGAGGTCTTTAAAATTACGAAGGGGTTTAACAGGGTAGATGTAGAGAAGATGTTTCCACTTGTGGGGGAGTCTAAAACTAGGGGCCATGAATATAAGATAGTCACTAATAAATCAAATAACAAATTCAGGAGAAACTTCTTTACCCGAAGAGCGGTCAGAATGTGGAAATTGCTTCCACATGGAGTAGTTGAAGCTAATAGCACCCAGCTTCCCCTTAAAAGGCATATATAAGTACATGAGGGAAAAAGAAATAGAAGGATATGCATATAGGGTTAGATGAGGTCATGCGGGAGGAGGCTCGTGTAGACCATTAACACCAGCATAGACCAGTTGGGCCAAATGACTTGTTTCTGTGAAGTATTGGGTCAAGTGTTACATACGAACCTAAGAAATAGAAGCAGAAGTAGGCCATATGGCCCCTCGAGCCTGCTCCGTCATTCGATAAGATTATGGCTGATCTTCTACCTCAACTCCACTTTTCCCATATCCCTCGAGTCCCTTAGTGTCCAAATATCCATCGATCTCCATCTCGAATATACTCAACGACTGAGCATCCACAGCCCTCGGGTAGAGTATTCTAAAGATTCATAATCCTCCGAGTGAAGAAATATTTCCTCATCTCCGTCCTAAATGGCCGACTCCTTATCTTGAGACTACAACCCCTAGTTCTTGACTCTCCAGCCAGGGGAAAAAGCTGCTCAGCAACTACCCTGTCAAGCCCTCTAAGAATTTTGTATGTTTCAATGAGATCACCTCTTATTCTGCAAAACTGCAGAGGATATAGGACCATTCTACTCAATCTCTCCTCTTAGGATAACCCTCTCATCCCAGGAATCAATCTAGTGAAACTTTGTTGCACCCCCTCTAAGACAAGTACATCTTTCCTTTGGTAAGGAGACCAAAACTCCTTAATATCGCTGAACATCTCGTTCTCTAATACTCCTCAGACCCTTAATTCTCAACCTTTGCAAACAGTAGTATTTTAAACTACTTCTCCTATACTCCAAGCATGGCAATCAACCTAGCTCTTTAGTCTACTAAATTAGATAACTGTGAATTGCTTTTTTGAAGTGCTCTATTAAAAACATCTGACTGGGTCACATTATGTGAAGTGCCATTTCTTCACTGACCCATTTTTTCTCCCATTTGAAAGCGTAATTTTTTGGGTAAGATTTCCAAATTCCTAATTTGCTGGAGAGGGGTGCTCGTAGGTGAGGCAGAAGGCATCAAAATAATGGGTCACATTGAAGATGCTGCAGAATATTTTGTTTTAAGCCAGTAAGGTGAGGGCTCCTCTAATGGTTCAGGGGTAAAATGTATCAGGCTGGATTATCTACCACAATGCCCCCGACATCGGGCAGCAAGGCATAGCACTATGTTCCCACCTCGAGCTAAATTTCCTGCCTCCAGAACTCCCACTGGTTGCCTCTACCTACACAGAATACATAAACACAGGAGGCTTCCCATTCCATTTTCTTCTCCCATCCCTCCTATCGCTGTTCCCCAGGACCATCTGGTGGAAGGTAGCAGTAGGCCTGTGATGGGCAGTGATGTGTTTAAATGGAGGAAGAGGACCAAGTAGAGGCCTCCTCCCCATCCATCTTATCCCAACATACTTACCCTTTTAAGCTTCAGTTTCAACTGTTGCCTAAAAACGAGTTTTCCATTATCTCTTTTGCAGCTCTTCTGACCCTTTAAATGCTCAGCTGCTTCTCATGTTACAAAAGCAGGTTTGGACAGGCGGGCAGAAGTCCCACCCCATTGCCATGAGGAAAATCTAGCCCACCACATAGGGCAGTACTGAACCAGCCAACAAAGGTCTCAGTCTTGATCTACGCTGAGTGAGCTGACTTCAGCTAGAGGACTGAGGGGGTGTTACATTTGATCTAGGATGTGAAAGTCAACCAGCACGCCCATCCCTGCTACTGAAGAGTGCTTTGGTTGCATGATGAGCTAGGACATGATTGAGCTCAGCTGCAAAAACTCCCACAGTTGAACAACTTGCCAAAATTCACTGTCTACACTCTCGCATGAAAAATAACCATTTGGTTGTGGTATTCGGTGGGCTATTGACACTCATGAAATTATAGTCCAGCACAGATCGCAGCTCTCCCCAAATTCCCTCGGCAAGACACTGACTCACAGGGTGAAGGAGTGTGTGAAAAGCAGAAAGATGGACAACCTTGGGCATTTCTGGTAGCTAGTTCTTAAACAGCTGCCAGAGGCCAAAGAGCAAGTCACTTGATTTTGCAGTCAAAAGATGGTGTATATGCAAAGGTAAACAGAGAATTGATTTTTTTTTTTGAAAGCGTTAAAAATATATGCAAGTCTCACAACTTAATCACAGATGTGCAAAGAACTACACTGATTCATCACTTTCGTTTGTCAGCAGCACGATTCTTCAATGCCTGGTCCACTCTACAAACAAAATAATGCAAATGACATTTCATGACAGCAAGAGTCTGTAACCAGCTCTAATGTCTACATTCAGCAAGAATGTAACTTTGAAGGGGTCTTCCGATCCCCTCTTAAACTCTGGACATATTGTAATGTTTCACTGTCTGACTGTATGGACAAGGTCAAAATGAGAAATTTCCATCTGTCTGCAATCTCACTTACTGCTTCATCAGCATCTCACCCAATGACATTCTACAACAGATGCCCCGTTACAGCATAAAATGGATGTGTAGCTATCAGTGATAAATGTTCATGTTTATGTTTATAAAAAGATGATCTAATGCCACAGAAGTATGAAAATATTTGGCTTCCTTACCTTGGTGATGAGTAGTATTTTATTCATCTTAATTTCTCCAGTGACAAAGCCCATTTTGAAGGAGATATATTTCTTCAAATAAAATCACAAATATCATGTGGCGATGTTATTTTTCAAAAAAATACAATGTTAAGTTGGGGTAACGAAGAATGTTAGCAGACCTGTGATTTTTCTTCCGCTTGGTCAGTGGCTCTGACTAATGATGACATCATCCTTCTGAATCATGGCGATTTCCTCACTCCCTGCATGGCCCATAATTTAAATATTGTTTACAGCACTGATAATGCAGAAAGCAGATTGAAGACGTTCAAGACTGCCTTACTATTGGCACAGATATATTATCTAGATTACGTTTTGTGCAAGGACACATGTTGTAATGTTTTAAACTCACATATCGAGGCCGATTTTAGGATGGCCGAGCGGGTGCGTCGGGGCAGAGGGGGCTCCGAAAATGAGGTGTTGACACATCTGATGGACTGTCATTATTTAAGATGTAGATGATTAAAGGTCAGAAATCCACTTGGTCCCAGTAGCAGAAGTGCAACATCACAAAAATGTTCTTTATTGAAAGACTGTTTTGTATTCTTTAATATTAGTTATTGTTTGTTTTAGTTAGGGATAGTTATAGTTCTCTGCCAGCTTTCCTGACATTTCCATCCATTTAATAACAATATTATAAAAGTGCAGTCAATTCCTGATAATTCAGTCATTTTTGCGCTACAAAATCAAATTACTCAATATTTTGAATTGAGCAATATAAGTAACACAGCAAGGTGGGAATTTAAGTGCAAAAATATTCAGACAATTCAAAATTAAGTGACTTTGAATTATGAGGAATAGACTGATCTGAAAATTTGTTGCATACAGATCAGTTGTACCTTAGTTTCAAGAGTATTTTCAAATGATGAAAGGGAGAAAGTCAGTGGTATTTAGAGAGTGATTTGAGTTTGTGTTCTTTTTCAAACCAGAAATCGTATTTTGGCTTTCAAAGGGAGTAGGGGTCTATTGATATCCTACAATAAAATTGAAGAAAGTTTTTCTAATCTTCAAAAATACTAATGTAAGTGTGAGTGACAGGAATAGAAAAATGAAGAGGCACTTATTTAAAAGATATATTTTGTTCTTACTCTTTATTTTTGCTGATTTTCATGCTTATTAAAGTGAGGGATATGAATTCGAGAGACACTAGCCCTGAAAATCCACACGTGGGAGTGCAGTGAAAGGCCCATGAATTTATGCCAGGACTTGGTTCGCTGAGTCCAGTTCTCCACTGAGAGTTTCGTCAGTGGCCTATTTTTAGGGTGGGTGAACGTTCCACCCCAAACTTGGTCCCTTATGTCAGAAGGGGTGTGACCAAGACCAGGGATCTCCCAGGCCAGTGGATTTCTTGGCTCCTGCCTGGTATCTGCTAGACAGCTGGTATGCTGGGTGAAAGAAAGTGCATTAGCCTCCTGGCCACTGGAAGTGACCTGATGCTCCTGCCCATGACCCACAAAGAAAGTGGTGTAGACCATGGGGAGATTGGCCCCTCTTCTTGTAAGGGGGCCCAATATGCCACTTAAAAATCTTCAATGGAACTGGGACTGCTGGTGTGAATCAGCGGCTGGCCTCTGCTGTAATACCCATCCATTCCAACCAACCAATTTAGCAGGTGCCCGACATGCACCATAGCAGAGGGACATCTGCCAGGGTTATTTAAATTAGGAAACCTCCTTTGAACCCTGGATTCTCTGGCTGGGTCAGTGGCGGAGATTCCCAGTGGGTAGATTCCAGCACTTTCACTAGGATCAGAGCCCCACAGAGATTGAGGCCCCCTATTTTTTTCCCTGTCCATTACAGAGTATCAATATTCAGCATTCCCAGGTCACGCATTGTTTGGCCAGAGACAGATTGAAGTTATTGTGCTGCAATAATGAGGGCACAGTTCTGACTTGGCTAACTTTAGTGAACAAATGAAACATTTACTTCAATCACTAAGATTAGCGAAGGTAGAAATTTCACCCCCAATATCCTTTAATTTTAGTTATGGAAGAAAAATGTTTTAAGTACACATTCAACACTTATACTTCCCACACTAATCATTCCCATGTTCTTTGGGCGAAAATGAGCCCATCTCCACTAGAAATTACCTAAACCCATTTCACACAGAACACTTACATCTGGTACTGAGAGAAGAGTTACATTCCATCAATTAATCCCATGTGGAAGAAGTAAAAGGACTGTGTGCTAACCTACTGCACCATTCAGTCTTTAAAAGATGCATGCCTGGCCTCCTGTACATCCCCCACTTCCTTTGCTCCACATTGGCTGTCATTCTTTCAATTGTCTAGGCTCTAAGCTCTGGAATTCCCTTTCTGAACCTCTCAGCCTCTCCACTCCTCCTTTAATGTGGAGATGCCGGTGATGGACTGGGGTGGACAAATGTAAGGAATCTTACAACACCAGGTTATAGTTCAACAGTTTTATTTTAAAATCACAAGCTTTCGGAGATTATCTCCTTTGTCAGGTGAGTGAGACACTTCTTAAAACTTACCTCTTTGACCAATCTTTTAGTCACTCCTTCTTGGGCTTGGTGTCAATTTTTGTCTGATTACACTCCTTTGAAGCACCTTGGGATGTTTTACTATGTTAAAGCATCTATATGAATGTAAGTTGTTGTATAAAGATATCTATAATTTATATAATTTTAACATTGCAACTATCATTCGACCACAGTGGCAAAAGACTTTTCAGTGAATTATTACATGGACAAGCATATTATCAAACTTCCATATGTCACATTTACTAATCTTCCATTCTCCAACATATATATTTAGTCATTATTTTGACTACTTTGCCCTCTTTTAGGTTTCCCCAAACATGCACCATTACCCAACCACAGGCACAGACAGAGGCCCTCTTCCAGACATCTGTAAATGCTGCTCTTGAACCAAACACCAGGAGGTGCACAAGACCACTGCAGGCTTGTTCACCCTCTAATATTCACACAATAGCAACATGAAGTATATTTATTGATGAAAATATGAAGTACCGATAACCTTTAACTACTCTTTGCTGAGGCTGGCAAGTGGAAAACGTTTTGTTTAATTCATTCTAGCACAGACAGGAAAGAATGTTCTTTTAATAATGCATTTGATTTGGTCAGGAGCTTGCGGTAACTAAACATGTTTTCCATTGTCATTGTATCTCTGAAATACCCTGGCTTTTGACATTTGGTGTCAAACTATGCCAGAGAACAAATGAAAAAATGGAAATGGCAGATGAATGGAAGTTGGATCTTATTAAATTGTATTTTCCAAATAAATTGAAGAATACAATCTTGTAATATATTGAACACATAATTCAGTAACCAAGGTAAAGTATGATAAATTTCTATCTGTCTAAGTTGTATTTTGCACAGTATCTAATAATATCTGAACAATATTGTTTGCATTCAAATAACGCATTTTAAATGGAAAAGTTTATTCTGTTCTAGTGAACTTTATTTTTCTTTCAGAAACATTATTTTCAGAGCAATTACATGTAAGAAAAAGTTCAGGAGTTTCAAGGTACAGCAGAAAATCAATACTTCTGGGGCTAAAGGAACAGTTCAATGATTATTTGCTTGTAGCCTATGTAATACCCTATTAAAACTAAATAAACCTAGCTCTTCACCCTCACGTTCGTAAAAAATATTGAAGGAAAAACTACATTCCTGACAATGACATATCTCTGTAGCAATATATCCAGTCAACTGGCTGTTTTCATTATACAGAATTTTTCAGGTAGCTAACCATGCTGAGCTATCTAAAGATAGGTTTGATAGCACATGCAGGCCATTTATTTGACTATAAATCACTTGTCAGACACTATTAGCTGAATGTGCTGAATCGGCCAATGGATCCACAACTGTAATGAATTTTTCTGTACTCTGATTTGTCACTATATCCTAACTAACCTGTGTCTGAGGAACCAAGGAATCTTGGAATTATGTACATTTTTCTCCATTTTGCATTCCATATAGTTTTCATACAGACTGCACTTACTTTCTTATATCTGTTGAATTAATAATTATAGAAATAACTACACCTCTCTGTCCTTCATTTGTGAAACAGCATAGTGCTTTTTTTCTCGTACATAAACATTTCTTAGTGAATTTTTTCAGCAATTCTTTGAGCTGTTCTCCACACAAGGCAGACACCTCATTTCCACACCTCTGCTAATGGCACTGAGATGTACGAGCATTTTACAGGTTAATGTGCTGTCTGATTTTTTTTCCCCCACCTTCTTTTCACAGAGGGCACCTTGCTTCCATTTGCTACCTCCATGCTCCTAGTGCTACTTGGTGGGAAAGGAGATGAAAGTATGCATCAGTCACCTATTTGTTACATTTGTAGGCAACACATCAGTTAATACTGTAGATGATCCCTATGCTAGCCTAAAAGGGGCAGAGGCAGAAAAGATTAAGCCGGTGATAACCTTCACTGCCACTGGCACAGGGCATAGTTGGCTACAGGTTTCCTTGCAGCAGATGGCACAGCTCTGCAACTGGCTCCTGCTAACCCAGAGCCTGTGGAGGCAGTTGTCCTTGGTCATTGTCAGGAAGATGTACCTGGACCTTCAGAAAAAGTTGGCAGCGTAATGGTGGGTGTGGCAGCTTGTCTCTGGTGCTTGCTGATCTCCTTGACATGCCTTCTTTCACCTTGTACTACTTCAAACTACTACTTGAGAACTTATATTGGGGCATTTTCAAACTAACTTGACAGTAAGGAGCAGGAAGTTACAAAGGGACATAGACAGATTAAATGAATCAACAAAACTGTGGCAGGTGGAGTTCAACGTGGGGAAGTGTGAGGTTATCCACTTTGAATCCAAGAAAGACAAATTGGAATATTTTCTAAATGGTGACTGACTAGAAACTGGAGGAGCAAAGGGATTTAGGTGTCCAGGTACAGAAATCACCAGAAGCTAGTGCACAGGTACAAAAAATAATCAAAAAGACTAATGGAATGTTAGCCTTTATCTCAAGGGTTGGAATACAAAGGGAAGGATTGTGCTTCAGTTATACAGAGCCTTGGTCAGACCCCATCTGTACAATTGCGTTCAGTTTTGAGCACTGTACCTCTTTGGCCCTAGAGGGTGCAGTGCAGATTTGCCAAAATGATACCGGGGCTAAAGGGGTTAAATTATAAGGACAGGTTGTATAAACTTTGGTTGTATTCCTTTGAATTTATAAGGCTGAGGGGTGATTTAATTGAGGTGTTTAAAATGATAAAAGGATTCGATAGGGTAGACACCAAGAAGTTATTTCCTTTGGTGGGGAATCCAGGACAAAGGGGGGACAATCTTGAAGTTAGAGCTAAGCCCTTAAGGAAGCACTTTTTCACTCAAAGGTTAGTGGAAATGTGGAACTTAATCCCCCAAAAGCTTATGGATGCTGGTTCAATTGAAATTTTCAAGACTGAGATAGATCGACTTTTATTAGATAATTGTACCAAGGGAGAAGGTAGAAAAATGGAGATGAGGTGCAGATCAGCCATGATCTAATTAAATGGACTCGAGGGACTGAACGGCGCACTCCTGTTCCAGTGTTCCAAATAAAATTCCAAAAATAAATTTTAAAAAGGAATTTAAAAATTATGACAAAATCAGCAAAAACGTGAAACCAGCATTAGAAAAGGTACTACAATAATTATTGGACTAGATTTTAAACTTGCGACAGGGGCAGAAACAAAAATCGAGCGGGGTGTATGTATGCACAATAATGTTGTGCCATTATGTTATATTATTTTAGGCTGGTCACACACAGGAGACAGAAGCAGAGTGAGGTTGCTTAGGAGCGTTGCTTAGAAATGTCAGGAACCAAAAGGTGAATGATGGAAGCTCTCGAGATAGAGCAGAAGGTAATCCCATTGCCCATCCCATATGTGACATATAGATATAACAAACATGAGAGTGCATGGAAAGGGGTATGGATTTCTGTTCTGGTACTGATTCTATTCACACTGTACACCAACATGAAGTGGATGGGCTGAACGGCCTTTTTCTTTGTTGCAATTTGTGTATAATTCTATGTAAGTGAATAGTAAGGGGAGGGTAGGGAGACTTGGATGGAGAGGGGGAGGAGGAAAGAGTTTAGAGAGGAGGGGAGGGGACAGAAGCAGGGGAATGAATAGCAAGGAGAATGGTAAATAGATGGTGAGAGGGGAGAGGAGGGGGAAAATGGATGGCAGTGAGAGGGACGCAGATGGCAGTGAACAAGGTGGGAAATAGATAACAGTGAAAAGATGGCAATAAAGGGATGAGGGAAGGAGGAAGTGGATGGTAACGAAGGACGGAGGAGGGGCTGAAGCTGGTACTGGTGATTTGGAAAGGAAGAGAAGTTGTGAGTAGCATTTAGGATAGTGCTGGTATTAACTGAGAGAGGCTGATGAGGGATAGTGCAAGGATAAGTCAGGAGGCGACATTTGCAATTGGTCAGAAGTGTTTCATTTGTATCATCAAGGGTCAAAGCATGTTTGCAGAGATTACTGGCAAAGCCTGTTTCCATTTTAGTAGGATATCAGTGATATTTGGTTGGAAGCGGATATTGTTTTATTGTTCTTCATGTTGTTGGAACAGTGGCCAAAACCTGGCATGCCTGCTGTCATGGTTGGCAGACACAATGGTAATAGGTCAGTCACCAGATGGCTAAGTATTGTAGCACTCATAGATTTGCGAGAAAGCACACAAACTGTAAGACATCCTGTTAATGTGTACTGTGACCACAAGATAATCCAAAATCGAAATGGTAGCCAACATAACCCACTCACTGCAGCTTTAGCTTGAGTTGGGAGGCAAAGGGAGCTAGATTTTCCAGTCAAATTACTTTTTAGATGCCTTAAATAGTCCTTCTTCCACAGTGGCATCTTGTCAGTATGTCATTTGTTTAGTTCATCCTTAAAATGCCAAGGCGGTATGAATCCATACTGTTTACAACTACTCAGGATTTTACTATTTCAGTTTGAATTTCCAAGAACTCCTCTTAAAATGTGAGTACCTTCATCAAAAGAACCCCTCTCTCAAAATATCAAGAGCTAACTTCCGTATCACTTTGTGTTTTTTTTAAAGTTATATTACATAAACAGTGTTCATTTTTGGTGGTTAAACAAAATAGCTGCTAATCATGTCAGTGGAAATGGCAAAAAAACCAGCAGCAAAGTGTAAGGGGTAGTTGAAGTGATACAATCACATAGTTTAAAATAACAACCCTAAAGCTTTTTTTTATTCATAGAAAAATGAGCTGTGGAATTATTATGAATTTTTCTGCATCGTATTTCAATACTTCCAGGAATCTGTCAAAGAAAACATTTAAATTTGCAATACATTTTTGTATATGGCGTAAATCGGGCAGGAGGTGGGTGGGGCATCTGCTCTGCCCACTTGCCCAATGACGTTTGTGGGAGGACTGATCAATTTTCATGGTCAGGCCGACTTTAAATATAACTCGCTATTTGGGAAGCCAGGAAATCCAGTGGGCCTGTTGTCACTTAAAGGGGAGGTGGACTTCTCAAAGGTGGTTAATGGAGAGCCGCAGGCAGCATTACGTTGTCCAGGGTCCTCCGATTCTCTGATGGAACCATACAGATGCTTGTAGAGGAAGTGATGAACAGGAAAGGAGGTCCTCTTTTCCTCTGATGGGTTGTGGGTAATATGGAAAATTAGCCAATGGCAGCGGAGAGGTGACTGAGCATCAATGTCAGCACCATAGTTCCAGGGAGTTGGCTGCAGCGCAGGGAGAAATTTAATGACCTCACCAGGATTGCCAAGGTTAGACTCTCCTTCACATCTCTCTTACTCTCTGTACAGCCTGCAACACCCAACTTTAGCCCAAACACTATCAATTCTTCCCTTCCCCACCACAAGCCTCCCCTCCAATCACAATGGGATATTACAATGCACCCCTTCTGCTTGCTCTCATACACTGAACCCCTGTGACTGATCTCACAACTACTTCCCCCTTTTGCCCACACTTGCTGCTTCTTCCTCTCAACATGCACACTGTGCTAAGCCGACTCACTTATCTTCAAAACCCTTCGACAGGGCAAACACTAACCCACTCCCGCTCTTTTTACAGGACAAGCTGGAACACAATTGAAAGGGAGACTTCAAGAACAGCAAAAAATCCCACTATACCGAAAATCTTGTCACCAGTCGAGGAGGTGGCCATCAACATCATTGGAAGAAGAAGGAGGTGCAGCATTGGAGATGGCGATTCTGAATGCCATGCACCGTCGGGTGTTTCAGCATCTACCCTTCCGTTTCTATTTCTACTTAACTCTCATGCACACATACACAGACACAAACTTGGCATGACAACTTAGTGCTGCAATGCATTGCCGTTAATCTGTTACTGCTTACCGTTGCCATCACGTGCTAACCCTTGGTCCTCTGCTCATTTTCTAGGTCTGTCAGACAAGTCAGTCCATGCAGCCACAGAAACAGAGGGTCAGAACCCTCCTGAAGATGCACCATCACTCGTTCTTACCCTTCCAAGCTCCAGCACAGAAATCAGCACTCCCAGTGCTATACCTAGTGAGCTAGAGGGGTCTGCACTGAGTGATTTACTGAGCACAAGTAAGCAGGAGCAGAAGCAGGTGGAAAGGGCAGCCCATGAAACAGCTCACCAGAGGACAAGCTCGTGTCTGAGCTTTGCTGAAGAGGCTAGACATTATGGGCCCTGTCCATTGAAAGAAAGATGTTTTCTGTGCACCAGCAACTGCTGAATGTGTTGAACTGCCTGCCAGGAAGCTATCAAAACATGTCGGAAATTTTGGAGGAGTCCACTACCAACTTGTATGGGGTTCTGATGCATGGCGTTGACACTTTACAGTCAATCATGGAGCATTCAGTCACCTCAAAGGACTGCAGCTGGGCCATCCTTGCAGGAATATGAGGCACCATCACTTGCATCTCTCAGGGATGTTAACACTGGGATCATGCAGGCTACAGGCTCCACCATCTACTCTGCATTGGACAGGCTGGGAAAATGATAGGGACCTCAGTCAAACCATGGATGTCCTAGAGTATTCTCTCCTGCAGATGAATAGGAACGCTGAGCTGCAGCCCCATAGCAGGGGCAGTCGTGAAATGGGAATAGAACACATTGTCCTCTGTCAGGATGATGGCATGTTTACCCCCTCAGTACCCCTTCAACCAATGCCCTGTCTGGTGCCAGGAAGCCAGCTGGGCCGCAATGCACCAGCAGCTGCTAGGTTGCTGCAGTCTATAGCCAAGATTTCTCAGGACCAAGTCCATAGAGGCCACCGACCACAAGCATCTCAAGACCCCTGGACTTGAGCCACAGCAGCCTTTTACATCCCATGCTGAGCTTGAGGATCCCAAAGGTCTGCTCAGTGAGGACTGTAGTTGAACCATGGGTCTGATTGTAGTACAGTATGGCTGCCGTGTGGGTTCCTAAGAGGAGTCATGAGCCAAGTGTGCAGGGGATAAACCTTGTTCACTAGCAGCCAGCCCCTCACTTGCTGTGCAAGGGAAAACTGTAGGAGATGGCTAATTGGCACAAGATGAAAGTGTCACAAGAGCTGCCAGGAAACCAGAAAAAAATGGTCCAAAGGGTCTTCTGAAGTCAAACCATCCATTTGAAATTCTGAAGGAAATGGATTCTTGTGCATTATCGAAGATGTTGTAATTGGGGATGAACCTGCAACATGGGACAATTGTGGAAATAGAAGAACGATTCGAGGAAACCTGTCGCATAGGTCTTGCATTTTTCTGCAGCAGAGAATTAAGTGCAGTACAGAACAATACTCTGGCACCAACACTTTATGCTCTTGAATTAACTCATGATTCTTTTAATGTGTAATTTATTGAGTTTTGCTCATTCCTTTGGATATTAAGACAGTCACATGTTGAGGTGTGGCATTTAATAGATGCTGGGTACGGTATGTACCGGTGCTCCTACAGATTGCAGTGCACAGATACAAAATTCATGTTTATGCCTGTGGTTTTCCATGATACTTGATCTCAGCTATGTTGCAGAATATACACACCACCGACATCCGTACAACGCAGGAGGGGAAGAAATGTGTCAAGTCACGCCAAAGGCAGCTCCCACACACACTTCAGGAGTCAACACATTAGTACCATTGGCAGAGGACTGGGGGCATGGGGAAACCGACAAAGGCCGGGAGACGTAACTGATACAATTAAAATGTGGATGGAAAAAAAACAGTTTAATATTTAAAAGAGATCTAAAATTGTGAGACAACTGAGAATAGACAGTCAAAAGAAATGCTCGAGTTTGATAAACTATCTGCTATTGAGGTGTTTAACTGATTCATCCGAGATGAATAATTAATAGATTTGCGTTTACAAAAGGTGAGAATGAGGCCACTTCATCTGCTATTTAAGTATCTATTCTATACATAGACAACAATATTATACACAGTACTTATATTAAATTACCCTTCTAATACAAGACAGGTTTCCACCTCCAATTGATGGAGGACATATTAGCTTTTAAAAACACAAATATATGAACAATTAGATGGTGCACATTAATTTTAATGGGCCGAATCTTGCCGGAAAATTAACGTCGTGTTAACGATGCACACGGTTATTAATGCACAAATCGGCCAGCAAGTTCAGGGGATTAAGAGATACGGCATGATTTGCGAATCTCCAGAATTTGCTGGTCGATTTACGCTGCTCCGCCGTTTAATTCGCACACGTGGCATCTCGCCCTTAGCCTCCCAATTATTTTTTAAGAATTTGCCGAATTTGCCCAATAAACTCGCTGCAGAAAATTAGGGCTGGAACTTAACTACGAGTACCTTTTTAATAACGTGATAATTGTTAATACAATGCCACTCAACCTCTCTGGCCCAAAAAGGGAACAATTTAAACTATTCAATCTCATTCTTACATGTAGTAAATTGTTGTCTGAGATTTAAAAAAATGTCAAATTTTAATTTTTTTTTCTTTTCCTTTGTCTCTTTTTTTTCTCTCTCTCTTAATCCAATGTTTCTTTCTCTCTCATTATTTCTCTTTCGGTACCTGATTTGACTCTAATTCACCTCCTTCTCCGTCATTCCTTCTGTTTCTTTCTCAATCGATAATCCTTGGTTAAGGAGATAGACTCTTGGTCCTGCCATTCACTGGGGTCCCAGATGCCCTGTTGCCCTCGCCACACAGCTAGAATCTCCACTTCCAGCAAGTTAAGGCAGAAAAAAAATCTTCGAGCTGAAAGGTGCAGGTAAAAGTCTAACGAACTGCCGCGAGATGTCCTGCTCCAGCAAAATCTGGCCCAATAGATTCTGATGACTATTTTACCCATTTGTAGCCCACGTATTATTTTTGGGTGACAACACATAGCAAATTAGCTACTTCTTTGTGCCAACAAGCCTGTTTTACCCGTGATGGCAAATTACCTTTGAAAATGCTGTGTAAAGCAGGTTTAAGCATATGCACAAACCATTTCCCTCCTTCCAGCTAAGATTTTGAAAACTGTGTGTTCAGAAGGACTCGATGGACATTGTGGTGCGTCAAGTGTAAGGGTCCCATCCTTCAATTTCCAGAGGAAAATACTGCAATATATTTAAGGACCCACGTACAAATCTCTGCAACTTTTTTTAAAAAAAAGTATACAACCGGGAAGGTCCCTAGTTTAATCGTTGACCTACAATTAGTCAGCTGATTTCAGTTTAGCTGGTAGTGGTGACAATATGGCTAATCTCAGTGTAGCCAATATTTATCCCTCAACAAACATTACTAAAACAAATTATCAGGCCATTATCACATTGCTGTTTGTGGGACCTTGCTGTGCGCAAATTGGCTGCCGCGTTTCCTACATCACAACAGTGACGACATTTCTAAAGTACTTCATTGGCTGTGAAGCGCTTTGGGACGTCCTGGGGTCATGAAAGGTGCCACATAAATGCAAGTTCTTTCTTTCTTTATACTGAACCTTGCTTAGATCAGATTCCAAGAGACTGGCATTCGTGAACCGGTTTCTGCCATTTACAAGCTGGCCTGTTTCATTAGTGCAATCACAACTTGGGA
The DNA here is from genome assembly GCF_035084215.1 of Heptranchias perlo. NCBI lineage: Eukaryota > Metazoa > Chordata > Chondrichthyes > Hexanchiformes > Hexanchidae > Heptranchias > Heptranchias perlo. Next base: position 17,462,553 of record NC_090350.1, on the reverse strand, counting down.
TGTTGACGACTTTCCCCAATCAACATATCACAGCTTCAGAATTCAGAACCAAAAATATTTCATTTTTTACAAGAAGCAAAGTCTAGACTATTTCTGGTCAATCCATTAGCATGGCAAATTGCATTTTCATTAATGCCAAATTGTTGAAAACAACATACACATCAATGTTGGCCAGAATACCACCTCCACAATACAATTGTCTGCTCTCCCAGAGCTGACTGGAGAGGAGAAGGATTTTTTGTATACAATAAGGAGATGGATTGGAGCAAAGATGGTATTGAGGGAATCCCTCCTTCCTGGGGGGAGGGGGAAAATCAGCCTTTTATTATTACTTCAATTTATCATTCATGAGGAGTTTGACATCTAACAGATGCTGTATTTATATTGTAAAAATGCCATTTGTTTCCCTTTCTTTGGCATCATGTATTTGGAATTAAGTAAGTTGCTTGGAAATGCATTTTCATGTAATCTGCACATGGAGTAATTTTAAGAAATTGAACACATTACTGTTCACCCTCACGGAATCATAGAAGTTTACAGCCGAGAATGATGATATTTGGTCGACTGTGCCTCTGCCAGCTCTTTATTAATCCCCTGCCCTACTCTTTTTCCCATTGCTCTGTACCTTCCTCTGCTTCAAACATTTGTCCACTTTTCCCTTAAAAGATTCAACGGACTCTGCCTCAGCTTTTTCCTGTGACAAAGAATTCCATGCTCTAACAACTTTCTGTATGGAGAAATCTCTTGTAATCTCTCTTGCCCTCAGTGACAATTTTAAATTATTGATCCGTCACTGATTTGCTGACCAGAAGAATGAGTCTTTCCTTATTCGCCCTATCAAAACCCTTCATAATTTAGAAAACCTATATTAAATCTTCTCTTTGTATTTTTTCTTCCAGTGCAAAGTATTTCCTCAGAACGATAGTTTCTCATCCCTGGTATCATCCTGATGAATATTTGCTGTATGTTCTCCATGGTGTTTATGTCCATTGTACAATGGGATGACCAGAACTACACACGTTACCAATTTATCATTATTTCTTTGCTCCTAATCTATTCCTTCATCTCCTTCCCCAGACAAAGAAAAGATGTGTCAAATACTTTTCCCTTTTGCTGATGTAAAAGCCAGCATAAGACCACAAAAGCTTTGGGACTTTCTGAAGCTCAACCATTATTAATTAAGTGTTGAAGACACCCTAAGCCAATTAAACTTAGGTATTCTAATAATATGATAAAACAATGTATAATATTTTGGATCCCTGCTGTCAGCTTCACTGTTTATCACATAAAACAATCTCATAAAAATAACAAAAATCCTTTTAAGCAGGTGGCCAACACAATGAAAATGAACAGATGCCAAACTGGACATTTAGAATCACTCAAGGTAACTGATTTACATGGCTGTAAGGCAATTCCGGCAGTTGTTCTACATGTCATGCCCAGTATCTTCATTTAGCAGCAGTCTATGACAGTTTGACAGGATGCTTTTTTATTGCAAAGTTCACCCTTTGTGTTTTGTATGCAAGTGGAAGCTTTTTTTAAAAAAAATGCAGCAACTTTATCACATCACATTTTACACTGATATTTCAATGCTTTGATCACTCTGTAGTTCTGGAAAAAAGGATTGATTATTGTACTAATGCAGAGTCTTCAGATACTCGGGAAACCGTATACACGAGAGGGTTCAGTGCTACAGCCACTAAGTACGAGTGTGCTGCATTCGGCAGTGGTATATGTGCCCCGCCTCTCAATTTTCCACCCACTATGGTCGCCAACTCTGGTTAGACATATTCCTGAAGGTTTCATCACATGACTTCCTGCCTCCAACCGCTCCACCTCCACACTCCGCCATTGGTCACCCTACATGTCCATCCGCATGCTGCACCACTATGCCAATCGGACAGTAAATAGATTCTTTGTTACCGGATTGGATGATTCTTCACTGTCAGTCTACAGCCATTTTTCCCATGTCTTGATGTCTTTATAACCAATAAATAAAAGTGTTAGAAGAATTTTTTTTTTAACGCCCCTATGATTTTTCTCCTGATGTTGCTCGCAGCAGTGTCTTGGAGATTTGTTATTAATTCATTGAGACTCCAGGGTAATTCTGGAGGGTTGGCATTCCTATCACCCACTAAGCTCCTAACTTCAATTATAGAATAGAGGTGCATTGAAGAAAAAGAATCACATTTATCTGCCTTCAAGAACTTCAGTCCAATCTTCATGTAATGTAATTTATCTTGTTTGGGGGAGAGAGCAAAGCAACAATTGCACATCATTTATCATGAATATGATGCAAATAATGATACATTGCAATGTGATTTATGCCATTGTGCTGTGTAGCTGTAAATGAATGTGAAAAGATTTGGAAGACAATTCTTCATAAAGCCAATGTCCCTTTAAAATTCCCCCACCCTGCTGTTTAAATGACAATGGTGTAGCACTGCAGTGAAGAACCTGACAGAATCAATTGAAAGTAGCCTGACAGTAAAAGGTACTTGACAGCAATATTCTTTTTTGTGAAACTGTCAAAAGCAGTCAAAGAAAACTGCCAAAATTTCAAACAGTGCAGTCCATAATTGTAAAGAGGGAATTTGTATTTTATCTATCATCTGCTAAATATAGCAAGAAAGAAGCCGGTCTGATCAACAGCAGCTAAAAATGAGCACACCGTTCATCCTTTAATGCATTGGTAACCCAGAAATTTCCAATCATTTAGAATAAGTCTGGGATTGCCCCATCACAGGAGCTTAAGTACAGACAGAAATTTGTCTGGGCCCCAACCGGGAGGCCTGAGGCCAGTCTGAAATTGGGCCTCGAACCTGGTTTCAACAATTTAGACAAGCTGACGGCGTCTGTTGTGTCTTCACAGGCAGCTCATCCGTTTGAAGACATGAATATTGGGCTGCTTGCCTTTCCGGCAGCTGCCTGAAGGTAAGTCCCGGGGGTAGGGCAATGGATGGGAGGCAGATCGCGAGCGTTGTGGTGTCAGGGAAGCACTCCTACTCCTCCTGGCTCCAATGACCAATAGATTTTTATAAAAATTTACTTACATTTCGTTGGTGGCCGCATGGGGTCACCGAAGAATCCGAAGCAGAGCAGGCCCAACACCTGGTCTGCTGATCACCAACTAATTTCGGCAAGGTTGTCTTATGAGGAAAGATTGAACAGGTTGGGTCTATACTCATTGGAGTTTAGAAGAATGAGAGGAGATCTTATTGAAACATACAAGATTCTGAGGGGACTCGATAGGGTAGATGCTGAGAGGATGTTACCCCTCATGGGGGAATCTAAAACTAGGGGGCATAGTCTCAGAATAAAAGGTCGCCCGTTTAAGACGGAAATGAGGAGGAATTTCTTCTTCCAGAGCGTCGTGAATCTTTGGAATTCTTTACCCCAAAAATCTGTGGAGGCTGAGACATTGAATACATTCAAGGCTGAGTTAGACAAATTTTTGATCAGAAAGGGAGTCAAAGGATATGGGGAAAAGGCGGGAAAGTAGAGTTGAGGTAAAAATCAGATCAGCCATGATCTCATTGAATGGCGGAGCAGGCTCGAGGGGCCGAATGGCCTACTTCTGCTCCTATCTCTTATGGACCTAAAACAGGCATTGGGTCCCTCATTTCCATATATTAGGGGCTTAACATCTGCAAAGCCGCCTTTACCAATATGGAGACGCCCATAACGCAAACAGGTGCGGAACGTTGTGTCCCAAAATTGGTCTTTTTATTCCCCCCCCCCCCCCCCGTTTTCAGCCCGGTAAATGGGTGCAATTAGGTCCAATTTCTACCCCTTATATTTTTTGTTCGAAGCACTTCACACAATGTATTACTTTTGGAGTGCAGTGACTCCTATGTAGGCAAATTTGCCAGTCATTCTGCACCAGCATTAAGTTGAATGACCAGTTTATATATTTTCTTGGTGGTATTGGTTGAGGGGAGAATGTTGGCCCAGACATCAGGAGAGCTCCCTGCTTTTATTTAAAATTATTCCATGTGACTTTTGAATGTTTATTGTAACAAACAGCTATTCAGGCTTTTTCTAAACACTAGTCTTGCTCACGACAAATTCACCATCCTGGATCAATTAGCACACCCAGATTTAACAATAAATTCTAATTGCTGCAAACTACTCTTCAATCACCTCCAAAGTTAGAAAATAACATATCGGCAGACCGATGCTTGGTGAAATCTATTAGAGTCTAAATAAATTACAGAAGCAAAAGATATAGCAAGATTAAAAAAAAAGAGTAGAAAAACCAGTAGAAACAAGAGATGTTTTAAAACCAAAAAAAATGTACAAAATCCTTGCAATTCTTTTCAGTAAGTTACTGAAAATACAATCTCTGGTGGCAAGTTACGTGGGATCAATTCCTCACGGAGCTCTTGCTGACATGTATCGTTGTGGAGGAGGGAAAATCAATGAATCGTAAGGTGTTTTTTTTACTTTGAAGATCAAACCATTTCTTCACAATAGCCGGTCAATTAAAATGTTAACCCTTTTTCGTTAGTTCAGAGGGCAAGATGTAAGGTGGAGCTTCTGGGCAGCCTCATAGTCTGTTTTTGGCAGAACAATGATAAAACTCCCTGCAGTCAATTTTAACTCCTACGGGAACAAGGCTGAGCAAGAGGCCCAAACAATTTTAACAGCTGGGCCTCATTACCATTTTGCAGAATGGACTCCTGCCTGAACCGGGCAGGAAAGGGCGAGAAGGCCGGCAGGAGGGAATGGGAACTGGGCAGCAGATGGCTGCCGTCAGGGACACAAGGGGGAAATATGCCTAGCATAAAGTCAGTGCACAGGGCGGAGGGGGGATCTGAAGGTGATCGTGATTGGGGGAGGTCCAAGGTTTCCTTGTGAATTCAATGAAGAGTAAAAATCGGGTGGGGTATAAAACCAGTGTTGCACCCGATCCCATCGGTTTCCCAACGGGCGGGTAAGGTTAAAATTGCCCCCACTGTTACAGGAAGATTCTAACCAGAGGCCACTTGGAGGCCAGCCAACTGAGAAGATCTCATGCACTCTCCTCACAGCTGGCCATAGGATGTCAATGAGTGAGGTGTGGGAATGTATATTCTACCCAATGTCTTTATCAAGGAAAGTGTTTGCATGGGAAAAATCAAGGAGTGCAAGGGTACGACCACATCTCCCCCAAGAATAAATAAATGCAACATCTATTATGTGGCCTTTGAGTTGCTAGTTATGCACATAGAGACACATCCCCATGCTTGGATCGAGCAGCGAAATGTCATAGGCTGGGACATTTGACAATTTGATATAATGGTTCTTGGTGAAGCTAGAGAGAACTTAAATTGTGTAATACTTCCACATAATGCAATGAAGTAAGATATTAGTTAGTAAACTGTTTCAATTGAGCCCTTTTAAAAATTAATTTGTGTGCATCAAGTGCTTATCCCTCTAATGTTGAGGGTGTTCTTGATGAGGAGTAAGCACTATGAAGGAAGAGTGCGTGAAGCCATGAGAACAGTTAAGAGTCTGGTTGCAACAAACAGCAATGTGGAATTTTCAGAAGTGAAACAGATGCAGCTTGCATTTTAAACATGCAAAAGAGCATTACACAATTAATAACAAACTGAAGCTGCTCCTCAAGGATAATTGGTTTGCTTGTTAAAAACTCTCAAAATCAAAACTGTGCATGACAGCAGCTCAACAGAACAGTAGTTAAGAAGGTCAATGTCTACTTAGTCCCTAACCAGAAATTATTTTTAATATTAAGCACAATGAAGCTAAAGTACAAGATGTTTAAAGAGCGGAGAAGCTACTATTAGATTATCATGAGATATTAAATTATTAGTTACAGGTAATAAGAATGATAGATAATGTCATCCTCACCTAAACTATTTATACATTGCCTCATAATTTTAAAATCTCATCTAACCTGCCATCTGATCAGTTTTGAATTCACGGATATATTTTTCAAAAAAAAACCTAAAGGCTAATATTATTTTCTCTTATTTCTGTGTCTCATGATGTGGAGGTATGCGTTATTGTGGTTTTCAATGAACTTTGATCATCAACAAAGCAAACTGCAGAATTCAACCCATGATCCTATGCCCTTTTCCCATTCCTATTCCGCCATCTCTCTTTTTTGGGTTGGGCATTGGTAGCAAAATTTTAGAACTGATTACTGTTGGATTGTTTTGGCAAAGAGCCAATGCTGACATGATGAGCCGAATGGCCTCTTTTCAGTGCTATAACCTTCTACGGTAATCTGAAATCTGATCACATCATATTAGCAGCAATCTTCATTAACATGCTCACTTTGTACTCTTGTGACAGCAAGCTTTAAAGCAGATGTACTTATTATGCAGCTTCATGCCAGAGGTGCTCACAAAACTCTGCTGAGGCTCCCGACTGAGTCCTGTGTTTCTTATTGCCAGTCCAAATCTGCTCAGTTTGCTAGTCCAATCCCTGTCCCAGTGTTAATCACGATCATGTTCCCACCATCACATCAATGCTAGTCCAACCATTGCCTCCAACAGGGTTTCGATAGCTTCCCTCGTCTAAATCACTGTTTGGAACTGATGCAAGTCTGCACTGGTGGTTGGATGATGTGACAGAGATCTCCCACCCATGATGTCAGGTCTCAAGCCTTGTACATTGCCCAAGATTTCTGGCATTACTTCTTGAGGGAAGCAGAGTACCCCTACCTGCAATAGGCACAGGTTAAGGATTGCAATGATAATGGGGTTGGAGAGGACATTCTTTGTCCTCCTGCCTCATTTTCTTCCCCCAACACCAGAAACTTGCCCATTCTTAGGGATGTCCTGAAAAAGTGGGACTTAGGCCGTGCACAAAGACAACAGGACCCAGGTTAAGTCCCTTTGTTCTTCAGGGACAGAGATCGGTACTGGAAACCATCCGACTGCTGTGTTTGAACAGCGGAACCAATGGACATTCCCACTGCTGTAGGGGTCGTTCCTCACTTTCCTCCCCTGCTTCCAAGTCCTGTGCCTCATTAGAGGGATGTCCTTCACTGGGGTGTACCTGGCCTATCTAATTGGCCTGAACCTTGAAATGCATGTGGATTTAAGTAATTGTAGGCACTGTGCACTTTGCGATGCTCTGTCTGCCTGGCGTCCAGGCCCAGGGAGAACAGGAAAATCATCCCAGTTGTTTTTAAAAAGTACAGTGCATGTGTTTGTGCTTTTTGATTGGTTACTTTTTAATTAAATATAAAATTTGAGTCAATGACACCCAAGACCCTGTGAGAAAAGTAGAACACTTTTGTCTTGTAGACACTCTCCCATACCCTGTTGTCAAGTCTTTCTACATACATGTCAGGCACCTGCCAGATGGAAACCTTTTAATTTTATGTATTTGTCTTGAAACAGGGATTGATGATAGTAGCAGGAGTGGTGAGTAGAAGGAATTAGTGAGGCAAATAGCATGAAGGAGCAGAATTAACATGCATGTTGAAATCTATTATATAGAATTACATAAAACTTACAACATAGAAGAAACAGGTCATTTGTACCAACAAGTCTGTGTTGGTGTTTATCCTCCAAGGGAGTGGTAGTCCTAACCCATGTGCCTGCCCTGTTCTTGCATCTCTCCATCCCCCTTTCCTTCAACCATCTATCTAACCTGTTCTTAAATGTTAGCAGGGTCTCTGTTTTAATCACTAACTCCAGTCATGCATTCCACAGCTACACAACCCTCTGTGTAAAAAAGATTCTCCTGCTCTTTGTTCCAACTCTCATACTTATGTCCCCTCATTCTAAAATCCTCAACCACTGGAAACTATCTGGGCACTAAATTGAGCTGTGTAGCGCCCGTTGTTTTGGCGCTACACGGCCTCGCCGACATCCAAGATGGCGTCTTGGATGCGCACACGCACGTTTCCTGCATGACGTGTGCCAGACGCCATCTTGGTATAGGAGTTAGCGCAGGCACAGATAACAAACGCTGGAATCATGTAAAGTAGGGAGAAAATGGCTTCAATCAGTGTGCAATGCTAATTTAAAATGATAGACACCATTTTGGGAGTTAACGCTCAACTCAACGCACTGTCTTAACGTGTCTTAGAGTGCCTGGAGGACCCCCCCACTGGCGCTATTTAAAGGGACCATCAGGATTTACAGGTTAATGGCTGGATTATTGCTTCTGGCTGCCGAGACATTTGTAACTGTTTTTGGAGGTCTCCTAGACTTCAATATTAGGACGCAGGGACATAGCCTAACATTTAGAACCAGGACGTGCAGGAGTGAAGTTGGGAAATGCTTCTACATGCAAAGGGTGGGAGACATTTTGAATGCTTTTCTGCAGACGGCAGTTGATGCTAGCTCACTTGTGAATGTTAAGTCTGAGATTGATAGATTTCTGTGAACCAAGGGTATTAAGGGATATGGGCCAAGACGGGTATATGGAGTTAGGTCACGGGTCCACCATGATCTCACTGAATGATGGAACAGGCTCGAGGGGCTAAATGGCTCTGCCACTTGCTGCCTCTTAATATATGCCACCTTTTCCTGCAAAAAAGCGGGACGTGTGTCTGGGTGATGTGCCTGTCATGGTTGACTAGCTGCCAGTGTGTGTGGCCTGAGAGTTGTGGGTGGGCAGCTTGAAACAGTGGTAATGTGTAAGGGTGAGAGGAAGCATCCGATTGGAAGAGTTGAGTACTGATGGAAAGAGTTTATTGGTATGTGGGTGATGGAGGTGTAGTGCATGGTGCAGTTGGTAAGAGACGCCACTTGACAGTTGACCTTGACCATTCATGTCAACGCATTGAACTTCTTCCTGCATTGCATCCATGTTCATGATGCTGTGCGCCTGGCATTGACTTCGTCCCCCACTGCCTCCCACTGTCTTTTGAGGGCCTCTTGTCCCCACTGCAGATCTAGGACGGGTCCCTCTTTCTGTCCACCTCTTGCACCCAAGGTCTCCAGTGCATCAGCAGAGAACCTTGGTGCACACATTCTCGCAGGCCCGGTACCAACTCAGATCGGCAGATTGGTGCGGTTTGGTGTGCAGATTGGAGGATGTGGGATTTAGTAGTGTGCAACCTTTATTCAATGTTTCAACATAACTCAGTGTGTAAACATAGGATGGGACCTGCATCTGTGTTTTACATGTGCGATGTCTGATCTCTGTTCAGATGCCATGCAGACAGTAGACTGTTATTGTCAGCAAATAACTGGTACCAGCTACCTTTAAGAGATGTCGAAGAACCATCCTCCCTTTAAGAGATTGAGCTCCCTCTGGTGGTGGAAAGTGTAAATTGCATTAATTCCACATGCAAGGCCGGGAAAGGAACGCTGATTGCAGGTAAGTGCTCCAGTGGGTCAAAACTTGCGTCCTGCCTGCGCAGGGTCCATTGGGTGTGGGGTGGTAGCGCATCGAATATGAAATTATCCCATAATCTCCATAGACAATCCCAATTTTTCAATTATTTCATGGTATTTGTATTTTCCTTGTACTAGGAGGCATCTGAGTGAATCTGTGCTGCACCCTCTCTATTGTCTCAACCTCCTTCCTATAGTGTAGAGCCCAAAACAGCACACAATACTTCAACTAGGGTCTTATTAAGGTTTTATATAGATTCATATTACATTTCTATTTTTATATTCTGTACCTCTTGCCATAAAATCCTGCATTTCATTAGCTTTATGCACTTGAGGTGGTCCTTGTAATGTCTTCTGAACCTGAACCCCAAATCCACATAATCCAACTTTCCCTCATTCAATGTATAATTATTACTTCTCTTTTCAGTTGCCAAAATATACCACCATACATTTACTGGCATTGAATTCCATCTACCACTCTATTGCCCATCCCACCACCTTGTCAATATTCCCTTGCAGCTTCATTTGGTCCTCAGAATTATTATTAACTGTCTCATATTTTGGAATTGTCTGCAAATTTGGACACCACTACTGTTAGCCCTCTATCCAAAGCATTGAACAGAAGCTGGCCCAGAACAGAACCTGTGGGACACCACCACTCTGAGAAACTGCCCTTCACCCCTACTCTGTTTCTTTCCTTATAACCAGTTTTAAAATCTAACCTCCTGTCCATTCTCCAACTCAAAGTGCTTTAATCTTCTCCAATTGTCTCCTGTGTGGTACCCTGTCAAAGGCTTTCTGAAAAACCACATACGCCACATCCACTGCACTTCCCCCATCCACCATATCCATCTCCTCCTGAAAGAACTCTCAAGTTTGTCAAGCATTGTCTTCTTTTCTAAAGGTAATCAAATGTATCTTTACCAATGTGAACTCATTTTCCTCATGCTGCCAGCACCACCAATTGCTCCCAGTTTGTTTCACCAAATCCACCCTCACCAGTCACTGATCTTTTTTAAAAAATTGAATTTTCTAATGCAAAATATAATAGACCAATTGCTACAGTGTCATAGCTACCATCTTGGGTTACTGACCCAAGACATTGGTGTTATATTAGTTGTGAAGTTGAATGATAAGTTAAGACAGAATTCTTATTTGTAACAAGCCAAACTGGCACTAGTTTTTAAGGAGTATTTGAAAAAGAACAAAAATCAGTGAATATGGGAATCAGTGAACCAGGATATTGATTAACAAAAATTGGAAGGGCTTTCGTGAGATGAAGTACAAACTGTCCTCAAATTTGAGCAAAGATTAAGCTATTTCATGTTTTCCATCGGCCCACCCTCATTGGTCAAAAATGCATTGAAACTGTGAAGTACCAAATAAATGAATGATATAAATAAATATTAAACTTGTTAAAAAAAAAATTATCCCACTGAGTACCAAAAGTGGAGCATTGTTGAATCACAAAGTGATGAATATTTATGTGGGTACTGTTGATTGCATAATACTAGCAGATCTGATTTTTAAAAAAATTACAGCAATATGGATATTGTGTTGGTATTGGTCACCATGGAGAAGATACTGCACAGCATCAGTAACACAAGCTTTCCTCACACCAACAAGGTGGTTATAAGCCAAGCCGCATAGTCGTCAGTAGAACAAGTGAAAAACAAGGCAGGTGACTTTATTCATTATGAGTTAATAGTAAAATTAGGGATTATTATATTGTAGTTCCATGAATTTCCAGAATCAATGATAAGTAAACTATGTTGATCGATCTGGACAATGTTAATTATCTGATACATCATCTATGCTAAATAATCTAATTGACAGTACTTTTTAATTCATTGTGATAATTGCATGTCATGCTGACAGTTAAATCAGTTTTGCACATCCAGATATGAACTATTTTAGCAGATGCATGAAGCGTCTTCAAAACATTAGGTTTTCCAAAGTACTGCAGAGTACCCCAGCGATGAAATATAACAAATCACTCACACCAAGTATTGTATGGCTCATGTGTGTCTCAAACTAATTCCAGTGCGCTTACACTATAAACTGGGTAAGCTGTCTGCCCATTACAGCACAGGAGTCAATATCTGAGAGAAAGACAAACTGTTTTGATGATAAAGGTAGTAACGTCCATTTGTTTCAGAGTTTGAGTAGGTGGCTATGGCTCTTGAATTAATGTCCCTCACAAATTGTGCACACCGCAGACAGGTCCCAACTTAGTCAGCTTTGGCATGTTTACTCTAAATGGGCAAATCAAGTTGCACTAGGAGACTTCAGGAAGAGATAAAAAAAACTTAAAAACTAACAAGTCATAAATTTCACACTTGTGGTTTGAATCATCTGGTGCAATTGTGAGAGTCTGCTGTCCATCATCATCAGTTACAAGGTCTGTTCACAGCAACACAAAAAACTTACCCAGACCCAAGAAAACCACCCTAATGAGCTCTAAGTTATGCAGAATAACATAGGATAAGTGTACTTCTGATGTCACTGATGCCCTGCGACATTTAATGAGATACTGCTTTAACCATCACCAATATATCACCCTAAGGAATTTTAAAGGTGAGCTAACTCAGTCAGTGAGTCCTACCACTGATGTGTTATGTACTCATGGACTAGCCTTTGTTTTATTTTTAATTTTTATTTACCGGGCTCTTTTGTGCATCCATTTGTGGCAGTGTTGAGTAGACTATTGAAGTGATGAGGGGCAGGGCAATCTTCTTTAATTCAGTGTGTTTCACAGCACTGGATTGCTGTTTATAACATACAGTATTTGAAAACCAGTAATGGACGACATATTGTTTACCCACCCTCACACCCAATGCTTGCTCATTGAAAGTACAATATCATTCCCCTTGACAACAGTAAAAATTAAGTAGGTATGTCAAAGGCTGCCATTGTGCCACATCTTTTGAGACAATTTCAAGCAGTTTCAGATGAGAATCAATGCCACTGTGGCAATCAGCACAGGGTGTCAAATTTTGTTTGAAAACACTCCTGTGAAGTGCCTTGGGACGTTTTACTATGTTAAAGGCACTATATAAATGGAAGTTGTTGTTGTTGATTCAGGTTGGTGATTTGTTGAGCATACTAATACAAGAGCGTTGTAACCACTTCTAGTATGCAATCTCGCATTGCTTCAGATTTGCAATGGGTGTAAACCAATTCCAGTATGGATAAAAAACACATTTTAAAAGGCGGATCTCTTATTTATAAACTAACTTTCGACCATTAAGGAGCATGAACAATCCATTACTTCAGAGCCTGTGCGAAGTGTAAACAGCTTTGCATTGTTGCTAAACTTGGGGTGTAAATCAGGTCCCAAGGCCTGAACCGAGTATGAAGTTGGACTTCAGAAGGCACTCTCAGTTTCTTTCTAGTGTCAGGTCAGGCCTTGATGCTTGATGCAGGCTGCGTTTAGATTGTAACTGCAGCATTGGTGCAGAGCCAAATTTCTTCACACTGATGCCATAGTTGGCATGTGAAAGCACCCTCAGAATTATGAGAAAAGTGATGTTTCTACCTGCTCTCTCATAACATTAAAAATCAACCACCAGATGCAGAATTCTCAGCATATGTCCATAATAATATTTATCTTCAATCATGACAAGAAAAAGTTGTTATAATTGAAGATCACTCTCCTTCACTCCATTACAACCTTTCTTGCATTTTTTTCCCATGAATTTCTTCTCAGTTCAAAATATGCCATCCGAAATACTCTTCTTCCTCCCTACATTCTCACTGTGTCGAAATTAGGACTCCTTTCCGACAACCTCAGAACTGTGATGACTCAATCACATCCCCTCCCTCTAGTCTTTCCTTCCTCCTGCTATCTTCAGGATTTTAAAATGCAACCTTAATGTTACCTGATCATTACTTCCTGATTTCCCTGGTTTTACATTTCAGGTTTTAGGATTTTCAACCACTTCTCCATAGAAAGGATTAGGATATGATTTAAAATTGAAATGCTGTGTTGATGTTAAAATCCACCTTACACAGTCAGATACTGGAGCCACGAGAACAAAGTGGGGATTGGTATGTTAATAATCTCATCCAAAAAGTAATAGCAGCCATTGAAACTGTTACCTATTATAATCGGAGGCAATAGAGGGTTTGTTAAGATGTTTCCAGCATGCAGTGACACGCGAGGTTGGGAGTAACCATAGTTGTGCACACACAACATGAGGTAAGCCTGAGCAGCCCAGCATTTCCTATGGATAGAGGGAAGAGAAGAAGGGTGAAATATGTGTTCAGAATCAGTTCCAATAAAGGGTGCTGAGTGGGGCAGGAATGAGGCAAGTCTACTTTTAGAAGCTAGCCAACCAAGACTTAAATAGCTGGTTTAGTTTCAGAGAATCAAGACTATGCAAAGTGAATATTTCTTAGCCTGCTGAAAGGCTCAGTGAGCCGTATTTTTCTAACTTGCAAGGAGGCATTGATGTTAAGTTGTATTTAGGTGAGATTTTCTATAATTGCTACAAGAACCTCAAAGCATTTCTTAATTTCTCATGCAAGCTAGTCTTCAAATAAATACCACATTTTCATGGTTTTCAGGTTGGATGCTTTTTGGTTTCGGAATCATCCAAGAAATCTTTTTTTTTCTTGGAGATCTTAACAGTGCAGCCTTCTTTTGTCAATTTTTGCCTGACTACGCTTCTGTGAAGTGCCTTGGGATGTTTCCCTATGTTGATGTTGTTGTACGTTCACTTACTGATTGTAAAATAAAGCAGCTTAATGATTCGTATCTGGCCTCGTCTCACTACAGTGTTAATCACTCCACCTATTGGAAGATTGGAGAGGTGCACGTGAGGACACACGAGAAAATTGCAATATCCAGTTGATAAAAGAATGGGGTCTCATTATTTCACTGTCATACGTTCAGATACTGGGTAGTGAAAGTAAACTCCTGATCATGAGGGACGTGGATCCGCTTACAGAAGAAATCAATGCCATCAACCTGGGAATATCTCATACAGACCTGAAATCTCCAGCATTCACCTTGTCTTACTTTTTTCAACCACGGTTCTGTCCTGCACTACACATCTTGGTCAGTCATCTTGGTTTTACAATTATAATAGAAACAAAAGGCCTCAGTTTGCTGCACTATGAAACGGAATGTCTTCTACGAAGTACACTTTGCTTGACTGTATCGCTGCAAGCACAATCTTTGCAGTAATTATTCAGTCGTCTGCTCAATGATGCAGCAAATGGAAATAATTTTTTTCCAATGATTGCAATGTTTGTGCCTAATAATTCACTGAAAGCTGAGAAGGCACTTTCTCACGCACATATACACATATTCTAAATTAAACATTTTACAAATAAATAAATACAATGTTTCACTCATTTTGTGCATCAATTTCTGTTTGACAGTCAACACTGCACAATCCAAATTATGGTTGAAATGCTGTCTTGCAACTGCGAACACTGTGGCAGTCCACTGTGTCTGATATCTGAGTGCCCAATGGTTCCACTTGCAGTGAGGTTTCAACCTGTGCAGCACTGTGAGGCTTAGGCACAACATAGAGGCTCTGTACCATTACATAGGAAAACGGAAAAAATGAATAGCAGCTTATCGTCTTAGATGCTTTTAACATCACATCTACTGAGACTGCTGTGTCTCTCATCTTCATCCTTAACTGTATGGACACCATTCATTTAGTATGTTTGCTTTTTCTTCCTATGTATCGCATTTTACACTTGTCTGCATCAAATTACATCTGCCATTATTCTGTTCTGTTGCATATCTTTTGGTCAAAGAGAATCTTCCCTTTCTGAATCCACACTGATTGATGTTAACTAGGTTATTATTGAGCTGATCATCCACAAGTTTAGTCCTGCTAATCGATTCATCAGTTTACATGGAATAGAAGACTAATGGGTCTGCAGTTGCCAGTGTCTATACATAAGACTAACTTTTTAGTTCTTATTCACAATTTACATCAATTACTGAAGTTAAAAAGTTATGGGTCTCCTTTCTTGGCAAAAATATTTATACACTTTTATACACTTCCCTGCATCCAGATTCTTTGTGTATATGGTTTGGTTACCTTTTTGATCATAAATTTCACTCCTAATATTTTCACAATGTTGACAGGTCTGGTTAGTCTTACTTCTATTCCAGGTAAACTATGAATCAGGACTAAACTTGAGGATGATCAGCTCAATAATAATCGAGTTAACATCGGTCAGTGTGGATTCAGAAGGATAAGATTCTCTCTGACCAACCTTCTAGATTTCATTAAGGAAGTAAAAACGCAAGTGGGTTGTGGTGTACCTTGACTTCCAAAAGACTTTTGATAAGGTTCTACACAAAAAGCTATTAATTAAATTCAAAGCTATCGGGATTCAGGGTAAACCCTGGAAATGGATAAGAAATTAGCTGAAGGTTAGGAAACAAATGGGTACTTTTTTTAAAAGGAGTTATATTGGATTGGGGAGGTGGGGGAGGAGTGTACTGAGGGCTCGACGTTGGGTTCACTACTGTTTCTAATTTACATAAATGATCTAGAATTCAGAAATTCGATGCAAAGTGGTCAAATTTGAAGGTGATACCAAACTAAGACGGGCAGTGGAACTGGAGGAGGCAACTCAGAAATTACAAAATGAGTTGGAAAAGATATGCAAGAGGGAGAAATAATGGCAGATGGAATTTAGACAAGTATAAATTGCTACACATAGGAAGAAAAAACAGATATGCTTCATGAATGGTGTACTTACAGCTAAGGATGAAGCTGAGAGATGTAGCTCTGTAGACTTGATGCTAAAAACATCCAAACAATGCCAATAGAATAAAAACAGAAAATGCTGGAGAAGCTCAGCAAGTGAGGCAGCATCTGTGGAGAATTAACGTTTCAGGTTGAAGATCTTCCAAGACTTGCTGAGCTTCTCCAGCATTTTCTGTTTTTATTTCAGATTTCCAGCATCTGCAGTATTTTGCTTTTGAAAGCCAACATAATGTTGAACCGCCTGACCAAAACAGTAGGAGGTAAACATCAAGCTTAATAATGCTTATATCAGACCACACTTTGAATACTGCATCCATTTCTGGTTACCAAGAAATAGAAGGGATAATGAAGTACTGAAGGCAGTGTAGATAAGAGCTATGAGACTGATCCCCAGTATCAGGGATCTGTGTTATAAGGAAAGACTACAGAAACATTGGCTTTTCAGCCATCAGGAGTGTGGGGTCAGGAGTGTGATGGAATATTCTCCATTTGCCTGGATGAGTGCAGCTCCAACAACACTCAAGAAGCTCGACACCATCCAGGACAAAGCAACCCGCTTGATTGGCACCCCATCCGCCACCCTAAACATTCACTCCCTTCACCACCGGCGCACCGTGGCTGCAGAGTGTACCATCCACAGGATGCACTGCAGCAACAAGGCTTCTTCGACAGCACCTCCCAAACCCATGACCTCTACCACCTAGAAGGACAAGGGCAGCAGGCACATGGGAACAACACCACCTGCACGTTCCCCTCCAAGTCACACACCATCCTGACTTGGAAATATATCCCCGTTCCTTCATCGTTGCTGGGTTAAAATCCTGGAACTTCCTACCTAACAGCACTGTGGGAGAACCTTTACTACACGGACTGCAGCGGTTTAAGGCGGCGGCTCACCACCACCTTCTCAAGGGCAATTAGGGATGGGCAATAAATGCTGGCCGAGCCAGCGACGCCCACATCCCATGAACAAATAAAAAAAATCTGAGAAGGGATTTTAGAGAAGATTATTAATGGTATAGAAAAAGTTAACCTCGAATATTACTTTAAATTAAGCTGTGGTAGTAGAACTAAGGGACATTAGTTCAAACTAGCAAAATAACTGTAGGACTGATATCAGGAAATAATTCTTCACATAATGAATGATCAAGATTTGGAATAATGTTCCAGATAGGAAACTAGGATTTGCTGGATGAAAAAAGATCAAGATCCATCTCGTTCGCCTGCTACCATCCTGCTAGTCACGTGATACAATAATGGAGTTGACTAATCATAGCAATCGGCCTCTATCAATTAGTCTAAAACAGACCCTGATGTGAGGCGAGGAAAACCCCAGTGGTGGAGTGTGTTAAAATTGGATAGCCATGTGGTGAAGGATAGACTACTAGAGCCTGGTCTTTAGTTGTTTCCAAGCCTTTATTCACAGAGCTGACACACATACTTACACACACCCGAGCTAAGCTCTCCTCTCAAAAGGATGAGAGTCCCCAATTGATACCCACCACCTGAATGCAATTAACACTAATTGATATAAATCGTACAATTAACAGAGAGCTTTGGGAATCATAGGTCCAAATTCAACTGTTCCTTCCAAGCTTGTTCTGCTTACCATAGAGAACTGGAGGCAAAAACCCTGACATCATTTAAGAAACAACTGGACACCACGATGGATGTGGCATTCGGATCTCTCTGGTTGGATGAACTAAGATGGGCTGAATGGCCTTCCACATCTATAAATATTTTGTGATTAAAGCAGATGATTGACACAGGTACCTGTGCCAGTCAGAAGTTTGATGCCATGGAGGTAGAACCATGGAGGGCACGAGGCACTGAGGCTAAATAGTCACTACAAAGTGATTGGAGAGTTCAACAGGAATACCAAGAGAAACTCAAGTACTTGTCAAATAGGTTCCTTTTTTGCTGATCTGAAACGAGATGTTTTATGAAACAAATATTTTGAAAAATGCAACTACTCTCTTCTATCCAGTTGTCCTGACAATGAGGTTATTATTTGTAAACACCTCTAATAATGGTCTAGCTTAAGTGAATATTTTTTTCCTACCAGCATTATCAGTTCATAATGTATGAAGTAATATAGCTTCACTTGGGCAGAAGCTTTGGGTTTTGCACTCCAGCAGACACCCTCTCATTTTAACTGCTGCTGTTACAGTATTTTCTTTTCCAAGTGTCCATTTCACCCTATGGGTCATTCATTACCTCATGTCAAAAGACTTCCAAGTAGTGTATGTGACGGTAACAATTTAACACCGCTCATAAACACCATCAATTTATCTGATAAAACTGACACAATCTTAGAGAATCACATAGAATGTACAGTGCAGAAACAGGCCATTCAGCCCAACTGGTCCATGCTGGTGTTTATGCTCCACACGAGCCTCCTCCCACCCTACTTCATCTAACCCTTTTATTTCAGCAGACAGCTAAAATGCAACAAGCAGCATAGAATGAAATAATGGCATTACTGGTATTTAGGTCATAATAACCAATTGACCACATTCAGGAATGAATACTTGAATAGGTAACAAATCCTTGTAGACACATTTAATTAAGACTTTGTTAATAAATTCTGATCTTTTGAATGTTAAAATACAATCTCCCTTGCTTACGTAGTTCTATGGCAGATATTCCGAAAGTGCCATCATTCTTATGCAAGCCGTGTTTTAAGTGATTATATATGCATGACAAGTACTCCTCTCTCTGAAAAGCCTTTTTGCAGTTACTTGTTTGAGTTGTGATACCTCTCATTAAATAATGTCAATTCCAGTTTTCAGTGTCAACAGTTTTAATAGTGATAATATATGTTCTCATCGGTAAATGCCTCAAAATTAGAAGTGCTTCACAAAATCAGTGCCACTCAACCAGAAACCTGAATTAAAGACAAAGAACAAATTTAACAGCATGGGGGAAAGGGGACATCAAGCAGCTGAACAGATTTGAACAATTGCTTTGGAGAAACGGCCAGTAAAGGTGAAGAATCGAGTTTGACATATGCATGACAATTATTAGTCACATGGTCCTCTCAAAGCAGCTCGGGAAATTGTACCACATACACTTTAAATTAAATCTTTTAAAGCTCAATGAATACAAATTTATTTTTGCAGCAATTACACCTCATCGATTCATAAATTACAGTAAAACCTAACGCTATTGTTAGCAGCTATCTGTACTAAATACTGTCGTTCAATAATACACACAAGCCAAAATCCCACAAACTTTCCGGCTGATGACGTTTGTTTAAAAATGTGGATCAAAACAATGAGTACTTAAGTACAGCGGGTCAGGAGTAATCAAAAGCAAAATACCGCAGATGCTGAAAATCTGAAATAAAAATAGAGAATGCTGGAAATACTCAGCAAGTCAGGCAGCATCTGTGGAGTAAGAGAGTTAACGTTTCAGGTGTATAACCTTTCTCCAGAAGGTTCTGACCAAAGGTCATCGATCTGAAACGTTAACTCTTTCTTTCTCCACAGATGCTGCCTGACTTGCTGAGTATTTCCAGCATTTTCTGTTTTTATTTTTGGTTCAGGAGTAACGTCAAGGGGATTATAAGTATTTTTTTTAAAAAAGCAAATAAAATTGGATGCCATTTGGAAAAATACTTCAACTCTTAGTGGTGGGAGATCCATTGCAGTTTGTAGAACTTCAAAAGATGAACAGCTTCCTCCCCCACATCACATTTAATATTCCTCAGAGAACCATCTTCAATTTCTTTCATCTGTAAGGATTGCACCCATGAACAGTGATACAGCAGCTTCTAACAAATGAACATCAACACAGAAAATAATGGGCCGGATTTTGCTCTGAGTGGTGAATGAATGGTGCCCATCACTCCTTAGAGTTGCACTTGTCCATCGAATTTTCATGGGCTACTTCACTGCAAATTCCTCTCATCAGGTCCTCAATTCAGCTCGACACCGTCGCCCAGGCATCTGGGACCTGTGTGAATGGGGCAAGCTGCTGTATATACCCTTAACCAATCACACTAAAGCATATTAATAAGCCATGCAGACACAAAACCAGGACGTGTAAGCTAGAATAGTGAATTCAATGTCAAATCAGTTACAGAAAGCGAAGAGAGGGCAAAACATATTGAATTAAAAAGGCAGATAAAAGAGATAGAAAGTAAAAAAAAAATTTTTTTAAATGTCCAACAACAATTAAAATGTAAAGGAATGAGACCCCACACTTGTAAAAGTAAATTCTCAGTGCCAGAGAGGTTGGTTGGCAGTCATTGAGACTTACCATGCCTTTAAAAGTTTGCTTAGACTTAAAAAAAAACCTTGAGGTACCTTTTTCTGCTGAGATTACTTTGTTTCCATCAGGGCAGTAGAGGAACTTTGTGCTGTGACAGTCATTTCAACGGTGAGTCAGCCGGCGAGATGCAGTTCTCGCACAGCTTACGGAGGAGCAGGGCACCTGGTAAAGCAACTTCCAGATTTCCACATTTAATTGTGCACGTGCGGTCGTGGAAGTTGCTTACCAGATGCAACGAAATAAGGGTGAGCCCTGTTAGCCTCACCGTTATTTTTAGAGCAAAACCCAGTCCATTGTTTTCATTCAGCTCAAGGCACAAAACCTACTGCAACTTATGAAAGCTGTGAATGTGCCACAAAATAAGGTGCGTGTCGATTTTATTGGCATTTTCTCACGGTAAAAAAGTAATATTGGATCGCAAAAACAGAAGCTATCTGGTCTATATTGAAGATAGGAAATGAAGGAGTTGACCAATGTTCTGGCCCTCCTTGGCTTGTCTAACCTCCATTCCCTGGTGGTGTCTATCATTACTATATTATTGTTATTATGGGACTGAACCTTCCTAACCAAGGTTCAATTTTAAAGGTTTCAGCTCTTCTGCTGACTCTAATTGAGCTTTCACCAGGGAAATGGGGCAAGATTACCATAATGAGATGTATTTAATGTAAGTTTTCAATGATTAGCTTGCATTGCAAATATAAACAGCACAATGCATTACACAGTCAAAGCATCCTCATAGAGTACTACCAAGCATGGGAACTGTTGTACCTAAACATATTTATCACTGATAAGTCAGGACATTGAGCTGCAAATACAATTTAATGAACAAGTAGCATTTGTCTCAGAGGATAAATGAATGTAAAACAGTTTCCGTATTATTCTAATAGCTTTCCTACAATAGTAGTTACAGTTTAATGGATTTTATTATGGTTTCTCTATTGCATAGTATAATGGCAGTATTTAAAAATTAGCTAATTTTTGGCTCGTTATAATATAAATTTTTATGATGTCACCATGTACTGTTACCCATAATACACTATACACAGTAGAAGCAGTGGCATTCCAATGGGCAATGTCACCAGCAATTTATGAATGAAAGTAGCACTGTGGTTAGAGTTCATACCACAAATCTGATGCCATGTTTCACAAAGCCATTTGGAATTTTATAGTGAGCTGCAGCAATGATGTGCATTGTTATATCACTGGGATGTGTAAGATTTGTAGAAGTGACCACCCACCTCTTTTTTTAAAGTTTTAAACTGTGATGGTGCTGACACTGCTCTGTACACTCATGATATTTATAGTACAGATGCTGCGAAATGGTGCTTTTTTAAAAAAAGTTCTTGGCTGGTAACTAAACATACTGAAAAATCATGTACTGCTAGATACTGTCATACTGAAAAAATAACAAGTACTTTCGTTGCAGGTGACCATCACAACAGTATTTATCTAATAAACTGAAGAGATTTTTCTAACATCAAACAACTGTATCTATAACTTTAAAGATGCTAATCTAAAGATTACATCTTTCAGATACATTTTTTATTTGAATAGTTTGATTATATGTTCATCTATTGCTGGATAGGATACATCTGACAACGGAATTGTTTTGTATATAATTGTTAATTTTGTTTAGTGTTCTGTACAGAATCAATGTCAGCTCAATTTGACAAAATGCACTGACAGTTACAATCGATGAGGATGATGGATCAGTTCAGTGAATCAGTTCGACTGATGTTGCTCAGTGAAAGAAGTTATAGTTGAACTCTATTTCGTTAGATTTAACCAAATATGTTGGGCTTGTCAGGAACTTAAAATGAGAAACAAAAGCTGCCAGATAGAACAATCCATCCTACAAGCACATCATTGATTTCTTATACCAACATAGGCAAGAACAATCCCATTACTAGTCTAATGAAGTTATCAAAGAAAGACAGGGTATTCAGCTAACAACAGCTCTGTTTCATTTACGTGAATAACAAGGGTATTATGACCTTGCAAATGCTGAAGTACGGTTCTCACTACCTACTTAAGGAGAATGTTAAGCTAATTGCATGAAACTAACAAATGTGATCTTCATGGCAGGTTTAAGCACAGTCATTTACACCAAAGATCAGCTATGGGTATTAAGATGGATAATTCTATGTAAATTTCTAAACAGCAGACCATCTGTGGCTGAGTTATCTGTGCTGCATTGTGGAACTTGCAGAGAGAATAATGCATACCTGTGAGTGACTGCAAGGTGGTAATCTCATCCAAGGGCTCAGATGACATCATGTACCATGAGAATGAACCTTAATGAGAGTCAGAATTCCTGATATAAGATTGAACTTTTATCATCACCTTTATTTTAAATACTGCAAAATTAAACTGGGGGAGGGGGATAATTTGATTCACATTTAATTCCCCTTTTGCTTGCCAACGGATGCTAATGGCCAACATGTGCCGTGTGATTGATGTCAACATCAAAAACACTGGGGGAATCAATGATTGTGATAGAGTTACAGAAATCTTACTGAATGTCCCTTCCACGGACCATGTACATTCTGCTGGACCATGGCTCCGCCCAACCAAATTCATTTCCCGAAGGAACGTTCTGCAGTATCATGCAAAACTCCAGAAAACCTGCCTAACTTTTTACATCATTGACCACACACCTGATCCAAAGTGACCATGTTTCGGAGTCAAGAAAAACGCCAGCATTTTGGAAGCTATGCTAAACTCATTACAGCTCCCACTTTCATTTCAATAGGTCTGACATTGGATCTTGTGGTTTTCCCACTGGCAACGTTATTAGCCTGTTTAAAGCCAGCAGTGTGCGGATGGCCTGGCTGGCAGGAGTAGGCTTCGCAAAGGTTTAATTTTTGGTTGGTATGTTCATTGTTTTGCTCATCATATTGCTTTATATACGTTTTTATTGGTGCATCTGACTTTTGTTGCCATTCAGATCTGATTTTTTGCATTGCACGACTTTTATTTTCAACTCCATTTCTTTCAACTATCCTGGCTCTGGCTGTTCTTTTTTCTTGCAGTAACTGAAGAAGGCAGGAGGGGAATTACTTTGAAGGCTCCAAAGGCACTCAAGATTTGGAGGAAGAGCAGTTCAATAAACTGCCATTCTTACCCTGGAATTGCATCCTCGGCCCCAGACAGTCATTCTACGGCATGACAGAGGAAACCATCATAAAGAAGGTAGCTACACAGCAATGCCTTCTCTTCAAGGCCAACCTGCAGACAATTTGTACCGCTGGGTAAAGTTTCACTCCACCAGGTCCATTCAAGCAACCACCAATGACATATGCCAAATCCACATATACATCAAACCAGTGACAGAGGCTTTGTTTGCAAGGGGCAACAGATTCATCAATTTCTCTGTGGAAATGAGGCATCACTTCAGCAAGGCACAGAACCTGTCCCAGGTGCCAGTGTTCCCAAGAGGATACAGCATCGCAGATGGTACCCATGTACTTTACAGTGTGTTGAACCTGGCAGCACCTGTTGACATGCAAGGTACAGTGCTGTCCTGTGGGGAGGGTATCCTGAGTGTCAAACAGGTCAACTCTCTTTGCACCCACTTCATGCAAAAGCTCATCTACTTTTCCAGGCATCATATGGGTGTTGCTCAGCATATCACATATTCACCTATTCTGTTTTATGCCTGCACATTGGATTTCCTTTCTTTCCTCACCCCAGCCATCGCGTACGCTGACAAATAATTCAAATCCATGTTGAAGCTTTCGAAAGATCAAAACAATATTTGTCCCAATATGTTGTTACTTGTTTTTAAATGGGAACATTTCTTTAAATTTGAGTTGTGAGCCAGAGTTTGCATATCTCCCATTAATTTAACTACGAGTGCAAGGCCAAAACTGTGCTGGGGGCTCAATCTAATTAGTCAAATGAACTGACCATGCAAAATTGATCACAATTCTTCCAAGTATACTGTAGGCTAGCTTGGCCCAGGCAGCCAGCATCCCCAGTGCAGATTTTGCTGTGATGCAAAATCAGGCTTGGTATTTTCAAGATCCTAGGAGTTCAGGGAGCATTATGGTCCACACAGCATTTGACTGTCACTATCTATAACTTAGTCTTTTAATCACGTATCACAATTCTGAACAGATTCTCATCCAACTTTAAAATTTAACGATTTGGATTCGGGAATCAGAAGTACAATTTCACAATTTGCAGACGACACCAAATTGGGGGATGTAGTTAATAGAAAGGAGGAATGCTTAAAAATGCAAGAGGACATTAATAGACTTGCAGAATGGGCATGTAATTGGCAAATGAATTTCAATATAGCTAAGTGTGAGGTGGTGATTTTGGTAGGAAGAATAAGGATGCCACATACTGCTTGAATAATAAGAGTCTGAATGGGATAGAGGAGCAAAGGGATGTAGGGGTAGAGATACACAAATCACAAATAGTAGCGATGCAGGTAAATAAGGCAATAAAAAAGGCAAAAATCAACCACTGATGTTCATTTCTAGAGGGATAGAATTGAAAAGCAGAGAAGTCATGTTAAACTTGTATAGAGAACCTTAGTTAGTCCACACTTGGAGTACTGCACAGTTCTGGTCTCCATACGATAGAAAGGATATAGAGGCATTGGAGAGGGTGCAAAAAAAGATTTGCAGGGATGTTACCAGAACAGAGAGGATATATTTATCAGGAAAGGCCAAACAGACTGGGGCTCTTTTCTCTATCAGTTCATCCCTCAGCCTTCTCTTTTCTGGAGGTCTTTAAGGTTATGAAAGGGTTTGATAGGGTTTCCACTTGTGGGGAAATCCAAAACTAGCGGTCATAAATATAAAATAGTCGCTAATAAATCCAATAGGGAATTCAAGAGAAGCTTCTTTACCCAAAGAGTGGTAAGAAAGTACTACCACAAGGAGTAGTTGAGGCAAATAGCATCGATATATTTAAGGGGAAACTAGATAAGCAGGAGGGAGAAAGGAATAGAAAGGTATGCTGATAGGGTTAGATGAAGTAGGGAGGGAGACGACTCATGTGGAGCATAAACACAGGCATAGACCAATTGGGCCAAGGTTCTGTGCTGTAGTTTCGATGTAAACACGTTATTAATTGCTTTCTCAGGAATCTATTCCACATACCCATGACTCTGGAAGAGTGTTGTAGTGCTCCTTCTAATCTCGACTCCTAATCCTCAACTTTGAGACACAACAACAACAACTTGAATTTATATAGTGCCTGTAATGTAGTGCCAGAAACGTAATGAGACAAAAATGAACGCCAAGCCAAAGGAGTAGATACTTGGAAGTGTAACTAAAAGCATGGTCAGAGATGTGTTTTAAGGAGGGTCTTGAAAGGAGGAGAGGGACGTGGAGAGATTTTGGGAGAGAATTCCAGAGCATGGGGATGAGACAGTAAAGGGAGGGGGGGATGCACAACAGGTCAGAGTTGGAGGAACGCAGAGTTGTTGGAGGTTTGTAGGACTGGAGACAGTTAGAGATAGGGAGAGACAAGGCCATGAAGAGATTTAAACACAAGGATAAGAATGTTAAATTTGAGGCACTGAGCCAATGTAAGTCAGCATGCACAGGGGTGATGGTTGAGTGAGACTTGGTGAGGGGCAGGATATGGGCAGCAGAGTCTTAGATGAGTGAAAGTTTGCAGAAGGCGGGGGATGGAAGGCCAGCCAGGAGAACATTGAAATAGACAAGTCTGACAAAGGCATGGATGAGGGCTTTGGCATGAAATAATCTAAGGTAGGGACAGAAGTTGGTGATGTTATAGAGATGGATGTAGGCAGTCTTTGTGATGGAGAGGAAATAAAGTCAAAAGCTCAGCTTAGGGTGAAAGGATGGTGACGTTATCAACACTTTGGTTCATTCAACAATGACTACATTTCAAAAGTCCTTCATTGGTGGTAAAGGGATGTCCTGAGATCATGTAAGGTGCTATATCAATGCAAGTTCTTTCTTTCTTTCAACCTGGGACAGTTGCCATGGAGGGGGATGATAATTTTGTATCCTTGTGTTTTACACTCACAATCAAAGCTAAATAACCTGCTTGCGTTAGCATTAACCATTCCTCTCAACACTTCTGAAACCTAAATCGACGTTCCTCTCAATCTTGATGTTTTCTTCAGAGAAAATAACTTGAGTTCTGCATATCTCTCTTCATAGCAATTAATTGCAGAGAAATACCAAAATAGATTGCCATTGTGTGGTTGTAATTTGACTTTAGATAAGCAAGTGCACAAATAGCAAAGCCGCAATTGAAAATTAAGAAATTGCCCTTGGATACAGCTGCAATTATTTTTCTGACCATCTTGTCATTTTATGCAATACATTCAAGTTACTTTCTGTTCTGTACTTACTTGTTCTTGTTGGAATCGTGCTGGAATGTAGTAACTGGTAATGAGTAAAGTATATATCTATATCTAGATATCTATATCTATATCTATCTATCTATATCAATATCTATATCTATGTATCTATATATAAAAAACAGCACAATTGACAGCTGACATTGGAGATGGAAAATTTAAGGGAAATCTTCAGCTTTTGGCAAAAGAAGATTCAGACTAGCATTTGCTGAAGGACTTTATTTACATTTTCAACTAAAACTTCCTATTGCAAGATTAAAAAAAACACTAATTTTAAGACTGACAGCACTGAGTAACCAAGAAAAAATCACTTAGACTAAGCTTAAGCAGAATAATAACTAATCACGCTGCTATTGATTTCAATCAGAAAGGGCTTGTTAGTAAAGAATAATTTTAATACAGACAATTTTTAATGTCAGAAAGTATTGGCATATGAAGAATTAGAAAAAGAAAAATGGGCAATATGCAGGATAATGCCTGACACTGGATGGTGTGAACATCTGAAGGAATGAAGGAATTGTAATTAATGCTTCCTCTTAGCGACTCAACCGTGATGCGGTCAATAAACTGTTAAGATTAATGGATCACTAGAAGATACTGCTGAAATTTTTGGGGGGGGCGGGGGGGCTTGTAATGGAATTCGATGTGTATTATAGTCAGCACAAATGACTTAACTTTGTGATTTATATCTACTGCCAACATCACACACAATTTATCAGTTTTATTTGAATGCTTTGGTTTATTGAAAATTAACTTGGTTAACTTTCATTCTCTGTTGCATGCACTCCCTTATATATACTCAAGCATACACGCATGAGGATGTTTTGAAAGAACAATAGGATACCACATTTCGTAGCACATTGAGCAGTAGCTAAGAAGCATTTTTTTCCCCCTCAGACTGATATTTGGGTGGCCACAATTCTGTTATAACACATCGTGAAACAACAGGGTAAAATGCAGCACATTACTCACACTTGGTAATGGCATGTAGTTTCTAATTAAGTAAATAAGAAATCAGGCTCTGATGCATTGGTAATTTAATGTGTTCCTGTGTGACATTTAACAGCATAATGGTTTACAGTACAAGCTCTGGTGCACAGAGCGCTGGAGGGGAATAAAAGATGCAGAGTCATTACACTTCATGTGGATTCATCATGCAATGATAGTGGAATCTAAACTAAATTCTAACTTTGAATTGTGTACTTTTTGTTTACTCGGTATTATTCTGCATTATTAACTGTGTTTATTCTCTTATAGGTACAGCTATACTATTGTTACCGATCAGAGACTGGTATGTGTTGAGACCAGTCGAAAGCAAGCAAATTCAGATTCCGTTACTGGGTCCTACATCAGTCTTAGGTCCAGGAAAATGGAGCCTTATACAACTTGCCTAAATGCTCTTCACAGGATTTCACAGCCAAATTTCATTGCAACGTTTAAGACAATGCAAATGTAAACCCTCCAGTGGCTGAAGTAATACCTGTCACAAAGGAAGATTACATTGAATTACATATTACTGAAAAATTACAAGTTACATAAAAATTACAATACAGACTAGCTCATGTTGGTGGTTATCCTCCACACAAGTAGGAGTCCTAAACCCACATGCCCATTCTGTTCCCATATTCCTTTATTCCCCTTTTCTTCAACCAAGTCTTTTTGCAAGTCTTTAATATTTTTATTTCCTCACACCAGGCAGCATCTTAATAAATCTGCACTGTACCTACTCCATTGCCCCAAAATCCTGCCTATCGCGTGGAGCCCAAACTTACACAGTGGGGGTCATTTGTACCCAATGCACTGCACAGACTTAAGCACATAATCTAGGCCTACACTTCAATGCAGTACTGAGGGAGTGTAAGCACTGTAGGAGGTTGAGGTATTAAACCTTTTGGTTGAGGTATTAAACCTTTTACCTATTTTACACCCTACCCGATTTTGTTTTCTAACTGAATACAAATCAGGCAGTGTGTAAAATGAACAGCCGATCCATTACCATCCGTTTTTCACCCGATGGTAAAAGTGACAATTCACCCCATTATTTCCATAATTATCTTAATAAGCCTTACACATGGAACTTTATGAAATAACTTCTGCAAATCCAAGTACATTATATCTATTAGATCCTCATCTATCAGTTCAGCAGCATCCTCAAAGAATTCCACTGGATTTGTGAAGGAACATCTGTTCCTTCCAAATCCATGCAGTCAATCCACCATGCACTCTGTTCTTTCTATATAAACATCAAAACGCATTTCCCGAAAACCAATGTTAGGCTAACCGGTCTATAATTCCTGATTCTAACTTATTTTCCGAATATTAGGATAGCATTTGGTGTCCTCCACTGCTCAGATACAATTCCTGTAGTCATCAAACTCCAAGAGGACTGCCTTGCTGCAGGCATGAGAAGGATTGATTAGGTTTCCAACTTGTTTGGGGGAGGGGGACAACATTTCTCTTGCATTAGCCAATTCAAATTTATACAAACCCAGACTTTTCACTTCCTTCAGCAATGCACAGTTCTTGAAGGTGCACATTTTGGATTCTCTGGAGTAGATTTTCAACTTGTCGTCCTTGTGAAAAACTGGCATTGTGCATAGGCCGCTCATTATAGAAAACACTAGATTTTAATTTCCATTGAAATGAGTTTCCTCAAGTCTGCTAAAAAAAAAATTCCAAGTCTTTATTTCTAAGCAGTTCAACTTTCAAGATTTTCAGAAGGCATTTGATAAAATTCCTTCTTGACACAGGACTTAAGAATCTGACCATGTTTCTTGCTGTAACCTGAATTACCCTTAACTGAGCCTTATCCTTCCCCATGCAGCTCCGTATGCTCGAATCTCATGGTTAAAACTATTGCTGCTTCAGGTGGCTTGTAATATACATCATTTAACTTAAATATTTCCACTATGGCATAAAATCAGCATTAACATCCACATATTTTGCACCAAATAGCAATCATCATAGATATAATTGCTCAGACTTCTGACACTGTAGCATTAAAACAAAGCTAATTTTTAACTTCAAATTTTCAGGGAAGTAACTCACTAACTTAAACTCCTCTATGACCAGTTAATAGCTAGACTGTGGATTAAATCACAAACACACAAAATAATGTCCCAAATGCTTTGCACCAAAAAGCATTCTTTTTTTGTACTTGACAGTACGAGTAATGAATTTATGCGTGAATACTTTTAGGATAGTGACATATAACTTCTAGAAAATAAAAGAAAGCTGTAAGATTTACGTCATGTTTGGAAATGTTCTGCATGCTTGCATTGTACAGCAGGAGTCATCCGGTGATAAAATCTCTTGACAGCCTAATTCAAAGTATTACGGTGACTTGGTATTAAGACATGACCTAAGTACAAGTCAATTGTGAAGTCAGTATTCATGACATGCAGCACGCATGCAGTCACCAAGAATATTTAAGACACATATATTGTAAATCAGAAGACTGCAGGCACATTTGCTTTGCCCGCCTGCTTGTCTGGCAGCTTCAGGGTCAAAACAAGCAGCAGTGAGCATTCAGATGAGGCTCTATAATCATTTCAGCCATGACACTATCAGGAAATCATGAGCTATATAGCGACCTTGCGAGATGTTTCTATCACTTGCACAATCAGCTCTTAAAGAGGGAGGAACTCACTGTTCAGAACTCTTTTTAAAAAAAATCCATGCTTTTCGTTTACAAAATGATTGTGGTTTTTGGTCTCTTAAGTGAGATTTAAACTTTTTTGTTTTAGACAGTGAGTGCTCAATGCATCACTGAGGTACTGTCTGGGAGAAGCTACCAAACTCAAACTGCAAGATAGCTGAACTATCAAATTAACATACATCCTGTTGAAATGGCATGCATTCTGAAATGCATTGTTAATGCTTCTACCTCTCCTTCTGTTGACCTCCCTCTCATCTCAATAATTCTTCCATGTCAAATAGAGTACAAACAACAATGTTCCAGTTAAAATCATGCCATTTTATAACAGCTTAGTTTTAAAATGGGCCTCATGATGGTGAGATGTCTGCTTTAACAATGGCTTCCATTATGCATATTCTTTTAGAATCATACAGCACAGGACGTGGCCATTCTGCCCATCGTGCCTGTGTCGGCCATGACACGATCATTAGCTGAATATGAAATTGCATTATCAACCAAAGCAAACATTGTGAAAAAAATGTATTCCTCCATTTTTGTTATCTACACTGCACTTTGGGTACCACTATATCACACATGACTTCTTCACTAAATGGGAGAGCATGCAATATGCTCTTGTGGAATGCCACTCTGTACTTGTGCAATCTCAGTGCAACCTCATAAATGACAGTGAGTCACAGTGTTGACATTTCTCACTATAATGTGTGTGCCAAAGCATTTAGCTATAAGTGCAACAGTCTTGTGTGTCTATTTAAGTTACAATTCTAATAATGCTCTTTCCATTAAGTGATGGTTATTTATCAGGCAACTTATCTGTTTTAGATCCTGTGTATATTTTTCCTCCCCATCGCTCCCAATTTCCAAGTTGCTTCCCCCTCTTTCCCAAACCATGAAGGACTATTGAGTTACTGAGAAAGTAGACAGTAGACCTACTCACAAACTTCTGCAGATGCCACCTTTGAGCTGGTTGTAAGGAGGTCTATGACAGGAGCACTTGGTAACCTTGTTTTGATCTGTATCTTTCCTTGCAATCTGGCTGAGATCAAGAGCTCACCATGTGGGAAATCATAATGGTTGAGTTGTGCCCCACAACTTGTGATGTAATCCGTGCCAAAGTAACTTCTTAATTATACTTGACTCAGTGCACAACAAGCCACAGACTATTTCTTAATTATTATGTAATATTCAGTAATATACTTAATACAGAATAGCTTGTTACCATTGAGGTTCTCTGTCAATCCTCTGTTGGAACGCACAGCAAAAGGCAACTTTTGGCAGGCCTACACTCCCTCTGAGCCAAAAGTTACAACATTATGCATGGCGTGAGTGGGTGAGTGCAACACAGGTTTAATAACTAACTACCCTTTCAATAACCTATTTGGCACCAAAATTCCAGCAGGGAAACCGATTAGGTTTTCCTCTTCAAAAGATGTTGCAAGATCATGTAGCTCGAGTTCATTTATTACAAGAAAGAAATTCACTTATGAGCAAAAATAAATGCAACACAACAATGTTAAATGTACACCCAATTTATTTCTTGACTTAAAAAACACAAAACTCTCTATAATCTCACAATTCATTTTCAAAATCAGTCTGAGTCCTTGGATTTTTTTTTAGTATATATGTAAGTGCACACCTCCATACCCACAAAGTGCTGACTCACCACCGTGACTTGGAAATATGGTGGAAGCAAGGAAAATAAAGATCAGTAGCTATTGCAGAGCCAAACTTGCCGATTCAGCAGTCTTGTCACTCCGTTGTTGGGACTGCTAGTCTTTGGGTACATTGCTCACAATCAGCAGAGTGACCAGACCTCATGCAATTCTGCAAGGTCAATTAATTGCCATAATAGCACGGCACACACTGCGCAGATTACAGAGAGTACAGTGGTGTCAATGGGCAGTATTATCCATTGAGAGCAGCCCTTAAAAGTTCATTTAAAGCTATCCTGTACATTGTTGTGACAGCAATTATGTTGTGCAATATTGAGCATGGCAGTAAGGGGTGAATGCAGTAGGTCTCTTCCTTTTGAAGATGCCAAATTGACGGTTACGCTACATGATGTCCTGACCAGAAAGACTGCCCTGTATGGTGCACAGAGCCAGCATCCAATCCTTGCAAATGGGCGCAATCCCTGGGTGGAGGTGGCAGAGTACATGAATGGGCATGGAACATGGGAGAAAACTTTCTGGACATGCACTGCCTCTTAAACCAATGTTGAATTAACCTATCCTGCTGGAGACCCTTAAGAAACAGAACGAGCAGAATGTGCAGTGATCTGATTGGTATTCCTGGCCTGTCAAATAATTGGCATAAAATAAAAGGAATCAAGGCTCCTTCTCGGGTAGACAGCATTCACGTGCATGATTCTGTGCCCATATACATTATGGAATGATATTCCTGTCTTTTGTAGAAGGCAGTGGGTTTGGGGGAGTGGTGAGGATCATGCCTTTACATCCACATGTACACCAACTACAGTATCCTGCACTTTGAGATGAATCGCCACACAGTAAAAGTACATGGCTCTTGTGTTGCTAGCAGGGTTCCAATGGGACACTGATCAGAGTTTGCCCTGGCAAACAAGACATGTCATTTGCTTGATGCATCGGTGCACCCATAGGTGGCAGAAAGAGTACAGGGGCAAACGGGAAAAATCAATGCAATGAGGCAAAAGAAATGAAATAGGAAAAAAACTGGCAAAAGGGCAACAAAATTATAAATATTCTTTTATGACTGCAACTGCCAAAATGGCTGAACGCCCCCCTCCAAAAAATAGTTTTATATGGATGCTAAAAGACATTAGTACTGTCCCATGACTAAGGTGTTCACGCACCATGTGTGCTTGCTCTGTGCTTCAAGTCAACAGCAGGCCTTAGGCCTGGGCATCCAATAATGGAGACCCCACTAGCCAACAGTGCTTCTAGGGCACAGCATTATAGAATTAGCCACGCATTTGCCAAAAGTAGCTTTCAAGTTAATTTTGAGGCAACAACTGCTTTGCTTTACAAGGTCTCCCAATGGGTTAGCCAATTACAGATAACAACTTTTAACTGCTTCCTTCGTCAGAACACTTGCAAACAAACATGTTTGTGGGACCTTGCCGTGTGCAAATTGGCCACCGCGTATCCAAATTACATCAGTGACTACACTTCCAGAAAGTATTTAATTGGCTGTAAAGCGCTTTGGGACGTCCTGGGGTGGTGAAATGCACTATATAAATGCACGCTTTTCTTTCTATTTGACTGAACAATCTTAACCCACTGAAATTAATATTTTAATGATTTGCTTCCAGGAGGTTGGCTGGACTATCGTCTGTGATGTGCCAGCTGTCCCCATTGAGTATTGCATTTTCATTCTAGCTCAGGCCCAAGGCAAAGGAAACCCTTTCAGAGAGTACCTTAAAGACTTACAATTGGCCATCACAATACATTGGCTTAGCTAAAAATTCATACACAAATATAATAACAACATTTATAAAATAAAGCAGGACAGCGTTTCACATCAGGAACACAAGTCACTTTTATCCAACAAAGTACAATGAATACATGAAAATCTATGGATACGTGTGCATATTTACAGCAGCAATTGCTGCAAAATTATTAAAAATACTCAATAATTGACTATCGGAAGACAACATCGTCCACATATATTATGCCAAGAATTATGGGGTGGGTGGGAATGATTACGGCAACATAATCTCTGAGGAGTTCAGGTGATGTCATAAACCATGAGAGGCTAATTTGCCCTTTGAATTCAGATAGGAAATGTTCACTGCGATCACATATACATGAGGAGCATAACCATGATATTATAAATAATTTAAATATCACTGGATAGAAATTTGTGACATTGATGCAGGAATGTAATCTGCGACAGATCAGTGGGGGAGAACACCATTTTATATATTATGAGAGAGAATAATGGACACTCCGAAATTATTTCAATGTAGTAAATGTTATCAAGGGGTTCAAATGATGCTATAAACCTTCAGAACAATGCTCAAATGATTTATAACTATAATCTGAACCCTGAGATGAGATTGCAGCCTTGAAATTACTCCAGGGTATCCATTATTATAAAAGTTATGTACTGTGAAGTTTGTGTCAGTGCCTCTATTTAGTTTGACTTAGTTTTTATTTTTGCTTGCAGCAGCTGCTATGAAGGACACCAAATGACAGTGCACTTCATGATTTTGTTGTGGAGGACATTCACCCAAATGGATTAATCATTGACATAATGCTAAAAAGTTAAATAATAATCAACAGTTAATATCAAAACAATATAGTCACTGTGTAGCGTTTAACGATGGATGGTTGGAGTAAATTGTAAATGTACATATGGTCCAAAAGGTGAAATCAGACCTTGCTCTTTCAACTATGGACTGAAGCATGTTGTGGCAAATGTAAAATTGGCAGTAGGGGGAGTGTGGCAAATTATAAAAGGGGCAAAATTGGTTTAAAAACTGTATTTTGACTACAATTTGTCTTAACCACCAAATTGAGTCACTGATGTTATAAAGTGCCCTGACCCAAATTATGATGGAAAATAGATAGTTCTCTGCTGACTGCAAGGTGGAACTTTTCATGATGTCGTAACATTTTAATGCGAGGGAAAAGGAAAATCAGGACACGATACTTGTCGCTCTGCTTCAAACACAGAGGTCCTGATTGCTCGTTACAGAGTAACATTGACATGAATTACAAAGTGGTTCTTGTTCTGTATCGCTCCATATTCCCAGCTGAAACAGTTTGAATAGAGCAGGGAATATAAATGAGAATTTTTAAAGGAAACTCTGACAGCCTCAGCACTGCTGTAGGTGAAATTGTGCCACAGGAAACTCCATAAACATGCTCACAATTTATACTTGAAATGGAGCAATTTGGTTCATTTTAGAACAAAAAGCCTTTAAGCGGCACATTTTGAAGACAAAAGGTTCAAAGATGAACCCCCAAGTGCTTTGAAAATCTACTGTCCTTTGGAAAGAGAACGTGTACATTTTTACAATGTACTTACTGATGAGCAATGTTCACGCCATTCATTTTGGAAAAACATTATATTCAAGCACAAAATTTGCACAGTCACACTCCTCTCATGTATTCTTCATATTGCTGCCACCATACAGTTCATTTGGCTTCACATACATAATTTAACACAGGTTCTTCAACTTTCATTAATTTGATATTTAAACTGCTACTGCTGTGCTTAACTTTGCTTGAAAAAGGCACAGGAAAGATCTTCTAACAATAGCTTGACAGTGACTAAGTGAATTTAGCACTGTATTTGAAAAGTGAATTTAAGATTGCATTTGAAAAAACGATGCTGTTTTAAACTTAATTGCCTAGAACATTTCTGAGCTCTGTTTTTCAATAACTCCAGCTCACTTGGCATAGGGACAAACAGATCAGAGAGCTAAATGCGTGGCTCAAAGAGTGGTGTGGGAGGAAGGGGTTTTGATTCATGGGGCACTGGCACCAGTACTGGGGAAAGAGGGAGCTGTTACGACGGGCTCCACTTAAATCGGGCTGGGACCAGCGTTCTGTTGAATCGAATAACTAGGGCTGTAGACAGTGCTTTAAACTAAAAAGGGCCGGGGCGGGGGGGGTTGAGGGGTCAGGAGAGGGGAAATTTAGAAATCTAATGAGAAAAGTTAAAACAATAGAACAGTGTAATGACTTGGGTAAAGATAAGCAGATTGTGGCAGGAAGGGACAGTGACTATTACCAATAATAGTGCAACAACAAGTAAGGTCAAAGCAGGAAAAAATGGTCAAAAGTCAAAATTAAAGGCTCTTTATCTGAATGCACGGAGTATTATAACAAGATAGATAAATAAATTGTACAAAGAGAGAGAAATGGATTTGATCTAATAGCCATTGCAGAGCCATGGTTGCAAAATGACCAAGGTTGGGAACTAAATATTCCAGGATACATGACATTTAGAAAAGACAGGCAGAACAGAAAAGGAGGGGGTGTAGCCCTATTATTAAAGGGTGACATAAGGACAGTGGTGAGAAAGGATCCTGGCTCAGAAGATCAGGAAGTAGAATCAATATAGGTGGAAATTAGAAATAACAAGGGGCAGTAAACACTGGTAGCAACACCGTTGGACAGAGTATGAATCATGAAATAATAGGAGCTTGTAACAAAGGAAATGCAGTCATCTAGGGGGACTTCAATCTGCACATAGACTGTGAAAATCAAATTGGCAAAGGTAGTTTGGAAGACGAATTCAGGGAATGCATTGGAACCTTGTTCCTAGAGCAATACGTCATGGAACCAACCAGGGAACAGGCTATTTTAGATCTTGTATTATGTGATGAGATTGGGTTAATTAGTAATCTCACAGTAAAAGAACCTTTGGGGAAGAGTGATCATAATATGATGAATTTCACAGTAACGTACTTAAGTCAGAAACCAGAGTCTTAAACTTAAATAAATCCAATTGCATAGGTATGAGGGACGAGATGTCAAAGGTTGATTGGGAAATTCAAGGGTTTGACAATTGAAAAGCAATGGCAAACATTTAAAGAAATATTTCAATATTCTCAACAAATATACATTCCATTGAGAAATAAAAACTCCACAGGAAAAGTGATCCACCCGTGGCTAACTAAAAAAGTTAAGGAGAGTTTTAGATTGAAAGAAGAGGCCTCTAATGTTGCCAAAAGAAGTAAGCCTAAAGATTGGCAAAGGTTTAGAAACCAACAAATGATTACCTAAAAATGATAAAAATGGAGAAGATAGAATATGAAAGTAAACTAGCAAGAAATATAAAAATGGATTGTAAGAGCTTTTAAAAGTATGTAAAAACAAGAGAGTAGCAAAAATAAACGTTGGTCCCTTCGAGGCTGAGAAAGGAGAAATTATAATGGGGAATCAGGAAATGGCAGATGCATTAAGCAAATATTTTGTATCTGTCTTCACAGGAGAAGACACAAAAAGCATACCAAAAATAGTAAGGAATCAAGGGGTAAATGAGAGTGAGGAACTTAAAACAATTCATATCACTAGATTAAAAAGTACTGGACAAACTAACGGGACTAAAAGCCGACAAATCTCCTGGAACTGATGGCCAACATCCTCGGGTTCTAAAAGAGGTGGCTGCAGAGTTAGTGGATTCATTGATTGTGATCTTCCAAAATTCTCTAGATTCTGTACCGGTCGCAGTGGACTGGAAGGTAGCAAATGTTACTCCACTATTCAAGAAGGGAGGGTGAGAGAAAACAGGGAACTACAGGCCAGTTAGCCTGATGTCGGTCATGGGAAAATGCTGGAATCCATTATTAAGGAAGTGATAACAGGGCACTTGGAAAATCATAATATAATTCGGCAGAGTCAACATGGTTTTATGAAAGGGACAATGTTTGACAAATGTATGAGAGTTTTTTGAGGATGTAACCAGCAGGGTAGATAAAGGGGAGCCAGTGGATGTCGTATATTTGGATTTTCAAAAAGCATTCGATAAGGTGCCACATAAAAGGTTGTTACACAAGGTAAGGTCTCATGGGGTTGGGGGTAATAGATTAGCATGGATAGAGGATTGGCTAAAGGACAGAAAACAGAGAGTAGAGATAAGCAGGTCATTTTCAGGTTGGTAGGCTATAACTAGTGGGGTGCCACAAGGATTGGTGCTTGGGCCTCAGCTATTTACAATCTATATTAATGACTTGGATGAAGGGACCGAGTGTAATGTATCCAAGTTTGCTGACGATACAAAGCTAGGTGGCAAAGTAAGCTGTGAGGAGGACACACTGAGTATGCAAAGGGATATGGACAGATTTAATGAGTGGGCAAGAAGGTGACAGATGGAGTATAATGTGGGAAAATGTGAAGTTATTCAATTTGGTAGGAAGAATAGAAAAACAGAATATTGTTTAAATGGTGAGAAACTATTAAATGCTGGCATTCAGAGAGACTTGGTTGTCCTCATACTCGAAACACAAAGTTAGTATGCACGTACAGCAGGCAATTCGGAAAATAAATGGCACGTTGGCCTTTATTACAAGAGGGTTGGAGTACAAGAGTAAGGAAGTCTGACAACAATTGTACAGGATTTTAGTGAGACCTCACCTGGAGTACTGCGTACAGTTTTGGAGGCGGTGCAAGAAGGTTCACTAGATTAATTCCTGGGATGAGAGGGTTGACCAATGAAGAGAGGTTGAATAGAATGGGCCTATACTCTCTGGAGTTTAGAAGAATGAGAGGTGATTGAGAGATTATGAGGGGGCTTGACAGGGTTGATGCTGAGAGATTGTTTCCCCTAGCTAGAGAGTCTAGAACCAGGGGGCATAGTCGCAGTATAAGGGGTCGGCCATTGAAGACTGAAATGAGGAAGAATTTCTTCACGCAGAGGGTTGTGAATCTTTGGAATTCTGTACCCCAGAGCGCTATGGATGCTGAGTCATTGAATATATTCAAGGCTGAGATAGATAGATTTTTGGACTCTAGGGGAATCAAGGGATATGGGGATCAGGCGGGAAAGTGGAGTTGAGGTCAAAGATCAGCCATGCTCTGATTGAATGGCGGAGCAGGCTCAAAGGGCCGAATGGCCTACTCCTGCTCCTATTTCTTATGTTCTTACTTACTCTGGAATATAGAACAAGTCAATCTGACTGTACAGTACGAGTGGCAGGCAGTTTTTGAGTCCAAATCAAGAAGTCTGAAGTTTCAATGGGACATCCTAGAAGTAAATCATTTCTTGGGTTAAAATTTTCCCTTCCCTTCCACTTGAACACCCTGCTTATTTTATGCAGTCTCATAAATAGAGGCACATGAATTGTTCCCAAAAATCCAAAACTGAACTGGGCATTACTTGTTGTTCAAGGGGTTTGTTAGCAAATATTGCTACAATACAGTTGATGTGATCCTCAGACCACCTTCCTCATAATTTGTTCTTCTACTCTGAAACAGATATCTTAAAGCGAAAGCAATGAAAACTTTACGATGAAAATTGATTATATTTTGGCCACAAATTTCCTAAGGGCCTACAGAGCCACAATAGTCATGGTATGGTGGGAATTGGGCCTACTTAACACAGGCAACCCAACCCAATCAGAATTACTAGGGTAGGGGCATTTACATGAAGTGGGCCGGCACCTCGGCAGTATTAGCATTGCTGGGATGCTGGTTGATGGGGGAGGAAGTTGCGGCATTGGCCAGCCACTGGAGCTTGGGCAAAGGCTGGCAGATCTGGATGAAGACAACTCACTGCTGGATGAACTGGCACTTTTTCAAGAAGGCCACTTCTCACC
The DNA here is from genome assembly GCF_035084215.1 of Heptranchias perlo. Classification (NCBI taxonomy): domain Eukaryota; kingdom Metazoa; phylum Chordata; class Chondrichthyes; order Hexanchiformes; family Hexanchidae; genus Heptranchias; species Heptranchias perlo. Next base: position 17,422,973 of record NC_090350.1, on the reverse strand, counting down.
CACCTGCTGTAAGGAAGCCAGCCTTTCTAAATTTGGTCATCCTTACTTCCACCACCTGCCAAGTAATATACGTCTGCTTTGGGCAGGCATACGTTACACATGGGCTCTAGAAGTGGAATTGGCGAGAATTCCGCCTCATTGTGCCAGTTCTGCTTCTTTCCCTGATGTCACCAACAAAGAGGGTGGATGTTAGAGCTGCCTGCTACCAATCCTTCTGTAAATCCAGATGCAGCCAAAAGATGGAGATTCAACATAGATGGGTCTGCCCCAATTTTTGCTCCCGTTAACTCCCACCTGCTCCAGTAATGGGCCCAGTGCACCCAAAACCCTGAAGCAATTTTGAATATCCATGTAATATTTTACATTTGGGCTTTTGCATTTTCTTCAATTTTTACCCCTTCTCTTTTGAAGGTGTTCACCAAGGCGACATTAGGGCTGTGCAACCTCTGCAATTGAACCAGTCGGGGCCCCCAGAGGATCCAGTCCCCAAAACCAGCTGCCACAGGCTGAGCTCTCAGTCTAACGTATGACATTGCTGCAAGATTGGTCTGTGTGGATCTCCCCAGTCATTGGGGGCGGTATTCGGGCCGTGTATCCCACAGAATTGCACAGTCAGAGGCCCCGAGTGGATCCAGTCCCCAAACTGAACCTTTGCACTTGGCCCCTGCAAGACAAATGCTGGGCGTGGCAAACAATGGAGGGTGCTCTGTAAGCACCGAGCACCCTCCATTATCTCCCCCATGCTAACTCTTCATGTTTCAACTGAGACAGCAGGCTTTCTAACAGTGTAGATATCAAAGCCAAGTCTGATTCTGTGCTGAGCTGACCTCCACAAATGCACAGCAGGTATATCCAAAGGTGAATACAAGTGTATCAAAGGGAATCAGATCCATCCAATTCTACCACAAGCTGCCCAGGAGGACAAGGGCATATTAAATAAAAATATAACATTGTTGAAGGGAATAGTTTATCAGCTACGTGTTGAAATAGACTTTATGTAAATTTACGCAAGTACATTTAATTTACAGCACAGAAACAGGCCATTCGGCTCAACTGGTCTATGCCAGTATTTTTGCTCCACACCAGCCTCCTCCCACTCTACTTCATCTAACCCGATCAGCATATCCTTCTATTCCTTTCTCCCTCATGTACTTATCTAGCTTCCCCTTAAATGCATTGATTTGTTGTTCAAAGCTGTTAATCTGTCAGTGATGCAAGGAACCAAACGATAAAATAACATTCCCAACTTTGTTTATCATAGACAGTGAATAACGATCATTTATCAAATTATGCTAAGTTATGATACATTTAAATTATACTTGTGCCTATGATGATTTAAATTGTCAATTAATATCTGCCCAAGTACTCTGTGTTCTGCGAATTGCTTTACTTTATGATGATATTAATCCCTTATCGTAGAGGTGTTGTTAAGTAACGTTACTTCACAAATCTCTGCATCTGACTTCATCTTTGATGACTTTGGCAAAAAGAAGTTAACTGATTCATTCAATTGTGTACTGTGGACTCCTTGGTTTGTGTAACTATTAATATGCTTTGGACTGAGCAATATGATATGGTTCAGAGGCAAGTCAAAATTTGAGACTTCTAATAACTCTTAGATGTGGGCTGTAAATTTTCATCAGTTCTCTGAAGTGGAACTGAAGTACAGGGGTTAAAGGTTGACTTGATAACCTTTGATTAATAGTCCTTATATCATTTAAGGATTTACCTAGCCAAATCCTTGATTAACTGCTTCTAAAAACACCTGTCTTTTTTTTGTTCGTTCATGGGATGTGGGCGTCGCTGGCGAGGCTGGCATTTATTGCCCATCCCTAATTGCCCTTGAGAAGGTGATGGTTAGCCGCCTTCTTGAAACGCTGCAGTCCGTGTGGTGACGGTTCTCCCACAGTGCTGTTAGGAAGGGAGTTCCAGGATTTTGACCCAGCGACAATGAAGGAACGGCAATATATTTCCAAGTCGGGAGGGTGAATGACTTGGAGGGGAACGTGCAGGTGGTGTTGTTCCCATGTACCTGCTGCTCTTGTCCTTCTAGGTGGTAGAGGTCGAGGGTTTGGGAGGTGCTGCCGAAGAAGCCTTGGCGAGTTTCTGCAGTGCATCCTGTGGATGGTACACACTGCAGCCACTGTGCACCGGTGATGAAGGGAGCAAATGTTTAGGGTGGTGGATGGGGTGCCAATCAAGCGGGCTGCTTTGTCCTGGATGGTGTCGAGCTTCTTGAGTGTTGTTGGAGCTGCACTCATCCAAGCAAGTGGAGAGTATTCCATCACACTCCTGACTTGTGCCTTGTAGATGGTGGAAAGGCTTTGGGGAGTCAGGAGTTGAGTCACTCGCCACAGAATACCCAGCCTCTGACCTGTTCTTGTAGCCACAGTATTTATAAGGCTGGTCCAGTTAAGTTTCTGGTCAATGGCGACCCCCAGGATGTTGATGGTGGGGGATTCGGCAATGGTAATGCCGTTGAATGTCAAGGGGAGGTGGTTAGACTCTCTCTTGTTGGAGATGGTCATTGCCTGGCACTTGTCTGGCGCCAATGTTACTTGCCACTTATCAGCCCATGCCTGGATGTTGTCCAGGTCTTGCTGCATGCGGGCTCGGACTGCTTCATTATTTGAGGGGTTGCGAATGGAACTGAACACTGTGCAATCATCAGCGAACATCCCCATTTCTGACCTTATGATGGAGGGATGGTCATTGATGAAGCAGCTGAAGATGGTTGGGCCTAGGACACTGCCCTGAGGAACTCCTACAGCAATGTCCTGGGGCTGAGATGATTGGCCTCCAACAACCACTACCATCTTCCTTTGTGCTAGGTATGACTCCAGCCACTGGAGAGTTTTCCCCCTGATTCCCATTGACTTCAATTTTACTCGGGCTCCTTGGTGCCACACTCGGTCAAATGCTGCCTTGATGTCAAGGGCAGTCACTCTCACCTCACCTCTGGAATTCTGCTCTTTTGTCCATGTTTGGACCAAGGCTGTAATGAAGTCTGGAGTCGAGTGGTCCTGGCGGAACCCAAACTGAGCATTGGTGAGCAGGTTATTGGTGAGCAGGTACCGCTTGATAGCACTATCGACGACACCTTCCATCACTTTGCTGATGATTGAGAGTAGACTGATGGGGCGGTAATTGGCCGGATTGGATTTGTCCTGCTTTTTGTGGCTGGTCTAGTTAAGTTTCAAAATGATTAAAAGTTGTAACTTTAAAACAAGGATCAGGTTAAACTGATTTAAAAAGCATTGAAATATTCAAAATTTGAGAAATAGGAATTACTTCAGGATTGCTGCTTTCAATGTCACTCCAGTAAGGCTAATTTAATAACACAGAATCATAGAAAGTTACGGCACAGAAGGAGGCCATTCGTTTCTGCCAAGGATTGATTTATTATCCAATGAAGCAAAGAGCATACCGATCAGTCTTGTATATTCACAAAACTGCCCAACAAATAGAAAACAATGATATATATGTGAATAAATACAACCATTGTTCACGGTTAAAAGACCAGTTGGTTATCTTGCTACATTAGATTGTTAAGGACTTTCTGTTTTAGACATTAATAAATCATAAATTATAATTAATGTTAAATGAAGATATTTGTCATAATCACTCTTCTTTAGTCGGGCATAATTACATCAGTTTGCATTAGTTCACTAATCTTAAGAATAAATACCTGAGGAATAAATATTACAACTAAAGTATTATTCTGTTAGCAGCTTCAGTTTCAAGTTCCACGTGTCTTGTATTTGTACCACATTTTTAGCTTATTAGGATATGTACAATCTAAGTCAGCACATTTGTTGCTCCAAGATGTAGGTTTGAAGGGATTTTACTAAATTATTACTCAGCTGTAAGTGTGTTTCTGAACTTCAAAATTCCACTTGAGATTCTATTGTGTGAAGCTTGTCTACTCTTAATTAATACTGGACTGTCTCAAGATAACATACTTGTGACTAGGTTCTTCATGGGTTTTTGAGTATACCTCAATCATCAAGATTCAATCACCACTCACTGCTGATTACTATGTGCCCACATTAATATAATAGACACTGACACAGAGAGGTATTTTTGTGGTCAAATCTTTCGTTCTCATACGTCCAATCCCTTTCTTTTTGAAGTCTTGAATTTAAATGGTATTGATCTCGAGATTCAAGAAATTCCTCAGTTTAGTCATTAGCAATTGTCACCTTATTTGGGGTTTTGAACTGGACAATCCAGTTTTTGATAAGGGTGTGTCACGTTTCTGGATCCTTTGGCCATTTTTTCTATGGAAAGGATTCAGGTAAGAGTTAGTTTAACATGTTTTAAATTGAAACTTGCTTTCAAGGAGTTAAATTTGCAGGACAGCAATGCTGACAGCTTGGTATTGAATTTCAGACAGACTGGCTGAAACCAGCATTCTGGAGACAATGGAAGAATGGTTTGACTTTCACATTCATTGCTGCTGTGACAATCCTATTCATTTGAACTCAACAGCCAAGTTCGTCCGATGGACTTCATTCCTAGAGGGGGTGGGTGGGGGCATGGGGGGGGGTAGTTAGTTTTGACTAAAAAATGACACTGGAAACAAGCTTTTAAAAATAAAAGCAACATAGACTCCAAAAGGTCAGGCAGGCAGCGAAGTACTGTGGGAAAGTAGAAAAGACAGGAGACTGGAGTGAGAGAGGATCTCCCCTGGACTGTGGGACAGAATAAGCAACATTATTCACTTTAAGTTAAGTAAAACAGACCACCAGAGTGGGAGGAGCATCATGTGTTCTTTTTGTACCATAATGCGAATGTAAGTTGTACCAATTGATCATATCTATTGCTCCATACATTTCAGCTCAGAGTGAAAGAAAGCAGCCTCTGATTCAAAACAAAATTCACCTCATCTTGTATAAGCTTCACTTTTGGAGAGATTAAAGTACATATGCGAAAGACATGGAGATCTGGCCAGATCGTGAGGGAGCTTTATTGTTACATTCCTGGGTCCTGCTAATGTACAAGTGGATATAGGGCAGTGGGAGCCAACTTCCATAAAAGTAAGATGTTCAGATTGCTTATGGGAGCAACTGACACCATGGAATCCGAGAAGATATCGAGAGCTGATCCAAATTTATAACGGTTGTCCAGAAATTTCCAACATAAAAACCTAGCGCAAAGGATCTGATTTTTAAAATACAGGTTACTTTTTCCCACTTATTCCTGATGTAAATGTTTACATCAATAAAACAAACATCAGAAATAAACCAATAACCCCACCCTTTTCCTTACTCCAATGTTGACCATCTGGCAGGTTTTGGACTTGGCAATGCTGGTAACCCTGGCAGTAAGTAGAACAAATTTTCATATCTCTGAGAAAGTAATCCATTGTTTCAGTTTTTCACAAGCACTCCAGAGTAACTGAACATTGGCTGAAGACACAGTGCATTTTTACAAGCAGTTACTTCAAACGAGAGGGCAGGAATTGTTTACTAATGAGAGGGAAATTGTTCCGTTTAATGAATCAGCAATATTTTCCCACAACTGTCAGTATCATGCTCGTGGAATAATTTGACACCGACTGTTTTAGAAAACTATAATGGCAGCTGAGCAGTCATTGGCACTTTAAGAGAAAGGCATTTACTGCTCGTGTCTTCTTTTGATGGCGTTAAAGAAAAGTAACAGATGTGTGTTTCGGCTGTCGAGAACTGAAAGGGTCAGAATCCATTCACTGACCCTCAGTGACGACGGCACAGAATTTCCTGGCGACTTGCGCCACGGCGTTGGGTTTGTTTTACACAGTAAAGGTCATGGGAAATTGTGGCGTGCATGAGTTACGTTATTATTCACGCCATGTCATATTTTCCTGGAACTTTCGTGCCGCTCCACCAATACCCTCGCCGAAACGATGTAAAGTTGATCATCGCTATGCCTCCTCAGTTAAGTCAATGGTGAATGCAAATTTTCTGAATTCGCGCCACTTAAACTGAAAAATAATGGCGCAGGTTAATGTATTTAAATTCATGAGTTCAAAATAATGGATTAAAGTAAAGTAAAATCTTTACTCTTCCTTGATATTTTTAATTCTTAGCTGAAACCCATCAAAACACTTCTTTGTCATTGTGTGTTTGGTTTGGTGTATACTGTGTGCACGGGCAATGAAGGGCACTGAAGTGCCTGCACATGCCAATGATGAAAGTGAGAATGGGGCAGAAATTAGTTTAGGCCTGTTTTCAGGCCCAAAATGATCAATGCAGTGTGCAGCAGAAGCCTGAGGCCCAAGGCTCGTTTGAAACCGGGCCTCGGGCCTCATCTGAAAAATTCTGGAGAACTGCGGGCGCCTGCCTGGTCACCTGGTGGATCGATATTGGGCTCGGTTTAAAGACTCATCTGAAAAATAGCACTTTTGAAAATGCAGTACTGTTTCAGTAGTGCACTGAAGGATCAGCCTAGATTATGTTATTAACTCCTGCAGCGGGCTAAAATAACAATCAAATCAATAAGATGCTTATTCCAAATTCAGTTTTCAATCATTTCAAAAAGGAACTTTAATTAAATTGAGATTTATGGTAATTAAGGAACTACCAATTATTCTATTTTTTTTTAAATCATAGAGCGCTGCTATTAATCATTCAATAGCGTCATCACCTCCCACAGAATGAGATCAATTAATGTTGCAAATGTTAACTTTTAAGCAGTTTAATTGTTTGAGGGAAGTAGCATTTTTGCATCGTAATTAAAAGTTCAACAAGATATTGGGCCAGATTTTGCTGGAGTGGGGCATCTGGTGGCATGCCCCATTAGTTAGACTTGCTCGTGCACATTTAGGTTCTAAACATTTTGCCTACAAAATTGCTGGAAGTGCGAGCTGAGAACAGCGTGGCGACGGAAACAGGGCATCTGAGACCTTGGTGAACAACAGGACGAACAGTGTATCTCCTTAACCAATGCGATTTATGGATTGAGAAATAAATAGAGGAAGGACTGAGAAGGAGGGTGAATTCCATGTCAAATCAGGTACAGAAAGATAAATAAAGAGAGGGAAAGAAAAGTTGGATTAAGAGAAGGAAAAAAAAATGACTGAGACGTGGCTGCAAGGTGACCAAGGTTAGGAACTAAATATTCCAGGGTACTTAACTTTTAGAAAAGATAGGCAAAATAGAAAAGGAAGGGGGGGGGGGGGGTTAGCCCTGATAATAGAGGATGAGATGAAGGCAGTAGTGAGAAAGGATCTTAGCTCAGAAAATCAGGATGTAGAATCAGTATAGATGGAGTTAAGAAATAACAAGGGCAGAAAACACTGGTGGGAGTAGTTTACAAGCCCCCAAACAATGAGTTTTGGTGTTGGACACAGCATAACTCAGGAAATTCGAGAAGCATGTAACAAAGGTAATGGAATAATCATGGGGGACTTTAATTTTCATATAGACTGGGCAAACCAAATTGGCAAAAAGTAGTTTAGAGGATGAGTACATGGAATGCATCCAAGGCAGTTTTCTAAAACAATATGTCGAGGAACCAACTAGGGAAAAGGCTATTTTTGATCCAGTGTTGTGGAATGAGACAGGATTAATTAGTAATCTTATAATAAAAAATCCTCTGGAGAAGAATGATCATAATATGAGAGAATTTCATGCTGAGTTTGAGAGTGATGTAGTTAAGTCCGAAACTAGGGTCTTAAATTTAAAGAAGGGCAATTATGTAGGTACGAGGGGCGAGTTGGCTTAGGTAGATTGGGAAATTAGATTAAAGGATATGACGGTAGACAAGCAATGGCGAACATTTAAAGAAATAATTCATAATTCTGAACAAATATACATACCCTTGAGGAATAAAAACTCCACAGGAAAAATGATCCAACCGTAGCTAACTAGAGAAGTTAAGGATAGTATTAGATTAAAAGAAGAGGCTTATAATGTTGCCAAAAAGAGTAGGGAGCCTGAGGATTGGAAGGGTTTTAGAAATCAGCAAAGGATGACCAAGAAATTAGTAAAGAGGGAGAAAATTGAATATGAGAGTAAACTAGCAAGAAATATAAAAACAGATTGTAAGAGCTTCGTCAAGTATATAAGAAAGAGATTAGCAAAAGTAAACATTGGTCCCTTAGAGGCTGAGACAGGAGAAATTATAATGGGGAATAAGGAAATGGCAGAGATGTTAATCAAATATTTTATATCTGTCTTCAATGTAGAAGAATAAAGAAATACCAGAAATAGTGGGGAACCAAGCGTCTAATGTGGGGGAGGAATTTAAAGTAATTAATATTGGTAAAGAGAAAATACTGGAGAAATTAATGGGACTAAAAGCCAACAAATCCCCTAGACCTGATGGCATACATCCTGGGGTTTTAAAAGAGGTAGCGGAATTAGTGGATATATTGGTTTTGATCTTCCAAAATTCCCTAGATTCTAGAATGATCCCCATGGATTAGAAGGTAGCAAACGTAACCCCGCTATTCAAGAAAGGAGGGAGAGGGAAAACAAGCAATTATAGGCCAGTTAGAATGACATCAGTAGTAGAGCATATGCTAGAACCTATTATTAAGGACGTAGTAACAGGACACTTAGAAAATCATAATGTGATTAGGCAGAGTCAACATGGTTTTATAAAAGGGAAATAGTGTTTGACAAATCTATTAGAGTTTTTTGAGGGTGTAACTAGCAGGGTAGATAAAGAGGTACCAGTGGATGTAATATATTTGGATTTTGAAAAGGCATTCAATAAGGTGCCACTTAAGAAGTTGTTACACAAGATTAGGGCTCATGAGATTGGGGGTAATATATTAGCATGGATTGAGGACTGGTTAACAGACAGAAAACAGAGAGTAGGAATAAACAGGTTATTTTTGGGTTGGCAGTTTGTAACTGGTGAGGTGCTCCAGGGATCGGTGCTCGGCCTCAGCTTTTAAAATCTATATTAATGACTTAGATGAAGGGCTCAAGTGTAATGTATCCAAGTTTGCTGACGATACAAAGCTAGGTGGGAAAGTAAGCTGTGAGGAGGATGCGAAGAGTCTGCAAAGGGATATCGACAGGTTAAGTGAGTGGGCAAGGTGGTGGCAGATGGAGTATAATGTGGGGAAATGTAAGATTATTCACATTGGTAGGAAAAATAGAAAAACAGAATATTGTTGAAATGGTGAGAAACTATTAAATGTTTTCAGAGGGATTTGGGTGTCTTTGTGCACGAAACACAAAAAGTTAACATGCAGGTGCAGCAAGCAATTAGGAAGGCAAATGTTATGTTGGCCTTTATTGCAAGGGGGTTGAAGCACAAGAGTAAGGAAGTTTTGCTGCAATTGTACAGAGCTTTGGTGAGACCACACCTGGAGTACTGTGTACAGTTTTGGACTCCTTATCCAAGGAAAGATATACTTGCCTTAGAGGTGGTGCAATGAAGGTTCACTAGATTGATTCCTGGGATGAGAGGGTTGTCCAAAGGGAAAGATGGAGTAGAATGGGCCTATATTCTGGAGTTTAGAAGGAGAAGTGATCTCATTGAAACTAGGGGGCATAGTCTCAGGGTAAGGGGTCGGACATTTAGGACTGAGATGAGGAGGAATTTCTTCACTCAGAAAGTCATGAATATTTGGAATTCCCTACCCCATAGGCCTGTGGATGCTCTGTCATTGAGTATATTCACGGCAGAGAGTGATAGATTTTTGGACTCTAGGGAAATCAAGTGAGAAAGTGGAGTAGAGGTCGAAGATCAGCTATGATCTTATCGAATGGCAGAGGAGGCTCCAGGAGCCGTATGGCCTACTCCTGCTCCTATTTCTTCGGTTCTTATGTTCAAGAGAGAGAGAGCGTGAGAGAGACAGAATGGAAAAGTAAAAAAAAAATTTAAGAATTGAAAATTTTGACATTTTTTAAATCTCCTAAAACAATTCACAACCTGAAGGAATTGGACTCCACACTTACAATTGCTCACTTTCTGGGCAAGAGTTTGACTGACAGTCATTAACAATTATCATGCATTAAAAGGGTACTTATGCTGTTAACTATTAGACTTCGCTTTTTGTGGCAAGTTTATTGGCAATTAATGTGCAAATCCAGCAACTCCGTGAAAATCACAGGGAGATTAAGCACGAGATGCCGTTTTCATGAAGTTAAAGGCAGACTGGCGCAAATTGGCCAGCATCTTGTAGCGATTGGCAATTCACAGAACATCTCTTTCTCACCACAAGATGCCAGCCGATTTGTGCATTAATAACGGAGAGCTGTTTTCTGCAATATCTGGCCCATGAATGTTTATTGCTTTTCAATAATATTTATTAAAAATTGATAAAAAGTCAGAATTTATTTGGAAAAATCATTAAGTACTTCATAGATTGTTTGATAGCTTTGAGAACATGAGAAAACAAGTTTAATATAATATAACCCATCATCTGTATTTTCAGCAGAGAAAATCATTCTGACTTTGCGCTGTTCCCATAATCACTCTGAAGATATCCAAAACTGTTCTTTAATTGTCTTCAAATCATTAAATTATGCAGTTTTATGCTTGAATGCACAGTCTTGACTTATAACTTTGCACTTTTCATATCTGATTTTAAAAAGTGCATACATTTCAGATATTTAATTGCAGTAATCACCTGCTATATCAGGTAGAAAGCAATTTAGCAGTTGGTATTGGAACATTTTTTGCACTTTGACATGTAATTGTTTGATCCTCGTCCAATAACCTCACCAAATCAAATGCTTTAGCACTTCTACAGACCATTAAACAAATTATGTTATTCTGTCATTTCAAAAAAATCTTCACTTTATCAAAAAAAATCAAATTTCATTTTTAAAATGAGGTACTAGCCACTTATTTACTGAAATAGAATTTACTATTACACTAAGCACAGCTAAAACCCAGCAAAATCAATCAATAATGCTGACCCTTAGATGCAGACTAACTCTTGAGGTAAAACATCAGCTCTCTGATCTCAATTAACGAACAATTCTCTCTCAACCCACCTCAAACATGACAAACAAAATCAATAAGCTACACAACGTGAAAAGGGTACATTGTTCTCAATGTATATGTAAAGAGTAAAACTGTCCAAAAAATTCTCTGTTGGTCAATTGCTAATGATGGCTTGATAATCCTTAATTATGATATTGCAATTGTTAATTCTTTCAAGGGGAATTATTGTATATCAATGGCACAAAGCAGCCTGACACCAAGAGTTCACAATCAAAGTTAGAGTCATTCCAAAAAAAACCAAACTAATCAATGGAATCGGCACTCAATAAAAAATCCATAAGGTTCAGCTTTGTAATCTAATCGCAAGGTTCATAAAACAGTTATAAATGATGTTATCACTTGAACCCTTCAATTAGATTCTTGTTCACTAATCAGTAGCTTGTTTTACTAATTCCAAATATATTTAGGACAGTGCACCCGTTTCATGTACTTGTAGCTTGTTGATTGTGTTAGGCATGTTTGAGGTGGGTTAATAGACAACTGTTCGTCCCACCACAAAAAACATTTGTTGAACATAACAGAAATAAATTCTAAGTCAGCACTTCCTCCTCCAAAGTACATTACATGATGCTAACCTTGGCGTCATTTTGCACCAAATAAGCCAGGTAAATACAGCAATTTAAAATCTCACACACATGCAGTTTTTTTTTGGGCTCGGTGGCCTCAACCATTCATTTTGGTTCCACTGCACCCTCTCATGAACCTTCTAAATTGTGGAAGCTATCTATCCCCAAGGTCTTCACCAATTCTACTCTGCATAAAGCTGCCAAGTGGTGTGAAAATTACTATTGGCTGAGTTACCTCTGCTCGATATAGAATCATACAGCACAGAAGGAGGCCATTTGGCCAGCTCTTTGAAAGAGCCATCCAATAAGTCCCACTCCACTGTTCTTTCCTCATAGCCCTGCAAATATACTCCCTCACAGATGAGCCAAAATACAAATTTACCATGAGGATAATCATGGGTATGCATAAAAAAGACTTGGTGGGGGTGGGGTGGGGGGGGGGGAGGATTTTCATCTCCCTTTTGCACATGAAGAGGACAGTAGCGGGGTGAAAATTTAATTAGCCAGAAGCTCACCTGTTCTGATTTTTCAGCAGGCCTCAGTTTGGGGGCCAGCATCCTCAATGTAAACAAGCTGGAGCTTCATGACCATAATGTTTTGCCCCAAGGCTCCCTTTATTGGCACCAGAGGGTTTGCCAGCAGGAATCCTTTGAACTGACTTGTTCCAAGGTAAAAGGGACCAGCGGGAGGATGCCAGGCAAGTCAGGCTGCTCACAGGGTGCTCTGTGCCCTCCCACCCATATCTGCATCACAATATGTGCACAGAGAGGTAGCAAACCTCACTTTGGCAGGCGTTGGTGGAGGCACCTCTTCGAATGATGGATGTATGAACAGACCTCCCTGTGGCATCACAATGAGATGTGAATGCATGTCGAGCCCTGATGTGGGAAGGTCCGACTGAGGCATTCCAATCATAGAGTGTCATGCGTTACATGGCATTGGATGAAAGAAGGCCTGGCAGGGTAATCAGGAGCCAGCACTGCCTTTTTGATTGCATCTTCCAAGATGCCAACCATTTTGTGCTCTGGCAAACCCACCCGGGAATGACTGAAATAACCTGCCTTCGCAGCGTGTGGATCAACAGATAGGAAGATGCCAAGCTCTGCCATCTACTGCAAGGATGCCAGCAGTACCATGCAGCTTAGAGTCTGTACATTTGCAGGGGCAGTAACCAGTCATCTGAGTGCCGAAACTCGGATGTAGCTTCTTGCAGGCATACTGCAGTGCTGACCTATGGGATGGTGCTAGAGTGGAACAGAAAGAAACTCTCATTCACATCTGATGCAGTCAAAGAGAAGGCTAAATGTTGGGCTGTACCATCACTTGTCTGTAGACTCATGCCAGCACCTATGGTCACTTTCCCTCCATTCTGGCCTGCCACTTCTTAATCCCATGCTCCTTCAGCCTTGGCAAAGGTTGCTGATGGGTTGAGATGCCTTTTAATGTTCTCCAGAAGCATTCTAAATTCTTGACCCCCACCTTGTGGCACTTCCCTTTATTTGACACAATTTTCATCACCTCCTAATGGTGTCATCCAGGTTTTCACCTGGAATTGTGAATCATTTTGCAAACAAGGTTGGACACAAAAGATGTCCGTTATTAGCACTTGGGATTCAGGGGAGTCTTAAAACAATGCAAACTAAAATAGAACTGTTTTACACCTGAAGACGAAAATCACCTCTTTGCATTTATGTTACGCTTTACATCCCTACTCTCAAACATCTTAATGCTTTACATACCAAAAAGTACTTTGAAGTAGTTGCGGCTCTTACAGCACCATAGCAATGAAATCAATTACTATTTAATCTATTTTTTGTGATTTTGGTTGAAGGAAGAATGTTATCTCGAGCACCAGCTTAGATTATATGCTTAAACTCAAGCCATGGGGCTCAATCCTACAACCTTCTGGGAGATGAGATGTTACCAATTGAACTAAGCTGATGCATAGTCCCAGTTTTTGATTCACCAGTGCACCGGAGTAAGTTTCAGGAGCTATATGATTTAACAAAACACTTTTAATCTTTTTGACAGTCTATCATTTGTGCAAAATATATATGACAAACTGTAAAATTGGAAATGCTCATGAGGATTACTAAAGACGTAAAACCCCGCGCTTCACTGAGGTACACTACAAACCACGTTGGTCTTAAAAATGCAACATGAGCTGATGTGCGGCAAAACTGAAAATTATAATGGGCCATAATTTGCTGTAGAAGGGCATCTAATGGCCTTTGTCGTTAGATAGACTTGCCCTTGCACATTTAGGTTTTAAATTTTTTGCGCGGCAAGTTGCTGAAAGTGCGAACTGATAATGGCGCAGTGAGGGAAACAGGGCATCTAGGACCTGAGTGAACAGGGCGAGCAACTGTGTATCTCATTAACCAATCAGATTGAGGGATTGTAAAATTTGCAGTGCAAGGACTGAGAAGGAAGTGTAAGTTAGAGTGGGTGAATTCAATGTCAAATCAGGTACAGAAAGAGAAATAAGGAGAGGGAAATAAAGATTGGATTAAGAGAAAGAGAGAAAAAGAGACAAATGAAAAGTAAAAAAATTAAATTTGACATTTTAAAAATCTCCATCAACAATTAAAACCTAAAGGAATGAGACTCCACACTTGTAATAGTTAATTTTCAGTGCCAGAGAGATTGACTGGCAGTAATTAACACTCAGCATGTCGTTAAAAGGGGAATGAGACTGAAATGGAGGAGACTTCATTTTCTGTGCCGATTTTAGTGCATATCGACCGCACAAATACAGCAACTTTCACGCCATTCAATGCATTTCAATGGTGAGGCAGGCAGCGAGATGCTGTTTTCACAAAGCTAATGGTGGAGCCGCACATCTCGGACATCAACTTTTGGATATCCGCGTTTAACCGTGCATCTATCCCTCACCTGAAGTTACGATAGCATTTGTGCATAAATAACGGTGAGTGCCATTAACCTCACCGTTGTTTTGACAAGAAATTCTGGCCCAATATCAGTGAAGATTTGGCTTTTTTCCTTGAGTGGGGGGCAGAAAGTAACTTGCTGATAGGTGGCGTTTTGTGTCATCACCGGAGAGGTACACAAGAGTAAGCTAGAATGAGTCAGCCAACGATTTTGCCCTTTTCTGCGTCTCATTCTTCTTCAACATCCCAGCTGAAAGTACAAAGTCATTGTCCAGGGAATCCTGAACATGAGCGTTATCTAACCATTCTGCAGCACAGTACATGCTGCACCATTGCTTCTGCATAAATGTACATTAAGAAAACATATGGCAATTTCACATTTACTGCATTTCTTTCAAATCCTTCATACCATTCCTATGTGGATTTTATGTAACACTTTTTGCAATTTAGGTGAGAGACATCAGTACAGATCTAAAGGGAAACAAATTACAAATGCTGGAAATCTCAAATGAAAATGCTGGAAATTACATAAAATGTATGGCACAGGTTTCGGAGCTTGAGCAGCAGCTGGCGTCACTGCAGTGTATCCGCAAGGCCGCGAGCTACGTAGATAGCACGTTTCAGGAGGTGGTCACCCCACAGCTTAAGAGAGTGTAGGCAGAGAGGTCTGGGTGACCACCAGACAGACAAGGAGGACCAGGCAGGTAGTGCAGGAGTCCCCTGAGGGCATCTCACTCTCTAACCAGTATTCAGTTCTGAATACTGGTGAGGGAGAGGGATCCTCTGGGGAGTGCAGCCAGAGCCAAGTCCACAGTATCATGGATGGCTCAGCTGTACAGGGGAGGAGGGGGGGCAGTGGAGGAGAAGAAAGGTCAGGAGAGAAATAATGATAGGGGATTCCATAGTTAGGAGAGCAGAGAGGCATTTCTGCAGCCACAGACGTGATTCCAGGATGGTTTGTTGCCTCCCTGGTGTCAGGGTCAAGGATGTCACTGAGCGGCTGCAGAACATTCTGGGGGGAGGGGCATGGGGGGCTGCGGAGGGTGAACAGCCAGAGGTCGTGGCCCATATCGGTACCAACAACACAGGTAGAAAGAGGGATGAGGTCCTGCAGGCAAATATTAAGGAGTTAGGGAAGAGATTAAGAAGCAGGGCCTCAAAAAGGTAGTAATCTCCGGATTACTCCCGTTGCCAAGTGCTAGTGGGTCCAGCAGATGAATGCGTGGCTGGAAAGATGGTGCAGGAGGGAGGGCTTTAGATTCCTGGGGCATTGGGACCAATTCTGGGAAGGTGGGACCTGTATAGGCCGGACGGGTTGCACCTCAATGGAGCTGGAACCAATGCCCTTGCGGGGAGGTTTAAACTAATTTAGCAGGGGGACGGGCACCAGGATGCAGCAATGGAAAGGAGAAACAAGGGGCATAAAGGGTCAGGGGAGAAAGATAGCACTAGAGCAAGTAATAGCACAGTATAAGGTGGGATCAGACTGAGAGTACAAGAAAGTCTAAGAATGGTTTGCAGTGCATGTGTGCAAACGGACGAAGCATAGTATGAAAGGCTGGTGAGTTGCAGGCACTAATAGCCACATGGGATAACGATGTTGTGGTGTCAACGGAGACCTTGCTCAAAAAAAGGGGAGGATCTGGTACTAATTATTGCTGGATACAAGGTGTTCAGGAATGATAGGGAAGGAAAGAAAGGGGGGGTTAGGGTTAGGGTTAGGGTTTTAATTAAGGAGAATATTGCAGTACTGGAGAGAGAGCATGTCCTGGAGGGGTCAAGGACAGAATCTATTTAGTTAGAGTTAAAAAATAATAGAGGTGCCATTAAACTACTGGGTGTATTCTATAGGCCACCAATTAGTGGAAATGATATAGAGGAGAACATTTTCAGGGAAATTACAAGAGGTGCAAAAGCTATAGAGTAGTGATAACTGGGGACTTCAACTATCCTGATATATACTGGGATAATAATAATAATAATAATAATAAGGGGTAAAGAGGGGGAGGAATTTTAGAAATGTGTTCAGGATAACTTTCTTAACCAGTACGTTTCCAGCCCAACGAGGAAGGCGGCATTGCTGGACTTGGTTCTAGGGAATGAGGTGGGCCAAGTGGAGCAAGTGTCAGTGGGAGAGCATTTCGGGAGCAGCGATCATAGTATCATAAGGTTTAGAATAGCTATGGAAAAGGACACGGACCATTCTAAAGTAAAAATACTCAATTGGAGGAGGGCCAATTTCAATGGGATGATAACAGATCTGACCGGGTAAATTGGAATCAAAGATTGGCAGGTAGAACTGTAATTGAACAGTGGGCGGCCTTTAAGGAGGAGATGGTTCCGGTACAGTTTCGGCACATTCCCACGAGGCAGAAATGTAGGGCAACTAAAGCCAGAGCTCCCTAGATGACAAAAGAAATAGTGAGTAAGATGAAACGGGAAAAAAAGGGGCATATGACAGATGTCAGGTTGATAACACAAGTGAGAACCAGGCAGAATATAGAAAGTTCAGAGGGGAAGTGAAAAAGGAAATAAGAGGGGCAAAGAGAGAGTATGAGAATAGACTGGCGGCCAACATAAAAGGGAATCCAAAAGTCTTCTATTGGCATGTAAACAGTAAACGGGTAGTAAGGAGGGGTGGGGCTGATTAGGGACCATAAAGGAGACCTACTCATGGAGGCAGAGGGGGTGGCAGAGGTACTAAATGAGTACTTTGCATCTGTCAAGGAAGAAGATGCTACCAGAGTCTCAGTAAAGGAACATATAGTTGAGATGCTGGATGGGCTAAAAATTGAAAAATAAGAGGTACTTGAAAGGCTAGCTCTACTTAAAGTAGATAAGTCACCCGGTCCGGATGGGATGCACCCTAGGTTGCTGAGGGAAGTCAGGGTGGAAATTGCAGAGGTACTGACCATAATCTTCCAAACATCTGTAGATTCAGGGGTGGTGCCAGAGGACTGGAGAATTGCAAATATTACACCCTTGTTCAAAATTAGGTGTAAGGATACAGACAGCAACTATAAGCCAGTCAGTTTAACCTCAGTGGTGGGGAAACTTTTAAAAATGATCATCCGGGACAGAATTAAGTCACTTGGATGAGTGTGGATTGATTAGAGACAACCAGCACGGATTTGTTAAAGGCAAATGGTGTTTAACTAACCTGATACAGTTTTTTGATGAGGTAACAGAGGGTAGATGAGGGCAATGCAGTTGATGTGGTGTACATGGACTGTCAAAAGGCGTGCGGCACTTTATCAAGATTGCGGCCCATGGAATAAAGGGGGCAGTAGCAACATGGATTTAGAATTGGCTAAGGGACAGGAAACAGAGAGAAGTGGTGAACGGTTGTTTATCGGACTGGAGGAAGGTATACAGTGGTGTTCCCCAGGGGTCAGTACAGGGACCACTGCTTTCTTGATATATATTAATGACTTCGACTTGGGTGTACAGGGCACAATTTCAAAATTTGCAAATGACACAAAACTTGGAAGGGTAATAAACAGTGAGGAGGATAGTGATAGACTTCAAGAGGATATGGACAGGCGAGTGGCATGGGTGGACATGTGACAGATGAAATTTAACGCCGGAAATTGTGAAATGATACATTTCAGTAGGGAGAACGAAGAGAGGCAATATAAACTGGGGGCACAACTCTAAAAGGGGTACAGGAACAAAGAGATCTGAGGTGTTTGTGCACAAAAGTATGGAAGTCATGATGAACCTTTATAAAACACTAGTTCGGCCACAACTGGAGTATTGTGTCCAGTTCTGGGCACTGCACTTTAGGAAAGATGTGAAGGCCTTAGAGAGGGTGCAGAAGAGATTTACTAGAATGATTCCAGGGATGAGGGGCTTTAGTTACGTGGATAGACTTGAGAAGCTGGAATTGTTCTCCTTGGAACAGAGACGGTTGTGAGGAGATTTGATAGAGATATTCAAAATCATGAAAGGTCTCGACAGAGTAAATAGAGAGAAACTGTTCCCATTGCCAGAAGGGTCAAGAACCAAAAGGACATAGACTTAAGGTGATTGGCGAAAGAAACAAAGGTGACATGAGGAATAAGGTTTTTACACAGCGAGTGGTTGTGATCTGGAATGCATTGACAGAGGGGGTGATAGAGGCAGATTCAATCATGGCCTTCAAAAAGGGAACTGGATAAGTACTTGAAAGGAAAAAAATTGCAGGGTTACGAGGGGGGAGTGCGACTTGCTGGATTGCTCTTACATAGAGCCGGACTAGAGGGACTGAATGACATCCTTCCGTGCTGTAACCTTTCAGATGCTGACTGATGTGCTCCGAATTTTGTGTTTTTTAAAAATTATGTGAAATACATCAGTGCCAGAAAATAGAACACTTTTCCAAAGTAACCCAACAATAAACTTAGCCCCAAACTCAGAAAAACACTCCACATTGCATTACCATGAGCAAACAATCTAAGGCGATTTTTCTTTTGAAAAATACTGGTCTTTCACATTGGTGCTTGTTTTTTTTATTCCCCCAAATGGATCCAATATTCGTTCTGTGGTTTTTATTTCCCTCAAAGGAAGAGACAATTGGAACTATTTTCGTGTACTCTCTGATGCATTGGAAGAGAAAATTCTTCTTAGCTGGGGAATAGTGCGTGCAGTGAAGGACCTGGAGAAATGTGCCAAGAGCCAAACATAAGTGAAGTTTTATTTTTCATTTACGATTGAAAGGTTGACAGAAAAACAAAACAAAGGGCTCACTTGTTCCATGTGCTGGCAATAAAAATACTGAGCTCGCAAGCATCTGACTTTGGGAAGACAAATATAATGGGATGAATTGACATTTGCTACTGTTCTATCAGCGATATGAAAAATATAACCTGATGCACTTCATTTCTAAAATGATTCATCTCCAGGGACCCTAAAATTCTACCAACCTGTAGTAGTAAATTATTAACTAATCTGCCTCACAGTGGGGATCCATCACCTTCACCAGTACACTTGAGGTCTCAGATCACACAGGGAACTTAATTTCAAAACATATTACACCGTGCAGAAACCGAAGAATTTGGTTGTATTTCCTGTTAAGCCATCTGCAGGTACTAAAGATGCAGAGCAAAATGTCATGAACGCAAGACTGAAGATTTTAAATGAATGCAAACGTCTTGTCGATTGCTTTGTAAAACATAAATCTATGCACGTAAACTTGAAAACACAAGTAAAAATGATCTACCCGGGCTAAAGTTAAACAGAGCATTTCTTTTAAAGTATTTTCTTTAAGAATGTTCCTATTGCAACCAATTACTTGGTTACGAATGGTGAGAAAAATCTACGTTACAGTAGGATTGACATCAGGACATGATGGTGGTAAAATTCAGGAGCGTAAAATGGGCGGTAGCGGATCAGCCACCTGTTATACACCCCACTCGATTTTCTTTTCCACTGATTTCACCGGAAAGCAAAATAGAGCGAGGTGTATAACAGGCAGCCGATCTACTCCTGCCCGGTTTACGCTCAGGCAGAAGTTGAATTTTACCCTCGATATGGGAAGGAGCGGTTCCATTTCATGGGGCACTGGCACCAGTACTGGGACAGAAAGGAGTTGTACCATTGGGACGGGCTCCACCTGAACTGAACTGGGACCAGTGTCCTAGCAGAAAGGATAAATAGGGCTGTCAATAGGATTTTAAACTACTAAGACGGGGACAGTGGGGAAGAGATCACAAGTCTGAAGATGAAAGAAATAAGAAATAAGAGTAAAGGTCAGATCAAGTTAAGGATTAAGAGCAACATAAACAAACAGTCAGGGAACAAATACAGTTATAGAACGTAAGTACAAATTGACTTAAAAACAAAGGGAGGGGAACAAATACTAAAAACAAATTAAATTGCCTGTGCAGCAATGTGCACAGCATCCAAAACAAAACGGGGGAACGGGAGGCAATAACTCAGTGGGGAGCCAGATATGGTAGGGATAACTTAAACATGGCTACATAAAGAACAGGACTGGCAGTTAAATATTGCAGGATATAATGTACTTAGAAAGGATAGGAAAGGAAGAAGGTGGGGCGGGGTAACTGTACTAATTCGCGGTGCCAAAATGGCAATAGAAAAAAGGACATAAATAACATTACGATAGAAACAGAATCCATATGGATTGAGACAACGGCTAAGAAAGGATTGATCATGTTAATAGCTATATTCTACAGACCACCTAATAGTGGAAGGGAAGTGGAGGATGAAATATGTAGACAAATCAATGAAATGAGTAAAACACATTGACTAATAATCATGGGAGATTTCAACTACCCCAAATAAACTGGCAAGAAAAGGTAGAGATAGGAGAAAAGAGAATGGAGTTTTTACAGCGTGTACATGACTCCTTACCCAGTATGCAAGAAGCCCAAAAAGAGATGAATCACTGCTGGATCTAATAATGGGAAATGAACCAGAACAGACAAGAGAAGTAAGCGAGGGGAACATCTAGGCAATATTGATCATAGCATAATAAGGTTTAAAATAATGATTGAGAAAGACATAAGTAAGACAAAGACAAAGTAATCGATTGGAAAAAAACATAATTTTGATGGGAATGGAATGGAACTAGGGCAGGTAAACTGGAAAAAAAGTTTGGCAAACAAAGAAACTGAACAGCAGTGGATAATATTTAAAACAGTGATCAAGAGAGTTCAGGAGAAATATATTCCTCTAAAATGCAAGAACAAACAAGCCAATAATGAAACACCATGGATGAACAAAGAGATAAGGGTAACATTGAAATTGAAGGCAAAGGCATACACCAAATACATAGACAACAAAGGAGAGGATGACAAAAGGGAATATGAAGAAGAGGTTAGGAAAGAAGTAAAAAAGAAAATTAGGAGGGCAAAGAGGAATTACAAGATTAAATTATCAAGAAACATAAAAAAAACAGTAAAGTATTCTACAGACACATAAATAACAAAAAGAAAAATCAGAACACGGATAGGGCCACTGAGGGATGAACAAGATAAACTCAAAGGTAACGACAGTGAAATGGCAGAGATATTGAATAGTTACTTTCCCTCCATATTTACAACGGAGATTAACAAGGTGGGCAGGACATTAGAAGAAGAGATCAAAAGAGATATTAAAACATTTAAGATAGAAAGGGGGGAGATAATTGATAAACTAATCAAACTTAGGGAGGATAAGACCCCTGGTCCGGATGGATTGCATCCACAAATATTGTTAGGGAGGAGATAGCAGAGGCACTATTACATATATGTAAAAGTTCACCTGAAAAGGGAATAATGCCAGAGGACTGATGGACAGCTAATGTTATTCCTGTATTTAAAAAGGGAGATAGAACAAGTCCAGGGAACTATAGACCAGTTAGCTTAACTTTGGTGGTAGGAAAGATAATGGAATCCTCACTCAAAGATGTAATAGAGAAACAACTAGAGAATGAAAAAAAAGTCAGCAAGGATTTCAGAAGGGAAAGTCATGCATGACCAACCATATTGAATTCTTTGAAGAAGTAACAGAAAGAGTAGATAAGGGTAATGTAGTAGATGTAATATATTTGTATTTTCGAAAGGCCTTTGATAAGGTGCCACATTGTAGACTCATAACTAAGGTCAGAGCATGTGGAGTCAGGAGACAGGTAGCAGAATGAATAGCAAGTTGGCTACAAAACAGAGAGTAGGGGTTAAGGGTAGCTACTCAGACTGGCAAAAAGTGAGAAATGATGTTCCGCAAGGATCGGTGCTGCAACCACTGTTGTTCACAATTTACATGAACAATTTGGATTCGGGAATTGGAAGTACAATTTCAAAATTTGCGAATGTCACCAAATTAGGGGGGGGTCTAGTTAATACAAAGGAAGAATGTGTCAAAATGCAAGAGGACATTAATAAAACTTGCAGAATGTAAATGTTATTGGCAAATGACTTTCAATACAGATGAGTGTGAGGTGCTGCATTTTGGTAGGAAGAAAAAGGCCACTTACTCCTTGGAAAATAAGAGTCCAAATGGGATAGAGGAGCAAAGGGATCTCAGGGTACAGATACACAAATCACTATAATTCGCGATGCAGGTTAATAAGGCCATAGATAAAGCAAATTAAACACTGGGGTTCATTTCTAAAGGGATAGAATTGAAAAGCAAAAAAGTTATGTTAAACTTGTATAGACCCTTGGTTAGACCACACTTGGAGTATTATGCACAGTTCTGGTCTCCATATTATAGAAAGGATATAGAGGCATTGAAGAGAGTGCAAAAAAGATTCACAAGGATGATACCAGAACTGAGAGGATTTCCTGATTAGGAAAGGCTGAACAGGCAGGGCTCTTTTCTCTAGAAAAAAGGATGAGGGGTGACCTGATCGAGGTCTTTAAGATAATGATAGAGTTTGAAAGGGTAGATGTGGAGAAAATGTTTCCACTTGTGGAGGAGTCCAAAAGTAGAGGTCATAAATATAAAATAGTCGCTAATAAATCCAATAGGGAATTCAGGAGAAACTTCTTTACCCAAAGAGTGGTAAAAATGCGCTACCACAGGTTATAGGTGAGGCAAATAGCATAGATGCATTTCAAGGCAAGCTAGATAAGCACATGAGGGAGAAAGGAATAGAAGGGTATCCTGATAGGGTGAGATGAAGTGGGGAGGGAGGAGGCTCGTGTGGAGCACAAACGTTGGCATAGATCAGTTGGGCCGAATGGCCTGTTTCTGTGCTGTAGTTTCGATGTAACTCGAAGTACTAAGTCTTGTAAACTAACAAAATAAAAATTAAAATACATCCATTTATAAGCAAGGAGAGTCCAACAGCGATTTGTCACCTTTTAAAATGGAGTTTTAAAAAGTCAATTCTAACTTTCAATTGCATACAGGAGATTAACAATCTTGCAGAAATTATTTGAACAATTGTTATGTTTTATTTCTGGTGAAAACTCCAACTTTGATGAGGTTGTCTTAGATTGTCTGAAATAATGCTTTACTCTGGATAAGCTGAGGTACCTATTGGCAAGATTTCAAGTTTCAAGAAGTCTGGAATTCAAATTTTTTTTTTTAAATGTGTTTGGTGCCAATTTTCATCTCGCTACTGCCCACAAAAGTCAGGAGGCAGTCATTTGCAACGCTACTTAAAAGGGATCATAAGCTGCAGTTGGGTAAAGCTAGAAGCGGGTCTGGCAAGGATTTTTTCTTCATTCTTTTTGGAACTTCTAAGCCTTGATGTTTCATTCCTTGCGATGTGCTCTTTACATTTCACTGTTGCTTAAATCTGCTGCTCTTTTGACGCCTCTCCCCCCACACTTCAATCTTTTCAGCCCTCCCATTTAAGGTGATGCTGCAGGTCCTCAGCAATCTAGGCCCCGCCAGATTTCTCACTCTCTCAAATGCCAAGCTACTTGTGAGCAGCATGATTAGCACTGGTAGCTCATCTGTTCTATGTAAATGAGATCTGACCACAAAAATTGATTGGCCCTCTTAACAAAGTCAACGGGCAGACAAACAGGCAGAGCAGAGACCCTGCCCGATGTATGTCAAATATGAAAAATCAACGCCGTTGTATCTTCGAGTCCAGTATAGATACATGCAAAATGTTTTTTTAAAAAAGAACTGAGGCACAAAAAACTGTCAAAGGATCAGATAGAAAGAAAAATGAAAAGTAATAACTTTACCAAGCAGATACTCTCATCCTCAGAGATGAACATTACTGAGTTATGTTACATTAAATTGAAGCAACTATTGTTGTAATGTTATAATTCTGAAATTAGATTATTGCTTTGTTTCTGGTAAATACACTGACAAGCTTGTTATTCTTGACTATGTAAAAGTAACATAATAACGCAGTAAGTCAGCAATATAACCCAGTGTGTCCCATTGATGTCCTTGAGGTTAGCCAAGAGTTAATTGATTTTAACCAGTTCTGTGTTTAGTTCTTACTGGCAATCAAACTGCAGCTGGATCTTTTTAAGTAAGTAACACTATGTTGGGTGACTCCAACTGCCAAACTAGCCATCACAAGTAAAAAAAAACCTAGAAAAAACCTCAGTCCCAATCCATTATTCCTACAATGCAGCACAATTTCCTCAGTTTATTATTTACAGCAAAACTATAAATGCGTTCTTTATACATGTTTTCCAGATTTCAATATAAATAGAGAGAAATTTGGAGGGCTAGAGGGAGAAGGCGGGGGAATGGGACTTGCTGGATTGCTCTTGCAGAGAGCCGGCATGGACTCGACAGGCTGAATGGCCTCCTTCTGTGCTGTAACCATTCTATGATTCAATACAAATCTCACAGTATAGTTCTGTCAAATACAACTGGTCAGACTGAAATTGAGGACATTGAAATACAATAAACTTTTTAGAAAAACTATGTTTAGGAGGGTTAGTGTATTATTTGCCAAAAGATTTTTTTTTTACTAACAGAGATTAAAACTCTAACACAAGCAAATTACAAATTAGAAAATGTATTACCACTTACAGTACTGTGATGTCACTTTTGTTATTTTATTACAATACACGTCTAAAGTAATATATCTCATTTAGGGTGTTTGAAAGAGGAATTAATCTCCTACCATGGTCCATTCCCATCTGTACTGTATTTATTCAGAAGTAACTTCGTTAATGGAAAAGTCAACAGACCATTTAATATCAAATGAAAGACAAGTAAGTTTTCCAATTAATGATCAGTATGTCGTATTTTACCTTTTTAACTATTACATGGTGAACTTTTGCAGTAACAATGGCTGCAGAAATGCAAATTCTCCATGATCTCGAGGTATGTTCTTAAAGGAGCAATAACTTCACCACAGAGTCTTTAGCAAACTATTTTTCCTATTTGCAAAACACTAATGTAAATTGTAATACAATTCATCACATCAAAACAATGTTTGCACTTTACATCATTGTGATTAAAATGATGCACCGTTGCTCCGTTCACTTGCATAAAAACAGCAAAATCACTTACTACGTATGACAATTTTGTATTTAAATAAATGGTCTTTCAACAATAAACAATAAAAATAATTTATATGATATGCCTTCATTAGAAGCCTCTCTAATATATCTTGGATTCAACTACAATGGGAAAAGAAAGCAAATGAGAACCGTCTTTATGCTGGAACATTCTGAGATACTACAGTCCTTGAGAGAATACGTTGCTGACGACTCCATTAGTAAGAGATAAAGAGTTATTAAGAACCCTTTCAAAGTGTTTCACTATAGTATACATTTTTTTAAAAATCAGATCTGTCCTTTGTATTGTTTTGCTGTATCTTGGAAGAGATTTTTTCAGATTAAGAGTCACTTTATTGTGAAGAATTAAACAAACTTGATCACAATTCTTTGTAATTATTTAACTATTTTTTTTGGTAAATTTTTAACTTTAGTTTTACATATATAAAGAACAGATACTTGAATACTTCAAGTAGATTGGAGGGCTGAACTCCAATTGAAAGGATCAAGTGGCAACAAAAACTGACATTGAGGTACCTTGTAAATGTCATCACTCTACAAAATGAGATGACAATTGGTGACTCCTTCAGTGGCTCAGAGGGTAAATTTGCCACATGGGATCATACTGAGGTACACAGACCACATATAATGCCTGGTCTTTGCTGGGTTAACTGATCTAAACAGAGCAGCAACACTGATGTTAGGATTGGCCTCAGCGTTCCCGAGCTAGGGAGGAGAAAATCAGCAAAGCTCCTATTCCTGATCATTGGACATTGGACCGAGAGGGAAAGTGTACATTTGAGTGGATTATGTGAGCCAGGATTGTTGCCTGGAGTCACAGATAAACTAACCATTTAGTGAGGCATCGGAGCACTACACAAACTATTACCTTCAGGATCAAGAGAAGCGATTCAGAACAAGTCTGCAGTCTTGTATCATTTGCTGGTATAAACTATTTTAGGTAATATGTTCTGTTTTTATTTTATGTGAAGATTTCTTGGGGGTGGGGGGGTGAAGAACAGAGGCTGATGTCATGGAGGATGACACTGTCACTGAGCTCACGATGAATTCGACAGAAGATCGTTAACAACTTGATGTCAAAACCAGATTTACTGAGACATCATTTGAAATAGACTCCTGGAAAAGTTTACCATCAATATTGCTTAAATTTTGCTGTGGAACATAAAAGGTAGAATGAGTTTGTCTGGAATTCTTTTCTCTGAATTAACCATTTATTTAAAAAAAAGAGAGAGGAATTTCAGACTAATGTGTTAAGCGTTGGGATGGTAGTATCCCGAGGGGTAACTTCAACTACAATGAATTTGATTTTCAAGTGACCGCTTCCATCAGGCAGAAGGCGGACAGACTGAGCCTTTTGCCCATCCGATGGAAGCGGTGGAGGCCCAAACTATTTTCCTGGTCAGGCCACATTTGCAGTCTGTCAGCGAGCTGCTCACACTTTTGGAACAGTTCGCCGATCAAAAAGTGTGGGAAATCTGGCAGCTCCACCGTGGAGCCCAACCAATGCGGCTAAGTTGTTCGTAGGGTGTACGATCCTGAGGGAGGGCTGTAGAGGTTGATTTTTTTAGTGCCAGAAGGAGTATGAATGCTCCTACTGGCCCCGCAGAAGCGCCTGCAGCAATCCCTTTGAAGGTCTCCACACTGCATCGTTCAAAGGTCTCAATGCTACACTGTCCAAAGGCTCCACCCATTGGAACACAAAATTGCATTGGGATTCTATTGACGTCATGGGACCCCAATCTGTGTGGGCTAATGAGGCCCTTGACCGTTTCTGGTGGGCCTCTGAGCTACCCATTTGAAGGTTCCTACCAAAATGGTGGAGACCCAAACGTCAGTAGGAACGTTAAGAGCCGCACTGCCATTTTCATCACACTACCTTCTTATTCCCACCCGATGGTGGGGGATGAAATCAGTTCAATATTTTTCATTTGCTGTACCAGCAAATCCCACTGTGCAACCACCCTTAGCAAAGGCAGTTTTTGGTTTTCCCCTGTTCAGAATTAAGGATAAATTTACCCTTCAAGAATAAATTGTAATCATTAAATATTTTAGTCAAGTAAAAAAAAATGTTGCTAGCACTGAATAAGACGATCAAAGTAATCACACCATAGAAGATGACATACAAAGTAATTTACTGCTCATTACTTCCAAAACCCCATATACTCAAGATAACATTTTTAACTGTGGAGTTAGTCTGTATTTTTCCCACACTTGCCAAATAGTCATTTATTGGGAGAAAATTTGAGAGCTACACGTATAATACAGTAAATCACAGCTAACATTCTTTAGAAGGAAAAGATCATACGCCTCGATTTCGTTGAAGAAATGTTTATTACATTTTTAAAGTTTTACTCAAGGTTCAGCAGTTTCAGACCACTCCATCAGTCAAGCCCTCGTTCTGTTACATTTTGGGTTTTTTCTATCCTGCTTACTCGGTCGTTTCAGCTTTCATAGCTTGGACCACTCTCATCGGCAACATCCAACTTCCCATGCCTTCGAAAAAGTCCATTTTAGCCTCAAGATCGAGTTAACTTTCAGTAATGCACAGAAATATAACAGATGACCCTGTTAATTAATGGTTTTTAGCCGCTAGACTTAACTGATATCTTCTTAAGGGTCTCTCATCATCTTCAATGAGTCAATAGAGTATCACGCCTTCAGGCCTCATTTTAAGTTAAAAGCCATTGGACAAATTCACTTCATAGAAGACGAACAAGCAAAATAAGTAATTGTTGTATATTAGAAAGTCTATTATTTAACTCAAGTAGACAAGATAATAAAATCATTGCATCACTAACAGCTAAACCAATCCTTTGCAAATAAATTTCAAATACAGGGTGATACGAAGAGCCTATAATAATATAAACTGTATGTTGGAAATTTCAAACCGTTTTTTCTTTCTTTCAGAAGTTCCCAAGTACACCATTCCTTGTTTCAATTAAGTTTCAAGTTGACTCCAGGATCGAAAAAGAGCCATTTCTTATATCCTGGAAAAGTGTTATCAGGGCCTCTGGATTTTGAGAATTTGACCATTCCAATTTAAAAAGGAGCAGTCATTTGCCAACTGATACAAACATATCAAACAGCTTTATTTGGATTTGAACTATTCCTCTCTATAATATGTAGCCAATGAAACTTGCAACATTGTATGAAAATAAGCTTGGTACAGGAATCTGAACTGCAGTCAGTTTTAAACCGCTTACATACTGTGACTGGATTTAAAGGAACAGCAACTAATTGAAAACTAGACAAAAATACATTTTTGCCATGATCCCCATGAACCAGAGTGTTCCTTTACCTGCACAATATGTAGGTAATATGTCGGGCGTCTGGGGGTCAAACAGAAAACTTTAATGACTGTATTTCAGCTTAATTGTGCACTCGTGCTCTTCCTGGACTTCAGAAGGGGAAGGTGGTAGGATTAATTTTCCATTAGACCATGGTTTAGGCTATAAACTGTAAAACATTTATTAATGGATAAGTGAACAGTAGTAATGACACTGTAGATTTACACTAGTTACCAGCTTAACCATTGCTCCTTAGAATGATAGAAATAACAATCATGTCTGCTGCACATGAATTGGACTGGACACAAGTTACCTGAATATTATTCTTATGTGGTAGTTCAGTACTGACTTTCTACAGGGTCTCTCTGATTTATCTTTACCCCTATTCTGAATTCAGTTGGACTAGTTAGTTGGAAGGAGTGAGTCTTTAGCTTAGTGGTAGCATTCCCACCTTGCAGTCAGAAGGTGAAGGATTTAATCCCTCCTCCAGACAGCTGCTGCGAGTGGAGAGGAGAATACGGTCTTTGAATACTGGGTTGACATCCAGTGGGGTATGACCACTGGCTCAGTATACCCATCTCAGTCAGAATGGTTGAGTTCAGACCTCTCGCCAAACAACCCCGGCAAGCACCGGCTTTGAATTGGCATCCAGCAGGGGTCTTGTGTCTGATGGGTGCATGTGCCCCCTCCCCCAATGTAATGGGTAGATGGGGCTCAAACTTGGTTGCAGCTCACCTAGGAGACGGTACTCCGAAGATAAAAAACCACGAGGAACGCAACAGGAAACCACTTCAGCTACTATTCCCCTGTAAACGGCTCAAGAATCTCATGTGTGAGGCTTGAATTAGGACCTGCCCAAGGGAAGAGCACAATGAATAGATGGACGGACTTAGTTGGAACAAGACAGGCAGAGAAAATTTAAATTGGTATCTCAAACTCAAATAGAGCTGCCAATCAAACACATGCTCACAGGATGTTTAGATTTGAAATAAATGACTTGACTTCTCCCTTAGAAACCTGTCACAGACATTACATCTGTTGTGGGACTACTGTGAATCAAAAACCAGCTGGGCTTTTTGTGTGTGAATTAACATGGTTTTTAACTCTATGTACTGCAGCAAAAAAAGCCAATAGCATGATATAATAGAAAAAAAATGCTAATTACATAGATAGGGGGATACAGTCGAGACAGAGGAAGAAGCAGTGAACTATAAAAAGATTTAGATAAAATCCACAAATAGGCAGATCAGTAGCAAATTAAACGTAATACAGACAAATGCAACATGGACAAAAGAGCTGAATTCCAAAGGTGAGGCGAGAGTGACTGCCCTCGAAATCAAGGCAGCATTTGACCGAGTGTGGCACCAAGGAGCCCTAGTAAAATTGAAGTCAATGGGAATCAGGACGAAAACTCTCCAGTGGCTGGAGTCATACCTAGCACAAAGGAAGATGGTAGTGGTTGTTGGAGGCCAATCATCTCAGGACATTGCTGCAGGAGTTCCTCAGGGCAGTGTCCTAGGCCCAACCATCTTCAGCTGCTTCATCAATGACCTTCCCTCCATCATAAGGTCAGAAATGGTGATATTCGTTGATGCTTGCACAGTGTTCAGTTCCATTCGCAATCCCTCAGATAATGAAGCAGTCCGTGCCCACACGTAGCAAGACCTGGACAACATCCAGGCTTGGGCTGATAAGTGGTAAGTAACATTCATGCCAGACAAGTGCCAGGCAATGACCATTTCCAACAAGAGAGAGTCTAACCACTTCCCCTTGACATTCAACGGCATTACCATCGCTGAATTCCCCACCATCATCATCCTGGGGGTGACCATTGACCAGAAACTTAACTGGACCAGCCACATAAATAATGTGGCTACAAGAGCAGGTCAGAGGCTGGGTATACTGCAGCAAGTGACTCACCTCCTGACTCCCCAAAGCCTTTCCACCATCTACAAGGCACAAATCAGGAGTGTGATGGAATACTCTCCACTTGCCTGGATGAGTGCAGCTCCAACAACACTCAAGAAGCTCGTCGCCATCCAGGACAAAGCAGCCCACTTGATTGGCACCCCATCCACCACACTAAACATTCACTCTCTTCACCAACCGGCACACCATGTTTGCAGTGTGTACCATCCACAGGATGCACTGCAGCAACTCGCCAAGGCTTCTTTGACAGCACTCCCCAAACCCGCGACCTCTACCACCTCGAAGGACAATGGCAGCAGGCACATGGGAACATCACCACCTGCACGTTCCCCTCCAAGTCACACACCATCCCAACTTGGAAATATATTGCCATTCCTTCATCGTTATTGGGTCAAAATCCTGGAGCTCCCTTCCTAACAGCACTGTGGGAGAACCTTCACCACACGGACCGCAGCGGTTCAAGAAGACGGCTCATCACCACCTTCTCAAGGGCAATTAGGGATAGGCAATAAATGCCGGCCTGGCCAGCGACGCCAGCCATGTTCCGGTCCCATCCTCTGCTTCTAGGCCCCCCCGGGGGCAGGCCTGCGCCAGGGTGCCCCCAGGTAACATAATTGACCTGGCACTCCTGGGACTGGATAGGAAAACAGGGAGAGTGCAGAAAAAAAATCCACCTTATACATTTTATACAGAAGTGGTCGAACTTTTTAAAGCATGCTGCTCTCCATCTGCAGTTGAAAATTGGCAGCGAAGTGACTTTATTTGGTATGATGAGTGTTTTAGAAAAGAAACAACTGGGGAACACTTTTTCTTGTTTCAGGAAGGCTGCACAATGATGTTAATAAGATGCTGTTAGGTACACTGGGATTCCATCTTGTTAGTACTGCTTGCTTTTTCCTTGGCAAACAGTCTGTAAACATTATTCATGTGCTTAGCTTTACTGTTCTGCAATGCTTTCTAGGTCACATCATTCATGACTGCTGTCGTGTATCTTTGACTTTCGTTTCTAGCACAACAGCTTACAAGTTACTATTATTAGATAGATCATTTTTTTATTTCAAAATATTTTGCTCACTCCAAAATGCATCTCAGAAAATTGGTATAAACACAATATTCCATATTGTTTATAACCTTATGTTTGCAAGATGCTAAATAATTGGTGCAATCTGCTGAACACTAATTTTCTTGGCGCATTTGATATTCTGAAGGAAGCTTTCAGAGAAGGCTTACAAAAATCAAACATGAACACTGAAGTTAAAACAGAAAATGCTGGAAATACACCACTCACCATCTAATGGTTAAAGATAGGTTACATTTCAGATGTAACCCTTCCTTATGATGGATAACCAGTCAGGCTATGCCCAAGACGACAAAGAGGGGAATGTGGTGCAACAGGTAGAAGAGGTCAAGAGTTCAAATTTGTCTACTGGACACTTATGCAAAGCTCTTTTTTATTTTCCCCTCCCTTATTTAGATTCTTGGGCACATTCTCATTTGTCCTAGTCAATCCTTTAAAAAACACTTCTACAACCTGACTGTACCAGCCCTGATGTGAGTCTTCCATCCATTTCAAGAACTGACAATTTCCTCCTCCATAACATTGTCCATCTGTGGTCCTACCTCACCCTCAACACTGCTGAAACTCTCATCCATGTTTCCATCAACTCCTGCTAGACTTCTCCATTGCTGTCCTTCTGATGTGTATATACAAGCTCCAACTCATACAAAACTCTGCTGCTCTCATCCTATCCCATACTAAGTCTGAGTCACCTAACTCCCCTGTCCTTCTTGAATCCCTCCATGCATTGATACCAAAATTCTCATCCTTAGTCACAAATCCCACTATAGCCTCGCCCCAGCCTGCTCAATCTCTTCCAGTCCTATGCCCAAGCTCAAACCTTCTGCTCTCAACGAGTGTGAACGATTGCACATTTCCCCCCTTCTTTCAGCCATCATGGCTTTGCACTCGAGAATTGTCACCTTGAAACCATCTCACTTCTTTCTTCGCTCCCCAACTTCAAAAGTCTCTCGATGTCCATCACTTCAAACTTGCCTTCGATCACCCCCCTCAACCTTTCTCCTGACTTCTGCTCAGTGATCATTTCCCCCTCCCACCTTTTGGAAAATGCATTCAGCATGTCACTGTTTTAAAGGCACTACAGAAGAAAAAGTTGATTTTTTTTCCCTGGAGTATTCCATGATGTGCTCCTTCCCTGGAGTATTATTTAAAATTTTGGAGAATTCCCAACAGCCGATAGGTTAGCAGTGGTAATCAGATACCACTTGCCACTGAATAGCTACACTTCAAGCCTTTGAACCAACCTAACAAGCTTAGTGGGTAAGTTTGACTTTGGTGATAGTGTAAAACGGGCAATATCAATTCAGCAGCCCATTATACACCTGTCCCAATTTCCATTTCCATTGACTTCAATGGCCCCCGAAACTGGAACTCTTTGCATCCGTTTTCCACCTGGAAAATCCAATGTCTGGGCCAATGGATTTATCTAGTGAGAAGCTAAAGACATGTCAACCAGGAAGATTCCCCGGGGTTCAGTCATTCGTTGATGCAGAATTAGTTAGCTGATCTCAGCCAAGGCAGTGGTAAAGGCACTAGAACTCATCTCAGTGCCCTTGGAATAACGAGAAGAAAATAAGCCAGGTCACTATACAGTGATCCCTACTGAAAATGAGCATGAATGCATGTGGGTGAGGACAAGATTAGACTTATCTCTGATGCCTCCTGTGGCTGAATGACCTATCAGCACTCACTGTCAAGGCTAACGCTTAAATAGTGGTCAGTTGGGCAAGGTACTCGTGGGTAAGTGATGCTTGTGGGACCATACCCCAGCAAAGAATCAGTGCTTTGAAGCAATGAGAGGATGGGAGAAACTTGGCGAGGAAGGCTATTGAGAAGCCTATCACCCATGCTTGTTAAAGAAGAAATGCATTATGCTCACAGTAAATGTTTGATATTTATACATACTAAACCCACTTCAGGTAAGAAAAGTTTTCCTTACTGGTTGCAACAAATTGATGTTTTCTGATGGTTGCTGCTGTTTCGACGATCTCAACTTTTAATACAGGAAAAAGGGAAGACGACAAAAAGAATCGACACAGGTTTCATGTAAGTCGATCTATGTCCCACGTTCTTTCAAGTCTTTACCAGCTGATGAATCATGGAAGTCAATCATAGATTTCAAAAAGGAAAATAAATTCAAGGTCTGAGTTAATTCATATTGGATTATGCTACTACAAGGCTCTCTGTTGCACTTGGAGTTGAAATCATCAGTATTTCATTACGATTATATGGCGATTAGAAACATCTAGAAAATGCTGTTATCAATGCCCAGTCTTTTATATTGTATGTTCATCAAAATGACAACTGTGACTGAGGGCTGTCAAGATCTAGAAATGAAGTGAGGGAATGGCAGTCTCAGGACCATTTCCCAGGAGATGTGATTAGCACGCATTACATTTAGCTCTTGTTTGCCTGCGTATTTATGAAAGTGAAAGTTTCACTTTGAGCTGCGTCAAAAAGTTTTACTTGATAAAAACTCAGCATTCAAAGTAATTCACAGCTAGCCGTGACCAATGCTGTTCTAAGAGACAGAAAGTAATGTCTCTTCATGCAAACATCAACCCTGTCCTCTATTGCTCTGTAAATGTCCATTTGTTGCTAGCTCACGGCACAATTGTTGATCTTGGACAAACAACAAGTTGCTCCGAGCAGACGACTTGTTAAAATAAGAAACTTTCACATTTTTCCCCTAGGCTATGACTAGAAATGCAAAGCAGAAGATTCATGCCAGACTAATAAAAAAAGTACATTCTCTTGTGAATTTAAACTAAAACTCAGCTGTGTTTTAACATTTTTGAAATCAAGTTGTTAAAACAAACTGTATATTCAGCATAATCGGGTTCACTGGTCCCCAGACAGGACGGGCTCATCATAATAGTCGGGATGATTTGACGCCACACAAGATAATACACTGGACTCCATGAAGGCAACAACCACTTTCACTGCTTGAAATATGCTGTGGCTACCAGTCAGAGATCAGAATTCAGCATTTTGGTAAGCTGACAGTCCAGAAGACTGGCACCAGTGTTCGTCTAATTTGAGAGAATTTTTTCCACATTTTTAGACAATAGCTTAAAAAGGGTTCAGTATCCCTTTAAATTTATTCATTGTGTGAATTGAATCAAGTTAATAATGCTAATTATAGCTGATTTGCACACACAGACTTGACGAATTAGAATAGAACCTTAACCATAACTGAAGTATTCTTAGTGCTTGCTGTACAGGCAAAGTATCTTGGGTACTGCGATAGATCTCTTCAGGACACTTCACCATGCCAACAATCACTACCTATGACCTTCTGATGCAACGAAAAAAATATCAAGAAATCACTTGTAACAACTACTTTTTAATACTTAAAGTATCTGTAACTCTTCCCAAATAAATTAGTTTCAGCTTAAAAGGCGAAAGTACAATGGGCTCAAAATACATCAGATAAGTGTCAAGAAACAAAATTTCCTCGGGGGCTCAGTTTGACAGCTTGTGTCCCACAGCAGGTTCAGTGTAATTATTTGATTCCAGATCGTAGGCAAAGCCACCGCTTTTCGGTTTCACAGAAAAAAAAATGGACCAACTTGCAGAATGTAATTCCCCAAAACACTATTAAAAATCCCAGAGTCCCATGTTATAAAAATAGAATTTAACTAATTCAGTCGCTATAAAACAATGGCCCTGGTAATAAGATTTATATCCAAAGTAACTTTTGAGTTGATTTTTTTTGGGGGGGGGAGGGGGCAGGGGGTTCAGGGGAAATGGTGTCAGCTTTTGCTAGTTTTCTAGTTTGGCACGTATGCCACCAATAAGATGTAAAACACTGGGGGAAATTCTCATCTTCACCACCTGGGCGGTAATCTGGCCGAACGGATCACCCACCCTTTATAGAAGCCGCCCCATTTTATTGAAAGTCAGTGAAAATGAAAATCAATCCCACTGACTCTTGGCTAGAACATAAAAAGGATGAAGCAAGAGAAAACATCATTGCCATCTAGCTCATCCTTGACTCCTTTTACAGGACTGGAGTCTATTCTGTATTAGTGCTAAGTCCATTTCTGTTTACTGCCTGTTGATTTGGGAATTCATCCATTTCTTTTTTTTAAATGAACTTCACATTCACAAATGAACTCCCAATATCCCAAAATTCCTTTCTGCGTATGTATCTTATTTAAAGATTTTATTTTTTGCAAATGTGAATAAATACATTGTTGACAACATTTGGATTTGTTTATTTCTATCCAGGATCTCACCAGATTCATTGGAAATCATACAGACCTGAGAAGGCAATTGCAGCTTTTAGGCATTTAATCACCTCAGCAAGCCTCCACCAAGCCAGCAGTATAAATACAAGTGCGTGTATTAAGGACATTGTGCTGCAATGTGCCCAGGAGCAGCGATAAGCACGGACTGTCGCCTGGAATGCAGGCGTGGACCCGCACCACTGGTACAGATAGTTACACACAAGCTAAACATTGGTGGAATGAAAGCCTTCGTATCTCATGTATGCAGCACTCCTGTCTGTAGGAATACATACGGCAGAATGGGTGATTTTACAAATTAGGGATCTGGAATGGATATGTTCTTGTATTCAGCATCACTGGTCACTTCTGTAAGCAGACCCCACATCCCTTATCATTAGGAGTACACCTTTGCTGCCCAATATCTATTCACATGGCAGTATTACCCAGGATGGTAACAATGAAAACTCCTTGTTGCATGAACAGGGTACTACAATCTCTCTTATACCACCAGGTGCGTTTCTCCTAGCTTCTGAAAGACCGACCAATGAAAACTTGTGAGTTGACACCAATTGTAAAACAAAAAGCTATTTTTTTATTATACAAATAACATGAACAAGCAGAGTGATGTTTTCAGTGAATTCTAACTCAATTTCCTACATTATAACAGTGACTACACTTCAAAAGTACTTCATTGGCTGTAAAGCAGTTTGGGACGTCCTGAGGTCATGAAAGGCTCTATATAAATGCAAGACTTTCTTTTCCTCGTAGCATAGTAAACAACAGAGCATGTCACAATATCCCTGTTAGAGGGTTACATGTGTTCTCCTGACCAGTAGTTTCTCTGAAATTGATTGGCGCCAAATTTGAGGGAGGCCTCACTCTCTGTGTCTAATATTCTCAACAGATCCAAACAAACTCTACCTCCAGACCTTGCTTCTTCCCTTCCCTTAAGATGTACTTTCTCAGCTGGACAGGAAGCCCAAAGCTTGAGCTGTGAGCCTCCCCCAACTCCCCATGTCTAGGGCAGTTGAACTGCAAGTCAAACCCAATATCTTGGATAGGAATCCTCCCCCATCTACAGTTATTAAAGGGTGTGTTGCACCCTGTCCTTGCTTTGCTAGGTGAGAAAGGAGCCATTCTGACACTAATTGTGTGAATATGACTAAGAAGTGTTAGGATGTTCAGTAACCTAACTCCTCTTTGATCCAGCAGCTCCAGCACTTTTTTTTCCCCTTGTCAAGTTTAAAAGAAAATATGCTGGACCTTTGGGAATTAATCAGAATCCTGAATCTGACTTAATATTAAAAACTTAAACCAAAAATCCCTTCTCCACCAAATAGTCAAAAGTTCACAAACATGACAATTGCATTACATGTCAAGCTTTAAAATTTAGGGAGTCCTAATATTCTATAAAAGACTAGAATTCTCAATATCTTGCTCTCTCTTGTCCATGGAAAAAGTGATTTACCTGCTTGCTCTGACAAACAAGACATCAGTCACCTGCTTTATGCAGTGATGCACTGCAGACTGACTGATGATGTGGATGTTTGCACAGGCCTCTTGGAAAGAGCCGAAGGCAAAAAAGTTCAAGGTGACTGTCACCTTCACTACCAATGGCAACACTGTTCTTGCCTGGAGTTGGGCCGTTGGTCCTTCAGCAGCATAGCGCACAGCTCCATCACCTCCTCTCTAGTGAATCATTGCCTCTGAAGATATTGTTCCTCTGAGATTCAAACAATTCCTTTTTGGTCTATATATTTGGTTGGCAGGAAACTTCAGGGACGGACTCTCATCCTTTGATGATGCCTCACTTCCTTGGCATCAAAATGGATGTTCCCCCTGCAAGCTGCAAATGCACAATAGAATTCCAAATGGTAGATGCATTGCGCTAAGGAAGATGGTGGGAATACAGAATGCCCAGCTCTCCTTGAAAGCTCTTGATTACAGTCCAGCCCTACTGCAAAAGGTAAACTTCACAGATTTTTTCCCACCTCACTGCTCAAAATCTGATTTGCTACTTACTGTTTAAGTTGGTGCCAGTCTCTTTAAAGCACGAAGAACATAAATGGAGATGTTGGTCACGGCAACCATAGCTCGCCGCAGCTTCGAGCACTCTCCTCCAACATTTCAGTAGAAATCAAAAGTTAGATACAGGATTTCACATGTGAACTGAAATCTATTCTTAGAATAAGCAAATAATTTTAAATAATCGTATTTTATATGGTACAAGGGCCTTCTGTTATGTTCACAGAGCAATTTTAAACATTCCTATTAGGGACTAAAGAGTTTTCACACATCATCAAGCATTGCTAATGAATCAGGCAAAAATATTATAATTGGGCCTTTTAAAGATTGGTTTGGGCTCCAAGAAAGGCACTTCTTGCATTTAATGACTTCCCACAAAAAAAAATCCTTTTTCCAAGGATTGTTCGCAATGCAAAGGCAACAAAGCTACAATTTACATTGTCTGAAGCTCAGCTTCGATAATCAACATTTAGAGCAAAACAAATGAGTGCAGTCCAAGCAGAAACAAAGGGAAATGATCAACATCAGAGAATACAGCATAGTAAATCTCACTCTCCAAATACTGCGCAAAGTTCACCAAGGAAGTCTTTGTGCCTTCAAAACTATTTAGCCATGGCTAAGACTCGTGAAGATCAAAAGATATTTAAGAATACTCTTTCAACGAGTCTTGGTGTGCACTGCATACTAACACCCCTATTCACATAGCTTTTGTTGATCTACTGGAACACAGTTTTTTGTGGTTTTTTTCTCTCAGAGTAATGCCTTGCATCAAGTTTGCAAAAGAGTTCCGTTATTCACAGATATATTGAAAAGAATTGCATTTTAGCAGATCAGCAAAACTTTATGAACTGGGGCCAAAGTTGGTACAGTGGTTTATACTGAAAGATTTTCACCATCATTAAACAAAAGTTATCTGAAAATTAACCCATACTCTCTCATTGGAGCAGAATCAGGCTGCCAGTGCTCGGAATAGGATAATTCATCCAGCATCAGTACACTTGCATACAATTCAAAAAAAATGCTCCATTTACACTTTGTTTCCTAACCAGTTGGCACCTGGAACCCTGAAGATTAACCAGGTCGATGTGCAGAATTCTCGGCCCCAACTGATTAAGCCAAAAAGGAATTGAAACTGGTCTCCTGCCAATTGCCAGCCTGCTTTTCATTATGGCTCCCATCTTCAAAATATACTCAGTGGAAATGCCCAAGAAGCGTACTCAAAGTTATTCTTATGATAAAAAGAGGCAAAGAAATGGGAAAGATTGTTATTGAGCATTTTGTTCTAACAGTGAGTGCAAAGGATGAAAATTTGCTTGAAAGTATTACCAAAGCTTGGCAGTCTGAGGCAGCTGAATGAATTTGCAGAGTAGAAGTGGCAAGATTTCCAAGATTATCTTTATTGATACTAATTGAGCTTATCACACTGTCAGCTTGGTCATGTTTCTCCGCAAATATTGTCTCAATAATGTTACCAGCACGTAGCATTTTAGTAAAGCTTCTTCCAAAAATTAGCAGAAAAGAACTGGTTTCAGGAATTAAGGACATTTCTTTGAAATTTACTGATGACACCAAATTGGGCGAAAGGGGACTGAGGGGTGGGAGGGTCGTATGGAAAATTGTGACAAGGATTGTGAAAGACTATAGGAGGACATACAGGAGCCAACAGGATAAGCAGGTAGATGTGCAAACATCCACATCATCAGTCAGTCTGCAGTGCATCGCTGCATAAAGCAGGTGACTGATGTCTTGTTTGTCAGAGCAAGCAGGTAATTCATGTTCAAAAATGTAAAGTAATAGGGAAAGGAAATACCTGTTAAATGGTAAAATGTTAAATAGCCTAGAGCAGCAGAGAGACCTTGGTTTGCAGATAAACTGGTCATTAATGTGGATGGAAAACAATGGAAAAGGTGCAGTATAGATTCACAACATCTTACCAGGAATGAGGGATTATAGTTCTGAAGAGACACTTGAGAAGTTAAGGCTTTTTTCACTGGACTTGAGAAGGTCAAGGGGTGACTTGATAGATATCTTAAAGATTATGACGAGCTATGATAAGCTGAAGTGATAAATTGTTTCCACTTGTTAGTCACAGGAAAAGAAGGGAATACATTTAAAATGAGCACGAAAAGAATTAAAAGGGAAGATAGAAAAAAAAAATTAAGAAACAA
This sequence comes from Heptranchias perlo, assembly GCF_035084215.1. Lineage (NCBI taxonomy): Eukaryota > Metazoa > Chordata > Chondrichthyes > Hexanchiformes > Hexanchidae > Heptranchias > Heptranchias perlo. The sequence continues at coordinate 17,382,913 of NC_090350.1, read as the reverse complement.
GAGGGTAATCAGAATGTGGAATTCTTTGCCACAAATCACTGTTGAAGCAGAATCCATAAACTCTCTTTAAAAAAATTAAGTAATTCCTTGAAACAGAGGAATATTAAAAGGGTATGGGAGTGAGCAGGAAAGTACAATTAGAGTAGGTCCCTCATGTGGAGAAAAACAGCAGTACAGCTTTGATGGGCCACATGGCCTATTTCTGTGTTGTTAAGAAGTTATGTTAAACTTGCATAGAACATTGGTTGGACCATATTTACAGCACTGTGCACAGTTCTGGTCCCCATATTATAAAAAGGATATAGAGGCACTGGAGAAGGTGCAAAAAAGATTTACAAGGATGATACCAGAACTGAGAGGTTATACCTACCAGGAAAGATTGAACAGGATGGGGCACTTTTCTTCAGAAAAAAGAAGCTGACGGGAGATCTGATAGAGGTCTTTAAGATTATGAAAGGGTTTGATAAAGTAAACATAGAGGTGTTTCCACTTATAGGGGAGACCATAACTAGGGGCCATAAATATAAGAGAGTCACTCATAAATCCAAAAGGGAATTCAAGAGAAACTTCTTGACCCAGAGTGTGGAACTCGCTCCCACAAGAAGTAGTTGAGGCGACTAGCATAGATGCATTTAAGGGGAAGCTGGATAAACCCTTGAGGGAGAAAGGAATAGAAAGATATGCTGATAGGATTAGATGAGGAGGGGTGGGAGGAGGCTCGTATGAAGCATAAACACAAGTATGGACCAGTTGGGCCGAATGACCTGTTTCGATGCTGTACATTCTATGTAACATTCTATGACACTATGAAATGCTATAATGCGATCCTCAGAGTCCTGATAACATGATGGGGTGAGGGTGGGGAATTGGAAAATGAGCTTAGAGGAATTAATGACTTCAAAAGTTGCGAGAGCCAACTTGTCTTCACGAAAATCATAGTAAATTATATTTTTCCTGTGTTGCACGAGTTGTATTTTTTAAAATTAGGTTCGGAGGTTGCATCAATGCTTCATAGTTGAACCTGAGGATATTGTGACAAGGTTCTTGTTTATCTTTTGACTCATAGCCAAAAATTATCCCCCCCCCCGCAAGATCATGACAGACACATAAATGGTGAACAATTACCAGGCCACCAAACAATGGATTCGATTAATACTATTGCTTCACAAGTTAGAATCAGCAACAGGAAACCTGGCAATTCAATCAGACAAAAAAGTGCAGCCAATCTGAAAGCTCCAAACCTCCAGTTAGCACTCTAATCCTGTAGAAAATGTACTAATAAAACTTATAACTCAATATTTCAAAAGGTTTATGTCTTCGGGCAAATACAAGTCTCATAATTGCCTCTTAAATTCTTGCACAATGAAATGTTTTCACAATATTAAACTTCCCACTTCTGTAAACAATAATAAAACTTCAAAAGGTTGGCAATTCACTTTATTAAGCAGAGAAAGAGTACTAATTCATCACTGTGCTCAAAACATTCTCTCTCTCTCTCTCTCTCCCCCCGCCCCCTCCATGTACACCCAATGCTCTGGAGGTTGTTGAGCAGTCCATACTTTCTGCTTTGTGCACATGGGAAATATAAACATGCCTGATGTGACCCCACCCCATTCTGGCACATCATCATCATCTAGCTATATTCTTCTTGGTCTATCAACTTTTCCAGATGGTAACAATAACAGCAACTTTCCTGGCAACTCCCAAATAACGTGACCATAGGTAACGCGCCCGGTGAAATTAGTCAGTTTCCCGCGCGATCGTAGCAGACAATTCACGAATTGGATCCACTTACCTGCTCCTCTGGGTTCTCCACTGCAAAAGGTTGGCAATTCAACCACTGCTGATCTGCGCATCGGGCGGGCTGCGCATGCACAGTAAGATCTGTCAGCTGGAGGCGCTCCAGTAAAAGGAGCAGTCCTCCACTGATTGATGCTGCAACAAATAGAAAAAATTACAGCATGGAGCAGCCCAGGGGGAAGGCTGCTCCCCAGTTTAATGATGCCTCACTCCATGTATCAATACATGGGGTGAGAAGGAGGGGGAGGATAGAGATCTTACTCCCGGCGGGCGGGAGGAAGCGGCCTGCCTCTGCCACCAGGAAGGCCTGGCTCGAGGTGGCAGAGGAGGTCACCAGCACCACCAACATATCGCCCACCTGCATACAGTGCAGGAGGCGCTCCAATGACCTCAGTAGGTCAGCCAAAGTGAGTACACGTAGTCTTTCCCCTACACTCTGTCTGCCACATCACTGCCCCCACCCCACATCTCCTTCGGCACTGCCAACACTACTCTGTCACATCACCCCTCATACCCACTCAAACCTCATCCTCATCTTACCTGCACCTACTCACCTCGCCAGTACTCATCCCGCCACTACCACTCAACCCAATCCTCATACAATCTCATGGCTCTATCTCATACTCACCCTCTCGTGCATCTCTTTCACGGTCAGCCTCACTCAACCTGCCACTACCTGTGCTGCAGCCACAGGGCATGCATCACATATGTGCAGTAGGCAGCGTAAGGCAAACGTGTCGTGAGCATGAAGGGGATGCACAAGGGTGTTTGAGGGTTTGTCATGGGTGTTACTTATATTGAATTTCTGAACAACTCACATTACATATTATATTGGCACCACTACTGCCATGTCTTCGCGAATCCTGTCTGGTTTCTGCAATAATGCCCGGTCCTGAGGATCACTATGAGGACCCACAACTGATGCCACCCATTGTGTCACTGCAGAGTGGGTGTCGGTGTATTTGCAGGGCTCTTCTGCGCAGGCGACTGGGAGACATCGGCGATGTCCCCGGTTGCACCCTGGAAGGATGCGGAGAAGAAGTTGTTGAGGGCAGTGGTGACTTTGACAGCGACAGGTAAGAAGATGGTGCTCGGGCCAGCCAGGAGAAGCTCGGCATGAAAGAGGCTGCAGATGTCCACGACTACATGTCAAGTGACCCTGAGCCTCCGTGTGCACTGCTGCTCAGAGAGGTCCAGGAGGCTGAGCCTCGGTCTGTGGACCCTGTGGCGAGGGTAGTGCCCTCTGTGACGCATCTCTCTCTGCGGTAGCCCTCCCTCCTGCTGTGCAGGTGGATGTGTCACAGCACTCTGTTGTGGAGCTCCACGTGTCAGAGGTGGACGGCGTGGATGGCGAGGCTGGTGATGCTGTTCGCCCTCCGAGGAGGTCATGACTGCAGCTACGGCGGCCCCCATCCGCAAGATGTACATCTGAGGGGGTCCGCAAGGTAGGTACATGTCTCTGGACCCCGGGGTAAGTGTGCAAGTTGGTGACTTTGACTGTCTGGAGGAGGGTGGTGGAGGCCAAACTTTGTCCCAAGTGACAGAGTGGCCTCCTGCAATGGGTGAGGGTCTCCCCCACCACCTGTCAAATGGACCTTTGCAGCTGCCACAGGCTGACAGCTGCAACATGTCCATTTGACCTGGGAATGTTGCCCCCAGTGTGGGAAACAGTCCCACTTTGTTCTAAAATCCCACATAATCCCTTAATCAGGTCAGTTAATGACCTGAAATACCTAAATAAATACTGTCAAGTGGCATCCCGCTGGCTTTAATTGCCTGCGGGATTCCCACCAGCGGGGGCTGCGCGCGCACGCCGGCGTGTCCGTGGGGAACCCGGAAGTGGGCGGGATCGAGACGGGATCCGGTCCCGCTCCGGGATTCCCCGATTTTCGGGGCCCCCCCGCCGAGAACGCACCCGATAGCGGGTGGTAAAATTACCCCCCATATGTCTATAGCACCATAACTCGAGCACTTGCGGTCTTCTTATTTCCGTATTTAATTTTCATACCTGTGAATGTATTGCCAATACGTGGAATTTAAGGATTCGACTTGCCATCAGTTTTTTTTAAGCAGAAACACATCTTCTCAATTTAATTTTTGCAAATTCAGCCATCTGATGTTGTTGCACTACCTCAGTAAACAATTTTGGCAGCTTGTTCTGTTTACATAATGGCTACTCCAAGGCCAGTTTTTGAGAGGTCCTCTTTCTTAGTGGTTATTATTGACTGTGCCTTGAACATTTACTTTCAGTTCACAGTCCAAACTTGTCTGATTCACATATCTCTTGCAATCTCTTTTAGAACTGAAATGAACACTGTATCATTAGCATAGCTTATGTTCTTTATCAATCGTGAACCAAACTTCAAAGTCATCCAGTTTGTGTCTCAATTAATTCAGAGTATATGTTGAGAAGGTTTGATGATATAACACATCTTTGTCTCACTCCACTTCTGATCTTTGTCCATTTTGTTAACTTATTAACTCAAATTGTTTATTGTTCCAATCAAACAATATATTTTGTAAATTGTTTTTTTTTAATCCTGTTGCTGACACTACCAATATGCTGAATGCTAAAATGAAGAGACTTTCAAAGTGATGTCTAACATTTTTGGTGACAACTTAGTTGAAGTCTTTGTGGGTTATGGAAACATTTTAGTATATAAATAAACAACCCACTTAGATTGCTCCTCTGACTTTCTCTCAGCTCCAAATAAACCACCCAACATGTTTTTCTTCTTCTTTGCAACATCACTGGGGTGAGCCAAGTTGTTCCAGTACATCTATGCCACTGGTATTTACCTGACAATGTGGAAGATTGCTCAGCTATGACCTATTCACAAACAGCAGGACAAATCTAACCAACAAATGACGGCCCTATCAGCCACCTCCCAATCATTCGTAAAGTGACTGGGGTCAAGGAGAAAACCTCTCAGTGGCTGGAGTTGTACCTGACACAAAGGAAGGTGGTTGTCAGAGGCCAATCGTTGCACTGTCAGAACATCGTTGAAGGAATTCCTCAGGGAAGATTCATCAGCCAAACCATCTTCAGCTGCTTCATCATAAGGTCATGAGTCTGCAGTATTCAGTCCCATTTGCAAGTTCTCTGGTAATGAAGCAACCCATGCCAGCTGACAGCAAGACTTGGACAACATCCAGATCAACATTCGTTTCATCTGTATGCCATGTAATGTCGATCTCTAACAAGAGAAAGCTTAGTAATCTCCCCTGACCTTCAATGATACCTTCATCATCGAGCCCCCCACCATGAACATCTTGGGGGGTCACCATGGACCAGAATCTTAACTGCAACAGCCATATCAACACTGTGGCTACAAGATCAAGACAGAAGCTGGGTAGTCTGCAACGAATGGCTCACTTCTTGATGCCTCAAAGCCTCTCCAACATCGACAAGGCTCAAGTCAGGAGTGCAATGGAATATTCAGCACTTAACTTTACCCTCAAAGTTTAAAAACCCCATCCAGAACAGAGTAGTTTGCTTAATCAGTGTTCCCGGCATGGATCTTAATATCCATTCTCTCCATCAATAGCATACTGCAGTCTGTACTGTTTACAGAATGCACTGTAAAAACAGAAGCCTGCAAGTAAGTGCTCACGGGGGAGGAGGGTGATGCTGAGGTGGGGGAGGAGGGTGATGCTGAGGTGGGGGATGCAGGGTCAGCAGCGTCCCGCAGTACGTTGTGGAGCCAGGAGGAGCACTCCTCAAAAAATCCATTTAAAAAATGTATCTGGCTGTTTCCCGATCGGAATGCCAGCACACGTAGGCAGAGCGTTCATGTCATAAGCTCGGCCCATTTCATAGAATCTTACAACACAGAAGGAGTCCATTCGGCCTGTCGTGCCTGTGTCGGCTCTTTGAAAGAGCTATCCAATTGGTGCCACTCCTCTGCCCTACCCCATAGCGCTGCAATTTTCTCCCCTTAAAGTATTTATCCAATTCCATTTTGAAAGTTACTACTGAATCTACTTCCACCACGCTATCAGGCAGTGCATTCCAGGTCATAACTCTCTGTGTAAAAGCATTTCTCCTCATCTTCCCTCTGGTTCTTTTGCCAATTACCTTAAATCTGTGTTCTCTTGCTGCTGACCCTCCTGCCAGTGGAAACAGTTTCTCCTAATCCACTCTATCAAAACCCCTCAGAATTTTGAACACCTGTATTAAATCGCCCTTTAACCTTCTCTGTTCTGAGAACAATCCCAGCTTCTCTAGTCTCTCCACATATCTGAAGTCTTTCATCCCTGGTATTGCGTCAGTAAATCTCCTCTGCACCCTCTCCAAGGCCTTGACAACCTTCCTAAAGTGTGGTGCCCAGAAGAGGACACAATATTCCAGCAGAGGCATAACCACTGATTTTTAAAGGTATAGCATAACTTCCTTGCTTTTGTACTCAATGGGCTCGATTTTCGCGCCCCCGAGCAGGTGCGTTCGTGACGGACGGGCTGGGGGGGGGGGGGCGGGCTGCAAAAATCGTGGATTCCCGGAGCGGGTCTGGAGCCCGACTCCAAACCGCCCACTTCCGGGTTCCCCACTGACGCGCTGACGTGCGCGCGCAGCCCCCGCATGCGGGACTCCCGCCAGCAATTAACATGACATTTTAGGAGGAGTGGGATTTTGCAAACAACTGGGAATGTTTCCCGTACTGGGGGAAACACTCCCAGTTCAAATGGACGTGTTGCAGCCATCAGCCTGTGGCAGCTGCAAAGGTCCATTTGACAGGTGGGGGTGGGGAGACCCTCACTCATTGCAGGAGGCCACTCTGTCACTTTGGACAAAGTTTGGCCTCCACCACCCTCCTCCTAACAATAAAATTCACCAACTTGCACACTTACCTCGGTGTCCAGACATATTTACCTACCTTGTGGACCCCCTCAAATGTACATCTTCCGGATGGGGGCCACCGTAGCTACAGTCATGACCTCCTCGGAGGACGAACAGCATCACCAGCCTGGCCAGCCACGCCGTCCACCTCTGACACGTGGAGCTCCACAACAGAGTGCTGTGACACATCCACCTGCACAGCAGGAGGGAGGGCAACGGCAGAGAGAGCTGCGTTGCAGAAGGCACTACCCTCGCCATCGGGTCGACAGACCAAGGCTCAACTTCCTGGACCTCTCTGAGCAGCAATGCACATGGAGGCTCAGAGTCACTCGACATGTAGTTGTGGACATCTGCAGCCTCCTTCATGCTGAGCTGCTCCCGGCTGGCCCGAGCACCATCTTCTTACCTGCCGCTGGCGAAGTCACCACTGCCCTCAACATCCTTCCAGGGTGCCACTGGGGACATCGCCGACGTCTCTCAGTCGTCTGCACAAAAGAGCCCTGCAAATACACCTACACCCACTCTGCAGTGACACAATGGGTGTCATCAGTTGTGGGTCTTCATTGTGATCCTCAGGAAAGGGCATTATTGCACAAACCAGACAAGATTCGCAAAGACATGGCAGTAGTGGTGCCAATATAATATGTTATGTGAGTTGATCAGAAATTAAATATCAGTAAAAACCATGGCAAACCCTCAAACACCCTTGTGCATCCCCTTCATGCTCACAACACGTTTGCCTTATGCTTCCTTCTACACATATGTGATGCATGCCCTGTGGCTGCAGCACAGGTAGTGGCAGGTTGAGTGAGACTGACCGTGAAAGCGATGCATGAGAGGTTGAGTATGAGATAGAGCCATGAGATTGTATGAGGATTGGGTTGAGTGGTAGTGGCGGGATGCATACTGGTGAGGTGAGTAAGTGCAGGTAAGATGAGGATGAGGTTTGAGTGGGTATGAGGAGTGATGTGATAGAGTAGTGTTGGCAGTGCAGAAGGAGATGTGGGGTGGGGGCAGTGATGTGGCAGACAGAGTGTCGGGGAATGAGTAAGTGTACTCACTTTGACTGACCTACTTAAGTCATTGAAGCGCCTCCTGCTCTCTATACAGGTGGGCGATATGTTGGTGGTGCAGGTGACCCCCTCTGCCACCTCGAGCCAGGCCTTCTTGGTGGCAGAGGCAGGCCGCTTCCTCCCGCCCGCCCGCCGGGGAGGAGATCTCTGTCCTCCCCGCTCCTCCTCACCCCATCCAATGATACCTGGAGTGAGGCATCATTAAACCTGGGAGCAGCCTTCCCCCTGGGCTGCTCCATGCTGTAATTGTTCCTATTTCCTGCAGCATCAGTCAGTGGAGGACTGCCCCTTTAAATAGGGCTCCTCCAGCTGACAGACTATGGTGCTCATGAGCAGTCCGCCCGCTGCGCAGCTTTCCAGCGCGAAACCTGGAAGCACAGGTAAGTGGCTCCAATTAGCCTGCGATTCCGTGCGGAGCACCCCGATTTCACCGGGCGCATGGGTACCCCCCGCTGCAAACTCGCCGCCCTCCTAATATCGGGCCCACTGCCTTTATTTATAAAGCCAAGAATCCCATAAGCTTTTTTTTTTCAACAGCCTTATCAACTCGTCCTGCCACCTTCAAAGACTCATGTATGTAAACCCCCACATATCTCTGTTCCTGCACTCCCTTTAAAATACCATTGCTAGGATTTTGACCCCTATATTGTAATTAAGCTGGCTTCATTTAGGACTAAGAGAGACTTATCAAGTTTGGACTGGAATCCAGGATGCACAGGTGAAATGACAATATTCTAACCCACCACTTCGCCAAGTCCCGCAAACATAATGGGGCCGATTTTAACTTGGCTAAACGAAGCGGTGATGACCTCAAAATGGGTCAATAGGCTTACTGCCTCTTTAACGCTGTCGCTCCAGCTGCTGCCCTTTTTAAAGGGGCCTAATGCTGGGCGGCTGAAGCACCCACCGATTGTAGGTTGTCGGCCCTTTTAATATACAAATGAAACCCAACTGGTTCACTATGAAACCCAACTGGTTCACTCATGTTCTTTAGATAAGGCAAAAACCTGCTGTCCTTCAGTGGTCTGTCCTCTACGTGACTCCAGTCCCACACAAATGAGGTTGAAAATGTGGCAATACAACTGAGGCCACCTGCTCAGGGCAAATAGGGATGGGCAATAAATACCAGCCTTGTTAGCAACGCCCACATCCCGAGAATAAATTTAAAAAACCATCGGAACCCGATTGACATAATCGGACAGAATGCCGTGCACTCTCCAATCAGTTTTACTGGCCTCTCAATATTGTGTCAGCCGAAATCCGGCAAGTTGCATCAAGACACCCATTTGATGCCCACAGCTTGTCAGTTCAATTTAAATGAGGCCCAGGTCTCAAATTGGCTCCAGCCCCCTAACTCCCAGCACAGACGGGAGGGCCAGCTATTCCACTGGATGGCCGCTCAAAAGTTAAAATCTCCCCCAATGCCTTGGGTTACGGTGCCACATAATACGCACTCCGTATTTTGTGAAAACATCAGAGAAAATCTAGCTTTCAAGCAATTAACAGGTAATATGACAAGACGACCACATTCTGATTAGATGGTGATTGGAAGCAGGTAGACTATCAGGTGTGGGGTCACACCTACAGTGTATGATGTCATGTATGAAAAATATATTGTTTTCAACTGCTCCATTAATGACAATTGAACATAAGTATACTATTTCAACAATGCTGGAGCCACTAAATACTCAGTAAAGAATACTGCTAAACGATTTTAAACATTGTTTCAGAGGTCCCAGTTTTATGTTGCGCGTTTTACATGATAGAGAGGACATTTGAGGATTTTCTATAAATATTTTGTTCACATATAAAGTAAGTAGGACATCTCGCTCCTATTATTGTGGTAGAACTGTGAATCGTGCCGAGCTAATGATAACTTAGTGGGATAATTAATGCAGTGATCCTGCAGGGTCTGGTATTAATTAAGACTACATGGCATAGCAGGTTTTTTGTAATCTTATTATCTAAATGCCAGATATATATGGTGCTCACGTTTCACATTCTATCTCCTCACAGCACTTTTGTTTTGCTAAGGATTGCAGCAATACTTGGAATACAGATGTGACAGTTACATTGAATTATTTAAATAAAAGGCAGATCATTAATCATGTATGTCATTCAATCTTCTGCTGAGTTTATCTCTTTATTAGCTCAACCAACCTTTGGAAAAGTTAGAAAGCACATCTGAATTAATGAGACAGAAATCCAATATCACAAGGATCAGAAACCATGGATGTTGGGTGCAATTTGCTGCAAGGCTTGATTCTGCTCGAAACAAAATTATAGCACAGGGATGATACGGCAATTTCTTTCCCTGCAGAAGATAGCATGCCTCTTACAAAGTATAGCATTTATGTAAAATACATATATTTATTTACAAATTAATAGATAACACAAGCTGATTGATATTAATATCAATCAGCATCAATCAGCTGTTAGGTTTTTACAGGGGTGAGGTGCAAGTTGCTTTCTTTAAAAGCATTTTTTTTTAAAACTGAATGTGAGATTGTTGAATTGGGTTGATAATTTTCAAGACATTTATGTGAGGTGGCAGATCCTCTTTTCAACTTTGGTTCCAGAGCTGAAATGGAACTGAGCAGCAGATTTGTGAATGGAATTTAATATTGAGAAATGTAATCAATACACATTGGGGTTAAAATAGCAACTACAAATAAAAACAATGGATTAATCTTGAATGAAGTCTTCAGAGATCAGGTGTAAAAAGGGCAGTAGCGGATTGGCTGTCCATTATACACACCGCCCGATTATCCTTTCCATTAAAGTCAATGGAAAGGAAAATCGAGCTGGGTGTTTAATGAGTGGCCGATTTGATACCTCACATTTTACCCCCCGATTGAAATTGAAAGTTCCGCCTGTAGATTTTAATGATCCACAAGCATATGGCAAATGTGCATGATTTTGTTACGGGCAATTTTGTACATGATTTTGTTACTGGGATTGACTGAAAACCAGTTAATCGTGACACATCCATACTATCAGCTGGAAATTTCCACATTATTCACTTATCAGTGCTGTGGTAATAGTTCCAAATCTTGACCTTCGTGCAGCTGATTAACTCAAGTTTTGAGCTTGTGTTTAGGACTCACTTTTCTTTATATTCCCCTCACCCGGACATAATTCTGCATGAATGCAATAATTGCTCTTGATTGGCTCTTTGCAAAGCCTTTGCAACCAAAACATTTTAAAAATATTTGTTCTCTGTAGTGGGCAAAACATTTTCTCGAGCCAGCCCATAAATTACCAGATCTGTGGTGAGACTTGGAACTCGTGAACTCTGGAGCAGGTGCAGTACTATAACCATTACACTACCACACTCCTATTCTGTAAATACATTTTCGGAAAGGAGCAGGACTCACAGTAACAGTAGAAACAGACATAAATAATCTGTTTCTACTGGTCTTGAGCTCCTACTTGTTAAAATTGGACAGCCACGTGCTGAAAGATGGAATACTGGAGCCTGGTATTTCGTTGCTTCCAATCTTTATTCACAGGGATTCCCCTTACTCACATACCACGCCCTCGCGAAGCTCTCCGATAAAAAGGATGAGAGTCCCCAATTGATATCCACCAACTGAATACAATTAACACTAATTGATATAAATCATACAATCAACACTGCTTACAATTACACTTTTTCATAAAAGTTAATGCACACAAGAAAATATGGTCCAATGTACTTAAGCTTAAATAATCTTAAATTTTCAAATGTATTGAATGCCTGATGTAAACCGATTCAAGATGCTTCAGCATAATTGCAGTCTGTTACAACCATGAATACGTTGCTGAGCAAACAATTTCAGATTTCTCTCCCTGGTCAAAGTCTCACAACACAAAACGAAAGCTCTCACATGACCTTCTGCTCTTGGACAAAAATGTACAAGTATGTTAAGGAATTTCATCCAAAAAGCTGTGAGAGTAAAAACAAAAGGAAACGAGGCAGGTCTGAACAAATGAATGTCAACATAAGAGCACACAGGTCACACTGGGAGTAACATTGCCATCATTGGAAGCTCACAATATAAACATAATCACAACCTAGATTAGCAATCAATTTGACAATTCACTGCTGTAATCTACCAAACCAGGCACCGATTTTATTCATACTTATGTGTGATGGAGATAAAATCAAACATAAACAATAGACTCTAACTGCAATGTGCGAAGGGATTGAGAACAGCAAGAATGATTGAAAGCCTAAACCTGCAGTTTCATCCTTCAGATTAACGTTCCGATTCCATTCCCCAGCATAGTGCTAGAATATTTAGATTTTTTTGACTTCTTCATATTTGATAATTGATAGTTGCAATTCTTTAAAGCCTACCATTTAACATATTTCTGTTAACAAAAAGAATAAAATCACATTACTTTTACAATCACTCTCAGACATCAAAGCTGCAATTCAAAACAACAATTAATATCAAAAAGCTGTACATTAAGATAAGATAGGTCTGAACTTTGATTAATTTATTCAGATCCCAGTTTGAAGGCTTTGCTTCAGGCACATCTTCATTTTCTTATACTTCCAATGTACAATTACAGTTATTCTACTAATTACAGAGATGGACTGGGGTTGCTTCACTTCATTCTATCTGCAGATCTTGTTCCAATGAACTTTTATGATCCCATAGTTAAACATAGCTATTAGTGTAGGTTTGATACTTAATGATGTATTGAACACAAATTTACTCAAACTCTTGGTCAATGGGATTTTTTGTAAACTGCATAAAAAATGGGAAAGAAATTTCTAAGATAACGCATCAACCTTGATTATAATAAGTCGACAAGATTGAATTAAAACATTGCTTTCAAGCCTGCAATTGAAATACTCCAATGTAACCACTTACTGTATAGTAAGTTGTAGATATTGCATGCAATCTTGTTTGGTCCTAAAGACCTTTCAACTTGGCATATTTTACCCACCTATTGATTACTAAATGCAATCTGAACTTCTTAGTTTATATTGTAGGCATTTACATTTCTATTACATGAGCTCACCAAACTATCTACATCATGCAATCTTCGATCCCTCCTATACACTCAAAACCAGTGAAAGATTAATCAAAATTAATACCTTAATTTCTCTGAATAATTATTTGCTCATGTTTTTGAAATACCTCTGATATATAATCCGTAAGGGGCTTAGCTTCTTGTGAAAATGCTTTAATTTATATTAAGTGCAAATGTGATGAAGCGAGTAAGACAAACATTCTACTTGTAGAATTATCCTCTTGAATCTTCCACATTAACATCAACTGTTTCTATTTGTAATCGCCCATATTTTAATATCCTGAGATTTTATAACAACAGACAATTCTCATACAAGGGCTATTTCTGAGTCCCTTAAGTTATAAAGAATATAATCTTTCGGAGCCTTTTTTTTGTTTTTAATGTATCCTAATTCCGGGTTCTCCTGATGCCTAAGGTGGCTCAGAATAACTAAACCTTACAAGCTGATAAGGTCCCAGATAGAATCACTAACATTGTGCTGAGTTGGTGGATCTCAGCTGGAGCAGTGGTAGGGAAACGACAATTACTCTCAGCATTCCTGAGTTTCACGTTTGGCTGTATTGCCCCCTCTCCACAGCTGAATAATTTGCTGACATTCATTCTGTAGGTTTACATGTCAAAAATGGTAATTTTTGCAAGTTCCTGGAGGGTGTCTGGTGCCTGTTGAAATATACCCAGTTAGGAGGGGATGAGAAAAAGGGAGATTTTAAAAATGGATGCTTCAATGTACCCTCTTCATTTTCACATCTCTAGCAAGTAATTTACAACTCCATAGTTACCAAATTATATAATCAGCTAAAGGTAATTTTGAGTGTCATTTTCTTGCGCACATTTTATAGTTATGCCAAACTCCTACAATAACTAATGTTAATCCCAGCCAGAAATGTCAGCAAGGAATTTTAAGCAACACATTTCATATACCTTTCATATAACAAAATGTCCCAAGACACTTTATAGGGGGTGCGACACCAAGCAGGAAGTTGGATATACATTAGGAGAAGTGGTCAAAGGAACTCGAGATCCTTTTTGAAAGTAGGAAGAGATGGAACAAAATAAAGAGATTTAGGGAGAGGATTCCAGAATGCAACTGAAGGTACAGCAGTGGGGTGAGGAAAGGCAGGGGGGATAATTCAGAGTAGACCAGAGTTGGTATAGAGTGGTTGCTGGGACATAGGATTAAAGAATGCTGCAGAAGTGATCTTTGTGTGGTAAGGTGAAATGATGCTATGGAGGGACTTGAAGATGAGGACATGAAATTGTTCCTCACCCTCCAGTGTATGTCGATGGAGACAGGGGTCCAAATAGTGTTGGATACAATACAAAATACGAGGTTCTGAATGAGTTGGAATTAGTGTAGGGTGGAGCTGGGAAAGGCCACCAAGGTTGATTTTGGAGAAATTAACAATCCTATTAAATCCTAACAAAGCTTAACCTTGATTTGATTCAGCAGTAAGTTCGGGATCAGAGACTATGGTGTGCAATCTATACGTCACCCTGCACCACATTTCTAATCCCATGACTAACAATGTAACATGATATTTATTTTTCCTTCTTCTGCACCCGCAACATTGAAAGCAGGCAGTCTGTTTTGTCATGACAGCTCTCACTATTGCTTAGTGATAACCCAGTATGTGGGAAGGGCTTGCTTCATTGTGGGTTGTTCAGCCAGTTTTTACTCCCTTCTCCATTGTGTAATATTTCCATCTTGGGAACTGGCTGGGCACCAGTAAAATGACACAAATAAAAGTTAAGCAGAACAACAAAAGGAAGACCAACTCTGTCAAACAACCAACTTCGTTCTTGAGGTTCTTATGTTGTGGTATCAGTCTGTCAGATGGTATTACTCATGATGTTATAAAAAACACACATTATTGATCACATCAATCGTGTAACAAATTTTATTTGTATCTGCTCAGCTATTCATCCTATTTATAGATAATGATGTAAATCCAATTAAAGGTTTCAATGACTCCACTATGCAAAAGCCGTGAAATTCAATCCCTTGGTTATTCTGTCTTGTATTTAATTATAAATTAGGTCACTACTTAAATTAATTTTTAAAATATTGACAAAGTAATCAACGTGGCAAACTGTTTTCTCTACATTGCTTTCAACTATTAACTAATATTACGTAAAAATATTCAACATAATTATATTGTAGATGTTTATGTAGTTATAGGACAGGGGAAAAGACTATTATATGATTATAAAGCGTTACAATTCAATGAACATGATACAAGGGCAGCACCCTTCACTGGTAACCATGAAGAATGCGCAGTGAATTAAAAAGGAGCTTATCTGAAATGATACAGAGCTAAATGAACGCTATGCCTGACTGGTCTAATGAAAATCTGAAATTGGAACAGAATAAAGGAAGTGAAAATGATACAAAATGACAGGACTTTCAGCCAATTAGCATCTGGTAGCCCTCTAGGAGTTTAGCGTAATTTGAATACTTGCGTAGATCAACTTCTCACCCAGCAAAGAGCAATCAAGCAATGCAGGGAAATTCTCGACTCCAGGCCAAACGTCATCCACTTTCAATGCTAATTAAAATTATGAATAACTTTGTCAACCTTTGGTGTCATTTCTTCCTCCCTTTTTTCAGGTTCCTGACACAAGCTAACTTTCCCCAGCTAAGATGGTGACAGGTTGTCTGCTTGAACCCTCCAATGAACATCATTCTGTAGCCAGCCATGAAAGTGTTGACTCATTCTTTCCTGTTACCTCCATCCTGGTGGGAAACTAGCAAAACTGCAGCTCTGCACCTCATCCCAAAAGCTCAAAGATCAGGAACGCATGAAGCAGAAACAACTCTTAAATTTGCTTGTGCTAACAGACCTGCAAAACCATTATTTCTGACCACAGCGGTCAGAGGTGAGTATCGCTAGCTCTCAGAAACCAGAATTGCAATAAAAAGCTTCAAAATCACAGCAAAAATCACTGCATGGATAAATGGCTCATGATTCCTAATGAGATAGCTCCTCTTGAAGCTTTCTTTGGGTAAACTACCTCATTTTGGAATGAAGCTTCCACAGTCTAATTACATTTGTTGCCTTTCTTTTTGTACTGTAGTAAATACTTCCTACTCTATGTGACTTGCTTTGAAATGCTTACAGGTTTGACATTGAAATCTTGGCTGTGAAGGCTAAAAGGTGGGGATAACTAATTTCAGTGTTATCAGTAATACATCTGAGCATGAGCTTCCATTTCAAACAATAGGAAGGTGAAAGAAGCTGACCCTGTGGGAGGGACTAAGCTAATAATGTATGAATCTGGATAGAAATCAATAACATAAAACATCCAAGCTGCTATTAGGCTGATACTATAGACCACTAAAGGGAGACAGCTTGTTCGATGAAAAGATAGAAAGGGTATGTGAGAACAGGAAAGTTATTTTAATATAAGACTTCAATCAACTAAATACAAGTTGGGATAACCCAAGCAGTTTAGAAATTTGATGCATGACTGCTTCATGATCCAATGCACAAGGGAAGCCACGAGAGGCAGTGCTCATCTTGACTTAATACTTAGTATACAACCCAGACAATGTACAGGAAATGGAAGTCAGAGAACCCCTGGAGGACAGTGACCACAGAATGATTGAGCTTAACATGATCAGGGATTCAGTTATACCAAAGACCAGGATCCAGATTTATAACTTTAAAAGGGGTAATTTCAATGAAAAGGAGAATTAAAACAAATGGTTTGGAGAAAAGTGCTCACCAACATTTCAATAGAAGAAAATGGAACACCTTGAAAAGAATAATATTGAGTCTGCAGGAGAAATAATTTCCTGATATCAGAAAGCTCAGATCAAGCAAGTATGACCTAAATGGGTCAACAAACAAATCTTGCACAAAAAGGAGAAGGGGTTCACTGGGATGAACATTGGAGCACACAGAGATACATCAAAAGGTTGAACAGAAGAGCAAAGAGAGACCTAAGAAGAAAAACAGCTATAGAGGGCAAAATGCAACAGTAAAAAAATCTTCCATTGCTAAAATAGCAAAACAGCTGGCTGAGAAGAGACAAGAACATTAAAATGTGCAAATTGACTTGAAATTGAGGATGAGCATGAAAAAGTAAATATACTGAATGATTACTTCCCCAAAGTATTCACAAGGGAAGACACAAATGACATGCACTCACCAGGAATGAAGAGTAAGCCAAAAGCAGGATTTTGATATAAAGAAGATGGAAGTCCTAGACAAAATGAAATGGCAT
Organism: Heptranchias perlo; assembly: GCF_035084215.1. Taxonomy (NCBI): domain Eukaryota; kingdom Metazoa; phylum Chordata; class Chondrichthyes; order Hexanchiformes; family Hexanchidae; genus Heptranchias; species Heptranchias perlo. The sequence goes on along the minus strand of NC_090350.1, from coordinate 17,365,948 downwards.
AAAACAAATAAATCTTGAAGGTTATTCATCTCAGAGTGTAGAGAAAGAGTAAGGAGGAGATTTGTGAGGCATTGACAGTTATGAGGGAGTCAGTGAACACTGGAGAGGTACCAGTAGATTGCAAACAGGCTAATGTGGAGCCCATATTTAAAAAGGGCAACAAAATGGTTTGAAGCAGCCACAGACCTATTAGTCTGACTTCAATTCTGTGTAATATAATTAAATTGATTATCTGGAGTAAAATTGACAATTATTTGTGCAGACACAACCTAGTAAACAGCAGTCAACATAGCTTTAGATGTGGAAAATCTTGCCGACCAACTGCCTTGATTTCTTTGAGGAAGTGACAGCTATATCCACTGTGCTAAACTCCATGATGTTGTGTATTTAGATTTCCAAAAGATACTTGTTAAATTTCCACATGAAAGGCTACTAGTTAAGTTGAAAGCATTGAGGATTCAGAGTAAAACTTTGAAATCGATAAGAAACTGGTTGAAGGATAGAAAACAATGGTCACTGGTTAGAGGAGTAATGTCAGAGTGCGGAGAAGTAGCGAGTAGGATGCTCCAGAGCTCAATATTGGGACCATTGCCATTTCCCATTTACATCAAAAAAACTTGGATTCAGAAACTCAATGCAATTTGGTCAAATTTGAAGGTACAGTGGAACTGAATGAGGCAGCCCCCCAAAAGTTACAGATGGAATTCACAAAATATGTGAGTGGGCCAAACAATGGCAGATTAAATTTAATGCAGACAAATGTAAAGCACTGCACATAGGAGAGAAAAATGGGCAACTTCCATACTCCATGAATGATGCTGAAGTAGCTCCGGTTAAGTTAAATGGGATTTTGGAATCTTAGTAGACTCAATGCTCAATATGTTGAAGTAATGCAGAGCAGCATTCAAAAAAGCCAACAGAATGTGGAACTACATAGCCAAAAGAGTAGACTATAAGTCAGAATTTCGTGATCAAACTGCACAGTGCTCGGGTCAGACCACACCTCGAGTCCTGTGTCCAATTCTGGTGGCTGATGAACAAGGGAAGCATTCAAGTGCTGGAGGCAGTGCAGAGAAGGCTGATTCCTAGATTCAGAGGTCTGAGTTATGATGATGAAAGATACGAGACAGTTGGGCTTTTCAATCTGAAAAGGTGGGTCATGAGAGACGATCTCATAGAGGTAAATATATTTAACTTGGGATGAAATTTTGTAACTAGATGAAGGGAAAACAGTTAGAAGGAGCCAGCATAGGTTGCAAAAGGGATGGTTGTGCTTGACAAACCTTGAAGAATTCTTTGAGGAGGTAACAGACTGAAATCTGGGTGGGGGACTTCAATGTCCATCACCAAGAGCGGCTTGGTACCACCACTACTGACCGAGCTGGCCGAGTCCTGAAGGACGTAGCTGTCAGACTGGGCCTGCAGCTGGTGGTGAGCGAACCAACATGAGGGAAAAACCTACTTGACCTCGTCCTCACCAATCTACCTGTCGCAGATGCATCTGTCCATGACAGTATTGGGAGGAGTGACCACCGCACAGTCGTCTTGGAGACGAAGTCCCGTCTTGGCACTTAGGACACCATCCAATGTGTTGTGTGGCACTAACACCGTGATAAATGGGATAGATTCAGAACAGATCTAACAGCTCAAAACTGGGCATCCACGAGGCGCTGTGGGCCATCAGCATCAGCAGAATTGTATTCCAGCAAAATCTGTAACCTCATGGCCAGGCATATTCCTCACTCTACCATTACCAACAAGCCAGGGGATCAACCCTGGTTCAATGAGGAGTGTAGAAGAACATGCCAGGAGCAGCACCAGGCATACCTCAAAATGAAGTACCAACCTGGTGAAGCTTCAACTCAGGACTACATGCATGCTAAACAGCGGAAGCAGCATGCTATAGACAGAACTGAGTGATTCCACAACCAACGGACCAGATCAAAGCTCTGCAGTCCTGCCACATCCAGTCGTGAATGGTGGTGGACAATTAAACAACTAACGGGAGGAGGAGGCTCCATGAACATCCCCATCCTCAATGATAGCAGAGTCCAGCACGTGGGTGCAAAAGACAAGACTGAAGAGTTTGCAACCATCTTCAGCCAGAAGTGCCGAGTGGATGATCCATCTCAGCCTCCTCCCAATATCCCCACCATCATGGAAGCCAGTCTGCAGCCAATTCGATTCACTCCATGTGATGTCAAAAAATGGCTGAGTGCACTGGATACAGCAAAGGCTATGGGCCCCAATAATATCCCAGCTGTAGTGCTGAAGTCTTGTGCTCCGGAACTAGCTGCGCCTCTAGCCAAGCTGTTCCAGTACAGCTACAACACTGGCATCTACCCGACAATGTGGAAAATTGCCCAGGTATGTCCTGTCGAGAAAAAGCAGGACAAATCCAATCCAGCCAATTACTGCCCCATCAGTCTACTCTCAATCATCAGCAAAGTGATGAAAGGTGTCGTCGACAGTGCTATCAAGCGGCACTTACCAATAACCTGCTCACCGATGCTTAGTTTGGGTTCCGCTAGGACCACTCTGCTCTAGACCCCATTACAGCCTTGGTCAAAACATGGACAGAAGAGCTGAATTCCAGAGGTGAGATGAGAGTGACTGCCCTTGAAATCAGGGCAGCATTTGATCGAGTGTGGCACCAAGGAGCCCTCGTAAAATTTAAGTCAATGGGAATCGGGGTAAACTCTCCAGTGGCTGGAGTCGTACCTAGCACAAAGGAAGATGGTAGTGGTTGTTGGAGGCCAATCATCTCAGTCCCAGGACATTGCTGCAGGAGTTCCTCAGGGCAGTGTCCTAGGCTAAACCATCTTCAGCCACTTCATCAATGACCTTCCCTCCATCATAAGGTCAGAAATGGAGATGTTCGCTGATGATTGCACAGTTCCATTCACAACCCTTCAGATAATGAAGCAGTCCATGCCCGCATGCAGCAAGACCTGGACAACATCCAGGCTTGGGCTGATAAGTGGCAAGTAACATTCGTGCCAGGCAATGACCATCTCCAACAGGAGAGAGTCTAACTATCTCCCCTTGACATTCAATGTCATTACCATCGCCAAATCCCCCACCATCAACATCCTGGGGGTCACCATTGACCAGAAACTGAACTGGACCTGCCATATAAATACTGTGGCTACAACAGCAGGTCAGAGGCTGGGCATTCTGCAGCGAGTAACTCACCTTCTGACTCCCCAGAGCCTTTCCACCATCTACAAGGCACAAGTCAGGAGTGTGATGGAATACTCTCCACTTTCCTAGATGAGTGCAGCTCCAACAACACTCATGAAACTCGACACCATCCAGGACAAAGCAGCCCGCTTGATTGGCACCCCATCCACCACCCTAAACATTCACTCCCTTCACCACCGGCACATTGTGGCTGCAGTGTGTACCATCCACAGGATGCACTGCAGCAACTCGCCAAGGCTTCTTCGACAGCACCACCCAAACCCACGACCTCTACCACCGAGAAGGACAAGAGCAGCAGGCACATGGGAATAACACCAACTGCACGTTCCCCTCCAAGTCACACACCATCCTGACTTGGAAATATATTGCCGTTCCTTCATCGTCGCTGGGTCACAATCCTGGAACTGCTTTCCTAACAGCACTGTGGGAGAACCTTCACCCCACGGACAGCAACGGGTCAAAAAGGCGGCTCACCACCACCTTCTCAAGGGCAATTGTGGATAGGCAATAAATGCCGGCCTCGCCAGCGACGCCCACATCCCATGAACGAATAAAGAAGACATAGCACATCCCAAGTTTCAAATCTGTCAAGGTCTTTAAGGAATATCTTGTTTGACAACTATCTTGCTGTTATAATAGTGGAAGGATGTCTTATTTTTGCATTAAGCTTCTGCAGCTGTGCTCATTGGTAAGCCCCTGTTTGACACAGATTGCTTTTTTACATTTTTGTTTGGATTTCTGTATTCCTCAATGTTTGCCCTCTTCTCATCAATGCAAGCTTTGGAGAGTGTTTACATTTATTCAACTTTGTATTTGTTTTAATCAATTTAGGGCCATTTTCTTTAATCTAGATTTACTAGTCATAGAATCTTACAGCACAGAAGGATGCCATTCAGCCCATTGTGCCTGTGCCGGGGACGTGCTTAGCTTGCATGCTGGGTAGGATGTCCTTGAACGTATTCCACTTGTTTTTAAAAGAAATGTTATTGAATACACACCCACCACCGCCCTATTTGATTTGTTTAAGCTCTTTTCTCACTGTGTTGAAATTGGTCTCATTAAAGTTGTATACCTGAGTATTGATTTGTGCATTGGTTAATCCCAAATCATGTCAGATTTTATCTTGCTATGGTCACTATGATTCAGCGATGCCACTACATCAATTCCCAGTATGCCATTTGGGTCAGCTGCCATTAATCAGGGAGGGTTGCAAAATACCTAAAGCACTGAGTCCGAAAGCAGGCATTCATGAGCTGAGATTCAAAATCAAATGAAATCTGATATATGATTCTAAAAACTTCAGCGTTCTGCTTTTTCTTGGCTGAGCTGCTAGATGGTGGGTCTCAATGGTTGATCATTTATGATGGAGGAGGGAAGGTGGGGGAGAAAACAAATCAGGAGGGAAACCTAACCACTTCTTAGTTAATGATAATGCGTCAAACATAATAGGGAGCAGTAATGAAGGACCAACCTCCTTCCTGATAAAGACAGACAGTGAAAGGAGTTGTGTAAAATTACAAGAGAGTAAACATTTTGAATTTATCTGAACACTTGTGTACATAGAGTCATAGAAGTTTACAACATGGAAACAGGCCCTTCGGCCCAACATGTCCATGTCGCCCAGTTTATACCACTAAGCTAGACCCAATTGCCTGCACTTGGCCCATATCCCTCTATACCCATCTTACCCATGTAACTGTCCAAATGCGTTTTAAAAGACAAAATTGTACCCGCCTCTACTACTGCCTCTGGCAGCTCGTTCCAGACACTCACCATCCTTTGAGTACAACACTTGTGTACAGCAGATATATTTTTAAACCTTGTTATTTGTAATATTTATATTTAGTGTTACAAATGGCACATGATGATTGAGGACTGAGAATACTGGGTCGCATTAGAGGATAGATAATTATTTGATATAATTTTCTTTTAAACTTATTTTTCCACAAGTAGCAAATATATTTTCAATACACTATATTAACCGCTTGCTTTTATATTGTGCAGAAGAATGAATACTTCCAGTTTTTTTGACAGGGATGAGACCACTGAGATTGTATGAGTACAATGCGAATGAGTGGATGTTTGTAAGTTTCCACCAATTGAAGCCATAGTGTTATGTCACAAGCTGTTGGGGCATGTATGCAGTGTGGAGTGACCTTGCAAATGTCGGACTAACTCTGTGATACAAACAGGAGGTGGCTGTGGAGGACATAACAGCAACTAATAGCTAATGCCGTGTGAAGGAAGAAATTTTCTGGATACTGCGTGTAATAATATCATAAATGCATACCGAAAGTACAAGTTCACAATGTCGCTCCACATCACAAGCAAAGCAATTCAGCCCCCATGATCTTTAAATTGATACTTAGCTAAAATTGGTGCAGTGTGCACAGAGTAAGTAACATTAAGCTGTCAGGGATATTTATGCATGGTATATGTATTACATTTCTACATAATTCAAAATTACAAGGGAAAATGGCAACATGATAGATGATCACAATGGAATTCGAACTACCTGTTGCAGGGATGCTATAATGTTGGCTTGACGTCTATAATTTTCCAGGGAGGAAACAGTGGAGGGCAAATCACCCCTAGGCTGCTGTTGTTGTGTCACCTATTTGACAGCTAGAACAGCAACAGCAGAGGCCCAGGAGCAAAATGTCTGCTTGCTTTCTTAGCCTGAATTTGACGTTACAATTAAAAACACTTAAAGAATGAAATGGGAGAAAATACCATAAAGGACAAAAAAAAATTAAAATTAACATAGTAAGATCATAAGTCCGACCCTGATGATGTGACAAGACCCATCACTCAGGTCCTGGGCTAAATGAACAAAACCCATGAAGCTGATGTTAGTTAGGGTGTGCTGTGAGGTTAAAAGCGTGGCTCGAAGCATGGTGTGGGAGACAGGGGTTTCGAGTCATGGGGCACTGGCACTAGTATTGGGGAAAGAGAGAGCTGTTCCAATGAGATGGACTCCACTTAAACCGGGCTGGGACCAGGGCTGTAGATAGGACTTTAAACTAAAAAGGGGGAGGAGGGAGGGTTCAGGTGAGGGGAAATTTAGAAATCTAAAGAGAAAAGTCAAGGCTATAGAGCAGTGCAGTGATTTGGGTAAAGATAAGCTAAGTGTGATCGGAAGGCTGAGAGAGTTTAACGGTAATAGTGCATCAGTGAATAAGGTCAAATCAGGGAAAAATGATAAAAAGTTAAAAGTAAAGGCGCTTTATCCGAATATATGAAATATTCTTAACAAGATAGACAAATTAATGGCACAAATAGAGATAAATGGGTTTGAACTAATACCCATTACAGAGACGTAGTTGCAAGGTGATCAAGGATGGAAACTAAATATTCTAAAGTACTTGACGTTTCAAAAAGACAGACAAAATGGAAAAAGGCAGGGGTAAGGGGTAGCCCGAATAATAAAGGATGACATAAGGAGAGTAGTGAAAAAGGATCCTGGCTCGGAAGATCAGGAAGTACAATCAGAATGGGTGGAGATAAGAAATAACAAGGGGCGGAAAACACTGGTGGGAGTAGATTATAGGCCCCCTAACAGTAGCTATACTGTTGGACAGAGTATTAATCAAGAAATAATAGGAGCTTGTAACAAAGGTAATGCAATAATCATGGGGGACTTAAATCTTCTGATAGACTGGACAAATCAAATGGGCAAAGGTAGTTTGAAGGACGAGTTCATGGAATGCATTCGAGACAGTTTCCGAGAACAATATGTCGTGGAACCAACCAGGGAACAGACTATTTGAGATCTTGTCTTGTGTAATCAGACAGGGTTAATTAGTAACCTCATAGTAAGAGATCCTCTGGGGAAGAGTGATCATAATTTGATAGAATTTCACATTGAGTTCGAGTGTGACATACTTAAGTCCAAAACTAGGGTCTTAAACTTAAATAAAGCCAATTACATTGGTATATGGGGCAAGTTGGCTACAGTAGATTGGGAAATTAGATTAAAAGGTATGACGGTAGATAAGCAATGGCAAGCATTTAAAGAAATATTTCATAATTCTCAACGAATATACATTCTATTGAGAAATAAAAACTCCATGGGAAAAGTTATCTGTTCCTCGCTAACTAAAGAAGTTAAGGATAGTATTAGATTAAAAGAGGCTTATAATGTTGCCAAGAAGCGTAGTGAACCTGAGCATTGGGAAAGTTTTAGAAACCAGCAAAGGATGACCAAAAAAATTGATAAGGGAGAAAATAAAATTAAAGTAAACTAGCAAGAAATACAAAAACGGAATGTAAAAACTTCTACAAGTAAAAAGGAAAAGAGTAGCAAAAGTAAACACGGGTCCCTTAGAGGCTGAGACAGGAGAAATTATAATGGAGAATAAGGAAATGGCAGAGATGCTAAACAAATATTTTGTATCTATCTTCACAGTAGAAGACACAAAAAACATACCAGAAATAGTGGAGAACCAAGGGTCTAATGAGAGTGAGGAAATTAAAGTAATTAAGTTTTTAGTGAAGAAAAAGTACTGGAGAAATTAATGGGACAGAAAGCCAACAAATCCCTTGCACCTGATGGCTTATATGCGAGGGTTCCAAAAGAGGTGGCGACAGAGATAGTAGATGCATTGGCTGTGATCTTCCAAAATTCCCTAGATTCTAGAACAGTCCCCATGGATTGGAAGGTAGCAAATGTAAAATTGCTATTCAAGAAAGGAGAGTGAAAACTGGGAACTACAGGCCAGTTAGCCTGACATCAGTCATCGGGAAAATGCTGGAATTCATTATAAAGTGGTAACTGGGCACTTAGAAAATCATAATATGATTAGACAGAGTCAACATGGTTTTTATGAAAGGGAAATCATGTTTGACAAATCTATTAGAGATTTTTGAGGGTGTAACTAGCAGGGTAGATAAAGGGGAACCAGTGGATGTAGTATATCTGGATTTTCAAAAGGCATTTGATAAGGTGGCACATAAAAGGCTGTTACACAAGATAAGGGCTCGTGGGGTTGGGGGTAATATATTAGCATGGATAGAGGATTGGTTAACGCACAGAAAACAGAGAGTAGGAATAAACAAGATATTTTCAGGTTGGCAGGCTGTAACAAGTGGAGTGCCGCAAGGATCAGTGCTTGGGCCTCAGCTATTTATGATCTATATTAATGACTTAGATGAAGAGACCGAGTGTAACGTATACAAGCTTGCTGACGATACAAAGCTAGGTGGGAAAGTAAGCTGTGAGAAGGACACACAGTCTGCAAAGGGATAAAGACAGGTTAAATGAGTGGGCAAGAAGCTGGCAGATAGAGTACATTGTGGGGAAATCTTAGGTTATTCACTTTGGTGGGAAGAATAGAAAAACAGTCCAATTTTTTAAATGGCAAGAAACTATTAAATGTTTGTGTTCGGAGAGATTTGGCTTCCTTGTACACGAAACACCAAAAGTTAACATGCAGGTACAGCAAGCAATTAGGAAGGCAAATGGTATGTTGGCCTTTATTGCAAGGGAGTTGGAGTACAAGAGTAAGGAAGTCTTGCTACAATTGTATGGGGCTTTGGTGAGACCACACCTGGAGTACTGCGTACAGTTTTGGTCTCCTTACCGAAGGAAGGATAGAATTGCCTTAGAGGCGGTGCAACGAAGGTCCACTCGATTAATTCTTGGAATAAGAGTGTTGTCATATGAGGAGAGATTGAGCAGAATGGGCCTATACTCCTTGGAGTTTTGAAGAATGAGAGGTGATCTCATTGAAATATAAAATTCTGAGAGGGCTTGACAGGGTACAGGATGAGATGTTGTTACCCCTGGCTGGAGGGTTTAGAAATAAGGATCACAGTTTCAGGATAATGGGTCAGTCATTCAAGGCTGAGGTGAGGAGGAATTTCTTCACTAATAGGGCTGCGAATCTTTGGAATTCTCTACCCCAGAGGGCTGTGGATGCTGAGTCATTGAATATATTCAAGATTGAGATTGATAGATTTTTGGACTCTAAGGGAATCAAGGGATATGGGGCTCGGGCAGGAAAGTGGAGTTGAGGTGGAAGATCAGCCACGATCTTATTGAATGGAGGTACAAGCTTGAGGGGCCGTATGGCCTATTTTTGCTTCTATTTCATAGACTTCATGGACTCTTCGTAGACTCTTCTATTCAGTGTAGAATTAATTATATGAAATAGGCTTCATAATGTCACCCTTCAATGTTGCTTCCGATCATTTTCAAAATGTTATTTGAACTGTTGGTTATAGGAAAAGAGAAAATAGTTCAAACACAGTGTTCCACTGGCACAAGAGAATACAATGTTCATGAGTTTGTTTTAATTTTCATCCACACACAGTTCACAAGAAAATGTTTTTAAACGTTCCAGAATAGTCCAACAGAGTTATAAATTTGGTATTTGGGAGCTAACCAGAAATGCACCGTGACAAGGCACACACTTTCAATGAGAGTCCACCTGCTTTAATGGCCCAGCTGTGAAAACTCTTCATTGGTCTTAATGAGACTTTTTCAAAATTCTAAACCCATTTAAAGAAAATGTCATTAAAGAAAAACAAAAAAATTTAGCCACAAATTAGTGTTCATGGAACAATTGGAAGACTCATACTGTCTCTTTCCAACAGTAAATGTTTTATAATTTATTTTGTTAACAGCAATGTGCAGAATATCTATTATACTGCTTGTAAACTACCTATACCAGGGCTGCAAATGCTGAATGCAAAGAACAAAATGGCATGAATTTAAAAAGCAATTTCGGAAAGAAAAATAAGAGGTTCCTAACTGTTCACTTAGCTGTGGTTACATGTCAGGAATAATGACCCATTCTGGTGACTTTTCTACAAATTTAAATCCTGTCAGACAATATTTTTGCTGATTTGGGGTAGCCTTGCTCCATGTGTGAAATTAAGGAATTGTTATTTTAATGAACTGGGAGGTAATCACGGTGTAGTAAAAGTTCTTACTTTATACAGGAGCAACCCAGGCGGGTTTTTTTCGTTCTTAGTCATTGACACAGATTATTTATATTTTCATTTGAGATTTTATTTTGACAATTTCTTTTCCCCCTTCTTGAATGCAGTTTAATGATCAGTACCCATTAGTAATGTGACATCTATGCTTTGATAGTAACACTAAATCCCATGTCAACAATTAAGATGCCAAAGTCATGAATTCAAAAACTTTAACAAAAATATGCATTTAAAAGATCAATTCTAAATACAACAATGCTAATGCTCAGTAGAGTGACCTCTTTCTATCCCCACCATTCTATCCAGTGTTCATTTCTGGGGAAAGACTATGATCACAATTGCCTTGAGGTTTGTCTTTCCATGTTCATTCCATCTGATACTCAATTAAGCTTGCATTTCAAAGATGTTTTCAGAGACTTGGTAATGGCTCTTTTAGCCATTAAAATGACATGGTGAGCTGGTAAATTGCCTTCCAGGCTAGTTTGCTACTTTTAATGTTTTTAATAATTTTGAACAGTTATGTAAAGTTTCACTAGAAAGTGAAAATCATTGCAAAAGTTTGCAAAGTGTTTGTAGATGGATTGAAAATTGGTGCTTCAAATAAGTTTTTGGAGCTGGCTATTCAGGAACAAAAGCATACCTAAATGGAGTAACAAAGAACAAAAGCATTCACACTTGCTGTCTCCCTTACTGGGAAGATTTCTTCTCAAATCGATAGGGTATTTCTATACAGTTTATATATTAGTGATCTCTCCTTCATACCATGTCCAAATAATGGAGCTTTGACCATTCCCAAATGAGATAGAGAAAGTGGTGCAGTTTTTTTTACCTCAAGCACTTATTTCAAAACACAGGATTTAACATATTTCAATACTTTGGTGTCAAATATCCCTAATGGTGAGTCTTTAGATGAATAAATCGGCAGTAATGATTTTGGGTTTAAGAATGGGCATTTTGCCAAACTGATCTCCAATTTACATTATTTATTAATTACACTGCTTCACTTTATGCATGCATTCTGGAGGCCATTTATTGATTTGTCACCAATTTAAGTTAACACTGAATAAGCCCTGGGAATGTGAAATATAGCTTTTGGATAAAATGGGACTAAAAGAGCTTTTGGATTTATAGTCTGGATTTTTTTTTAGAAAGATAATTAATTGTTTCTGAAGGTTGCATTTCTAACCTATGGGTATCTAAAAAGACTAAGTTTTGGCAGATCAAGATATTCCACAATTTTTCAGCAGATTTCACATAATTCCCTAGTAACATATCCTCCATTAATCAAGGAACCTGGGCCAAGTACTTGCCTAAGGCCTCATTAACAGGATTATGAGTGCAGATATATTTGTTGCTGAATCTTATCTTGTCCTCTCAGTGACTACTCATCCAGAGCAAATTGTGGGAGGAGGCAGCACAGGGTAAGTACTCCAAGTTTGGGCCGCTGCTAGCACAATTGCCCACAAGTAAGTGGTTGGCCTCCGAGTCGGCTTAGGGGGCTCTGGAGGTTGTAGTTGGGAGGGAGGGAGGGAGATAAATCGGGTGGGGGGTGGGGGGGGGGGCCAGGGCCTGGAAGTCAGAGGTCGGGAATCTCGGGACTAGGAATAGTGGTGATCGGAATGCCGATTGTAAGTACTTATCTTTTTCTTATTTACGTAATGTTTACGGTTGGTAAACAAATGCAAAGGGCCTAACTCTTCACGTGTGGGTAAAGGATGCCTTTTGTTTGTCCTTACCCAATATGGCAGGTGGCGTATTTCCAGTCAGAAGTGTGCGCATACTTCCTGCCCGCCATTGTGGGGCCTTAGGAGCTGCTGAAAAACAGATGCTACATGACCCAATTTTACCCCCTATGCCTCTGCTGGCCTTAGGAATTTTATCAGTAATGAATGTTGAATTCATTAAGCGTTCAAATTTTACATTCTTTCCTTCTTGGTGTACAATGACCAATAATAGATACAGGACTGTAATAGACCAGTATGGAAAGGATTAATCAAGCAGCAGAAATCCTAGGCTGACTTGATTGCTTCGATCCCTCTGTCCTTGCAAACTACCGCCCCATCTCCAACCCCGCTTTCCTCTCCAAAGTCCTCGAACGTGTTGTCGCCTCCAAAATCTGTGCCCATCTTTCCCGCAACTCCATCTCTGAACCCCTCCAAACGGGTTTCCGCCCCTGCCACAGCACTGAAATGACCCTTAGCAAAGTCACAAATTACATCCTATGTGACTGAGACCATGGTAAACTATCCCTCCTCATCCATCTCGACCTGTCTGCAGCCTTTGACACGGTTGACCACGCCATCCTCCTCCAATGCCTCTCCTCCATTGTCCGGTGGGTAGGTCTGCTCTCTTCTGGTTCCAGTCGTAGCCAGAGAATCAGCTGCAATGGCTTCTCTTCCCGCTCCTGCACCGTTACCTCTGGAGTCCCCCAAGGATCTATCCTTGGCCCCCTCCTATTTCTCATCTACAAGCTGCCCCTCGGTGACATCATCCAAAAACACAATGTCAGGTTCCACATGTACGCTGACGACACTCAGTTCTACCTCACCACCACCTCCCTGGACACCTCCACTGTCTATGATTTGTCACATTGCTTGTCTGACATCCAGTACTGGATGAGCAGAAATTTCCTCCAACTAAATATAAGGAAGACCGAAGCCATTGTTTGAGGCTGAGCCAGACCATTCGCAAGCTTGGCATCCTATTTGATCCTGAGACGACCTTCGCACCACATATCCGCTCCATCACCATCGTAACATCGTCCATCTCCGCCCCTGCCTCAGCTCATCTGCTGCTGAAATCCTCATCCGTGCCTTTGTTACCTCTAGACTTGACTATTCCAATACTCTCCTGGCCGGACTCCCGTCGTCCACCCTCCATAAACTTGAGCTCATCCAAAACTCTGCTGCCCATATCCTAACTCGCACCAACTCCCGTTCACCCATCACCCCTGTGCTCGCTGATCTACATTGGCTCCCGGTCCGGCAACACCTCGGTTTTAAAATTCTCATCCTTCCTTTCAAATCCTTCCAAAGCCTCGCCCCTCCCTATTTCTGTAACCTCCTCCAGCCCTACAACCCTCCAAGTGTGCAAGGAAATGCTGCAACAGGTGTTTTTTTGAGTGAGTAAATGGATAAGGAAGTGGAATCTGTGGGTGGAGGATGATAAGAGTCTTGAGGGTGGAAGTTGACAGGTTTCTAAGAATGAATAGAAACCAGACTTATGGCTAGCAGATTCACACAGTTGAACAATTAACTGCAGCAAGATAAGGTTGACATAGGTTACCGCGATGACTAATGTTGAATGTTTTGCTGGAATACTTGGAGCTTCTCTTAAATAAAGATTAAATTGATATTCGTGTCCAATTTGACAGATCTGAACCCAGATTATATTAAGAGACGAAGTGCACGATTGACTAACGACAGCATGTGGAAAGCACAGCCTGGCAATCTGAAATGTTCAGTCTTGCCATCAGATGTTTTAGATGGACAGATCTGTGTTCTCAGTATTGTAGATATTTTTAGGAACTGCTTAATCCCAGAAATCAACTGAGATATCAAATTGATAAATATCCAACAGTTACACAGCACTCATTAACCCTTTAGTGTGAACATCATCACATTTCAAGTGCAGGGAGCATACCGACCATTGCCGTCTGCTATGACCCTTGCCACTGGTCAAAAAAGACGACTTAAAATGGAATAAGGCTTACTTTACAAATCCCGAAGTATATGTACATAACATTTTTTTAAAATGACTAATTCTATTGATTTCAAGGTTATAATCTCAATTAAGGGTTCAGATCACAATTACATGTGCAATTATAAGTCTCAAGACTTCATTTTATCTGACTGTTCAACAACACTACAATATTGTAATCATTTGTTATTGTTTATACAAACTATGCTAATCCCTCAATGAGATTTGATTTTCTGCTCTTTTGTTCTTATAGCCCCAATCTAATTATAAAAAAAAGTCTGAACATTTCGGCTTCTTCCGCTTTTTATTGTGGATTCTTGGACTATTGTGGTGTTGCACCTCCATCAGACTGGGCAGCTGTGAGGAGCAAATGGACAGGGTGGAGATTAAAATGACAAGATTGGACTGGAGACAAGTTAATACAAAATAATTTAGTGACAGGAACTGTCAGGATTGTGGATATTTTTGTGAATCTATGATCAGGTTTTGGAACAAAAAATTACAAACTACATGTGTAGTCTTATGAAGGTTACAACAGAACTGCTTTAGTTTTGAACTGTTCTCACGGCAGTAAAGGTTCAGAGGAACCTGCTGATCCAAACCAACAAAAGAATTTTGTGTCAGGATTCAGTCCTGAGCAGCCTGAAAACAATATTGAAACACTTATACCTCAGAGGATGACATGTACCAAACTGTCATTAAGCCTTTCTTCCAATGTGGCCTATGAATGAATTGTTGAGCTAATGCACGTCCCAGTCCATAAGTTATACTGTGGTCTTCCATGTACAGTAATCAAAACAAAAGTTGGGAAATCAGAAAAACATAAAATTGAGAGATATGTTTATGTATTATATTACCAGCAGAGTATGGATTCTCATTTTTTTCCTTTTCACCATCCAGTGCCAGATGACTGAATCAAAATCAAAATTGAGGTCTAATCACCTACACGGATATAATTGAAACAGTTCTCTCATGCAATACATTGAAAAAGGACATCACAGGGTTATGACATTTATATCGGTTTATCACAAATCACTTGAGCAACAAAATGTGTCATGTTGATTATGTATGTATGGAAATTTCATGCATGGCAACTATCAGGGTTCAGCATTTTGGGGGCCAAATCAGCATTTGCTGACCAGGAATCAGTGCAACTAGGCCCTTCACTCTGTTCTGGTGCATTGCCAAATGGGATCAAGTAAGAGCTGAGGAGGGGGGCGGGGCGGGAGAGTAGAATGGATGGCAGTGTTAAGTGGTGGGGTAGAATGGACAGCAATGAAAGAAAATGAAGGCAATGAATGGCAGTGAAAGAGGGGGGAATTCATGGCAATGAAGGAGAGCAAATTAAGGAAATGGATTGTACTGAAGAGGAGGGGAATCAATGGCAATAGAGGAGATGGGGAAATAGATGGAAATGAGGGGAGAGGGAAGGTACAAAGCTGGGAGCAGTGCTTTGGGGAGGGGGAAAATCTGGGAACAGCATTTTAGTGGGAAGGAGAATGTCAACAGAAACTGAGAAGGAGTGGGAAGGGAGAGTGCCAACATGAACTGGGGGAATGGAGGCAGAGTGTCATCATGAACTCTGAGGGAGTGAAAGAAATGGTCCAGTTGGTCTGCTGAATTTTTCTCTCTCTTTTTGTGGAGTAAAGCTCTATCCATTGTGAAATATGAAGATGCTTAAAATTAACCAAATACATCCTTTTTAATATAAAAATTCAAAACTGTACAAGGGAGCATGTTCCTGTATCCCCTTCCTACAAATGCACCACTAAATTTGTCCCTTCAACATTCAGATTCTCCCTTTTCATGCACTTAGGTTTCTTTCCCTTCTTCAATACAAGTACTGGAATGTTGTACATATAACCTAACGCTTAAGTTATAAAGCCTGTGTAACTACTTGTTTTCACATCAGGGATGTTTTTGAGTTGCCAGCTCTTGGGATTGTTTCAGCTTTTTGCAACATTGACATGTCTGAACATTAATTATTTTCAGTCTCCAGAGAAGAGTGATTGCTGTTGGTGGTGAATCCGTATTTTGTGGAAGTAGTTCTGTAAGAAGTAGGGTAACACTGTTTAAGAGTCCACAATTATTTTATAAATGAGTTACTGCAAAGATAGCTCTGGCATATTTTGGTGTGATTGAATTCAAATTGAGATTCAAGTAATGAACTATGCAACTAGTTATTTATTCGACTGAATATAATGGAGCTAGACCCAAAGCTACTGTTTTTTTTTAATATGATGGACAACCATACATATCACTTCTTCCTAAATTTACATTTCACTTTTGAAATTCTACACTGTTTAAAAATGTATGTCTTTTTCAGACAAAGTCCTGTTCTGATCCAATGAGATCATTATAAATGGTGAGGAGGCCCAGGCAGTTGTGATCAGTAAAAGGACATTGTGGCCTAGATTTTCCTTGGCCCACTGGAAACAAAGTAGTTGAAAAGCAGCTGCAGCTTCAAGAACCAGAAGGCAACCAGATATTAAAGAAGCAGAGACAGTGCAAGAGCACATTGAAAGAATCGCAGAATGTGGACCAACTTCAGGGTGTCTGCTGTGGCCAAAGTCCCAAAAGCCTTGCAAGTTTCCATGGAAACAATATGGTCAGAGAAGAGGAAAAGGATAATGCAAGCAATGTGGAGGGAGGGCCCAGGCAGTCAGTGTCACATCAATCACCTTATACATAGCAATGCAGTGCACAAAGTGTTTTAGTGACCTCATGAGATTGGCCAAGTTAGGTGAAGGCATGAGAACCCAAGCAGATCCTGAAATAATGTGGAGTGCTGAAGAGAAAAAGTGAAGAGGTTACTGCAAAGTCTGCATCTGAAAGCATTATTACAATGGAATATCTGCAGACACCTGGGTGAAATTAGATTTTGAACTAATCACGAGACTTTCTACATCCTTAGTTTCACTGCAAAGTAAAAAGTTGGCCATTATCAGTGGCAAAGTGCCACAGGTGGAAAAATGACAACTACCAGATCCTTAAGTGGAAATGAGAAGGAAATCCTACAGCTACTGGGCAGACACGGTCGGGGGTGAGAGTTACAAGAGTGAGAGATGGCAAATTTGGAGGAGAGCTGTCAGGTTCAGCTTGGTAATGGGATGGCTTGCCTACAGTACTGAGAGTGGTTAAAGTCTTCAGACATCCATTGGCTTAAAAATGTAGTGCTGCTGTTATCTTTAAGGGCTGTACTCTGGTAGAAAGAGGCTGCAGGTCTGGTGCAATAGCTGGCATAACTCACTGACTGCTTCTGAAGGAAACCACAGTCTTCTCACATACTGCCTGTGGGAGAAATCAATATATGAACATCTCTGGTCTGTAGACACTCTGGCATGGGTGCCTCCCCATCAGGTAGTGTCTGCATACATGATGCTAGATTCTCCGGGCTTTCCTCCTGTTCTCTTCTCTGTCCTCATTATTCTCTTTTGCAAAGCATAGAAACAATTGAATTGCAAGAGGGAAATCCATTATTTATTTACAATGTTATTCTCACTCTAAATTCTTGGGAAGTAGCAGCAACTTGCTTTCAATCCTGATAACTCCACTATGTAATGTAAAGGTAGTTGCTCCCAGTCGTCACAGTTTTGCAGGAATGCTGAATTCAGTGACCTCTGCCCTTTATGATACTTTCCCACTTCTGGGATACAGCAGTGGTCTCAACACTACCAAACTTAGTGGCAATGCTTCTTCAGGATGGAAACTGAGCAGAAAGAGTAGAAAATACTGAGGACTGAGAAACCATGACTCCCCTGATTGTCATCTACATATGGGGGGATGGCAGTTAGGGCAGGGTCATCACAGAGAAACAATGGTCATTTTTTAGGGTGGGGTATCAGCGGAAAATCTCCCCACTCCCTTTCTCTTGTTACACCGCCTCTGTCTCATCCAATTCAAATAGCAGACAGAGCTTTAAGATCTGGCTGTGAAATTCTGAAACATATAAAATTTATTGATGTTTTTATTGTTCCTTACAAGCCTGAATAAAGCAACCCAGATTTAAAAGGAAGTTACATGCAATTAGTTCCTGGGAAGTAAAGAGCCTGTTTGATCCAACATTATATTATTTAATTTGAATTCAGTGAAATAATGCCAAAAAATTTCCTGTGGTTCTTTTTGTAACTTACCTTTAATAACCTCTCAATTTCTTGCTATGTTCTCATATCACACCCAAGACAAAAGAAAACTTTGCCCATATAATCTCAGCCCAACTCCATTGGTCCCCATTTCTGATAAACACAACCTCCTTTTATAATGTTCCTTAAGAAACAATGATCCCCACTTCATGCTGACCATTCTGAGGAAATTACCATCCTCGGACTCAGAACAGCCATCTTTTACCTTACCAGTTCCCTGGCCAAATTTACCTGTAAATGACGAGATAGAGAGGGGGACTAAAAAAGGAGGGGGGAGGGGAGAAATTGCAATATTGGTGAAAGAAACAATTACGGCTGTGAGGAGGGATGATCAAATGAGGCCATATGATTTGAACTGAAGAACAAAAAAGCAGCAATCACACTGCTAGGAGTGTACTATAGAATCCCGAACAGTTAGAGGGAGAAAGAACAGCAAATATATAGGCACATTTCTGAGAAGTGCAAAAACAATAGGGCAGTAATAGTGGATGATTTCAACTGCCCGAATATTATCTGGGATAGAATTAGTGTAAAAGGTCTAGAGGTTGCAGAATTCTTAAAATGCATTCAGAAGAACTTTTTTAGTCAGTACGTGGCAAGCCCAACAAGAGAGGGGGCAGTTCTGGACTTAGTTTTAAGGAATGAAGCTGGGCAGGTGGAAGGGGTATCAGAGGGAGAGCATTTTGGTGGTAGTGATCATGACTCAGTTAGATTTAGTGTAGTTATGGAAAAGGACAAAGATAGACCAGGAATAAAAGTTCTCAATTGGCGAAAGGACAATTTTACTGTGATTTAGCAAAAGTGGACTGGAAACAGCTCCTTGAAGGTAAATCAGTGTCAGAGCAATAGGAGGCATTCAAGGAGGAGAGAGTGAAGGTTCAGAGCAAATATGTTCCCACAAATAAAAAGGGTGGGACTACCAAATCTACAGTCCCCTGGATATGGAGGAGCATACAGGGTAGGATAAGACAAACAAGGGAAGCTCATGTCAGATACTGAGAGCTCAACACTGCAGAAAGCTTAGAGCAGTATAGAAAGTGCAGGGGTGAAATTAAAAAGGACATTAGGAAAGCAAAGAAAGGGCATGAAAAAATATTGGCAAGTAAGATCAAGGAAAACCCAAAGATGTTTTATAAATACGTAAAGAGTAAGAGGATAACCAAGGAAAGAGTAGGGCCTATTAGAGAAGAAAAAGGTAACCTGTGTGTGGAGGCAGAAGACATGGGTATGGTTCTCAATGATTACTTTGCGTCTGTCTTCATAAAAGAAGGGGACGATGAGGACATTGTAGTTAAGGAGGAGGAGTGTAAAATATTAGATGAGATAAACATAGTGAGAGAGGAAATATTAAGGGGTTTAGCATCCTTGAAAGTAGATACATCGTTAGGTCAGGATGAAACGTATCCCAGGCTGTTAAGAGAAGCAAGGGAGGAAATAACAGAGGCTGTGACCATCATTTTCTAATCCTCTCTGGCTACAGGTGTGATGCCGGAGGACTGCTAATGTTGTACCGTTGTTTAAAAAGGGAGAAAGGGATAGGCCAAGTAATTACAGGCCTAATCTCAGTGGTGGGCAGATTATTGGAAAAAACTCAGAGGGACAGTATAAATCGTCATTTCGAAAGGCGCAGATTAATCAAGGACAGTCAGAACGGATTTGTTAAGGGAAGGTCGTGTCTGACTCACTTGACTGAATTTTTTGAGGAGGTAACAAGGAGGGTCGATAAGTGTGATGCGTTTGATGCGGTCCACGTGGATATTAGCAAGGCTTTTGACAAGGTTCCACATGGTCAGAAAAGTAAAAGCTGATGGGATCCAAGGGAAAGTGGAAAGTTGGATCCAGAATTGGCTCAGTGGCAGGAAGCAAAGGGTAATGGTCGATGGGTGTTTTTGGGACTGGAAGGCTGTTTCACATGGGGTTGCACAGGGCTCAGTATTAGGTCCATTGCTTCTTGTAGCATATATCAATGATTTAGACTTAAATGTAGGGGGCATGATTAAGAAATTTGCAGATGATACAAACGTTGGCCGTGTGGTTGGTAGTGAGGAAGAAAGCTGTAGACTGCAGCAAGCTATCAATGGACTGGTCAGGTGGGCAGAAAAGTGGCAAATGAAAATCAATCCAGAGAAGCGTGAAGTAATGCATTTGAGGAGGCAAACAAGGCAAGGGAATACATAATAAATGGTAGAATACTGAAGTGTAGAGGAACAGAGGGACCTTGGAGTGCATGTCCACAGATGCCTGAAGGTGGCAGGACAGGTAGAAAAGGTGGTTAAGAAGGCATACGGGATATTTTCCTTTGTTAGCTGAGGCATAGAATATAAGAGCTGCGAGGTTATGCTAGAACTGTATAAAACACTAGTTAGGCTATAGCTAGAGTCTGGATTGGAAGGACTTATTTCCCTTCGCAGAGAAGTCAATAACCAGGGGCATAGATTTAAAGTAGTTAGTAGAAGTATTAGGGGGGAGTTGAGGGGAATTTTTTTCACCCAGAGGGTGGTAGAGGTCTGGAACTCACTGTGTGAAAGGGTGATAGAGGCAGAAACCCTCATTGCATTTAAAAAGTACTTGGATGTGCACTTGAAATGCCACAACCTACAGGCTACGGACCAAGAGCAGGAAAGTAGGATTAGGCTGGTTGGCTCTTTCTCAGTTGGCACAGACATGATGGGGTGAATGGCCTCCTTCTGTGCTGTAAATTTCTATGATTTCATGACCATCTACCCAAGAATAATGTGAATATGAAATATCTATTTTCAAGTGTAAGTGACTTGTTCTCTCCATGTATGTTGCATTGCTGCTTCTCCTCTTTTGGCTTCTGAGCCCTGCACTATAAATTGTAATTGGGGAAATATTTGGAAAATTGTGCTTTGTAAAATGGGTATATTATCTTTGTTAATCTCCAACAGTAAACCTTATTCCTTACATTTCCCGAATGTGAACAGTTGTTCAGTACTCGAAGGCTGGGGAGTAATGCCAAATATATCAACTTCCACACTGCGTGCAATTTCAAATCGGCAGATATTAGAGAAATTCAAAGAAAACTTGGAATCCCCATACTGAGGGTAAGTTTGTATCTCTCAGGTGTAGCCTGTGAAACTGGACAAAATTCAGGACACAAACCAAAAAAATGGACTTTTGCTGCTTAGTTTAAATTAAACAATAATGGGCAATCCATTAAAAACAGATGAGTGGCAAATTTAACTGTGATTCTAAAATGCACTAACTGCAATTGCCCACTTTTCCAACATGGTGATCAGCTGATGGCTATGGAGAAATCTCATCTGTATACTTACTGACGAATTCTTCTCTTCCCTGCCCAGCAATGCTTTTACATCTAGCTGATCAATATCTGGGTTTTTTTGCAACGAAAACTCCTTTTTATGTGGACAGGTCGTTAGCCTGATTGGATTGACCGGCTAGATGCGATGAGGGGGATCGGATCTCATCCCAATATTCAGAGTCCGGAACTCTGGTCTCCTGCTTACTGGGGCACTTACTGACTAGATGAACAGAATTAGTCTAAAATACTGTAAAATGGATACTGAAGTATTATCACCAGAAAAATAATTTGTATGAAGCTTATTCATAGTCTCCTAAATTTCCCAAGGTGATAATAGAATGGTAACCTACCTCCTCAATACTGCAATATTTGTAATCTGCAGAATAGCACATTTTATCATGTACTTCATGTTCAAAATTGGTTCAATTTTGCATCTAGAATACAAAAATTGCCATAAATGTATCCCACTAAAAGTAAGATTAGATCCCCAGCCGTATTTGGGAGTTATTCCTGCAAACTATGAACTAAAATGAACCATGAAGGAGAGATGCAAGCCAAGATGTGTATACTGTTAGTTGGAAGCCTACAAATCCTCCTCCTTATTCCTAATGGTCCACTCTTCTATTGAATATTATCCTCTTGAAAACACTGACTCAATCCTTTTGACAAAAACTGAATCAATCTTATAGGATTTGCATTTTAGTGCCTGGCCTGTATTGTAAAAATGTATCCCTGTGTTTTAGATTCGCCATCAGTTCTTTGTGTGAGTGGGAGGAGAATGGATGGCAAGGATTCTTCCACTTGTTCCATTAACTTTTTTCTTCTTCTACACTACTTTTGTTATCACCGGCCTATATAACTGTAGACTATTATTAGGATCCAACATCAACTCATCCATAATTCTGCTGTCCATACCTCACCTGTACTAAAATCCTGCTCAGCTTATTATTCCTGTCCTTGTCAACCTTCACTGGGTTTCTATCTCCCAAGCACACTGCTTTGAAAGCATCATTAGTGTCCATAAATCCCTTCCCTGCCTTGCCCCACCCTACCTCTACAACCTTCTCCAGCCATAGGCACCAACTTCCACCATCTTCTTCTGACTCTGGGCTTTCATGTCCTTCCTCCATCTACTCCATCACTGACAGATCCTTCAGTCATCATGCTCTGAAACTGCAATTCCCTCCTTGCACATCTCTCCACTTTCAAATGCCTCCTGAAAGCCTACCTCTTTTGGTCACCTTCTCTAAATCTCATCCCACACTCCAACTCTTTGTGAAGGACCCTGTGATGTTTTGCTACATTAGCAACGCTGTATAAATTATTGTTGTTGGATGTATCTACACTATTATTACATCACAGCCTTGCTTTGCAAATAGTTTGTGTTTTTATGTATACATATTTCAAGAAACAAAGAGAAAAAAATAAAATCAGAAAATACATCATAGGTTTAAAAAGAGAACATATGATTGCTCATGTTTGCTTGGGTACATCACGAAGAAGATATATTTGGTATAATTCCTACATAATTATATAGTATGTTATATTAAGTTGTACCCAGCTGCTGCTGTGCTGTTGTAATTCCAAAGCTAAATTATATTATTTGTGATGGTGACTTTGATAACCATGTTGGCTTTGCATGTGTAGAGTTGCTGTTCATTTCTTAATCTCTGGTAAGCCAAAAGTTTAATGGTTTACAATCACCGCTATTTTTTGTTCAGCTGATTGGCAGAATATTTCCTTAATATTATTTGGCTTGATCAATGTAGGTGAACCAGATTTAGCATCATACATTAAAAGGCAGTCCCACTAAACTTTTTCTCTCTTAATTATCAACCACAGGTGGTTTAGATTGAAACCAAAAAACTTCAGCTGATCAAGCTCCCTGCCACTGTGTCACTGTTGAAATTGGTGACATGCACAGAATAGCCTAGTTCAATGAGGTACATACTTTGTGATGGACTAGAAACCAGTCTTTCCCTCTATCCTGCAGGTGTAGTATGAACTTGCCATTTTCAGCACAAAATTTGTGATTGTAACCTTTTCGGCAGGTCATGATGGTACGCTCAACTGTTGTGTCAGTAATTATCACGGTTAAATATCCACTGGTTAACTAAGTACCATGTGATGGCAATGTTAAAAGAATAACAACTTCATTGAAACACAGTCTAAAAGCAGGGCTTGATTACCTTATTCCAGTTACAGGCTGCACTGTCTGCCTACAATCAAGCAATTTACTTTACAGAACATCATTCATATGACACTTTACAAATCAAGATAGTTCACTACTATATAGTCCCTTAATTCCAGGCCTAGACTTACCCATTTTCGGTACTTGTACACATACATGGACAATACCTACTGACTGACTATATAGTGACAGTTTTGATTGTCGGAGTCTTCCTTGAATAATATTGAGTCTGGCAGTGTTTTTCTGGGTGATTTTCTTGGTCTTATGTAGGTATCTCTCTCACTCCTCTTGATTGTTCTCCCTCTCCAACTGCTCAGTCGGCTTTTTCTCTCCAACTACTTTGAGCACTCTTCCTTTTCAGCTGCTCTCTGGGCTCTTCCTCTCCTTCAGTGTTCTGATGCATAATTTGCAATCATTGTAAAATTAGATTTTTTAATGGGCTTCATATGCATTTTTGAAGTTTTATTCTTATTTAATCAAAAACATGAAAAGAATTTTTATTTTGTGTGCACACACAAGTAGGGAGGAATTTTAATCCCCCTTGATGAGCGGGAGAGGGTCCGGGGTGGCGGGGAGGGTTAAATCGGCAAAAATGTGAAACCTGAACCTGACTCGCCACGAGCTCGCCGATTTAACCGCGGTGCGTTTGGGGGCATCTGTGTAACCCACTCTGGAGAGCGGTTCCATCATTATAATACTTAAATGAGGCTCCGTTCCTCAGATTTTGGGCGCCATTTGAATTTAACGGCTGCAGGCCTAGTTTCCCAGGGCTCAGGAAACCCGGCAGATGAAGGGAAGCAGGAGCTGAGGGATCTAGCAGTTAAGTGCTTTTAGAGCACTGCTTGTGGGCCAGGGGGAGCAGGGGTGCATCTCCCTTGCCCCTCAAGCAAATCTTCTGCCCCGATCTCTCCTTCCCTGTGATCGGCTAATGCCCCCGCTGCAATCCCTCCCTGTCATCTCTCTGTTCCTCCCTCCTCGCTGCCGCACTCCGAGCACCCCTCCCCCCCACCATGTGCTCTGACCTTCTCTGATTGTCTGGGACAGTCCCCAGCGGTTCCTGGCTGCGGTCTTCTACAGTCGGCTTTCCAACTTGGCAACTAACCAGCCTCTCAATCTGGCCAGCTGCCGGGCAGGAAACGGAGTAAAAACCATCGCATTCCCGGCTGCAAACACTCACCCCGTTGCCTCCCCGAAAATATCAGGGACGTAGTGTGCGCGTAGCACACATGTGCCCATGGATACAAATGGTCTATTCTTCTCTTTGACATCCTACCATGGAATAAAAATCATTACATCCACTGTGCAGTATTTTGTATTTTTTTTACAATGATAGGCATCAGTCTCAGTTGACTGGAAGGTTTACAAATATGCACAATCAAGCACAGATGTTACAGGTACAATCAGCTCCAATAATCTATTTTCAATGTCACGCTTAAATAACTAACTGTTGTTTCAGCAAAAAGTAAAAGGCGGATTCTTGTGAATGATAGTTGTCAAATTGCAGAAATTAACTTCAGTGAGACTACTGGTGTCGGTGAAGTAAATCCAAAATCCTTCTCTTCCTTGCCCACATAAAAATGTAAAATTGACAAATTTTACACACATTTAAATAGAATGCAGTATAGAAGACGAGTGTTGGTTTCGCCAAGTTGGCGTCACTCTTGCCTTTGGTTAATAACGTTGTGGGTTCTCAATCCTAATGACAAGAATGCATAATCTAGGCTGACACATCAGTGCAGTACTGCTCAGGTGATCGATTATCTGGTCATTCATCTCCTTGCTGTTTGTGGTAACATGCGTGCCCGGATTAAATGTTGCATTTGCCGAAGTAACAGATATTGTATTGAAGCATTTTAAAAGACAAATTCTGAAAGGTGTTAAAGAATCACATAAATACAAAGTGACAACACACATCTGTACATTTTAACATAAAATTATGCTAAGCAATCTGCCAGAAAGGGGCTTAAAACACAGCACGAGATCTTCCACAGAATCACAAAAGTTAAGACCAAGTCTTCAGGTGGCGAGAGGTTACATTGCAACAGGAAGTCAAGATCAAATGTAGTTTTCAGGTCAAGTGAGCTTAGAGGGTGGGGAATAATTGAACCAGAGCTGAGGGAGGAGTGCTAACCAGCGGGCAAAACTAGAGTGGACTGGAGGGGGGGAAAGATTGAGTAGGAATGGGGAACAAGGGAAGCGAAGGAAGAGCAAGTTTAGAAGGTGGAGTGCGAAAGAATGAGAAGGATTAGAGACCACAGGGTAGGAGGGAATGTAAAGCAGGGTTAGAGCCAGGATGTGGAAGGGCAAGGTAGAGCAGAGTTAGAGGCCAGGGGAAGAAGAGGAGAGAAGGTAGGGCATACTAAGAGGATGGGGAGAGGAGGGAAGACAAAGGAGGCCACTGCTGGGATATATTCCTATGGAAAGAAAATGAGCATTTCATATTGAGCAAAGAGAAACTTTATTTGCAGAGAATTCTCAGTAGTTTGGTTTGAAGCATATTGAAACAAGAATTAGCGATTGGGTAAAGTGATCCTTTTTGCAGGAGATTAGCAAAATAAGTGCATATCGGACATAAAATAGGTAGTTACTCAATTGGCATCTCAATGTCCTTCTTAGTCTGAAACTGGTCACTGTCAATTAGCATTGTACACAAGTACGGTAGTGTAATGATTATAGTACTGAACCAGCAATCCATAGGTTGTAGAATTAAATTCAGTAAATCTGGTAATTTGTGAGCTAACTAGGAAAAGAATGACCACGAATGCTGCTGGATTGTCGTAAAACCCAAACTTGTTGAATAATGTCCTTCAGGGAAGGGAACCTGCCAGCCCTAATCGGCCTGGCCTATACGTGACTCTAGTCCACAGTGTGTGGTATGGTCGACTTATATCATCTTAAGTGGCTTAACAAGCCATTCAATTTCTGGATAACTGAGTATGGGTAATAAATGAAACCTTGCCAGTGCTACCCACAAATTAAACAAATCTAATAGCTATACTGACACTAATGTTGAACACTTCCAAGTGAAGAAAAAAAATCTCTCAGCCCCAAAAGCAATCACAGAGAACTCCAAAATATCAGTCTGGCCAGCTACAATGTGCATATAACAGTTCTATGGTGAAAAAGGCAAAGGAATTGGGGATCTATGTGTATATTTATCCCTATATTTTTCAGTTAACTAGATATTTGACTAGTTCCTTTTTAATAGAATTCACAAAATGCAAACTAGTTTTCATCAGACTTTATTTCACTTATGCAGAAGTCTGAAGGTAACAAAGTATCTGCAAATTGTGATTCAAGAAACCTATGATTTACGAGGGTAGATTTTCAGGAAAGTTGTGATAGTGTAACAAGTGTGTCCAATAATACATGTGCATCCAGTTAGTGTATTTTCGCAGCCATTAGGAATCAATTTTTTTCCACTCCTATTTCCTATTTTAGACAGCACATTGCAAACCAAAGAAAAATGAGAGACATTTGATGATATTAGTTTAAAGCATATGATCTCACCTATCAAATTCTGTATTAAAATATTAAATGTGTCACATCCTTACTCATGTTAATACTCAGCCAAAAATATTAACCATACAATTAGAAACTTCATTTGCTACTATCTCTATATTTAAATCTTTGTATCTTTCACAACCTCCAGCACATGGTGCCGAATGAATGGAATTACTTTTATGCAAGTTTAATAATGAAATGACATCTTTCTACAAAAATGTAAATGTGGTTGAGCTATATAGTGTTATAAACTAAAAAAAATTAATGGTCTTCACAGCTGAATTATTGTTGGAAGAGAAGTTCACATCATCTTCAGATAAATTTGTGACTGCTTTGGCAGCCTCTAAGTCTTAACTGCAGTAACAAAGTATGGAAATATATTATCTTAATTAACAATTCGAGATACAATTCAAAAATAAGTTTTGATGCTTTCCTAATCTTTCACCATTGGGAGCTTCAAGTAAAGCATGATTTTTTTTTAACTACTGTTACAAATTGTGGGATTAGAGACAACCACAACTTCATAACAGATGACTAAATTAGAATGATTGAAAAGCATGTTAATATCCTTGATCTGAGAAACAGTTATACTATACCAATGTTTCACTGTGATTTATTGAAGGGTTAGAGGCATAGAGTACAAAAGTAAGGAAGTCATGATGAACCTTTATAAAACACTGGTTCGGCCACAACGAGAGTATTGTGTCCAGTTCTGGGCACTGCACTTCAGGAAAGATGTGAAGGCCTTAGAGAGGGTGCAGAAGAAATTTACTAGAATGATTCCAGGGATGAGGGGCTTTAGTTACGTGGATAGTCTGGAGAAGCAGGGGTTATTCTCCTTGGAACATAGAAGGTTGCGAGGAGATTTGATGGAGGTATTCAAAATCATGTAGATAGAGAGAAGCTGTTCCCATTGTTGGAAGGGTCAAGAACCAGAGGGCATAAATTTAAGGTGATTGGCAAAAGAAGCAAAGATGACATGAGGAAAAACTTTCTTACACAGCGAGTAGTTAGGAACTGGAATGCACTGCTCGGTGGGGTGGCGGAGGCAGATTCAATCATGGCCTTCAAAAGCAAACTGGATAAGTACTTGAAAGGAAAAAAATTGCAGGGCTATGAGAGACTAGCTGGATTGCTCTTGCATACAGCTGGCACGGACTCGATGGGTCGAATGGCCTCCTTCCATGCTGTAACCTTTCTAGATTCTATGATTCGAAGCAGCACCTAATTTTCAGCATTTAACTCCTTCCACAAAGTGTAATTTCATATCAAATCTTTTGATAAAATACCAGCAACTCTCCCAAGGCATTGCTCATGGATAGTTAGGGGTAGGAGTATAAAAACTGCACTGAGCTGGTGTTGACACTTTGTTTCTCTTTGTGGTGTTCCAGTTTTGTCTTTAAGACTTTGTTTATCCATTGGAATTATGAGCTTTCAGAGGGAGGATTTTTGCCTGTGAGGCCAAGGTTGGACTGGCTGCATTGGTGCCACTTGTGAAGTTATTTGTGCTTTCTGGACATTTGAGATTGGAATTGACATCACCACCACCACATTGGAAGTGTCCAATTTGTTGGGCCTCCTCAATATGTTTGGGGACACTGGAAGACATGTCCCATGCTTGCATTACTCTATCCTGAGGGCCTGAAATTAAGTTGTGGGATACCATCGTGTGAATGCTCAACATGTTTGTCTGAAATTCTTTCGGGTTAGCGCTGCCTTTAAAATAGCAAAGAAAGGAATTTCAGAAATGCATTAAGTCTTCATATAGTGGTATCCCACAATGCCATTTCAGAGCCTCCTTAATCTGTTTCTCTCGCCCAGTTTTTTTTTCTCCATCTCTGATTAACAGAAAGACTAACAGTGAGAATCAGTCTCTTTTCCCCTCCCTCTTGGTTTTTCACTTCATTGTTCCTTCTGCTCCTCCCTTTCTCTCCGTGTTAATTCGTGTCTGCTACTCTCTTTTTCTCTTGGGTCACAGTTATGCTCTCTTTTTCTCGTGTCTGAGTTATGCTCTCTTTTTCTCTCGTGTCTCAGTTATGCTCTCTTTTTCTCTCGTGTCTCAGTTATGCTCTTTTTTTTGTGTGCTTTGTTACTCTCTTCGTGGGAACAGCACACTAATGAGCCATGGTAGGGGAGGGGAGGAGGGAAAGAGAGGAGAAAGGAGCATGAGAAAGTGAAGTGAAGTGATTGGAGCTAACAGTGAAAACAACACAATCAGCAAGGAGGAAACCATCAGCACGCATATGCATGCCTTTGGTGTGCTGTGCAGGTGTTTTTTCTTTGAGTCAATCAGTTATATAGTTACATGTGCTGATAAGATTGAGTTCTGCATGAGGAGCTAGACAATAACATCCACAGAAGAATATAAAGCGTACTTATATAATGAATGCTTTGATAAAATAATGGTGTGTTCAACTCAAAAATCTAACACATGAAGCTTTGATAATATCACAACCATAATTACTCTTCTCTTCCTCGCTTTTGCTCTAAATCAGCCAGATTCAAGTGCTTTACAACAACAGGACCACACTCATGGCTGTGATAATGGAATCAAAGTAGCAAGAGTGCCACTTTTTCATACAATGGCTGACTGAGAACTTGGCAACATATTCAAAATTACTGTGGTGTCATGAAGCTAAATGTTCACATTGGTTCTTTAGCTCACTTGTGAAATTGGTCATATTTCGGGCTCACATTCCTCGTGAATTACATATTTTCTCCCTGCCAAGTTAATCTTCTGTGGTGAGCTTAAGAGGTAGCTTAACACGATGGGGAGTACTTAAATGTAATCTGACCTTATTGATACTAAATGCAAAATCAGTAAAAAAAAAATCAACATTTTATTAATCTGTACACCTGTTGTTTGAAGTAACAGTGCAAAACTTGATTTATTCCACTCATGAAGAATTCCTTCATATCTCACTCCTGGCTTCATCAACAATGATTTTGAGGTCCACCTCATTTGTGAAAGGTTATTCCTTAAAAGGGGCACAATAAGGTCCAATTTATACCCCAATATGTTTACATAGTACTGCAAATAATCTCAATGATCATGTTCCTTTCACCTTCATAATATTTATCCCATTGATATCAGAGACCATCGCTCACTGTATTATTCATCTGACAATCTCAAGACTATCGCACAGCTCACTCTTCTTTGCGATGACACAGGTGATAGTGGTGTGAAGCAAGAGACTGGTGTGAAAGAAAGCCTTGCTATCGAATTCTCCATCCAAGTACAAGGAAAGGTGCCTTGCACTTTCTCAGCACCTTCCCTCGATAGACAGCTCTATCTTTGCCATTATCACAGACGCTTCTGGAAGATGGATTTACCTGTGAAATGTTCTCAGAATTGTAATATCAATGATGCCACAATGCAGTGTTGTTATGACCACCAATGTTAAAAAGATACATTAGAAAGGTGGGAGGGGCCTTTTAAATAGGCACATGAAATGTGTGATTATTATGAGCAGCCTTTAGTTGCACAACAGAATAATCTGAAGATGTATGTGAAATACATTTGTCAGAAACAGTTTAGTTTAGCAGAGATGTGCTCATATTACGAAGTGGTTCACCAGTTAAGCAACACACTAGAATGTGCCTTGCTCTGAATTCCATTTTTTCTTCTTAGTTAAACCTATGTACTTTTTTCACTTGTGTGATCATTAAAAAAATATTTTCAAACTAATATCCATGAACAAATCTAGGCCTGTCCAGATGGGCTAGGAGATGAATAAATGACAATTGACCAAGTCTGATCTTATTCAGACTGTGCAGATATGGGCATTTTCTAATAAAATTATAGGAATCTCCACTGCTGCAATAAAAATCTTGGCAATGCCACTGAATATCAGAGGACTAATGGGAATGCATTGTGAAAGATGCTAATTCAGAAATGAGTGGGGTGAAATTACAAACAATGGCAAGATGTCCATTTGTTTCCAAATTGACAACCCACTAACAAAATAACATTCAGAAACACAGATTTCAAAGTCATACATTCATGCAACATTATTATTAGAGAAAAGCATTCGCCTGTTTAACAATGCATGTTAGGTCTTAGATTACGCAAACCTTCAGGTGATGACTGAGAATTATAGCTCACTGCAATCATTTAGAATGCTCTCTCCACATACATTTTTGGTACACTTTTATTATACTGATGTCCTTCAATGCATAAATAGACAGCAAAAATAAACAGAGGTTGTTGAAAAATAATACTTTCTCAAAAATTTTTAAACAGCCAACAATGTATATGGAAGGCAGACAATTTGATGTACAGTTTCTGATCACTACTTTGAAATCACACACACAATTTATTTCAGATTTGCCAATTCATGCAAGTTTAGCAATTCTCCCAAAAGATAATTGGGAGAAAAAGTAAGAAAACATTACACCTCAAAACTGTTATTGACTGTCTGACTGTGACATTGCTTGAAAATGTATTCAAATGAGGCTTATCAGTGACTCAATGAGTTTATCTAATAAGTAGCTAAGTCATGCAGGTTAAAAAGGTCCTTGGTTCATTCAATCATCTGTACTGAGTTAACTGATGTCAGCTGGGTTGGCAGTTAGGATGCCTTCACATCCCCTCCCTTTCCCCACTTCGGGATGACAAAAGTCAGCCAGGCTTCCTGTTCTTAAGCACTATCTGGCAATGCCTGCTAATTGCGTGGGTGGATGCCAGGTGATGACTTGATCAGCCTTAGCCCCTATTAGTGAATAGTCTGCCAACACTCACCGTTAAGACTGACACATGAATAATGATCACTTGGACAAGGTACCAGAGGCAATGTTTGACAGGGAGGAGAGCAGCAGAGAAATACATTCAAAACAATAGAATACTATAACCAATTATTCCCTTCAGACCTAACTTTATTGTCCATCTCAGCAAGCAACACATAGTATGGTATCACTGTTTCAATCAGCAGGAGTTTGTAAATTCAATCTCTGAGAATTGTAAACTGTAATTATTCAGTTGTATAATTTATCAAATCAAAACTGTGAAAATAAACGACGCCGTTGTAACCCCTGGTACCTTGTACGTGGATAAAACAGATGTTCACATGAACATTGCTTGAAATATCAATGAGATATAGTATTACTTCACACGCTGGGATAATGCGATATGACAATGTGGCATTAGAAAACAATTAGAGTCACTTCTAAAACAATAACAAATTGATGATAACCCCAGTGAGACTCAATTATACAAACTGGTCATGGGTTCCAAGACAGCCCAAAACATCAATAACAATTATTATACGCTAGTTGTACACTGTACTTCTTTAACACATATCCCAACTACTAAGGACTAGTAATGAACCTCAAAAAGTTTAGAGAAAAGCACATACTAAAATCTAGAGAAATTAGGTACATTATTAGAGCAAATCTCTAAAACAAATAGTAGGGAAAGCCAAAGAGTTCCATTGTCCTTACCATGGAGATATATGGAAAAGAAACTAATGAGCAGTTCCCACTGAGTTCCCCCTTGTGGCATGGCACTGGATTTTTGAAAAATATAGCTATGGAGACCACCACCTTGAGAGAGCCTGTCTTGATTGATAATTGTCCAAGAAGAAACTGAAATAATTGAACCAATTTGAAACTCTTCCTTTCTATTTCAGCAAATACTCCATGTTTTGGATCCAACATTCTGGTTATGGGGAAAATGAATGACGAGGATGCTGGGTTCTAATGTAGTTTCTGTAACATAATTGCCATTTGACTTTTTTGTATAGAAAATGAAGGCTACTAAAACATGGCTGTATATGTGTACTGTGGAGATTGTGCCCAATACAGTTCAGTTGATCTATTGCAATGGCACGTGGCCTGGTCTTTAATGAGCGATAACCTGTTGCTCTGTTGCCTCAATGAGCTATTTTTATTTTAACCCACTCTACTTGGCACTTCATTTCAAACAAGTAACAGAAAACAAGGTCAAGGGCTGTAGATGAGAAAGATGTGCTGAAGGTGGAAGATTCCTATTACAGATCCATCACCTTACCTTTCCACCTTCAGAACGGGTCTCGCCTTGTCTTTGCTGACTAATAATGAAGTATCATTCCATTGCAATTTGACTCTTAAAGACTGGAGGTGATTCCATCATGGAATGTCATTATCACTCTCTGGAACACAGTCAAACACAAGAAAAGAATGTTCCCAATATGCATGAAGGGATGGTCCCAATATTTGTGAAGGGAGGTAAAATGTACGAACATATGTTACAAACTAGAAAATGCTACATTGCCATCTGGTGGCTGAAGTTACAATGACTTATGGTAATTTAGGGAAGCGAAACAATTTTTGGCCTGGGGAGTCGAGGAGTATGGGATGTTTAACGTTTTTTTTTAAATAAGAAAATATAACACAGGGAACTTTGAATAAAGGGGGCTTGCTGGTTGTTCAGAGCTGCTGTTTTATTTATTTGAATAAATTAACCCACACAGAGGATATTAAAGGAATGCATAAGCAACCATAAACATTTCACTCTGATGCTCAGCTTCTTGGGGCCTGGTCAGAGTGTCAGCATTTGCTGACAAAAATAAGTCCATCTTCTAATGCATCAGACTGTGGGCCCCTCTCTACTCTCAGTGCTAATAGTGGGGATGTTGGCTTGTGTGCACTGTAGGCAGGAATTCTCAAGAATTGAGGAAAACATTTTTTTTTACACAGGGTGTTGTAATGGTCTGGAATGCACCACCTGAAAGGGTGGTGGAAGCAGATTCAATAGTAACTTTCAAAAGGGAACTGGATAAATACTTAAAGGGAAAAAATTTACAGGGCTATGGGGAAAGAGCAGGGGAATGGGACTAATTGGATAGCTCTGTCAAAGAGCCGGCACAGGCACAAAGGGCTGAATGGCCTCCTCCTGTGCTATACCTATCATGACACTATGATACCATGAATAGGGAATTCCAACCTACAAAATGAAGAGGCCAAAATTCTTTCCCTAGCCTGGGAGCAGCACTGGGAGGAGAGAGAGGCCCTGATGCAGCATCTGCCAAGGAGAGTTGATTCCCCGATGCTGTTCAGCAACATCAAATCTTATTTGGAATTGGCAAGGCACAAAATACAGACGCTACAGCATGAGAGGTAGGAATTGTCCAGCTGCTGCCGAACATAATGGGCTAGAATTGCAACCATCCTGGTCAATGGCTAGAAAATCTAGCCTATTAGCTATTCATTAAGGAAGAAAAATCAACTCTTTTAAAATGAAGAATTTTTAGTGGGTTCTTCCCTACAAAAGTAACCCCTGAAGTGGAAGCAGAATACCAAGTGACTGAACGATTTGGAAAAACAGCCACGCTGGTCATCGTAAACTGACACAACATTGCCCACCCACAAAAAAAATCAGTCTGTGGTCGACCTGATGTATTTCATTCAGTAAGTAAAGTGTCTTGGGAACAGACAGGTATTGATCCAAGACAAGGCGTATTGATCCATAAAAAGATAAACAGCCTATTAGACCAAAGTGTTACCTTTACTACCATGTGCCTATGAAACATTGCATCTTATCACCATAATTTAACTTTTAAATCATGGCCAATGTCACACAGTAATGGAAACAAGTAATAAAAATTCAGCAATGTCTGAAAAGAATGAATAAGGTGTAAACAGGTTAAAGTGGCATAATATTATACTGTTTGAAGGATATGGCAGACAGTGCTAGTTTGATTGACATTAACAGCTCTCCAGATAGCGAAGCTGGTTAAGACAGTAAGCATTCAGCCATATAGAGCAGGGAAGTCCCATGCTGAGTCTATGTTGAGTTAGGTGATAGCTGATTGGGCTCCTTAATTGGCCTAAGCATCCATGGGATAGTGAGGAGGGAAAAAAAACAGCCAGGGTTCCAGTTCCTGATTACGATCCAGTGACCCCTGCAAGTGTGTGTGCATGGGCAATAATAGGACAGCATCTGTATTGGGTATTCAATACATTGCCTGCAACACTCACTGTCCAGATTTGCACACAAAGAATGGCCTCTAGGTTAAGGTTTGAGATACCCATGCCCCGAAAGCTTACCCCAGCAAAGAGGGTGGGGGAAGGAAGAGAGGAAAATGGTGGAAAAGGGTACACGTGTATAGCAATACTGTATGCAGTGAAACATCTGTGTGGTTCCGGGAAGAGCAGGAGTGAATATGGACAATGAGCAATAAGTGGAAGAACAGAACCAACATGGTTATTGTACTCAAGGCTAACAATCACTGGGCCTACCATCACCAACAGCAAACTGATCAATACAATTAAACAGGATCGATGAAGTGCAAGGATATGGTGGAATGCAGCTGAGCAGGACACAAACAAAGATTTGACTGAACTAAGTTTTTTTTTAGAACTGAGTTCTGAAAAAGTTATGATAACGAGAAGTAATTTAATCAATACTTTAGCTTTCATGTTCACAAATATGTAACAAAATAAAATAAAATCAATAAAGATCCTTTGAAGGATTAGTTTTATTTTATCAAGAGATTCCAATTCTTTAGCCATGTGCATAGAACTGTCAGCTCTTCAGATTTCCATGAAAGTCCAAATCTCAGTGTCCCGATACACTAACATTGATGTACCAATCAATAAACGTCACCACTAGATCCCGGTATCACAGCTCCTTAATGGCAAACTATACTGAACATGACAATAAATTAGGAAATAAAGTTTTGCGAATCGTTGTCTTCAATATAAATAATTTGTTCACTATTTATGACAATAAGCATAAAGCCTTTTGTACCACTTACAGACATATTTATGCAGTGTCATTGTATAGTTAAGGACCATGGCTGATACGGTAGCATAGTGGTTATGTTACTGGACTAGTAATCCAGAGGCCTGGACTAAAATCCAGTCATGAGTTCAAATCCCACCACAGCAGCTGGCGAATTTAAATTCAATTAATTAATTAAATAAAATCTGGAATTAAAATACTAGTATCAGTAATGATGGCCATGAAACTACCAGATTGTCGTCAAAACCCATCTGGTTCACTAATGCCCTTCAGGGAAGGAAACCTGCCGTCCTTACCCAGTCTGGCCTATATGTGACTCCAGACCCACAGCAAAGTGGTTGATTCTTAATTGCCCTCTGAAATGGCCGAGCAAGCCACTCAGTTGTAAGAAGTCATAATAAGAATAAAACCGGACGGACCACCGGACATGACAACGGCAAACCAAGCCCAGTCGAACCTGCAAGGTATTCCTTACTAACATCTGGGGACTTGCCCCAAAATTGGGAGAGCTGTCCCACAGACTTGTCAAGCAACAGCCTGACATAGCCATATTCACAGAATCATACCTTTCAGCCAATGTCCCAGACTCTTCCATCACCATCCCTGGGTATGTCCTGTCCCACCGGCAGGACAAACCCACCAGAGGTGGCAGTACAGTGATATACAGTCAGGAGGGAGTGGCCCTGGGAGTCCTCAACATTGACTCTGGACCCCATGAAATCTCATGGCATCAGGTCAACATGGGCAAGGAAACCTCCTGCTGATTACTACCAACTGTCCTCCCTCAGCTGATGAATCAGTCCTCCTCCATGTTGAACACCACTTGGAGGAAGCACTGAGGGTAGCCAGGGCACAAAATGTACTCTGGGTGGGGGACTTCAATGTCCATCACCAAGAGTGGCTCGGAAGCACCACTACTGACCGAGTCCTGAAGGACATAACTGCCAGACTGGGCCTGCGGCAGGTGGTGAGCGAACCAACACAAGGGGAAAAACTTACTTGAACTCATTCTCACCAATCTACCTGTCGGAAATGCATCTGTCCGTGACAGTATTGGTAGGAGTGACCACCGCACAGTCCTCGTGGAGATGAAGTCCTGTCTTCGCACTGAGGACAGTTGTGTGGCACTACCACCGTGCGACATGGGATAGATTCAGAACAGATCGAGCAGCTCAAAAATGGGCATCCATGAGGCGCTGTGGGCCATCAGCAGCAGCAGAATTGTATTCCAGCACAATCTGTAACCTCATGGCCCGGCATATTCCTCACTCTACCATTACCAACAAGCCAGGGGATCAACCCTGGTTCAATGAGGAGTGTAGAAGAGCATACCAGGAGCAGCACCAGGCGTACCGAAAAATGAGGTGCCAACCTGGTGAAGCTACAACTCAGGACTACTTGCATGCTATAGACAGGGCTAAGCGATTCCACAACCAACGGATCAGATCAAAGCTCTGCAGTCGTGAACGGTGGTCGGCAATTAAACAACTAACGAGAGGAGGAGGCTCTGCAAACATCCCCATCCTCAATGACGGCGGAGTCCAGCACGTGAGTGCAAAAGACAAGGCTGAAGCGTTTGCAACCATCTTCAGCCAGAAGTGCCGAGTGGATGATCCATCTCAGCCTCCTCCCGATATCCCCACCATCACGGAAGCCAGTCTTCGGCCAATTCGATTCACTCCATGTGATATCAAGAAACGGCTGAGTGCACTGGATACAGCAAAGGCTATGGGCCCCGACAACATCCCAGCTGTAGTGCTGAAGACTTGTACTCCAGAACTAGCTTCTCCTGTAGCCAAGCTGTTCCAGTACAGCTACAACACTGGCATCTACCCGACAATGTGGAAAATTGCCCAGGTATGTCCTGTCCACAAAAAGCAGGACAAATCCAATCCGGCCAATTACCGCCCCATCAGTCTACTCTCAATCATCAGCAAAGTGATGGAAGGTGTTGTCGACAGTGCTATCAAGTGGCACTTACTCACCAATAACCTGCTCACCGATGCTCAGTTTGGGTTCCGCCAGGACCACTCGGCTCCAGACCTCATTACAGCCTTGGTCCAAACATGGACAAAAGAGCTGAATTCCAGAGGTGAGGTGAGAGTGACTGCCCTTGACATCAAGGCAGCATTTGACCGAGTGTGGCACCAAGGAGCCCTCACAAAAATTGAAGTCAATGGGAATCAGGGGGAAAACTCTCCAGTGGCTGGAGTCATACCTAGCACAAAGGAAGATGGTAGAGGTCGTTGGAGGCCAATCATCTCAGCCCCAGGGCATTGCTGCAGGAGTTCCTCAGGGCAGTGTCCGAGGCCCAACCATCTTCAGCTGCTTCATCAATGACCTTCCCTCCATCATAAGGTCAGAAATGGGGATGTTCGCTGATGATTGCACAGTGTTCAGTTCCATTCGCAACCCCTCAAATAATGAAGCAGTCCGAGCCGCATGCAGCAAGACCTGGACAACATCCAGGCTTGGGCTCATAAGTGGCAAGTAACATTCGCGCCAGATAAGTGCCAGGCAATGACCATCTCCAACAAGAGAGAGTGTAACCACCTCCCCTTGACATTCAATGGCATTACCATCGCCGAATCCCCCACCATCAACATCCTGGGGGTCACCATTGACCAGAAACTTAACTGGACCAGCCATATAAATACTGTGGCTACGAGAGCAGGTCAGAGGCTGGGTATTCTGCGGCGAGTGACTCACCTCCTGACTCCCCAAAGCCTTTCCAGCATCTCCACTTGCTTGGATGAGTGCAGCTCCAACAACACTCAAGAAGCTCGACACCATCCAAGATAAAGCAGCCCGCTTGATTGGCACCCCATCCACCACCCTAAACATTCACTCCCTTCACCACCGGCGCACTGTGGCTGCAGTGTGTACCATCCACAGGATGCACTGCAGCATTTCGCCAAGGCTTCTTCGACAGCATCTCCCAAACCCGCGACCTCTACCATCAAGAAGGACAAGAGCAGCAGGCACATGGGAACAACACCACCTGCACGTTCCCCTCCAAGTCACACACCATCCCCACTTGGAAATATATCACCGTTCCTTCATCATTGTCGCTGGGTCAAAATCCTGGAACTCCCTTCCTAACAGCACTGTGGGAGAACCGTCACCACACGGACTGCAGCGGTTCAAGAAGGCGGCTCACCACCACCTTCTCGAGGGCAATTAGGGATGGGCAATAAATGCTGGCCTCGCCAGAGACGCCCACATCCCCCGTGAACGAATAAAAAAAAATATTAAAGCTGATGCTTGTTCGTAGCTCACTTCAATGTTAGAGGAGCCATGACACAGATTGGCTGCACATAATACATGACCATCGTAACGGCAAATCAGTATATACCTTTCATTGGAAATCATTATAGATTGAAGAGAATAATCCTTTGTATGAAAATTAAGATACGTATAAATATTTAGCATTTTTTTTTACAAAACATCTTTGTTCTGACTTCAGATAAATTTGTCGCAACACAGTATTGCAATAGTTCTATTGAATAATCCTATTTTAATTGGACCCTCTCACTTGTGTATGGAAGTTGGAACAAGCTTATTTGCAATCCCCTTGCCTACTTTTGCTGGAGAGCAAGAAAAGGAGAGGGAACAGAACTAAATCCCAGAACCCTCAACATCTCATGGCCAGACAGGGTATGAATGGAAGCCACAAGGCACGTGGAGCAGCAAATCTGTCCAGCACAACATCTGAATGGGAGTTGGATGGGCTCCAAGCGGCTCGTAGGCTGACTATGATTGTTGTATGTGCAATTATGCTGACCAAAATGCGGAAGTGATAATGTGAACAAAAGAAAAAAACACCACTCTCCAAATGTGGAAATCAAGCATTGCCATGGGACAGTAACTATATTATACTATATTGTGTGTTACATGATATAAAATTCCTATTATAAAACAGCATATACTCTGATTTACTCTAATCAATGCCACTGGAGATCTGCTAGAAAATATGATAACAGAAGATTGAATGACATGAGGTTGAATTGTAAAGCCCACTTGAGTTATTGATTTTATTTTGGAAGGTGAAATGATCCCTTTAAGATTTTTCATTTGAAGAAATTGGCTATATGATACTATGATCGGGCAAAAACAGCACCTATCCCTATTCGTAGAGCACGTATTGAAACTGATCAAATAGCATGACTAATGTCCACTGGAACGTACAGGACTAGAATAATTGAATCAGTATCCGGGCAGTTATCAGGATTTGATATGCTGAAAGGGCAATCATAAGTGTGAAGCAATCAGTTTAATTTTATGATTAAAAGGATAATGGCCAGGAGTGCTGCATTAAATTCTTGCTGCATTAAATTCTCAGTGCATTGCCTCAGAACTCTATTGTTGGCAGTGGCAACCACACAGATTAACTGATATTATCCTTTCAGGGTGGACTTGATCTTTCAGGCTTTCTTTTAAATCTGCTGCTTTTTGACTGTGATTTCTTTTTTAAAAAGCAACTGCTGACATTAATGTAAATATCTAACCAGCTATCACAACCTCTGCTTTGCTATTATACACAAAATACAATCTTGGAAGCTAGCTATATATTGCATCATATGACAGGAAGGAGGGGAAATGTGTTTTCTGATGAAAGAAGAGTCAAGGGGTGAAACAATTTAATGTAAACAATTTGCATTCATAGATATTGCCTTTAACGTAGAAAAACATTCTAAAGTGCTTCACAGAGTCGTAATCAAAATAGAGAGCTAGTAGGAAGGGTGACCAAAGCATGGTCAAAGATATGGGTTTTAAGGATTATTTTAAAGGTAAGGGGTTTGGGGAGATAATTCCATTGTTTTGAGTCTAAGTAGCCAAAGGCACGACTGTCAATGATGGGCGGGGAGGGAGGGGAGGGTGGATGCACAAGAAGCCAGAATCAGAAGAGCATAGATTTCTGTGGCAGGGGGTTGGGGGAGAGGGAGGGAGAAAAGCAAGGTTGTAGGGTTGGAAGAGGTGATAGAGATATGGAGGGCATATTAAACTAGAAATTCAATGACGCTTGACGTAAAGTGGGTACAAAATCATTCAATATGGCGGACTGTGCATGTGCGCACATTCTGAGCCAGAAGCATGCCGCCCATCATGTTGGTTATAGATGTTAAAAGAGGTGTCCAGGGCAAATAAGAGGCCAAATGTCTGTCTGATGCCCACTTTATCAAATTGGTCTGCCTTGCATTCAGGAAAATCAAGTCTGCATGCAACCTATCCAGTGGTCCTTAATGGAACCGCTGCAGGCCACCACCAAAAAGGTACGTTTTTAAAAAATACTTATGTGAATGTGGAGCTGGGAGATGCAGGAGTGCTCCTTCAGGCTCTGCATTAAAACCACAGGCTGCCGCCTGCCACCGCTCGGCCCCTCCCGATCGCTACATTGTCCCACCCAGCCGGTCTCCCCAGCTCTCCGGATCGCTTACCCACTCTCCAAGTCGCCACCTCCTTCCCGATCACTTTACCCCCTCTCCCGGTTACCCCTCCCCCTCCCGATCATGTTACCTACTCCTCTCCCGGTTGCCCCCCCACCAACCCGATTGCTTACTCCCCTTCTCCCCGTCACCCCCTCCCTCTCAATCACTTCCCACTCTCCCAGACACCCCCCGTTCCAATCGTTTACTCCGCTCTCCTAGTTGCCCCTCTCCCTATCAATCAGGTGGGCCTCGGAAATACCCATTTCGACACAGGAATTGTTTCCTGTGTCCAGTTCGCGCTGGCCTGTTGGAGCAAACCAATTTGTCGGCCATTGAATTTGAGACACTGGGGAACTGGGAGCTGACGTAGATCAGTGAGAACAAGGTAATGGGCGAGCAGGACTTGGTACAAGTTAGAATACATGCAGCAGGGTTTTGGATGAGCTAAAATTTAAGGAGGGTGGAGGATGAAAGGCCAGCCAGAACAGAATTGGAATAGTCGAGTCTGGAGGTGACAAAATCATGGATGATGGTTTCAGTGGCAGATGGAATGAGGTAGCGGTGGAGGCGGGCAATGTTACAGAAGTAGAAGTAGGCAGTCTTTGTGATGGAGAGGATACGGTATTGGAAGGTCAGCTCAGAGTTAAATTGGTCATCGCGGCTGTGAATACTCCCGTTCAGCCTAAGGAAGTGGCTGGGGAGGGGATGAAGTTGTTGGCAAGGGTACAGAGTTTGTCATGTTACAATGGTTTCACTCTTCCCAATGTTTAGCTGGAGGAAATTATGGCTCATCCAAGATTGGATTTCAGACAAGAATTCTGACAGCAAAGAGTGAATGGATAGAGAGTGGTGGTCGAGAGTTAGAATTGGGGGTCATTTGAGGTAGAGCTGGGGCTCATTGGCGGACACATAGAAGCTGGCCCCATGTATGTAGATAATGTCATTAAGGGGATCAGGAAAATGAGGAGGCCAAGAAGTCTCCAGAGGTAATGCTAGGAAGACTTGCAGTGAGGCCATTGCTGGAAATGCTCTGGCTGCAATCAGGTAGGTATGAGTGGCATCAATTGAGGGCAGTCCCACCAAGCTGGACCATGGAGGAGAAAGGTTGGAAGACGATGTAGTTGACCATGTCAAAGGCTGCAGGGACATCAAGGAGGATGAGGAGGGATATTGCGCCATCAGAGTTATATAGAATATCGTTTGGTTAAGGCCTTTTAGGTGCAGCGGCAGGAGTGGAAACGGGATTGGAATGATTCAGATAGGGAGTTGCAGAAGCGACGGACA
This sequence comes from Heptranchias perlo, assembly GCF_035084215.1. Taxonomy (NCBI): domain Eukaryota; kingdom Metazoa; phylum Chordata; class Chondrichthyes; order Hexanchiformes; family Hexanchidae; genus Heptranchias; species Heptranchias perlo. The sequence continues at coordinate 17,323,548 of NC_090350.1, read as the reverse complement.
CAGATCTGGGAGGTGGCAGCATATTCCATAACTTTGGAGAGAAAAAAAAAGGTTGAAGATAGGTGGTAGTTTGCAAGGATAGAGGCACTGAGGGTGGGTTTTTTTGAGGAGGGGGTGTTGATGGTGGTTTTGAAAGGGAGGGGAGCAATGCCCGAGGAGAGGGAATCATTTACAATGCCAGCAAGCATGGAGGCCAGGAAGGGAAGTTGCATGGTCAGCAGTTTCATGGGAATGAGGTCAAGGGAGCAGGGGTGGATCTCATGCATGAGAAGAGCTTAGAGGCATGGAAGAGATGGGAGAGAAAGTAGAGATCTGGGTTTCAGGGCTAGGGCAGGAGAATGCTTCTTTTTCTCCATAATTAACAATCCTCACATGAGATTGCAGGAATGCATGCCTTTCTAACACACAATTTCTGGAAATGCTATTTTGTTAGCAGAGCACTAATTGCAGCGAGATATATATTTTCATTTTCTATTAAAGTGGAATTTCAACTATTTCCTCCCCCAAAAGTGACAGGAAGAGGTAGTGGTGCAAAAAAATAATTGACACTGCATTACCAAAATAGAGTATTCCCTGGTATAGAAAAGGGCAAATCTTTAGGCGCCTGAGGGAATGTATCAGCAGGCTGGGTAGAAGCGCTTGGCTTTGCTGTGATAAAGTAATCAATAAAGGAAGACATGGAAGGTGATAGTGTATCCTGGTGAGAGCGTGCTGTCAGCAAGCAGAAATCACCAGACACCTGTCTCGACTCAACCATACAGAAAAACAAATTTTCTTTGGCACGAGTTATCTCATCAAAGAAGAAATATTTCCAATTTTAGCTTCCTTTTATGCATATTTTTACAGGAGATCGAAAAAATTGAGAAAATGACAGATCTGCCCCAAGTGTATTTACAGCACAAGTTATTAATCAATTCCTGGAAATTGTTTAAGAATTAGCTAACACTTTATTATCAACAGACAGCTATTATCTTCAGTTCATCCTCATTTTTTCCAAAATAATTCCAACCGGGTTAAACAGTATTCTGACATCAAATGAGTGCCAATTCCCAGTAAGTGCTTGCACTGGTGACACATGCCCAATTTTGTGTTTGCTTGCTGCCTTATAATCATTGGTACTGCTGATGAAATGCTTTAAACAAATTATAACACACTATTGTACTGAATCTTACTTTTGGGCATATTTCTCCTCTACCTCTCTCAATTCCAAGAGGCACAACAAGAGGGTGGACCTGTGACCTGCTCCCAGATTCCATCGATACAAGTTACTCCCTTGGAGATACACAAGGACAACTTGGCATGATGTTCATACTAATTTACCCTCCCACTCTATGAGGATCCACAGCCCTTCACAACAGCATAGTTAAGACCAGAAATTCACCATATGGGAATCATACCATCGTGTGGCATAACGTATTGCATCATCCCAAATCTGCTATAATTTTTGGGTAGTAATGGGCACTTATATTGGTCATAAACCTTTCACTATGGGCTCGACTTAACTCCTGGGTGGGAACATGGCAAGCGAGTGGCATGCCCATCTCGGAGCGGTTGCAAGGAGGCTCAAATGATTTTAACAGCTGGGCCTCATCAACATGCCACATGCCAACTTGCTGACCAAAATGTTTGGGAAGTTGGTGCTAAGTGGTTGCCCGGCCATTAAAATCGGACAGCAGGGGGCCCCTACTGGGGACCCAAGGGTACGGTCCCCGGCACAAGCTAAGTGCTCTGGGAGGGGAATCTCAGTCGGGGAAGCCAGGAACAGGGGAGGCCCAAGGTTTCCTTGTGGGGCCCGGAGGAACACTCCTGCTCCTTCTGGTTCACAAAGAACCTGAAAAAAACAACCGAACCTTACTGGGCCTCTTCTGGCACTGGCTCCACCACTGCTGCCCAGCTCAGGCCGCAGGTTAAAATGGCAGATCGGGCACAGAAGACATCAGCGGAGCCCAATCTGCATATTTAAAACAGACTCCCCCAGCTTACAGTCGGCCAGATCGGGGTGGGAAAGCAGCAGGTAAGTCTCCTGCTCCATTTTAACTGCCCCCCTTGCCTGAATTCCGCTGGGCGGAGGGTTAAAATCAACCCCTTTGATGCTGTTTCCTCGAGTGTCATTTGACCAAAAATGAGCAATGTAATACCCCAGACGTCTTTCTTGGGTGTGAAGTGAAAATGTTCTTAGTGGGTCCTGTATATTAACTTAAATAACTGGGTGAAGTGGATGGGCTGAAGATACTTGCCTTATGTTCTTATAATTGCACACCTGGGCTTATGGAAACCATTGTGAAGTAATTTTCAAAGCACATAACTACAAAGCCTATTGCTGGCACTGAAACTACGTTTATTTTCTTCTCTTCTTAAAGGTTATTTTCTACCTTCCTCTATTTTTGTGTTTTCCTATGCTGCATCGTTTGGCTGAGAGGGGAGGCAGCTTGCTCTTAGGCTGTCACCAACATGTAAGAGCTGAAAATGGTCCAAGTGAATCCTATACATGCATTTAGATGACAGGATGAGCTAGTTGAGCTGAACAGGCTTCCTTTGTTCCCAGCAAGTGACACAACGAGGTGTTTGGATCTGAATTGTACTACGTTATGTTTGCAATCTGATGAAAATAGATGGCGATCTTGAAAATTAGCAAAATTTTACAAAGACAATAAAAAGAAAACATTTATTTTCAAAATCAAGCTCATCATCTTTTATCAAATCATTTTGTACAACAGTAGATCTGTTCAATGGAGGCAACTCGGTTGCAGGTGCCATTGTCACCATCTTCCCACCCCACTCCTCACGAAACAATAATCACCATCAACTGATGAATAAAAGTTCCATGAGAAAAAACTTATTATGCAGAGTAACACAGGCTGCTTGAGCTTCACTTTCATGGTTTATGGCAAAATCTTATTCCCCTTAATATGTTCCTGGCTTGGAATATATTCTCTGGGTGGGGGATTTCAAAGTCCATCACAAGGAGTGGCTCAGTAGTACCACCACACAATCCTTGTGGAGACCAAGTCCTGTCTTCATAGAAGGCCCCCTCCATTGTGTCATGTGGCACTACCACCATGGCTAAGTAGGATAAATCTAGCTGCTCAAAACTGGGCATCATGAGGTCCATCAGCACCAGCAGAATTGTATATCATCACAATCTGTAATCTCATGGCCCCGTATATCACAAGAACATAAGAAATAGGAGCAGGAGTAGGCCATCCAGCTCCTCGAGCCTGCTCCACCATTCAACAAGATCATGACTGATCTTTTACCTCAACGCCATTTTCCTGCACCGTCCCCACATCCCTTAATGTCTTAATGCCTTTAATATCTAAAAATCTATCAATCTCGGTTTTGAATGTACTCTGGGGCAGAGAATTCTAAAGATTCACCACCCTCTGAGTAAAGAAATTTCTTCTCATCTCAGTCCTATCCCTTATTCTGAGACTGTGAGCCCTGGTTCTCGACTCCCCAGACAGGGGAAACATCCTCCTGTCGAGCCTTGTAAGAATTTTGAATGTTTCAATGAGATCACCCCTCTTTCTTCTAAACTCTAGAGAATACAGGCCTAGTCTACTCAATCTCTCCTCATATGACAAACCCGCCATCCCAGGAATCAGTCTGGTGAACCTTCGTTGCACTCCCTCTATGGCAAGTATTTCCTTTCTTAGGTAAGGATACCAACATTGCACACAATACTCCAGGTGCGGTCTCACCAAGGCCCTATATGATTGCAGTAGGATATCTTTACTCCTGTACTCAAATCCTCTTGTAATAAAGGCCAACATACCATTTGCCTTCCTAATTGCTAGCTGCACCTGCATATTAGCTTTCAGTGACTCATGTACAAGGACACCCAGGTCCCTTTGAACATCAACATTTCCCAACCTCTCACCATTTAAAAAATACTCTGCATTTCTGTTTTTCCTATCAAAGTGGATAACTTCATATTTTTCCACATTATATTCTATCTGCCATGTTCTTGCCCACTCACTTAGCCTGTCTATATCCCCTTGAAGCCTCTTTGCATCCTCCTCACAACTCATATTCTCACCTAGTTTTGTGTCATCAGCAAACTTGGAAATATTACATTTGGTTCTCTCATCCAAATCATTGATATAGATTGTGAATAGCTGGGGCCCAAGCACCGATCCCTGCAGTACCCCACTAGTCACAGTCTGCCAACCTGAAAAAGACCCATTTATTCCTACTCTGTTTTCTGTCTGTTGACCAATTCTCAATCCATGCCAGTATATCGCCCCCAATTCCATGTGCTCTAACTTTGTTCACCAACCTCCTTATAGAAAGCCTTCTGAAAATCCAAATACACCACATCCACTGGTTCCCTCTTACCTATTCTACTAGTTACATCCTCAAAGAACTCCAATAGGTTTGTCAAACATGATTTCCCTTTCATAAATCCATGTTGACTCTGCCAAATTCTATTGTTATTTTCTAAGTGTCCTGTTATCATGTTCTTTATAATAGATTCAAGCATTTTCCCCACTACTGATGTCAGGCTAACAGGTCTGTAGTTCCCTGTGTTCTTTCTCCTTCCTTTCTTAAATAGTGGGGTTACATTTGCTACCCTCCAATCTGCAGGAACGGTTCCAGAATCTATAGAATTTTGGAAGATGACAACCAATGCATCCATTATCTCTATAGCCACCTCTTTGAAAACCCTGGGATGTATATCATCAGGTACTTGGGATTTATCGACTTTCAGTCCCATTAATTTCTCTAGTATTTTTTTTAATCATACTAATTTCTTTCAGTTCCTCATTCTTGCCAGACCTTTGGTTCTCTAGTATTTCTGGGAGGTTATTTGTGTCTTCTTCCATGAAGATAGACACAAAGTATTTTTTAAATTTATCTGCCATTTCCTTATTGCCCATTATAAATTCTCCCGTCTCTGTTTGCATTCGCCAGTCTTTTCCTTTTTATACACCTATAGAAGCTTTTACAGTCCGTTTTTATGTTTCTCGCTAGTTTACTCTCATATGCTATTTTCCCTTTTTTTAATCAATTTCTTTTGCTAAATTCTAAAATGTTCCCAATCCTCTGGCTTACTGCTTTTTCTGGCAACTTTATATGCCTCTTTCTTTGATTTAATACTATCTTTAATTTCTCGTTAGCCACGGTTGGACCACTTTTCCTGTCGGGTTTTTGTGCCTTAAAGAAATATATATTTGTTGCAAATTATGTATTAATTCTTTAAACGCTAGCCATTGCCTGTCTACCATCATACCTTTTAATTTAGATCCCCAATCAACCATGGCCAATTTGTGCCTCATACCTTCATGTTGTTTAGATTTAAGACCCTAGTTTCGGATTGAACGACAACACTTTCAAACTTAATGAAGAATTCTATCATGTTATGGTCACTCTTCCCTAAGGGCTCCTTTGCACAAGATTATTAATTAACCCTTTCTCATTGCACAATACTAGATCTAAAATAGCCTGACTCACTCACTCACTCACTCACTCTGCCATCCCCATCATGCCAGGTGACCAACCCTGGTTTAGTAAGGAGTGCAGAAGAGCATAACAGGAGCAACACAAGGCTTACCTGGAAATGAGATGCCAACCTGATGAAACTACAACACAGGACTACATGCATGCTAAATTGCAAAAGCAGCATGATATAGACAGAGTTAAAAAATTCCCACAACCGATAGATCAGGTCATAGCTCTGCAGCCCCTGGCGCATCCAGTCATGAATGGTGGTGGACAATTAAGCTACTACTGGGAGGAGGAGGCTCCTTGAACATTCCCATCTTCAACGATGGTGCAGCCCAGCACATGAAAGCAATAGGCAAGGCTGAAGCATTTGAAACCATCTACAGCCAGAAGTGTCAAGTGGATGATCATTCTCAGCCTTCTTTTGAGGCCCCCCACCATCACAGATGCCAGACTTCAGCTAATTCAAAGCAGCTGAGTGCACCAGACACAGCAAAGGCTATGGGCCGCGACAACATCCCGGCCATAGTGCTGGAGACCTGGGCTCCAAAACTAACCACATCTCTAGCCAAGCTGTTCCAATACAACTACAACACTGGCATCTACCTGACAATGTAGAAACTTGCCCAGGTATGTCCTGTCACAGAAAGCAGGACAAATCCAGCCCAGCTAATGACCACCTAATCAGCCAACTAACAATCATCAGCAAAGTGATGGTATGAGTCGTCAACAGTGCGGATAAGTGGCACTTACTCACCAATAACATGCTCAATGATGCTCGATTTGGGTTCTTCCAGGAACACTCCGCTCCAGGCCTTATTACAGCACTTGGACCAAACATGGACACAAGAGCTGAATTCCAGAGGTGAGGAGAGAATGACTGGCCTTGATATCAAAGCAGCATTTGACTGACTATGGTAATAAGGAGCCCGAGTAACACTGAAGTCAATGGGAATCGGTGAGGGGAGGGGGGGAACTCTCCAGTGGCTGGAGTCATACCATGGATTATGGATGTTGGAAATCAATCATTTCAGCCTCAGGACATCACTGCATGTGTTCCATAGGGCAGCGTCCTTAGAACCAACTATTTTCAACTGCTTCATCATTGACCTTCCCACCATTCGGTCGGAAGTGAGGCTGTTCGCTGATCATTGCATAGTGTTCAGCTCCATTTGCGACTGCTCAAATAACGAAGCAAACCATGCCTGCATGCAGAACGATCCAGGCTTGGGCTGACAAGTGGCAAGTAACATTCGTGCCACGCAATGACCATCTCCAACAAGAGAGAGCCTAACCACCTGCCCATGACTTTCAGTGGCACACCATCACCAAGTCCCCCACCAGCAACATCCTGAGGGTAACCATTGACTGGACCAGCCACATAAATGCCGTGGCTACGAGAATAGATCAAAGGCTGGTTATTCTGTGGCGAGTGGCTCACCTCCTGAATCCCCAAAGTGTCTCTACCAACAATAAGGCACAAGTCAGGAGTGTGCTGGAATGCTCTTTACTTGCCTGGATGAGAGCATTTCTGAAAACATTACACAGTTGAAGAATGATCAGATTCATATTCTGTTACAATCTTTTAAATCAGAATTGTTCAGAATACAATCTCCAACTTCAAACCTCCAGGAATTAATTCCTCAAAAGTAACAAAAGTAAGCAGTTGTAAAGAAACCTGAAACTACAGCCATAGGATGCAGTATACGTCATCTACATCCGCCTGTGTCTGTTCCATCTTGTAAATAAGTAGTCTCATAACATCTGGACGTTACATATCAGAGCTGTACAAACTTTTTGCAGTGCATTCAATAACACTTTTACCCTTAGCAAAGGTTTCAACTCCTTATCAAATCTGTGAAAACACACCTCTTAATATATGTATTTTCCAAATAGTTATTCAACGATGCTTCACCTCAGCAGCAAGAAACCATCTGCATTGCACTGGCTTATCAAAGATTGTCAGCTTTCTGTCCCAACATAGAAAGTTCAAAATAAATTAGATCACTTTTATTAAGTTAACTTGCAGTGCACTCGACAGCCATGAAAACTGATAAACAATTTTCTGGAACAGTACTACTTCAATAACACACATACTTGGCTGATTCTTGTTGCGTACTGAATCGTAATTAATTATTGGTCCACGACAAATGGACTATAAATTAACGAAGAAAGAAATGTTCAGTTCCATTCACAACCCCTTAGATAATGAAGCAGTCCGTGCCCGCATGCAGCAAGACCTGGACACCATCTAGGCTTGGGCTGATAAGTGGCAAGTAACATTCGCGCCAGACAAGTGCCAGGCAATGACCATCTCCAACAAGAGAGAGTGTAACCACCACCCCTTGACATTCAACGGCATTATTATCACCGAATTCCCCACCATCAACATTCTGGGGGTCACCATTGACCAGAATCTTAACTGGACCAGCCATATAAATACTGTGTCTACAAGAGCAGGTCAGAGGCTGGGTATTCTGTGGCGAATGACTCACCTCCTGACTCCCCAAAGCCTTTCCACCATCTGCAAGGCACATGTCAGGAGTGTGATGGAATACTCTCCACTTGCCTGGATGAGTGCAGTTCCAACAACACTCAAGAAGCTCGACAAAGCAGCCCGCTTGATTGGCACTCCATCCACCACCCTAAACAATCACTCCCTTCACCACTGGTGTACAGTGGCTGCAGTATTTACCATCTACAGGATGCACTGCAGCGACTTGCCAAGGCTTCTTCGACAGGACCTCCCAAACCCACAACTTCCACCACCTAGAAGGACAAGGGCAACAGGCACATGGGAATAACACCACCTGCATGTTCCCCTCCAAGTCACACACCATCCTGACTTGGAAATATATCGCCAATCCTTCATCGTCGCTGGGTCAAAATCCTGGAACTCCCTACCTAACAGCACTTTGGGAGAACCTTCACGGCACGGACTGCAGCGGTTTAAAAAGGCAGCTCACCACCACTTTTTCAAGGGCAATTAGGGATGGGCAATAAATGCCGGCCTTGCTGGCAACGCCCACATCCCATGAATGAATAGAAAAAAATTTACTTGCAAGAACAGCTACATTATCAAAGAATGTCCTGAAGAATTGAGGCTTGGCTGTCGATCACAGATGCAAAAGGTGGGCCGATAGGCCCAATGCAAACAGGTGGCACACATTTCTGTTTAAAAATATATAAATTTCAGTTGACAATAATTTAAAAATGAATGGATTTGAAATGTTTAATTTTTTAGTGCTGCTGATTTTTATGATGAAAATTGTCAGATAGCTAGAAAAGTAGTTTATAATCCATACCTTGCAGCAGCATGTAGGGCATAGTGCTTGGATATTTCTTTCTGTGATCCCAGTCAATGTCAATACCATGGTCAGAAAGCACCTCTTTTTCTGCATTAGAAGAGACGGTGCATAATCTCGTTTTAAAAATGCAACTTTCCACCCCAGTCTTCAGGCACAGCAATCCCTCAATTTCAATGCATCTGTCCCCTCTCGACTCTTTCCTTCCTCTCCTCTCATAGGCTTAACATTTTAAGTTGAGAATTTTGGTTGTGGCCGCAGGGTTAGCGTGCAGATTTTATATTTAGGTCCTTGCATCGTGGGTTGCACTCTGAAGTTTGTCTCAATCCAATCTGCTTCACCATACAATAAATAAAAATGCTTCCATTTAAATAGTGCCTTATTCACATTGAAAGATTTTGGAATACACAATGAATTACTTTGAAGTGTAACGAGTATTGTTTAAGCAAATGCAAAAGTCATTTTGTGTACCTCAATTCCCACAAGATGAATAATAATTTAATCTGTTTTTGTTTGTGGTAATTGTTTGAAGCAGAAACGTTGGCCAGCACTAGGAGAACACCCTGTTCTCATTTGAATCATGCCATGGAACCCTAAACATCTACCAGACCAACAGGTAATCAGGGCCTGGGTTTAACTTCTCATCCAAACTTCTCAACCACTTCTGACATTGCACCACCTCCTCAGTATTGTACCATAGTGCCAGCTTATGAGCTCAAATTCCCAGTTAAGTGCTCAAATCCACAACTTTCTGACCCAGAGGCAAGAATAAGGGTGCACATGTACCCCCTTAGCCCTTTAGTGGTGTCACTGGATATTTTCCCTTCAGCACCCAAGTTCTATAATTTGTTTATTCATCACCATGTAGTCCAGTTTCTTCTGGTTGTTCGCTACACACTTATTATGGTGCTCCCCTTATGTCAGTGATACCATTTAGTCAATATTTATGGTTGTATTACATGTTTCACATATGACATCCCTTACGTTTTTTTTAAAAAAAGAAAACATTTTTCAAGAGAACTGGCCATCTCAATTTTCTTAAGCTTATCGCCATTCCAAAAGAATGCAATTTTATTACAAAAACCTTTATACAAAAATATATTGAAAATTCTTATTCTCTTAAGGGAACACCACAACTTAAGAGTGCTAGCTGTCTGCTTCAAGGCAGAGTGGGTGGACAATATCTGATTTGGAAGAACATGCAAGACTCAAAACGTATCTAAATATAGTTCTAAGATCCAATTACAGTCGCTAATACACAATTGCTGGAAGTGTTCTCTGTCTACCCAATATGATTGCTGGACATTTCACAGGTACAACAAAACTGTAGTCACATTCATAAGCTATAATGTAACAAAGGGACTGAATATTCAGACAATAGCTCTCATGCTTCAATTGTTCACATGATGGACTTATCAGTGCTGGTTTAACCTTGTAGCATTCAGCGACATTGTGCGTACTAAAAGCCTCTCCAGTACTACAGCAATAATTTATGCGTAACAAGAAAATTCAAATTTGCCCGGATGCACCCTACATTATTTTACTTTATGGTTATAATTATTAAGTACTTTGCCAAGTAACATAAAATATAAACCATAATTGAATGCTCTCTATTAAAAAAAACCTTTGGGTGTAATGATATAAAAATAGTCGTGTTTATCTTACTTTTTCTACTTGACACAATGGTGCCCCCCTGAAAAAAACGGTAACTGTACATTCTTGAGGGGAGAAGGCCTGGTGCATGTAACCTCAGACAGACAGAAAAATAACGGACAACAATAATTTCAGTTCACAGCCTAATTGACAACTTCACATACCATAAACAGCAAAACTGAAGCTCAAATGATTTCTAACTGTCATCTCAAACCAACATGGGCCAATTAGATTACAGCCTTGAAACCACTGTTCCCATTTTAAGATTATATACTTACACTACTTTACTTTATCTGACCAACACAAAAAAGAGGAAAAACACGCAAAACACAATAAAAGAAAAAGGGAAGTAACTAGGAAAGGAGACCAAAGAGAGAAGCAACATGAAAGTAAAGTGGAAGTTATAAATATATGCTGAAGACTTGTGCTCCAGAACTAGCCGCGCCACTAGCCAAACTGTTCCAGCACAGCTACAACACTGGCATCTACCCGACAATGTGGAAAATTGCCCAGGTATGTCCTGTCCACAAAAAGCAGGTCAAATCCAATCCGGCCAATTACCGCCCCATCAGCCTACTCTCAATCATCAGTAAAGTAATGGAAGTTGTCGTCGACAGTGCTATCAAGCGGCACTTACTCACCAATAACCTGCTCACCAATGCTCAGTTTGGGTTCTGCCAGAACTACTCGGCTCCAGACCTCATTACAGCCTTGGTCCAAACATGGACAAAAGAGCTCAATTCCAGAGGTGAGGTGAGAGTAACTGCCCTTGACATCAAGGCAGCATTTGACCGAGTGTGGCACCAAGGAGCCCGAGTAAAATTGGAGTCAATGGGAATCAGGGGGAAAACTCTCCAGTGACTGGAGTCATCCCTAGCACAAAGGAAGATGGTAGAGGTTGTTGGAGGCCAATCATCTCAGCTCCAGGACATAGCTGCAGGAGTTCCTCAGGGCAGTGTCCTAGGCCCAACCATCTTCAGCTGCTTCATCAATGACCTTCACTCCATCATAAGATCAGAAATGGGGATCTTCACTGATGATTGCACAGTGTTCAGTTCCATTCGCAACCCCTCAGATAATGAAGCAGTCCGTGCCCGCATACAGCAAGACCTGGACAACATTCAGGCTTGGGCTGATAACTGGCAAGTAACATTTGCGCCAGATAAATGCCAGGCAATGACCACCTCCCCTTGACATTCAACGGCATTACGATCGCCAAATCCCCCACCATCAACATCCTGGGGGTCACCATTGACCAGAAACTTAACTGGACCAGCCATACAGTGGCTACAAGAGCAGGTCAGAGGCTGGGTATTCTGTGGCGAGTGACTCACCTCCTGACTCCCCAAAGCCTTTCCACCATCCACAAGGCACAAGTCAGGAGTGTGATGGAATACTCTCCACTTGCCTGGATGAGTGCAGCTCCAACAACACTCATGAAGCTCAACACCATCCAGGACAAAGCAGCCCGCTTGATTGGCACCCCATCCACCACCCTAAACATTCACTCCCTTCACCACCAGCGCACTGTGGCTGCAGTGTGTATCATCTACAGGATGCACTGCAGCAACTCGCCAAGGCTTCTTTGACAGCACCTCCCAAACCCGCGACCTCTACCACCTAGAAGGACAAGGGCAGCAGGCACATGGGAACAACACCACCTGCACGTTCCCCTCCAAGTCACACACCATCCCGACTTAGAAATATATTGCCGTTCCTTCATCGTTGCTGGGTCAAAATCCTGGAACTCCCTTCCTAACAGCACTGTGGGAGAACCTTCACCACACAGACAGCAGCGGTTCAAGAAGGCGGCTCACCACCACCTTCTCAAGGGCAATTGCCAGCGACGCCCACATCCATGAACGAATAAAAATAAAATTATTATATTTCAGATTTTAAAAAAATCCTGTTTGCACTAGAGTGAAAATGCATAAGAAAAATATGGCAACAGTGTAATTGTTTCAATTCTTGGTGCATTTGTACAACCAATACATAGCAAGAGCTACAAGGAAATAGTTTCTTTTAAAAAATTAGGAAAATGCAATAAAAAAATCTGTTGTATAAGATAATGTCTGATCAGGATTGAGATCACTGTCAATTTATTACTGTTTTATTTTCTATCTCAATCATTCTCTTCAGCTAGATTCCCATTTGAATTTTGTTTTACTTTTCTCTTCTCTACCATCTCTGTAATTTCTCCCACCAATTACAAGTACTCCCAGTGTGCAGGAAGAGAGGCCCAGATAAAGCGCCCGCCAATAATACGACATATTAACATGTTACACAAAGAGTGCCAGGATTTGGGTCTGTGCCTGTGATTCATTGAACAGTGAATTCCTATCCTCAGCCAGGTCATTTGGAGAACTGGAATAATCAGAGGGCAAGTCAGCCTACCCTGCTGTTATAACTTAGCAGCCAATTACAGAATGGCACTAAGAGTAGTCTAAAGCAATCCTCCTGTTTACAATCTTTGGTGTGTTGTATGCAGCCTGGGGAAAGCTGACCTGTAGATTTTTGATCAGGATCAAGAAAGAATAAATCTTAGTGGTCCCAAATGATGAATTGATGCACTGACTGAGAATCAAGATTGGGAGGAAACAAAATCTAGCCAAAATTCCATTTATGGCCAAGATCAAAGAGAAAATTGAAAAAATTATAAAATCAAAAACAGAAAATGAAGAAAACAAAGACTAAAAATGGGCGATGGAAAAAAAAAGAAAAAAACCCCACAAAGATCAGAAAAAAAATCATCGGGAAATGGAACAATATTTAATTTGGATAGCCACAAGAGAAATCAATTCTTGTTGCAAGGGAGGAATTAGTTACTCTACACCATTGACTTGGAAATTAGCACTCAGTACACTGGCCCTGGATCAGTAATTCAGAAAGATATTTGATATTAAGAAAGGGTAGTGTGTCAAAATTGCAGGAAATTATCTTTGCAATTATGAGAACTGCAGTATTCCAGATGGTAACATTCAAACATAATCTGCATATGGTTTGATAACCAATAAAGTAACCTTAGTAAGAGCATGATCTCAATATGACTTAATGCAGTCAAATTTCAAGGGTACTGGCTGACAGCCACCTGTTACTCGATTATAAAAACAGATGAATGTGCTGTACACCATGCAGATTATCAACCAAGCACTCAGAATATCTGATTGTGTACATATATTCAGTTTTTCTGGTTCTGGTTAGAAGGCAGATTGAAAAATTGTTACCTGTTCAACTGTTCACTGAATGTAATCTAAAGTTTGGGTGCTTAAACAATGATTTGTTTCTTTCATTTTCAAAATTAACACAATAAATGTGGTACAGCCAAAGTGATGCTGGCTGCATTTGCAATGGTTCCAAATTTGTCATTCCAGGTTGTATCACAGGAAACATGGAAAACATTTAAAGAAATATTTCATAATTCTCAATGAATATACATTCCATTAAGGAATAAAAACTCCACAGGTAAAGTGACCTATCTGAGGCTAACTGATGTTAAGGATAGTATTAGATTAAAAGAAGAGGCTTACAATGTTGCCAGGAAGAGTACTAAACCTGAGGATTGCGAGAGTTTTAGAAACCAGCAAAGGATGACCAAAAAATTGATAGAGGGAGAAAATAGAATGAGAGTAAACTAGCAAGAAATATAAAAACAGACTATAAGAGCTTCTACAAGTATGTAAAAAGGATGAGATTAGCAAAAGTAAACGTAGGTCCCTTAGAGGCTGAGACAGGAGAAATTATAATGGGGAATAAGGAAATGGCGGAGATGTCAAACAGATATTTTGTATCTGTCTTCACAGTAGAAGACACAAAAAATGTACCAGAAATAGTGGGGAACCAAGGGGCTGATGAGAGTGAGGAACTTAAAGTAATTAATATTAGTAAAGTAAAAATACTGGAGAAATTAATGGGACTAAAAGCCAACAAATCGCCTGGACCTGAGTGCCTAAATTCTAGGGTTTTAATAGACGTGGTTACAGAGATAGTGGATGCATTAGTTTTGATTTCCAGAATTCCCTAGATTCCAAAATGGTTCCCATGGATTGGAAAGTAGCAAATATAACCCCGCTATTCAAGAAAGGAGGGGGAGAGAAAACAAGGAACTATAGGCTAGTTAGTCTGACATCAGTAGTATGGAAAATGCTAGAATCTATTACGAAAGACATGGTAACAGGACACTTAGAAAATCATAATATGATTAGGTAGAGTCAACACTGTTTTATGAAAGGGAAATAGTGTTTGACAAATCTACTAAGAGTTTTTTCGAGGGTATAGCTAGGAGGGTAGATAAGGGGGAACCAGTGGATGTAATATATTTGGATTTTCAAAAGGCATTCAATAAGATGCCACACAAGAGGTTGTTACACAAGATTAGGACTCATGGGATTGGGGGTAATATATTAGCATGGATAGAGGATTGGTTAGTGGACAGAAAACAGAGAGTAGGAATGAACAGGTCATTTTCAGGTTGGCAAGCTGTAACTACTGGGGTGCAGCAAGGATTGGTGCTTGGGCCTCAGCTATTTACAATTTATATTAATGACTTAGATGAAGGGACCTCGTGTAATATATCCAAGTTTGGCGATTATACAAAGCTAGGTGGGAAAGTAAGCTCTGAGGAGGACACAAAGAGTCTGCAAAGGGATATCGACAAGTTAAGGTGAGTGGGCAAGAAGGTGCAGATGGAGTATAATGTGGTGTTATTCACTTTGGTAGGAAGAATGGAAAAGCAGAATTTTTTTTTAAATGGTGAGAAACTATTAAATGTTGATGTTCAGAGGGATTTGGGTGCCCTTGTACACAAAACAAAGAAAGTTAACATGCAGGTCCAGCAAGCAATTCGGAAGGCAAATGTTATGTTGGCTTTTACTGCAAGGGGGTTGGAGTACAAGAGTAAGGAAATCTTGCTGCAATCGTGCAGGGCTTTGGTGAGACCACACCTGGAGAACTGTGCACAGTTTTGATCTCCTTACCGAAGGAAGGATATACTTGCCTTAGAGGCGGTACAACGAGGGTTTACCAGATTGAATCCCGGGATGAAAGGGTTGTCCTATGAGGAGAGATTGAGTAGAATGGGCCTATACTCTCTGGAGTTTAGAAGAATGAGAGGTGATCTCATTGAAACATATAACATTTTGAGAGGTCTTGACAGTGTGACAGGGTAGATGTTGAAAGGCTGTTTCCCCTGGCCAGACAGTCTAGAACTAGGCCGCACAGTCTCAGGATAAAGGGTCGGCCATTTAAGACAGAGATGAGGAGAAATTTCTTCACTCAGGGGGTTGCGAATCTTTGGAATTCTTGACCCCAGAGGGCTGTGGATGCTCAGTCATTGAGTATATTCAAGGCTGAGATCGATAGATTTTTGGACTCTAAGGGAATCAAGGGATATGGGGATCGGGCGGGAAAGTGGAGTTGAGGTCGAAGATCAGCCATGATCTTATTGAATGGTGGAGCAGGCTCGAGGGGCTGTATGGCCTACTCCTGCTCCTATTTCTTCTGTTCTTATGTACCGCTGGATTTTTTGAGTTTGTTTTTTTCTGTTAAATTAAATCTAATTCAGATCAGTGTACAAGTCATGATTTAGCAAAAATGTCAAGCTTCTGGCAATCGGAGGATGAATTTTCACTTTTATGGCTGGGTGGAAACTGGGCGGTAAGTGGTTGCAGATTGGCTGCCTGTTTTACGCACCGCCCACTTTCCGGTTCCACTGATTTCAACCGATGTAAACGGGTGTGGCCGATCCACTGCCATACGTTTTCCACCAGACGGTAAAAGTGAAAATTAGTCCCAGGGTATTTCAGAAGTGTTCAAAATTAATCTTTATGAAGAGGAATGGACTGGCTATCCTGATGTGCCTCGTAACCACCTGTGCAGACCAGAAGAAAAAATAAGTTACAATTAGTAAGGGTATAATGAAGGAAGCAAAAGGGCCCTTCCAGTGCTGACATGTTTGAGTTCAAGAATTATAAACAGTTTCACTCCTGAGTACCCGCTGACCTTTGCGACAGTTATGGACTTGCTGTGATGGAGGAAACTATCTTTGGAAGGTCTGTGATGATAGAGCTTATTAAACTTGCAGAACACCTGAGCAGAGGAGACTCTCAATTTCAATTCAAAAAGGTGTTCCAGCCTCTTGTGACAAAATGTGAAAAAAAATGTATATGCCAAGTACATGGTCTATTTTTTGGCACTGTGGGAAATAATTAGAAAATTGTCTGTTGTTATTTCCAGGCAAAAATGGGTGGTAAGATGAATTTTACTCGTATTCTGGATGCTCGCCAACAACAAAATGCTTGTTACAGCGCTGCCATTAAAAGCTGCTCATAAAAATGGAACCAAACTCCTGCAGCTTGAAATGTTTGCCAAACACAGCAAGTACGATTAAGTGGAGTGCTTTTAAAATTGTATTACTGTGATCAGGGAAAGTTAACTCCTGTTGTAGGTCAAGATTTTTGCTTAATCTTTAATTTTAGCATATCAACTGTCCTGATTATTTTATGGATAACAATTTGCCAAAGGTTGCAACAGTGAATGGAAGAGTGATACCAATTTATTTATTTTGAACAACTTGTAATGTGTCATTCCCACATTTATGTATTCAGGATTCATTCTTGTACTTTATCGAACATTCAACATTTGCCACACTTAACAGATGGAAGTGACATATTTGCTTTCAGTGCATAGGGGGATGCTTCAGGTGGTAAAAGCATTAAGTTGCTTGGCACAGGAAGGAGCAGCCAGCATGGATCTACAGGCACCATGCATTACATAAACACAGGAAATATTACTCCCTCTTCACTGGTGTGGGGGGTAACAGAGCACGGGAGCTGGGCTGCCAATTACTGTCCGGTCACCGGCTTGACACCGGTCAAAAATGGCGTATACTCACCCTCATTAATATGATCCATATATAATTACAGGGAGTAATATTTCTTAACATATGCCATGGATTTAACACATCTTAAGGTTGAAATGATGTTGATAAACGACTCTGGCATCACACTCACAGTTTATGGCGTCTCAACCTTTCTATTTATTATTGATATATTGCAAACTCGAACTACATGCTACATGTTAGCTGATATTGTTAATAGTTCCCCCTCACCTTCAAATCTGCCGTCATCACCCCCGCCTCAAAAAACACACCCCTCTGTCCTCGCAAACGACCACTCCATCTCCAATCTCCCTTTTCTCTCCAAAGTTCTTGAATGTGTTGTCGCCTCCCAAACCTGTGTGCATCTTTCCCGCAACTCCATGTTTGAATCCCTCTAATCAGGTCGCTACTTTTGCCACAGTATCAAAGTAACAAAGTACATCCTATGTGACTGTTACCATGGTAAACTATCCCTTCCCATCTTTCTCAACCTGTCTGCAGCCTTTGAGAAGGTTGACTACACCATCCTCCTCCAACACCTCTTCTCCGTCGTCCAGCTGGGTGGGACTGCGCTCGCCTGGATCAATTCTTATCTATCCAGTCGTAGCCAGAGAATCGCCTGCAATGGCTTTTCTTCCAGCTCCCGCATCGTTACCTCTGAAGTCCCCCCGAGGATCTATCCTTGGCCCTCTCCTATTTCTCATCTACATACTGCCCCTTGATGACATCATCCAAAAACATGTCAGGTTCCACATGTACGCTAACACCACCCAGCTCCACTTCACTACCAGCTCTCTCCAGGCCTCCACTGTCTCTGATTTGTCACACTGCTTGTCCAGCATCCAGTAATGGATAGGCAAAAATTTCCTCCAACTAATATTGGGAAGACCGAAGCCATTGACTTTGGTCCCCGCCACAAACTCTGTTCCCCAGCCACCGACTCCATCCCTCTCCCCGGCCCATTGTCTCAGGCTGAACCAGACCATTCGCAGCCTTGGCATCCTATTTGACCATGAGGTTCCATCTGTTCCATCATCAAAACCGCCTACTTCCACCTATCTAACATCGCCTGTCTCCACCCCGCCTCAGCTCATCTGCTGCTGAAGCTCTCATCCATGCCTTTGTAACCTCTAGACTTGCCTATTTCAATGCTCTCCTGATCGGCCTCCCATCTTCTACCCTCCAGAAACTCATCCAAAACACTGCTGCCTGTATCCTAACTTGCACCAAGTCCCGTTCACCCATCACCCCTGTGCTTGCTGACCTACATTAGCTCCTGGTCCGGCAATGCCTTGATTTTAAAATTCTCATTGTTGTTTTCAAATCTTTGTAACCTCCTCCAGCCCTACAACCCTCCGAGATCTCTGCACTCCTCCAATCCTTGCCTCTTGTGCATCCCCGATTTTAATCGCTCCACTATTGGCGGCCATGCCTTCAGCTGCCAAGGCCCCAAGCTCTGGAATTCCCTCCCTAAATCTCTCTGCCTCTCTAACTTTCTCTCCTCCTTTAAGACATTCCTTAAAACCTACCTCTTTGACCACGCTTTTGGACACCCGTCCCAATATCGCCTTATATATCGTGGTGTCACCTTTTGTTTGATTACGCTCCTGTGGCACGCTTGTGGACGTTTTAAGACGTTAGAGGTGCTATATACATGCACGTTGTGGTGGTGGTGGTGGTGGCAGTACCTAGTATCCTGTCTTTATTAATGGGACATTGTACATCGATATAATAAAAAGAACTTGCATTTATATAGCGCTTTTCACAACCTTAGAATGTCCCAAAGTGTTTTACAGCCAATGAAGTACTTTTGAAGTGTAGTCACTGTTGTAATGTGGGAAACACGGCAGCCAATTTACAGACAGCAAGGTCCCACAAACAGCAATGTGATAATAAACAAATAATCTTTTGCTTTAAAGTGTTGAGGGATAAATACTTGCCAAGACAACAGACACACACACATGCCTGGATTTAACTTGGCTTATCAGAAACATGGTGGGGCGACACATCTACTCATCTGTCCATTTGATCCCGCTGGCACCCATTGCATTTTCCTGGAGGGACGGGGGGCTTAATTTTGTTAGCCAGGTGGGTTCAAGGTGGGAATCCTGGTGCTGAGTGGTTCTCCGCTAATGGAAGGGGGAGAAATCTGTTTTAGCTGCAACAGCTAAAAGGCTACTGCAGCTTAAAAGGCCAGAGGCAATCAAAGCGCGAAGGAGGCAGAAACAGATCAAGAGCAGAGTGAAAGGAGACTAGCAGGAAGTGAACCAGCATTGCCAGCGTCTGCTGTGGTCAAGGCCCCAAAAATGATTGAAAGCTTCTGTGGAGGGATCAGGGCACTAACGCCAAGGAGGGAATAGCTCTTTAGTATTCAAGAGAGGAGGTCCCAGAAAAGGGTAGTTCAGGCAACATGGAGGGAGTAGGCACAGACAGTCAGTGCCACATCAACCACCCCATGAACAGCAGTACAGTGTCAGAAATGTTTTAATGATCTCACAATGTTGGGCAAGGTAAGTGAAAGCAAGAGCACCAATGCGGATGCTGAAAACATGATTCAACTTCACACCATCCATGTCCACACATTGGAAATGAAGAGATAAAAGAGACAGTTAATTCTGCACTGGATGTTTCACCAACTGCTCAACTGCTCCCCACTAACAGCCACATAACCCTCTCCCACCATTCCACTGTTCCTTATCCTACTTTCTCAGAGCAAGGGTAGTGGTGCTTGAGTGAAAAGTGATGAGATTGCTGCACAGCCTGCACCTGAAAGTATGATCACAATGGAATGTCTGAAGACACCTTGACAACATACAATTTTGAATTAATTCCTAGCCTTTCTATACCTTCATGTTCTATGCAAAGGAGAAGGTCACCCACAATGCTACGGATGGCGGAAGGACAACCAAGCCTTTAAGGAGGAGTGAGGAGGAAGCTCTACAACTCCTGGTCAAACACACGGAGATGGCGCTGTCTCTTTACAGGAAGAAGAATGTGACGTTTCATTGCTCTTGAAGGCCTGTTCCTGCACTTCAATCAATCTCTCCATCATGACATGTTACTTATTCAAGTACCAGCCTCGGACAGATGTTAAAAGTGAGACCCAGTATACCACAGGGTGAAACACGGAACAACAGTGAGGAGTTGGGAGAGGATGATGAGGATCCAGCTATCTCTCCCTTTGGCGGAGGGTGGGGGGGGTGGGGAGAGAAAGAGTGGGGTATTGCCATTGTCTGACTTTGTTCAGGGATCGCAGAGACCCAGATCTCAGGGGCCAAGACTTGAAAAGAAGTATGAGTTATGAGCACATGTGAAGGCAGTGTCCTCTCATATGTTGCAGATGGTCGTGAAGTCCACAACCAGCATCAATAGCGCAATCAAGGAGATACATGCAAAGTGACACATTTCAGTAGGAAGCATGAGGTGAGGGAATGTAAACTAGAGGGCACAAATCTAAAAGGGTTACAGGAACAAAGATATTGAGGGCTATATGTGCACAAATTGTTGAAAGAGGCAGGGCAGGTTGAGAAAGCGATTAAAAAAGCATATGGGATCCCAGCCTTTATAAATAGAGTACAAAAGCAAGGACGTCAAGGTGAACCTTTATGAAACACTGGTTCGACCACAATTGGAGTATTGTGTCCAATTCTGGACACCGCACTTTAAGAAAGATGTGAAGGATTCCAGGGAAGAGGGACTTTAGTTACGTGGATAGCCTGGACAAGCTGGGGTTGTTCTCCTTGGAACAGAGAAGGTTGAGAGGCGATTTGATAGAGGTATTCAAAATCATTAAGGGTCTAGACAGAGTAGATGGGAAGAAACTGTTCCCAATGGCAGAAGGGTCAAGAACCCAAAGGACACAGATTTAAGGTGACTGGCAAAAGAACCAAAGGTGATCTGAGAAAAAGCTTTTTTTTAAAAACACAGCGAGTGGTTCGGATCTGGAACGCACTGCCCGAGGGGGTGGTGAAGGCAGATTCAATCATGGCCTTCAAAAAGGAACTGGATAAGTACTTGAAAGGCAAAAATTTGCAGCGCTACAGGAATAGGGCGGGGGATTGGGACTAGCTGGATTGCTCTAGCATAGAGCCGGCGCAGACTCGTAGAAACATAGAAAATAGGAGCAGGAGTAGGCCATTCGGCCCTTCGAGCCTGCTCCGCCATTCAATATGATCATGGCTGATCCTCTATTTCAATACCATATTCCCGCTCTCTCCCCATACCCCTTGATGCATTTTGTGTCTAGAAATCTTTCTATCTCCTTCTTAAATATATTCAGTGACTTGGCCTCCACAGCCTTCTGTGGTAGAGAATTCCACAGGTATGCTTGAAAATACCAAGTCTAATCTAAGTTTTAAAAGCGCAATAACTCTTTGTGACTGCCAAACAATTAAAAATTAAATTTTTTAAATGTGGAGTTTCATATTACTCCTAATTATAATAATTTTTGGTCATTAAAAAAAATATTTTAAAATTTAAACTTTTTTTTGAACTTTTCCCTTCTGACTCTTTAATTTAATTCAATTCTTTCTTTGGCTTTTTATATATAAAATAATGTTTACAATGACTTCCAGAATACTAACTTTAATTGAATGAAGTCCGCTTGCCTGCTTGTGGGCGTGACTTCTCTTCTCACAGATATTTCCATGTGAATCAACTTCCGCTGTTCAGAAGCTTGGTTGATTGCGCACAATTCTTTAAATGTTCAAAATCACGCAAGTCGACACCACAGAGCCTGCGGGAGCTGCAGCGATCGTTGCCATGCCGCTCTGCGCAAGTTCTGCCCCATCATTGCTTGAACAGAGGTCGACAAGAAGCTTCTTCTATACTGCTTCAATGCTCCTTTAATTTAGTCCAATAAAAGGGATGTTAGTGCTTTGTAATGGAAGCACTTCCATGGTAAACATCCTCTTTTATCGTTGCTCCCATTTAGCAAAAGCATTAACAGTATGTGTATCAATCCCGACTGACACTAACCGGCCTATGGGTGTCTAAGTAGCAAAGTAACTCCATTGCTGTAAAACTATCTCCACAAGTATATTAGAATTGAGTCTGGCAGTAACACAAGGTTATAAAACTATCTTAAAAACTGTTTGACAGTTTATAGAGTTAATCTCGTCATTCCTCACAATGGGCCCACTGCTTTGTTGACCACATGGGAATTAAATTTAAAATAACTATACTTACTTAATCCAGTGTCGTAACCATGTGTCTACCATACCCTGGCCTAGCTCTAATTTAAAGATTATACCCCCTTGTTCTGGACTCCACCATCATAATTTCTCTGCATCTACCCTATCAAATCCCTTTATCATTTTAAAACGCCTCAATTAGCTCACCTCTCAACCTTCTAAACTCAAGGGAATACAAACCAAGCTTATGCAACCTGTCCTCATAATTTAAACTTTTAAGCTCCTGTAACAAAACCGCAAAGAGCTCATCTTCATCACCACGATACAGACAATCCATTCAACTGCCTCTGTTCCTCCCCCTTTCCCCTTGCCTACCATGCCAAACCACCTCCTGTTCCTTCTTCTGTCCTAGACGTGAACCCCCGTCCTTTTCTAGTTTTCCCCTCACCTCCCTCCATACCCTCTCTAAGCTTATTGCATCTACGAGGCCCACCTCCAGCTCCTTTGATCATCATTACGCTCCCGACCAACCAACTTTGCTTCCTGGATTCTAAGCTAGCTGACACTGTAAATGGTTTCCTTTCCTAAGGCACTGTCTGCCTTCCTTTCAAAACGATCATCATCACTAGCTCCTCAAAAAATTCACCTTCGACCCCTCACAAACTATTTTGATTTCCAAACTCCCTTTCCTCTTTAAGGTCCTTGAATGTGTTGTCACCTCTCAGATCTGTGCCTCCTTGTAACTCCTTGTTTGAATCTCTCCAGTCAGGTTTCCGCCGCTTCCTCATCACTAAAAAAGCCCTAATCCAACCTCTGTGAATGTGACTGGGATGCATTATGTCTCCTCGACCTCTTTGCAGCCCGTGACATGATCGATCAACCATCCTCCACCAACACCTCTCTTCTGCTCTCCAGCTCAGTGGGACTGCTCTTGGTTCCATCTTTACCTATCAGATTGTAGCCAGATTATCTCTACGAATGGCTTCTCTACCCACCCCTGCACTGTCACCTCAGCACTCTCCCAAGGATTTGTCCTTGACCCCTTCCTCATCTATATGCTGCTCCTTGGATATATCATCCACAGTCATGGGAGTCAGTTTCCACATGTACACTGATGACACCTAACTCTGCCTCTCCACCACCTCTCTTGACCCCTGCACTGACCCTATGCTGTCCGATTGCTTGTCTGCAGGGCAGATGGAGCCTTGACATCCAGTCTTGAATAAGCAATAATTTCCTCTCGCTAAACACATTGAAGATCACAGCCATTGTCTTCATTCCCCACCACAAACTCTGTACCCTCACTACAGATTCCATCTCCCTCCCCGGCTACTGTCTCAGGCTGAACCAGATCGTTAGTTGGTGACTTTTGCATCCAGCTCAACCGGGAGCAAAGTTTCTGACCCTCTATCCTTGCCATCACAAAGACTGCCCATTTCCTCTGCCCCTGCCAGAATGCATTTGCATATGAAACCCTCATTCACAGAACAAACTTTTATGACCTCAGGACATCATAAAGCTCTTTAAAAGCTAATGGAGTAATTGTGAAATTTAGCCACTGTTGTAAAGTAGGGAAATTTATGAACAAGGTCCCACAGATATTCTGTTTTAGTGATATCAGTTGAGGGATAATTATTGGCCAGGACACAGGGGAGAACTCCCCTGCTGTTCCTCGAATAGTGCCATAGGATCCCTACATCCACATACAGGGCAGATGAAGCCTTGTTTTAATATTTATTCTGAAAGACAGCAACTCAGACAGTGTGCACTCCCTCAGCAGTGCACCAGAGTGTCAGCCTAGCTTGTGCGCTCAAGTTCTCGAGTGGGGCTTGAGCCTACGACCTCCTGACTCAAAGGTGAGAGTGCTATGCACTGAGCCAGGACTAACACAAGTCGTAGAACAAAAGAATCGTGGCAACTTCCAGGGTAGCATGCATTCTCAGTAGGCAAGAGTGCTACCACTGAGCCACGGCTGACACCTGATTACTCCAATGTTCCTCTGGCTGAACTCTATCCTCCACCCTCCATAAACTGCAGCTCATCCAATTTATGCTGCTTGGATCCTGTCCCGCATTAATTCCTGTTTGCCCATCAGCCCTGCCCTTGTTGACCTACATTGGCTCCTGGTTCTCTAAAACCTCTGATTTATAATTCTCACCCTTGTCTTTAAATACTTTCATGACTTCGCCCATCCCTATCTTTGTAACCTCCTCCAGCACGACAACTCCTGCCTCCCACCCCCCAAATTCTCCATTCCTCTGACTCCAGTCTCTTGTGTAAATACACCAACCCCCCCTCCACCGCCCAATGTTTCATCATTGGCTTCCTTGGCACTGCAATCCTTCCCTAAATTGCTATCTGCCACTTAATCGCCCTCTCTTCCTTAAAGACTCTCCCACTGCTAGTGTTTCCTTCTTTGGCTCAATGTCCTGCCTTGCTCACGCCTCTGTGAAATGCTTTGTGGGATTTTTCTACATTAAAGGTCCTATATAAATGCAAGATGTTGTTGTTCTGGTCCAGGTGTTCACAAGGACTGTTGGAAATTGGATGATTCTTGTTTTTCTGGTTTGTACTGGGGTAGGGGGGAGAGAATATGGGAGCTGTTTTTCAAATAGTTGAAGGAATTGAGAAATGGTTGACAAAACCCAATGCTAAAATGTGTATAGAATATCAATTTCAGATTTAAAAAAACATGAATTTAATTTACCTATGGTAGCACTTTGAAAATGAGATTATTATAAATTTAATTGTGAATAGCAAATAACTAATTGTCACATTTCCTGCAAAAAAATGCAAAATACAATTTGTGTTGACGTGTTATTGTTTTCATGAGAATGCTTAACAGCCTTTTTCTCCCACGTGTTCACAGGCACCCAAAATAATGAAAGGAGGATGAACTAAATCCACTGAATTTCCTCCCTCATCTGTACTTATCTTTATGATCACATATAATCTGTTGAAATGTATCATTCCATCAGCTCTTTTCAAAATTCAGATGAAGGACAAAAAGCTCATAACGAAGAACTCACCAAAGCTGAAAAGAGTAAAACTGAAGATAAGGTAAAATGGAAGCAACAATCTGGTGACACCAAGTTAGGATTTTAAAAATGTGAAGATTGTAGGGGTGCAATGAAACTGAAGGGAAGGAGGTCCACAGTTTTGTGGAAAGTTCTGGGAAAACTGATAATCATGATGAAAATAATACGCAACTCATCTGCTCTCCTTCCTTTTCCAAGTTTAAAAGATTTTTTTTCTCCAAATACTTTTTCATGAAGCTCATCTTCCTTTAATTAAGCTTCAGTCAAAAACAAAAATTAAGTAAAAGCAAGCACTGAAATGCAGGAGCACACATACATGAAAACCACTTTGACATTTTCAAGAAGTTGTATAATCCCAATTAGCATCTCTACACAGTTATAATGAAATTAAAAATCACAGGATTAAACAAAAAAAACAATATTCATTTGTTATCCAAGATGAATGCATGGCTCCATTGCTCAAGGTCCATTTTAGTGGAGTGAAGGTGAAGACAACTTTGTCAGAAGATCTGAAAAATCTTCACTAGTAAAAAAAACTATGCATTGGTATGTTGCAGCAGTTCAAATACGACAATGAAAGATGTGTATCTCCTGAATGCTAGCTGTGTGAATGAGTCCTGGTGTCTTTTCAAACAAGCGAGGTAATGGCCCAGAATTTGCTGGAGTGGGGCATTTCACGGCATGTGCCATGAATTGGATTTTTTTCCTCACCCTTCAGCTCCAATTATTTTTGCACCGCAAGTTGCTGGAAGTGTGAGGTCAACAGGGCATCTGGGACCTTGGTGAACGATGGGACCAAGAGTCGATCTGCTTAAGCAATGAAATTTAAGGCTGGAGAAAGAAACAGAGCAAATGATGGAGAAGGAAATCGGGTGAATTCGAATAAAATTAGATATAGAAAGAGAAATAAAGAGAGGGAAAGAAAGATTGGGTTAAGAGAGAGAGAAAACAAAAGACAAAGGAAAAGTAAGAAAAATTTTAAAATTAAAAATTTAGATAACCTCTAGAAACAATTTACTAGCTATAGGTTGCCACAGTTTTAATTGTTCCCTTTCTGGGACTCCAAGGTGGAGTGGCGTGTCAGGACCATAAATCACCACATTAACAGAGTCCTTATGCCGTGAAATAGCAGCCCTAACTTTCTGCGGCGAGTTTAATTCATATTTACAGCGCAAATCCTCCAGCAATTTGTAACTCACGATGCATCTCTTCCTTGTCACAAATTGCTGCTTTTCTTACACAGTAATAACGGCGTGCGCCATGAACCCGCCACTACTTTCTCAGCAAATTCTGGGCCAATGCCTCAATTATACCAAGAAGAGCAAGCCTCTTTTCCTCTCAAAACCTTACCTCAAAAGATTACCTTGAAGGCAAAATCCATTCAAGAGCAAACAATGTATTGGTAGTGGACGGACTGGCTTGATGGGCTGAATATTTTTCTTTATTCTTAGAGGATATGCTGTAACAGCATTAGAAACAGCACCAGGTTATGGTGAGAATCTCATCATACATGGGCTGATTTGAAGAGATTCTCTAACAAGACATCCATAAGACATGCATATTGCATCATATGTTAAGCAATAGCAAGGGAAGCATGGAAAGCAGTGTAAATGTGGTATTTTTTTATAGTTGCTTTAATAATGAATAACTTATCGATGTGTCTAATGTCAACATCGAGCTGAGGAGACACCACATGTTAATTTTAATAAAATACTTAAATGAATAATATATAAAAATATATCATGAAAAACAATTATGAGTCACCCTTTTTCTAAATAAATAATGTGGAGAAATAGGTTCCATAAATCCAATGGTAATGAAGGCAGCTTAGTCCCACTGCAGGTTGTTGTACCAGTGTGATGTAACTTGGTTGCCTTGTACTTTGCTTGTGGGCTGAGATATTAACTTTGACCTTATGATGTTAGCTGCTTCATCTGTGTGAGAACCTCAACAGACCTTGCATGTTTCTTTATTATGCCGGCTCAGCTGTAACTGAGAAAAACTGCTGTGAATTTATTGATCTGATTCAAGCGCCAGCACACACTTTATTCGTCCGACTCTCCCTCTCTCTGGAGCAAGAGGTGTTTTCATTGAGGCCACTCATAAAACCAGATTGGAGTGAAATTGGTCAACATAGAAAAGAAAAATCGGGAAGGGTGTAAAGCGGTCTGCTGATTCGTTATCGCCTGTTTAACGTTCCCGGCTAAGACCAATTGGACTCCTGAAATATCTTTCTGTTGTGAGTCTTAAGAATGGACAAGTTTCAAATGGTACTCTCAATAGATGTCGACCATTAAAGCAAGGCGTGGAGAGTGGCTTGTGTGATATGAAGCATCTGCACTTGAGATTCAACACTATTACATACTGATGTGATAAAGTTTTCAAAATGAAACCATGTGGTGATTTTGTGACTGTAGCACTCACATCTACAATTCTGGTGAGGACATTTTAATATTATGTTTTAATTCACAGTCACGTCTCATTATTACAAACCTTTGAAAACTAGCAAAGGAATTCTCCTTATCAGAGGTTCGCTTAATCCATTTTTTTTATTCCTCTGCTAATGATAATGGAGCTTCATGTAGAATCAAGGGGAACAATCTGTTCTAAAAATATTATTTTTTTAAATGAAGTTACAAGAAGCAAGTTATCTTAAGTATGCATTTTATTAAATCCAATCTAATCACTGGAATAAAAATTAGGGACTCACTGACGTTTATCCTTTAAAGGGAATCTGTCCACAGACGTTTCATGTAACAAAGCCTTGTATGAGACATCGATGTAAATTTTCAACTTGCCATCCAGTGATAAACCCTGAGATCATAACTGCCAATCTTAGTCAGAGATTGCTCAGTACTGCAACCAGAATCTCAGTGATTCAGCAAGATATCTCCCTACACAGATGTAGCTAATAACAACAACAACTTGCATTTATATAGCACTTTTAATGTAGTAAATTGTCCTAAGTCGTCGCTTCACAGGAGCTTTATCAAACAATATTTGACACTGAGCCACATAAGGAGATATTAGGACAGGTGACCAAAAGCTTGGTCAAAAAGGTAGCTTTTAAGGAGCGTCTTAAAGGAGGAGAGGGAGGTAGAGAGTCGGAGAGGTTTAGGGAGGGAATTCCAGAGCTTGGGGCCTAGGCAGCTGAAGACACGGCTGCCAAAGGTGGAGCGATGAAAATTGGCGATGCGCAAGAAGCCAGAATTGGAGGAGCACAGAGATCTCAGAGGGCTGTAGGTGGCTACAGAGATAGGGATGGGAGAGGCCTAACAGCAAATTTTCTTTGAAGAACAGAAGTAATCAACACTAGAATTGGCTTCGGTGTCCCCAGGCTGGGGATGGAGGAAACATTTAAAAATGTTCCTGTTTCTTATTATTATCCAATTTCCCACATAGAAAGTGTGCATGTATGGATGTTGGACAAGGATAGGATCAAGCTCAGCTTTGATGTCCCTCTTTGTCAAATACTCTGCTGACATGCACTAGGATCACACTTAAAAGTGTTTATTTGAGACAAGTACAGAGATGGCCAGTGTCTGTGGGGAACCCTACTCCAGGATGATTTTTTTTAAAACCACATATACTATACATAAGGCAGTATTTATGTTATGATGGCATATCTGCAACCACCAGCACGATGATGGTGGGGAAGCCACAGACCCCGTCTACATGCTCAACCATCCACACACCTTTGAAAATTTCATTAACCTCATTGTTGCTTAGGTACTAAGCACAATGTTCTGTGTGCGGGTTCTTTTGAAAGGTTTGTATTTGCAAGAACAAACAAAACAAAAGCACATATCTTGTCAATGAAGGACTGGAGCCGTTTCAGCCATCTGCTGGTAGCCAGCCCCTGCAGCAGAATAGTGGGCTCCAGATGCCCCAGATGATTAGAGCAGTGTGGGCCAGAATCAGGAGTGGGAGAGAACTGCAAGAATCAGTTCGGGGCGGGGGTGGAAAGCTGCCAGAAGCTAGAGTGGGGGTAGAGAAAAGAGCACTGACAGAATTGGGAGCAGGAGAGGCAGCAGTGCTGGTGCAGTTGGCTTTCATAGGAAATTTCAGAGGGTCATAGGAGCAGGAGAAGCAGAGCCACACTTGAAAAACTCACTGTTAAAGTTAACTCGAGATGCTGTTACTTATCTTGTTCCTGGCAGTTAATGTTGATTGAGAGTTTCTCCAATTATCTTAGGCAGGGGTAGCTCATTTCGGTTGTGTATGGAATGGCTGACTTTTTTCGACGGTAGTGTTCTTTAGCCATTGAGGGTTGGGGGGGTGGGGAGGAGAAGTTTGTGATGGATGTTGGTGATAGAGGAATACAAACTACACTCATGTTGAACCTAAGGGTATACAGCATTCTGCAAATGGTTCTACAGAAATACTTTTTCTCTGTTATTTCTATGTTAGCAGCATACATGAAAATAAAGGTAGCTTTAGGTTAAAAATAATCACTTATGTATACCACAAAATAAAGTATAATTTTGGGATTAAAAATAAATAATGTAATTGTAAAGAGATGTGGTTTACAACAATTTAATTCCCTTGCTTGTCCTTCAGTTTTAGAAATGTAAACATTACGCCTTGATCAGGAATGTTACACAAATGAATAATTATTTAGGAAATGAGAATCTTTGCTTTGATCAAGTATGCAATTATCTGGAGCAAATAACTGAGGATCACCTAACCATTTAGAAAAAGCAGATTTATTCTTAAAAAGACTTATGTTTACTGCTACAAATGTAATGCAATAAATGTCTCATACCTGATCTCATTTGGACTAAGTTAGAGGCAGGAATATGACAAGAAATATAACCAGTGTTGCACAGAAAAGGCAATTCCAAATTGCAGCACCATGCTGAAGCCAACTTCTCTCTTGGTTCAACATCTTCAACACAGAATACACCAAACAACTCACACACCGACATGCAATCCGTGTTTCTGACAAGACCAAAAGGGACATGGTACAGCAAATCAATACCACTTTTGAAACAGTGCACCAGCACCTAAGTGCAACTAATGTAGACAAATGTTGTAACTTGTCACACAAACTGCTCTAGCCAAGTGGTTTATTCATAAATACTTAAAGCACAAAGCAATTCATCAGCAGTCGTACTGATAAGCAGACAACGGGGTAACAATGTCAGCAGTACCAAGAAACATTAACATTGCTGCGCATCTTGGCAAGAAAGCACAAGTGAATATGGACTTGAACATTCTGCCATCTATCAAATTACAAATGGGAATTTGAAAATAATTAGCCTAAATTTGAACAAAATATAATCACTAGTTCATGGCACTAAAGTTTAGCTCCAGCCTCGTTTTCCACCCCCCTCCCCACCGACAATGTTTCTGTCATGACATCATCCTGCAAAGCAGAAAAGATCAATATGACGATATAGGGTTCATCTTTCTTGTGGGAAAATGTTGTGTTTTCCTGGCTAATACACAGATTTTTCCTAAACTGCAGGTTGGCTCTGTAGCTTTAATGTGGGATGTTCACTGATGCTGGTGAATATTGGGAAAACCGACCTCCACAACAGTCTTTTGCTTTCTCTTACCCTCCGGTGGCAGAAAGCAAGGGAATACCACAAAGCTCGGATTTACTAGCTCACTGCAGGCAGGGATAATGTTCTTTGTGAGAAAGATTGCAATCTCCCAGTGGGAGCGCACTTTGACCTGCAGGTGGAGCTGAATCCTACCAAGGACTGCAACTGGCTTCAAGGATCATAGTTGGTCTATGGGGAGTGTTCTGAGTACCCTGCCCTAAACAATGCACGTCAGCAGACTATTTGTCATGAACAGCATCACATACAAGGCCAATTCCTTCCTCATCCGATCTCAGCCCACAAGCACTTTTCAGTGTTATGAGTAGCAAACAGGAGTGGGAACTCTTAATCTCGAGGTAAGAGACAGCCCCCAACCGCTACCCTGGCTGAAAGTAGCTAACTTCATACATTCTGCAAATTGAATCTGGGCCTGATTAGGAATACACAGGGATGGTGCATTTAACCACAGAACATCAGGGAAACACATGCTAGGCCCCATTTAATTAAAAGGAACTCTCCTAAATTGTCAAAATAAAAGGAATAAACTTCAAATGCTGGAAGTCAGAAATAAAAACAGAACATCCTGCAAATTCACTAAAATGTCTTTAGAACTACAAAGGGCAAAAAACTTCATTTTCCAATGAATGCTGCCTTCTAGTTTAAAGATGGTGCAATGAGGTTTACAGAATATTCCTGTTGCTTTTAATAATTGGATAATTAATAGCAGTTCGAAAGTATCATTTATATCCTCAAAGATTCTGATCGAAACAGTTACTCCCCTTACAAATAAAATTACAGCTCGGGCTTGGAACCAAGGGCAGTGACTTCCTAAGTTGGGAGGCTGAAAGGGAATCCAGTGTAATGGTGGGGGCTAGCAGGCCAAGTGAGTGGAGGTGTATCCATGTCCATAAGCGTGCACGTAAGTCCCACCAATGAGATCCAAGTCAGGAAAGTAGCCTGGAGCCCCGTAGATACATAAACAAAACTTCAGATCAGTCCCCTTGTTGAGGTGGCTGATAAGACCCTTGTCGGAGGACCCTTTTCGGAGTTGGGGGAGGCGTGGGGAACCCTCGTATCATGGGCAGACGGGCGCCAGAGATTCACCCCAAGTGTCACTTGCACCCTCCTGACACCCTCCTACACAAGAAAAGCCAATTGGTATCCTTAAACTTATGACAACTGCCATGTTGGGTTACATTGCAAACACAAAAAATAATCCTCTAAATAGGGGTACCTGGCAGAATCCAGGTCATCTCCTCTTCCCAAAAAAAAGTTTTAAAGGATTAAGTGCTAATGTCTAAGCTCTGGAATATTTTGCTTGGTCTACAGAGGCTACTGGATCAAACTAGATTTGCCCATAATATTAATCATCAATCAAGTCTTAAATGTAAAAAGAAACAGTAACTGCTTGCAGTAAAAATCTATTTAAATGCAATTTTTTCCCAGATTATAAAAATGGAGCAAAAATTTACAAATATTGTGTACCTGTGCAGCTTAAAATGAGGTGTGTGTTATAAATGTGGCCTATTTGAAAGATTTGGTGAAATGCATACATTTAGCATTATCCAACAGCAAAATATATTTTAGCAACTTTATTATATGTAACTATTTGTAAAACAAAATACAGATTACTATGGTGTAATACCAAGTGTATGATGGGATAGCTGAGGCACTGGGAGACTTGATGCAAAATGGCAGCACGGTATTAGAAATATGAAACAATCAGATCAATAAAAGCATTTTTTTTTAAAAATAGAACTATTGTGAGTAAAAAGGGTTTTAGTACAGATTGCTCAGGTGGGCCCAGACATCAAATTATCAAAGTAATTTCAATTATGACATGCAGTTTCTTTAAAATATGATTACTGTGCTACTTACTGAAATCAATAAATAGAACTAGAAATAAGTTGCATTAATCCTGTTGGGTTGATAACAGAATTACCAAGTGGTAATTGCATCAAACGTGGCCCTCCAGGTAGGATGAATTACTGCCAGCACAGTTAGAACATAGAGAATAATGGATACACAGAAACGAGTTACAAGGCGGTAACCTAATTAAGAGGTTCCAATGACGCAAGAACCACGAGACTGCATCCCACTGTACTTAAGTCCATTCCAGACAGCAATTTTGTTTTATATATATATATATATATATACACACACACATTTGTTTAACTAAGAGAAACTCTACGTGAACAGAACTGCAGGACATTCGTTTCTGTAACACAAAACGCATGTATAATTCAGGTTCATTTGGCAGGTCTCACCTGCTGGTTACCCCTGATGCATGAAGCAATTAATTAGGGAAACTAAAATGTATGAGACAGCAGAGGCTTCCTGGTAAGAGAGGTGAAAAAAATGAGTTGATGAGCCTCAGGGTAAATGGAAAACAGATCTGAAGATGCTTTTCACTCAGAGGAAAACGTACTTTTATCATACAACCCATTAGTGATCTTTAGCAAACGTTGGGCTCTTTTCATTTCATTCTCCATGCTTACAAAATCATATCCACCCGATTCCAAATTTTTGAGACTATCTTGTGCAATAATTAACGCTATTAGAATAAATCAGAATTTTTCATCCAAAACAAAGAAGATAGACAGAATTTCCTATCCACTGTTCTCTTCAGCCCTAATTTTTAGTTCTTTTTCCCTTTCTTTTTAATTTTCTTTGAATCATGCACAGTTCCCTGGCCAAGAGAGAGGACAACTCGGTCCCAGGCCTCTGCCAACATCACGATTGAGAAGGTTGCTGGGAAGTAAGGGAGAATGGCTCCGGGTAGAGTCATTTATTGATTTCCCTTCTAGTGAAGAAATGCTGACCTCCTCTCAAAGCCCCCTCGATGGCACCGCTGATAAGAGCAACTTACTGCGAGAGGCACTGCTTTGCAAGTCACTGCTTTCATTCAGGGAAACATTGTTTGTGCATCAGGAATCAAAGACTTTTTGGGCAGTTCTATATAACGGTTATTAGTGTCCTTACTATAGTTACAGCTCCAGCTGATGTCACTTAGTTAATTCTCCTGGACTGTAAACTTGCTGGGGTATAACCTATTCAATAATGTACTTTTATCTGCACTGTTATTTATAGGACAGAACAGATGGAAGCAAAAAGTACAGCTACTTTGTCCTAAGCCAAATGAATACATTTAAAATAATTAGAATGTATCATGTATGATATGTAATACACAATATATATCACGCATTGTGGACTGGGCTCCTTGTTTCTCTACTTTGTATGTTTACACTTGAGGACAATTAGTGGGGTGGTTTGAACCATTTCTAATTATTACAAAGAGCCACAATTTCAATCTCATCATTCTAACTTTTTTTTCAAAACATTAAGCCCATTTATCAATATGAAAAGAGTGCTTATATGTAAAGTGTGTTGGTAAACTGAACATTTATACTCCCTATAAACTGAGAATCTTACAACATTGACTACACTTCAAAAGTACTCCATTGGCTGTAAAGCGCTTTGGGACGTCCTGAGGTCACAAAAGGCGCAATATAATTTCAAGACTTTATTTCTTTCTTTCCAGCTGTCTTGTAGTGTAGCTTCAGTTTCGACTATTCCAATGCTCTCCTGGCAGGCCTCCCACCTTTCATCCTCCGTAAACTTGAGCTCATCCAAAACTCTGCCGCTCATATCCTAACTCGCACCAAGTCCCGTTCACCCATCACCCCTGTGCTCGCTCACCTACATATGCTCCTGGTCCAGCAACGTCTCGATTTTAAAATCCTCACCCTTGTTTTCAAATCCCTTGCCCCTCACTATCTCTAACCTCCTCCAGCCCTACAACCCTCCGAGATCTCTGTACTCTTCCAATTCTGGTCTTTTGCGCCTCCCCGGTTTTCATCGCTCCACCATTGGCGGCCCTACCTTCAGTTGTCTAGGTCCTAAGCTCTGGAATTCCCTCCCTAAACTTCTCTGCCTTTCTCCCTCTCTCTCCTCTGTTAAGATGCTCCTTAAAACATATCTCTTTGATAAAGGTCACCTACCCTAGTATCTCCTTATGGGGCTCGGCGTCAAATTTTGTTTGATAACACTCCTGTGAAGCGTCTTGGGACATTTTACTATGTTACAAGTGCTATATAAATGCAAGTTGTTGTTGTTGTCATACATAATGGAGCAACCCACACAAGCTGTACACAATCCAAATTGCATACAACAGGATGGAGTGGACATTATTGTAGAAGAATGATTGAACTAAAAGACTGAACAGGCTGGGACTTTTATCTCTAGAAAAGAGAAGGCTGAGGGGTGACCTGATAGAGGTCTTTAAGATTATCAAAGGATTTGATAGAGTAGATGTTTCCATTTGTGGGGGAGACTAAAACTAGGGGCCATAAATAGAAGATAGTCACTCATAAATCCAATAGGGAATTCAGGAGAAACCTCTTTACCCAGTGAGTGGTCAGAATGTGGAGCTTTCTATCACAAGGAGTAGTTGAGGTGAACAGCACAGATGCATTTAAGGGGATGCATTTAAGGGGATGCTAGATAAACACGAGGGACAAAGGAATAGAAGGTTATACTGATAGGGATAGATGAAGAAGGGTGGGCGCATAAACACCAGCATGAATCAGTTGGGCCGAATGGCCTGTTTCTGTGTTGTACGTTCTATATAATTCCATGTAATCCAAGTAACCCTATATAATTGGGAAACATGAGGGAACCTACTCAATGCTGCAGTTATAATGAATTACTAGGTTCCAATCTGTAGTAATAAAGTATGAAATGCAGATGGGAAGGCCAGAGTCACGAGGGAACACTATACGTGTCTCTACATGCATTCGTAGAACTCTGCTCTCCCATAAGATATTCTTTAATATTAGGAGACAGCGGGTTGGCTACATCCATTTTCTGATAATATTGAGTATTATTAATGTAAGGAATCTTACAACACCAGGTTATAGTCCAACAGTTTTATTTGAAAATCACAAGCTTTCGGAGGCTTTCTCCTTCGTCAGGTGAGTGACGAACTCTCACCTGACGAAGGAGAAAGCCTCCGAAAGCTTGTGATTTTCAAATAAAACTGTTGGACTATAACCTGGTATTGTAAGATTCCTTACATTTGTACACCCCAGTCCATCACCGGCATCTCCACATCATGAGTATTATTAATGTTAAGGTTATAAAGTATCCAAGAGTTGCAAGATTATGTCAGCAGTTTTTAAACCCAGCTTCAAACCAGACTGGAGTTGCACTCAGGACAAATGAAAATTCACCAATATTCATGTCATATCAAATATCTGCCTCTCTGAAACATAGGATATTTCTGACCATTCTGTTAAGATTGCATTTACAGATACAAAACACCAGGTGACCACACTTCAAAAGTAACTCATTGGCCATGAAGCGTTTTGGGACATCCTAAGGACATGAAAAATGCTACATAAATGCAAATTCTTTCTTTACTTTCTTATTTATTAAGATATTGATATTGGATTAATTTTAGAAACAGTAATCATATATGTTGCATTGTATATGAACCTGACTGTAACTCCATTCCCAATTTACCAAACTGCTGAATTAAAATAACGGGCTGCGCCCACTTTCCTCTCTATCCCATCAGTGCTTATCGAGTCACGATACTGTTACATAACCTAATCACAGGTTCCACAGCAAACAGCTCTGCAGATATTCCAAAAACTTGTAAAAACTGTCCCCAGAACTGTCAATCATTACACATTAAGTAATGGGTCTTGTCAGTTCCAAGTACATAAGTAACATGCCCTGTCAATTAGAAGTACACTGTTATGCAACAAGCCGGGTTTTCACACAACTAAAAGAATATTACATATAGAATAAAACATGAGTGTGGGGGCGGGTGGGCAAGGCAGTGTTACAAGGCTGCAGCAGACTCAAGGGGTTCTCATAAAGCTTTAAACCACAAGACTAATTTACAAATTCATCAGAACACAAAAGTACATTACAGTCCATAACAATATTCATCTTTTATTTTACATAATATATACCTGTTATCATTCTTTGTGATTTCAGTACCATATCTGAGAGAATTTGATCTGCTAATTTGCAGTCAGGTTTGCATTGCACACTTTATGTATATAGCATCTGATTATATTGAAATTTCTCAAAGTGTATCACCCAATTATTTAATTTTAAAGTGCAGTGATTTTTTGTTACGTAGGCCAATTTAATTGAATGACAGGAAGAAGGGTCTGCTAAAAACAGTCATTAATAGTATCATTTTAGGTCCAGCACAGGAGGAGGCTATCGGCTCATCTTGCCTGCTCTTTGAAGGGCCATTCAATTAGTCCCATTCCCCTGTTCTTGCCCCGTAGCCCTGTAAACTTTTTCCTTCAAGTATTTATCCAACGCCCTTTTGAAAGTTACTATTAAATCTGCTTCCACTGCCCTTTCAGGCAGTGCATTACAACTCGCTGCGTAATAGGAGCACGTCAGAAATTAGGAGCTTTGCCAAGAAGTTATGATATGCACATTACAGGGAAATTTATTCTCCTGCAGAGAACAAAAGACTAACTATTGCAACAGAGTAGAAACAATGGAGTTGAAATTTGGAAAAGAAAAAAATCAGGCAAAGTGTAATACGGGCTGCTGATTCACTTGCGCCCATTTTGCACTAGTGCCCAAGACAAATTTCGACCCCAATAGGTACAAACGGCTGTTAGTACAGCCTAAAATGTGTCCAACATCCCTTTGAGTTTCTCAAAAACGCACACACTAAATTCCACTCTCTGCTAAAAGTGCACCTGTAATCATTAGGTGTCAGCCTTGGTTCAGTGGTTGCACTCATGGCTCTAAGTCAAAAGGTGGTGGATTCAAGCCCTGCTCCAGAGGCTTCAGTGCATAATCCAGACTGACACTTCAGTGCAGTACTGAGAGAGCACTGCAGTGTTGGAGGAGCCGCCCTTCAGATGAGATATTAAACTGAGGCCCCCCCCTGCCCTCTCAGGTGGACTTAAAATTTCCCATGGCACTATTTGAAGAGAGCTAAAATCCCCACCCCCCTGATGTCCTGGCTAATATTTATCCCTCAACCAACATAAAAAAATTAAATGGTCATTTATGTTATTGTTTCCCAACATTACAATAGTGAATACACTTTAAAAGTACTTGATTGGCTGTAAAGCACTTTGGAATGTCCTGAGGTCATGAAAGGCGCTATATAAATGCAAGTCTTTCTTTATTAATTGTTCTGCCACCAGATGATAATGCAAGAGTATCTTAGGCAAGAGAGACAATTTTAACTCAGCCTACCTGACAAAATGGGTTGGTACAGGCCCTAAAATAGCTGTGCTGCACTTACCGCTTCTTTACCGCTTGGGTGGGTTGTATTACGGGCAGCCGATCCGATGCCTCCAGTTTTCCCCCTAAGTTGAACGTTACCCTCGTTCACTCTTTGATTTGCATATCCTATTGACCTTTTCCCCCTCCTATTTTCTGTCCTATTTTAATTATCTATATTTTGCTCTTGATATTTTATCTTCTACTTATTGAAACATTTTATTCCCTTTTCAGTTCAAAGCAAAAATGATGAATTTCTTATACTTTCCTGCTTCCATTTTGGAGCAGGAACAACTTTGAAAAAAAAAGTCAATTGATAGCCTCAAAAGTACTTCAAACACCAGACTTTGAGCCAACAATTCTCAAGACCGATCTGGTTGCAGGAAACAATTGCTGAATGATGAACATACATAACCGTGGTTCCAGAAATTACCCTACAGGGAAGTAAACTCACTGAGAATTATGATCAAAAATGAATCCTAAAGTCACTAATTTGTACATTTTGGTTCAAAGCCTCGATAAGTTACTATGGTCAATGATAAGCAATATTGGTTAAAAAGATGCATAGGAGCACGACAGAATAGAGAAAAGCGATTGCAATGAGAGAAAGTGTCATGTTAGAGCTTCAAGATGGAGCAGCAAGCCTGCAGCAGAATGGGTTCTGGGCAACATGGAGAGTCAGCGATAAGGAAAATAAATGTGATGAGCCATTTGAGGTCTGGATTTGAAGTCGGTAAGATCTATGCAGGCGATTCTCAAAAGTTTTTGGGCCAAGCCTCACTAAAAATTCTCATCGGCTCCATTACAATTCAGGCTATTGCTCTTTATTCATGCTGTACACAAAAGTTCAGCTTCTAAAGTTAAGTCCACAGTTCCTATAAAACAAAACTCGATGTTATGTAATAAATATTCGCGATAGCAGGCCACAGGATAAACAATGAAACCTTTTACAATTGGGTTTGGTACCAGAATGGTAAAGGATGCCACTACACATTTCTAATCTCTTCAAACTGGCAGAAAAGTACAACACCGGTAGACATTGTAGCTCAGACTAAATGACTTACCAGATTCATTAAGATAATGCAGAAGAAAAATAGAACAGCAGATTAGATAGCTTACAGGACTTCACTTAAATTTACACCATCAGTTATGAAGCAATAAAAGTTCCAAAACTTAGTAGTTCTCTTCAATAACTTTAGATCATGAGCATGTGATGAAAAGCTTCACATGAGAAATGAACCTCATTCAGTTCCCAAAGAGTATAGTGACACAGTGAGATAAGGAACTGAAGAATGTGATGCATTCGTTTGGGTGATATGTCTCTCTATTCTTTTGCTATCCCAGCTGGTACAAAAGAAGATAACAAAATATCCTTCAGAATGATAAAAAAAATACATTTGGAAAACAAAATGACAGGAAGATGTCCATGAACCATGTTGATTTTGGAATCTTCCATCTGCTTTAACCAGGAGATGCGAACTTGGTTACAATGTTCACTCAGAGAGCTTT
Source organism: Heptranchias perlo (assembly GCF_035084215.1). Taxonomy (NCBI): domain Eukaryota; kingdom Metazoa; phylum Chordata; class Chondrichthyes; order Hexanchiformes; family Hexanchidae; genus Heptranchias; species Heptranchias perlo. The sequence continues at coordinate 17,283,771 of NC_090350.1, read as the reverse complement.
GAAAAACAAAGCTAACCTTTGATGTTTCAACAATTAGAGACAATGGGCTCGAATTTAGCAGGCCTGCGGGTTCCCAGCGCGTGGTCCTCCGGGAGCGTGGTCAACACGCTCGGCGAAATTAGTGGGTTGCCCGCGCGATCGTAGCAGGCAACCCACTAATAGTAATCAATTACCTGCTCCTCCGGGGTCCACGGCGCTGGCCTGCGCGTCAGTCAGGCTGCGCATGCGCAGTACGATCTGTCAGCTGGAGGCTCTCTAGTTAAAGGGGCAGTCCTCCACTGACAGATGCTGCAACCAATGGGACAAATTGCAGCATGGAGCAGCCCAGGGGGAAGGCAGCTCCCAGTTTAACGATGCCTCACCCCAGGTATCATCAGATGGGGTGAGGAGGAGGGGGAGGACACAGATCTTCCACCCGGCGGGCGGGAGGAAGCGGCCTGCCTCTGCCACCAAGAAGGCCTGGCTCGAGGTGGCAGAGGGGGTCACCTGCGCCACCAACATATGGCCCACCTGCTTACAGTGCAGGAGGCGCTGCAATGACCGCAGTAGGTCAGCCGCAGTGAGAACACAAAGTCTTTCCCCTACACACCGTCTTCCACAACACTGCCCCCACCCCACATCTCCTTCGGCACCGCCAACACTATTCTGTAATATCACCCTTCATACCCACTCAAACCCCATCCTCATCTTACCTCCACCTACTCACCTCGCCAGTACTCATCCTGCCACTAACACGCAACCCAATCCTCATACAATCTCATTGCTCCATCCCATACTCACCCTCTCGTGCATCTCCCTCATGGCCAGCCTCACTCAACCTGCCACCACCTGTGCTGCAGCCACAGGGCATGCATCACATATGTGCAGTAGGCAGCGTAAGGCAAACGTGTCGTGAGCATGAAGGGGGTGCACAAGGGTGTCTGAGGGTTTGTCATGGGTGTTACCTATATTGAATTTCAGAGCAACAAACAGCACACATTATATTGACACCACCACTGCCATGTCTCCGCGAATCCTGTCCGTTGTGTCCAATAATGCCCGCTCCTGGGTATCACTATGAGGACCCACCACTGATGCCACCCATCGTGTTACTGCAGAGTAGGTGCAGGTGTATTTGCAGGGCTCGTCCGCGCAGACGACTGAGAGACATCGGCGGTGTAGCCGGCTGCACCCTGGACGGATGCGGAGGAGAAGGTGTGGAGGGCAGTGGTGACTTTGACAGCGACAGGTAAGCAGTTGGTGCTGGGGCCAGCCAGGAGCAGCTCGGCATGAAAGAGCCTGCAGATCTCCACGACTACATGTCGAGCGAATCTGCGCCTCCCTGTGCACTGCTGCTCGGAGAGGTCCGGGGAGCTGCGCCTCGGTCTGTGGACCCTGTGGCGAGGGTAGTGCCCTCTGCGATGCGTCTCTCTCTGCGGTAGCCCTCCCTCCTGCTGTGCAGGTGGGCGTGCAACAACACTGTGTTGGGGGGATCCACGTCTCTGCGGCGGATGGTGTGGACTGCGAGGCTGCTGGGGCTGGTCATGCTCTTCGTCCTCCGAGGGTGTCCACACACCACCCATCTGGCAGGTGTTGGTCTGAGGGGTTGTGCAGGGTAGGTGGGTGGTTCCTCGGACTGGGGCTGCGGTTTCGTGTCGGTCTGTCCTCTGGCTTGGCGGGGGGTGGTGGGGGGCAGGGGTTGCCCTATGTGACGCGGTGGCCTCCTGCGTGGGTGAGGGCTCTCCCCCGTGGAGTGCACCTTGGCACCTGCCACAGGCTGCTGGCTGCAACACGCCTGGTTGGAGAGAGACTGTTTCCCCCAGTGTGTGAAGCTCACTGCCTTGAACCTAAAATCCCACACTTCCTCTTTTGACAGCTGATTCAGCTCATTAACTGACCTCAACAAGCAAGGTAAGTACTCTCAAGTGGAACCCCGCTGGCTTTAATTGCCTGCGGGATTCCCACCAGCAGGGCTTGCGCGCGCAGCCCCGCACGTCAGCGCGGTACCCGGAAGTGGCCGGGATCTCGTCGCGATCCGGTCACGTGACCGGATATCGGGATTTTCCGGGCCCCCCCGCTGGAAACCCGACGGAAACCCAACGCCAAAATCGAGCCCAATGGCTCGCAGGATTGAACAGCAATCATGGCCAGCATGCCTTTCTTTGTCAATTGTCTGATAGGAGTTACCAAAATGAAAAATTTCTTGTTCGACAGACAAAGCAAACTTTGGTTCTCAGAGTTGAAAGGGCCGCTGAGCGCCAAAGCAGGTGATCAGATTTCTTATTTCAAGCTGCAGAAACAATGCATTAGATTTTCGCCTTCACTGCCTGAACAATAATCTGGTAAAGTTGCTCGCTGGCCTGCCCATTATACAACCTATCTGATTTTCACTCCATTGATTTCCCATTTTAAAGTGATGGATTCTGTCTTTGACTTTATATCCATTAAAGGTAAACAACAAATTTATGGAGTTGTTGGAGCAATGGAGTTTCTCTGCAGTACAGGTTGATGAGCTGGGAGATGCAAAACAGAGATGCAACAGTGCCACCACTGGTGGCGGTGTAATCACAGTGTGACAAGGCAGTTTCCATTATTAAGGTATACATCGGAATTTATAATGGGAAAATTGACATATAAGTGGGACAAAAATGTGTTTCAGGAAGTGAGATTTTGTTGACAAGAAGTGCATGCATACAAATGATTTTTAATTTGTTCAGGATGGATATTCTTATGATCTGATACAAGACGGATCCTCATTGTCATTCTCTTTCACTTCTGCTTCTCATGATAGCTCTTCCTTACTTTCTCTCTATCCTGCTTCACTTCTGTTTCTCTATCTGAAATACTATTAGCGGTCCCTGAACAGTTTCATGAGTTGTGGTACCTTAATCCAGCAAGGAATCAACACCTAAGAAGAGCAAGGCAAAGAGGAAAATTGGAGTGAAAAAAACATAATTTTCAGTGCACATTTGTTTGTGTGTTCTTTGTTTTCTCTGGGAACAAATATCAGTGATTGCCTGAAGAAATTCCTGAATAATTCTTCAAGCAATGTTTCAGCGGATATTCTGTGAGAAAGAATCAAGCAGTCAATTTAAAGGATGCCTTGATCTGCTTCGTTCAGTTGGGTCACTTGTAATAATACAGCTTAAGTTTCAAAAGTTAGATCACACGAACCTTTTAAAAAACTTTTTTTACATTTAATAACTGCTTGTAATTGAAATAATAGACTAAAACAGGGTGCTACACTGTGTCCTTTAACTTGAGCCCTTTTAACATCTGAAGAAGTCAGCAAAACAAGATCTTTAAAAGCAAGTTCTTCTATCGAAGTTTAATTCTGACAACTTCATCAAAAGCAGAATTTATCACTTCTTGAGCCAGGGTTGCTGAAGCATACCCAACAAGGAGCTGGTAGCAGCCCAGTAAAAGTTCTCCAGGTACATTTGTGTTCTGCACAATAATTAGGACCAGATTAATTTATGAGGCATTGGGCCCGATTTTACCAGGGGTGCGGGTTCTCGGCGGGTGGTTATTCGGGCGCGTGAAAAACGCGCCGTCCGATTTGAGTGCGTTGCGCGCGCGATCGCGGGATAATTAAGGCAATTAGCCGGCAGTTACGGGTTCTCCGCTTCTCAGCTTCGTGCCGGCGGGCTGCGCATGCGCAGTGACGTCTGAGCGATGGTGGAGCTCCATTTAAAGGGGTAGTCCACCAAAGCCCCTCCAGCCACGACCAAGAGTCCAGGCAACATGGAGGAAGGCAGGGGTAAGGCTGCTCCCCGATTTACGGACCACGCCCTCCAGGTGCTGCTGAACGGGGTCCGGATGAGGAGGGAGACGCTGTTCCCGAGTGATGGAAGGAGGTGCCCTGGCTCCGCCACCAAGAAGGCATGGGAGGAGGTGGCGTCGGAGGTCACCAGCAGGGGCAACACCACCCGAACTTGGATGCAGTGTCGGAAGAGATTCAATGACCTCACCAGGTCCGGGAAAGTGAGTACACTAACGCACTCTGCCTCACTCCATCTTCCACATCACCTCAAACACCTCACAACCCCATCTCCACTGACAGCACAGCGCTCCCGCAACAATCCTCACAGCCACCCAACTATCATCCTCACGGTGCCTGCATGTACCCACCGTCCCTGTCCCCACTCGACCACTACCACACACCCCAATGCCCATACAATGGGATGGCCATGTGGCACATGCATCCTCCCATCCATCTGCCACACGCTCAACCCACTCACACCAATGCTTGAAGCGTCTCACAATGCAATCATCACTCAATAACGTTTTTGTGTTTTGCCCTCACAGGAGAAGCGTTGCAAGAACGCCCGGGAAAGGGCACGCCACACGAGGTGGCGCTGACAGACGCCGAGGTGGAGACGTTGGAGATCAGCCACACGCTACGTTGCCTGTCCGTGGCGGATGGCGAGGCTGGGTCTGGCGAAACGGCCGGTAAGGGAAAGCTGACACTCAGCACTCATGATCGCGAATGATCTTAGCATCACATGGCATATGCCGCACCGCCACATTTGGTCACATGCCTGATATTGCCCTCTGTTCTCTTGCAGGGCTGTCTGCGAGCGCTGTATCCATTGAGGGCAATTCCTCAGAGGACCTGCCGGTCTCTGAGGGTGCATCGTCACACATGAGCCAAGCATGCGCCAGCGCAGATACACACACCTCGGTGGGTCCCCCCCCCTCAGTGAGTTGGGATTGCACATGGTGAGTCACCGCGCACACGTGAGCATGAGCAGACCCTGGTGGCAGGGTCAGCCGCGGAGGGTCCGCGTCGGTGGGAGCACTCTTCTCCAGGCTCTGCTCAGCCGGACCCAGATGCTGAACCCAGGGGGCCACCAGTCAAAAGGAGAGTCGTCGAGGTGCACCAGCACATTGCCGAGGTACTGGGAGAGGTGCCACGCGCACTCTCCACAATCGCACGGAGGATGGAGGAGTCCAACTCCTGCATGAGGGGAATGGTGGCACAGGTGCAGGAGGGTATCGCCGAGATAGTGTCGCAGGGACGTGAAGGCATCTCTGAGATAGTGTCGCGGGTAAGTGCGGGAATGTCTGCGGAGGACAGGCTAGCCTCCCTCGAGCGTCACGCACAGCTCAACAATGAGTCCATCCAGGCCCTCACAACGGCTGTTTGGATTCAGGGTGAGCAACATTCTGCCGCCATAAACAGGTTGACAGATATATTGGAGGTGGCCTTGCAAGGTCTCACACACGTCATCCAAACTGGCGTCCAGCAGGGTGGAAGGGGTGATGTGGGCCTAGGCCATGAGGGGGAAGATGGTGAACGGGGACATGGAAGTGTGGACGCTACTCAAGGTGCCCCCACGTCTCACCCGTTGCCCCCCTCTCAACCAGTGCCCGCAATAGTCCCTCCTCTCCAGGTGGCCGAGTCTGCCCCTGCACAGGTGCAGGAAGAGCAGTCTGTGGAGGTGCCCTCACGGGCACCAAAACCCAGGGGGCGTCGGCCCAAAGCATCTACCCGGTCAGGGCACGAACAGGAGCAACCTGAAACCACCTCTGCTGGAGCCACAGGGGTAGCACCACGTAGGGGTTCCAGAAAAAGAAAACCCAAGGTTCTGTGAACACACAGGGATTGTACCAGGGTGTTTGACGATTTGTTATCTTTTTATTTCTTATCCTTGATTGGCACCACACAATAAACTCAATTTTTGTCACCAATGCTGCCACCTCTTGTCCATTATTCTGCGGTTTGTGCAATAGGTCCCTTCCGTGCGCCTCATCATGACGACGAACACCCGGTCCCACCCATTGGGCATAATACAGTGGGTGCAGGTGTACAGGCACCACTCTTCTGTGGAGGCAGCCTGTATGGACCCTCGTCTGTGCATGTTATGATATGTGAACGCCTCACACAGTGTGATGTTAGGAGAACCGTTGGCATATGAGTGCCTCCCTGGCCTGACGAGCACGCAGGTGAGCCGGTGTTCGGCCCATGGGTCGTTCCTTCTCCTCTCGCTCGTACTCCTCCTCCTCCTCCCCCTCCTCATCGTCGTCCTCAATGTGGGTGGCGGGTGTGCATGGGGCCTCCTCCAGCGGCACCCCTCTCTGTTGTGCCATGTTGTGCAGGGCACAGCAGACAACTATAATTTGTCCCACTCGGAGTGGCGTGTATTGGAGCGCTCCCCCGGAACGATCAAGGCACCTGAAGCGCATCTTGAGCAGCCCTATAGCCTGCTCAATTGTAGACCTGGTAGCAATGTGGCTGTCATTATATCGACGCTGCGGCTCGGTAATAGGGTTCCTCAGAGGTGTCATAAGCCACGTGTGCAGGGGATATCCCTTGTCGCCGAGGAGCCAGCCGTTGACGGTGTTGGGTGCGTGGAAGAGGGGCGGGACGGTGGACTCCCTGAGGATGAAGGCATCGTGGCAGCTGCCAGGGTATCTGGCGCACACGTGTAGGAATCTCTGGCGGTGGTCACAAATGAGCTGGGCGTTCATGGAGTGATACCCTTTCCTGTTGATGAACAGCCCTGGCTCATGTGGAGGTGCCCGTATTGCTATGTTGGTGCAATCGATTACACCCTGCACCCGTGGGAAGCCAGCCACATCATGGAATCCAACCGCCCTCTCCGTCTGGCTCCGCTCATCCATGGCGAAGTTGATGTAGTTCGAGGCCCTGCGGAACAACCCATCGGTGACCTGCCTTATGCACCTGTGTGCAGGCGACTGAGAGACCCCGGTGATGTCCCCCGTGGCACCCTGGAAGGATCTGGAGGCGAAGAAATTGAGGGCAGTGGTGACTTTGACGGCGATGGGTAAGAAGATGCTGCTTGGTCCATCCGGGAGCAGCTCGTCATTAAGGAGGCTGCAGATGTCGGCGACTACCTGGCGAGTGACTCTGAGCCTACGTCTGCACTGCTGCTCAGAGAGGTCCATGAAGCTGAGCCTCGGTCTGTAGACCCTTTGCGGAGGGTAGTGCCTCCTGCGATGCATCTCTCTCAGCGGTTGCCCTCCATCCTGCTGTGCAGGTGGATGTGCCACAGCACCGTGTTGTGGGGATCCACGTCTCTGAGGCGGACGGCGTGGACTGCGAGGCTGCTGAGGCTGGTCATGCTGTTCGTCCTCCGAGGATGTCAACGCAGCACCCATCTGGCAGGTGTAGGTCTGTGGGGTTGTGCACGGTAGAAAAGTGTGTCCTCGCACAGGGGTTGCCCTTCCACGCCGGTGAATCTTCTTGCTTGGAGGACGGTGGTGGAGGGCAGGCGTTGCCCAATGTTACAGAGTGTCCTCCTGCGTTGGTGAAGGCTCTCCCCCACCACCTGTGGAATGCACCTTGGCAGCTGCCACAGGCTGCTGGCTGCAACACGTCCGTTGGGAGCGAGAGTGTTTCCCCCAGTGTGGGAAACAGTCTCAGTTCAACGTAAAATCCCACACTTGGTAAAAAAACAGCTCAATCAGGTCATTTAATGACCTGAAATAGCTACATAAATATTCTCAAGTGGAACCCCGCTGGCTTTAAGTGCCTGCGGGATTCCCACCTGCGGGGTCTGCGCGCGCACGCCGGCGCATCGGCGCGGAACCCGGAAGTGGGCGGGATCGAGGCGGGATCCGGTCGGGGTCGTCCTTTTTCCGATTTTCGAGGCCCCCCCCCGCCGAGAACGCACCCGAGAGCGGGTGCTAAAATCGGGCCCATTGTTACAGCTGCCTCCAACTATGTCCAAGTTTACAGAAAATACTTTGGAGCCAATAATTACATATGACTTGATCCATTGTAAATTCCTCAGAGGTTGTGGCTAGTGAAGCTATTCCTCATGCATTTTACAAAGCTCCATATGATCTATAGTGCTGGGATTTTGCGATGGAATTAGTGGACTTCATTTAAAGCATCAAAAGATGCCACTCCATGGTGATTATTGACTGCAGCATTCAAATTAACTTTAGAAAGTAATTTTGTAGTTCTTGGACCCTAAATAGCTGAACAGCAATATTTGGAAATGTCTATCCCTATGCAGTATCCTATTTCCATTTTTACTCTTTGGATTTCTATATGCTTTCTCTTTCACACAGATGGGATGGTTTGAGCCTCCGATGTTTTCACAACCCATAATAATGCTATTCTGTGCTCACCTGACAGAAGATGTACTTCAGGTGGAGTAAGTGAACAAAGGGATAAAAAACTAGCAGTGGGACATTACACAGTGTACCTTGTTCAGCTCACTTCAGAAGTGGAAAATTCCACCCAACATGGACCAGCAAGTTTAAAATTCAGCCGAGGCTAATATCCAAACTCAGAGTTCCGGGAGGGGAATTCAGTGCTCTTCTCATTCCATTTCAGTAAAGCTGCAATTGGGTTGAACTTTGGCTCGAGCTGCATTTCTGTCTGATCATCGGCCCTGCATTACCTAAAATATCCCTTGAAAATCAATTTATTATGTTTGACAATTTGCTCTAAAAATAAAAACACAATGTTCGTCCTCACTGCCTGGAAGGTAATCTGGCGGAGTGGATCGCTCAGCTGTTGTAGAATCCACCCGGTTTTTATTCAGTGGTATGAAAATCAGGCAGGTTCCATAATCGACGGGTGACATGCTCTGCCAGATTACCAACCGAGCAGTGAAGGTGAAAATCTACCCCTCTGTGTTAATGACAAGATGGACAATGGATCCTCAGATTCTATCACAGGGGTTCTGCAGGTTTACCTTACAATTATATACAAGAGCACTATTTTATTACTGGTGCCCAGAATCACTAATTTTAAAGTTCATACATATGTCAGTGTTTTCAGACACTATGTACAGGTAATTTCTGAGGCATTCACTTGTGTACAGATCTCTAGTACTTGGTTCAAAATTGTGACTGTTGATATTTGCGATTTACAAGCAATCCATGGCAGAACACCTTTATGTGGAAATACGGATGATTATGTATTTGCTTTGGAACCTAGTAGTGATGCATATCTTTCTAAATGTACAGGAACTCCAAACAGTAAGCATATCAAATGCTGTGACTGGTACAGTAATAAGTACAGTTGGAAATCTAAGCTGCCAGGCATCTGGGAATTCCCATTATAAAATTTGATGATACAAGCCCCTGGTACTCAAAAATTCTTCGTTCAGTCACCATGCTAATTAACCATTGTTGTTTTATAAAAAGCTTTTTATGAAACATTACCTGAGTAATAATAATATACCTCAAATGAAATAATATTCCACAAGAGTTTTTTTAATAAAGGCAATAATCACCAGCACAATAAACTTCACTTAATTGAAAGAATTTACTTTTGAGGAATTTTAAATAAGCTTAGAAATGTTTACCCAATCAAAACGCCTCAGCACATTTCAGCTTGAATCATGCACAAGCTTAGCCTCTGGGTGTTTTTAATTTAATTCAGTAAGTTCTGCAAGTTACAGTATTTGCAGATGTCGAACTTAATGGGCTGGATTTTGCTGTAAAAATAACAGCGAGGCTAACAGCGCTCACCATTATTCATGTGCAAATCGGACAGTAACTTCCGGCGTTTCGCATATGCATAGTTAAAACTAACACACAACACCCAGTACAAGGATCTTCAGAGTATATGTATACAGTGTAATGCTTTACATAATTGTAACATAAATTGCGAGTTCTGTAGATTTTACCTATTTTGTAATAAACTTTGCTGCATCAAAATACCTTCTGAATCACATCAATGAATTACAGTTTTTTTTCCCAAACATCCAGCTTTTTTTAATACATCAAAACTAATTCCTAAGACAGAGATATTGTTGTTATATTGTAAAGTTTTACGGTGCATCAAATTCTGGGAACAACCGGAAAACCATGCTGAAAAACTCAACTGGAGCCCCAATATTCTGGCAACCATAAGAAGTTAGCACTGCAGTGCATCACATACCTACTGCAGCAATTGCTTCAGTTTTTTGGATGCATTTTTGTGCTCATCAAGATGAGAGGCAGTATTGCTCTATTGGAAGATCTCCTCATTTCAGGCACCCAGTGTCAGCATAAAGGACTCCCAGGTCAGATAAAGCACAGTCAGCAGCATGAACAATGCTGCACTTATATTGTGGAATCCAAGGCTGGAACAACTGCTACAGAAGATAGTGAACATAAAATTGATCTGATGGGGCAGAGTAGGAGGGAAATGGCCAAGCCAGACCTCATGAAGAAAACAGAACTCTCATCCCCTCTGAGTGCAAAATTTAAATTCTGCACCATCTCTGGAGATAGCCCCTGAGCTGCTCATGCTCTCCAAAGACAGCGCTGGCATCTTGCTTACTTTTGCCTTCAGTTCCATGATCACTGAGCACCACGTTAACTAGTCTGGAATCCACCCTATTAATTCTCTGCCAGTTTGAAGACGACAATGTGTGGGGAACTCAAAGGAGTAAAGGTCGGAGAGAGGGGGGAAATCTTGTGTGAACGTAACACATCAGATATTTGTATATTTAAGTCAGGCACAAACATTCCAGCTAGATCCACAGTAATTCTTGCTCACATTCCAGTAAAAGAACAGATTAAAATAAATGATACATCGGAGTCTGTGTTAACACACAATAATAATAGTGCAGATTTGAAAAAAATGTCAATCTCTATGGTCTGCTGGCTGGTTTGATTAATGCTCAAGACAATAAATACAGAGCAGTTTTATAACAGTGATCTGTGCAAAATAGATGGGGCTATTAGAGGAATGTAGAATGGTCACTGCTGACAAGGAGCTTGTAATTAATTTTATACCACATCTAAATTCCACAGTTAAGTAAAAAACATGTTCCAAACAATTACAGTATGTGATGGAATATAAATAACCATCTCGTTAAACTGCATCCATGACTCCAGCCTATATTCAGATGCAATCGGGAGACTATAGAGATCTGTTGAAATAAATAAGCAGGTGTACGCTATGTGGTATATTTTCTATCAGATCCAATTGAAGAGAAGCAGTATTATACTGGTCAATACCTATATGTGTCCCTGAATACTAAGTTTCACAGTCAGACTTAATATTTTGTACAGCTCCCACATTAGAGGGCCCTTTGCTGACCCCAGTATTTTGAACAGAGATACGAGGGCATGCAGCAAGGCCATGAGCAAGCACAACATTTTACAGTGTTCAGGCTTAAACAGATGATTTGGACATATTGTTACTATGTTTTATTGTAAACTCACCTGGAGCAGGCTTAAAAATTTTTAAATAGCACCCATTATACATCGGCTTCATCAAGTTGGGACTAAATTACAAGTAGAGCAGATGTGCAATCTAATGCAGCGTGAAAAGGAAGTACTCGGCATGTTGAACAATTTTCAGTCATGATCACCTGTGAGAAGCAAACTTTCTGTCATGCTCCATTTTTGTAGATAAAATTAACATACCATTAAAATACACATATTCAATCCTATTCCTAATTGTGTGCTTGGTACAGGGATGAAACAATGATATCCCTGTTGAGCTTTGAGCTGAATACAACTTTAAATTGGAAAGTTTCTTCTCTATCTGTAGATTATGTCTAAATCTGTGACTCCATTTGTGGCCCAATCTGTAGATTATGTCTAAATCTGTGACTCTATTTGTGGCCCAATAAATAAGATTACGGTGGAAATCAATAGGAGAACTGAAAACACATTTCTCAAAATTGAAAGTTTAGACACAGTGGGCCATAATTTGATGTAGCAGGGCATCTAACGGCATCTGCCCTTAGTTAGACCTGCCCTTGCACGTTTAGAGTTTTACTTTCTTTTGCGTGGCAAGTTGCTGAAAGTGCGAATTGATAATGTCGCAGCGAGAGAAACAGGGCATCTGGGACCGAAGTGAACAAGGCAAGCAACAGTATATCTCCTTAATCAGTCAGATTGAAAGAATGTGAAATTAACAGTACAAAGACTGAGAAGGAAGTTTAAATTAGAGTGGGTGAACTCAATGTCAAATTAGGTACAGAAAGAGAAATAAAGAGGGAAAGAAAATTTTGATTAAGAGAGAGGGAAAAAAAACCCACAAAGGAACAGTAATTAAAAATTTTAAAAATTTAATTTTACATTTTTAACATCTCCAACAATTAAAATCTGAAGGAATGAGACTCCACACTTGTAATCATTAATTTTCAGTGCCAGAGAGATTGACTGTCAGTAATTAACACTTAGCATGTCGTTAAAAGGGCACTTGGACTAAAATGGACAAGACTTAACTTTCTGTGGCGAGTTTAGTTCATATCTACCATGCAAATACAGCAACTTCACGCCATTCACTGGACATTTCAATGGTGAGGCAGTCAGCGAGATGCCGTCTTCGCGAAGCTAACGGCAGAGTGGTGCGTCTCGGACAGCAACTTTGGGATATCCTTGTTTAACTGCGCATCTGCCGCTCCCTGATGCTGCTGTAACATTTACCCATAAATAATGACGAGCGCCATGAGCCTCACCGCTACTTCGACTGCAAAATCTGGCCCTATGTGTATTCTTGAGAAACATCATATACTACTTTTCACACAAACTAGGTGGTAAAAGATCAAGGACTGAGAAAGAAGCATAAATCAGAGTGGTTGAATTCTATGTCAAATCAAGCACAGAAAGAGAAATAAAAAGGGAAAGAAAGTTTCTGTTTTAGACTGCATTTCTGTATCAGTTAGTTGTGCTAATATTTTGTTAAAAAACAAATGTTGGTTTGTTGGCCTGGAGGAGTTTTAAAACCACAACTCATCATACAGCCTTCTACTTAGTTCACCTTTGCAGAACCTCAAAACTGAGAAACACTTTTCTTCCCTCCAATAATGCTCAGGCTTTTATAAGGTTTCATGTCAACTAATCACTACATAGTGACATATCTCAATTTCCTTTTACTCTTCTCAATCTTGGTAGAATCATGTTCTAAGGGACTTCACCCTTCAGCTCGTTTGCTCAATACAAAAACAACGGAGATTATATGCCTTGAGTATCTCCATGACGATCATTGGGGCACACCATGGTGAGTATTTAACTGAGCAAACGAAGCTCTACATTTAGGCCTGCAAAGTACAAATTTCTAATAATTGCAAAATAAACACGTGATTTCAAGAAAGAAATTGAGATTTACCTTCTTTTACCTTTAACTTTTTGCATACTGTGCTGTTAACACACTTCACCATCAGCAGAAACATTTCAGAGAATCACACCAATATTTTAAAGGGCAAATCCTGTCCATGATGGATCACATACTGTGGACCAGATGTTTTTCAGTCAGTTTTCAGGATTGGCATGTGACCAACAACACAAACAGTCATGGTGTGATTGCTGATGGTATGAACAGATTTTTCAAAATGTTCCTATAAATCAAAATATTTCTAAGGATGAGCCCAATTTTATGTTTTTGTGCTGCTTCTCTTCATGTCTCAATTTCAGTACTCAAAGAAATACACTGAATGTGGTGTTCAATGCACTTCGATATGGAATGGTTTTGTTTTCCAAGATAATCTAATGATCATTTTTGTGTCTCTCAATATTTTGGAAACTTATATGTAACCAAGGATTTTCCAGCCAAACATATGCATGATTTTCAAAAGATATTCCATTAAAACCAGAAGTTGCCTCCGCCCCATTGAAATAATTACTGATTGAGCTCTGCAACTATTTCACAAAAGCCATAATCTGATCTTGATCATTTTGACTTTCAGACGACAGTTTGAAAGAACACATGACACTCTTCTCAAAATGCCAGGATGTGGAATCCATGCCAAAAACTGCTTAGGCAATGGTAAGTTTTATCTGTCCTGCACTAAACTGGAAATTAATGGTACAAAATCATTCAAACAATATAAATATAAAGCCCTTTTTTCAGTTATCCTACAAATTCTGTAGAAGCTAGTCAATCTTCCAAGGCATTGCACACAAGGAGACGAGATCAAATGTAATCTTCAGATGAAGTGAGGTTAGAGACTGGGGATAATTGGAGAAAGTGCATTGACTTCATTTAGTCCCCATTTTAAAGTCATACATTCAGTCTTATTTTCATAGTCCTGCTAGTTCTCCTGTGGTATTGCACAAGAGCAGTCAAGACTAAACGCAATATTCAGGTCAAGCAGAGTTAGAGGGGAGGGCGGCGAGCGGGTAGAGGGGAGGGGAGGGCGGCGAGGGGAGGGCGGCGAGGGGAGGGCGGCGAGGGGAGGGCGGCGAGGGGAGGGCGGCGAGGGGAGGGCGGCGAGGGGAGGGCGGCGAGGGGAGGGCGGCGAGGGGAGGGCGGCGAGGGGAGGGCGGCGAGGGGAGGGCGGCGAGGGGAGGGCGGCGAGGGGAGGGCGGCGAGGGGAGGGCGGCGAGGGGAGGGCGGCGAGGGGAGGGCGGCGAGGGGAGGGCGGCGAGGGGAGGGCGGCGAGGGGAGGGCGGCGAGGGGAGGGCGGCGAGGGGAGGGCGGCGAGGGGAGGGCGGCGAGGGGAGGGCGGCGAGGGGAGGGCGGCGAGGGGAGGGCGGCGAGGGGAGGGCGGCGAGGGGAGGGCGGCGAGGGGAGGGCGGCGAGGGGAGGGCGGCGAGGGGAGGGCGGCGAGGGGAGGGCGGCGAGGGGAGGGCGGCGAGGGGAGGGCGGCGAGGGGAGGGCGGCGAGGGGAGGGCGGCGAGGGGAGGGCGGCGAGGGGAGGGCGGCGAGGGGAGGGCGGCGAGGGGAGGGCGGCGAGGGGAGGGCGGCGAGGGGAGGGCGGCGAGGGGAGGGCGGCGAGGGGAGGGCGGCGAGGGGAGGGCGGCGAGGGGAGGGCGGCGAGGGGAGGGCGGCGAGGGGAGGGCGGCGAGGGGAGGGCGGCGAGGGGAGGGCGGCGAGGGGAGGGCGGCGAGGGGAGGGCGGCGAGGGGAGGGCGGCGAGGGGAGGGCGGCGAGGGGAGGGCGGCGAGGGGAGGGCGGCGAGGGGAGGGCGGCGAGGGGAGGGCGGCGAGCGGGTAGAGGGGAGGGCGGCGAGCGGGTAGAGGGGAGGGCGGCGAGCGGGTAGAGGGGAGGGTAGGGATGGGCAGTGGAGAAGGGGATAGTGGAGCAAAAGAAGGAAGTTACCATGACAACAGCAATTTTTCTCCATGGTTTCATGTTGCAAGATTTAAATCCATTTTTACATTGAAAGAATATGGAAAAGAATTGCATTTAAATATTGAATTTTTAAAGCACAGGTGCAACCAAAAATAAACATCAATTTAAAAGGTAGCTAAATGTCAATGGATGTTGTTATCCCCAAAGGCTTTAAATGATAAACAATCATTAGCATCTCTTAGTAATCAATAAACACCTCACACCCACTGTGTTGAGAGGTCCCTACTCTGCAGAGATTGTCTGGCATAGACCTCCCCTCGGGCTGTGAACACAACGAGACAAAAACAGAGACAGATTTCAATGACAGATTTTTGAAGAGAAAGCTGAAAGGGCAGCTTTACACGCGATTCAGATGGTGAGCATACAAGGGAACAGGTAGAAATTATTTTGTTTATGTCAAGCAAGATGACCCACAGATGTAAGGAAGCATAGCTGGTTCATTATAAAAGTTATTAATCGCTTTCTTATGAAACTTAAGTACAAATCATCTTAAATTCATATTATTTTCACATATTCTGGAAAATATAATCCAAAAAATATAATCCGAAATATTGGTACACTGAGCAAATGCACAATTCAACATTTGTTGAGAAATATAAGTCTATTTTGTAAATAATAATTGCTTACAATTTCTAAATACAAATAAAGCAAAGCTGGTACAATAACTCCTTTACTCCTTACTAAAAATAAGTCTTCAAATACATTTTGCAGTTTGATTCTGCCACACTGTCAGTGATATTCCTATCAATTACGAACATTTCCAGAATTTTCGTGATACAAAGGTGATTCTATCCTCTGCATGATTCTATCACCATTCTCCAGCAGTATTTGCAGAAATTATTTTTAAACAAAAATAACAATAGCTGCACAGCATAAATCTCATTTATAACACGTATATTAAGAGTTAAAAGCATAGTGCTAATTTCTGATGGGTATATCAAGCAATATATATTTTAGCGCATAATAGACTTGTTAGCAAAATTAAAGTCCATGGGATTGAAGGGACAGCAACAGCGTGGATACAAAAGTGACTGGGGGACAGAAAGCAGAGAGTAGCGGTGAACAGTTGTTTTTCAGAATGGAGGGAAGTATACAGTGGTGTTCCCCAGGGATTAACATGAGAACCACTGCTCTTTTTGATATATATTAACGACCTGGACTTGGGTATAGAGGGTGTAATTTCAAAGTTTGCAGATGACACAAAACTCAGAAATGTATTGAAGAATGTGGAGGATAGTAACAGACTTCAGGAGGACATAAACAGACTGGTGAAATGGGCAGACACATGGCAGATGAAATTTAACACAGAGAAGTGTGAAGTGATGCATTTTGGTAGGAAGAATGAGGAGAGGCAATATAAACTAAATAGGGTGCAGGAACAGAGGGTCCTGGGGGTGCACACACACAAATTTTTGAAGGTGGCAGGACAAGTTGAGAAGGCTGTTAAAAAAGCATGTGGGATCCTGGGCTTTATAAATAAAGGCATAGAGAACAAAAGCAAGGAAGTTATGCTAAACCTTTATAAAACACTGGTTAGACCTCAGCTGGAGTATTGTGTTCAATTCTGGGTACCACACTTTAGGAAGGATGTCATGGCCTTAGAGAGGGTGCAGAAGAGGTTTAATAGAATGGTACCAGGGATGAAGGGCTTCAGTTATATCGAGAGACTGGAGAAGCTGGGGTTGTTCTCTTTAAAACAGAGAAGGTTAAGGGGAGATTTGATAGAGGTGTTCAAGATCATGAACAGTTTTGATAGAGTAAATAAGGAGAAACTGTTTCCAGAGGCAGAAGGGTCGGTAACCATAGGACACAGGTTTAAGGTGATCGGCAAAAGAGCCCGAGGTGACACGAGGAAACAATTTTATTTTAAACTGCGAGAATTAGATAAATACTTGAAGGGAAAAAGTTTGCAGGGCTATGGGGAAAGAGTAGGGTAATGGGACTAATTGGACTGCGCTTTCAAAGACCTGACATAGGCATGATGGGCCCAATGGCCTCCTGTGCTGTACCTACTATAAAATTATATACTCTTATACCACAGTAAACACTGTGCTCAACAAATCTTACGTTAGTAGATCACATTAAAAACTAAAAAACAAATTCTCCTAAGAGAATATCACTGAATTATTTGGAAGAAATATTTGCCTGCTATTGAAGTTAATTAAATATTATAAATCTTTTAAAAGTATGGTAACGGCCCCAATATTTACGGGGAGGCAGGGAAAATACGGGTGAGGCCAAAAACGACCGAAGAACCCGGCAAGGCCAAGGATGCGAAGGTCCTGCCGATCATAGCAGCCGGACCGCAGCAACATTTTTTTTTAGTTCCGTTTCCCACTCAGCAGCCGACCAAATGGACAGCCTGACCGGTGGGATGACCAACAACAGGAGGCCACGGCCGGGCACCCTTGGGGACGGTCCCTGGCAATCAGAAGGTCATAGAGACCCGCGATTGGGAGGATTGGGGGGAAGGTCGCCATTTCAGGGCTGGAGAGAGGTCGAAGGCTTCCTTGAGGCGCCTGGGGAGAGCTCTCCTGCTCCTCCTGGCCCACAAGGAGTGCTGAAAGAGGCACTTACCCCATGGAGCCGGCAGCTCCTGCTTCCCTTTCACTGCCAAGTTTCCTGACTCCTGGGAAACCTGCACAAGAATAGTAAATTGTAACTGGGCTCCCAATTGCACTGTGTGAGCCCAATTTAAATATGTTAATTAAGTGTCCCACCTCTCCATGGTGGGACACTCAGATGCCCCTATATCCGCCACCGTAAAAAAAGGCGGCGGGAACGTGCGTGACACATTGCACAGATTTCACTTTTTAAACCCCCACCCCGACCCTCTGAAGCCCATTATGGGGTGGTTAATTTCGAGGCCAACATTTCTGTATCAAGTTTTGTATCAAGTAAATATAAATCAAGATGACAATAGGTGTTTAACAGCAAGTTATAAAGCAGCAATGTTGGCAAGTGGCTCTGATGATGCCATAAACTGTCAGATTGATGTTGAGTAATGATTTCAACTGACTGGTATTATTTTTGAGATGCTCGATAATATGTTATGTTTGCTTGTGTTGCATGCTGAGCATCAAAAAGCCTTTCTGGGGTAGATTTTCATCTTCACTGGGCAATAATCTGGAATGAAAATGGGGCGGGTTCTATAAAGGGCAGATGATCCATCCCTGGGGGTGAAAATGAAAATCTCCCCCCAAGTGCCCTACTGGGTTACAGGGTATGCCAAGGTACATGGTCTCATGCATGGCACTAGAGAGCTACCAATATTACCTTAGAGCAGTTCATCAGAAAGATTCTGTGCAATAAATTAAGGTTCCAATTTTTGTCTGTTCAGAGAATATGTTAACTGGAACCATGTTCCATGGCATTGTGGTTTTTATATTCCACTCTATGATATCCAGATTACCCACCTATTGCATTGAAAAGTGCATGTTAAACTTCTGAGGAAAAACAATACTTTCTTAAAAAAAACAAAACTTGTACTTAAATAAAAGATGGATGTGCTTACCAAGCCACTGCTATAAATATCTTAATTAAAATTATAAATCTCAAAGAGGAAATGCCCAAGGTAAAACATAGTCGTCATGTGGGTATAAGGTGCACAAAGAAACAGGCTGTTTGTTTGGCTGCTCCTCCCAATACGAGATGTTAAAACAATTAATATTAGTTCCTTCATCAGCAGCACAGCAGGAAGTGCTCTCAAATATCAGATCCTCTACTTTGCCTGATGCACATACTCCATTCATAGCAGTCACACAACGAACATACAATTGATGACAATTAGAAATACACACATTAACCATAAAATGCCTGGACGCAGGTAACTATGCAAGATGTGCATCAATTGTTGTCTTTTACTCAGAGTCGGGGGCACACCTCTCGTCTTGGAGCATTCCCAGATCATGTATAAACTTTTCCAATATACTTGAAAGATTTCCAAGTAGTTTTCCATTTTAGGTTTCTCCTGCGAATTTTTCTGCCTATTCACATGATGAAAAATGCAAGAGTCTGGAAACAAGTCATTATAATTTGCTAACTACAGTAGTTACTAGCGTCAATGGCTAGTGTGGATACATTTTTAAAAATTTGTATGGTTCAAATTGCAAGGAGCCTAAATAGATAACATGGTCACTGGTATCTGAGAGGAAGGAAAGGAAGATTTCTACCCCCTGGTTATGCTAGGATTTTCCCCCTGCTTCATTGCTCTTTTAAATTTTAATAGGGGGGGGGGCGCATGGACAAATCTTATATTCCCATCCTCACATCAAGCAAGCCACAAAACTCTATTAGACTAAGGTAATTGATCCCAGAGGGTATCGATTATTTTCAGTTTTATAGGGACAATGGTTTTGCTGGGAGCTGAAGACTTTTTTAAAAAAAAAGAAGTTTTGTATCTGGACCACAAAGGGAACCCTAGACAGACCAGCTATGGGCTGCTTCGTGATGAAAACATGACAGGGTGGGTGCCACTCAAGCACCCTTGAAGTAATGATGCGCCTACCCTGCTCCGTGCAAATGACCCATCCCAGCAATTTGGAACAGGGTCAATGGCTTCAGGTTTGGGTAGATGGAGGTTCACTCTGCCACAATTGCATTGGCGAAGGGGATCCCCAGGAATTTCAGGGACTAAGGGCTCGATTTTGCAATGGTGGCGGGTTGGCAGCAGGGGGTGAAGGTGCGTGTGGCAAACCTGCATGAACAAAACTTACCATTACTGACTCAATCGCATGTTGATTGCTGATGATTAACGTCCTCTCCAGGTTTCACCCCCGGCCGCCAGCCTGATTGACAGGCTGGCTGCGGTCAGGAGTTGCAACGTGCGGTGGGGGGGTGGTGAGAAGGATGACATCGGGGGTGGGGGGAGAAAGAGAGGGACATCGGAGCAGGAGACTTTGGACATCAGAGCAGGGTGCAAAGGTAGGTTCATTTAGTGCTTTCACTTCTGTCTGTGGTTTTTTATTTAATTTATGTCGTTTCTTTCTCCCTGATCTGGCCCTTGAATCAGAAGTGGTGGGCAAGCCGCCCAGGTAAGTTAAAAATCGTTACAATCACTTACTCTCTCACAGGTAAAGTGCTTTAAGTACCTCAATGAGGTACATCTGGCTCTTTAACTGTCATCCTGCCGGCTTAAATTGCCGACGGGACTGCTGGTTTCGGGCCGCCTGCGCACACACAGGTGGGCACCTGGGAAACCCGGAAGTCGGCGGGTTGAAGCTGGCTTCCGAACCCGAACGGGATTTCAGCGATTTTCGGAACCTCCCCTGCCCCCAACGTACCGGCAAATGCCTCCTAAATCATCACCTAAGTGTTTAATTAAACAATTGCAGAACGTGCTGATCAAGACAAACAGTTAAAAAATATGGTTGATGTGTAAGATGTTGGTCAGAGCCCTTCTTGAGTGCTGTATTCAGTTCTGATCACCTGATTGTAGGAAGGATTTAATTGCAGGTATAGAGGATACAGAGACAAGCAACAAAATTATTGCGTGTCAGGATTTTAAGTCATGAGGGAAGATGCTGGACAATGGTCCCACACAGTGAAAATTGCTAACTTGATGATAGCTAGTTACATCGCTTTGAAGGACATACACATTCTACATGCTGTGTTCAACACTCCCGCTAATCTTCCATTTCACAACTGATTGATAAGCTATTAACTGGACACAAGGATATACCTTGCGCACATCGCACTCTGTCAGCATTTGTCACTCAACGTTAAGGGAACACCTGAGCATAAAAGGTTGTTACACAAGGTAAGGGCTCATGGGGTTGGGGGTATATATTCGCTTGGATAGAGGATTGGTTAAAAGACAGAAAAGAGAGTAGAGATTAACAGGTCATTCTCGGGTTGGCAGGCTGTAACTAGTGGGGTGCCACAAGGATCGGTGCTTGGGCCTCAGCTATTTACAATCTACATTAATGACTTGGATGAAGGGACCGAGTGTAATGTATCCAAGTTTGCTGACGATACAAAGCCAGGTGGGAAAGTAAGCTGTGAGGAGGACACAAAGGGCCCGATTTTGCCAGGCCTGCGGGTTTCCGGCGGGTTGGGTTTCAGGAGCGTGGTCAACAAGCTCGGTGAAATTAGTGGGTTGCCCGCGCGATCGTTGCAGGCAATCCACTAATTGGAATCACTTACCTGCTTCCTCCGGGGTCTGCGCGTCGGGCAGGCTGCGCATGCGCAGTACGATCTGTCAGCTGGAGGCTCTCTAGTTAAAGGGGCAGTCCTCCACTGACAGATGCTGCAACCAATGGAACAAATTACAGCATGGAGCAGCCCAGGGGGCAGGCTGCTCCCAGTTTAATGATGCCTCACCCCAGGTATCATCAGATGGGGTGAGGAGGAGGGGGAGGACAGAGATCTTCCACCCGGCGGGCGGGAGGAAGCGGCCTGCCTCTGCCACCAAGAAGGCCTGGCTCAAGGTGGCAGAGGGGGTCACCTGCACCACCAACATATCGCCCACCTGCATACGGTGCAGGAGGCGCTCCAATGACCGCAGTAGGTCAGCCACAGTGAGAACACGTAGTCTTTCCCCTACACTCCATCTGCCACAACACTGCCCCCACCCCACATCTCCTTCGGCACCGCCAACACTACTCTGTCACATCACCCCTCAT
Source organism: Heptranchias perlo (assembly GCF_035084215.1). Taxonomy (NCBI): domain Eukaryota; kingdom Metazoa; phylum Chordata; class Chondrichthyes; order Hexanchiformes; family Hexanchidae; genus Heptranchias; species Heptranchias perlo. Next base: position 17,262,166 of record NC_090350.1, on the reverse strand, counting down.
ACCCACTCAAACCCCATCCTCATCTTACCTGCACCGACTCACCTCGCCAGTACTCACCCCGCCACTAACACGCAACCCAATCCTCATACAATCTCATGGCTCTATCCCATACTCACCCTCTCGTGCATCTCCCTCATGGCCAGCCTCACTCAACCTGCCACCACCTGTGCTGCAGCCACAGGGCATGCATCACATATGTGCAGTAGGCAGCGTAAGGCAAACGTGTCGTGAGCATGAAGGGGATGCACAAGGGTGTCTGAGGGTTTGCCATGGGTGTTACCTATATTGAATTTCAGAGCAACAAACATCACACATTATATTGGCACCACCACTGCCATGTCTCTGCGAATCCTGTCTGTTGTGTCCAATAATGCCCGCTCCTGGGTATCACTATGAGGACCCACCACTGATGCCACCCATTGTGTTACTGCAGAGTAGGTGCAGGTGTATTTGCAGGGCTCTTCCACGCAGACGACTGAGAGACATCGGCGGTGTACCCGGCTGCACCCTGGAAGGATGCGGAGGAGAAGTTGTGGAGGGCAGTGGTGACTTTGGCAGCGACAGGCAAGCAGTTGGTGCTGGGGCCAGGCAGGAGCAGCTCGGCATGAAAGAGCCTGCAGATCTCCACGACTACATGTCGAGTGAATCTGCGCCTCCGTGTGCACTGCTGCTCGGAGAGGTCTGGGGACCTGCGCCTCGGTCTGTGGACCCTGTGGCGAGGGTAGTGCCCTCTGCGACGCATCTCTGTCTGCGGTTGCCCTCCCTCCTGCTGTGCAGGTGGGCGTGCAACAGCACCGTGTTGGGGGGCTCCACATCTCTGCGGCGGACGGCGTGGACTGCGAGGCTGCTGGGGCTGGTCATGCTGTTCGTCCTCCGAGGGTGTCCACGCACCACCCATCTGGCAGGTGTTGGTCTGAGGGGTTGTGCAGGGTAGGTGGGTGATTCCTCGGACTGGGGCTGCGGTTTCGCGTCGGTCTGTCTTCTGGCTTGGCGGTGGGTGGTGGGGGGCAGGGGTTTCCCTATGTGACGCGGTGGCCTCCTGCGTGGGTGAGGGCTCTCCCCCCACCCCCACCCCCGTGGAGTTCACCTTGGCAGCTGCCACAGGCTGCCGGCTGCAACACGCCTGGTTGTAGGGAGACTGTTTCCCCCAGTGTGTGAAACACTCTGCGTTGAAGGTAAAATCCCACACTTCCTCTTTTGACAGCTGATTCAGCTCATTTAATGACCTCAACAAGCAAGGTAAGTACACTCAAGTGGAACCCCGCTGGCTTTAATTGCCTGCGAGATTCCCACCAGCGGGGGCCGCGCACGCAGCCCCGCACGTCATCGGGGAACCCGGAAGTGGTCGGGATCGTGGCGCGATCCGGTCACGTGACTGGATATCGGGATTTTCGGGGCCCCCCCGCTGGAAACCCGACGCTAAAATCGAGCCCAAAGAGTCTGCAAAGGGACATCAACGGATTAAGTGAATGGGCAAGAAGGTGGCAAATGGAATATAATGTGGGGAAATGTAAGGTTATTCAGTTTGGTAGGGAGAATAGAAAAACAGAATATTTTTTAAATGGTGAGAAACTATTGGTGTTTAAGAGAGACTTGGGTGTCCTCATACAAGAAACACAATAAGTTATTATGCAGCTACAGCAGTCAATTAGGAAAGCAAATGGCATGTTGGCCTTTATTGCAAGGGGATTGGAGTACAAGAGTAAGGAAGTCTTCCTACAGTTATACAGGGCTTTGGTGAGACCACACCTGGAGTACTGTGTACAGTTTTGGTCTCCTTATCTAAGGAAGGATATACTTGCCTTTGAGGCGGCACAACGAAGGTTCACTAGATTAATTCCTGGGATGAAAGGGTTGTCCTCTGAGGAGAGGTTGAATGGGCCTATATTCTCTGGCGTTTAGAAGGATGAGAGGTGATCTCATTGAAACATATAAGATTATGAGAGGGCTTGACAGGGTAGATACTGAGAGATTGTTTCCCTTGGCTAGAGATTCTAGAGCTAGGGGGCTAGTCACAGGATAAGGGGTCGGCCATTCAAGACTGAGATGAGGAGGAATTTCTTCACGCAGAGGGTTGTGAATCTTTGGAATTCTTTACCCCAGAGGATTGTGGATGTTGAGTCATTGAATATATTCAAGGCTGAGATGGACTCTAGGGGAATCAAAGGATATGGGGATCGGGAGGGAAAGTGGAGTTGAGGTCGAAGATCAGCCAGGAACTGACTGAATGGCGGAGCAGGCTCGAGGGGCCATATGGCTCACTCCTGCTCCTATTTCTTATGTTCTTATAACCAGAACCTGTAAATTTGTTCTTTTTTAAAAAAAAACACCCAAATCTTCCCAATTGTATCATTGTGCAGGGCAATTTTCTTGGTGCAGTACAGGAATTTTGTAGATGTGGGACCACTGCTCTTGCAATGCAATTACCGTCCCCTTTCTTGTTCAGCAGGCAAACAATTGGAGTACCATATTAGCATCTGTTTTTCTTCATTTCATGTTGAGGTGTTTGAAATAAATCAGTTTCTCAAACTGCTGGTCCATAGTATTTACTTTGCTAAAATTTAAAAATTACATTTATGCATTGCATCCTGCAAGAACACAGTTGGAGTACAACTTGTTGTAATTTCTCTAAATTTTCAAATCATACTGTTTGTTGGCAAGCCTTTCCCCCAAATATCCTGTGCAACAAATGTCAAGCGGATAAAAGATGCCCTTTCGTTTAGAATTGCTTTTGGTGTCATAAGTTTAATTAAAAAAAACAGGCTCTGAAATAATATCACATGCAACCCATTACCAGTAATTTGATCCAGTGCCTTTTTGTCAGGTTATGTAGATTGCAGGCCCTGTATCAGTAAATGCCACTAAATTTCCATAATAGGAAATTAAGTTTCACAGGAAAAAGAACCCAGATTTACTAGACCTGATGGTGTCTGCGTCCTATGTCTGAGTCAATATTTCTAATCACTTATTGTACAGATACACAAGTGGTTGACATGTGGACTGAAGTTACACTTGCTGCTCTTTTCTCTGCCAAACAGTCTCAATCATACAAATCTTGTCTTGTCGCACTTTCACAATTTCCATTCACTTGCAAATCCTGCCTTCTTCACACAGGCTTGAGCCACAATAAACATCACAAATTGATCCTATAAATATACTTTGGTAAGCTGTGGACTGCATTGTTGAAAGGAGTAACATTGTCAGTGAAAGGTGCTTGCAAGCCTTTTTCACAAGTTTGCCAACACACAATGCAATGAAAAATCATGTCAGTCATTGTGACAAAAGTAATATGCTGCTTTTGACAAACAAGAAGCATTTATGTCGTATTCGTTGTTTGCCTGCGGAGGGTACCCCAAGAATCTACAGGGTTCTCATCATGCGAATCGTTATACAGACACAGTTCATTGTCGCTAACCAGAGACATAGGCTCCGATAATAACTCCCAGAGCTCCTGTCGATTTTTACGTAGGACCTGTTTTAAGTTTTTTCCAACGGGTTTCCCGTCTGACAGCCAGCCAGATAGCCAGATTGTCAGGCTGGCTGTCTGTCGGGCTGGAAAACAGCTGGGGAGTTGATTGGAGGTAAATCCAACATCGTGGGGGGTGCGGGGTGCGGGGTGGAGTGTCGAACATAAGTCGTAGGGGGGGGGGGGGGGCTGATCACAGGGGATAAACAGGAAAGATTGGTGGGCCGGGGGGAAGCACTCCTGCTCCTCCTCGCCCACAAGTAATGCTGTAAAGGCACTTACCTGATGGATCCGGCCCTTCTTGCCTCCTTTCATCTGCCGGGTTTCTCGCGGCCCGGGAAACCCGGTCTGCAGGTGTTAAAAATTAAATTTTACTTAAAATAGAGGCATATAACAGCTTTAAAATATTTTAGTAACCGACCCGCCTCCTAGGAGCAGGTTGGTCGCCCACTTCCCTGATCCATCTCCGTTAAAACTGGAAGTGGGCAGGTTCGAGGCCGGTTTCCCATTTTGTTTTTTATTTTTAACCCCCTCACCTGCCCTCAGGGGGTTAAAATTACCCCCATATCGTCAGGGAGGACCACTGAAGAGAACAAAATGGCAGACATCAAGGAAACAGGGAGAAAATGAATGAAAGCAAGATTGCAGCCATCAGTGGACAGAACAAATTGGGTTGGGATTTCTATTTTTATCTTTAAATATTGGATAATGAATAAAATCTTTTAGGTGTCAAGACTTGATTAATTTTATGACACTGCCTATAAAATGCTCATCACAGTATTTGTAATATTGGGAGTAACTTTCAACTTTTCTACCCAGGTGGTACCTTGGTGGATCAGATCACCTGTCCACTGCAGAACACGCCCAATTTCCACTCCATTGACTTCAATGGAATGAAAATGGGGCAAGTTGTATAAATGGTGATCCGTTCTGCCAGGTGGCCTCTCAGGCGGCAAAGTTGAAAATTATCCCCTTTGTTCAATGTCATTGTTTGTAAAATTATGCTCCATAACACACTGCCTTCCAGAATTGAAGCGCTCAATAGATGGCTCTGTAAACATCTTTCCTCCTTAATTTATATGTGCAAACTGCCTCTCTTACTGCAATAACTCATCATGGTTTATGTCCCATTGGAAAGCAAGAGTAAATTTGCTATTGGATTGACTAGTTTTCATTGAAGATCAAATGAGATTTGTTTGAAACATTCTGGCAGAGTGTCATGAAGTTACACAGCAGGGAATATTTCTGTTCAGGGCAACAGAAAATAGAAAAGTCTTCTACATCAATGAAGTCAGCAAACTGGAGTCCATCCGAAAAGTTTAACTATTGCATTTTTGGACAAGGCTGTTTTAAATTCTTCTAATTGTGAGCGCACAGGGCCCTTTTATTTATATTACAGCAAGAGTTGTTGTGGAAGGTATTAAGAACCTGAATGACAAGGCATCATTAAGATATTTTATTTCCCTTTATCCTCTTCCCTCAGCCTCCACAATTCACTAACTAAAAATTGATACTTCAAAAATTTTAATTTTAAAACTTTTAAATAGGTTATATATAATATTTTAAGTTAATATTAAAAAAAAGATAGCTTTGTATACCAAAGTAACTGAAAATACTATTTGTCAATAAATAATCTGAGGTGCAGTCTCGCTCTAAATTTCCAAAGGTTGCTAGTTACAAATGGTAACATATTATGGTGTTAAACATATCCTTGTTGACAGCATAGTTTAGCAAATATGAGTTTCCAATATCATTTAGTTTAGCATTTGCAAGTATTATCTGTCTGTTGCGATTTATATTTATATAAATATAAACTTGAGCAGTAACTTCCATTCAACTAAGGTGTATAAGTCAATCAGTATCTGTACTTGAAGTACAGAAATTATTTATAGTTAAGAATACTGGATAAATGCAATTTATTGCCTTTAGTTTGTATTTTAGTGGAAACTGCTGGCAATAATTACAAAGCAAATTAGCTCCACCATCAGAGGAGTAACTTAAGCTTATTAAAGTGTAATTATTTTTCTCTTGAAAGAAAATGTGATCACCTTTTTTGATTTAAAAAAAAAGTCTTACTGCACATATTCTATTTTTCTCTAAACACTGCTTCTGATCATTTCTGCATTGAGAATGCATAATGGTCAGCCATAATAGTAACTGCAGGGATATTTTAGAAAATAACAGCTGATCACATTACTCCCAAGTCCTACACAATGACTGGGATGCCTTCCTTTTAGATTGTAAACAATTTTACAACACCAAGTTATAGTCCAGCAATTTTATTTTAAATTCACAAGCTTTCGGAGATTTTCTCCTTCCTCATGCTACTGGTTTGGTTGCAGAAAAGGGCAGAATGTTTTATTTTAGCAGCAGCATCACACTAGAATTACTAATGTGCTTCTACCACCAAAACAGAGATGGACCACACACACACACACACACAACTATTGCTCCATAGCAGGTAAAGAAATAATTCCCAGTATTATTGTAACAATTACATGGGTTGATTACAGAAACTTGGGTCCTCCTTCCACATCTTGACTAACATACCCACTGCTGAACAAAACCTGAATAAAACCACCCCATGAAATGTATGTGTGCACACTATACAACACAGCCAGTGCCGTGCTTTAATGATGTAATATATCTTGTAAACAATTTTACAACACCAAGTTCTAGACCAGGAATTTTATTTTAAATTCACAAGCTTTCGGAGGCTCCCTCCTTCGTCAGGTGAACGATGTGAAAATGATTTTCACATCGTTCACCTGAGGAAGGAGGAAGCCTCCGAAAGCTTGTGAATTTAAAATAAAATTGCTGGACTATAACTTGGTGTTGTAAAATTGTTTACAATTGTCAACCCCAGTCCATCACCGGCATCTCCACATCGTAATATATCTTGGGGTTGCAATGATATTGCAATATTGCTCCAAGTTTACTTTCACCATTTATGACATTAGTTCTTGTCAGTTACTATCTTGAAATGCACTATAACCTGCCTGGTAAAAGCAATTTCTGGCCCATTGTGTCAAACTCCTGCATGAGCACACAATAAGCTCAGTGCACCTGTTTTAAAGGAATACTGCAGATAATACACTCAGTTGTAAAATTCCAGGAATTACTGGTATTTAAAAAGAGTCTGACATATCTTTCCTGGATTAAGCTCCTTGATTAATCTTTCTTAGATTTATGACACACATGGACTACATCATGGTGGGTATTTCTATTAAATCAGGCTTGCAAGAAGCATCTCTCCAAAATTGACCATTGAATGATATGCCAATACCATGCTATAATTTTTCCACCAAAGACCAGGGAAGTGATTTGAAGACTCCGAGACATCACACTATGCTAATTTTAAGGGAGGCAATTTCGATGAAGCTGTTCTCAGATAAACTCCTGAGATCTTCAAAACAAAATGCCATTACACCCATGTGTTGATCACTCTGTGAAGAACATCTCCCTCACTTCAGTCCCAAATTTAAACCTGTATCCCTTTGTCCTACTTCCATCATTTATTTTGAAGTCATGTTCCAGATCTACCGTTATAACATCATTTACATTCTTCTGCGACATCACCCCTCACAGTGGCCTCCTTTCAATAATGAAAGGAAAATCGCGCAGGGTAGATAAAGGATGGCTGATCCACAACTGCCAGTCTGTCGCCGGTGGTGAAAGTTATAATCTATCCCCAGGTAGAAAGAAAAAGGCAAAACTGAGTTTTTATTTATTTAAACTTCATCTGCCAATATTAGATCTGAATGATCTCACCAGGGAGAGAGAAAAAAAGAAAAACTGGGATAAATATTTGGCTATCGTACTTCGCAAACTTCACACTGCTTCATCTGATTTAGCTGGGATGTATTTTCATCCATTCGTTAATGTCAGGAATGAAGTCATGTGACTATTAAGTGGGGTTCCTCGTTTTTCATTAACATTAATGAGCGGAGGGAAATGTAGCCCATCAAGAACTATACTGTTGTAGATTGGAGTACTGGGGGGCCATTGTTTGTCTCGCTACCCACACTGTTTACAACTGTAAACGGGATGGTAGTGGAACGAAAATCAGGTGAAAAAAACTGTCGACTTAACATTGGACGTCTGCCCTTTCTGATTTTTAGGTCGACATGATTTAAATGGCCAGCGCTCCCAACAGAAACAGGCAGAGCCTAATTAAAATATTTAAATAGATGTCAAATGACATTGTCAAGACCCCCAATTACATTTTTATGTCAATCCCACATCCACTGTTACTTCCTCAACCCACCCACAAACCATGGGTGGTACAGGTCAGGGATAGGGCGTGCTGACCTATTGAAAGGGATCCTTAGTCAGGGAAAGCTGGCATCAGGTCTGGCATTGAATTTTTCTCCAGAGAGTTTTGAACCTTAAAGGCTTCCATAAATTCATCTCCTTGCTGCTTGTGTCTACTTATAAAATTCCCCATCTGCTGAAATCTGCTAATCCATTTAGCTCCCAATGCTGCCAGCCCTCCCCTGTAAGGAGCTGCTACAGGAACAAGATGAGCATCTGTACCTCAGGATTTCCCATCCATCCAAATGGCAGGCTGCAGTGCAATTAGTGCTGGCAGGTTGCCTGTTCCACTTAAATGAAGCCTGACCGTCAAAGTCGATCAGGCCACCGACCAACACCTTCGGCGAGCAAGCAGAATGGGCGTCCCACCCACCATCTGCCCGATCTGTGCTCCACACCCTCGGATCCTCTAGTCTAAGGCAATCTGACCAACTATCCTGATAGGTTACTTAAATCAAACACAGCCTTCTAACATCTGTGAATTCAATTACTCTCAATTCTAAACCGCCTAAAAGAAATTTCATTTTTCTTTCCCATGTAAAAGTACAGAATTAAAATTTTTTAGAATGAATATATTAGAAAAAAATGCATCCCAAAAAGTCATCTTTTTGAATTCAATATTGTGTTATTTGATAGGGAAGTGAAGTATGATACAAAGCATGCTGGGGTGACACTGGGGCAGAAATTGCTTGCGAAGACCTCATTGTTGGCGAAATGGAGGACCAAGTTCCAGCGTTCGCACATGCGCAATAAAACGTGGAAATCTGGAATTTGCTCCTCCTGGTTCGCCGGCTATATGACAGCTGTGAATTAAAAAGGTATATCGCACGCTGCAATCAGGAAAATCATTGAAAAAACGCAAACGTCCTAATCTGCCTAGCTGGAAAGTAACTAATATCACCACAAAACAGGTAAGTTAAAAATACCAGGTCTAAACTAAGTTTTAACAGTGCAGTAAGTCTTCATGACTGCCGAACAACTAAAAATTAACTTTAAAAAAATGTGGGGTCTCATTACTCCTTATTTTAACAGTTCTTAGTCATTAAAAATTAAAAAATGTTTTTTTTTACTTTTCCCTTCTGTCTCTTATTTAATTCAATTATTTCTTACTCTCTTATTTTCGCTGTCTATAACTGTTATACCTTTAACCTATGTGATGTTGTACCTTTCACTTCCTGCAGAAAGTTGTGTGTCAAAATGCTGCAATCTGATTGATCGAGGGGAAAGTGTGATCCTCTAACTTCTCCCAGGGTCCTAGCTTCGTTTCAACTGACGCTGCACTCTTCTCCACTTCCGATTTGAGGAAGTGCCCAAAGAAAAGGTAGTGGGTTAGTATAAATCTATGGAGCGGCAAGCAGTGTTGGTTCATCGCTCTGACCAATTTCTGCCCCATTACCTTTTTAATGAGGATGATTATATGAAGAGAAGAGGGGATTTTCTGCAACATTTTTACCAGAAAGACAGCCATTATGATGAAATAAGCATTTCCCCTTCATTGTTTAGTGAATCTCCTTTGGTCAATCAGAAACGCATCAGATATCGTTGGGAAATGTGTAAGAGTCAGGTAATAATCTCCCCATTGACCTACCCATAACGAACATTTTAAGGTATAGTCATACAGAAAACAGACTAGGCCACATGTTTATAAATGATAGAATAATAGCTTCATAGAAAATTTACAGCACAGAAGGAGGCAATTCAGCCAATCGTGTCTGTGCCAGCCAAAAATGAGCTACTCAGCTTAATCCCACTTTCCAGCACTTGGTCTGTAGCCCTTTAGGTTACAGCACTTCAGGTGCACATCCAAGCACTTTTTAAATGAGTTGAGGGTTTCGGCCTCTACCACCCTTTCAGGCAGTGATTTCCAGACCCCCAACACCCTCTGGGTGAAAAAACTTTTCCTCAGCTCCCCTCTAATCCTTCTGCCAATCACTTTAAATCTCTGACCCCTGGTTATTCACCTCTCTGCTAAGGGAAATAGGTCCTTCCTATCAACTCTATCTAGGCCCCTCATAATTTTGCACACCTCAATTAAATCACCCCTCAGCCTCCTCTGTTCCAATCTTTCCTCATAGCTAAAATTCTCCAGTCCTGGCAACATCCTCGTAAATCTCCTCTGTACCCTCTCTAATGCAATTATATCCATCCTGTAATGTGGTACACAGTACTCAAGCTGTGGCCTAACTAGTGTAGCATAACCTCTCTGCTCTTATATTCCATGCCTCGGCTAATAAATGAAAGTATTCCATGTGCCTTCTTAACCGTCTTATCTACCTGTCCTGCTAGCTTCAGATGCATTCCAAGGTCCCTCACTTCCTCTACACCTTTCAGTATCCTCCCATTTATTGTGTACTCACTTGCCTTGTTTGCCCTCCCCAAATGCATTACCTCACACTTCTCTGGATTGAATTCCATTTGCCACTTTTCTGCCCACCTGACCAGTCCATTGATATCTTCCTGCAGTCTACAGCTTTCCTCCTCACTATCAACCACACGGCCAATTTTTGTATCATCTGCAAACTTCTTAATCTTGCCCCCTACATTTAAGTCCAAATCATTAATATATAATCACAAAAAGCAAGGGACCCAGTACTGAGTCCTTCCAGTCACAAAAACACCCGTCGACCCTTTGCTTCCTGCCACTGAGTCAATTTTGGATCCAACTAGCCACTCTCTCTTGGATCCCATGGGCTTGTACTTTTTTGACCAGTCTGCCACGTGGGACCTTGTCAAATGCCTTGCTAAAATCCATGTAGACTACATCAAATGCACCACCCTCATTGACCCTCCTTGTTACCTCCTCAAAAAATTCAATCAAGTTAGTCAGACACGACCTTCCCTTAACAAATCCATGCTGACTGTCCTTGATTACTCCTTGCCTTTCTAAGTGATCGTTTATCCAGTCCCTCAGAATTGGTCTGGTAAAACCAATAACAATTACACTGTAGATGTTAGAAGATACCAGAGCCTGGTCCAACTGGGATCACCTGTTCATTTTTCAAATTATTTACACTAATCAGGTTTTTAATTCAGTTTAGTAAATCATTTTCAGATAATCCCTCTTGCATCTTCCGATTTTAATGTCATGGATTAAGATGGATAATAGATAATTAAGTAGATTTGTTTGCAAGCTTCATTTCATAAAATATATGTAACACTGAGAAGGCAAGGAATACTAATCACGGTGCTGCAAATTATGTATTTAATGAGGCGTAAACTGAATGGCAAGGAGCCTTCTCATTTCTAAGCCTCCTTCTTCTTGATAATGCACAGACTCATTACAGCACATAGCAGATTTAATGGAACATTGGACTCTATTACTGATTTGATCCTTTTCATTAATTCCCAGCCTAAATTATCCTGTTAATTAGTTTAAAATTCCATATTTATTTTCCAGGATGCTTCCATCTCATCCAATAAGCCAAAAACTTAGGTCTTACATACATATGCACAGAACTCATCCTTTGCATCAAACAATGCTTGGTCTGGATTACAGTCATATAGAGGCATATTATTTCAGTTTCTGTCCAAATAAGGATTTGTAAAGATTTTCTTTTATTTCAAATATAACGAAAAATAGATTGGCAAATGAGTTCTAAAGTTAAAGAGACTGTTAAGCACGACTTTAGCCAGCTTAGATAGGTTGCGTTTAATTACGAACAATACCTTTAATGGTTATATGTCCAAATCAAGATGGTGTGTGACTCGGAGGGAAACATGGAGGTGATGATGTTCCGATGCCCCTACTGCCCTTGTCCTTGTCCTTGTCCTTGTAGGTGATGGAGGTCGCGGGTTTGGGTTTAAGTCGAAGAAGCCTTGGCAAGTTGCTGCAGTACATCCTGCATATAGTACACACTGCAGCCAAGGTATGTCGGTGGCAATGGATCTTTAAGCTGGTGGATGGGGTGCCGATCAAGTTGGACTGCTTTGTCTTGGATGGTGACGAGCTACTTGAGTGTTGGTGCAGCTATAATCATCAAGGCAAGTGAAGAGTATTTCATCACACCCTTAACTTGTACCTTGTAGGTGGTGGAAAGGCTTTGGAGAAACAGATGAGCCACTCACCACAGAATACCCTGCTTGAGTAGCCGCAGCATTTATGTGGCTGGTCCAGTTGAGTTTCTGGTCAATAGTGACCCCCAGGATATTGATGGTGGGGGCTTTGGTGATGGTAATGTCAAGGGGAGGTGGTCAGGCTCTCTTTTGTTGGAGATTGTCATTGCCTAACATTTGTGTGACACAAATGTTACTCGCCACTTATCAGCTCAAGCTTGGATGTTGTCTAGGTCTTGCTGAATGCAGGTATGAACTGCTTCATTAACTGATGAATTGCGAGTAAAGCTGAACACTGTGCAATCATCCATGAACAGCTCCACTTCTGACCTTATGATGGGGGGGAAGGTCATTGATGTAACACCATAAGATATTTGGGCCTAGGAGGCTGCCCTGAGGAACTCCTGCAGCGAAGTCCTAGAGCTGGGATGACTGGCCTCCAACAACCACAACCATTTTCCTTTGTGTGTAACAAAGCATCAGTGATATTGAGAGTGTAATGGGTACAATGGACCAATGAACATGAACTGAATTGCGAACCTACACGCAGGATACTTCTGCGTCTTTAAGTGAAGAATTCAACTTGCATCCATCACTCTGTGGCAGCCTACAATGGTGTTCCAATGCTTCTAGTAAGATGACATTTTGTTTTTTTAAGTTATTCTTTCCACATATCACACATCACCCCTTGCTGAGAGGTTGGCCAGGTGACTTGATCCCAGTCTCTGAAACTGGCTGGTCAGAAATGTAATAGAGCATCTGCTAATTACTCTTCCTCTATCTATTCCCCATTCTCTGTTGGAAAGTGTCTGGCACTTTCTTACAGCGGCATGGCTGAGATCAAGATCACAGAATATGTAGAATCGCAGAGGCAATTCCACATTCTACCACCCATAACGCAACACCTCTTGGTTCCCCAGTCTACGAGGTTTGTAAGATAAAATCAAAATAAATCCAGATGATCCAATCTTTTTGATGCAATCTATGCAAATGGTGAATTATTCTGCAAACCACACGTCTATAAATACAAATGATATAATGCTGAATTGAATGCATAAAACATTTTATGACACATTTTTGGAGCGGCCGCCCCACACCAGAGACCAATGGGTGGGGAATGAACAGCCCACACCCCACCTATTGGTCTATGACAGTCGCATCAGGGTCTTACAATGGACATAGGGCCCCTATTTAATACAGAAATATATTCCTCTAAAAAACAAGAACAAAATGGCCAATAATGAAACACCATGGATGAAGAAAAAGATACGGGTAAAACTGAAACTTGAGAAAAAGGCATACTCTAAGTAAATAGACAATAAAGAAGGATGACAAAAGGGAATATGAAGAGGTTAGGAAAGAAGTTTAAAAAAAAATTAGGAAAGCAAAGAGGAACTACAAAGTTAAATTATCAAGGAATATAAAAACTAATAGTAAAGTATTCTACAGACACATAAATAACAAAAGAAAAATCAGGCTAGGGATAGGGCCACTGAGGGCACAGGATAAACTCACAGGTAATGACAGCGAAATGACAGAAATACTGAATAGTTACTTTGCCTAAATATTTACCAGGAGGACCAACATGGTAGGCATGACGTTAGAAGAGGAGATCAAAAAAGATACAAAAGCATTTAAGATAGAAATAGGGGTGGGGGGAGATAATTGGTAAACTAGTCAAACTTAGAGGGGATAAGACCCCTGGATTGCATCCGTGCATATTAAAAGGAGTTAGGGAAGAGATAGCAGAGGTACTATTACATATAAATAAAAATTCATTAGAAAAGGGAATAGTGCCAGAGGACTGATGAACAGCTAATGTTATTCCTATATTTAAAAAGGGAGCTGGAACAAGACCAGGGAGCTATAGACCAGTTAGCTTAACGTCGGTGGTAGGAAAGATAATGGAATCTTTACTCAAAGATGTAATAGAGAAACATCTCGAAAACAAATATAATAAAGGGTAGTCAGCATGGATTTCAGAAGGGAAAGTCATGCTTGACCAACCTTATTGAATTCTCTGAAGAAGTAACAGAAAGAGTATTTGGATTTTCCAAAGGCCTTCGACTAATGTCAGAGCACGAAGAGTCAGGGGACAGGTAACAGAATGGATAGCAAGCTGGCTACAAAACAGAGAGAGAGTCGGGGTTAAGGTAGCTACTCGAACTGACAAAAAGTGGGAAGTGGTGTTCCACATGGATCGTTGCTGGGACCACTATTGTTCACAATTTATATTAATGATTTGGACTCGGCAATCGGAAGTACAATTTCAAAATTTGTGGACAACAAATTGGGGGGTAATAGTTAATAAAAAGGAACAATGCAACAAAATACATTAGACATTAATAAAGTTGCAGAATGGACGTATATTTGGCAAATTAATTTCAGTATCAGTAAGTGTGAGGTGGTACATTTTGGTAGGAACAATAAGGAGGCCACACACTGCTCGGATAATAAGCATCTAAATGGGATAGAGGGGTAAAGGGATCCAAGGGTACAGATACACAAATCGCTAAAAGTAGCGATACAGGTTAATAAGGCCATAAAAAAAGCAAACCCAGCACTTATTATAGAATTGAAAAGCAGAAAGGTTATGTTAAACTTGTATGGAACCTTGGTTAGATCACACTCGGAGTACTGTGCAGTTTTGGTTTCCATATTATAAAAAGTATATCGAGGCACTGGAGAAAGTGCAAAAAAGATTCACAAAGATGCTACCAGAACTGAGAGGATATGCTTATTCGGAAAGGCTGGAGATCTCTTCCCTAGAAAAGAGAAGTCAGAGGGGTGATCTAATAGAGGTCTTTAAGATAATGAAAGGGTTTGATAGGATAGATGTGGAGAAAATGTTTCCACTTGTGTGGGAGTCCAAAACTAGAGGTCATAAATATAAGATAGTCACTAATAAATCCAATAGGGAATTCAGGAGCAACTTCTTCACCCAGAGAATGGTTCGAATGTGGAATACGCTACAAGGAGTAGTTGAGGCGACTAGCATAGATGCATTTAAGGGAAAGCTAGATAAACACATGAGGGAGAAAGGAATAGAAGGGTATGCTGCTGGGTTAGATGAAGAGGGGTAGGAGGAGGCTAGTGTGGAGCATAAATGCCGGCATTGACCAGTTGGGCCGAATGGCCTGTGTCTGTGCTGTGAACCTGATGTAGTTCGATAGAATTCACTGTATTTTGTTTCACCTTGTACAGTTGGGACAGCAAATACGAGGTGACGCTTAGTGGTGATAATTTTTATCAAATTAGTGTCACATGATCAACTTCACGTAACCCACCTCAACATAAAATAATTACGTTTAAAATGAACACCACTACCAGAATTGAATACTAAGTTGTGGAGGTTTTATAATTGGGTTCTGGGACTAAGGAATTCACAGGGTCTTTAGATTTCTATCCATTTGACTCTAGATCTTTTGATCTTACGTTTTTTTTTACTGGCACCTAATTTCTGTGGATGAGTAAAGGTTTCTGTTTTGATAGCATTGTTGTCCTTTATGCAGCTGACATTGACCTTCAGAAATTAGGACAGGGTTCCCAAGAAAGTGTTCGTATTTGCATGAGGAACTGAGCACAGTAAAATTTAAAACCACTGCCTTAAAGGGCCATTGTAAGTTTGGAAGATCGTCATACAAGATGCCATTTGTAAAAATGAAATACATCGCACCACAACTCATCACTAACTGAGCATATTGCTTTTCTTGAAAAGAATTCTTTCACTGAAACTAAAATTCCTAAAAGGAAAAAAAATCACGCAGCAGATGGCCAATCATTTGTCCAGAAAGAATAATGGCAGCATATACAGAAGAACTGAAATTCCTGAACACAACCCCTTATAAAGAGAGAAAAGAGACAAAACATGTTATATTAAATTCTCAATTATATTTTTAAAAAGTAATACTTCCAAGAGTCTTGTCGTACTTATGAACTTACGTCAGATAACCAACATGGATTTTTTTTTTATTTTGAAACAGTCTTTATTTTGGAATCTTGCACCAACTAACAATTAGAGTTGTAGCTTATAACCCAAGAGTACTGATGGTACTGATAAAAGCAAAGACAAATCTTGACATGTGCCAATTAATTTCAGAAGGCCTTGCCATTTCCCCTAATATCTTTTCTATGCTTAACAGTGTTCCACTTCTTTTGAAATTGGTTGACCTTCCTGCCAAAGACTAATAGTGCATTGAAATCTTCAATATCCTTGCAGTTATGCTTTTGAAGCATTCAATATTCCTGCGGCTTTGCCTGTGAAATGCTCAACTTCCGAGACTGTGTTTGCATTTCAAGTACATTTTTGCATTTCACGCTGATGCCTTCTATTTACTTATGCCTCGCCAATTATATGTTTCTCTGCCCACATTATATTGTAATAGGGAGCACTACATCAGAAGCAACATAGGCCACTCTAGGCAATACATGGATACCATCTAGTGCATCATGTATCCCATGTTGAGGGTTCATAATTCAATGTACGTTTTCATTTTGGGAACTTAGTTTCACCTCAGGTAGGAATTGAGGCAGAAGGGAGGTTAAAAGTGCTATATGACATGTCATGGGCCCCCTTGGAACATGCTCATTATGTGAGTAAATCTGGTGCTACGACAGTTTAGAATGGAGTCAAACTGGTTTCCAGCAGATGTAATGTTTGAAACGAGTCTGGTGCAGGGAAGGTCGCAACTTTTTCCTTCTCCTCCTGGCCCCACAAAGGAAAGATTCTGACTTACTTTTTGGGCGTCTTCATTCTTTTATGACAGCTGCCAAACTGTTTCACCTGGCAGAAAAGAATTCCACTCAGGCCCAGGTTAAAATACAATCAGTATCCTATTGATGTTACAGGACATCAATTAGCATAAATATATAAGCGAGCGCCTCAGTCACCAGCAAACCCTACAGGTTAAAACACAGGTGGTGGGAAAGGGGTGAGTTCTGAGCGGGTAACTAAACTGCTCGGTTTTAACTGCCCGCCCACCCAATGGGTCCGGTTAAAATCATCCCCCATTGTTCGAATTTTAGGGTTAGGAAGTGAAAAAAAATACCCCTCTGAAAATGCAAGAATTTACAATGAATGTGTTTGTTTACAGATCACTGTTATAGAGTAAGAGTATTTTCCTCTTGAACTTTAATTTGATTGTCTCATGAGTTTAGTTTTGTTATAATAAGAACATAAGAAATAGAAGCAGGAGTATACAGCCCCTCGAGCCTGCTCTGCCATTCAATAAGATCGTGGCTGATTTTCAACCTCAACTCCAGTTTCCCGCCTGATCCCCACATCCCTTGATTCCCCAAGAATCCAAAAATCTATTTCAGCCTTGAATTTACTCAACAACTCAGCATCCACAGCCCTTTGGGGTAGAGAATTCCAAAGATTCACAACCCTGATTGAAGAAATTCCTCCTCATCTCAGACTTAAATGGCCGACCCCTTATCCAGAGACTATGCCCCCTCGTTCTGGACTCTCCAGCCAGGGGAAACAACCTCTCAGCATCTACCCTGTCAAGACCACTCAGAAACTTGTATGTTTCAATGGGACCACCTCTCATTCTTCTAAACTCCAGAGAGTATAGGCCCATTCTGCTCAATCTCTCCTCATAGGACAACACTCTCACCCCAGGAATCAATCTAATGAATCTTTGTTACACCGCCTCCAAGGCAAGTATATCATTCCTTAGAAAAGGAGACCAAAACTGTATGCAGTACTACAGGTGAGGTCCTGTGCAATTGTAGTAAGGCTTCCTCACTCTTGTACTCTAACCCCTCTGCAATAAAGGCCAACATGCCATTTGCCTTCCTAATTGCTTGCTGTACCTGCATGCTAACTTTTTGTGTTTCTTGTACAAGGACACCCAAATCTCTCTGAAGAGTAGTGGGTCTTGACAGTACAATAAGGGTCAAACCCCGCTCACTGAGGGTCGTTTTGGATCTCCTTTTGTCCAGTAGCCGAAACAGTTGATGATTTCTTGCATATGCCAATGATTCATAGCAATGGATGCCGTAGTTAAGTGTTTCTTTAGCACACAACATCTTTAGACCTGAATCTTCCTGGCTTGATAGATGAGATTAAATTAAGATGCTAACAAGTACAAGGTTTGCATAATAGCAACTCCATTAATTTCACTCGGGGTTCCAGCAAAACCTACGACACAATACCGCAAAGAAGTGAAGAGCCTAAGAAACAACCAAATGCCATTTGTTTCATTATGCCCGTTGCTTCCATAGATCATGCACAACCTACCCTTTCATGAACCTTACCTTGCCCATTTGATCTCCTGAGGTAATGCTCTTTGTAAACAATCCCCGATTCCTAAATGTAATTCAGCAAAATTTCACAATATGCATCATCACCATGTTTCAGTAATTCAACCTGGTCTGCAGCCTTCCCTGAAACAAAATTCCCTCCAGCTTCCAGGACCAGCAGCACAGGAATCATGTCTCATATGAAATTTGATAATCTCAGACTATTTCTATTGCTATTACTATTATTTCCAATCCTATTCCCAAACATATATTTATTCAACTCAATTTTAGATGAGATAATTGACCTAGCATCAACTGCTTTGACTGGAATTCTGTTCCACATACCTATTACCCTGACAATGACTTGCACAAAACATTTAGGGAATGGGAGTTAAGTACACTGACAATGAATAAGTGCATTTTTGGCCACATTTCATGCCAGCGTTGTTTTGAGGCAGCATGAAGAGAAGGCAAACCTATCACAAAACTCAAAGGTTAAATTTTAAAGATTTCCTGCTGACGTCCTTCTTGGCATTCCTGTCTAGAGGCTGCCCTATCATTGGTGGACTTCATGAAGATGACGTACCCGATATTTTCCTTAAAGCATCAAAAGTACTTGGAACCAAGCAGAACCTTAAGCTCGTATACACACATACAGTTTCTTTCCTCTCCAAAGGTCTTATCTTCAGTAACAATAGCTGATGAATCCTTATCCTCAAGGCATACATCACAGGAAAGAGCCCAAACTGTCATTCGGAAAAAGATTGCAAAGCCACTGCCAAATAAAGAGCCCCAGATGCAAAACGGATTTGACGCCTTCCTGTCAGGGCCTGTCGACAGCAATGAGAACACTCTGCACCCCTAAGCGAGGTCAAAGAAGCAATTCCAGATTCGGCTGCATCGCACCCCCAATTTTTATAGTGGAGGAGCAGACACTTCTCCTGTCTCCCATGAGTCAGCACTTCATGCTAGCCTTTCACTTTAATTCTGGATTGTTCCACTCTTCCAGTCCTGGACACACAAACTAAATTAAATAGACTGCTTATGTCTACACCACCTTTATCTCTCAGCATTTTATTTCCTGCTAATTTTCTCTCCATGTTGTGAGTTCTCTTATCAACCAATCATTGCAGTTTGAATTGCAGGAGTATTCAAGACTATTGCATATCAGCTGAAGTTATGCTTGTTGTACATTTTTACCTCAGAGGTGGTGAAGAAAAGTGCTGTACCTCTGCTGATACAGAGGCAATCAGTGCCAATTGGGAAGCACACAAAGGGTACTAGAAATATGGAACTCTCTCCCCCAAAAGGGCATAGGTTCTGGGTCAATTGAAACTTTCCAGACTGAGGGTGATAGATTTTTGTTAGGAAAGGGTATCAAGGGATCCGGATCAAAGGCTGGTAAATGGGGTTGAGGTACAGATGATTGATTGGCAGAACAGGCTTGAGGGGTTGAATGGCCTACTCCTGTCCCTATGTTCCAAACCATTCAGAACTTTGGGTATACATGAAGAACAGAAAGGTTCCATGCTTCCCTGGCCCATGGACACATCATGCTATGGAGAACAACTGGTCAAAGATGAACAATGTACGTTACAGGATTAGATAAAAATGATGGAGTTTGACTCAATTACCTTCGGAGGGACAGGAAATAACTTCACATTACCTTTTCTCAGGAAATCAAGCAAGTTAGAGTCTCCCAAGATTTGTGGAACCAATGGCTTTTTATTGTTGCATGCTTCCTTGCAGCGCTATGAAGGACCATCTACCTAGTACTGTAGAATTAGTTGGATGGCTTCATTGTCTTCTGCAAAAATATTGTAGTAGCAGGTAAATTTATTTCTCTCCCATAGCATTGATATTGATATTGATATTTTCTACAACTACCGGGCCAAAAATATAGGCATTCAGACCTTGGATACATAGTATTTTCTCCTTGTCTACCCAAATGCTACGCAAAGTGTTTTCGCAGTGTAAGCAGCATTAGGAATCAATGGACAGAATCTGTCTATTCATCTCACCCAATGTCATGCAATTTATCTTTCACTGGTAAATTAGATCTGCATCAGCAAAATGAAAATCCACAAAATGATCTATCATAGCATACATGTTGGCAAATATGAATCAAAGCTGGAAGAGAATCCATAATTGTATTTTTTTTCAGAAGCTCCAGTGTTACTTGCTCCACTTTTCTCTCCAAATTTTTTTAAAAGACAATTGATGGCGATTCTTGTTTTCCTGCCCTCTTCCCCCATCAAGACAACCGTTACTCTTAGAACCTTGAACTTTGACAGCAGGTTTTAAGTACTGCAAATTCATGAAATAGATTTTGATCCATTTCTAGAGCTTGGAAATATACAGCTTATAATCATTTCTAAATTACACTGAAGAATCATTGAAAAAATATTCATATCAGATTTCTAGAACATGTAGTTAGTTGATTTACTACAGCACTTCAATTTATACTTCTTTTTTCTTGAACTGCTGAATTTGTTGTTCGACATATCCATTTCTAGGATGATGCATCAGTAAAGTCTAAAGAAATATTTTTAACAGACACTCTGCAAATATTGCAGCCTTGGCAAAACAAATTGCTGGCTTACTCCCAAGGTAGTCACAATAAATGCGATACACAGAAATGTTATTAACAGATAAGACCCCTCGAATGTTGGTAAAAACAAGTATAACATTTCTCCTAAACTATGATTCTACTCTCACGCACTGCAGCTATATAAAGCCTTTCATTTAGCACTCATCTATCTCATTTCAAATATCACACTTAAAAGTGATGGAAGTACATTAAAAAAAAGGAAAACCAGTAATTTCTTGCTGGTTGTGCTGATTTTATTAACATAGCCACTCCACACGAGCAGAAGCCATGGATTTACAAACAGCTGCCAATCTACAAAAACTTTCCCCAACAATTAGCCTCTAACAGACCTCAGGGTATGCCTATTTAAACACTTTCCCAATGGGGAATACCTTAGCAGTAGCTTAAAATGACACAGCTTCATTCCACCAGCAAAGCATAAATACACTTCAGATCCCAAACTAACCATGAGTAAAACCCACGATAATAATATAATATATAAAAAATAACACTATTCCTGCAGTGGAAATGCTTGCTACTAAGCTGCTTATGGCGTTCTACAAATGCTGCTCTATCATTGGCTGCTTGGAGGTACGAAACAGCAGCCTGAAATGTCTACCGTGTTCCTTCCTTCCATGTGGCAAGTGCTTGAATTCTGCTCAGCACCCTACTGATAAGATTGTCAATTGCAGGTAGAAACCTGTAATCTAAATATCAGAGATTCGGGTATCAAGGCATCAATGAAAACTATGAAGAAGTAAAATATACAACTCTAAAGTCAATGGACTGCTTAAAATATGGATTTTCATTTGTGCAAGAATGGTAGGAAGAATGAGGAGAGGCAATATAAGCTAAATGGAATACTTTTAAAGGGAGTGCAGGAACAGAGAGACCTGGGGGTGTACGTACACAAATCTTTGAAGGTGGCAGGATGAGTTGAGAAGGCTGTTAAAAAAGCATACGTGATCCTTGGCTTTATAAACAGAGGCATAGAGTACAAAAGCAAGGATATTATGCCAAACCTTTATAAATCACTGGTTAGGCCCCAGCTGGAGAATTGTGTCCAATTCTGGGCACCACACTTTAAGAAAGATGTCAAGGCCTTAGAGAGGGTTCAAAGGAGATTTACTGGAATGGTACCAGGGTTTTGGGACTTCAGTTATGTGGAGAGAGTAGAGAAGCTGGGGTTGTTAGAGCAGAGAAGGTTAAGAGGAGATTTAATAGAAGTGTTCAAAATCATGAAGGGTATTGATAGAGTAAATAAGTAGAAACTGTTTCCACTGGCAGAAGGGTCGGTAACCAGAGTACACAGATTAAAGGCAAAAGAACCAGAGGCGAGATGAGGAGAAATTTTTTTACACAGCGAGTTATGATGATCTGGAATGCATTGCCTGAAAAGGTGATGGAAGCAGATTCCATAATAATTTTCAAAAGAGAATTGGATAACTATTTGAAGGGGTAAAATTTGCAGGGCTGTGGGGAAAGGGCAGGGGAGTGGGTCTAACTGGATAGCTCTTTCAAAGAGCCAGCACAGGCATGATGGGCCAAATGGCCTTCTTCTGTGCTGTATCGTTCTATGATTCTATGATTCTAATTAATGAATTTGAAATCTGGAGTTCATTCAGACTTCCAAGTCTAATTTTCAGCAGTTTACTACTGGATTCAAACATTAAATGGAGAAAATGTTGGTGCAGTAATGTTCTGCTCCTCTTAACCTTTTAATATGTTTTACAATTATGCTGCACTCATGGTCTCTCATGACTTTATTCGCAATAAGTCAGAGGTCATACAAACACTCAAAAATGTCAGACAGGAAAAGATCAGCTGGTCCATCTAGCCTATCCCATACAGCTGTGAAGCCTTATGCCTCATGATACAGATACTCCATACCAACCTGGAGCCATGTACTCTCCTGGGAAAAGCAAAAAACCAGACAAAAACCTAGGCCAATTACAAGAACAAATTCTGGATAATTTCTCTGCTAACCCACTGGGGTTAGTCCTGGGGACCACATTGACCTTGACTTATATTAGAAAGTACCTACCTCATGTACGATGTGATCTCTGCCCTAGCCAGAAACAGGTCCAACTCTCTGTTGAAGATATACAATGAATCAGCGTTCACTACACAAGCTGGCATCCTGTTCTACAAGTTTACTTTTCTCTGGGAAGAGAAGAACCACCTAACATCCAACCTCGTTCTCCCCTTACATAACTTGTAAGTGTGACGCTTGGTCCTCCCTCATCTATCCAGTTGAAATAATTTTTCCATTCAAGCACAATCTAGTCCCTTCGTTGTTTTACAAACCGAGATTAAATGGCCTCCGAGTCTGCACTTCTCTACAGTTACCCATATAGGCTCTTTAAGCCTATATGGGTAACTGAGGTGTTTTAGCTAAGGTGTGAGGGGACCAAAATTGGATGCAGTATTGTAAATGAGGCCTAATGAAGGATGAAGTGGTATGTTTTGTTTTATATTGAATTGACCAGTGAATGTAATCTAGTACCGTTGGCTTTAGACGTAGCTTCTCGGCATTGGTCGTGAATCTTTGGAGAATGATGCACAATAACACACAGATCTATTTATTTCACCTGTTCCTTGTAAGGTGTATTTATATTTAGCATTAGATCTACCCACATCCATAACATTTCACTTTTCTAAGTTAAATATAATTTGTCAAATATTGGCCCATTGCCTGAACACATCAAGATCTGCTTGCAATAGTTTAGCTTCCTCTACAGACCTAAAGCTCGCAAACGGCTTCATATCATTTGCAAATTTGCAGATCATTCCCCCAACACCTACATCGAGGTCATTAATGAAGATACTAAAGAGCAAAGGTCCTAACACCAATCCCTGTGAGACACCACTGGTAACCGGTCTCCAAGCAGATCCAAATCCACTGACAACAATTTTCTACCTACAGGCATTCTGTCAAATCTTAAATCGTCTGCAGCGGATTACTGCTAATTCCACAAGATTCTATCTTATAGAGTAGCCTCTTGTGAGGTACCTTATCAAGGCTTTCTGAAAGTCCAGACAATGTCTACCAGATTGCCATCCGTCATTAATGTAATAACTTGTTCAAAACATTCAATCAAATTAGTAAGACATGACTTTGCTTTTCATGCATTGCAAAACAGAAGTGTTGGGCTGTGAGTTTGGGGAGAGATGCACATAGCTATTGCGAGGTTTTGGAAAGAAGTGCATGTTCTAGAACAAGGAAGTTTATCAGTTCCTGGGAAATTTGATGTTTTTGTTTGATGAACATTCACTAGATGTAACTTTTTACATCGAATTATTCAAGTCTTCCTTCTCATGTCAGACTTCAGACATCACACTTGGGTGTACAGATTTTGCATCATACTTGCACCTGATTTCTTCAGGTTTCATATTCAAAAAGCAGCAAAAATCATTAGGGCGATGTAGGCAATGTACCAATTGAATATGGCAAATTTTCAATAAAAATAAATCATTAAGGATCGAAGAAAAGAACCAATCCAGAATGAGCATTCAAAAGAACTAATACCAAATACAAAAAGGAGTAGACAAACCAGAGAAATTGCTCCAAATAGTTTCTGAAGATCTTTTCAATTACCATCTTATTTCTTTCAATAAACTGAGCACTTGCTACTGCAAATAATATAAAAAATAGAAATTTTCCAAGAAAACTATTAAAATTAGCAAGTCAGTCGCATTTTCTATGTTTAAAATGCCCTTAACAACGTTTTCTGTCGAAGGCCTCTTCTGATGTAAAAAGCTTTGAGTTATAAAGGTTCTCCGACCTATGTTGGTTAGTTGGTGGTTCAAGTTACTAGACAATAGCTCCCAGCATTCACCTTGTTATAAACAGCAAGACAGAAAAATCACTGAGCGTACCAAGATTTGCTGCCATCTCCAATGGACAATTAAAGTATGCAAAGATAGAGACAAAGAAGGGGAGATGTGGAAGGAGTGGGTAAAGTGAAAGAGGCAACAGTGGAGGGTAGGGGACTCAGTGAAGGGTAGGTCTGGGTAACAGCAAGCCATAATATGGGGGCGAGGGGAAATGGCACGATGCAGGATAGAAGGACGAGGCAAGTGTCTGATGGTGTTTAAGTGGAAGTTGTTTCTTTCCAAAAGGGTCAAGTTGGAGCTTGTTATGAGAATTTCCATGTGTAATGGGCAGAAGAGGAACATTGGGGAGTTTGGTGAATGGTGGGGAGGTATAAAACATTGGAGGAAAAGAACGGAAAAAGTACAGGTGCAGAATGGTCGATGGTGGTGGTGATTGGATAGTAAAATGAGATTTTGGGAAGAGAGATCGATAGCAATGAAAGGCAAGGGGATGAAGGAGGGAGGAAATTTTGTGGTTGAGAAAAACTTTAGTGGTGAGCACGCAAGAGATTGGTGGGAAGATGAGCAATTGGGAAGGTGGTTTTTCACGTGATAATGAAGGAGCAAATTGTATCAAAAAAGATAAGGAGCAAAGTAAAGAAAATCCCTCTCTATATATTCACTAGAGAAGTGAATCTCAGGGTTTGTGGGCGTAGGGTGAGTTTCAGAATGAGCAAGAATTTGGAAGGGGGTTTACACATAAGGGAAAGGTAGAGAGGGGGTTTCTGGGATATGGATGGATTGAGCATGGGCTCATGGGAAGGGGGCTACAGGGTTGGGATGTAATGGGAGGATGGTGCTGGGATGTGGAAAAAGTGGAAATGGGGTCTGGGATTTAATAGTGAGTATATTTTCCACAGTGGCAAGATTAGGTAGAGAGAGTTGTGGGTTGTAATAGTTGTAGGAGGACTAGGGAGGCAGGTGTGTTACGTGGTAGTAATGTGGGCCTAGGGTCAGGGTGTGGATGGGAATTTGTGGAAGTACCAGGGATAGTAGACAGTGCAGGGTATGAGTCCAGGTTCCTCTATGCTGCAAGACCCCAGGACTATCCTCCCACTGATACCAGACTCTTGGCCATTATGCTTCCAGACCTGGGAACCCCTCTCCTTGTGCTACCCCAGGAACCCAGTCAGTGAGCAAAATGCAACATTCTAAAGGTCCTGGCTCTCGCAGCACTGGGAGGGGTCCAGAAATCTAGCAGAATCAGAGAAGAAGGTCTCACAGTCTGGCAGCTTTGGAGGGGTGACCCTGTTGCCTGCTAGCATGAGGTGAGGGGGGAGAGTGCCAAGTGGAGATTTACTGTGCCACCCCTTCTCCAGTGTTGTATACCTCTCCCCCCCAACTCTTGCAATTTGCCAATCACCCCCCCACCCGCACCCCAAAGAGTCTGATTTCCTCATCTGACTCCAAACTCACCTCCAAGCACCAGCTCCCATGATTATACTACTGTGCCTTCCAACAGGGCTAAGGAGATCAGGTAAAAAAGAAGAGGTGATGAGGCACAGGCAGGCAAAGGAGATAGAAGATAACACAGGGCAAATGGGGTGGAATGGAGATGAGATTGAGCAAAGGAGGTCGGGGTGATGGAACGATGGTGACAACTTGAATCTTTCCTATTGCATTGTAGTGTTAAAGATGTGACTCCAACTTATGCTGCTAAGAAGGTCTCCAAGAACTGGTTAAATGTGCAGTTTATTTTTCTTTGGGTTGGGATGATTAATTTACTTTTAAAGAAGACCAAAAGGAGCACAAGGTAGTGAACTTTCAAGATATCAAAAAACAGAAGAATCGGCAAATATCAGAGTATTCCTTTGTGCACCATAAGTAAACGGACCATCTCATATTCAACAAGATACAGATGACACATCAGAAACTGACGTGCCAGTGACCTTTCACGATCAATGGCTCGTAAAACAAGTCACTTGCTGTATTTTTTCCATTTAAGATATAGATGTACACTGACAACAAAATAGCATCCGAGCTTCACATCAGCAGAGAATGACTGTTCTTTGTCTTTTTATAATATTAAAAGCCAACATTCCGGAATACAATTCACATAACAAACATGCTGAAAATCAAACCATGAATGGAAACAGAAAGCAAAAGACAGCGGATGCTGGCAATCTGAAACAAACACCCTGCTGGTCAGGCAGCATTTGTAGAGACAACAGACGAGTTAATGTTTTAGGTGCCGACCCCTCTCAAGAAAAGAAACATGAAGCCGATAAGCATGTTTATCCGCCAGCATCAAATCTCACTATTTGCTGTAATGCATGCAGTTGGAACACTTATCAGGAAGGGGGAAGGAGCTAGTTTGTTAGTTCACACACCAGGTAGATTCACAATAATTGGACGAGCATTCAACTCAAAATCAAAATTCCTACAACCTGGAGAGTAGCCAGTGACAAAATGGTGCATAACTGGCAACGTGACAAACTGTCCAACTCCTCGAACAGTGACGGATATATTTGACTATGCATTGAACATACAGTACAGGATAACTGCATTACTGGCAAATATCCAAAAACACATCACTTTTCTGTCTCAAGGTTTCCAAAGACTAATTACCTCTACAGTCCACTATGCGTGTTCCACATAATGTATTTTCTGGTGTTGTAATATGTACTGAATATGAAACATCTGTTATAAATAGCAGAATTATTCCCTGGTAATACTGAAATAATAATGTTACAAAGGCAGCTAGTATATTTTTTTCAACATCACAGTAAACAGTGTTGAAACACTGGAAGTCATCCAAGAATGGGGAGAAACAGAAGCTGTGACTTCTAAAAATACAAGATGCAAGCAGTTATATAATACTATGAAATAATTCACACCAGAGATAGAATTTGATTCAACAATCTAATGCCAGAACTCAGATTATGTTTATAAACTGGATAAGCTTTGCTTTCATAATTTCTGATGTCATTTGGACCCCTTGATTAGATTACAGGCATCTAACTCAATCAAGTATCAACTGTTCTACATTTTACTTTCTGCGATATATATATGTATATATAGAATCATAGAAGTTTACAACATGGAAACAGGCCCTTCGGCCCAACATGTCCATGTTAAACAATCACAAAAACACAATGCTATAGAGCATGATAGTTGAAATCTCTTCTTAACCAGTGTGAGTCAGAAATGGCTTTACCTAGATATGGCTTTGCAGTTTAAGTAATGTGCTCTAATATTTTGGTCTATAGGGAGCAAAATCATGTCGCTATGAGTGCACTGATCTGAGATGGGCAGCTGCAGTTCTGGTGCCAGCCATGTCGTACCTTGTTTAAATTGCTTGGCTCCTGAGTGGCTGGATTGCCCAGGAGAAAGCTCTTGTGTTAGGTGTGGATACAAACATGTGCAGCCCTCTTTCCTTCCAGCTAAAAATGTTAATGTTTAGCGAGCACAAGAGGAAAAGTCCTTAAATGAAGGTCAAGCAGATTTAAGAACTGTCCACATACTCCGTGCACTTTGAAAATGAGGTTGGGCAACTCCTGATTCATGCTATAATCAGAAGTCACTTTGCACCAATGCTAGATTACAGTGTAAATGCACCCTTGGATTGTTGGCAGTCCATTCTGGATATGACCAAAGTTGGCAATTGCACAAACAGATACAGCAAATAAAAACATTATACGACATGACGTTTTAACCACTAGAGCTGTTAATAGTGACCAGCTGACGGACAATGGATGTGACAATGGATTTACCATAGTGCAGATCTAACCAAATAAAATGCAAAAAGTCTTGATGCTAAACACCAATTTAAAAGTGAATCATCTCATCCTCGACTGAACGCCTTCACATACGAGTTCCAAACAAAAATAGCACTCGGGCCTCTTTTTAAAAACAAACACTTACAGTAAGCTGCATAAATGCATTCCTGGCTTCAATCCAACTCAAGCTAATTGCTGGCTCTGCAGACGCTAACAATTGACCTCCACAGAACCTTTTCTTCAGTCATATACTGATAAAATGCATGCCTTCACCAGTATTTGAAATTCCCTCAGCATGACAAGTTTGAATATTATTTTACATGGAGAGTTTGGCAAACTCTAATTTTGGAATAAAACAAACATTTCTCACATAGTGCAAAATAATTTTATCTTAATAAACAAACATTCAAGAAATGGACTTTATCACTATAATGGAAACTGGACAGCATATTAGAATGGTCTCCAGTTATGTGTCAGGACAGACTAACAGCAATTATAATACTGGTAGCTACCATGTGAGGAACATGCTTGCAGTAAAATATAAACATTTACCAATAATATTCTTGGATCCAAATTGCATTTAGGTGTATTTCATTATTTCCAAGACCAACACATCCAGAAAAAAGCCTCCAATTAGTTCAAAGCACATTATTTAAAAACAGACGCTAATAATAAAAAGGCCATTCATTTCATCAACCTCACCCTGTCATTTAAATCCTCTTTGAGGTGCTGTCATTATTTCCATCTCCCTCCAGCTGCTACACTAATCCTGTATTGCTTTATTTTGTGCTGAATCAGGGAAGCTGTCCATTGCCCTTTCAAATGCTACGACGGAATCAACATTTGTTGCAGCTCATGGCTGTCTATTTCATAGCTCAAGAATGTCTCGGGTGGAAAGGCTGCTTCAATTAAAGAAAAAAACAACCTTTTGTTGCCAGTTTTCATCCCTGATGCGTGCTAGGTGCCAAATGCCCTCCAGTGTCTCACTCAAGTGGCAATCCTTCAACATGAGTCGAGACTTTCTCTTTTTTCGAGACACACTTTCTCCTCGCACTGTGTTAAGATCAAGGTTTCTCATAACAGCTGCTACTTTAACTCATTCATTCCCACGACCTCGAAGCTGTGAGACTCCATGCCCTTCTTAGTCTTCTCTTCTTCTTACAATCTAAATACTTTTAAAAACAAAGTGTAGCATTATGTGGTCGCAACTTACTGATTTACTTCTGACTTTCTTCCCATTCTCCCACATTAAAAAAGACAATGACTGTCAGTTAACTATTAGAGACCACAGAAGGCATCACAGCCACATTATCGTCACCTCACGTCCACAAGTAAGCACATTCCAGCTACATTCGCTGGACAACAACTGGGATCAGAAACATGCTTAATTTTTCACCATCTCAGTCTAGCAGCACAGAGTCTAATTGTAGCACCCATCCTAGTGACCAAGGGTGAGGTCATCTAACTCAGTGTAGACTCGGGATCGAAACTTACTTGTCCTTCCTTGTCTGTTTGACTCTGTACCACATTGGGCAGCACAATTACCCACTAACCCATCGGGGACGGTCATATTACTCGGTGCTTTTTAAAAAAAAATGATTGAAGATGCTTCCACATGCTCTCTTTACAATACACATGGTAACGTCAAGTTGAGTTCCTATCTGTATTCCCATTTTAAGGAATGCTTTTGTTTGATCAAAAGACTTCCTTTTGAAATGCACAACAATATCTGATGCTGTTTGTAGCTGTTGAAAAGCACTTGTCTTTCACAACTGAAATTAATGGAATGTGGTTGATTTCATGTGGATTTCGCATGGTTGTTTCTTGAACACCTGCGGCACAATTTCCCATCTTTGCTAATGGGCCTCGACAGTTCTGACAACTGACTGAGCCTCTCTCAGTTAAATTTATTGATGTTTCTGCAGAGAAAGCATATTGCTTTTAAACCATGCTTTTAACATTTAACAAACACAATGGGAATTTTTATATTTTATTACCACTGCAAAAATTGAAACAGGAGGTTTTAAAACTGTGATGCTACTATAACCAATTCTATGATTATATAGTGAAGATAGCATTTTTTTTAATACCAAGCAGAATCAATCAACATCTACAGAAGTGGCCAGTTTTGGGTCAAAATTTGCTCTAAAATTTAAAGTAAAGCATAAACAGTCAATGTACATTTTCATTTAACATTTCTTTATATTCAATCCTGATTTCAATTTCAAATATCTTTTGAAGTTTAAATGTACAATTGTGCATTGATTGAATATTGGAACTGCAACATAATTATATTCAGTTGAAGATAATGTAGTAAAAGATCACTGATTATTTAATCTAGTTTTTCCAATAAACCTGATGGAGCATTTTATTCCACATGACTACACATAGTCATGTGTAATTAAAGGCAACAAATAGGTATTGCAGTCAAATCTCATCATTAGAAAACAAGTTTGCAGCAGAGGAGTTGTATTTCTTAAATTGGCATAAATTTGTGTTCGTTAAGCTGAGGAAGGTTGATTCTGGGGAATTTTTTTTCAACTTTTGTTACCCAATGGAAAGGAAATTGAAGGTGAAATTCTACACAAATTTGAGTGGTGTGTCTTAACAGTGAAGTCATAATTTTAGGAAATTTCAATTATCCTATTGTGGACTGGGAGAGGGAAATGTTTGTGGTGACAAGGCAGAAGTTTGTTGCTCTGCATTGGGACTGAATGTTGTTAAGCCAATGAAGAAGGAAGCATGTTTGACCTGGTTCTAGGCATGGAACTGAAGCAAGTTGGTGACCTAAAAGTAAGGGAACAGAGCAAGAACAGAAAAGGAAAAAGAAAAGTTGAGGATAAGGGTACGGAACTGAAAGAAAGGAAAATATTATTCAACCTAATTGAATGGAAGGAAAAAGTGGCAAATCGAACCACAGATTAAAATAGCAAACAGAAAGGGTACAAATCAAAAATATTCCAGGAAGAAAAATGGGATTGTATCAAAGCCAGGGGATCCATGCATTAACAGGGAGACCATCTCAAATTTGAAACTAAGGAAAAGTATTTAGCACTTGCAGAGCAGATATTAAAAAAGCCCAGGTAAATATACATCATATAGAAAGTGACAAAAACAGAAGTTAGAAAAACAATTACAGAGCATGAGAGATAGCATGGTAGGGGCATAGCAACTAAGAGATCACAAGATAATTACAGATGACGAAGCCCATTCAGCCCATCTTGTTCATCCATCCAGATGTTCTCTGGATGCAGGGTTTCACTCCACTAAGGTATCTGGAAGTCTATTTTACAGGTTGATCACTCATTATCTAAAGAACTTCTTAAATCATTCTTAAATTAACTTTTTTTTAATTACTTTTTACCAGCATACCCTTGTCCTATTCTTGCAATTTAATTTAAAGTAGTATTCCAGATTAACCTTTTCCATTCCATATACAATCTTATGCACCTCCATAATATCATTTATTAGATTCTTCCTTTCAAGGCTGAAAAGCTCTAGGGCATGATTTTAAATGGGGAAAATGGGTGTGTTGGGGGCGGAGGGTCAGTAAAAATTATAAAAATCTAAAACCCACCCCCAACCCGCTCACTTCTGGTTTTAACGGAGGCAGGACGAGGGGCTGGCGATCAACCCACTCTCAGGAAGCGTCTCGGTCATTAAAAGCTTTCATGGAGGCTGCAGCCCTCCATTTTGACAGATTTTTTGTTTTTAACCCCTGGGGGCCGGGATTCCCGGGCTTTCTCCTTCACGCCATGTGAGAGGAGGCGAGAAGGCCCGAAACTGCAGGTAAGTGCCTTTATAGCGCTGCTTGTGGGCCCAGGGGAGCAGGAGTGCTACCTGCAGCAACCACCCCCACAATCTCCGACCCCCACCCGACCACGATCCCCGACCCCCCCCCCCGATAACTGAGCCCCCCCCCGATGACTGAGCCCCCCCCCCCCCGATGACTGAGCCCCCCCCCCCCCCCCGATGACTGAGCCCCCCCCCCCCCCCCCGATGACTGAGCCCCCCACTGTTGACCCACTACCCGCCCCCCAACTCAAGCACTCACTTGTTCACGTCCTCCTCCTTCCTCTTCTGCAGTACGACTGAGGCCAGCCTGTCAATGAGGCTAGCCTGTCAGGCAGGAAACGTACGAAACGAACGTCCTTACGTCAAAATCGTAAGGACATCGGGGAAACCCATACTTCCGGGTTTCGTGTCAGAAATTCCGCCCACCGCTACACCCCCAATAAAATCATGCCCCTAGTATCTCCAGTTTCCTTTTATAACTCAGAACTTTTACACTAAGGATTGTAGGAACAGTGCCTCATAAATACCTTCAAATTTTGTCAGGGAAATGCCCTGGAAACTGCTTGAAATGTGTCTGAAATGGAGTTTTAGCTTAGAAGCTACCACAAAATGGAGTTCAACTGTTGAACTGAATGCTGAGATGCAGGCTAATTCAAAACCATCACCCAAGCTTTTAGCCATGGAAGTTCCCAGATACTTACGCCATAAAAATCTTCTAAGCTAAAAGCCACAAAAGGTCCTAAGTGATAACCCCAGAAAGGCTTGTTTATATAACAGACATTCCTTACTAGTGTTAAAAGTTAATAAGGTCGGGGGGGGGAGGTGGGGGGCACACCTTCTAGCATATGCATCACTCTGATTGGTTACATGAATGTGAGAAGCTTCTCTCTGAAATCAAGATATAAAATTAGAGGGGTTTACACACCTCTCGGCAGTCCCTCTTGATAGTCAGTACTAACAGAAGCAGAGCCTACGTTTGCCTTTCTTAGTTCTCCTAGACTCTCTGCGAGGTAAAGATTCTTACAGAAGATGACTAGAGGAAACAAACAAAAGTCTTCTTCTGATTAACACAATAAGGTGCCTTCACAATGTATTAAATACAAAGAGAAGTTAGAGAAATTATATGGCTATATAGCCACTTACAAAGAGAGTTAAGTGTGTTGTTTAATTGCAAGTGGTCTGAGGTCGAGAAGAAAGCCAATTAGCAGGTATTGTCGCTCGAGCATAAAGTGGTGTGACCGGAACCGAAGATCTAAGTGGAACAGATAACATCGCCACAAAGGGGCTCATCCACTTGACGTGAAGTGAATGCCTGTGTCCCCAGGGAAAGGAGGAGATTGACTCAGCCACACTTCATCATAAGGACAAGGTCGTATAAGCTTTGGAGCATTGCTAACCACGCACACAGACTCTGAGCTATTCAATAGACTGGATATCTAATACTGTTAACTTGTAAGTTATCTAGAGGTTAAGCCCTAAAATAACCTCACCAGCTGTAATAATCTCAGACTCTGATCGCTGCTCTAATTAATACTCAGCGCCTGTTAATGCTGATTTACAGTGATACACCAAATTGCCTGTGTAAACTTTGTTACTTACTTGGTACATAACTCTGTCCCTTAATAATTTGCTATTCACACTGCTAGATAACTCTTGACTACATCTATTCATATTTAATAAGTGTTTGTGTGCCCAACTTTAAGTTGTGATTTTGTAATCAATAAATAGTCTTGGTTATCAAACTTCGTCTCTGATGATTTGACAAGAGAGAGTTCATTCATTCGCTCAGCAGCTTGTGAGTATCCTCATCGAGGGTTGGTAAAATACATTTATTTTAATCTAAGCTGGTTAATGCAAGGACAATTTGGCAAATCAACTATTGCTTCATTCACACCCACCTAGCTGTTTTTAAGCTTTAGTGGTTTACGAAGAAATATGAAACTATCAAAAGTGAAATCTGCATACACAAACTATTCAATGTTGCCAATAATAAATTATGAGACTACTGAATTTTATCAAACATTTAATAATCCTAGGACCTCTGCTATATGCTGCTAACTTCCAGGCAGTTGATGCTGGTGAAAAGCAAAAGTGGATTTCTAGCATGCAAAATACAAACTTTGAGTGGTTATAGCTGCAGCAGGAAAATGAGAATTTACTGGCAATGCATATAGCATCATTGTAAAGTAAACACACATTCCAGTTTACATAACAGGTTGATGTTACTGAGTGGTAAAAAGGCACTGGTGAGTGTTGATTCACAGAAGATAAGTGATGAGTGATACCACCCATAACACTTGGCTTACTTTCTGTAAAACTGTGGTTCTTAATCTGCATTCTATTGACACAGTACATTTGTGCTATTTTGAGTATATAACTGAAAGCATTTTAATTTTTTTAAGCTAGTTTATTACCATTTTTAAGATCACTTCCTATCTAGGTATGCAGAGATTCATCCATGAATTGTGTGCAGGTCAACTCTGGTAAAGATTTTATTTTAGACAAACAATAAAAATATGGACTTTCAAAAGGCGTTTGATAAAGTGCCACATAATAGGCCTGTCATCAAGATTGAAGCCCATGGAATAAAGGGTGCAGTAGTAGAATGGATACAAAATTGGCTAAGTAACAGGAAGCAGAGAGTAGTGGTGAACGGTTGTTTTTTGGATTAGAGGGAGGTGTACAGTGGTGTTCCCCAGGGGTCGGTACTGGGACCACTGCTTTACTTGATATATATTAATAACTTGGACTTGGATGTACAGGACACAATTTCCAAATTTGCAGATGACACAAAACTTGGAAGGGGAGTGAACAGTGAGGAGGATAGTGATAGACTTCAAGAGGATATAGACAGGCTGGTGGAATGGGCAGTCACATGACAGATGAAATTTAACACAGAAAAATGTGAAGCGATACATTTCGGTAGGAAGAACGAGGAAAGGCAATATAAACGAGAGGGCATGATTCTAAAAGGGGTACCGGAACAGAGGGATCTGGGGATATATGTGCACAAATCGTTGAAAGTGGCGGAGCAGGTTGAGAAAGCGGTTAAAAGAGCATATGGGCTATTGGGCTTTGCAAATAGAGGCATAGTGTACAAAAGCAAGGAAGTCATGATAAACCTTTACAAAACACTGGTTCGACCACAACTGAAGTATTGTGTCCAGTTCTGGGCACCGCACTTTAGGAAACATGTGAAGGCCTTAGAGAGGGTGCAGAAAAGATTTACTGGAATGATTCCAGGGATGAGGGACTTTAGTTACGTGGATAGACTGGACAAGCTGGGGTTGTTCTCCTTGGAACAGAGAAGATTGAGAGGAGACTTGATAGAAATATTTAAAATTATGAAGGGTCTAGACAGAATAGATAAAGAGAAACTGCACCCATTGGCGGAAGGGTCAAAAACCAGAGGACAAAGATTTGAGGTGATTGGCAAAAGAACCAAAGGTAACATGAGGAAAAACTTTTTTACGCAGCAAGTGGTTATGATCTGGAATGCACTGCCAGAGTGGGTGTGGAGGCAGATTCAGTCATGGCTTTCGAAAGGGAACCGGATAAGTACTTGAAAGGAAAAAACTTGCAGGGCTACGGAGATAGGGCGGGGGAGTGGGACTAGTTGGATTGCTCTTGCATAGTGTCAGCATGGACTCGATGGGCCAAATGGCCTCCTTCCATGCTGTAACCTTTCTATGATTCTATGGTTCTCGTTGGTGGTCGCAAAATGGAAACCAGAGCATGAGCGCATAAAAGAACAGACATCCAGACCAAACATCAAATAAAAAACATTACACAGGGTTGAACAGGTAATCAAAAAGGCTGAAAGTAATCAGAAAAGGCGAATGGAATGTTGGCCTTTATCTCAAAGGGATTGGAATTCAAAAGCGAGGAAGTAATGCTTCAGTTGTACAGAGCCTTGGCCAGACCCCATCTGGAGTTCGATGTTCAGTCTTGGCCATCGGACCTCTGGAAGGATATATTGGCCTTGGAAAGGCTACAGTACAGATTCACCAGAATGATATCAGGGTTAAAGGGTTAAATTACAAGGGCCAGTTCCACAAAATTGACTTGTATTCCCTTGAGTTTAGAAGGTTGAGGGGTAATCTAATTGAGGTTCTTAAAACAATTGAGAGATTTGATAGGATAGATACGGAGAAACTATTTGGTCTGGAGGGGAATCCAAAATAAGAGGGCATAATCTTAAAACTAGAGCTAGACCATTCAGCAGTGAAATCGGGAAGCACTTTTTCACACAAAGAGTAGTGGAAATCTGGAACTCACTCCCCCAAAAGGCTGTGGATGCCGGGTCAATTGAAACTTTCAAGACCGAGATCAACATATTTTTGTTAGGTAAGAGTATCAAGAGATAGGGAACAAAGGCAGATAAATGGTATTGAGATACATATCAGCCGTGATCTAACTGAATGGCGGAAAAGGCTTGAGGGGCTGAATGGCCTACTACTCTTTCTATGTTTCCAAATAAGGTAAATAAAAATCAGGCAGTGACTATTTGCAGCTGCACAGTCAGCCTTTCTGGGTCCATATTGTGGACCCAAAAATGAACTCAGTATCTGGTCCAACAGCATATAAAGCAGGAGGAGAAGGAAACCATAGGGAAAAAAAGACACAGAGACAGCAACAGTGATCACGACATGCTGGAACTTTCCAGCAGCCCCCAAACCCAGGAAACTAGTCACAAGGTAGGATCAAGCCACATTTAGTGGCTAAGGGACTCCTCATCCATTATAAAAAAAATTTAGTGGCTGCTCTAGGAAATATAAACTACCACTCTGGATACCAGAGCACTGTATAAGTTTTATATAAATAACATTTTTACTTTATGACAGGAAGCTTTCCACAAACTAAACTTCATTGTGATTTGATATTATGGAAAAAAAATGCCACTTTGCAATTGTGAATCATAACATCAATTTTATAGCGTATATATAAACATAAACTAAGTATCTCATACTGTTGTCAGCGACAGATGGTACTTCCACCTGTTCACAATGAAATTCTGTTAAAATTATATATTAGTGATAAAAATAGTTTAACACAGCCCAGTTTAGTAATGAAAATACATTTGCTGCTCTGACTTGAGGCATGGAAAAGTCAGCATTTCCATTTACTGTTTTATACACTGCAGCTATCTGCCAATTTTATTTTATATTCCTGCATAATAATTGATCAACAGATATGATGTTACTTCAAAAAAAAGTTTCACAAACTACAGTGCACAGTCGGTATTAAAAGCAAAAGCATATGGTCATTTTAGACCAATGTGATAAAATTCTGAAAAGGGATCAAATACATCTTTTGTGGTAAAATGTTCCACATTGATTACATTTGATGTCCTTGAGACATATTGAGAGGAGAGTGACGGTGCAGTGAGAGGCTTTTGAAGGTGGTGGGGGGGGGAGTGGGAAGAGAGAACACAAGAGGTTTAGGAAGAGAATTCCAGAGTGTATGGAGTGATGGCTAAAGGCTCCAATGATGGTGAAGCAGAGAGTAGTGGAATACACTATAAACCAGAGACAGAAGAGCGCATTCTGCTTGCAGGTTCTTACAGCTGGCAGATGGAGGGCGGAGCCAGGCTGTGGAGGGATTTCAAAACTAGGATGTGGGATTTTGACCTGGGAAGGGAAAGTCAATGGAGATAGAGGAGCCGAGCCGAGCGGAGGGAGCGTCCGATAAAAGGCGGGATTTCAGAGCGCTGAGAACAGCTGAGAGGAGCCGAGCCGAGCGGAGGGAGCGTCCGATAAAAGGCGGGATTTCAGAGCGCTGAGAACAGCTGAGAGAAGCCGAGCCGAGCGGAGGGAGCGTCCGATAAAAGGCGGGATTTCAGAGCGCTGAGAACAGCTGAGAGGAGCCGAGCGGAGCTGTGACCGAGTTCGAAGTGACGTCAGGAATCAGATCGGGACGCGACACAGGGGAGGCACCTGATTGGTGAGTAGGTTCAGGTGAGTATTTCTACTTATCTACAGTAACTAAAGTAAAAAGAAAGGGAAAGTCTGCAGGTCTTATAGGAAGTAGCGTTTATTTTTTTAGTGAATCAAGGTCCCTAGTGCAGTTAACATTCTCTAAATTAAGAACAATTTAAAGGAGTAAACTCCTTAAAGGGAGTGGTAAGTAGTTTTTCTTTCCTTTTTTTTCTCTTGACATTGTAGTTGTTGTTAAGCTAACTTAAGGGTTAAGTCATGGCAGGAGATCCCACAGCCGTGTCATGTTCCTCTTGTGGGATGTGGGAATTCAGGGCTCCTTCCTGTATCCCTGATTCCTTCACCTGCGGGAAGTGTATCCAGCTGCAGCTATTGTTTGACCTCTTGCGGCTCTGGAGCTGCGGATGGACTCACTTTGGAGCATCCGCGATGCTGAGAAAGTCGTGGATAGCACGTTCAGTGAGTTGGTCACACCGCAGATAAAAATTACTGAAGGAGATAGTGAATGGGTGACCAACAGACAGAGGAAGAGTAGGAAGGCAGTGCAGGGGTCCCCTGCGGTCATCTCCCTCCAAAACAAGTATACCGTTTTGGATACTGTTGGGGGAGATGGCTCACCAGGGGAAGGTGGCAGTGGCCAGGTTCATGGCACCGTGGCTGGCTCTGCTGCACAGGAGGGCAGGAAAAAGAGTGGCAGAGCTATAGTGATAGGGGACTCGATTGTAAGGGGAAGAGACAGGCGTTTCTGCAGACGCAACCGAGACTCCAGGATGGTATGTTGCCTCCCTGGTGCAAGGGTCAAGGATGTCTCGGAGCGGCTGCAGAACATTCTGGAGGGGGAGGGTGAACAGCCAGTTGTCGTGGTGCATATAGGCACCAACGATATCGGTAAAAAACAGGATGAGGTCCAACAAGCTGAATTTAGGGAGTTAGGAGTTAAACTAAAGAGTAGGACCTCAAAGGTAGTAATCTCAGGATTGCTAGCAGTGCCACGGGCTAGTCAGAGTAGGAATGACAGGATAGCTAGGATGAATACGTGGCTTGAGAGATGGTGCAAGAGGGAGGGATTCAAATTCCTGGGACATTGGAACCGGTTCTGGGGGAGGTGGGACCAGTACAAATTGGACGGTCTGCATCTGGGCAGGACTGGAACCAATGTCCAAGGGGGAGTGTTTGCTAGTGCTGTTGGGGAGGGTTTAAACTAATATGGCAGGGGGATGGGAACCGATGCAGGAAGTCAGTGGGAAATAAAGTGATGACAGAAACAAAAGGCAGTAAAGGAGAGTGTACAGAACATGACCGGACAGATGGTCTGAGAAAGCAGGGCAAAGACCAAGGGAAGTCTAGATTAAACTGCATTTATTTCAATGCATTTATTTCATTCATTCGCTCAGCAGCTTGTGAGTATCCTCATCGAGGGTTGGTAAAATACATTTATTTTAATCTAAGCTGGTTAATGCAAGGACAATTTGGCAAATCAACTATTGCTTCATTCACACCCACCTAGCTGTTTTTAAGCTTTAG
Source organism: Heptranchias perlo (assembly GCF_035084215.1). Taxonomy (NCBI): domain Eukaryota; kingdom Metazoa; phylum Chordata; class Chondrichthyes; order Hexanchiformes; family Hexanchidae; genus Heptranchias; species Heptranchias perlo. Next base: position 17,222,647 of record NC_090350.1, on the reverse strand, counting down.
TGGTTTACGAAGAAATATGAAACTATCAAAAGTGAAATCTGCATACACAAACTATTCAATGTTGCCAATAATAAATTATGAGACTACTGAATTTTATCAAACATTTAATAATCCTAGGACCTCTGCTATATGCTGCTAACTTCCAGGCAGTTGATGCTGGTGAAAAGCAAAAGTGGATTTCTAGCATGCAAAATACAAACTTTGAGTGGTTATAGCTGCAGCAGGAAAATGAGAATTTACTGGCAATGCATATAGCATCATTGTAAAGTAAACACACATTCCAGTTTACATAACAGGTTGATGTTACTGAGTGGTAAAAAGGCACTGGTGAGTGTTGATTCACAGAAGATAAGTGATGAGTGATACCACCCATAACACTTGGCTTACTTTCTGTAAAACTGTGGTTCTTAATCTGCATTCTATTGACACAGTACATTTGTGCTATTTTGAGTATATAACTGAAAGCATTTTAATTTTTTTAAGCTAGTTTATTACCATTTTTAAGATCACTTCCTATCTAGGTATGCAGAGATTCATCCATGAATTGTGTGCAGGTCAACTCTGGTAAAGATTTTATTTTAGACAAACAATAAAAATATGGACTTTCAAAAGGCGTTTGATAAAGTGCCACATAATAGGCCTGTCATCAAGATTGAAGCCCATGGAATAAAGGGTGCAGTAGTAGAATGGATACAAAATTGGCTAAGTAACAGGAAGCAGAGAGTAGTGGTGAACGGTTGTTTTTTGGATTAGAGGGAGGTGTACAGTGGTGTTCCCCAGGGGTCGGTACTGGGACCACTGCTTTACTTGATATATATTAATAACTTGGACTTGGATGTATAGGACACAATTTCCAAATTTGCAGATGACACAAAACTTGGAAGGGGAGTGAACAGTGAGGAGGATAGTGATAGACTTCAAGAGGATATAGACAGGCTGGTGGAATGGGCAGTCACATGACAGATGAAATTTAACACAGAAAAATGTGAAGCGATACATTTCGGTAGGAAGAACGAGGAAAGGCAATATAAACGAGAGGGCATGATTCTAAAAGGGGTACCGGAACAGAGGGATCTGGGGATATATGTGCACAAATCGTTGAAAGTGGCGGAGCAGGTTGAGAAAGCGGTTAAAAGAGCATATGGGCTATTGGGCTTTGCAAATAGAGGCATAGTGTACAAAAGCAAGGAAGTCATGATAAACCTTTACAAAACACTGGTTCGACCACAACTGAAGTATTGTGTCCAGTTCTGGGCACCGCACTTTAGGAAACATGTGAAGGCCTTAGAGAGGGTGCAGAAAAGATTTACTGGAATGATTCCAGGGATGAGGGACTTTAGTTACGTGGATAGACTGGACAAGCTGGGGTTGTTCTCCTTGGAACAGAGAAGATTGAGCAAGGCAGATGAACTCAGGGCATCCCAGTACATGGGACAGGGGTGTTATAGCTATTACTGAAACATGGCTAAGGGAGGGGCAGGACTGGCAGCTCAATGTTCCAGGGTACAGATGCTATAGGAAAGATAGAGCAGGAGGTAAGAGAGGAGGGGGAGTTGCGTTCTTGATTAGGGAGAACATCACGGCAGCAGTGAGAGGGGATATATTCGAGGGTTCGCCCACTGAGTCTATATGTGGAGAACTGAAAAATTAGAAGGGAGAGATCACTTTGATAGGATTGTAGTACAGACCCCCAAATAGTCAACGGGAAATTGAGGAGCAAATATGTAAGGAGATTACAGACAGCTGCAAGAAAAATAGGGTGGTAATAGTAGGGGACTTTAACTTTCCCAACATTGACTGGGACAGCCATAGCATTAGGGGCTTGGATGGAGAGAAATTTTTTGAGTGTATTCAGGAGGAATTTCTCATTCAGTATGTGGATGGCCCGACTAGAGAGGGGGCAAAACTTGACCTCCTCTTGGGAAATAAGGAAGGGCAGGTGACAGAAGTGTTAGTGAGGGATCACTTTGGGACCAGTGATCATAATTGCATTAGTTTTAAGATAGCTATGGAGAAGGATCGGTCTGGCCCAAAAGTTAAAATTCTAATTTGGGGCAAGGCCAATTTTGATGGTATTAGACAGGAACTTTCAGAAGTTGATTGGGAGAGTCTGTTGGCAGGCAAAGGGACGTCTGGTAAGTGGGAGGCTTTCAAAAGTGTGTTCACCAGGGTTCAGGGTAAGCACATTCCTTATAAAGTGAAGGGCAAGGCTGGTAGAAGTAGGGAACCTTGGATGACTCGGGAGATTGAGGCCCTAGTCAAAAAGAAGAAGGAGGCATATGACATGCACAGGCAGCTGGGATCAAGTGGATCCCTTGAAGAGTATAGAAATTGCCGGAGTAGAGTTAAGAGTGAAACCAGGAGGGCAAAAAGGGGACATGAGATTGCTTTGGCAGATAAGGCAAAGGAGAATCCAAAGAGCTTCTCCAAATACATAAAGGGTAAAAGAGTAACTAGGGAGAGTAGGGCCTCTTATGGATCAACAAGGTCATCTATGTGCGGAACCACAAGAGATGGGTGAGATCCTGAATGAATATTTCACATCGGTATTTACGGTTGAGAAAGGCATGGATGTTAGGGAACTTGGGGAAATAAATAGTGATGCCTTGAGGAGTGTACATATTACAGAGAGGGAGGTGCTGGAAGTCTTAACGTGCATCAAGGTAGATAAATCTCCGGGACCTGATGAAATGTATCCCACGACGTTATGGGAGGTTAGGGAGGAAATTGCGGGTCCCCTAGCAGAGATATTTGAATCATCCACCGCTACAGGTGAGGTGCCTGAAGATTGGAGGGTAGCAAATGTTGTGCCTTTGTTTAAGAAGGGTGGCAGGGAAAAGCCTGGGAACTACAGACCGGTGAGCCTGACATCTGTAGTGGGTAAGTTGTTAGAGGGTATTCTGAGGGACAAGATCTACAGGCATTTGGAGAGGCAGGGACTAATTAGGAACAGTCAGCATGGTTTTGTGAGAGGAAAATCATGTCTCACGAATTTGATTGAGTTTTTTGAAGGGGTAACCAAGAAGATAGATGAGGGCTGTGCAGTAGACGTGGTCCACATGGACTTCAGCAAAGCCTTTGACAAGGTACCGCATGGTAGGTTGTTACATAAGGTTAAATCTCATGGGATCCAAGGTGAGGTAGCCAATTGGATACAAAATTGGCTTGATGACAGAAGACAGAGGGTGGTTGTAGAGGGTCGTTTTTCAAACTGGATGCCTGTGTCCAGCGGTGTGCCTCAGGGATCGGTGCTGGGTCCGCTGTTATTTGTTATTTATATCAATGATTTGGATGAGAATTTAGGAGGCATAGTTAGTAAGTTTGCAGATGACACCAAGATTGGTGGCATTGTGGACAGTGAAGAAGGTTATCTAGGATTGCAACGGGATCTTGATAAATTGGGCCAGTGGGCCGATGAATGGCAGATGGAGTTTAATTTAGATAAATGTGAGGTGATGCATTTTGGTAGATCGAATCGGGCCAGGACCTACTCCGTTAATGGTAGGACGTTGGGGAGAGTTATAGAACAAAGAGATCTAGGAGTACAGGTTCATAGCTCCTTGAAAGTGGAGTCACAGGTGGATAGAGTGGTGAAGAAGGCATTCGGCATGCTTGGTTTCATTGGTCAGAACATTGAATGCAGAAGTTGGGATGTCCTTTTGAAGTTGTACAGGGCATTGGTGAGGCCACACTTGGAGTACTGTGTACAGTTCTGGTCACCCTATTATAGAAAGGATATTATTAAACTAGAAAGAGTGCAGAAAAGATTTACTAGGATGCTACCGGGACTTGATGGTTTGACTTATCGGGAGAGGTTAGACAGACTGAGACTTTTTTCCCTGGAGAGTAGGAGGTTTAGGGGTGATCTTATAGAAGTCTATAAAATAATGAGGGGCATAGATAAGGTAGATAGTCAAAATCTTTTCCCAAAGGTAGGGGAGTCTATAATGAGGGGGCATAGATTTAAGGTGAGAGGGGAGAGATACAAAAGGGTCCAGAGGGGCAATTTTTTCACTCAAAGGGTGGTGAGTGTCTGGAACGAGCTGCCAGAGGCAGTAGTAGAGGCGGGTACAATTTTGTCTTTTAAAAAGCATTTGGACAGTTACATGGGTAAGATGGGTATAGAGGGATATGGGCCAAGTGCAGGCAATTGGGACTAGCTTAGTGGTATAAACTGGGCGACATGGACATGTTGGGCCGAAGGGCCTGTTTCCATGTTGTAACAGGGAATGTTCCTGAGGTGAAAGTAGCAGGTCCTATCAATGGACTCAATGCTCAATGTGGGAATTGAAGCTTCGGGGTTGAACAGGGCATTGAGGTTTTGGCACCTATAGATTCAACTTGAGCTGGAGTTAGTTATTTATCCCATCTCTTTTCCTAAGTTGCAAAGAGTCTGGTGGATGCCAAATAGGATGGTTTTGCTCTTGCTGATGAAATGCTCTGACTCGTCTAGCATTTAATTTTTGACAATCAGACAGCTCAGTGACAGTCATGGAATTGAGTGTGGTGATAGAGAGGTAAAGTTGGGCACCACTGGCATGCATATAAGTGATGCCCATGCTTGCAGATGTTGTCAGTGTACAACAGCTTATAAATAAGGAACAGGAGGGAGATAAGGATGGAAGGTTGGGGCATGCCTGAAGTAAGCAAAAAGCACATTTAAAAAACATAAGTTCAGGAGTTTACTTTAAGCTGCAAAATGCTCGCGTTTCTATTTCAGATGCTAATTAATGTATTTTGGAAGAAGTGCATTTCTAACATTTTCTGTTTTCAATAATTCTGTTTTGTCTGGGAATTTTCTCGCACAGAAAGTGTCCATTCCATCCTCTGTGGCTGTGCCAGCTCTCTGAAAGTGCTACCCCCTTACTCCCATCCCTCCACTGTTTCCCCATGACTGTTAATTCTTTTCAAAAAACTATTTATTCATTTCTTTCTTAAAAGCTACAATGGATTCTGCTTCCACTATTCTTTCTGACAGGGCGTTCCATGTCCATAGAACCATAAAGGTTCACAGGATAGAAGGAGGCCATTTGGCTCATTGTGTCTGTGCTAGTTCTTTCCTTCGGCAATCAAAAACCAATGCCACTGCCCGCTTTCTCTCCATAGCCTTCTATCTTCCTCTGCTTCAAATATTTAGCTATTTTTCTCTTAAAAGATATAATAGTCTCTGCATTCACCATTCCCTGCTGCAAAGCATTTCATGCTCCTAACAATCGTCTTCATATAAAAACAGAAACATTCTCTTAATCTCTTCCTCTTCTTTTGATGACCACAGGAATCGTTTTGTCCTGATTTCCCTTCTCAAAACTCTTAATAATTCCATAAAACTCTTCTTAACCTCCTTTGTTCCAATGAATAGAACCCCAGTGTCTCTAGTCTCTCCTCATAACTTCAGCATCTCGGGCAATGAAATGGCCGTGTAGCGCATATTGTTTCAGTGCTACGCAGCCTCCCAAATATCTAAGACAGATTCTAGGATGCGCATGCATGCTTCTAGCGTGACATGCGCTGGACGCCATCCTGGTAAAGGATTTAGCGCATGCGCAGAGAACAAACACCGGCATCATGTAAAGTAAAGAGAATATGCGTTCGATCAGTATGCAACGCTGATTTAAAGTGATGTACACCATTTTGGCACTTAGTGCATTGAGTGGAGCGTTGTCATAACAACAACCATCCAAACATATCAGAGTGCCTGGAGGACCCCCCCACTAGCACTTTTTAAAGGGACTATGCAGGATTTACAGGTTAATTGGTGGATTATTGCTTCTGGTTGCTGATGCATTTCTACCTGTTTTTGGAGGTCTCCTATACTTGAATACTCGGCCGAGGGGACATAGCCTAATATTTAGAACCAGGATGTGCAGGAGTGAAGTTAGGAAACACTTCTCCACACAAATGGTGGGAGAAGTTTGGAATGCTCTTCTGCAAACGGCAGTTGATGCTAGCTCAATTGTGAATTTTAATTCTGAGATTGACAGATTTCTGTGAACCAAGGGTATTAAGGGATATGGGGCCAAGGTGGGTACATGGAGTTAGATCACAGATCAACCATGATCTCACTGAATGGCGAAACAGGATCGAGGATTAAATGCCACTACCACTTGCTATCACTTGCTATGCGCCTCCTTCTCCTGCAAGAAAGCGGGACGTGTGTCTGGATGATGTGCCTATCATGGTTGAATAGCTGCCAGTGTGTGTGGCCTGTGAGTTGTGGGTGTGTGGCTTGCAACAGTGTGAGGGTGAGAGGAAGCATCTGATTGGAAGAGTTGAGTACTGATGGAAAACGATTGTTGGTAGGTGGGTGATGGGGGGTGTAGTGCGTGAAGCAGTGGATGCAGCTGGTGGTGCAGTTGGTGGAAGATACCACTTGACAGTTGACCGCACTCACGTGTCAAAGCATTGAACTTCTTCCTGCACAGCATTCATGCTCATGGTGCTATGCGCCTGGCATTGTCCCCTACTGCTTCCCACTGCCTTTTGAGCATATGTCTGCAGGGCCTCTTGCCCGCCCTCCCCTGCAGATATCGGATGCCCCTCCTTCTGTTCACCTCTTGCACCAAGGCCTTTAGTGCATCAGCAGAGAACCTTGATGCACGCACTGCAGGCATGGTACCAACTCAGACTGGCAGATTGGTGAGGTCTGGCATGCAGATTGGAGGATGTGGGATTTCGTGGTGTGCAATCTTTATTCAATGTTTTAACATAACTCAACAGTTTGTAAACATAGTGAAAGGACCTGCATCTGTGTTTTACGTGTATGATATCATACAGGTCCGTGCATTATTTTTAGCAAATGAAAGGTACTGGCTACCTTTAAGAGATGCAGGCTGCCTGTCAGAGATACAGCCTGCTATTAAGCGATACGGGCTCCCCCTACTGGTGGAAAGTGCAAATGTCGTGGAATCCTTGTGTGAAGGTCTGGTTTTATCGCATGCACGAGGTCCATTCTCTGGTAACATGAATGTCTCGTGCTACCTGCGACAGGTCAATCGGGTGCGGGTTAATCGCGCAATGCAATGCCCGTGCCCATTTTCGGGGGTAAACCAATTTAAATTCCCCATATCTCTGGGATCATCTTCGTGACTCTCTTCCACACTCTCTCCATGTTCTTAACAACCTTCCTAAAATAGGGTGCTCAATATTCTAACTGTAGCCTAACCATTGATTTGCATAGGTTTAGCATTACCTCATTGCCTTTCTACACAATGCCCCTATTTATAAAACCTAGGATCCCATATACTGTCTCTTTATAACTTTATCAACTTGTCCTTCCACCTTTGAAGATTTGTGTATCTCAACCCTAAGTCTCTCTGCTCTTCCATTCTTTCAAATTTATACCATTTAATCGATATTTCCTGTCCTTAGTCTTTCTCCCAAAATATATCACCTCACATTTGTCCCCATTAATTCTCGACCGACATCTATTTGCTCAATCTCATAATCTGTCTATATCTCATCAAGCCACATGTTTTTGCAGTTAATCATGCTCCCTATTTTTATGTCATATGTGGCAGCTTATCGACTGCCTTTTGTAAATTCACGTACACAATAGTTTCCACATTTACTTTATCAGAACGCTGCATTATCTCCTCAAAGAACTTTATTAAATTTGTCAGACATGACTTACCTTTTACAAATCAATGAAAAAATCAGTACTTAATTAATCCACATCTTTCGAGGTGAATATTAATTTTATTTAATATTATAGCCTCCACAACCTTATCGACTGGCCATTTGGCTGACTGGTCAATACCAGTTACCTGGTTTACCTTTTCTCTCCCTTTTTCAACAGAGGTGTTATATCAGCAGCCCCTCTGTTCTCTGGCACAACTTCCATATTCATGGACACTTAAAAATTTGTGAGCAACAAAATGACCAACTCAAATTTTATTGCAACACAAATATCAAAACTAATATCGAACTATCAAAGTATATATATTTTAATTCTTAATTTGATACATACTATGGTTTATGTGCTTAATGTTTTAAACTAAAGCAAATATTATAAAAGCAAGTATTTGCATTTTCATCTTTAAAAAAATAAGTACACATCATAACATATCGATGCCAGAATTCACACTATGATTGCCTCATATAGTGTAACCTCAATTATCCGCTATCATGGAGGGAAATCTCCAGATCAAGGAAACTGGCAGATAATTTGGGTTCTGCTGTACAGTTTCAATTGCCTATACCCAGTATTTTGCATGCATTTTATACTGTTGTAGTCTGCTAACCTTTCAGTCTTTCATATTTCACCGATGTTCTTTCATACCAAGGATCAATCTGCTGCTTGCTTTCCATGTCCCTTAATATTCTGCTTTTTCAGATAACTATATAATTCCCTTTTAAAAGAATTTATGAACTATTCATAATGGTTCATTATGAATAGTTCATAAATTCAACAATGGTGAATTCCACATTCTCTGTGTAAAGAAGGTTTTCCTAACCTCTCCTTTAATGCTTTTTGTTATTATTTTACATGCATCTCATCAAACAGTAGGAGCAATCTTCCACTATTTACCTTTTCATAGCCCTTCATAATCTTGAGGGGATCTATCAGTGCACTCCTTAACCACCTTAGCTCTAATGAAAAAAATTCAGAACTTCTCATTGCTCTCCATGACTGTAACTCTTCATCCTTAGTAGCATCCCTGTGAATCTATGCTGCCGCTTATCCATTACTTTTACATCTTTCCTATAACAGGGTGCTCAAAACTATGCACAACATTCCAACAATGGCCGAACTAATATCTTGTACAAATTCAACGTTACTTCCTTGATTTTGTATGTCATGCCTCAGTAGAAAACCAACAATTTGAGTTGCCTGCTTTATGATCTTATATACTTGTGTTGCCACCTTTAATGATCTGTGTACCTGCAAAATAAGGTCACTCTGCTCCTCCACATGATCTAATATTTTAACATTTAAGGTGTACATCCTTTCCCTATCCTTTGTTCCAAATTGTATTAATTCATATTTTTCTACATTGAATTGCATCTGCCACCTAGCTACCCATCCTGCTATCCTCACTATGCACTCCTGCACTGTTACATAGAATTAAATAGAATGTACAGCACGGAAACAGGCCATTTGGCGCAACAGGTCCATGCCGGTGTTTATGCTCCACACGAGCCTCCTCCCTCCCTACTTCATCTGAACCTAGCAGCATATCCTTCAATTCCTTTCTCCCTCATGTGTTTATCTAGCTTCCCCTTAAATGCATCTATGCTATTCACCTCAACTACTCCTTGTGGTAGTGGGTTCCACATTCTAATCACTCTCTGGGTAAAGAAGCTGCTCCTGAATTCCCTATTGGAATTATTAGTGGCGATCTTATATTACCACTTGTTCTGGTCTCCCCCACAAGTGGAAACATCTTCTCTACGTCTACCCTATCAAGCCCTTTAATAGTCTTAAAGACCTCTATCAGGTCACCCTCAGTCTTCTCTTTTCTAGAGAAAAGAGCCCCAACATACTCAATCTTTCCTTATAAGTACAACCTCTCAGTTCTGGTATCATCCTAGTAAATCTTTTTTGCACCTTCTCCAGTGCCTCTATATTCTTTTTAGAATATGGAGACCAGAACTGTTCACAGTACTCCACATGTGGTCTAACCAAGGTTCTTTACAAGTTTAACAGAATTTCTCTGCTTTTCAATTCTTTTCCTCTGGAACTGAACCCTTGTGCTTGGTTTGCCTTTTTATGGCCTTATTAACCTACGTCGCTACTTTTAGTGATTTGCATATCTATGACCCCAGATCCCTCTGCTCATCTACCCAATTTAGACTCTTATTATCCAAGCAGTTTGTGCCCCCCTTATTCTTCCTACCAAAATGTAATACTTACCTATATTGAAATTAATTTGCCAATCACACGCCCATTCTGCAAGTTTATTAATGTCTTCCTGCATTTTGTCGTAGTCCTCCTCAGTATGAACTATTCCCCCCCCCCACCCGCCCCCCCAATTTGGTGTCTTCCACAAATTTTGAAATTGTACTTCTAATTCCAGCGTCCAAATCGTTTATGTAAATGGTGAACTGCAGTGATCCCAGCACCAATCCTTGTGGAACACCACTTCACACCTTTTGCCAGTCTGACTGACGACCTTCAACTCCTACTCTCTGGCTACAAAACAGAAAACAGCTTGCTATTCATTCTGCCACTTGTCCCCTGACTCCACACGCTCTAACCTTGATCATGAGTCTACTATGCAGTACCTTATCGAAGGCCTTTTGAAAATCCAAATATATTAGGTCCACTGCATTACCCTTGTCTAACCTTTCTGCTACTTCTTCAAAGAAGTCAATAAGGTTGGTCAAACATGACCTTCCCTTTTGAAATCCATGCTGACTATTCAAAATTTGTCACACATTTGTGTCATGAATAAATTTCAATATTATTCTCTCCATTCTTAAGTCCATCACTTGTGTACAGCAAATACAAGTGGCCCTAACACTGACCCCAAAAACCACACGCCAAATCTTTCTAGTCCAAGAAATGTCCCCTTATCCTTAGCCTTTTCAATCTGTCATCCAACCATCTCTCTGCCCATGTAGCCACATTACTCTTACAACATGCTATTATCTGTCTTTTATGTGGAGTAAAATAATTTTGCCACACTTGCATTATATAAAAGTCATGTAAGATGTCATGTGATTTTCCTGTGGATTTTGAGAACTTAGTTCACATGCAGAGGTTTGATTCAAATTTCTAATCGAATAGAAATTAAATAAAGTAGAATAGTGTTTACTTATAACTGTCAGGCTGATAACCAGCTGAAGAGATAGGGTAAAAGTGATTTCTATTATTAAGTACAACATATTTTTCTAGCCGTTTCAATGAGTCATTAATACATTTTTAGCTCTAACAAGGAAGCGAGAATCTAGATAGGTGAAGTATCCATTGCTTCGTTTAAAGTTTTGTTTTTCTGATGACTTTCATGTATTCCAGAAATAAATGTTATTGAGGAGTCAACTGTGTATTAAATAAGTGAATTCTGGGCACATAAAATATTCTGAAATTGATGAAGAAAGACCGGGGCATTCATCTTAATCATAATTCTTTGAATCTATGTGATTTTTGAATGTAGTCCTGATGTAAGGCTTCCTCCTTAAAGAATCAGCAGAAAATGAATAATTAATCTTGTTATTCAGCCAACTGGTATGGATCCAGTACAATATCTTATCTATTTGTTCAGGTTCTCTTCTATATCACATTGCTGACATCTCCGCAATGGTAAGACAAACACTGAACTGTGATTTTAGTCATCGGTTTATCCTCTCAGCAATTGTGTGAAAATCATGAATTCAACTGAACAAAGTCTCACTGGTATCACTTTTTTGCTACCTGTTTGTTCAGTATTTTGCATATGAACTGGTTGGCTGAGCAAACTCCCGTTTCAAATATTTGATTGTAAAATGAATTAGCACAGCCTTAAATCAGCATATTCATCAAATTCAGAATGTCACTGTTTTAAAAGAATTAACAGTAAAACAACCAAGTTGTATTGCAAAAAAAGTAAACACAAAAACAAGAAAGTCACACCATGATTGGCACATCTTCAACCATTAAACAATCACTATTGCATAATTATTGCCAACGCTCCAAGATTGTAGTAATCCTGATGACGCTCAGTATCTGATGTGACTCGACCAGAAACTTTCTCTTCCTCACAAGCTACTCTAAGATGGCAGTTTTAAGAGGTGCAACCTCCAGTGGTGAATCAGGCAAAAGGTAAACCAAACTGAACTATGCAAAACAGTTATGTTTGGGGGTGTAGTCCATGCTTCAAAGAACTCATGCAGCTCAAAAGAATGAGAGAAAACACTTGGGAAATTATCCTCAAAATTTCTTGTGAAATTGCAAAAAAAAAGTGCACATTTACAATTGTGATACAAATCATCAACAGAGGAAATCTTCCCATTTCAGCTTTACTCTTCGAGTTTCATTAAATTTATCTCCGACTTTCCCTGTCCCACTTTTGTTGCAGCCTTGTGATGGCCTCAGTTTTTATTCATTTTCTGTATACAGCATCCCAAATCACCTCTGCGCTGTTGAATTCCCCTGCTAAACCACGGTTGATTTTGATTAACAGATGTCTGGCAGGTCATCTCTGGTCCCAGCATGGCCAAACAGTACACAACAGCTACAAACTGATAAGTGACAAACATCTGGCAATATGTGGTTGGTGTACAATTCAAATCTTAGTAGGTCTTGCTATATAAATTAATCAAAGTCACCCAATCTGTCACTTCCTTTCAAAAGAATCTGTTTGTGATTCGTGCGATAATCTGTGTCAGGCATTTATTTTAAAAGTAAAATACTGCGGATGCTGGAAATCTGAAATAAAAGAAAACAGAAAATGCTGGAAAAGCTGAGCAAGTCAGGCAGCATCCGTGGAGGAGTTTTCTTTCTCCACAGATGAAGCCTGACTTGCTCAGCTTGTCCAGCGTTTTCTGTTTTTATTTATTTTGAAACTTTGCCTTTTCCCCATTAAATTCATATGTAATTTAAAAGCAAAACCAGAATCATGTCAATACACGAATCTGGATTATTTTTACTTGTACACGTATACGATAAGTTGCCCACCATACCAAAGGAGCCAGTATTTGAGATCAAAACGCGCCATGTTAATAAATGCAGTCCTATTCTGGCCTTCATGTACACTTTTACAGAGCATTCCCTGGCTTTGTTGGTCTCCTCCTAAATTTTGAATTGTTAACCAGCCTGGACTCATACATAGCTCGCTTTTGCTCTCTGAAAATATCATGTAGGAAAAGTGGCTTTTTGAACCACACGATTGAATTCTGGGAAAGTCCAAGTGGTCAGTACTGGAGTTCAGGGAAAACTGACCAAAGACTCATTGGGGAGAATTTTCAATTTTACCGCCAGGATCGGCCGCCCGATTTTTGTTTTAGTCAATGGAAAGGAAAATCTGGCGATAAAAGTAAAAATTTACCCCTAAGGCAGATGAGATGCACAGAGGATTCTTGCAACTGGTTCCAATTAGTGGCTGGTTCCAGGTGATTCCAGACTTGTCAAGGCTTCGGTACGAGGGGTTACACTGTTTGGGTTGATAAGTATCCCAAAAAATATTAAATTGAGGAATTTCAAGACCTTTTCGGAGTGGCACATGTAAGTTTTGACATTTTTTCCTTCGATTATTTTGGTGAATACTGTACCGTACTTTGCATAATGCAGCATACTCCTGTACAAGTATTACAAAATTTGAAATAATACATCAAAGAAAAAATGGCATAAAAACAATAGAAGAATATTTGTCCTTGAATACAAAGATTTTCCTAAAGTAGCTGTGAATGTCACTTTCTTTTTCTCTCATTATTTTCAATATTCAACAATCAAAATGCAATATCCCTTTTGTACTCCACAGCATGAAAAATAGATGAGACTTCTGTTTTACTCATAACATCTCACTAATTGTCTTTTTTGATTACTTTAAATTTGTTGTTGTGGGAATAGAACATACAAGAGACCAAGATTATATTTCCATCAAGGCATACAAGAATAGCACCTACCCTCATAGATTGCTCTGAAGCCTTGAGCACTCACTGCATAATCACTGAGAAGCCAAAGCGTGAGAACAGAACTTGAACTCACGACTGGAGGAGGAAGTTGAAATCCTGTCAACCTGCAAAACAAATGACAAAAAATAAAATTCAACACAAAAAGAAAGTTCAACGTTCTTGAGGATTAAAATTGGTATGATTCACTTAAAAAGAAATCAGAATTAGGCAGAGTCACAGACATGGGTGAATGGGGCAAAAGCAGTTTATCAATTCACAGAAACAGGCAGTCCCCCTGGCCACCCGCCATGCCAGGATTGTGCACACTTCAAAACTGATTAATATTGCAGTAAACTAAAATTTACACTTTTTAGAAGAAACTCAGCTTGCAAAAATGCATTTACAACAAAGCCCAGCTGGGGTTGCTGGTTCATGATCAAGAGTGCGAATGCAAGATGCTTTTTCACTCTCAAACCCAGAGTGCAAGACCAACTTAAATGTCCCGTGTTGTTGCCTTGACTACAATTAGCAGCTAATTGGTAGGATCAGCTACCCCAGCATGGACCGAGGATCAAATCTGGGACTATTGCTCAGCTGCTCACTAGATGAATTCAACAACAACAACTTGGATTTATATAGCATAGCTAACATAGAAATGTGTCCCAAGGTGGTTTACAGAAGCAAAATCAGATAAATATGGATGCCGAGTCAGCAAAGGAGATATTAGGAGCGGTGACTAAAAAGGGCACAGTCTCTGAATGGTTGAGCGAAGGGAAAGGTGGTATTTATAAAGGGAGGGGTTAGAGGAACAGAAAGTTTGGAGGAAGGGGCTTTATTGGGCTGGAGGAGGTTACAGAGATAGGGAGTGGTAGGGCTATGAAAGGATTTAAACACAAGGATGAGAATTTAAAATTGGAGGCATTGGAGAAGCCAATGTAGGTCAGCAAGGATAAGGGTTATAAGTGAATGGGACCTGTTGCGGAATACAATACGTGCGACATTGTATTGGATAAGCTGAAGTTAACAGAGAGTGGAGGATGGAGAGGCCGACCAGGAGAGCATTGAAATAGTTGAGTTTGAAGTTGACAAAGGTATGGATCAGGGTTTCAGCAACATAGGGTCTGAAGCAGGGACGGAGGTGGAAGTAGGCAATCTTTGTGACAGAAAGTATATGGGATTGGAAGCTTGCGAACAGTTTAGTTCAGCCTGAGACAATGGCTGGGGAGGGGGATGGATTTGGTGGCAAGGCTAAATACGATAGCTTCAGTCTTCCCAACTGGCGGAAATTGCAGCTCATCCACAACAGGATATTGGACAATCAGTCTGACACAGAGGTAGAGCCGGGTCTCGTCAGCGTATAAATGGACTCCATGTTTGCAGAAGTAGATCATGTAGGTCAGGAAAAGGAGGGGGCCAAGGATCAATCCTCGGCATCTCTCGAGGTAATGGTATGACGAGGGTAAGAGAAACCATTGCTGTAGATGCTCTGGCTAGGTTCAGATGTAACCAAGTGAGGGCCCTCGCACTGAGCTGGACAATGGAGGAAAAGCATTTAGGAAGATGGTGTGATTGAGCGTGTGAAAGGCTGTGAAGAGGTTAAGGAGTATGATGAAAGATAATGCACCATAACTAGAGTCACAGAGGATGTAATTTGTGACTTTAATTAGGGCCATTTCAATGCTTCCGGTGGGGACAAAAACCTGATTGGAGAGATTCAAACATAGAGTTGTGGAAAAAGTGGGCACAGATTTAAGGGGTGATATGTTCAAGAAATGGAAAAAAAAAACATTGAGCCACCAAGGAAGCAAAATGCTTTATTTCTAACAAGTTTAAGATTAACCATTTTTACGGCATTTTAAGGCATTCACTTCAGGAGATGCCTACTGAGAAATAATTTTAAAAGACAGCAGGTAGATTATTATTTCACACTGTAATACACAGCAAATAAAAATAAATGATAGTCATTGTTCTTCTTTAAGAGTAACCTGAAGACTGGAGCACCCTACCATGCTTATCATCAGCCAAATATTTGCCATGTGTAGAAACTCACCATTATGCTTAACATCTCCAATCTCCAAAATGAATTCCTGTCAGCTTGGCTTATTTGACACTCTTGCTTCAGAAAATTGTGGGTTCAAGCTCCATTCCAGAATTTGAGCACATAATCTAGGTTGAGACGACAGTCCAATATTAAGGGAGTGTTGTCAGAGTTGCCATCCTTCAGTTAAGAGATTAAACTGAAGCCGCATCTCCCTGTTCTGATGGATCAAATGGACATTAAAAATCCAATAGTATAATTCAAAGAGAAGAGAAGAGAGTTCTCCCAGTAACCTGCCAAGATTAATACTGCTTTAATCATCTGCTTGTTTTTGTGAGATCTTGTTGCAAAATGCCTGTTGTATTTGTCTAGAGAACAGTCACTGCACTTCCAAGTACTTCACTGTACGTCAAGCTCTCAGACAGTCTGGAGAGATTTCTGAGTTTTACATAGGCACAACAGTAGGCCATTCAGCCCCTCGAGCCAATTCCGCCATTCAATTAGATCATGGTTGATCTGTACTTCAACTCCATTTACCCACTATCTTTGCTCCAAGTTCCTTGATACCCTCACCTAACAGAAATCTATTGATCTCAGTCTTAAAAATTTCAATTGACCCAGCATCCACAGCCTTTTGGGGGAAAGAGTATTCCAGATTTCTGTTACCCTTTGTGTGGAATAGTGCTTTCTGATTTCACTCCTAAATAAGGATTCCCTCCACCAGAGGAAATAGTTGCCCTGCATCTACCCTATCAAATCCTTTTATCATTTTTGGTACCAATAGTGTAAGAGTCTGCAGTCGGTCACTTTCTTGTGGTTTTAGCACAGGCACAAAGTGACATCTAATCTCCTGCACATAACTTTTGGCATTTCAGTAACAAATAATCAAGGTGTGAATGCATTTACTTCTTGCGTCTGTTACCCAGACTCAATCCTCAATGTGTAGTTTTAGTAACAACCTCATCCTATGTTGTGAATTGAAGTCTCCTATTTGGGATTTCTTGGATGCCTCGTCAATTACTCTGAAGCTGACCAGGTTTGTTCATTTAGGGTTGACATTTGCTAGAAGAACTGCTAGAGATGCTTTTAACTCTCTGCCTATTAACAGCTCTGCAAGGCTGTACCCATTTGCCAGGATATAACAGTAGGTTTGGACATCTTAATATGGCTTCCAACTTCCTCAGCAAGGTTTCTTTCATCTGAATCTGTCTATCTCTGCCTCAACGTTACCTTGTGGACCCCTGGGGGTAGTAATTAATCTGGGTCAGTTGTCAGGCCCAGATTCAGCATTATGGTGGCAGCATGCACTTGAAGCAAGAGGCCAGAGGGTCAATAGAATTTGGTCCTCAGGCCTCATCTGTACAATCAGGGCGAGCTGACGGGACTGGTCGCATGTCCACAGGCAGCTCGCCGCAGGGTGAAGCCAATTTCGCGGCAGTGGCCCTCAGATAAGTCCCAGCAGGGCGGATTGGAGTGTGCTATGGGGGGAGGGTCCGATCAAGGATCCCGGGGAGTCGAGGGAGCACACTTGCTCCTTCAGGCACTATAGGGACGTGTTTTTGAAAAGAAAAATTTCAAAAACTTACCTTATTGAACAGCCGCTGAAGAATCCTGAGAGGGGCAGGCCTGATGCCTGCCCCGCTCATGAGGTTAAAGGGATGGTTTAACAGCCATTAGACCCCCAATTTATACATTCAAGTGGCCTCATGCCTGTGTGCACCTAGGATGCCTAAGAAATGGGCCCCACAAATTTTGCAATGGACTAATAGCCGTGCAGACTGGACGCAGGCTGTCCCGCTGCTAAATTCCCGCTGCTTTGCGCCCATTTTACATCAGAAAAATGGTTGCAGCACATACAAATTTCTAACCCCTAAAATTGCTCAAAATTTAAGCACATCAGTAATTACCATCAAAATCCAGAGCTGGTCCTTTATTTGAAATTACCAGCTGTGGTATTCCATGTCATGAAAATAATGATATCAGATTTTACGCAAAGTCTTGTAAAGTGCTGCCAGTCAGCTGAAATGCAATATGTTGCCTACAACCAAAAGAAAAACGTTACCTTTCCAGTTGAACAGATCTGCCTCAATGTTTTACAAGGGTCACTCAGCAGAGCAAATGGTGTCATGAGTCTGACTGGCTTTGTCCTCTTTTTATTACACTTACCTCAGGACAGTTCTGAGCAACTTAAAGTTGTTTACCTAAGTCGAGCTATCATATAGCCTGTCAAGTGCACACTCTACACTTCCTGGTGCCTTGTTTCCGAGCATCCTGGGCTGAAGTGAGAACAATCACTAGAAGGATGTCTCTCAAGAGCAATCCTTCTTGCACTGATAATTCATTTTTCACAACCTTCTGACTCAGAGACCAGAGTGTTACCACAGAGCCAAGGCTGACAATGTGCCAATTATTTATCAGATTTAGCAAAACAGCAAATTAATACAGATCCACGATAGCCAGAATTTCTCTGCAAGAAACAAGGAAAAATCCTTCCATTTAATGCTGCAATTTTCTGCTATAAAAGTGAAGGAATGTTGGGCATACCTGCAACTTAAATTATGATAAGCCTGTGCCCTATCGCATTATCAGTGTTTTTTTTGAAGCTGTTCATCAGTTTGCGACTTTACTACATTGTCTGAACTAAACTCAAGCCCAAGTGGTTTTAGATAAACACAGAGTTCATAAAAGGAGTCACAATACATGGAATTTATCCAACATTGAAGAATGAAGTTAGGATGAGAAGGGACAGATGAAATGGTAACTTTCTACTGTAATCATTCCAGTGATGGCAAATTACTTAAATCACAATCTCAAAAGTGGCATAAATAATCCACTGCTAATGACCAATTTATTTTTCCAAAAAACACCACTGTCACATTTATTTGATTTGTACTATAAATTCTTTGTGGTTTAAAGTTCTAAAAAGAAAATTATTTTGTTCTTGTTTTGGTTAAATGATATTTTGTTGCTGCAGCGCAGTCAAAAATGGAGGTTAATATAAGCTGGTATCAGGGTGGTGGTCCCGCAACACTGCACTCAACATCGGGATTCCTTTCCACGATGGCAGGAGAGGATAAGGATTCAAGGAATCCTGTTGCATTAAAATCGAAAACCTGCTGGAGGGGGAAGATTCCAAAAAGAGGAAATACATAAAAATAGGTACGAAAGCAAAGGCAGCGTGCAATTCGTTAGCATTGGAATGCAACTGTTGCATATAGCAGCAGTAAGATCATGCTAAGGATAGAAGTTGTACCACCAGACAATAATCCAATCGGGGGAAAAACATTTCAGTTGCTGACCACAAACGTGGTGTCAATTTTGTATACTTCAGGTACATTATGTGTCGTCTATTATTTGTTTCTTCTGAACCAATATTTGAAATAGCTTTCAGTTAGATTTTTACAATTCTCTTTTCAGCGCCTTAATCAAGACTTTATTGCGCATGTGACCATAAAGTGCATTATACATCTGGGAGTCTAGTCCTGGAACCAATTCAAAATAATCCTGGTTGTATTGCAATATATCCCAGCTTCTCACAACAAGTATGACTTCAATATATATTTAGAACTGAATTATTGGTAGAGAACCAATATTAGTAACTCATCAAAACATTTATAAATTGCAGTATTAATTTTTCCTGTCATTTTTGATGAATGTCGTCTCAAATTGAGCGATTCCAAAATAGTAAAAATCATGGACTTAACAGTCCTTTTCCATTCCATGCCTTATGATTTAACCTTAGTTTTCGACTAATTGGTCAGCTGAATGCACATTATACAGGAATAAAGTATAATATTGGAAAAATTTATTGCCTTTTCTTGTCAGGCATTACCTTTTAATAATCATTGTACTGTAGTAAAATCACATGGACAGTAATAACTGCACTGTCTACGAAATAGTCATAAAAGCTAAACTCTCATTTAATCCTGAGGAGATTGCCAAGTCTCAAAATTACAGACATCTCAGAACATATGAGCGCCCTTTGGTCACAGTTTGTTTTGTATTTTTGAGACCTTATCTTTCCAGTGAATGAGATGGTCTCTGTGCGCTTGAGAAGCATATTCCGCCCTCCCTCAGCTGATGAATCAGTCCTCCTCCATGTTGAGCACCACTTGGAGGAAGCACTGAGGGTAGCAAGGGCACAGAACGTACTCTGGGTGGGGGAACTTCAATGTCCATACTGACCGAGCTGGCCGAGTCCTGAAGAACATAGCTGACAGACTGGGCCTACGGCAGGTGGTGAGAGAACCAACACGAGGGAATAACCTACTTGACCTCGTCCTCACCAATCGACCTGTCGCAGATACATCTGTCTCTGACAGTATTGGTAGGAGTGACCACTGCCCAGTTCTTGTGGAGATGAAGTCCCATCTTCACTATGAGGACACCATCCAACGTGTTGTGTGGAACTACCACCGTGCTAAATGGGATAGATTCATAACAGATCTAGCAGCTCAAAACTGGGCATCCATGAGGCGCTGTGGGCCATCAGCAGCAGCAGAATTGTATTCCAGCACAATCTGTAACCTATGGCCTGGCATATTCCTCACTCTACCATTACCAACAAGCCAGGGGATCAACCCTGGTTCAATGAGGAGTGTAGAAGACCATGCCAGGAGCAGCACCAGGCATACCTAAAAATGAAGTGCCAACCTAGTGAAGCTACAACACAGGACTACATGCATGCTAAACAGCAGAAGAAGCATGCTAGAGACAGAGCTAAGCGATGCCAGAACCAACGGATCAGATCAAAGCTCTGCAGTCCTGACCGCAGTCGTAAATGGTGGCGGACAATTAAACAACTAACGGGAGGAGGCTCCGTGAACATCCCCATCCTTAACGATGGCAGAGCCCAGCACGTGAGTGCAAAAGACAAGGCTGAAGCATTTGCAATCATCTTCAGCCAGAAGTGCCGAGTGGATGATCCATCTCGGCCTCTTCCCGATATCCCCACCATCACAGAAGGCAGTCTTCAGCTAATTCAATTCACTCCACGTGATATCAACAAACGGCTGAGTGCACTGGTTACAGCAAAGGCTAGGGGCCCCGACAACATCCCGGCTGTAGTTCTGAAGACTTGTGCTCCAGAACTAGCCGCGCCTCCAGCCAAGCTGTTCCAGTGCAGCTACAACACTGGCATCTACCCGACAATGTGGAAAATTGCCCAGGTAGGTCCTATCCACAAAAAGCAGGACAAATCAAATCCTGCCAATTACTGCCCCATCAGTCTATTCTCAATCATCAGCAAAGTGATGGAAGGTGTCGTCGACAGTGCTATCAAGCGGCACTTACTCACCAATAACCTGCTCACCGATGCTCAGTTTGGGTTCTGACTCGACCACTAAGCTCTAGACCTCATTACAGCCTTGGTCCAAACATGGTCAAAAGAACTAAATTCCAGAGGTGAGGTGAGAGCGACTGCTCGTGACATCAAGGCAACATTTGACAGAGTGTGGCATCAAGGATCCCTGGTAAAATTGAAGTCAGTGGGAATCAGGGGGAAAACTCTCCAGTGGCTAGAGTCATACCTAGCACAAAGGAAGATGGTAGTGGTTGTTGGAGGCCAATCGTCTCAGCCCCAGGGCATTGCTGCAGGAGTTCCTCAGGGCAGCGTCCTAGGCCCAACCATCCTCAGCTGCTTCATCAATGACCTTCCCTCCATCATAAGGTCAGAAATGGGGATGTTCACTGATGATTGCACAGTGTTCAGTTCCATTCGCAACTCCTCAGATAATGAAGCAGTCCGAGCCCGCATGCAGCAAGATCTGGACAACATCCAGGCTTGGCCTGATAAGTGGCAAGTGAGATTCGTGCCAGGCAATGACCATCTCCAACAAGAGAGAGTCTAACCACCTCCCCTTGACATTCAACGGCATTACCATCGCCGAATCCCCCACCATCAACACCCTGGGGGTCACCATTGACCAGAAACTTAACTGGACCAGCCATATAAATACTGTGGCTACTAGAGCAGGTCAGAGGCTGGGTATTCTGCGGCGAGTGACTCACCTCCTGACTCCCCAAAGCCTTTCCACCATCTACAAGGTGTGTGATGGAATACTCTCCACTTGCCTGGAGAGTATTCCATCACCTGGATGAGCATAGCTCCAACAACACTCAAGAAGCTCGACACCATCCAGGACAAAGCAGCCTGTTTGATTGGCACCCCATCCATCACATTAAACATTCACTCCCTCCACCACCAGCGCACCGTGGCTGCCCAAGTCACACACCATGCCGACTTGGAAATATATCACCGTTCCTTCATCATCGCCGGGTCAAAATCCTGGAACTCCCTACCTAACAGCACTGTGGGAGAACCTTCACCACACGGACTGCAGAGGTTCAAGGTGGCGGCTCACCACCACCTTCTCGAGGGCAATTTGGGATGGGCAATAAATGATGGCCTTGCTAGCAACGCCCACATCCCATGAATGAACAAAAAAAAATATTGCACCCGAGTAGACAGAGAAAGAAAGAACTTACATTTCGGGGGATCGGGGGAGAAAGATAGCACTAGAGTAAGTATAAGAGCAGTATTAGCTGGGATCGGACTGAAGGAGAGTACAAGAAAGTCTAAGACTGGTTTGCAGTGCATGTGTGTAAACGCACAAAGCGTGGTAAAGAAGGTTGGTGAGCTGAAGGCCCCAGTAACCACATGGGAATATGATGTCGTGGCAATAATGGAGACCTGGCTCAAAAAAGGGTAGGATTGGGGACTAAATATTCCTGGATAAAAGGTGTCCAGAAAAGATAGGGAAGGAAAGAAAGGCGGGGGGGGGGGGGGGGTGCAGGTGGCAGTATTGATTAATGAGAATATTGCAGTACTGGAGAGAGAGGATGTCCGAGAGGGGTCAAGGACAGAATTTATTTCTTAACTCTAACCAAATAGAAGAGGGGCCTTTACACTACTGGGTGAATTCTATGGGCCACCAACTAGTGAGAAGGATATAAAGGAGCAAATTTGCAGGGAAATTACAGAGAGGTGCAAAACCTGTAGAGTAGTGATAACTGGGAACTTCAACTATCCTAATATAGACTGGGATAACAGTAACAATGAGGGGCAAAGAGGGGGAGGAATCTTTGAAATGTGTTCAGGATAACTTTCTTAACCTGTATGATTCCGGCCCAACGAGGAAGGAGGCTTTGCTGGACTTGGTTCTAGGGAATGAGGTGGACTAAGTGGAGCAAGTGTCAGTGGGGGAGCATTTAGGGAGCAGCGATCATAGTATCATAAAGTTTAGAATAGCTATGGAAAAGGACTCGGACCATTTTAAAGTAAAAATACTCAATTGGAGGAGGGCCAATTTCAATGGGATGACAACAGATCTGGCCCGGGTAAATTAGAATCAAAGATGGGCAGGCAAAACTGTAATTGAACAGTGGGCAGCCTTTAAAGAGGAGATGGTTCAGGTATAGACTAGGCACATTCCCACGAGGCAGAAAGTTAGGGCAACTAAAGCCAGAGCCCCCGAGATGACAAAAGAGATAGAGAGTAAGACGAAAAGGAAAAAAGGGGCGTATGACAGATGTCAGGTTGATAACACAAGTGAGAACCAGGCAGAATATAGAAAGTTCAGAGGGGAAGTGAAAAAGGAAATATGAGGGGCAAAGAGAGAAGAATAGACTTGCAGCCAACATAAAAGGGAATCCAAAAGTCTTCCACAGGCATGTAAACAGTAAACGGGTAGTAAGGAGGGGTGGGGCCGATTAGGGACCATAAAGGAGATCTACTCATGGAGGCAGAGGGGATGGCCGAGGTACTAAATGAGTACTTTGCATCTGTCTTTACCAAGGAAGAAGATGCTGCCAGAGTCTCAGTAAAAGAAGATATAATTGAGATACTGGATGGGCTAAAAATGAAGAGGTATTTGAAAGGCTAGCTTTTGAAAGGAAACTTTTAGAAATGATAATCCGGGACAGAATTAACAGTCACTTGGATGAGTGTGGATTGATTAGGGAAAGTCAAAACGGATTTGTTAAGGGCAAATTGTGTTTAACGAACTTGATAGAGTTTTTTGATGAGGTAACAGAGAGGGTAAATGAGGGCAATGCAGTTGATGTGGTGTATACAGACTTTCAAAAGGCGTTTGATAAAGTGCCGCACGGTATCATCAAGATTGCGGCCCATGGAATAAAGGAGGCAGTAGCAACATGGACACAGAATTGTCTCAGGGACAGGAAACAGAGAGAAGTGGTGAACGGTTGTTTATCGGACTGGAGGAAGGTATACAGTGGTGTCCCCCAGGGGTCAGTACGGGGACCACTGCTTTCTTGATATTTATTAATGACTTGGACTTGGGTGTACAGGGTACAATTTCAAAATTTGCAGATAACACAAACCTTGGAAGGGTAGTAAACAGTGAGGATGATAGTAATAGACATCAAGAGGATATAGACAGGCTGGTGGCACGGGCGGACACGTGGCAGATGAAATGTAGTGTGGAAAAATGCGAAGTGATACATTTCGTTAAGAAGAACGAGGAGAGGCAATATAAACGAGAGTGCACAATTCTAAAAGGGGTACAGGAACAGAGAGATCTGGGGGTATATGTGCACAAATCGTTGAAGGTGGCAAGGCAGGTTGAGAAAGTGGTTAAAAAAGCATACGGGATCCTGGGCTTTATAAATAGAGGCATAGATTACAAAAGTATGGAATTCATTATGAACCTTTAAAAAACTGGTTCGGCCCCAACTGGAATATTGTGTCCAGTTCTGGGCACCACACTTTAGAAAAGACTTTAGGCCTTAGAGAGAGTGCAGAAAAGATTTACTCGAATGATTCCAGGGATGAGGGACTTTAGTTACGTGGATAGACTGGAGAAGCTGGGGTTGTTCGCCTTGGAACGGAGACGGTTGCGAGGAGATTTGATCGAGGTATTCAAAATCATGAAGGGTCTGGACAGACTTGATCAGGAGAAACTGTTCCTATTGGTGGTAGGGTCCAGAACCAGAGGACATAGAGTTAAGGTGACTGGCAAAAGAACCAAAGGTGACATGAGGACAAACTTTTGCACAGAGCCAGTGGTTAGGATCTGGAATGCACCCGAGGGGGTGATGGAGGCAGATTCAATGATGGCCCTCAAAATGCAACTGGATCATTACTTGAAAGGAAAGAATTTGCAGGGCTACGGGAATAGGGCGGGGGAGTGGGATGAGCTGGATTGCTCTTGCATAGAGCCGGTGCGTACTCAATGGGCCGAATGGCCTCCTTCCGTGCTGTAACCTTTCTATGATTGTATTATATGATTTATGTTGTGCCTGTCACAACCTTAGGGCGTCCCAAAGCACTTTACAGCCGAGAAAATACTTTTGAAGTGTAGATATAGTGTTCGTTACATATAAAATTTCCCTCCTATACTATACTGAGTGATCATGTGTACACACACACTCTGCATTGGGAGAATATCATCACTGCTTACCATTCTAACATACTTTGAGCAAAACTACTTTATCATTGGAGGTTTTACACAATAGCATATGCTGAAAACTCGACTGAGAAGATGGTCACTCATTTCATTCAACACAATGCTAATAGCACTACCACACTTAAAATAAAATGAATTTGAGAGGTAAAAGTGACTTCAGTTTTCTAAAGCTGTTCTGTACACTTCAGAACTTCTAGTGATAAGCAATGCACAATATTTTTTTATGGCTTTTCACTGTCCTACTTTGTTTGGAGACTGTGAAAAATATCATGCCGCAGAACAAATTAAAAGATCATTGTATCACAGTCAAAGCTATTACTAGATAAGTTATGTTGATTTAATTTCATGTGAGGATTGCAATGTACTACAGGCCCACAATAACAGCATATTGCATTTTTTCCCCTCTGACTGGTTCCAATGTACCATGCACCTTTATTGCAATGTAAAATGGTTTTCTTTTCAACTTACAGTTCATGAATCAAAATGAATGTCCCCCCGTTTATGTAGCTCCTTGGGTCCAATAAAAAATAAACATAGCTTATTTCACTTTTTCGAAATCCTGTTGCAGCAGCTTTAGTCATCTAACAGCAGCAAATCGAAAAGGTGAAAATATTGTTTATTCTATATCTCTATTTGTAGCTCTAGGGTTATATTCAAGATATTTACAAATTTATAAATATCAGAGCGAGACTGCCTCGAGAGAAGGAATCATTTAAAAAAAAAATAGCCCTTAAAGTATTCTCCTGGAGAATTATTTTTCAGTGCTGTTCAAAGCTAATCTGTATCGGAAAGTGAGCTCCCAGCCTCAATCCTGCACTGCCTCCCCATTTTGTACTTTATATTACACATTGTTATAAGTTAGAAATTTGGCCTCTTTTTCACATTAGCAGAAGAGAGTCAATATCAATGGGGTCATTTTAACTTTTATAGCTGGGCAAAAAACAGGCGATGACCAATCGACCGTCCAATTTACAGCCCGTCCAATTTATACCCCATCCAATTTTCTTTTCCTTTGAAGTCAAAGTTCTGTATCAGAGAATCATCTCTGAGCAGCTATTTCTTGCTCAAGCTTGTTTTTCGAGACGAAAATAGAATTTTCATCCTGTTACACATTACTATCCTGTATATGTTGCTGGTAAAATGGCAGTAAACCAGTTCTAAAATGGATTCAAAATGGTTGCCAAGAAATAATCATCAGAAACAGAACTTTATTTGATCTGTCGAATCTGTTGCATGCATCCTTCGTGGTGTGATGGAAGAGAATAAATCCAATTATTATATATTTTTTTAAATCGAGCTTGGTTGAAAGACAGGGACTCCATACTCGAGAGACTTGAGCACATAATCAAGGCTGACATGCCAGCGCAGTAATGAGGGAGTGCTGCATTGTCGGATGAGACGTTAAACTGAGACCCCATCTGGCCTCTCAGGTGGACATAAAAGATCCCATGGCACTATTTTGAAGAAGAGCAAGGGAGTTCATCCCGGTGTCCTGGCCAATATTCATTCCTCAACCAACTTCACCAAAACAGATTATCTGGTCATTATCTCATTGCTGTTTGTGGGACCTTGTTGTGTGTAAATTGGCTGCCATGTTTCCTACATTGCAACAGTGATTATAATTCAGAAGTGCTTCTTTTTCTGTAAAATAAAACATCCTGAGGTCGTGAAAGGTGCGATACAAATGCAATTATTTCTTTTTTTTTAAACACAGGCCATTGTCTCACTTGCAATCCGCTTTCTGATGACTTTGTGGGCAACTATACACTTTCTTTGGTATGCTAAAAAAAACTTACAATAATGAGTAAATAAAATTGTCCTCCAGAAAAATTATTGCAAAAATACACATATAAATGCAAAATATTGAGAAAATGTACTAAGATACTGTAAACATGGCAAAAATAATCTGAAAGCCTGTTACCTTTTAAGAATTCCATCACACATGGAACATCACTTGCACCTATTCAAAATGGGCTTTATGGTACAAGAGGAAAAATAGCAGCATAAATAGAAAGTTGATTGACACAAAAACAAAGGGTTACATAAATAGGTATTGCTTGGTTTGGAGAAGGGTTGGGCATCATATACTGCAGGGGTCAGTGCTAGGTCCATTTTTGTTTCAATACTGGCACTGGAGCATTGCAGGAGAGACATTGAGAGATTTAATAACAGTGCAGGGGTGAGTAGCAGCAGAACCAGCACTGGGAAGTAGGAGGCAGATCGTGGAGATAAAGATTATGTTCCCTGATTGACAGGATGTGAAAAGTCGTATTCTCCAGGGATCTGTTCTGAGGCATCATCTTATAACCATATTTATTAATCACTTGGATGAAGGAATAGAAAGTTGTATATCCAGATTTGCAGATGACACTAAGTTAGGAGGGGAGCAAGTGTCAATGGGGGATCATTTCGGGAAAAGCAATCATAGTATCATAAGGTTTAGAATAGCTATGGAAAAGGACATGGACCACTCTAAAGTAAAAATACTCAATTGGAGGGGGGCTACTTTCAGTGCAATGAGAACAGATCTGCCCGGGTAAATTGGAATCAAAGGTTGGCAGGCAGAACTGTAATTGAACAATGGGCGGCCTTTAAAGAGGAGATGGTTCAGGTACAGTCTAAGTACATTCCCATGAGGGATAAAGGTAGGGCAACTAAAGCCAGAGCTCCCTAGATGACAAAAGAGATGGAGTGTAAGATGAAGCAGAAAAAAAGGGGATATGACAGATGTCAGGTTGATAACACAAGTCAGAACCAGGCAGAATATAGAAAGTTCAGAGAGGAAGTGAAAAAGGAAATAAGAGGGGCAAAGAGTATGAGAATAGACTGGTGACCAACATAAAAGGGAATCCAAAAGTCTTCCATAGGCATGTAAACAGTAAATGGGTAGTCAAAGGAGGGGTGGGGCCAATTAGGGACCAAAAAGATCTGCTCATGGAGGCAGAAGTAGTAAATGAGCACTTTGCATCTATCTTTACCAAGGAAGAAAAGGCTGCCAGAGTCTCCGTAAAGAAAGATATGGTTGAGATACTGGATGGGCTAAAAATTGATAGAGGAGATACTGGAAAGGCTAAAGTACTTAAAGTCGGTAAGTCACCTGGTCCAGATGGGATGCATCCTCGGTTGCTGAGGGAAGTAAAGGTGGAAATTGCGGAGGTACTGGCCATAATCTTCTAAATATCCGTAGATATGGGGATGGTGCCAGAGGACTACAGAATTGCAAATGTTACACCCTTGTTCAAAAAAGGGTGTAAGGATAAACCCAGCAACCATAGGCCAGTCAGTTTAACCTCGGTGGTGGGAAACTTTTAGAAACGATAATCAAGGACAAAATTAGCAGTCACTTGGACAAGTGTGGATTGATTAGGGAAAGCCAGCACAGATTTGTTAAAGGCAAATTGTGTTCAACCAACTTGATAGAGTTTTTTGATGAGGGAGCAGAGAGGGTTGATGAGGGCAATACAGTTGATGTGGTGTGTATGGACTTTCAAAAGGTGTTTGATAAAGTGCCGCAAAATAGGTTTATCATCAAGATTGAAGTCCATGGAATAAAGGGGGCAATAACAGCATGGATACAGAATTGGCTAAGTAACAGGAAACAGAAAGTAGTGGTGAATGGTTGTTTTTCGAACCGGAGGGAGGTGTACATTGGTGTTCCCCAGGGGTCGGTACTAGGACCGTTGCTTTTCTTGATATGTATTAATGACTTGGATTTGGGTGTATAGGGCACAATTTCCAAATTTGCAGATGACACAAAACTTGGAAGTGTAATGAACAGTGCGGAGGATAGCAATAGACTTCAAGAGGACACAGACAGGATGGTGGAATGTGGGAACACGTGGCAGATGAAATTTAACGCAGAAAAATGCGAGGTGACACATTTCGGTAGGAAGAATGAGGAGAGGCTATATAAACTAAAGGGCACAATTCTAAGAGGGGTACAGGAACAGAGAGACCTGGGGATATATGTACACTAAATCGTTGAAGGTGGCAGGGCAGGTTGAGAAAGTGGTTAAAAAAGTATACGGGATCCTGGGCTTCATAAATAGTGGCATAGAGTACAAAAGTATGGAAGTCATGATGAACCTTTATAGAACACTGGTGTGGCCACAACTGGAGTATTGTGTCCAGTTCTGGGCACCACACTTTAGGAAAGATGTGAAGGCCTTAGAGAGGGTACAGAAGAGATTTACTAGAATTATTCCAGGGAAGAGGGACTTTAGTTACGTTGATAGACTGGAGAAGCTGGGGTTGTTCTCCTTGGAACAGGGAAGATTGAGAGGAGATTTGATAGAGGTATTCAAAATCATGAAGGGTCGAGACAGAGTAGGTAGAGAGAAACTGTTCCCATTGGTGGAAGGGTCAAGAACCAGAGGGCATAGATTTAAGGTGATTGGCAAAAGAACCAAAGGTGACATGAGGAAAAACTGTTTATACAGCGAGTGGTTAGGATCTGGAATGCACTGCCCGAGTGAGTGGTGGAGGCAGATTCAATGATGGCCTTCAAAAGGGAACTGGATAAGAACTTGAAAGGAAAAAAATTGAAGGGCTACGGGGATAGGGCGGGGGAGTGGGACTAGCTGGATTGCACTTGCGTAGAACTGGCACGAACTCGATGGGCCGAATGGCCTCCTTCCATGCTGTAACCTTTTTGAGATTCTATAAGACTGTGAGATGCTAGGAGAAATGGAGCTTTCAAGACTACAAGAGAGAGATTTTTGTTCGGTAAGGGTATCAAAGAATACGGAGCAAAGGCAGGTAAATGGAGTTGAGGTGCAGATCAGCCATGATCTAGTTGAATGGTGGAGCAGGTTCGAGGGGCTGCATGACCTACTCCTGCTCTTAATGTTCATATATTCTCAGTATGTATAGATGAAAAGGACAGGCAGAAGGAGCACAATCTCAAAATTTGCTATGGATACAAAAGTAGGAGATTTGGCAAACAGCAAGGAGCAAAAGGCTTCAGAGAAACAGAATAGTGGAATGTACAGACATGTCGCAGATATAATTTGAACAAGTGAGAAGTAATACATTATTGGGAGGGGAAACAAAGGAATGGCAGTAAACACTCAATGCTGAGATGCTAAAAGGTGTGGATGAACAGAAAGACCTAATTTCCCAAAAGTGTGAGCGCAGGTGGATATAGCAAAAAAAAAGACCAACAGCAAGTCGGGTTTTTATAAATAGGGGGATAGAATATAAAATGAAATAGTAATGATAAATTTGTGCAAAACATTGGTTAGGCCACAGTTCCAATGCTGTATGCGGTTTTAGGAATTAAGGAAAGTACATTAAAGCCATACAGAGTGTGAAGTGTAGATTCACCAGGTGATGGCAGAAAAAAAACTATATGAGGAGAGACTTGAGATACGCCCACTGGAGCAAAGAGTAAGAAGAGATTTAATACAAGTTTTAAAAATTAAGCGTTTTGATAAAGTGAATGGGGAAAGTCTATTTCCTCTGGTTGGGGAGTCAGTGACGAGGAATCATCAATTTATGTGTCACTGAGAGCAAAGTGGGAGGAGAAATTTCTTTACTCAGAGGGTTTTTGGAGCATAGCATCTTTTCAGGGAAAATTCAGTAAATATTTGAAACACAGTAAGAGAAAAGGCTTTGGGGAGTGTGCTGAGCAGTGGGTTTAGTTTTGCATCGCTCTGTCAAAGAGCAATACAAACATGATGGGCAAATATCAACAGCAACTTGCATTTTATAGTGCCTTTAACATGGCAAAGCTCTTCTTCAGAGACATATTTAAAAAAATGTTGAATCAAAGCAGGAGACATCAGAGGGGGTGACCAAAAACTTGATCAAAGAGATAGGTTCTAAAGGTGGGTCTTAAGGAGGAGAAGCAGAAGGGGTTAGGGAGGGAATTCCAATCATGGAGCCTAGGTGGCTGAAGGCAAGGCTACCAATGGTAGGTGAAGGGAGTGGGGGACAGAGAGAGAAGAGTCATAGGGACATAGAGTTTGGGGTGGAAGAGGGGTTGTGTGGCTGGAGGAAGTTACAGAGATAGAGGCGAGACCATGAAAGGATTTAAACAGAAGAATGAGAATTTTAAATTGAAGGTATTGGGGGACTGGGACCTAATGCAGGTCAGCGAGTACTGGGGTCACGGGGGACAGTGCAGAAAGGAATACCCGCAGCATAGTTTTGGATGAGTTGAAGTATACGGGAGGTGGAGGATGGGAAACTAGCCAGGGGAGCATTGGAATAGTTGAGTCTGGAGGTGACAAAAACATGAATGAAGGTTTCAGTAGCAGATAAGTCGAGGTAGGAACAAAGGCAGATGATGTTATGGAAGTGGAAGTAGGTGATGGGGGAGGATATGGGATTGGAAACTCAGCTCAAGGTCAAATAAGATGCTGAGGTTACCAACAATTTGGTTCAGCCCGAGACAATAGCCAGAGGGAGGATGGAATCAGTGACAAGGGCTAAAGCAGATGGCTTCAGTCTTCTCAATGTTTAGCTGGAGAAAGTTGCAGCTCATCCAAAACTGGATGTTGAGTAAGCAGTCTGACAACACAGACACAGGAATAGAGGGAGCGCGAGTGATGGAGAAGTAGAGCTGGGTGTCATCAACGTAGATGTGGATGCTGACCCCAAGTCTGTGGATGGTATCATAAAGGGGCAACATGTAGATGAGGAAAATGAGGAGGCCAAGGATTGAATCTTGGGGGACTCGACGGATAATGGTGGGAGGAGGGAGGGGGCAGGAAGAGAAGCCATTGCTGGAGATGCTCTTGTTGCGATTGGATAGTTAAGAGTGGAACCAAGCAAGGGCAACCAAACTAAGCTGGACAATGGGGAAGAATTAGAGGAGAGGTGCGGTTGACTATATCAAAGGCTGCAGGGAAGTCGAGTAGGATGAGGAAGGGTAATGCACCAGAGTCACAGATTATGTCATTCCTGACATTAGTTCGGGCCATTTCTGTGCTGTGGCAGGTCTCCTTCTGCGCTGTATGGTTCTATAGGAGTCAATGTAGTTACCTGGGATTTAGGAATTGGTGACTTTTATTTTTAAATTCCACTGCAATTGTTCAGAATGCTATTCTGCAATAACATGAAGATCCAATACAATCAACTCAACACAACCACCACAATAATCTGATTGGTTGGCGTTCCTCGGAGCGGAAATTTTCCAGTTAGCTTGCAGCAAAATGTCAACTGTGGAAATGCATAATCTTGTGACAACAATCGTACACAAGTGATATTTCCCCAAGTGCAGAAAAGACAACTGAAAACAAAGATATTGTAATGTTTTAGCACAGTCCATTAACGTAGCAACATGTCACAGTGTGGAGTGTTGCAATTGCAGGATCACATCCATAATTTGCCTATAGAGTAAGCTTCTGACCTCAACCAACACATACGACTTGCAGCAACTTCTTTGTAGTTTTTTTAAAAATAGGACAACACTAGGCTAGAAATATGTTAGGTATTGCCTGTGCCAATGAGGTGGAGTGAGTGGGAGGGAAGTTAGAAGCAAGAAGGAAAACAGCTAAAAAGCATGAAAGATCAAAACACAATTCCAATCTTGTATTTAAATTGTCTTGAGATACGAGAATGTTCCCAATTATTGAATAATAAACTAGTGGTAGGTATCACATTAGCTGTGCAAGCTGTTAGCTAAGTGGCATTACTCCATAATGCAGATGCAAAGCCCTATACTACTTAACAAAAAGATTAAATTTGCATTCTTACAACAAAATTGGAGTGCTAGGGGTAAGTTAATTCTGCTGTCATGTGCCAACTGTGGGGTACATCAACGGAAAGAAATGCAAATAAGCCCTTGATGATTTGCTACCAAAAAATGCAAGTGCTCAAAATATATTTTTTCCTAACTGCAGTAATGACATCACAATAGTTAATTCTCTGATGTGAATCTGATCATCTGTTAACAACAGGGAATCCATCAGCAGTCATGGCTGGTTTAAAACTGTACCAAAGATGAATAAATGAATATGTCGAACTAATTTCAAGGCTGTAATTCAAAATCAGAGTTGCACAGTTTTCCTAATAAATTATTTGATGTACCTTAGATTTGAATTTCAATTTCTGAACAGTTAAGTAGATCACTATCTTTAAATTAATCCTTGGTGTTGGCTGTTCTGTGTGGCATCATCTTGGCTTGTTTACTGCCTTTTTTATTATTTAAGTTTATCGAAAAAACTAATTTGAAAACTTAGATTAACTTGGAGTTTATTTTAGTTTTTACCAGCATGGAGAAACTTAATTCATTTTAATTAATAACTCCAACTACAGATGAAAAATCACTTTTTACTGTACTTATTCATAAAATCTTGGTTTTATAGAAAGTGAACATTTACTCTAAAAAGGTATAATTGACTTTTTATTTGGCCAATGAAGCATAAAATGGAGGCCACTTGTTTTGAAACTTATACTTGCACTAAATGTTACACATATATAAGTCCAGTGAAGACTGTTCAGTACAAATGTTGGTATTAATTTGAATGGAGGAACTCTCACAAGGAAACAACTTTAAAATCAACATGATCCCATTAAACTCACATAGTAATTAGTCCAGGAGAGCAAAGAGATTTGTTCTTAAAATGTATATTTACGTGGATTGCTAAGTGACAGAAGTTTGCTGGAAATGTAGTAGAACTTTAGACTGTTACAAAATCAGTGTGATACTGCTGGGCTGTGTTTTTGATGTGGTTCTATTAAATGAAAGTGAGCGCCATTCATCATGGCTCATTGGGATATACATGTATGTGCATTTTTCAAATATCTTAACCTACCCACATATATAATCTCTGCAACTCTGATAGTAAGGGAGCATTTTGCAAATAGTGACCATAATATGATTGAATTTGATATTAAGTTTGAATGGGAGAAGGGAGAGTCACAAACCAAGATTTTAAATTTAAATAGCAAAATTCAAAGAGATGAGGAATAAACTGACAACACTGTACTGGGGCCTCAGCTTTTCACCATATATATTGAAGACTTGGATGAAGGAATAGAGAGGTATGTAATCCAAATTGGCAGATGACACTACATTAAGAGGCACAATAAGTTGTCTGGATAGGGGCAGGAAGTTGCAAAGGGACATAGCCAGGCTAAATGAATGGGCAAAACTATGGCAAATGGAGTTCAATGTGAGGTCATCCACTTTACATCTAAGAAAGACAAATGTGAATATTTTCTTAAATGGTGAGAGACTAGAGCTGGGGAGAAGCAAAGGGATTTACGTGTCCATGTCCACAAATCACAGAGCTAGTGCATAGGTACAAAAAGCAAGCAAAAAAGCTAATGATATGTTGGCCTTTATCTGAAGTGGGTTGGTATTCAAAAGTGAGGAAGTTATGCTTCAGTTGTACAGAGCTTTGGTCAGACCCCATCTGGAGTACTACGTTCAGTTATGGGCACCATACCTCAGGAAGGATATACTGGCCTTGGGAGCGGTACGGTGCAGATTCACCAGAATGACACCAGGGCTTAAAGGGTTAAATTCGGAGGACAGGGTGCATAAAATTGGCTTGTATTTCCTTGAGTTTAGAAGGTTGAGGGGTGTTTAATAGAGGTGTTTAAAATGGTAGAGAGATTTGATAGGGTAGATACAGAGAGACTATTTCCTCTGCTGGGGGAATCCAGTACAAGAGGGCATTATTTTAAAATTAGAGCTAGGCCATTTAGGAGTGAAATCAGGAAGCATTATTTCACACAAAGAGGAATGCAATTCTGGAACATGCTCCCCCAAAAGCCTGTGGATGCTGGGTCAATTGAAATTTTCAAGACAGATCTTTGTTAGGTAAGGATATCAACGAATACGGAACAAAGGCAGGTAAATGGATTTAAAGTACAGATCAGCCATGATCTAATTGAATGGCGGAGCAGCCTACTCTTGTTCCTCTGCAACTGATCTATTGGATTTGTATGATGTTAAAACTGAGATGCAATTTTCATAATCATAACTCAAATGATTATTGCTAAAACATTTGATGTTTTTCAAAATTAACATCCTTTTATATGATCCTATTTGAGGAAGTCCTAGATTATAAGTAAGTTCTTGAACTGACAGATCGCTGAAGATGCACAAATTAAATTGGAACCAGGAACTGCTCATTTACCTTTTGAAAAAAAGAGACTTTAAATCCGTTTTTAAAACTTTCTCACTTGCTGAGATTAAATATGTGAGAAGCTAAAGTACATACATTTTGTACCTCCCAATCAGTCATCACACGTATGGATCACATGGCACTCAGTAACATTTAATAGGACCAAATCGAGTGAATAATTCCTAAACATTAGCACAAACATCAAATGCATACATGAGATATCAGGAATCATCACCATCATCATCTCTAGTGCTCTCTGCAGACGTGCCTTCATGAAATTGATGCAGTTATGCTGCAGGTAGATTTTGATAGAAGCACAACATTTCAAAAATCCCTGACAAGGCTGAGGCACCAGAAGAGATGAACTCAACTGGCTGACTCTCAAAAACAAGCTGAAACCAGAACAAAATTGAACAATTACAAATGCTGATATGTGCAACAAATAAATATGGTTAAACTTTACATATAATTTGAAAGAATTCTGTAAAAGCACATGGATCATATTTTAAGTCTCTTTGGGTGCAAGCTTCCAGCTATCCATAATTTTGCCAAAAATCGAATGACACCCTGAAACTGCAGTGCAATGCACCATAAACCAGTCATCCAATGCCGATAGATGTTCTCAATGTTCAAAATAGGTTTTGTTGCTGTTGGGGAAAACAGTGATTGGAGCTGTTGAGTGGGCCGATCTAATTAAATGCAGGCAGGTTGCAGGTTTCAAATATCTGGACTTAAGTGGCTTCCACATGTTGGTCTCAGAACTGTTGCTAATGGGACAAATGTTGTCAAACAAAGCAAGAGAAAATTAAATGAAAAGTCAATAAAATTAGATTTTATTCTGCTGTGAAGGAATGCAAATTTAGGGAAAAATCTGACTGGCATCAATTTTAGTAAATGGAATATCCTCTGCTAAGGAGAGAAACACTGGGCCGGAAATTGCTCCGACTGGCGTGTCAAGGCTGTCCGCACATCCTGCGGACAAACACCACGAAAATACTTACCTCATGATCTCCGATGTCCACTTGCTCCCTCTTCAATTTTTTTTGAAGTTCAGGGCTGTGAAATCAGCACAGGTTCCTTTGTATCGATAGAGACTGTGGGAATGGAAGCCATGTCAAGGAGAAATCCCACCCACAAGCAGGCAAGTAGAGATCATTCCTTTACAGTTAACTTCTGTACGTTGGTTTAAATAAAAAATTAACATATCTTATAAAAAGCCAAGCAAATGACTTAATTTAATGAAACTTACAAAAGTTAAAAGTTAAAAAAAATTTACATTAAGTCGTAATTTTTTTTTTAATGATCAAAAAATATTAAAGTAAGAGTAATATGACATTCCACATTTTTTAAATTTAATTTTTTGTTATTTCTCAATCATCAACAGTCATCGCGCTTTTAAAAAGTAGTGTAGAGCTGGTATTTTCCATTGTACCTTTCGGTGGCGTAAATATCTTCATTCTAGCTGGGCAGATGGGTAAGTTTACGAACGTTTAGTTATTTTTTAATTGATTGTTGTGTGGTGTTGCCCTTTAATTCGGGCCTGTCAAACCGCCAGCTAACCAATTGGAGCAAGTTCGTGATTTCTGGGTTTTAGTGCGCGTGTGTGTATTCGTGAACTTGCTCCTGGTCTTCGCTGGCGGAGAGAGGCCGCCATTGCAATATGGCATCTGGAGGTGAGTAATTTCTGGGCCATCATTTACCAATGTGACTGATGCTGCTGGGAAATGAGGTCACATTGCCAATGGGATAAAGTTAACACAGTTGGAATGTATTAGTTGTGCCCATATTATAAAATGGCAGCCCTGGCTAGAAATGGAGAATTATTCAACTTGAACTTTTTTTTTTAATTGGCAGGTTGTTGGTCGTAAAATTGCAATATTAGCAAGTCTAAGACAAAAGTGCCAGTTAAGATATGTAGTGCATAAAGCTATGTAAAAGGTTGACTGACAGGGCAATAATGAACTTAATTCAAGTTTAACCTAACCGCTTCATTGGAGCATGTTGTAGCTCTTAATATATTACTTACAATCAGCTTGTAAAATTATGCTTTTCTCTATTTTAACTTCTTTCTCTTTCACAGCAATAGTTTTATAATGTCCTTTGATTTAATTCATTTTATATTATATATATATATGCAAAAAAATGTTATTCGCAGGAAGACAAGCAGATGGATTTTTAAAGTTAGTATGCAAAGGAAATTAAACCAATGAAAAACGACCCCTCAAGTTTTCGGCCACTCTCGGGGCATTTTGTGTGACCTCTCCTACGAAGGTTACTGGAATAAAGATGCACGATACACTTCGCATAAGCTTATAGAGAATATACTTAACTGTGATTTGTTACAAGGCTATTAAACACTAGTTGGATTTCAAGAATTGAGCTGAAGCCATTTTAAAACACAATTACAATTCCAAACTGTGGGTTACAGCCTGGAATACACTACCAGCTTTTATACTTTACAATATATTGAGACTTCCTATTTTAATTTTTTTAAGCCTATTTTGAGTTTGGCAGTTTGGTATTCAGTTTGGTGAGTTTTCATCGTTGTTATGCTTCCTGACTGCTGCCATTATGGTCTAAATATAAAATAGCCGCATCTCTAAAAATAAAGATTACAGTAATCAGACCAAGGGGTTTTATTAGAAAATAAATTGGGTTTTCTCACACCACAAGATTTTTTTTGTGCATTAAACTTTTTTTTTTAAAGACAGTGTAAAATTGCTGTTTATTTAAGAATACTATATATAAGCTGCGGTCAACTATGGCAATCCAGAGTGGAATAAAACTCATTTAATTGCATGCTTGTGTGCATGTGTGCGCGCGTAGGTGTGTGTCATAAAATGTTTATGGACACTCCATCCTTAATATAGTGTGTGTCTTGGGAGCAAAATATTTTTCAAGCTTTTACGAGGTAATTGTTATGGCAAATTTAAAATGAACAGGACTGGAGTCAAGGCCCTGTCGCCTGATAACAAAGGTAGTGTTATAACTCAGAGCCACGTGAAGAAAGAGGGATAGATACAATGGATACAAAATCCGTACATTTGGTGAAAAATGCTTATTGGTATATTTAATTTGCTAGTACGTGCCAACTCAACTAAATTACAGGCTGTGTCCCTCGCACACGACATTGCACTCACATACGAGAATCCAAGGTTCAGATACCGAACTAAAATATGTTCCAAGTTCCCCATTATCTATTGAAGAAATTAACTCCCAATTAATGTACACGCTAACTTGAACAAGAGAAACAACTTAACTATTCACTTGGGAAGGTGGATGCACTGCCTTCCTCTTTACCTGCAGCAAATGATCCCTGTCAGAGTAACAGCAAAGTAATTCTGAGAACTCAACAAATTTGTTCTGTTTTATTTTGATGTAAACGCGGAAATAAAAATGAAAGCAAGCAAGGGTTTAAAAGTTTCCGAGTATTTCCTTGCTTCAGAGGGGAGTGAAATTAAATGAAACAGCTAATTTCAAAGTGTGAAATCATAGTAGGTGCAACACAGGAGAAGGCCATTCGGCCCATCGTGCCTATGCCAGCTGTTAGAAAGAGCTGTCCAATTAGTCCCACTCCCCTGCTCTTTCCCCATTGCCCTGTAATTTTTTTTCCCCTTCAAGTATTTATCCAATTCCCTTTTGAAAGTTACGATTGACTCTGCTTCCACCACCCTTTCAGGCAGTGCATTCCAGATCATTACAACTCGCTGTGTGGAAAAATGTTTCCTCATGTTGCCTCTGGCTCTTTTGGTGATCACCTTTAATCTGTGTCCTCTGGTTACTGACCCTTCTGCCATTGGAAACAGTTTCTCCTTATTTACGACGTCAAAACCTTTCATGATTTTGAACACCTCCATCAAATCTCCCCTTAACCGTCCCTCTTCTAAGGAGAACAACCCCAGC
Source organism: Heptranchias perlo (assembly GCF_035084215.1). Taxonomy (NCBI): domain Eukaryota; kingdom Metazoa; phylum Chordata; class Chondrichthyes; order Hexanchiformes; family Hexanchidae; genus Heptranchias; species Heptranchias perlo. Next base: position 17,183,666 of record NC_090350.1, on the reverse strand, counting down.
TCCTCCAGATAACTGAAGTCTTTTATTTCCAGTACCATTCTAGTAAATCTCTTCTGCATCCTCTCGAAGACCTTGACATCCTTCCTAAAGGTGGTGCCCAGAATTGAATACAATGGGCCCGATATTTGGAGGGAGGCGGGTTGGCAGCGGGGGGTCGACTGGGCGCATGGGTAACCCGCCCAGTGAAATTGGTGGGTTTGGCACGGGATCGTAAGTAAATTGAAGGCACTTAATGTGGCTTCCGGGTTTCGCACTGGAAAGCTGCGCAGCGGGCGGACTGCGCACCTGCATCATCGGCTGTCAGCTGGAGGAGCCCTATTTAAAGGGGCAGTCCTCCACTGACTGATGCTGCAGAAAATAGGCAAAATTACAGCATGGAGCAGCCTGCTCCCAGGTTTAATGATGCCTCACTCCAGGTCTTACAGGATGGGGTGAGGAGGAGGAGGAGGAGGAGGAGGGAGATCTTCCACCCGGCGGAAGGGAGGAAGTCGCCTGCCTCTGCCACCATGAAGGCCTGGCTCAAGGTGGCAGAGGAGATCACCAGCACCACCAACATATCACTCACCTGCATACAGTGCAGGAGGCACTTCAATAACCTAACTAGGTCAGCCGAAGTGAGCACTCTTACTCATTCCCCTACATTCCGTCTGCAACACCACAGCCCCCACCCTACATCTCCTTCTGCACTGCCAACACTACTCTAATCACATCACTCCTCACCCACTGAACCCTCATCCTCATCTTACCTGCACTTCCTCACCTCCCCACTCAACCCAATCCTCATACAATCTCTATCTCATACTCACCCTCTGATGCATCTCTTTCACGGTCAGCTTCACCCCACCTGCCACTACCTGTGCTGCAGCCACAGGGCATGCATCACAAATGTGTAGCAGGAAGCGTAAGGCAAACATGTCGTGAGCACGAAGGGGATGCACAAGGGTGATTGAGGGTTTGTCATGGTTTTTACTTATATTTGATTTCTGATCAGCTCACATTACATATTATATTGTCACCACTACTGCCACGTCTTGGCCATTCTTGACTGGCTTGTGCAATAATGCCTTTTCATGAGGTTCTCCATGAACACCCTTGATGCCACCCATTGGGTCACCCTACAGTGGGTGTATGTGTAGTTGCACGACTACTTTGTGCAGGTGCCTCTTGCGCAGCACTGTGTTGTGTAGCTCCACGTGGCGGAGGTGGACGGCATGCCTGGCGAGGCTGGTGATGTTGCTCGTCCTCCAAATGGAGTGATAAATGCAGCTATGGAACCCCCCCCTGCCCCACCATCCTGACAGTGTGAGTGTGAGTGGGTCCACAAAGTAGGAAAATGTGTTTGAACAGCAGAGTTTAGGGTATGATTCAATAATTTGGAGTGTGGAGGCAATGGTGTGGCAGGCAAAACTTTGTCTGAGGTGACAGAGTGCCCTGCTGCAATGAATGAGGGTTTACCCCGCACCTGTTAAATGGACCTTTGCAGCTGCCACTGGCTGCTGGCTGCAACATGTCTGTTTAAACAGGGAGTGCTTCCCCCAGCATGGGAAATACGCTCTGGGTGGTCCAAAATCCGAATCCTCCTAAAATCTCCAACGAATGAGGTCTGTGAACGACCTCAAGGACCCAGATAATGATCTTAAGTGGGATCCCGCCGGCTTTGATTGCCAGTGGGAGTCCCACATGCGAGGACTGCGCGCGCACCGATTCGCGTCATTGGGGAGCCTGGAAGTGGGCGGATTGGAGCCGGGCTCCAGACCCTCTCTGGGAATCCCCAATTTTAGGAGGCCCCCCGCCATGATCGCAACTGCTCTGCCATCCGAAAATTGACCCCAATACTCCAGCTGAGGCCTAACTAGTGTTTTATAAAGGTTTAGCATAACTTCCTTGCTTTTGTACTCTATGCCTCTATTAATAAAGACCTTCGATCCAGACCTTCAAAGCATCCTACGCGCTCTCATCCCACGTACTCCCCGCGTGGGAGACTTCTACTGCCTCCCAAAGATACACAAAGCCAACACACCCAGACGTCCTATTGTATCAGGCAACGGAACCCTGTGTGAGAACCTCTCTGGATACGTCGAGGGCATCCTGAAACCCATCGTACAGGGAACCCCCAGCTTCTGTCACAACACTACAGACTTCCTACAAAAACTCAGCACCCAAAGACCAGTTGAACCAGGAACACTTCTCACCACGATGGACGTCTCGGCACTATACACCAGTATCCGCCACGATGACGGCATCGCTGCAACAGCATCAACACTCAACACCAACAACAGCCGATCTCCAGACACCGTCCTACAACTCATCCGCTTCATCCTGGATCACAATGTCTTCACCTTCGACAACCAGTTCTTTACCCAAACACACGGAACAGCCATGGGGACCAAATTCGCACCCCAATACGCCAACATTTTCATGCACAAGTTCGAGCAGGACTTCTTCACTACACAGGACCTCCAACCAATGCAAAACACCAGATACATCGACGACATTTTCTTCCTATGGACCCATGGCAAAGAATCACTGAAGAGACCACACGATAATATCAACAAATTCCATCCCACCATCAAGCTCACCATGGACTACTCCTCAGAATCGGTTTCTTCTTGGACACACGAATCTCCATCAAAGACAGGCACCTCAGCACCTCACTCTACCGCAAGCCCACGGACAACCTCACGATGCTCCACTTTTCCAACTCCCACCCTAACCACGTCTAAGAGGCCATCCCCTATGGACAGGCCCTGCGAATACACAGGATCTGCTCAGACGAGGAGGAACGCGATGGACACCTACAGACGCTGAAAGACGCCCTCGTAAGAACGGGATATGACGCTCGGCTCGTCGATCGACAGTTCCGACGGGCCACAGAGAAAAATCGCATAGACCTCCTCAGAAGTGTAACACGGGACGCAATCAACAGAGTACCCTTCGTCGTCCAGTACTTCCCCGGAGCGGAGAAACTACGCCATGTTCTCCGCAGCCTTCAACACGTCATCGATGACGACGAACACCTCGCTAAGGCCATCCCCACACCTTCACTACTCGCCTTCAAACAGCCACCCAACCTCAAACAGACCATTGTTCACAGCAAATTACCCAGCTTTCAGGAGAACAGCGTCCACGACACCACACAACCCTGCCACGGCAACCTCTGCAAGACATGCCAGATCATCGACACAGACACCACCATCACACGAGAGGACACCACCCACCAGGTACATGGTTCATACTCCTGTGACTCGGCCAACGTTGTCTACCTCATACGTTGCAGGAAAGGATGCCCCGGAGCATGGTACATTGGCGAAACCATGCAGACACTGCGACAATGGATGAACGGACACCGCGCAACAATCGCCAGACAGGAGGGTTCCCTCCCAGTCGGGGAACACTTCAGCAGTCAAGGCCATTCAGCCACCAATCTTCGGGTAAGCGTTCTCCAAGGCGGCCTTCGAGACACACGACAACGCGAAATCGTCGAACAGAAATTGATAGCGAAGTTCCGCATCCATGAGGATGGCCTCAGCCGGGATCTTGGGTTCATGTCACGCTACACGTAACCCCACCAGCGAAAAAAAGTTATCTGTTTTTAACACAACGGGTCATTCTCTGTCTTTGTCTTCCTTTCGGATGTTTCTCTCTCTCTCTGTCTGTCTTTTGTTCTGGCCGTTTGTGTATTCGGTGGTCCTGTAGGTAACATCACTCTGTCTGAACACTTTGATTGCCTTGATAACAGGCAGTTGGAAAGATTATCTGTAATCACCAGGTATTGTTCTCTGAATATAAATGCGGTAACCTTCCATGGAATCCCACACTTGCTCACCTGACGAAGGAGAAAGCCTCCGAAAGCTTGTGATTTTCAAATAAAACAGTTGGACTATAACCTGGTGTTGTAAGATTCCTTACATCTATTAATAAAGGCCAGGATACCATATGCTTTTCTAACAATCTTCTCAACTTATCCTGTTAATTTGTGGAAGTGCCATTCAATTCAAACGTTTGGTGGTATGTTGTGTGAAACCTTGATTCCTGTAACATTGAGCACCAAATCCCTTTGTTGGGGAATTTGACATTAGTCAAAAATAAGATTCTTGAATGTTGTCATGTGTTGCAATGGCTGGCTGTCACAAAAAAGTCTCCCTGTTGAATCATTGATGATTAATATTACAGGACATGAGCGAAATTGCCACCTTCTTCAAAGGAATTGAGTTGGGATACAAATCAGGATTGATGTGTGGTTCATTGGTTTTGTTTGGATTTCTGCAGCATGTTCACACCCAAAGAGCTCTGTTAGTGTTCAGCACCAGTATTTCACTGAGGATAGATACTGATTTATTCCAAGAAATGAATTCTGATAGAGTTCTCATTGCTGGGGTAGGGCTTGTGAGTGGCTCTGAAGGGACTGTGTATATTTTTTGTTTATTTTAAAATATAGTTGGCTTGTATATGAGATTTTTGCTTCTGTGTGTGTTATGTGCAAGGATTATTTTAGCCTGTACAAACATGCTAAGTGTGTGATATTTTCTGCTGTCTGACTGACTGAAGTAGTGGGAATCCGACATAAATTCCAGTACAAAATTTACCCCAATTAGGATTAATTGTGAATCTCCAGATGTCGTAGCTCTGAAAAGGAAGAAAGTGAAAGGTGCAGATTTCAAATCATAAGGATGCAGTACATTTATGGAAATTGACATCAGGCCATTTGATGGAGAAAATTGGTTTTGAAAGCCTGAACTGTAACAGAAGGGCACCTTAACATACCTCTGGTTAAAGGCTATGTACACATGTCAAGTACGAACAGTTCCCCAAAGGCAATTGAGGAATCAGCCTCTTGCATTTTAGACAATACTACTGTCCAGCCTAACTCCAAGGGATGCTGCCTGGTACGTGCTATATCCATTAATCGCTTGAAAAGGAGATATTCTTTGACCCTGAGAAAGGGTTGCTAGATATCTGGAAGCATTGCAAAGGGGCATGAGACCTGGCCACTTCAAAAAAGGATCTGGTAACATTGAAGATTTCCTTGTTTATTTCAGCACCCTCTCCATTCCGACACAACAGGGAATCCACAGCAAGAACAGATTCAGAACCTGGCATGAGAAGGGCATCATCACAATAGACAAGCTCCTCCCACAACAATAAAATCATGACCTTTCGACTACTGGCCAATAAGTTCCACCTCACCTCATCCCATTTATTTTATTGTCTGCAAATCTGGCACTACCTCCAGGATATGGCAATTTATTCAGTTTCAAGTTCATGTTGAACCCTAACCAGTACTTCTTGTGACTGTTTTAAAGGAAAACCATGAAAGATGATAATATTACCAACCTTCTATAGATGATTGTTCTAGCTGCTATCCTCAAAACTCTCACCAAACAGGGCATAAGTTATAAATTGGGCACAAATATATGCCCCCCAATACTGTTTCCTCTTTCCATATTTATATTAGTGTTCAAAGTCGTCGAAAACCTTGTTAGTAGTGTTAACTGATGCAAGAAAGGTACATATGGAGAATTCCCTGCACACCTATGTTCGAAATAAATCAAGCGATTGATGAAAAGCAGCCAAAGGAGAAGTTTGGTTTAAATTTAAAACAAGTTTTGTAAAAACAAAAGTGCATGACAAGTTGTTATTTCATGGATGGGGAGCTACACAGACATCACAACAAAAATCTTTCAACTTCCAGTGACAGGAGGGAGGGGGAATTAAAAACCAACATAAGTGAATATGCACATCAAAACAATTTTATTACCAAGGAACTTATTCACTCCCACTTCATTTTTTAATAATGCATATTGCACCTTTCTTTGCCTCCCTCCTTGCCACACAATATTTCTCAACCAAGAAGGTGGGCAAATAACAAGCTTCTCAACTAATGTTCATCTCTTTTCTGTGAAAAACTGCATAATTAAGGCATGAGTTGAAATACCCTCCAAATTTCTCGTTCCTCTCTCAAATGAAGTAAAATAAATCGAGAACAATCACTGAACTGCATCTCACCCAATGAACTTGTTGATATAATTGGTCTTTTCCAGTCATTAAGCACAATACTAAAGTCTGCTTGGCAGCATCACTAATACAATTAGCAGCCATATGCTCATGTTTATTCATTGAATAAAATAATTTTCCCAGTCCCACCACTAAGCACCTCGTAATCCTCAATAAGCAGCAGTGATTTTACTTTGATCTCCAGATAAAGCCAAAGCTGACTCAATCCCAGAATTCCACTTCCTGTTTACTCTTACCACTTCAGATTTCCTGACACTAACAATACAAGATGTTCCCGAGATGTCTTTTTAAATGCTCAACACACTAAAACAACCAATCCATAGCAGGTTTCACTTCAGGTGACAGTAACATAATTTAGAACACTCAATTTGACATAGGATTGTTGTAAAGTGGTTTCTACAATTTTATCTAGGCTTCAATTTCAGAATTCGATATGTTATAAACTGTATTTTTATCTGCACTTCACAGAAATCCTGCTTCATCCACAAAATATTTTCAAAAGATAGGCAGACAAATGTTGCCATCTGTTCAGATTTAGTCAATGGTGTTTTAATTTTAAGCTTGAGATCAGAATGGTCAATATTGAGTCAGCTGCACAAAAGCTTTACAGATGGAAGATCACCTTAATTGTTCTACACTAGAAAGTGCTAAAGGAGTAAAATTGACTTCACATAGAAAGTAAATCGGTCAGGTTGTGTAGCAGGAAGCTAATCCTATTTCACTCATTTTGCGCCTCCACCAAAGTTCAACTTCAAACCCCCGAAGAGTTTAACTTATGTTTTCAGTCATATTCAGGCCACACCTCTCAGTCCTGAGTCAACACTTTTTGAAACAACACAAAGGTAGTTGCGGGGACAGAATTCATACCACATATGGGACCCAAGTAATTTAAAATATAGTTCATTTAAATTCTACCAATTGAAATTATACATATATTATATATATATATGTACATACACTCAAAGTTGTTCTACATAATGATGGGCTAAGCATGAATTGTTAAGTTTCTGCATTATTCTACTGTTCAATGCTATATGCAACATCTTCCCATGCAGCAGCCCAAAGATCATCATTTCCTCTGGTCATCCATTCATTCATTTTCCTTCCTGGTCTTCGTTTGACACCTGCCCACAACATGGTAGCTGGGATTCTAAACCCAACTGGGATGAGGGATTGAATCTTAATTCTGCCAAACACTAGTGTCCTAGTGTTGCGGGGTGTAAAACAATTAATGGGACAATTATTTTTTTCCAGCTTGCTCACTGACACACAGATACTAAAAAATGTCATTCAAAATGGCAAATGAATAAATGTAGCACTGGGCTGCCGCTACGATTGGAACTAAAGGTATTTGGCTCAGGAGGAGGTCTGGCATGAAAGAGAACATGGATTAAACTATGAAGAAACATAAGTAAGCCTTAAGCTGCCAGATTTCTCAAAATTAAGAATGCTATGCTGAAAGCTCTAATAGTTGCCTTTCCGTCCAGAACAGGAAGAAGTCAAAGAGGTCCATCACTGGATAGGAAATTTAAAAATACATGGATAATCAAAACAACAATGTTAACAATTCTTGGCATTAAAGATACAACAGAATTGGCCAACAGTGCAGCAGCAACAACTTGAATTTTTATAGTGCCTTTAAGCAGAAAACATCCTTGGGGGTTTGAGGAGGATTTTTTTTTTTAAAAAGGAAGAGATGCTGAATAATAGTTTCAGAGTTAGATGAAGTCGTAAAAGTTTAGTCAAAAAAATGGTTGGATTGGGGTAGGTCGGAGTCGAAGGGCAGTCCCACAAATTTGGGCAAGGGAGGAAAGGCAATGGAGGAATGTGGTCGACCATGTTGAATGCCACACAGAGAGGCTGAGGAAGACAAGAAGGGATTATGTACTATGGTCACAGTCATAGAGGATGTAATTTCTGAATTTGTCCATGATGGTCTTGGTGCTTTGAGTAGTGCAGAAGCCAGAATGAATTAATTTGCACTGGGATTTTTGGGCACAGAGCTGGGAGATGACAACATGCTCAAGGATGAGAGAGGAAAGGGAGTTTGAAAAACCAATGGTAGTTGGAAAGGCTGGATGGATAAAGAGTGGATTTTGAAGAAAAGGTGATAATGACAAACAATGCCATTTTAAAATAGACTAGTTTTAGTCTATTTTACAATATCCTTCCCCCTTAAAGGTGCAGCAACAGCTTCTTTACCTTTTCAGATTCTAAAATCTTTAAAATGTATTTTGGAGCAGGGCCGCATCCCGGCTCCAACGTGCCCACTTCCGGGTTTAACTGGCACGTTTGGGATGCTCGCGCAACAGAAACCTGGAAGTTCTGTCCCCACTGAAAGCCACTGGGCCGATATTTGAAGGGGCAATGTACCTCACTGTGATCGTTGAGGCACTTAATTTTTTGTGTATTAGAAATGTCAAATGAATTTAACCTTGCCTGTGCTGATTCACGTCAGGTGAAAAGAGGCGAGAAGACCGGATCCAGGAGGTGAGTACCTTTATTACACTGCTTGTGGGCCAGGAGGTGCAGGAGTGCTTCATCCAGGCCCAACAAGCTCACCTGGAGCAACACAAGCCCGCGATCGGTCGACCCCCACCCTCTGCCCCCCCCACCGATGGGGGACCCTACCTCTCCTCCCCGATGGTGGACCCCCACTCCCCTCCCCCCGTGGTGGACCCCCTCCCCCTCACCCTCCAATGGTGGACCCCCACCCTCAATCTTCTCCAAGGCCCACTTGATGTCGTCCATGTTCTACCACCCCCCTGATTTCTTCTACAGTCCACGATTGATCTCTCCATCCCTCCCCCTCTCCGATTCGCAGCTCCTTTCCCTTCCGAGAGGGAGCCAGCCTGCCAATCTGGCTGCCTGGTGTGTGGCAAACCTGGAAGCACAAATACTTACCTTCAATTGAGTTGCAATCGCAGATTGCGATGCACTCACTTGACTTCCGACGTTCCCCACATGAATATCTACCCGCGCGCTGGACTCCCGACTGTGCTAAAATCATGCCCTTTGTCTCCAAGCAATTGCGGACTGTCAATTCTGTTGTCACTGCATTGCTACGTTTCCTGGGCACCGCTCCAGCTGGACAGCAGTATAATGTTTACAGTGCCAAAAAGACGTGAGATTCGCCTTGAAACCGAACTTATGTTTGCTGTTGCGTGTTGCCCAAGTTATGCTTTCTGGCTCAGTGCAAACACTGGGTTTCATTCATACCAATGTACAAAAAAGATGGGCAGAAAAAGGCCAGCTGGTCCTCCGAGTCCGTTCCAGTCAGCTGTGTTGCAACTATGACTATGACCCCACCCCAATTCTCCTCACCCACCAGTGGCTACACAATGTCCTGGGAGAGGCAAAGGAAAGAAAAAAAACCCTAGGCTAATTCAGTTTAAAAAAGATTTCTGGTAAATTTCTCTCCGACCCCTGAAGGTGATCCAGGAGATAACAATGATATTACCCACATCCAACCTACCTTTTGTATGTAAATGCGTGGCTTATTTATTGTACATTAAAATCACTCTGTGGGTCATAAGATTTCAATGAAATTATACTTGTAGGTGGTACAATGAGGTCACCTACTTGACAGGTTAGCTACAATGGAGTGGAAGTAATATTATGTGACAGAATGTGCAATGTGGATTATTATAAATGGCAATAAGAGGATAAAAAAATGGAAAGCAGTAGAAAAAGATTAAAAATATCAAAAATATCCAAAGCAGGATATCTTTCAAAATTAGGGCCTATAAACCTTTTTAAATACCAGGACCTGGCTATTTGATTAACGTCTCAACCATATTGCATTGGAAGGCATCAGGCAGAGAGCAAAAAAAAACTGATGGAATACCTTAAACAAGCTCTTGCATGCTTCTTGGCAGCACTGGCAATGGCCTGAGAAACAGATTGCTGGCTATCCTGCCCTTCTTTCCCCCCACTTTGGGAAGCACAGGAGCCAGAAAGAACCTACAAGGGGCGAAAATGAGTTCAAAAAAGGTTTAGACCCTAACTGAAGAGACTTTTGCATATCCTTATTGTAGGAGGAAAAGCAGGCAAGATACAGGATTTTCACGGCAACCAATTAAGTGTAGCAGGGAGAGTCAGAGTCAGGACAAAGTGATTGTGATGGTTCCGAGGAGAGAGATCAAAAGCAGCACACAACATGGAAGTCAACACTTTCACGGGGGGAGGAGGAGGAGGTATATGCATATATATTGGTGCTTAAACAGCCAAAGCTAAGAGTAAATTTAAGGATGATCCATGTAAATAATGTGGGTAAGAATATTCTACTTCCCTATCCCAATCCTATATGCTTTGTCAAAAAGGTGTCATTAACCTGAGATCAGTATTAAGACAAGTTGAATGATCTGTAGACCAAAATGCACTTCTAAAATGATAAAACTAAATGACTTTCACTTTATAAGTATTTGACACTCTTCATTACATGGACCTTCATGGCTTCTTTCTGAGGTCCAGTGAAGAACATTGATTTTTTCTTGCCCCCTTTCAAAAAATAGGACACGGTGTATTTCGAAATGATATATTTGAATACAGAGTATTTCAGCGGAGCATAAACTCCAGTGCTTTAAAAAAAAAATATTAGCATTCTATTTATCTTTGAAGTTGCAGCTTACAGGACAAGAAGAGACTTTTTTTTTAAACTTCTTGTAGAGTTTTTAAAAAACTGCACAATTATTTGTAAGTTATCCAAATGACAAAAAAAATCCTTCAGATTTTTCATGGTCACTTAACAACTGCAGCCTTTATTTCATTTTCTAGCTGCTCTTCAAGTGTCTGAGAACAAGTTTAATCCTTGGCGATGACTTGTAATTCTTAATACTGTCAGTCATCATCAATTCCCTTCCTTCTTCTTGGAGTATTGGACTCAAATTAAACCATGAAGCTTAAAAGCTGCTACTCATTGAGTAATGCTTCTTTATTGGCATATTTTTCACTTCATTATCGTTTTGTTCTCTCTAATCCTAAAGAATACTTTTATTTGCCTTATGATGGACCAGTAAACCAGAAGTATTCAAACTAGTTTGTACCATTTAGTCAATACCTCAGTAAGTATATTTTTATGAATGTCATCACCTATCAAGGTTTACCAGTCAGCGGTGACACAAGAAAGGGCAATTTGGAGTACTGAAAGCTAAATAAATTAACTTGATACATTTTATAAATGCATATGGATTTCTGCTGTGTTCAAATGGATTTTTAGCTTTACAGCAGTGTAAGTTACCAAGGAGTGAGTACAAGGTTCTAATCTAATTTTGCGATCCAGATTACTATTATAAACTGCTTCAGTTTATCATTCACAATTTATGACATTTCTTGAACTTTGTATTTGAGATGCACCCTTATTAATGCGCTTCCAGAACTCATGATATGGATTGCTTCCCATTTGCTTTTCATATCCCAAAAAGCACTGCATTGTCAGAACTAACAACTGTAACAAAGGTGTCTGATCCTCACACCCCATCATTATAGTCAAGACATATGTATTTAGTTCATTTGCTGCAGCAACATATTTTGTTCAATAAGTTGCCAGTCTGTAGACCCAAGACCAACTCTGAATCTGACCTTCAATTTCACGACTTTATTTTATTAAGTCATTCCACTCATCCCAGTTGTAACTGAGATATATGTAGTTGTCACCACATACTTAGCTAATAGAGTAATAAGATCTCAATGATTACTTATTTACAACAATGCTAAATTGAAATTACTTTGATGTGTATACTAAACATTGATGTATCGTATTTAACTGGTATTACAAATGATAATTCCAACTACCATTGTGAATCCAATAGAATTATATTTTCATGGTTTGTAGCTGTGAATGCTACAATTACATTCTAATCAAATATGCATTTGTACCCTATGAATTGATTAACTGAAACACTTCTTAACTGCCATTGCCTTTCCAATAGCAGTTATTTCAATTGAAGCGCCACTTAATTGGTCAATTTGTTTTGCACTGAAATTGACAGGTAAGTCATTTCATATCTTGCTATTTATTGATCTTTTTAAATGTCTATGTTGAAATTAGTATGATTAAGAATTACAAAAAATTTTAGAAAGACATAAAACAATCAATCACAGTATTTTTAGAAGCTTATCCAAAAATGTTCCAAATTGCTTGGTAATTCTTTGTAGTATTAATTGCTGTATATACTGCCTGCACTACTGAATAGATGCTAGTTAATTTCCATCAGAGGTTTCTTAGCCTTGGTGCACAAACTTTAATATTCAACACATCATTTTTTTTACACAAAATATCTCAAACAGCAGTGAAAATGGATCTAATTGACAATACCAACCTCTGCTCCAACAAATTATACACTATTTGTGCTGTCATTGACTTCCTCCAACTTACTTAAAATCACCTTGGGGAGGTAACTATTTCCAGATAAATCTAAGCGGAGAGAAGCCTGAAATTTTGAGGGAAGACTCCAGGGTGTCAATCTAAGTTAACAATTAGATCAGATTGATTCAGCATTCCCAATGTTCCTCATGCTATTTCATTAGCTATATCTGTTCTTATTTTGATTAATTACATAGAATTTACAGCACAGAAACAGTGCATTTGGTCTGTGCTGGTGCTTATGCTCCACACAAGCCTCCTCCCACCCTATTTCATCTCACCCTATCTTAAACATATATTCAGAAAGAGCAATAGATAGAAGGGGCTGGTTTACAAGGTAATAACTAAAATTGAGGGTTCCCATAACATCATAAATCAAGTTTCTAGCTTTCAGGTTAAACTGATAAATACTTCAATCCTGGCTCACCAGGCTCTACAATGTGAGGCTAATAGTTTGGGTTTTCAGTTTCACCTGATTTTGTTCAGATTTTTCCATTCTTTAAATGAAAAAAACACTGACCACCAAATCTGGTGCACATAAAAACATTGCAAAAATTACCCAAACCATTGAAAAAATAATCGCAGTAAACTGAACAATCACAAACTAGAAGATTTATGAAACGTCAATAAAGATTAAATGGGGTCTTTAACTCTCTAGATCTTGATATATTTTATAAATATATAGATCATGGTTGTAGGAGAAATCCCCTAAGAATTGCCTTACATGTGTCCTCAAAATATAGTCAGTAGCCAGGCTGAATACAAGGAAAGGAATAAGTTAACGCTAATTTAACCATGAAGGCTTATGCAAACAAAATATTCCTCATCAGGGACAGATGATAAGACTTCAAGACCACAGAGCAGGAAATGGCTTGTTACGAGAATTATAAATATGTCCTGCCTTGTCTGGACCAGCGTAAGGCCCCTTTGTTATCAAAGACCTGAAGCTAGGGAGTAAACGAGTGACCTGGCATGTCTAGGTGCAAGGGCTTCATTGATCTGAAGGTCATCAAGGATACCAACAGGGTATTAACACCAGAAGGGGTGAACGCTCCTAACGCATGCAGGTTGGTCAATAGAATTGGGAAGGCTTCATTGGAAATTAAGGATATATGAAAGGTAGTGTTTTAGATACTAAAGTGCAGTTCTCAGTTCTTTTAGTAATGCTTTGTCTAGTATACATTGGCTTCCCTTACCCCAACACTTCAAAATTAATATTCTGATTCTCTTGTTTAAATCAACTTCATGACCTTGCCTTTCCCTTTCTCTGTAACCTTCTCCAGCCCTACAATGCTCCAACTCTTGCCTCTTGCGCATTCCCTATTCCCTTCGCCCCAACACTGAGAGCCGTATCTTCAGCCATCTGCCCTCAAGATCTGGAATTCCCTTTTTAAACCTCTCCCTCTTCCTTTACAACTCTCCTTAAAACTCACCTTCCACCAAGGTTTTAATCACCTGTCTCTAATATCTAAGTTGGCTCAGTCTGATTACGCTAATGTGAAGTGCCTTGGGTCGTTATCTTACATTAAAGGTGCTATATGGTTGCATGTTGTTGTTGTAGTAGTAGTAGTAGTAGTACAGCAAAAACCTAAGGAGATCACTAAAGATGAAATTCTACTCAAGATCAATATTTCATATAGCAAAGAAGAATGAATCTTAAAGAGCCACACTGTATTTAATATCAATTATGCCATTCAATATGTTTTGGAACATGCTTTCTGATATCAATTTTCTCTATGATAAACTATAGCGGACAAGAAAAAAAATTAAATTAACCCTTAGGGCTCACTAAGTTTTTAAAATAGCAGGTAAGCTTTGCTCCTTGGGAAAAATTGCAATAATTATTGTAGTACAGTGCTCATACAAAAAATGAATTTTGCACAGGGAAACCACTCTGAATAAAATAGTTCCTTTTCAGGAAACTAAATGAAATAACTAGATTTGTCAAATTATAATTGAAAGTAACTGATCAAAATACAAGTTTCCAGATTTGATTGTGATTATGTAGTGAACAGAATACTCCACTGAAACTTTAATTAATTTCTTCAACAAAATGATTACATTAATGCAAAGTAAAACAATTCTTTCTAAAGGTCTAATACTGGAAAGAGGGCCCATCACAGCTACAGGTTTTCAAGTAAATACCAATAATGCATTTAATCTCTACTCTCATCGTTCAAATAGGATTCCTGAATGTGGATGATAGACCTGTGGTTATAATACAAGCACAACTTTTGAACATGACCCAAAGTTATCCAACCCAAGTGTTGATACCTTTAAGACAAGCTATAACAATTTAGGAAACAATGGCACATACACAACAGTTACAACAAATAATCAGGCACAAATGAAATTTATTTCCTAATTAGCAACAGGAAAATATCCTTAAAGAGGGATCTTTTACCTATCTTACAAATTAGACCAAAGATATACCATTGCAAAACAAAATAGGATTCCAGATGTCCTTGCACAACCCCACCCTTCCCTAAATCTCCAGGAACACCCTGAACAAAATACCTTGATTCTTGTCCACCAAAGTGCAATTATCCCAGCAGATGCAAATGTATTAATGCAGGCTTCTTATTTCTATCCATTTTTTGGGGGGAAAGGTACATTAACAGTGAGAACTGAAAACAATATGAGGGAAACTAATTTGGAAGAGGAACTTATCGATGCATGCTGGAAAATTCTGCAAACTACACATGCTCAGAATTTAATGAAAATATTGAAAGACAAATTACCCAATTCAGTGGGTAAATGTAATCATGTCATTGTGAGCTATATATTTTTTGATCTTTTCATTTTGCTTAAAATCTTACTTTGGACATTGGAAATTTGAGTTACCAGGGAATAAAATGACAGCCAAAAATATTCAGTAGTAACTCAACTGGTTCAACTACTCCTTCCGATTATGGATAGGTTATTTGATCATTTAGGATTGATTGTTTTCATAAGTCCTTCGCTGTTTCTCAGTAGCAGTTTTCTGACCAGCGTTTCTGATTCGCATGTTCTCTGCCTTTCCAGTGCTGATTTGCCACTGTTACACTTTGTTCATTGATATTTTCCTGCTGTTACTTACTTCCTCTGGTTCAAAGTGTAACACATACAGGGAAGCGTGCGTTATATGCAAGAATTTTTATATATTATGGATTTAACATCTTTACACTGATGATATTATTGCGAAAGTGGCATTTTATAAAATTGTCATGGTATCTCTGTTTAATTCAGCACGCACAAAATGTCAGGTGAAATAATTTTTCCAAACTACTTTCCCTTGTGCTTTTTGAGGTTCTTGCTGTTAATTTACTTTTAAAAAAAATTTGTAAGTTTTTTTATATGAAAATTTGGAAACTGTGTAAACTTTGAACTTTTGAGGACCTTATGGAGTTATTTTTGTATGTGAATGAAAACATACTTTTATTAAAGACTGTGAGTCAGATTTTGCTGGAGCGAGGCATCTCGCAGCATACCCCGTTAGTTAGACTTGTTTGTGCACGTTTCGGTTTTAAAAATTTCCCCACGAAGTTGCTGGAAGTGCGAGCTGTTCAAGGCGCAGCGAGGGAAACAGAGCGCCTGGGACCTCGATGAACAACGGGACAAACAGTGAGATTTAAGGATTGAGAAACAAACAGAGGAAGCACTGAGAAGGAGGGTGAATTAGAGTGGATGAATTCAATATCAAATCAGGTACAGAAAGAGAAATAAAGAGAGGGAAAGGAAGAATGTTAAATTTGATAATTTTAAAATCTCCTAAAACAATTCATAACCTGAAGGTATGAGACGCCACACATAACTGTTTACTTTCTGGGCAAGAGAGGTTATTTGGCAGTCATTAACAATTATCATGTCGTTAAAAGGATACTTATGCTATTGATCACTAGACTTAACTTTCTGTGGTGCGTTTAATGGGCAAATGCAGCAGCTTCATGAAAATCGCAGAGAGTTTAAGCACGAAATGCCATTTTCGTGAAGCTAACAGCGGAGCGGCGCAAATCAGCCAGCAACTTGTGGCGATTCACAATTCACGGCGTGTCTCTTCCTCACTAGAAGTTGCTGGTTGATTTGTGCATTAATAACGGTGTGCATCGTTTGGACGCCGTTACTTTTTCAGCAAAATCTGGGCCATTGTAAACCACGAAACACACCAAGTGCTTTAAAGCACATCTAGGGAACAAAGAGAAATATGGATACTGACGAAGCATGCATCACACCCATTTCTCCCATGTAGTTCCAGATGATGAGCTTGTAATCATAAAATAGACGTAGAATTTTCCAATCTCCTGTTGTAATTTTGGCAGATACCCCGGAGAAATGGCATAAACAGGTTTTCCACCAGTCTTCTGCTGAGGTTACAATGGGATGTAGATTGAGGATTCTGAAATGTTTGCCATTAGATTTTAATATTGGACCATCAGCTGCTCAACGAAAATCAGTGAATTACTTCTGAGGATTTATGGACTAAAGCATTGGAAACTTACATTTTAAAAAAGTACAACTCGACTGATTCTAATGCATTAGTCTAAGAAAACTGACTTAACTCCAAGGTTACATTTGAAATGGCGAGTTGGTCTTCATTGATAGCTTGGAAAGTTTATATTTAATCATTGGAAATACTTGGAGAATACTTCTTACCTCTATAATAGTCAAAGAGGTTAATTGAGTAGACCAATGTTGTCCAATACGTTAGCCACTAGCCACATGTGGCTAATTGGAAATCCAGATGTGACGAATTGCATTTTTGATTAACATATAAAAAATGAATAATGGACATCATCGTTGGGCATGTGATCTCAATACTCACATTTGCATGCGCAAGCATGTGAACTTGGACCTTTTTGTACGTTTGTTGGTAAAATGTTACTTCCTTGGTTACTGCTTATTGGCGATCTGCTAAAATGGTGTGAAACACAGGTGAAAACACTGGACTTTAGCACCATGGAAACATGGGCAACATTATATGGCGAGGGGAGTTATCATTGTGGTCAGCTTGAGCAATCAGAGTAACCGGTCCAGGCCAGAAGAAGAAAGCAAGCCCAAGCAACAACTTGCGGGATAGAATACCTAGAATAGGGCAGCAGAGTCTTGGGTCAGAAGTGAAGAATGGGAACCTGGGCAAGGACTTCCCCTGCCCAGAGAATTGCTCCCCACTAAGAGTTGAAATGTTCAGGAGAGGCAGGTGAATAAGGCATGTATTTGGGAATAAATATAAAATTCTCCTCCAGTGACATTGTCAAAACTTCCTTTAATAAATTATGTGCATTTTGCATACTTGTGTTGTGTCCAGTTCCACCATACCTTTGTTTCTTCCCCATAGATTTTTGTACACCTGACTAGTTGCTCATTAAGCTGTTTTAACAGACCATAAATTCTGACACTGCTCTGACATCAAATCAGCTCACTAAACATATTTTCTGGACAGAACACTGCAGTAATAAAAAAAAAACTAAGCATTTTATTCTTTCACATCTGCCAACCTCCTGTAGATTTTTCTGATTTGCATATCCATTTACTGTATGTTTAGCACATTATATTTCAGTATGTATTTCAAAATATCTGTAGCAGGATGTTTCATACAAAGATGACTTTGAAGATATTCAAATAAGCAACACTTATACAGCACTTACCATTCTCTGTATATTGACAGAAAATATATTTTCTTTGAATTCTCTGCCCAAATTGCCACCCTCGAAATTACCCTCTACGTAAACCATTTGACACACATCCATTGCCGTCCCCTCAGCCTTGATATCACACAAGGCACCCTCAACTCCAAGGTCACAAGCACTTGTCTTTCACCACACTTTTCCGTTCTTCCCACCTCTAACTCCTCTATCCTTGCATCTCATCTCTGGAACAAACATCAACACTTTAACACCCAACTCCTCTTCTGGCCAGCCTCCCATACTGACTTTGGCACCTCAGTTTATCAGCTCAACAACTGCCATGCCTCCTCTTTCAACTGCAACCCTATTGTTCCCGCAGTGCAACAGACACTTCAAGGGACTCAGGTCCATTAGCTATAGTCTAGAGCACATGTGCTTCCTGTCTCTCTACGTGTACACCACCAGATTTAGATCAAGCAGTAGACTCCTCCCCCTCGACACTGAAATCCTTTTATTGCTCTAAAATCATCCTGGATATCCTGGAGGATAAGAAAGACCACATTTTTTTCTTCACCACTAGCCATCTCTTCTGATCTGTCTTCCCCAACCCCCTCCAGTCCTCATGAACTCGACCCAGAATTTATCAAAATAACAGTGAGGCTAACGGAGCTCACCGTTATTTATGCACAAATCACACAGCGACGTCAGATGAGGGCAGATGCGCAATTAAATACAAAAATCCGGAAGTTTCTGTCAGAGATGCATTGCTCCGCCGATAGATTTGCAAAAGCAGCATTTCGCTGTCCGAATCACTATTCAAGTGCATTGAATGGTTTGAAGTTCCTGTACTTACATGGTAGATACAAACTAAACTCGCCACAGAAAGTTCGGGCTTGTCCATTTCAGTCTAAGTATCCTTTTAAGCAGTGTGATAAGTGTTAATTACTGCCAAACAACATTTTTTTAACATTTTCTTTGTCTCTTTTTTCTGTCTTTCTTAATCCAATCTACCTTTCCCTCCACCTGATTTGACATTGAATTCATCATTCTAACTTACACTTCCTTATTCACACATTGCGCTGTACATTTAACAATCCTTCAATCTGATTGGTTAAGGAGATGCACAGTTGCTTGCCCTGTTCACACAGATCTGAGATGCCGCACCATTTCCATCTCGTAACTCCAGCAACTTGCAGTGCAAAATCTCATGGAAATTAAAAGGGCAAGGACAAGTTTAACTAACGGCGGGTGCCGTTCGTTGACCAGCTACAGCAAATTCTGGGCTATAATCTTTATGAAGCACATCACGTGTCTCCTTCACCCCTTTCCAGGTTTTAGACTACTCAACTTCCTGTTCACAGGTCCATATTATCAACCTCTCCTCATCCTCAATGCTCATTTCCACCCTTTAAAAGCCACTTTTTCACCTCCCTTAAAAAATCCAAGCTTCACCCCTTAAAATTTCTCAAACTTCTTCCTAACCTGGCATTTCTCTCCAAGATCCTTGAAGGTGTTGTGGGCACCCAACTATGCACTTATTTCACACACACACACACACACACACACACACACACACACACACAACCATTTCTTGTTCAAGTTTCTCCAATCTGCTTTCTAATGTGTCCACAACACCAAAATCGTCCTAGTCATATTCACCATCATATCTTTACTTCTCCTTCGTGGTGCACCATCAAGGTACTACTTTCTTGTGGTTCCATTCTCTATTTTTAAATAAAAGCCACTACATCTTCTTCAACAGTTTCACCTCCTGTGCCCACAGAGTCATCTCTCCCATGCTCGACAGCTTCATTTTTAGTCTCCTGCTATTTATCATCTACGTGCTACCAACCAGCAACATTATCTGCAAACATGGAGTCACTTTTAATAAGTACACAGATGATTCCCATCTCAATTTCTCCATTGCCATTGTGCCCTCGAGGACTATTGCTGTATTATTTGACTAACAATCAGACAATCAAGTTCTGAATATGTTGAAGTTTCCTGCAGCTCTACACTGACAAGACTGATGCAATATTAATCAGCCCCTGGCAAGATCTACATGCCTCTGGCTGTGACTCCACCAACCTCCCTCCTGCCCATTCACATTAAACAATGGTATGCAAGGTTGCTGTTCTGTTCAACTCATCGGTTAAACTTCAAGCCACCTTTGGAACATTGACTTTTTAATGGCTCAATATGACGAAAATGTTTACCAGAAGCCTCATCTATTTCTTCATTACCTTGAGAATCTTTTTTTTTTAATATAAAAGGTCTGTTTGCCAGCTTTCCCACATCCAGAAACTTGTGACGAGTCCCCAAATGCACAATGCCCCACAACCCAGCCTTCCTGGATCCCAGCATGTCAATTTCAACATCCGTTCCCTCATCTGCAAATCTTTCTATGGCTTGACTATCTGGGAAGGTTTCTCGAGTACCAAATTCAAGCATACAGACCGAGTTCCTCCAACGCTGGATAACTGCCTGTTCCTTGGAAGATCTTTCAACCACTATACGCCAACCTCTGGAATTCTCTTCAAAATCTACTTCACCTTGTTCTCTCACTTTCTGTCTGCTAAAACCTTTGACTAAATCTTCAGACTCCCAACTAAATGACTTTACTTCTTGCTTGGTGTCCACCTCCCCCATTGTAAAGCATTCTATAACTCGCCTGTGTGAGGAATGCGACCTAAATGCTATGTAAGCACACAGATTGAAAACTGTACAAGTAATTTAACATGAGGGTTTTTATTTTGTATTTCAAAAGGAACCTTGCTCTATTTAGAAATATTGAACTCTTTCTTTTAAAACCAAAGGCTGTTCAATTGTCCCCTTCAGTTTGGCACGTGTCTCAGTCAGTGCAGCACAATTATTTTAAGTGACTAGAGCATGGAATCATTTACTTTCCAAGTGCAAAGTATCAGTTACAAGATGCCAATATCAAACAGCTTTCTGGATACCCAGTCAATTGGTTCCATCCACTGCTTATGATAGAATGGTTAATTATGTTTCTAGCCTGAAGTATAGGATCTGCAGCTATCAATAACATCATAGAGTATTATACTATGAGCTACAGACCTGATGGGCAGTGTAGAAAATGCTTTTTGTTATTTGTTCATTTAGAATTCTTAAGTTTCTTTGGCTGATGAAGCAAATGATTGTTTGATGCTGATGCAAGAAGTTTTCCCTGCAACAGATTAGCATGCAACAAATTAGTATTCTCTCTTCTGTGTATTTAAAATCCTGACAAAGAGGTCCCTATGACTTTGAAAGCCTTTGTTCATGGTTGTCTCAAAAAAAATCACCTTTGTAACTTGAGTGATTTCTTGTATTCACAGTGCTGTGCCTCGTATTACAAGTTGTGTTCCTATAGGCCTTTTGCTGTATAAGCTCTGCAAATATTTTCAATAGGGGAAATCATTTACAACACAATGCCTGTTTTACATACAAAATGGATAATATTATTTTGTTTTTATAAAGAATTTCCAAAACATAGGATGTTGTACTTGGAGTTTAGATACACAATACTTTGCAAGGGATATTAATTCAGATATTGTAGATTTGCTAACAGAAAGAACACTTTCTGGTAAACCATCAGAAATGTAATCTGCATTCTCACTTTCCTCTATGGTGTCCATAATTAATAGAGTTATCAATTTGGTTTGTCATCTCTACAATACATAAAAAAGACACCTTGAACTTATCAAGCCAGCACATCTTTGGATTTTAGACATATCTAACCAGTTTTAGGGGTTTATTCAAATTTACTTTTTCAGTAAAATTATCGGTACAAAGAAAATCATCCCAACCATCATAATACAGCATATGTAATGTAAGCTACGCCTGATACAAATGCCATTATCTCACTGAATAGTGTACAACACAATATTAATTAACCTTTTTTAATCTAAGTTCCATGACATTTCGAAACAAGTATACAGTAGAATGCTATTAGTCTTTTAGGGTTGGTGGTGGAAATTGTGTTCAGTACCTAGCCATGTCCCCTTTTCCAATGATTTATTTGGAAGCAGATAAGAAAGAAGAAAAAAAAACTTTCATTTATATAGCACCTTTCATGACCTCAGGACTTCCCAAAGTGCTTTACAGCCAAAATACTGTACTTTTGAAGTGTAGTCACTGTCGTAACATAGGAAATGTGGTAGCCAATTTGCACATGCAAGGTTTCACAAATAGCAGTGAGATACATTACCAGATAATCTGTTTTAGTGACATTGGTTGAGGGATATATATTGGCTAGGATGCCAGGAAAACTCCATTGCTCTTCTTCGAATAGTGCAATGGGATCCTTTACGTCCACTTGAGGGGGCTGACGGGCCTCGATTTAACGCCTCATCCGAAAGAAGGCAGTTAAGTGCTGCTTAAGTGCTGCACTGAAATGTCAGTCTGGACCATGTGCTCAAGTCCTGGAGCAGGGTTGAACTTACCAATGGCTGACTCAGAGGCAAGAGTGCTGTCAATGACCCAAGCTGACACTAGTCAGAGCTCCTGAGAGCATTCCAAAAGGTCAGTTTCACAGATTACTTGGAGTGTCTTGAGTTTTATTGTGGTGGATGATGCACTTTGGCAATCATAGGCTGACCCTGTGGAGAATCTTATTGGTTATTCCTTTTCTTAAAGTTGTACATCAAATAGATTAGAAAAAAAGCAGTTGTGCTTTTTTCCCCTCTTTACCAGAAGACAAGCTTGCATTTATATAGCATTTCATCACTTCTGTCAAAAATGCCTCAAAAGCACTTTACATACAATGAATTAGTTAAAAACGCAGTGACTGTTGTGCAGTCAAACATGCAGCTATTTTGTGCACAGCAGGTTCTGACAAACAATAATGAGGTGATCTGTTTTTGGTGTTGCTTGAGGGGAAAAATATTGGCCAGGACATCAGGATAACGCCTTGATCTTTGACATCATGCTACAAGACTTTTACCATCTACCTGAGACGCTGGAACAGGAAAGCAAAACCTTGGTTTAGCGCATCTTGATTACTACACAGAAAACTCAGAATAATTTACATTCTCAATTCAAGAATGAGGCTCTATCCAGAAAAAGGAAAACTAATGCAAAGTTCTTCTGATGATAACCAGTTTATTTGCATGAAAAGAAACAGTGATAGAAATAAAATGCTGTTTTTCAATTCAATTTCCCCCCAGCAATAAAAAAAAATCTGGGCTAAGGAGCAACACTGTACTCTCACTGTCAGCAATATTTTGGTTTCCATGACATGCCTGTATCTCTGGGGTGATTTTATTAAATAAGCACGCAGAATGTATACTGCTTTTACCAGGTAAATCATAAAAAAGTTGATGGGTCGACTGCATGTCATTTGGATTATATTTGTTACTGTCCCCTGAATCAACTATGTAACACAATTCAGATTGGATCATGAATGATAATCAATTCCTATAGTTACATAAATCATTGCATTTCACATCTGGTAAATGACATGGAAGATTTATGACTGATCATTAGTCAAACAGAACAGGAGATATTAAACTCTGTTTCAAATGTGTCTTATAGCACACACAATTATTGCTTGGGAAATGTGAAAAATAGCAGTGTGACTTATTTTAGTTGGATGCACCCATTAATTAGTGGTTTAATTGACATTTTAGTTATTTTGTACTGATCCCTTGTGGCTGGATTCAATTGAATACATGAACGTGATAACACAAGCTTGTGGAAATTATTCTAAAAGTAACACGTACTTCAGGATCAAAATCCATCAATCCTAATTTACCATTCAAGGCAAGTTTTACACAACTTCCCAAGAGAACAGTTCACACCTTTCGGTCTAATCCTACAGGGCAGAAAAGTCCACTAATCCTGGTCAGTGTCGAACAGTATGCATAATAGCAACAGAGTTCTATTGCTGACCCAACATGAAGACGTGTGTCCAGGATGCCTACATTTAATCAAATCTAGCAGACCCAACATATCAGGTACTTCATATAGATGATTAGTTGAGTTTTCTGAGCACTCCAAGGCATAAGTCAGTGGTGTCCAACTTCATTTAGTTCATTAAAACAAGTTTTTATTATATTCATTTGACCATTCTTATTTTGCAGCCAACCTCCATGTTGCTTTGAGGCAGTGATGGCTGTGTTGTAAACCTATTCAGGCAATTTTTGTTTTAGTCAGACAAATGAATGTTTACTCACTAACATGTGTGAGTTATTAAAGTGTGCCTGGTGCTGGGACTGGGCAGGCTGGAATTCTTTCAATATGACGAGTGGTAACTACAGGTGAATAACCTTCGGTTGTCTGTCTTCCATTCACAATACGTAAATTGCATCCTTGGATTCTCTGACACTGTTGTTTAACAATTACCAACAATCAGCTGCAATATAAACACCCAGCTATCACACCATTACGACATAATTATCCCCATAACCAATCGCTTAATTTAAAAAACTTAGTTTTTCAAAAGTCATCAAGTGAAAGCTTTGATTTCTAAAATACACTGTGCCCGCCAGTCAGTATTTCTGTGGCAATTAATGATTCTTCCGTTTTGATTAATCGCTTCTGCCGCCAGTCTGATATAGCTAATCAGCAAATTTTCTGTTTAATGCCTCATGCATGTTAGGCCTCAGCTGGAGAATTGTGTTCTATTCTGGGCACCACACTTTCGGAACATAGGAACAGGAGTAGGCCATTCAGCCCCTCGTGCCTGCTCCGCCATTTGATAAGATCATGGCTGATCTGTGATCGAACTCCATATACCTGCCTTTGGCCCATATCCCTTAATACCTTTGGTTGCCAAAAAGCTATCTATCTCACTCACATTTAAATTTAGCAATTGAGCTAGTATCAATTGCCGTTTGTGGAAGAGAGTTCCAAACTTCTACCACCCTTTGTGTGTAGAAATGTTTTCTAATCTCGCTCCTGAAAGGTCTGGCTCTAATTTTTAGACTGTGCCCCCTACTCCTAGAATCCCCAACCAGCGGAAATAGTTTCTCTCTATCCACCCTATCTGTTCCCCTTAATATCTTATAAACTTCGATCAGATCACCCCTTAACCTTTGAAACTCCAGAGAATACAACCCCAATTTGTGTAATCACTCCTCGTAACTTAACCCTTGAAGTCCGGGTATCATTCTAGTAAACCTACGCTGCACTCCCTCCAAGGCCAATATGTCCTTCCGAAGGTACGGTGCCCAGAACTGCTCACAGTACTCTAGGTGCGGTCAAACCAGGGTTTTGCATAGCTGCAGCATAACTTCTGCCCCCTTGTACTCTAGTCCTCTAGATATAAAGACCAGCATTCCATTAGCTTTATTGATTATTTTCTGCACCTGTTTATGACACTTCAATGATCCACGTACCTGAACCCCTAAGTCCATTTGGACGTCTACAGTCTTTAACTTTTTACCATTTAGAAAGTACCATGTTCTATCCTTTTTTGATCCAAAGTGGATGACCTCACATTTGCCTACATTGAATTCCATTTGCCACAGTTTTGCCCATTCACCTAATCTATCAATATCGCTTTGTAATTTTATGTTTTCATCGACACTGCTTACAATGCCACCACTGTTTGTGTCATCAGCAAACTTAGATATGAGTCTTTCTATGCCTTCATCTAAATCGTTAATAAATATTGTGAATAATTGAGGCCCCAAGACAGATCCCTGCGGGACTCCACTAGTCACATCCTGCCAATGTGAGTACCCACCCATTATCCCTACTCTCTGTCGCCTTTCGCTCAGCCAACTTCCTAACCAAGTCCATTCTTTTCCCTTGATTCTATCTTAGCTAACAGTCTCTTATGTGGGACTTTATCAAATGCCTTCTGGAAGTCAATATAAATAACATCCATTGACATTCCCCTTTCCACTAATTTAGTCACCTCTTCAAAAAATTCAATCAGGTTTGTCAGGCACGACCTACCTTTCACAAATCCATGCTGGCTCTCTCTGATTAATTGAAAATTCTCGAGGTGTTCAGTCACCCTATCCTTAATTATAGACTCCAGCAATTTCCCCACACAGATGTTAGGCTAACTGGTCTATAATTCCCTGGTTTCCCTCTCTCTCCTTTCTTAAAAAGCGGAGTGACATGTACAATTTTCCAATTTAGAGGGACAGTTCCTGAATCTAGAGAACTTTGAAAGAGTATAGTTAGGGCATCTGCAATGTGCTCACCTACTTCCTTTAAAACCCTGGGATGGAAACCATCTGGTCCTGGGGATTTGTCACTCTTTAGTGCTATTATTTTCTTCTTTACTGTTGTTTTACTTATGTTAATTTTATTGAGTCCCTGTCCCCGATTCAATATTAGTTTTCTTGGGATTTCCGGCATGCTATCCTTTTTTTCTACTGTAAATACTGACGCAAAGTAATTATTTAACAGGAAGGATGTCAAGACCTTAGAGAGGGTGCAGAAGAGATTTACCAGTCTGGTGCCACGGATGAGGGATTCAGTTATTTGGAGAGACTGGAGAAGCTGGGGTTGTTCTCCTTAGAACGGAGAAGGTTAAGGAGAGATTTGATAGACGTGTTCAAAATCATGAACGGTTTTGACAGAGTAAATAAGGAGAAACAGTTTCCAGTGGTAGAAGGATCGGTAACCAGAGGACACAGATTTAAGGTGATCGGCAAAAGAGGCAGAGGCCACATGAGGAAACAAAGCGAGTTGTAATGATCTGGAATGCACTGCCTGAAAGGGTGGTGGAAGCAGATTCAATAGTAACTTTCAAAAGGGAATTGGATAAATACTTGAAGGGAAAAAACTTACAGGACTATGGGTAAAGAGCAGAGGAGTGGGACTAATAGGATAGCTCTTTCAAAGAGGAGGCACAGGCATGATGGGCTGAATGGCTGTCTCTACTACGCATGGCCGTAAAACAGAAGCTATTGGTTAATAGACATAATTTACATATGCAAATTAGGTTAATTTGACATCAAGGTTTAAAGTTTGAGATATGAGGAAAGTTTATTACTGGTGTCACAGTACTCCATATCACAGATAACACACCAGTAAAGTATACTATGTAACCAAAACAACATGTGCAAACATGGCTAATTAGCAAATACTTTGCCTTTTAACTCAATTCCATCAAAACATGAGCATAATCCAGTTAATCCTGATTACACAATAACCATTTAAAGACGTTTCCTTAAATAAATTACTTAGAATCTTGTAAAGAGGACTTGGTGAGTGTTACAAAATTAGTCCTCACCCTAGTTCTGAAGTGCGTCCATGGAGTGAAAACTCCTGAGGCGTTAGTTGGTCCAAGCTCTTAAAATTTCTTTTTGTAGTTACTTGACTGGATACAAATTAGATTAAAAGATCTGCTTTTTACACTTTTGAAGTGGAATATCATCATCATGCCTGAAAACTGCCAGTTGCTAAGAAACACTAGTTTATAATAGATTACTGAACTTTCCTGTTGGTTCAGATGCCACACAACAACTTGCATTCATATTGTGCTATTTATACAGAGTCTTTAATGTAGAAAAACATTCCAAAGTGCTTTACAGAGGCATAAGGAGGAAAAAATGAACACCAAGCCAAAGAAGGAGAAAACCAAAAGTTTGGTCGAAGGGGAGACACAAATGGAAAGATGGAGGGGTTTAAGGACAGGATTCCAGGGTGTCGGGCCAAGCAGCTGAAGGTACCAAGGTGAAGGGAGGGGGCACGCACAAGAGACCAGAGTCAGAGGAATGGAGAGCTTGGGAGGTTGGTGGGGGGCGCGCGGTGGGAGTTGTAGAAAGGAGGAGATAACAGAGATAAGGAGGGGCAAGGCCATGGTGGGATTTAAATACAATGACAAATGTAAATTTGAAGCACTGGGGGACTGGAAGCCAATGTAGGTTAGCGAGGATAGAACAGAGGCAGTGAAGGGGTCAAAAGGAGAGCAATCAAAGATGTTGGATAATAACTTTGGGTGAATGTAAGAAACCAGGAAGTAAAGGGTTAATCAGGGTAACAGCAGCATTTGTTGGGAGTTTTGCGAGCCCTTTGTGCTGTCACTAAGCATATTGTAATCCATTAGTCTTTTGGCTTTGTTGGAGTATGATTATAGTAACTTGCTTACAAAGTATATCATGTAATGATATAGAATTTATTTCATGTAATGATTTGGAATTTGCAGTCTGATTTAAGTTGATTGGTTCTGCTTCCTGCCAATAATTGGCTCAATTGGTGTTGTTACTCCATTGTCATAACGATCTATTGTCATGTTAAACTTGTGTTAGAATTGACAAACTGGTATAGTACCACTCAAGTAGCCTTTACTTGACACATGGCAGTAAATTAGCATCAAAGTTACCAATAGTCAAGATATCAGCTCCATGTAATTTGCTCTACACAGTTTTATAGCATGTAAAATAAACGTGAGCATATTATACATGCAGAGGCCATAAAATACTGTTGTAGATTACTGCTCTTCTAAAATGTTCAGACTTCATCACTTTTCTTCAGACTTTTCTTCTTCTAGACAAATGAGCAAAATGCTATAAATGTAACTGATCTCCAGTACTTGCTCAGCTCTCCGTCAAGGTTCCCTACACTATCCATTTTATTTCCATGTTCATCAGAATGAAGATTGATTTAATGCTGGGAAAGTAATGATTTTGGCATTGCAGCTTTTGTAATGTCGTAGTACCGGAGCTCAAACCACCAAACCACAAAGCCATTTTTAACTTCAGGTATGAGTCAACTGAGGCCAAACTGAAATGACCAACCTAGAAAACCTTCAACAGGTTCTCCATTTGTAATATGCCCATGTTGGGAAAGCATCACTGTGGCAACTGAGACTCATTCTGTGTTGATAATCCAATGCACAGATCTTTCCTTAGCCTCTGAACTGAGTTTGCATGAAGCTCCTGCAAGGATCTTTTATACTGTCTTTAACTGCCTATCTTAGTACCAGCCTAAACCAATGCAAAGTCAGCAGGACTGAAGTTACAATGCCAACAGTGATGTTTTCCAACCAGGAAATACAGCAATCTTAGTATACATACACATATTGTAAACAATTTTACAACACCAAGTTATAGTCCAACAATTTTATTTTAAATTTCACAAGCTTTCGGAGGCTTCCTCCTTCCTCAGGTGAACGTTGTGGACACAATTGTCAACCCCAGTCCATCACCGGCATCTCCACATCATACATACACATACACAGGCAACTGAATGTCAATTAAATGTTAATGCTAGTACAGAGTTGATTGTCCCATTAACATCCATCAATAACAAAATGATTCAAAAGGTCCATTAGACTACTTTACTTTGCACCAACTGAAGTTATATTGCAGCAAGCCGAAGGCCCAGCTTCAACAAGATTACCTCCAACGGCTGATTTTAAGCCTCTTGCTTAATTGCATTTCTTCTAACTGGTTATTTCTCATCACTTCAGAAAATCTGAGAATCCTCATCTAACAGGAAAAACGGAATTGAATCAGGTAAAAAAAAAACAGGTGAATTGACTTGGATATAAAAAAGTGTCACA
This sequence comes from Heptranchias perlo, assembly GCF_035084215.1. Taxonomy (NCBI): domain Eukaryota; kingdom Metazoa; phylum Chordata; class Chondrichthyes; order Hexanchiformes; family Hexanchidae; genus Heptranchias; species Heptranchias perlo. Next base: position 17,154,214 of record NC_090350.1, on the reverse strand, counting down.
AATTTAGAATATTTGAAATATATTGCTATTTAATTTATGAATAGTTTAAATGTGGAGATTTCACTAGTTTGTATGCTGGAAGGCTCCCGAGGGCAAAATGTGCCACAAAAGTATAACAGCTGGCAGCCTACCTTATGGCATCACATACCACTCGGTGAACCTACAAACAGTTTAACATATGTTTTAGCTCCATTTGAAGTGAACAGTTTGATGGGACAGAAGCACAAGGTAGCGGCCATGATTATTCACATTTACCATGCATTCTCTCGCTTGTTGGTGAAGCCATCCTGCAGTATAATACAGAGCTATTCTCCAGCAGGAGTCAATTGAATACTCTGAGCCTTATTCTAAATGCAGCATTGAACACAGGGAGTAAAATTATTTTTCATAGAATACCCCCATTCACATTCATTAAGCTTACCAAAGGATGCTTATGACACATTGTATTGGATTGGATATCAAATTCATCAAATGAATTCAACATTCCAATCCTTGCTGGCTTGTGAAATGATACAGTACTATTTGTGGCAACTTTTTTTTGGTCAGTGTTTCTTCAACTATGCTTCAAACAGCAGACAAAATTGGTGAGGAAAAAAACCTTGCCAGTTAGGCACAGCTGACACCATGGGCTTCGTTTTAGCACCCGCTATCGGGAGCGTTCCTGGCAGGAGGGCTCTGAAAATCGGGGAATCCCGGAGCGGGTCCGGAGCCCGGCTCCAACCCGCCTACTTCCGGGTTCCCTACAGACGCGCCGACGTGCGCGCGCAGCCCCCGCATGTGGGAATCCCGCAGGCAATTAAAGCCAGCGGGATGCCACTTGACAGTATTTACTTAGGTATTTCAGATCATTCACTGACCTGATTAAGGGAATATGTCAGGAGGGGTGGGATTTTAGAGACAACTGGGACTGTTTCCCATACTGGGGGAAACACTCCCAGTTGAAATGGATATGTTGCAGCCACCAGCCTGTGGCAGCTGCAAAGGTCCATTTGACAGGTTGGGGGGGGGGGGGGGAAGAGACCCTCACTCATTGCAGGAGGCCACTCTGTCACTTGGGACAAAGTTTGGCCTCCACCACCCTCCTCCTGACAAGAAAATTCACCAACCTGCACACTTACCCCGGGGTCCAGACACATGTACCTACCTTGCGGACCCCCTCAGATGTACATCTTGCAGATGGGGGCCGCCGTAGCTGCAGTCATGACCTCCTCGGAGGACGAACAGCATCGCCAGCCTCACCGGCCACGCCGTCCACCTCTGACACGTGGAGCTCCACAACACAGTGCTGTGACACATCCACCTGCACAGCAGGAGGGAGGGCAACCGCAGAGAGAGATGCGGCGCAGAGGGCACTACCCTCGCCACAGGGTCTACAGACCAAGGCTCAGCTTCCTGGACATTTCTGAGCAGCAGTGCACACGGAGGCTCATAGTCACTCGACATGTAGTCGTGGACATCTGCAGCCTCCTTCGTGCCGAGCTGCTCCCGGCTGGCCCGAGCACCATCTTCTTACCTGTCGCTGTCAAAGTCACCACTGCCCTCAACAACTTCTCCTCTGCATCCTTCCAGGGTGCCACCAGGGACATCGCCGACGTCTCTCAGTCGTCTGCACAAAAGAGCCCTGCAAATACACCTACACCCACTCTGCAGTGACACAATGGGTGGCATCAGTTGTGGGTCTTCATTGTGATCCTCAGGAAAGGGCATTATTGCACAAACCAGATAAGATTCGCAAAGACGTGGCAGTAGTGGTGCCAATATAATATGTAATGTGAGTTGGTCAGAAATTCAATATAAGTAATAACCACGACAAACCCTCAAACACCCTTGTGCATCCCCTTCATGCTCACGACACGTTTGCCTTACGCTTCCTACTGCACATATGTGATGCATGCCCTGTGGCTGCAGCACAGGTAGTGGCAGGTTGAGTGAGGCTGATCAAGAAAGAGATGCATAAGAGGGTGAGTATGAGATAGAGCCATGAGATTGTATGAGGATTGGGTTGAGTGGTAGTGGCGGGATGAGTACTGGCGAGGTGAGTAAGTGCAGGTAAGATGGGGATGAGCTTTGAGTGGGTATGAGGGGTGATGTGACAGAGTAGTGTTGGCAGTGCAGAAGGAGATGTGGGGTGGGGGCAGTGATGTGGCAGATGGAGTGTTGGGGAATGAGTAAGTGTACTCACTTTGGCTGATCTACTTAGGTCATTGCAGCACCTCCTGCACTGTATGCAGGTGGGCGATATGTTGGTGGTGCAGGTGACCTCCTCTGCCACCTCGAGCCAGGCCTTCCTGGTGGCAGAGGCAGGCCGCTTCCTCCCGCCTGCCGGGGGGAAGACCCTCCTCCTCACCCCATCTAATGATACCTGGAGTGAGGCATCATTAAACTGGGAGCAGACTTCCCCCTGGGCTGCTCCCTGCAGTAATTTTTTCTATTTGTTGCAGCATCTGTCAGTGGAGAACTGCCCCTTTAAATAGAGCTCCTCCGGCTGACAGAGCTTACTGCGCATGCGCAGCCCGCCCGACGTGCAGATCAGCAGTGGGGAACCCGGAAGACCAGGTAAGTGGATCCAATTAGGCTGCGATCGCGCGGGGGGGGCAGACTAATTTCACCGGGCGCGTTACCCACGTGCCCAATCGCCCCCACCGCCGCAAACCCGCAGCCCTGGTAACATCAAGCCCATCAGCTCAACATTTCTGCAAATTACAACGTAGCTTAAGTGGAGGGATGGGTTTGTACTATTTCATGCCCTGTTCAGTTTTGATGATTCCTCCGAATAGAGTTGCATTGCTCTCCAAGACCTAAAAATTAATATCCAGCAAATAGATGAACAAATGTAAACTCATCTTCTCTGGGTAGCTTAGCATTCAAGTGGTGACAATCTCGTACACTAGACTGGCATTCAAGTGATTGAAGTGTCAGGTCTATCCAATACCCTGATTTGCTAAGGGTTTTGGATCAAGCTGCATTAATCACTTATTTTTGTTAATTAAAAAAAAGATTTTAAAATTAGCTCGTGAATCTCTTGTGGCTCATGATAAGTCAATGGCATGCTGTGATTGCAAGGTTTTACCACAGAATGCACAAAATGTTATTCTGCTGCTAAGGAGGAGTTGTGTTCAACTCATCAGTTTTGGCCACAAACATGTCATTTCTCTAAACATTTTGAGGTGAACTCCAAAACAAAAGCAAAATACTGCAGATGCTTGAAATCTGAAATAAAAACATAAAATGCTGGAAATACTTAGCAGGTCAGGCAGCATCTGTGGGAGAGAGAAACAGAGTTCAAGTTTCAGGTCCACGAGCTTTCACCAGACTGACGAAAGGTCATCGACCTGAAGCATTGGGCCAGATTTTGATGGGAGCAGTGAAAGGAGTTCGACTTGCACTTGCCCATAGCCTTTCTATTGGCTTTTGCAAGTTACTGTCAACAGGACAGCCAATCGATGCGTCGCCCTCTACAGGGCATCTGGGACTTGCGTGAACAGGGCAAACTGCTGTGTATCTCCTTAACCAATCAGATGGAAGAATCGTCAATAAACAGCGCAAGAACTGACCCAGGAAGTGCAAGTTGGAATTGTGAATTCAATGTCAAATCAGGTACAGTAAGCAAAATAAAGGGAGGGAAAGAAAGATTGGAATTAAGAGAAAGAGATAAAAGAGACAGAGAGAAAAATAAATGTTTTTATTTAATTTTTTTTTAAATGTCCAATAATGATCAATACCACAAGAAATGAGACTCCACACTTGTAAAAGTTAATTTTCAGTGCCAGAGAGGTTGTTTGGCAGTAATTAAGACTTATCATGCTGTTAAAAAGGTACTTAGACTGGAATGGACAAGCCCTGTCTTTTTTGGCAAGTTTAGTCGGTATCTATGAGGTAAGTACAGGAACTTCACAGTGTTCAATACATTTGAATGGTGAGTCAGACAGCGAGCTGCCATTTTCACCCAGCTTTTGGAGGAGCAGGGCATCTTGAACAGCAACTTCCCGATTTCCGCGTTTAGCTGCGAATGTGCGGTTGCTGGAAGTTACTGTCCGATTTGCACATAAATAACGGTGAGTGCTATTAGTCTCACCATTATTTTTACAGCAAAATCCAGCCAGTTAATTCTGTTTCTCTCTCTCCACACATGCTGCCTGACCTGCTGAGTATTTTCAGCATTTTCTGTTTTTATCTGAGATGAACTCTGTTAGTGAGGAAAGTTTGCAGATTCCCAGATAAATTTCCAGCTCCATGAATATCTGTCACTTTTCCTCACCCCATCAACAACAGTAAATGACCAGCAATTGACTCCAGCACAAATGGACTAGCTTTCCTTTTTTCAACACATAGCTTAAATTGCATCAATGCTGAAACCTGAAATAATTTTCTCATGCTTCATGGAGTAGCTGAGCTTTTAATTATATATATTTTCTATAAGTTTTTTTTATGTAGAATAAGTACCATAGTATCTGAAGCTCATATAATATGGCCATTCATCGTCTTCCAAGATGATGTGCATTTAACCGGAAAGTAGTTGGAGATTTTACGCCGTATCTCTTAATCCCCTGAACTTGCTGGCCGATTTGCACATTAATAATGGCATGCGTCGTTAACATGCCGTTATTTTTACAGCAAAATCTGGCCCAATATTTCCACTAGCCCTTCGTAAGCGCCAACTTGTCCAGAACTCAGCTACCATCATCCTGATCTGCACAAAGTTATGTTGCCCATTACCCTCATACTCGTTGCCTACACAAGCTCCATGACCTTGCCCCACCCTACCTCTGTGACCATTTTCAGCTTTACATGCTCTCATCCCCTGGGGGGGAGGGGGGTTAATTCTGTACATCCACACCTCTCCCTCAAAATGATGGTGGTCCTTCAATCCATTTTTGTCCCACCTCACTGAAGCTCCCTTTCTAAAATGATCCATCTCTCCATTTTAACCTTTCTACCTAAACTGATTTTAACCTTTCTAAACTGATCTCTTTGACCAAACCATCTCGCAGCTTTCTAAACTTTCCCACAAAGTTTTTTTTCTTCCTCTGTGGAGTGCTTTGGGAATTATATCTGCATTAAAGGTGCAAAATAAAAAGCAGGGTTTGCTATAGTACAGTTAATGGACGAGTATGAACAGTCTCTGCTTAGATGTTATCCATACTTTTCTTGCTAAATTCCTCTGTTATGCCTGAAATTTGTTTTGATACTTTTCAAAAAAAATTATTTACAATGTCTTTTGCAAACATATTTAACACCTTCAGGACTTCAAAATTTGATTTGTAACAATTCAACAATTTGTCCATACCAAAAATTCCTTTCCTCCCACTCCAGAGTGTTTCAAATGGCATCAAATGGAAGCAACTAAAAACGCATGTGTTCCTTCTCGGAATGGACATGAAATCCATTTCTTAAAAAAACAATCCTTGCCCCTCTGTTAGCCATTCCACTCCATCACGCAATCTGCTGCCCTGATTAAACCCATTTTAAAAAAAAAAATTAAAATTGATTTTCATTCCATTCAATCTTACTGCTCTACAGATATTCACTGCTGAAGCTTCACACTGAAGAATGTGATATGATTAGAACTGCTCGAATGAATTAACATCTACCACCTATATGTACTGTGCCAATTGGACAAGTTTATTTATTGATTATTGTATTTAAATTGGTGTTTTTCAAAACCAATTAATTATTATAGTCCATTGATTAGCGTGCCTGAATTTTTGTTTTGGCACGTCCGTTCATTTTGTTTAAGTCAGTAGGTGGAATGTCTACTTATTAGCCCTTAGTGTCGCATTATAAAATTTTTATCTGTTAATTTGTCAGCAAATGTACTTTAGATCCATTCATTTCATGGTTATTGCACTGGAAATACTATACTAGAAATCAATTGTATCAGTTTCATCAAGCTAGATATCTACTATTACATTACTACTCAGCTACAGCCATCTACATTAAAATCCGATTCTCCAGCGAGAGGATGTGTAAGTAAACTGAATTGCAGTCCATTAGATCTGTAGACATGGATTTAACAAGTCTGCTTCAGTTGACCATGCAAATTTAAAAAAATTCTATCTTTTTGTAAATGTTCAAGATACCCAATTTTCTGCTGCACTGCAGCAACTACTGTTATATTGGAGACTCACTCAAAATTGAAGGAACTTGGCAGGAATGATTTTCTTTTTCTGAAGTCTGCAACAATATCTGGTAATTTCTCAAAACGTCAAGGATACTTTAGGATACTATAACTTGAAACAATAATATGCTGCTGTGAGAGAATTTAAGTAGTACAACCATTTAAAGTAGCAAGCTGTAAGCATAACATCGATCATAAGCTTTATTGTTATTCTTCAAATTTAAATTGTCTCTTGTAATGCCTATCTTTCAAATTATGAATTTTTCCACATTCTCCTCCAGTACACCTACATTCTGATTTGTAAACACTGACGCAAACATATTTTATGTTACATATCTGTCATACTTTCATCCTCCAAATGCTTTTTGCAATTTCTCTTTAGTAGGAAGGAAATCAACTCATTTTGCTAAGAAAAAAAAGCATGTTTTTCTCCAACATTATGAAAATAGCTTACAAAATTGCAGGAAAGTAGTGCAGTGATTATGATACAGGACGAGCAAATCAAAGGTTGTGAGCTCAAATCTCACTATCACGAATTGTGATCTTGAATTCAATAAATCTGATAATTTTGGGGCTAGCACCAGAGAAAATGAAACCATGAAAGATGCCATTTGTCATAAAAATCCAACTGATTCACTAATGCTCTCCAGGAAAGGGAACCTACCATCCTTACTTAGTCTGGCCTATACATTACACTTGCCCTCCCATCCACCACCCGCCATAAACTTCAGCTCACCCTAGGCTCTGCTGTTCGCATCCTATCCTGCGCCAAGTCCGAAATGCATCACCCCTGTGCCTGATGACCGACAATGCTCATCCTCGTGTTTAAATCCCTTCATGACCTCACCTCTTTCTATCTGTGTAACCTTCTCCCAGTTCTGTAACCCTCTGAGAATTGTGCGTTCATCCAACTCTTGCCTCTTGGCATTCCGAAATCCCTGGATGCACCATTGGCGACTATGCCTTCAGCCCTCTAGGCCCCAAGCTCTCTTCCTAAAACCCACCATTTTGACCAAGCTTTTAGTTATTCCTCAAAACATCCCCTTCTTTGGCACGGTTTTGATTTCTGTCTGATTAAGCTTCTGTGAAACTGCTTGGGACTTTTTTTTTAAATGTTAAAGGCATTATGTAAATCCAAGTATTTGTTGTTATTGTTGTTGTCCACACTATGTGGTTGACAGTTAATGCCCTCTGGCCTAGCATGCTACTCAGTTGTACAGATGATCACTAAAGATGGACAATAAATGTTGCCTGGTCAGTGGACACCCACATGATGAGAACAAATTTTTAAAAATGGAACAAGTAGCTTTCAAACATACAACTTGTGAGAATGTGATTTAGTTGGTAGCAATTAAAACAGCAGCAGATTGCAACAAACTTGCAATAATGAGCATTTACTGTTTCTCAAACAGTTAACAAGCTATTTTATCACATTAAATGGTGAAAAGTTCGACAAGCCAATTGCAGATTGCGGAACTGTCAGATAACATGTTTGAATAGCAATTTACCCTTAAGGCCCTGATGGGCATAGCCTTCTCTGGTTTGGTGTTTATTCATGTGCCTATGCTCAAGAGCCGGTAGGTCAGTACCACAAGCCTACTTTATGTATTTGGTAGAGATGCTCTAAATTTGTAAGCCCAAACTTGGGCTCTCTAACTTTTATCAGAATTTCTGACAATAGCATGTGACCTTCCCTATCAATCCCCCAAATGCAGCAGCCAGCTCCCTGAGAGGAACAGTATCACGGTTAAAAAGGAACATCAGGATCCAATGCTGGAAGACAGATGCTATCATGGGGAAACCTGTAGGGCTAGATACTATGTAAATAAAGGTCATCACTGTAAAGGTTGAAAAAAACAGTATGAACTGATTTGACATCCTCTGTAGTAGCAGTTTTCATGGCCTATCTAGAAGCTGGAAAACATTCAAATAAAGTTGTGTTCTGGAAATCTTTTGCATCCAAGTCCATTTCTAGAATGACTCATAACAAACAACCACCACCAGTGTGTTAAAAGAATTGCCTGGAACCATGAAAAACAAAGAATGAATTTGCCAGAGATCAGATATATGAGAAAGGAAAAGAAAAGCCCTACAAATAAGCAGAAGTGATTTTAAAAGCACAATAAAGTGGCTATTTTTCTACATGATCCCACCAGGTAAGTTTGATTTCACTAAGCCAGCAGAATGGTCTTGAAGAGGGAAGAGATTTGGAAGATTTAAAATTGCTTCATGTTTGGATGAGAAAGGAGAATTGAATCAAATGAACACATTGATATATTCAATAGGCAAGGCAGTGGAAGATATTTGTGCACTTTCAACTGGCAAAGAATGATGGGGATTTTTATGTTACAGTACTACATTATTTTAGTCTACAGAAATGCAATTTTTGAAACAGCTAAATTCAATCAAAAGAAACAAGAAACCAAATCAGTGGATGATTACTTTATAACCACATCCTGTGCCTATGGAACTGCGTATGGCAAAATGATGTGTGAACATATTGTGGTGGGATGACGGGATGAGAGGCTGGTTGAAAGATTACAGTTAGACACCGAGTGAACCCTTGATAAAGCAATAACTCAAGTGAGACCAAGCCAGATAGAATGAAGTTATTAAGAGATCATCCAGGTGACAATGGTAGGGGGAAACAAATAACGCCAGCAGACAAGAAAAACACAGCAGCCGAACTATACTCCCAAGCAGGATTATAGAGAGGGAAAAACAGAGAACCTGCAACAGACGTGGGAGATTCCAAGTACATCCCAGGCAACTATGTCCAGCTAGAAAAGCAAAGTCCCCTAATTATCACTAAAGATGCACTTCCAGCCAGCGCATCAGAAAGAACGAACAGTTGGTAAAGTTTCAAAAGCAACTCAAAAAATATAAACATACTTTTCTGGGCATGACAGAAAGAGACACCACCCATTGGTATAGTGAAACAGTTTTTTTTTTAAAAAGCAGAAGTCTCAATAGAGTTTAAAACATGCGGCAAATGAATCCACAATAGTTAATTCCCAGTATGAGGAAATGGAACCGCTACAGAGGTTAAATAAAATGATAGGGCCCAGGGCACGTTCTAGATGTAAGATGATGGTTCCTGGGTTTCTATTCTCAGCAAACAAGAAATATATCTTGCACTAGAGCTTAGCCGTGCACTATTACAAGTTCTTGGAATGATATTGTGGGTAGATGCAGTTAAAAAAAGAGGTATAGACAGAGTTTCACAAGCTTTTTCAAGGTCTTGGTTTTCAAAATCAGTAGAGACAAATCCCTATTCCTGGACAAGAGGAACAGAGAAAAGAATTGACAAGAGTGGAGGAGCCAGGAGCAACAATGAGCATGAGAACCTACAGGTAAGTGCACAGGAATAGTCATAGCACTAAAGCCAAAGTGGCAAAGTCCAAATTTGAGTGAGCTTGGCTAAGTTGAACGAGGGTGTGTCCCGGAAGAAGCGTATCATGGCCTCAGTGGACCGGATCATAACTCAGCTAATGAAGAAAAACATATTTTCAGAATTCTGTCAGAACCCTCTGTCAAAAGAATCTGTGGTGCTTGCAACCTTTATCACACCCATTGTAACAGATTACTATTTGGTATCCTTTGATCCCCAGAAGATTTACAGAGGCATATGTCAATTCTCATGGAAGGCTTCCAAGAGATCCTATGCTAAATGGATGATTTTCCAGCAAGTGGAAAGACCCAATCGGAATGTGACAGACATGGAAGGTCTGTTTTGAAAAAATATAAAAGTGGGAGGGATTATGAATCAAAAGACATTCAAATTTCAGGGACATAATAGTTCCAAAAGGACTTAAAGTAGAACTATACAAAATCCAGGTATTACAGACTATGCCTCCATCCAAGCATGGAGAAAAATTACCTAATTTACCATTCCCATGAAGTTTTCTCCATTCTGGACAGAGAAACCTTCTAAGGAATAAATCTTGCATATGCAGTGGTGACCAAAAGCTAAATAAAGGAATAACGCATTGCCTACCCCAAGATTATACAACTTTAATGGAGGAACCCAAATATTTGCAGATGCATCTTAATATGGACTAGGTGTTGTTCCCCTATAGAAATCTAAGGCTAATGGCTTCCAGTAGCATATGCTTCATGATCAAAGCACATCATAGAAGGAAGATGCACTCGAATAGATGAACTATGCTACAACCTGTGGATGAGAGAGGTTTTTGTGAATATTTTATTAGAAAATCTTACTTATTGGACAGATCATAAGTGATTGATACCTCTTACAGACCTCAAAAAATGTACAGAGCACTGTTCCCAATAAGCTGCATGCGTGCGTGGCTACGCAGCAGTTTGTTGTGTGCCGTGCACGTCATCGTTCTGATCGCGGACCATACCAGTGCTCTCTGGTGGAGACGCTAAGGTGACATCAGCTACCAATCACTTTACAGTAAGGGCGGGAGTTAAAGTTAGGATGGACGGGGGCGTTGTACTGCGGATGTCGGCACCCAGTGCGGGTCAGTGGTGCAGCTGCTCATAGACCGGCGTCCACAAATAGTATACTGTTCGATGGATGGATGGATATATATATATATATATTTTCATTCATTGGATAAAGAGTGTATTGTATATATTTTAAAGAAACAGTGTAACAGTTTATATACCTGCATGTGTATATATAGAAGTGTAAAAGTTTATCTATTATATAAAAATACATACTAATTGGACAAAGAGTAGAAAAGTTCACACACACACACACACACACACACACACACACACACATTTCCATCCCTTCATGATTTAACTGATTTGAGTTTCCAATCAGAAAACCTCAGCACACAAGGATTCAGTAAAGCATGAGGAGATGCATTCAATTAAATGACAGCTTTTCACCTCTACTGCGAATTGTTGAGAACGGTTACTTTGTTTCTTTCATCTAAAAAAAGCCTATTTAGGCATTGGTTGCAAACAACATTGGATGGAGTCTACAATTAGTGCAATTAACAGTTTTTGTCACCATTCTATTCAATGTTAGCTTCTGAAGTAAACTACAAATGCACCCAAATTACCTGGCATATTGTAATAATTGTTTACCAATTTCCATATTACATATTGACAAATTAAGTAATTCTGACACAAATCATGTGTAATACTGTTACTAAAGATCCTTCTACAATTGTGCTGAAATATATTTTCCAATCACATTGGTACATTGTAATCAAAACAATGAAGTCGATCTAAATTGGTTTATACAACTGCTATCCAAAAGTCCTCAGTTGCCCCAAGGATTGTCTCATTTTATCTTTGACCTTTGCCTCCCTCAGTTTAGGTTCTTTGTGTCCAAACTGCTCCCTGCCTTACATAGAGACAGCCAAAACTAATGAGATCTGTAACATGTACAATTGTAATGCAATAATTTTTTTAAACCCTGGGGAGCTTTAATTAAACTGTTCCCTATCCCCAAATTCACACTGACTGACTTGACAACTATTTTGCATTTCTGACTCAATTTAAAAATTCTGATTGCACACGATTTATTTCTGTTTGAATTGGAGTCATTAAACCGTTTCAACAAAAAGCTGATTGGAATCGTTCCAATCAGATAATTTTTGATAAAATATAATGAGACTGGTCTGCTCAGTCCTGGTACAACTTAAGAAAGCCATTTCATAAATTATATAAATTTATCAGCCAATGTAACATTAAATTGTTACAATTATCCATTATTTTGTACATTTGTTCTGTTTGTTACATACCCTGAATAATGTTTTCCATAAAGATGTTCTATTTAAAGTTGAGATTTGTTTTTATAGTGGAGCACACAGCCTTTATATTGGCGCACAAACCCAAATTCATTTCGCACATGGCCGAAAAAAATTAGAGGGATCATTGGTACAGACCTCAAAAAATGAATAACATAAACGCAGACAGTTCTATGAGAGCAAATGAGGTGAAGAGGTTAAGGATTCATCTGGTACCCTTGATAAATATCCTGATCAAAGCATTAATCCCAGTGTTCTTACAAGAAAGCAGGTATAAACTATGTAATTGCAGAGTTTTCATTGATATTTTGGAGATTTCTTGCACCAATGTCCATTTCTAGAAGAATCCATAACACAGCAAACCTTTGTTAAATAGTTGCAGCACATCCTATGAATAACCACAACAATAGTTTGCATTTATGTACCGTCTTTAACATATTGAAACATCCCAAGGTGCATCACAGGAGCGTTATCAGACAACATTTGACATCTAGCCACATAAAGAGAAATTAGGACTGGTGACCAAAAGCTTGGTCAAAGAGGTAGGTTTTAAAGAGCGTTTTAAAGGAGGAGAGTGAGCTATGGTGATGCTTCATCAGGGAAAGCCATGCTGAAAGTTGAGTCAGAGGAGACCCTACATGATAATGGAGGAGTTAAGTTAGGGAAGGGCAAACCTATTTAGGGAGGAAGCCACTGCAGGGGAAAATCCAAGTCAGAGATACAGTTTACAAAGAGACAGTCTTTATCAGGTGAAATCCAGTCATTGTGGAAGCAATTAAGGAAACCTAGTCAGGTAAAACATTAGGGCCCTGATATTCTACAGCCAATCTATAAGATGTATTCACACAAAGGAGCAGCAGTAAATTGAGGTCAGCAGGCCAATCCTGTTGCAATATAATATTCATTCTAGTCTGCCAGATTGTGGGGAGGGGGGGTGTGAATATACATGAAGACAATTTATAGTAAATGCATACTTTTTACATGCCTTATTACATTTTCCTTTTTTTTGATGTGGACAACAGCTTCAGAGGAGATTCCAACATAGTTGGGCATCAGTGAATATATATAACACATGGCACATTGAACCATGGAGAGGTAGTACATTGGCTTGCATTCAGAATTTTAGTGCATTAACGATTTAATACTGGCTGGTGCTATATCAAAATCTACGGTTCTGCTCCCACAATCTTATCATTTAATTTGGAAGACGCCAAAATTCTGAGTCATTTCTTTTACGATTTCTGAATCGTAAGCAGTCCAGAAATTGCACAGGAGAAAGACAAAGTTTTAGACCTGGCAGCCAATTTGCGCACAGCAAGGTTTCACAAACAGCAATGAGATAAACACTGAGATAAATTCCCTCAGAAAGTAGCTTAGAGCATAAATGAATAATTGAGGTGGTTGCTAATAGGTACCAGGCTAAGTTAGTTGAGGGAGGAGTGAGCTGTTGACATGGTGGTTCGCAGGCAGGCAAAGGCAGTGGAAATTTGAACCTTAGCGGGTGGTGAGGAAGTGAGCAATGAGCATTTGGGATCACAGTAGATAATGGGGATTGGGGGAAATGGAGGAAGTAAGTGGGGGCAGGGTTTAGGATGGAAAGGGAGTAATGATAACAGTTTCAAATAAATAAATGGAGAGGTGTAGATTTGGCTGAAAATAGAGGACGGTGGAGAAAATACACCTACTCAATAAGCTGCTTTCGGGTTTGCTGTTTCAAAATCAAGGATACGATTTTAAAAGGCTGGAGGTGAGCCATTTTTATTTTTGTTAAATGCTTACAGTGAGCCAGAAATAATAGTAGAGCTGCGGTGGAGGGGAAACAGATAATACAAATATTAATATTATGCAACTATAAACACGAGAGGGTGAAATTGGACTTGGGCAGTGGCACAAAATGGGAGATAATGATTTGGCTGCCACCCCACCCGATACGCTCCCCGCCCATTTTACACCCCACCCGCTATGCTCCCCGTCCATTTTACACCCCACCCGCTACGCTCCCCGCCCCTGCCCATTTTACACCCCACCCGCCAGGCTCCCCTCCTGTTTTACACCCCACCCCATACGCTCCCCGCCCATTTTACACCCTCCCCACCTGATATCACCCCCCCGCGCCCGATACATTCTCCGCCCGTTTTACACCCCCCGCCCAATTTCTTTTTCCATTGAATGAATGGAAAAGAAAATTGGACGGGGGGTGAAATGGACCACCTATCTCACACCCCATTTAACACTACCGCCCAAGACTGTTTTCACCCCCAGTTACTTTACAAAGTGCAAAGGCTTGCAGCACATGAACAGGAGGATATCACTGTGCCACCTAGCGGGAGGCAACTGTTCATATAAGAAATTGCCATTAAATGTTTTCAGAAGCAATTTTCATTGTATATGTTGACATAAAAGCATTACCTAGAATTCTGTCACAGGAAGTTGATTAGAAAGCACACATATATGCAAGATTATTTCATTTTCATAAGTCCCCAAGATCACTGTCCTGAATTGGCAGTATGCAACTGAATTCAACCTACACTGCAATAAATGACTCAACTGACCCCATCCTTCAGCAGAGAAGAAAAGCAGAGTAAATAGAACAAAACAATATCATTGGCAATGCTAAGTCATCCATAATGGTCCAAGCAACCACCTTGAGTGTTGAAAAGCCAACAGCTTCATGTTAAGGTCTGGATCATTATGAAGGACACACAGTTGTGTGCATTCGAAAAAGAGTTGTAATCTTGCTCAACTCCAGTACTTTAAGGAGAATCACCATCAGCTTTCAGTGGGCTAAATTGCTAATCAATCACAAGGAGAGTAGGTTGCTCCTGCTGTTTCTCATAGGACAAGTGTGCACAAATGTTCTGAGCACTCTGATGTGATCGCTAGTTGAAATGGGTAAAATAATTCCAATTGTGTTTATTTACATTTTGGAAACTAGCAACAAGAACATATTGTTGTAACAGAAAAAAATTAAAAATCATTTGAATTGAAAATGGTTTGGTATCACTCAGATACTAGCATTTTACTGACTCAGACTTTTTATTTCAAAATTGCAGTATCTATTACCAAAGTGTTGTTGGCTAGGGGCTGCAGTAACCTGAGATATCAGTTGCTGATACACACAGGCAGGAATGACTTTTGAACTAAAGTAACCCGAGTTCAGTCCTGGCCTCAGCTGGCTGGAACCGGTTTGAATTAACCAAGTTTTGTGAAAGACAAAGGAAATGTAATAAGACACAAGTCCTTATTTAGTAAAGGAGTAATGAGGTAATTCTACCTAAGTCCTTGGGACAGAGCCAATGAGGAGAAGACCCAGGCAAAAGCGAGCAGGCCTAAACCAAAGGGAGAGAGACAGCACAGCCTGAAGAGATAAGATTCGGAATAAGAATGAAGGATCTGGGGTGTGGAGCCAGAGCGAAGACTCCGGAGACCAACCATCGCAGAAGTGGAAGACCCTACGTCAGGGACGTAGAGACGACGTCGAGAGAGAGAGAGAGAGAGAGAGAGAACGGAACGCCTGGCCAGCGTCAGCTCTTCTTTTCGGGTATTATCCTTTATATTCTGTGACCACTCAGGGAGTGTCAGAAAAACCTAGTGGGTGTGCGTTTAGATCTTAGTTTGGGTATAAGACTGTAAAACCTGGTGTAAACTGCATGCCTATATCTAACCAGATGTTTCAGCTATATGTATATGATCTAACGGCATGAATAAAGTGAATTGAGAGTTGAGAGAGAATTGACTCTTCTCCTCTGTGTACAAAGCCAGTAACCGTAACCGGTGACCTCCGGTCAACAGTGTGCTATATACAACAAGTATAGAAATTCACAAGATCAGCCAAATCATTTGCCGTAACTGTACTGACCAGAATTTTTAAAAAAAACTACACAAAAATAATTCATCTTTTATGCCACTTATTTGGTGCAGCTCACAAAAAGTTAACTGAGATGTGGGTAGGTATTTCATACACAGCTACACATCATTGCAAAAAAACTTCAAAATTGTTATATAAAAATGAAACTTGTATATAATTTGCAATTTATCTAACATTTTCCCAAACTATACAAATCCTAGATCTAGATTATCTGGTCGTTAAAACTGAATGAAAGTTGTCACTTCATGTTGCACACCAGTTAACAAAAAACTTACAACTTTCACTGACTATGGAAATATGTACAAATCCTTCGTTTGCATCAGATTTTCTGTTCTTTGGCTCTTTTTCTAACATTTCAAAGTAGAAGATGAAACCTGTTGTAATTCCTCTTCACAAGTCATAGAATAGAATCATAGAAGTTTACAACATGGAAACAGGCCCTTCGGCCCAACATGTCGATGTCGCCCAGTTTATACCACTAAGCTAGTCCCAATTGCCTGCTCCAATTAATTGCTGTAAATGTTTTTCACCTGTTTATATCTCTGGTTCAAACACTTTGTTCATTCATTTCAGCCAGTTGGCTGGTCACAATATTCTTTTGTTCCAAGTAATTTGTGTAATCCAGGACACATCTTTTGCATGTCGTCCACTCAATAGCAACATTCTAATTACTTGTCTGGTACTGGTGTTGAATTCACTTAAACATGTCTGTAACTTTCAACAATCCATGCATCTGAAATAAAAGCAAGAACCCACCAACCAAATGAAAACCGAAAAACATTGAAAAACTTTTAGACCGACAAAACAGAGACAACAATGACTGAGGTATTCGAAAGAATGAATTTGCTGCTGTGGTTGATTACCCTTCAAAATGAACTACTTGAGAACTGGTCTGTGATGAGGCAGTGCTCTTAGTGATGTCATAATGTTCATTCAGTTCCAAATGGGTGGCCAGCTGCCAAAGTTATTTTTAGCAGAAGTCAAAAATGCATAAGACTTCACGTATGAGTTACCATAATCATTCTTTGGGTCTGTATTACATTATCTAATGTACAAAAAAGCATGAATTCATTTCCTACTTAATAATTTCCAATCTCCACAGATTCTATTAAAATCACTGGGCATCTTGCCAATTGCTCAAGGTTGACTGAGCATCATGACCTCACAATTGGTGGGCCCTAGTGGATAGCTAGTGAATAACAAAAATTATCCCCAATTAAGGGGGCATAGGCATTCGAGACTGGTGAGCTGAACATGAAAAAGTCACAGATGTGTTACACATCATCATGAAGCAATATCCTTAGGCAAATTTTACAATCGATGGAGCGGGTGTCACTTTTTGAATAACTATTGACAATCAAAGATCACAAAGCATGAGGAAGAAAAATAATCAGGATTACACTCCAGAGATTTGAGCACACATATCTAGGCTGACGCTCCAGTGCAGTACTGAGGGAGTGCTGCACTGTCGGAGGTGCCATCTTTCGGACAAGACGTTCAACTGAATTAAAATTCAGTTTAATAAGTAAATCTGGAAATAGAAAGCAGGTATCAGTAAAAAAAGTGAACAAATAGATTCTTGTCCTTGACCCCTCAAAGACATCCTCTCTCTCCACCACTGCAATATTCTTCTTAATCAATACTGCCACCCCACCCCCCACCTCCTTTTATTTCTTCCCTGTCTTTCCTGAACACCTTGTATCCAGGAATATATAGTACCCAATCCTGCCCTTTTTTGAGTCAGGTCTCCGTTATCGCCACTACAGCATATTCCCATGTGGCTATTTGCGCCTGCAGCTCACCAACCTTTTTCACCACACATTCTCTCTTAGTCTGACCCCACCTAATACTGCACTATTTCTTATTCTAGTGCTATCTGTCTCTCCCTATCCTTTGTTCACCTCGTTTCTCCTTTCTAATGCTACATCCTGGTGTCCATCCCCCTGCCAAATTAGTTTAAACCCTCCCACACAGCACTAGTGAAACTCCCTGTGAGGACATTGGTCCCAGCTCTGTTAAGGTGCAACCCGTCCGTCTTGAGCAGGTTCCTCTTGCCCCAAAACTGGTCCCAATGCCCAAGAATC
The DNA here is from genome assembly GCF_035084215.1 of Heptranchias perlo. Classification (NCBI taxonomy): domain Eukaryota; kingdom Metazoa; phylum Chordata; class Chondrichthyes; order Hexanchiformes; family Hexanchidae; genus Heptranchias; species Heptranchias perlo. The sequence goes on along the minus strand of NC_090350.1, from coordinate 17,136,412 downwards.
TGAAGCCTTCCCTCTTGCACCATGTCTCCAGATACACATTAACCTGCCTTATCTTCCTATTTCTGTACTCACTTGCGCACGGCAGTGGGAGCAATCCAGAGATTACTACCTTTGAGGTCCTGCTTTTTTAATTTCTTCCCTAGCTCCTGAAATTCCAATCGCAGGACCTCATCCTTTTTCTTATGTTGTGTGGAAAATTGCCGAGGTATGTCCTGTCTACAAAAAGCAGGACAAATCCAACCCAGCCAATTGCCACCCTATCAGTTTACTAACAATCAGCAAAGTGATGGAAGGAGTCATCAACAGTGCTATAACTCACAAACAACCTGCTCATCAATGCTCAGTTTTTGTTCTGCCAGGACCACTTGGCTCCAGGCCTCATTACAGTCTTGGTCCAAACATGGACATAAGAACTGAACTTAAGCAGTGAGATGAGAGTGACTGCCCTTGACATCAAATCAGCATTTGATTGAGTGTGGCACCAAGGACCCTTAGTAAAATTGAAGTCAATGAGGATCATGGGGAAATTCTCCAATGGCTGGAGTCATATCTGGCACAAAGGAAAATGGCTGTGGTCATTGGAGACCATTCATCTTATTCCCAGGACATCGCTGCCGGAGTTCCTCAGGGCTGCATCCGATGCCCAACTATTTTCAGGTGCTTCATCAATGAACTTTCCTCCATCATAAGGTAAGAAGTGGAGCTATTCACTGATGATTACACAGTGTTCAGCTCTATTCACAATTCCTCAGATAACGAAGAAGTCCATGTCTGCATGCAGCAAGACCTGGATAACAGCTAGCCTTGGACTGATAAGTGGCAAGTAACATTCGCGCCACCCAAGTGCCATGCAATGATCATCTCCAACGAGAGAGAGCCTAACCACCTCCTCTTGACATTTAATGGTATCACAATCACTGAATCCCCCACCATCAACTCCCTGGGGATCACCACTGACCACAAACTCATCTGGACCAGCCACATAAATGCTGTGGCTACTACAGCAGGTCAGAGGCTGTGTATTCTGTGGTGAATGGCTTCCTCCGCTCCAAGTCAGGAGTGTGTTGGAATACTCTCCACTTGCCTGGATGGGTGCAGGTCCAACGATACTCAAGACACTATCCAGGACAAAGCAGTCTGCTGGTTTAAATGTCCACTCCCTCCCCAGCATACTGTGGCTGCTGTGTGTACTATCTACAGGTTGCACTGCAGCAAGTGACCAAGGCTTCTTTGGCAGTACCTCCGAAACCCACTACCTAGATAGGAACATCATCACTTTCAAGTTCCCCTCCAAGTCACACATCATCTCGGCTTGGACATATATTGTCGTTCCTTCATCGCTGCTGGGTCAAAATCCTGGAGCTTAAGACCTAACAGCATTGCAGGAGTACCTTTACATGGACTGCAGCATACTAGAGAAAGATGTTACGAACTGCAGCGATTCAAGAAGGCAGCCCACCACCACCTTCTCAAGGGCAACTAGGGATGGGCAATAAAATATCGGCCTTCCCATCAAGACCAATTTCGAGAGAAAGAATTTGAAAAATTCTAGGATGTGCCCTCTGTTCTTCCAATTCCGGCTTCATTTGCATCCTCCCACTTCTTCTCCAACCCTCCCCCACCCTTCCTCTCCATGGGGACTTTTGCTGATTTACCCTTCCATATTCTGGGACATTGAAGTAAATTGTGGAGCTCCAACAGCTAGTTCAGCAGAGATATAATTGTTCAGCATTGACCGGGAATTGGATTTGGAACCTTCTTGTTTTACATGGCTCAGCTACTCACTGGGAAAGCTCACTGAGGTAGAAACAATTTTTATTCTGAAAATACTATTCCAATTTCACCTGGGATGAGATTGTTACGCTTTGCGGTTAGCAAGCTGCCACTCATTTTGGCATTGCAGCTCCATGAGTACTAACATGTCAAGGAAGCTACAAAATGCAATTTAGGTGAATGGCAAGGCATTAATCAAGAACTGCAATTGTAATGTGATTGTTGACAGGTAGGAATATGCTTCCATGACTGTTTTTCTACATATTTACAAAACTTGTAAAATGAAATTTTAATCTTCGTAACATGTTTCTCTAGTATGTAATTTACTGTGCTTAATAATAAAACATCACTATATTTATATATTTTTAAAAGACTGCTACAAAACCAATTCCTGACTAAATGGAATAGGTTTACATGTAAAACTGCTCTAGTGCATTAATAGACCACAGTATTAGATAATCATAACCCTCTCCTTGGTCTTTCTGTGCTCACACCTCAGTGTGTGTGGAGAGAAAAGTTGAATACATAAAAAGTTCAAATAATATATGCGATTCTGGTGAATTGGATTTTGCCCGGGTTAACTCAGCTGGATTTTTATAAGCTCGCAATATTTCTGTATGTTAAATTCAGTACTTTTTCTCAACATTAAGTCAGTAAACTGAAAATTCATTTAGGTTCACAATGGGGATTTGAAGTGATAATTGATATACAGAGGTAGGATTTACACACAATCTCAAACATTGCATACGATTGTGAGAAGTTCACTCCTTGCAAAACCTACGGATCCAATGGGAAGCAGAGCTAAAGTAGATGCTGGGGAGCCCCCTGTGTCAATATCCAAGGGTAAGTGTTCACCAGCAAAGTAACTATGATAGCCAGCTCAATGAACCTAGTTTCCATCTGATTAACTTTACGGGGGAGCGAGGTTTCACAGTGGGTCTCTCTTCATCGGACACAGAATAATCTGTGTTTTTAGAGCAGCAGCAAGAACCTGCCTGTGTTTTAAAAGTCTGAACTAACTTAGGTTTGGAAGCTTAGCTGGAGAAAATGAGCCAATGTTTAAAGAGAGTTTGTAAGTTGTGTCAATTGTTTTGCAATGCAGAGGAGTGGAAGACAATTGATTGTTCTCACTCTGTGATAAGTACACTGTTCTTTCATGTAAATTAACCAGTTAATTATCTAAAGCTGTGCCTTGCTTTGCTCTTGATACAGTGCTTTTCTGAGTGCTTTCTGCCATTTTTCAGTCGCGAACATTCAGAGTAAGGGTTCTCTGGTTATGATCACTGGGGATCATGCCATCATTTAACTGGATATTGGGCAGAAAATGATATACTCCGGATCACAGAGGACATGAAGTTTGCTTGTAGGAGTACTTGTGATACCGAACCCGAGAATAGCTGGAGTAAAAACCCAAAAATAGTAACAGAAATTTGTTATAATTACACAATCAAGTCACTGCAATCTGTTTTAAAAGACAGTGATAAAGGCAAGTTTAAGGCTGCAGCTGTGAGACTCTACAGGCCAATTGGCCTCTCATAAAAGGTATGGAAAACTGTCTAAACGCAGGGTAAATGAGTACCTTCATTAGAAGCAGCCATAGCCGATTTAGAAAGGGATTTCAATGTCATTTACTTTTTGTATGAGATGCTAACTGGACTGAATAATTTGTATTCCAGAGCTTGACATCATTGTCTATATTTGGTTATTAACTATTCAGTTTCATAAGTTGTGTTGTTCCAGTATTATCCAGGTTTATGACTATAAACATTTACACCAAGGTAGTAACAAGTGCTGGGTGACAGTGTGTTGTTTAGTTGTGTGATGGTGTAGTCTTCTCCTACTAGCTTGACACCTGGTTCTGAGATGGGTCATTGAGCTGATAGATCAGTTGATAAACTATCACATGCTAGAAAGCTGGCTAACAATGCACCTCTGATACCAACCCCCACCCCTCCCCTCACAACAGATGAGGAGTGAAGGTAGCCTGCATTCATCCCCAGTGGTCCTGTCAGCAGCCTCTGGAATGTTGAGTTCAGGGGAGTTGCTGAGTTTAATCAGTAAAGAGCCTACCTCTCTTAAATACACTTTTAATGATTTGTGTATATGGGCACCTAAATCCCTTTGCTATTCCACAGGCCCTAGTCTCTCACCATTAAAAAAATATTCTGAACTGTCTTTCTTGGATCCTAAGTGGATGGCTCCAGCCATCATGGTGTGTGCGGCAGGCTTGATGGACCAGCTGGTCTTTTCTTGCCAATTCAATTTTGTATGTTCGTCCTCACATTTCCCCACATTAAGCCCCATCTGTCATAGTTTTGGCCAGTCACTTAGTCTGTCTCTGTCCCTTTGTAACTTCTTGCTCCCATCCACACAACTTACAATGCCTCCTACCTTAGTGTCTACCACACGGCAACAATTTCTCCTGTGAAATGCCTTGGGATATTTTCCATTTTAGGGGCAGCATACATGCATGCCTATAGAGTCTCAAAGACTAGATCATTAACACTAAACTAGCTCACTTTCAGACTGTAAATCACATCGTAGAATAAAACCTGCCCTTTGGGATGACTTAAACAGGTAGAGTCCTTCAACATTTTAATAGCTCATTCATTTCATATAAAAAATAAAAACAGGTGGTCATGATAAATGTATGGGGCAGAATTTCTTGTGGGGGAATAATTGGGAAATTACAGCCAAAATTACTCCCATTCATGTGCCCATTTTGCTAATGTAAATTTACTCTCAACCTTACTGCCAATCTTATTCGCAAACACCAGAATGTGAAATTCAGTTTAAACAAGCAAAAATCAACGTAAACAATCGGGGATCGAGCAAAGAATCAAACTCACCATATATTCCTTTTTTAAGCATCAAAATTAAAGTTTCAAGCCATCCAACTATCATTGATGCACATGCAATCGTGGAAGCTTTAAAATTTTTGTGTGACTCATACTGAAGTCAAAGAAATGCATTCAAAGAAACAAAAAATACAGTGCAAGTCTCAATGAGAACAACTTTTTTAAAAAAGATTGCTTTAAAAAAAAAATCACAATAAAGCACCAGAAAGATAACTGTTTCCTGCTGCACCCAGAATTCCGAGCTCAATTTTACAGCCATTTTGAACCAGCGTAATTGCAGGAAATTTGTGTGCACAGCTCTTTAGCCTGAGGGTGGAGCCATTATACTGAGCAGAGATGCGTTCGGGTGTAAGGATCGATAGACAGGCATAAAAGGTAGAGGAAATCCAGGCATAGCATGATTATGTGCGTAACACATTTGCGCTCGTGTTTACACCAGATATTTGCTTTACGGCCCAATTACGTGTGCTTCGAGGCGCAAATACACAGGAAATTCCACCCCATGATCTCCATACACAAAAGATTTTGAAATTAGTTTCACTACACTAGACATTCTTGCATGAAATTAAAAGAAAAAACATTCTTCAAATAGCAATTTAAATATCATGTTATGAACATTGACAACATTTTACTAATTACCAGGAATGAGGAAAATTAACTACTTAAAGCTGACAATATAGAACAAGATGGTATGGAAGTATATAACAAACATATCTTTCATGATATTCAGATCCATAAAGACCAAAGATTTTGTTAGACAGGAAAATGTTTGATAAACAATTCTGCCATTTTCCATACACCATCGCTATTCTTTTGCACCAGTTCATTCCCTCTAACAAACTCCATATTTGGCTAGCTGACTTGTCATGTGGGCAATGATAAATTATATATACATGCACATCCCAGAATAATGCAATCATATGATGAATGATGCATATTTAGAGAAGAGACAGGCCAAATCACAAAGAATAGAAGCACCGACAAATATGGCAGCATCAGTTCTCAAATAACACTCAATAAAAAGTTCTAGTTTATTCAAATATTCTGAGCATGACAATTAGATCAAGCTGTCACATTAATTGCAAGTTGCATTGCATTCCAAGCAATTTGTCCATTTCAATCTAGAACATCAGCTGTCATATATAAGACGTATACGCTAGACTCGAGACTTTTATTACATTACCAGATCTCCTTTGCCATTTCTCGTGGTGAGTCGGAGGATATGTAATATTGTAACAATAGGGGAGTTATGCCAGCAGGGCCAATGATTCAGAGTGACTGGAGAAGCCAAATTTTATTTTTATTATATGGTATTTTGGGACTTTTATCAGTCTTTTGGGAATTGAATGACAGTTTTCACAGAATAATGGACAGAGATGTGGCAATGAGTCATCTTCATTTATATATAAGCTGAAGATACACAACAAAATAGAGTGCCAGTTTGAGAAAGGGGCATATTTTTAGCAGTTCTCAGGATTAGGTACAGGGCCTAAACTTTCAACACAATGGGGGTAATCCTGAGCCTTCATAGCACTTGAAGGATGACTGTGATGAGTAGCAGAACTGGAAGGTAGAATATGAGGTTTAACTCACTATTCGATCCCTGTTAGCAGTGAGAGGAGGTGAGGGGGCACAGACATGATAACACTAGTTTGTAAGTTTCTGAGAAATCTCTGCAAGCACTGACCATTAGACATTACATTTGATAAATATCACAATGCCCATCTCTGGAATGTAACTGTGAATCCAATTCAGACTTTAGGGTGAAAATCTTCTTTCAATGATTTCTGTAGGATTCTAAATGAAATGAATTTAGATAGCTCTTACATGGTTTCTAATGGCTGCGAGTCCACACAACCAACCATAATTCAGCACTGCCAATCTCATTCAAAGAGGGCACAATGATGGCAGGTGAGGAGGAATTAAATGTTACATTGGTGCAACAGTCGTCATCTGAAGTAACCATAGACGGTGCACCTGATGTACCATGCCTGATACTATCATTGGGTGCAAACTGTCAAAACATGTTTCATTCCTCTAGCACTGGCAATTCTCACCTCAGTAAGAATAGAAAGGCTAGGGAGGAAATTGCGGGTCCCCTAGCAGAGATATTTGAATCATCGACCGCTACAGGTGAGGTGCCTGAAGACTGGAGGGTAGCAAATGTTGTGCCTTTGTTTAAGAAGGGCGGCAGGGAAAAGCCTGAGAACTACAGACCGGTGAGCCTGACATCTGTAGTGGGTAAGTTGTTTGAGGGTATTCTGAGAGACAGGATCTACAGGCATTTGGAGAGGCAGGGACTGATTAGGAACAGTCAGCATGGTTTTGTGAGAGGAAAATCATGTCTCACGAATTTGATTGAGTTTTTTGAAGGGGTAATCAAGAAGATAGATGAGGGCTGTGCAGTAGACGTGGTCTACATGGACTTTAGCAAAGCCTTTAACAAGGTACCGCATGGTAGGTTGTTACATAAGGTTAGATCTCACGGGATCCAAGGTGAGGTAGCCAATTGGATACAAAATTGGATTGACGACAGAAGACAGAGGGTGGTTGTAGAGGGTTGTTTTTCAAATTGGAGGCCTGTGACCAACGGTGTACCTCAGGGATCGGTGCTGGGTCCGCTGTTATTTGTTATTTATATTAATGATTTGGATGAGAATTTAGGAGGCATGGTTAGTAAGTTTGCAGATGACACCAAGATTGGTGGCATTGTGGACAGTGAAGAAGGTTATCTAGGATTGCAACGGGATCTTGATAAATTGGGCCAGTGGGCCAATAAATGGCAGATGGAGTTTAATTTAGATAAATGTGAGGTGATGCATTTTGGTAGATCGAATCGGGCCAGGACCTACTCCGTTAATGGTAGGACGTTGGGGAGAGTTATAGAACAAAGAGATCTAGGAGTACAGGTTCATAGCTCCTTGAAAGTGGAGTCACAGGTGGATAGGGTGGTGAAGAAGGCATTCAGCATTCTTGGTTTCATTGGTCAGAACATTGAATACAGGAGTTGGGATGTCTTGTTGAAGTTGTACAAGACATTAGTAAGGCCACACTTGGAATACTGTGTACAGTTCTGGTCACCCTATTATAGAAAGGATATTATTAAACTAGAAAGAGTGCAGAAAAGATTTACTAGGATGCTACCGGGACTTGATGGTTTGACTTATAGGGAGAGGTTGGATAGACTGAGACTTTTTTCCCTGGAGAGTAGGAGGTTTAGGGGTGATTTTATAGAAGTCTATAAAATAATGAGGGGCATAGATACGGTAGATAGTCAAAATCTTTTCCCAATGGTAGGGGAGTCTATAACGAGGGGGCATAGATTTAAGGTGAGGGGGGAAGAGATACAAAAGGGTCCAGAGGGGCAATTTTTTCACTCAAAGGGTGGTGAGTGTCTGGAATGAGCTGCCAGAGGCAGTAGTAGAGGCGGGTACAATTTTGTCTTTTAAAAAGCATTTGGACAGTTACATGGGTAAGATGGGTATAGAGGGATATGGGCCAAGTGCAGGCAATTGGGACTAGCTTAGTGGTATAAACTGGGCGACATGGACATGTTGGGCCGAAGGGCCTGTTTCCATGTTGTAAACTTCTATGATTCTATGATAAGCAAAGAAAGTATTGATATCATGGAATAACCGCAAAAGTTTGATAAAGTGTCAAAAGACTGGAGGATTGCAAATGTTAGACCCCTGTTCAAAAAAGGGGAGAGGGATAAACCCAGCAATTACAGGCCAGTCAGTCTAACATCAATGGTGGGAAATTTTTTAGAACAATAATCTGGAACAAAACTAATTGGCACTTGGAAAAGTACAGGCTAATAAATGAAAGTCAGCACAGATTTTTTTTTTAAAAAGGAAAATTGTGTTTGACTTACTTGATTGAGTTCTTTGATGAAGTAATAGACAGGGTTGGTGAGGGTAGTGTGGTTGATGTTGTGTATATGGACTTTCAAAAGGCATTTGATGAAGTACCACATAATAGACATGTTAGCAAAATTGAAGCACATGGGGTTAAAGGGACAGTGGCAATGTGGATACCAAATTGACTAAGGGACAGAAAGCAGAGAGTAGTGGTGAACGGTTGTTTTTCAGACTGGAGAGAAGTATTCAGTGGTGTTCCGCAGGGGTCAGTATTAGGACCACTGCTCTTTTTTGATACCTATTAATGACCTGGACTGGGTGTAGAGGGTACAATTTCAAAGTTTGCAGATGACACGAAACTCAGAAATGTAGTAAACAATGTGAAGGGTAGTAACTGACTTTAGGAGGACATGGACAGATTGGTGAAATGGGCAGATATGTGGCAGATGAAATTTAACGCAGATAAGTGTGAAGTGATACATTTTGGTAGGAAGAATGAGGAGAGGCAATATAAACTAAATGGTACAATTTTAGAAGGGGGTGAAGGAACAGAGAGACCTGGGGGTGCACATACACAAAACTTTGAAGGTGGCAAGACAAGTTGAGAAGGCAGTTAAAAAAGCATATGGGATCCTGGGCTTTATTAATAGGGGCATAGAGTACAAAGGCAAGGAAGTTATGCTAAACCTTTATAAAACACTAGTTCGGCCTCAGCTGGAGTATTGTGTTCAAGTCTGGGCACCACACTTTAGGAAGGGTGTGAAGGCCTTAGAGAAGGTGCAGAAGAGACTTACTGGAATGGTACCAGGGATGAGGGACTTCAGTTATGTGGATAGACTGGAGAAACTGGGGTTGTTCTCCTTCGAACAGAGAAGGTTAAGGGGAGATTTGATAGAGATGTTCAAAACCATGAACATTTTTGACAGAGTAAATAAGGAGCAACAGTTTCCAGTGGCAGAGGATCGGTAACCAGAGGATACAGATTTAAGGTGATTGGCAAAAGAGCCAGAGGCAACGCGAGGAAACATTTTTTTACGCGGTGAGTTGTAATGCCTGAAAAGGAGGTGGAAGCAGATTCAATAGTAACTTTCAAAAGGGAATTGGATAAATATTTGAAGGGAAAAAATTTACAGGGCTTTGGGGAAAGAGCAGGGGAATGGGGCTAATTAGATAGCTCTTTCAAAGAGCCGGCACAGGCACAATGGGCCAAATGGCCTCCTCCTGTGCTTTACCTACTATGATATGATACTTTTACTTCTCATTGTCTAAAAGAGACAAATTCTCTTGCAACAACAGGTATGCAGGTGGTTTCTAAAAGCATTTGCATCAAAAGAGTGGGGTAAGTTTTACTTCAATAAAAAGTATCCTTGATTTGTGAACATTTGTGAACACAACAGAAAAGAGAGAGTAGGGGTTAAGGGTAGTTACTCAGACTGGCAAAAGGTGGGAAGTGGTGTTCCACCAGGATAAGTGCTGGGATCACTTCACTTTTTACATGAATTATTTGGACTCGGGAATCAGAAGTACAATTTCAAAATTTGCGGATGCGCCAAATTGAGGGGTATAGTTCATACTGAGGAGGACTGCAACAAAATACAAGATATTAATAAACTTACAGAATGGGTGTGTAATTGGCAAATGAATTTCAGTATAGATAAATGCGAGGTGGTGCATTTTAGTAGGAAGAATAAAAAGGCTACATAATCCTTGGAAAATAAGAGTTTAAATGGAGTAGAGGAGCAAAGGGATCTAGGGGTATGGATACACAAATCATGAAAAGTACCGACGCAGGTTAGTAAGACCATAAAAAAAGCAAAGTACTGGGGTTCATTTCTAAAAGGGATAGAATTCAAAAGCTGAGAACTTATGTTAGACCACTACAGAAACCTAGTTATACCATATTTGGAGCACTGTGCATAGTTCTGGTCTCCATAAAAAGGATATAGAGGCATTGGAGAAGGTGCACAAAAGATTTACAAGGATAATACCAGAACAGAGAGGTAATGCCGATCAGGAAAGACTGAACAGGCTGAGGCTCTCTTCTCTATAAAGGAAAGGCCTGAGGGATGATCTGATGGAGGTCTTTAAGATTATGAAAGGGTTTGATGGGGTAGAAATGGAAAGGATGTTTCCACTTGTGGGGAGACCAAAACTAGGGGCCATAAATAAAATATAGTCCCTAATAAATCCAATAGGGCATTCAAGAGAAACTTCTTTACCCAGTAATTGGTTAGAATGTGGAACTCGCTACCATAAGGAGTAGTTGGCAAATAGCATAGATGCTTTTAAGGGGAAATATGATAATCACATGAAAGAGAAAGGAATAGAAGGTTATGCTGATAGGGTTAGATGAAGAGGGGTGGGATGAGGCTTGTGTGGGGCATAAACACCGGCACGGACCTGTTGGGCCAAATGGCCTGTTTCTGTATATTCTATGTAAATTCTATGTAACAGTACCTTGTCCTTAAGTTTTCTTGGTGTGGTTGACCGTCATAAACTGATAATACATCAAAGTCTTCCTCCAAGGCAAATGATTGAAATGCCAGTTGTATTCTATTCCGATCTTCAGTGATGATAGTCCAGGTGCAGTTGGCATAATTTGGATACCCGTACGGAAAGCCTGGGCTGTCTATAGTTCCATTAGGACCACGTAATGTATCACCACAGTTCTGACCTGAAACACAAAGTTATATATTTTGATATTGGTAACATTTAATGTTCCACCATTTTTCTCAACTTATCTGCTTCAAAACTAAGATATATTGTATAACTAAGTATCTAATTTCTCTGTAAAGTGTTATAAAGTATTTAAGTAGATCAAAAAATTGTAAAATGTGGCCACCTAACTTACAGAAAAGATATAGAAGCATTGGCCAGGATTCAAAACCATGGCTGAAGGTGAAACCTAAGTCAGTGGAAAGAATAATTCAGGAATTGAAATGGGAGAGTTTTTTGGTTAAATTTTGTTCCAAATCCCACTTGACCACTCTTTGTTCTGCACCAATTGTGCTTGATTTAGTGGTAGTGGTATCACTGTGGGAGAACCTTCACCACACGGACTGCAGCGGTTCACAACCACCTTCTGAGGGCAATTAGAGGTGGGCAATAAATGCTGGCCCCGCCAGCGACGCCCACATCCCATGAATGAATAAAAAAAGGCATTCTACTCCATGGCCTCTGTCAATAGTGCTCGAAATCAGCTGCTCTGAGGTGTGCCGGAACATAAGGAAGACGCCAGGTTTTGACTTTTGACTAAGAACAGCGCAACTCAAGTCAGGAACCGAGCAGAATTTGGGATAGGAAGGTCAAAAACAAATCTGCATGTCAGTACTTGAATATACTGCAGCATCTCACTGAAGGCTGGACTTTCTAAAACAAATAACACAACGCCACCATTCTAATATTTTTATTTTATATAAAACGCTAATTCCCAATGTCAAACTCACAAGACACAAAATAGCTATAAAATAATTATCTGGGAAGTAACACAAACCACTTAATTTGAGAGCTTGAGATGTATTTAAATCATGACAGAATTTTAAGATGTTAAAACATATCCTAAAACAAACAGATTTGCACCAAGCACATTAATTTGTGGTACTTTCAAGTTATTTGCTTATATTTGCAATTTACTAACAGATTTTCTTCTCAATGATTATATTTTATGAATAGAAAGTTGCCCACGCTCCAGTGACAGTTTTGCTTGTTAGGTCCTATTTAGTTCTTGACCAAAATGGATGCCTCTCTCATTTGACATCTCCCCAACCCAATAAATCCATCATTCCAAGTTTACACCACGAAAATGTGCCGAGACTTATTCATTGAACAACAATTGTCTCTATGTCAACAATCAATAACTGCGGGTATCGGACTTTAATAATGGGAAGCAATAGGAAATGCATGATGGCACAGCATACTGAAGCTTCAATATACTATGCCAGAGGGGTAGGATGGGAATTTGTGTTCACACACTGAGTTTCCAACTTAAACCATGCCATCAAGGCAAAGAACTAGTGGTGGGTTCATTACAAGGAGAAAGCAAGTTGGATAGTCATATATTCAAGCTTTCATTCACACACCTCAAAGTGGCAAACTGCAGAACAACATTGCCACGTCTAGGAACCGGTTCCAACTCTGCATCAAAAGAGTTTTGTGCCTTGCGGTAAGTAATAAAATGTACAATTGGGAACATAAGGCAATGCTCCATCTTCATAGAAGCATCTATTAATATTGAAAACGTGATTAGTTCAAGTGTATTGATATTTAGTTTCACTCCCACTGTAAGAAGAATAATACACTCTCTTCCTAGGTCTGTTGTCTTCAGTAGACACGTCTTGAGCTTTTTTTATAAAAACTTATCCCTTTCTCTTCTCATTTCAAAAACTAACATCTGCATTGTTGTCCGATTACAGTCCATGAACTGTAATTTAAAATAGTTTTAAAAAACAGTGCTTTTGAAATCATGGGGAAGGGGGTGAGGAAATAACTGCATAAGCATGGAAATATATTTTGTTGCATATCTGCCAGCAAAGTGAAAATTTACTCAAGCACATTATTGCCTTTATTTTTCACATGACTGAATTATTGCATCATTGAGCAACTGAGCTGAGGATTGCAACCTGCTACAGTCTAGAGATGTCAGGTGCTGTGGTGCAATGGGTGTGGAACACCTTCTTTTCAGCTCTGGGGCCTACAATCAAATTCTGCACAGACCGAATGACCAAAAGCCTCCTCTATCCTTTCTGATCAGTAGAGCTTACCTACTCACGGGTTAAACTCGGATAGCCACTGAAGGAGCTTACATTTACATCTAAAAGTGGTAGTGCTACCACAAGATGATTTCTCCACTCATATCTCTCAGAAGAATAGGCTGGGAGGGCAAGATCATCTTACAATCGCAGCCAAGCCATTCAAGAGAAACTCTAAAAGATTGGCTAAAGCAGGAATCAGGCATGGAGTAAACTGCTTCTGTACACATTCTAATGCCAATGGTAGATAATTGCCCCACCACTAAATAGCACGTTACTTCATTCCTTATCAACTTGGAATTGATATGGAATAGGGGTACCTTAAATAAGGGAAGAAAATAACTAAGAATCAGAAAACTCAAACACGCAATCAAATTATTCTCTAAGCAATAGTCTACACAGCGTTTAGATCCTATAAGTTCAATCCAACAGTGAAAAGTGGCAAGTAATCACACCAACTTGAGAATTCTGCAGAATTGTTTCCTTTAAAGATACATCATCATCAGATTTCTGTCACAGGGACAACAGAAACCCTGATTTCATAACAAACATATTTATGTATTCCAATATAAAGACACACTGGGAGTCAACCGTGATCGTTTCCATAGTAATAGATATGAGTTTAAACAGTGAAATCAAACAGATTCTTCACACTGTCTGAACTTTTCAAATCGCTACTTATTGAAAACACAGAACTTGGTATCAAAGGAATATGGAATTTTTTGCCTGTAGCCATGCTCTCAAATAAAAACCTTTAAGATTACAATTCCAGTAAATCCATAAAAGGAGGAATATCAATAGAATGCAGCATATTCATTTTTCCTCTCATTTAATTATGTACAATATTTTTTTAATCTAGTCTCCTTGAACTATGCACAGTGCTCCAACCAAGGTGGCTGACAGCTAACTTAATCCCTGGCCTCTGCAAATACTGAACTTCAAATGACCCCTAGATTGAACATGACTACATCTTAGAGCAAGCTGGGTCGCGGGGCGGGGAGGGGGGGGAACTCGCTGATTATACAGTGAGATTGCAACAGATTGGATATTTTAGATCAATGGCAGCAACGTCCTTTTGTTATCTGCTTAAGACAGATAAGTTTCACGTTGATAAGATTGTGGGCACGTGGGTAATGTATATAATCTTCCAATGAAAAGATTGTGGGAAAATGGAAAACATAGGGTGCAATCTTAACCTAACCTGCCGGGTGGGAAACCGACGGGATCAGGTCGTCCGCCTGTTTAACACCCCACCTGATTTTAATCTCCATTGACCTCAAATGGAGAGTAAAATCAGACATGGAGCAAAATGGACATCTGACCCAAATCTGCCAGCAGCCTGCTGGGCAGGTTAGGTTAAAATTACCCCAATGCTTTCTTACCACTGTCTTGCACTCTCATTGTCAGTGGGAATACACAGAAATGTGTAGCGCTCTTGCCCCTGAGTCATGCGTTCAAGCTCCACCCCAGGGACTTAAACACAAGGCTGGCATTTCAGTGCAGTACTGAGAGAGTTCTGCTCTGTCGGAGGTGCTGTCTTTCAGATGAGAACATTAAACCAAGTCTGACCTAAAGGATCTCATGGCACTATTCAAAGAAGAGCAGGGGTGTTCTCCTGGTGTCCTGGCCAATACCTATCCCTGAACCAACATTAAAAACAAATGAGTCATATATTGTTGCTGTTTGTGAGACCTTGCTGTGCACAAATTGGCTGTTGTGTTTTTTTTTGTTACAACAGTGGCTACACTTCAAAAGTACTCCATTGGTTGTAAAGCACTCTGGGACATCCTGAAGTTGTGCAAGGCGCTCTACAAATACAAATTCTTTCTCTTTCAATTTTTATATATGGAGGAGAATGCTAAGTTGGGAGGTGAATGGTATGACTCTGCTAACATTAAAGACTACTCTGTGAAGACATAAATGAACAACAACATGCAGAAACTGGACAAACTAATTTGTAGTGTCTGGGAAGAACAGGGAGGAAAAGGACTTGTAGAAGGTAGTGGGAGCACATGAGATCACAGGAAAAGCACAGGGCCCAGGGCAATACAGATCTGGCAAATCCTTGGCTGAAGAGGGATCTGAGAGAATTGGCAAGCTCTGCTTTACTGGGAGACAGCTACATGTGAAGCCTACAGAAATCTAAGTAAAACAGTGGGTAAATGACAGATAGTTTTGCTGCCATTAGGAAAAATACAGATGTCCCTTGTAAAGCTGCTATATGAATGACAAAACACAGCAAGCAATTACGCTAATCTTCAGAGACGATGTACATCATGTCTTCAGCTTATTGAAACTGTAAATTAAATTGTACTCCTTAATAAATGCTGTTTTGAATTTAAGATTTGCAATTTCCTCTGAACTTAGAACCAACTGACCCTCACTAAATAGGACTATCTGGCTACAAAGCTATAGCTGCTGGCAGAGGCAGAGGACAAACTCTCTCATTTCCATAAACAGCCTAATCATGAAAGGCAAACAATTGGACCAGTACAGGCTCAATATTTCTTTCCCTTTACCCTCCCCCTTTCATTCCTTCCTGTTTTAAAAGTTCGGAATTGTGTTGTGATAAGGTTCCGCACATGTTGGCAGCTCTCTGGTACCTCACCCAAATGGCCACGCTTGAGATGTGAACCTTGATGTTGAGTGCCAGCAGGCTCTCCATCTGTAGTTGGGTTTCACAGCCAACCTAATCTAATCCTCATCCAGCATTCAGACATGTGCACTTTCCAACTAGAATTACTGAAAGTGATTTTTCCTCTCCTTTTTCCCCAGTTGCCCTGTGGTCAACTGTGATGCCATGTCACCACTCTGGTGGCAGATCAGCTAGCTCAGCTCAGACAGATGACTCAACCTGAGGCCTTCCTAGTTTCTTTGGCTCAGCAACACATCAGGCAGCACATTTACGCACTAAACTATAAGGTGAACTTGACTCAAGAACATGTTTCACAAGCATCACACTTATGAAGTGAACACTTACTGTTGTTTCCCCTTGCTGTCAGTCACCCTTTCTTTAGTTGGATTGTTTGTTCAATCAAATCAAACCAGGGCAATATAACATTTTCTTATCCTTCCCACTTGGCTATCGGATTAATATTAATAATCAACTAAGGCTTAGCAAAGGCTACAAAAATTTGTTTGACTTTTCTCCAAAGATCATGATCACTAATATGGAAACGCACTCTGCTTGTTCCAACTTGGATCCCAAACAATGTTGTAAAATAAACTATTGGTGGCACAATTTTTTCAAGTAATCAGAAGCAGTGTAAACAAAGTAGCATTCAATGGCATGTGAACTTTCGACCTCTGCAGTTTTCCTCCCAAGCACGCTGACCGATAAAAAAATATATTTATGATCAATTGTTCGTGTGAACATTTTTTCCACAAGTGCATTGAGCTAGAAATTCAATCAGAGTTTGATGCTCCCAGAGTGCAACAATTGGCTCGCAAGCTCATTTCATGAATTTTGAACAGTGGATTCCATGCTGAAGTTTGATCTTAATATCATATCTCTGCCAGACACCTGGATTTATTGAAAACCGTATTTTTAGTTAATAATTCTCAAGTTTGCAGCATCAGCTCTGCAACACAGAGGCAATGTTTGTATAGGATTCCACTACTAAGAACAAATATATATACAGAAAATTTAATCTCAGAATTTTGGATAGAACTGCCATGAATAGAAGAGATTAGAACTGACATGAACAGAAGAGATTAATAGTCCAATGTGATAAATATCTGACAAGACATAGCTAGGAGCTCATTAGCAACACATCATGGGTTTCATATGACATTCTCTGAGCAGAGTTTCAGTAGTTTGTCAGCATCATTTAAACCCTGAGGTGTGAGACTAAACATTTTACAAATATAAGTCGCAAAGTTTATCGTTAAGTTTCCCAATAGCAGATGCTGGTAACCCACATGCCAGTGATGTGGACCTTCCTTTTGCAAATATTGTAGGAAAATAGCGTTGTACCATTAATAAAACATCATCCAGCACCCAATAACAATCCGGTATCCAATCATTTGAAACTCTTCTTCAAAACTTTCATAAGTATTTCTCCTTCTCCAATTCACTAAATCTCATCGGTTAGCTGTACTGTTATAAGGGCAGTATATTCATTTTTTCAGGAATAAATTGTGTAGATCTTCGTAACAGTGTGATAAAGAGATATTTTGACCTATTACGTTCTTAAGGCTTCACCAGATCTTTCTTGTGTTCTGCGCCAAATACCATCCCCGTACCCTACAAATTGAAAAAGTAACTTTATCCGGACAATATCTTGTATTGTAACATTGCTTAGAGTTGAACAAAAAACATTATTAATATTATTGATTACCGGAGATGGTACAAGTCTTCTGATGTTCTCCTAGTCTTCAGATAGCGGAAGAATAAACACTATCAGACGGCGTGACTTGAACAATCAGCTACAAAATGGGTTTATAGCTTATAGCTTACTATTTGTCAAAGTAAAAAAAAATTAGAACAGTAGGAGGTTTCTATAGCAGACTTTTGACTTGATTACAGAACTTTTCACATACTTCCTTGGGTACAAAGCTAACATTCCATAGCATCAACCTTTCACGGTGACTCTCCGAATACTACAAATCTAGACTAGTGGCCACAATACAAACTTATATGGGATATTCTATCTAACCACCACATAAGTTCTATGAGCCCATGTCTACTGAGGCTGCAGTATGATGGTAGAAAAAAAAAGATCACCTCTCAAAAAACAGCCAAATATTTCTCTCTGCCTCGGCCTTACCACGGATACATGCAGTGGGATCTCCCTTACTGATGAGACCAGGTTATTGGAGTTCATAGCAGCCCTTTGGGAAAGTGAAACAATCAAAAGATAAATAGCACCTATCTGACTCTGAAAGCTTGGCAACTAAGAATGACTAAGCATTCAGACTAGTGACATCCTGCCATAGGCTTCAAGTGATTGAATAAAAAAAATCACAACAATAGAGTTCTAATGAAAGGTCATTGACCTGAAATATTGGGGGTCATTTTAACCCTCAAGAACGGGTGGGTTGAGGGCAGATATGAGTTGAAAATAGTTGTTTTTTGGGTCGCGACCGTAACCCACCATCACTTCCGGGTTTAATGTGGACGCGTAAAAGTACAGGCTTCCCACTGCGAATGCAAAGTCCCCAAAAAACAACTATTTTCAACTCCCACCCTCCGCCAACCCACCCATTCTTGGGGGTTAAAATTAACTCTTTCTCTCTCTCTCTCCATAGATGCTGCCTGACCTGCTGCGTCTTTCCAGCCTTTTCTGTTTTTAGAACACTTGAGGCGATTGCTTAAGGTCACTTTCTCTAATAACAGGCACATTGACCCCATGAGGAATGTGGATTCTCTTCCATCCTAGCCTTAAGTAACAAAGTTCAAGTGACAATCCAAGTCCCATACAAATAGATGAGTATAGTCTTTGAAAAAGGAAGCAAAATACTGCAAATGCTGGAAATTTGAAATAAAAACAGAAAAAAGGTGGAAATACAAGAGGTCTCTGTGGAGAGAACAGACAGTTGATGTTTCTGGTTGATACCCTTCACCTGAAGATTAAAATAAGAGATAACAAACACATTAATAGCATTAGAAAAAGGAAGAGTGTAGAGAAAGGGAAAATATTTTTAAAATGGACTAACATGTTGAGAAAGTATCAGTGGAATGATGTCACTTATCAGTCAAGTAATAAAGAGTAGCATTAAAGGAATAGAAGACGTTAAAGAAACAAAGGACCTGTGAACAGCTAAACCCAGCTGATACAGATGCCAAATTTGGTTGGATGTGTCCTGGAGGTTTGAGCACATGATGTTCGATGACATTTTGAATGACCTCTAACTTGCATTGTTTTTCCATTAGACGCCAACTGCCTGAAAAAATTTTTAAAACTACTGAACAAGACAGAAACACCAAACTCTCCCCGTTCCTTCCTCAAAGACACCTGACGAAGGAGGAAAGCTCCGAAAGCTTGTGATTTTCAAACAAAACTGTTGGACTATAACCTGGTGTTGTAAGATTCCTTACATTTGTCCACCCCAGTCCATCACCGGCATCTCCGCATCACAATAACGTTTGTCAGTGGACCTTGTGGCAGCAAGTTTATATTTTGATTGGCTCTTTTTTCCCTACCTACGAAAGGTGGATTTCTACAGTTGGACAGAAGAGTGAACAGGCCTGCTGGTACTTATTGACTGTATTGTATATCTGAGCATCAAGAAGTTGTATCTATGAGAAGCTAGAGCTTGAGGTTTGTTTTTATTGTATTTAAGGATTGTTTGAAAAGGAGTACAGACACATGTATGGATCTAACAAAAACTGCTGACAGTATTTGCTATAGAGTTTCAGGAACGTGCTCGGGTGTTTAAAGGTCTGTTTTGAACGCATAGGACTATTCACTCCATCTGTTCGAAAAACGTCTTCTCCGCAGCTCAAACTGAGGCAGCGTCAAGGGTTCAGGCTGACGCCTCTAGTGCATTTCCTTTGCATTATTCTGCATCTGTTCTGAAAGATTTGTGAATCACAACAGCAGTCCCAGAACCCTGAAGCAGGAACTTTGTCTAATAGAGCTGTCCACACCTGCTCAGTGAGCAGGATGGGCTGGGTGGTAACAGACAGGTTGCTCAGTACAATAACATTTGCAAACTGCGGGCGAATGTCACATGATCAAATCCCCAGGAATACGTCCAGAGTCGACAACCCTCAGTACCAACCAGACATGATCTAATGGAATATGCTCAAGGGGCTGAATGGCCTACTCCTGCTCCTACGTTCCTTTTGCAGAGAGCTACTTTGTTGTAACTGGCTGGTTTACAATTATGTCATACGTGATAAAATAAACAAGGTTCAGAACGTAAAAATGTGAGAGAAAGGGACTTTTTTTCTAATATACATAATTCTGTCACTTTAATCCAGACTCTGCAAATTAATCTACGTAGGCTGATTTGAGAGGAGCTGCAGCATTTGTAATGCTCTCTCCACTTAGGGCAACTCCATGGCTGTAACTTTTGTTCCTCATAACCAGTTTATTTCCTTTAATTTTTTTTATAGTGAGCAGAACAGAAACCAGACAGTACTAGGTGGACAATTAGAACAGACTCCAAATTAGATCCTGGCACATAACATACTTCACAGGTGCACTTATTAGACACAGTGACCAATTTGGAGTACAGGGTTTTTGGCGCATACACCAAGAGTCAAATCAGATTGCATAAAAAAAGTCCTCACGTTTTTTAATATTAATAATTTTGCTTACCAGTTGCAGGCTGCACTCAGTTGGACAATTCAAATTCTCACTCAGTTCGGCATGGAATTTACTCGTGGCTGGTTCTGCTCCGCCTGTCACTCTAACTTTCCCTGAAGTGCGGCAGAACTGCACTTCCAACAAAGTTACATAGGGGGGCAGGACCTACTATGAGGAAATTCCAACTGCATGGAGTGAAACCACTATTCTCAAGATGATTAGAATCATAGATTCATGGAATGGTTACAGCACAGGAGGAGGCCATTCAGCCCATCGAGCCCACGCTAGCTCATTGTAAGAGCAATCCAGTTATTCCAATTCCCCGATCTTTCTCCGTAGCCCTGCAAATTTTTTCCCTTCAAGTATTTATCCAATTCCTTTTTGAAAGCCATGATTGAATCTGCTTCCACCACCCTTTCATGCAGCACATTCCAGATCATAACTACTCGCTGCAGAAAAAAGTTTTTCCTCACGTCGCCTTTGGTTCTTTTGCCAATCAACTTAAATCTGATTGGGTAATTCCCCCGTCAATCACGCCTGGAGACTACACTTCTGTAAGTGACTGGGGTTGATTTTATGCACATAATTCGTATTATGTAACTGTCCGCCACTCACTGCATTTTGTGGAGAAATCACCCTGCCTTTATCGGAAGATGTTGCTTAGTTTCGATCATGAGTTCTGTTTGCTGTAGTTCATAGAGACTCTTTATAATTGACTCTGTAGACTGTTTACTGGAGTGTGCTGTTTAAATAGACTCTGTTGTTGAGTAAATAGGCTGTTTGCTGTAAGTCCTGCTCAGCCTCCAACTCATTGGCTGACACAATGGCGTCAACAGACACTCCGGGAAATTCCAGGCAGTTTCTTGAAATGGGAGGCAGGGATTGGCTGAAACTGTGGAGCCCCGAGGGCCGGGGAGGCAGGTGTGATGTTGGGGGCAGGAGGCGGGGAAGTAGATAGACGCACAGACGTGAACCTCAAATACGGAGCATTTTTCTCTCGGGTTGCTATCAGCGGTGCCAGAGATCCATCTTCTATTCCTGCAGATTTCTGGACAATCCGGGAGGGTTAGTAACCCTACCTGATGAAAATGGGAGAAATGGAAAATACAGAAAACCTGTGGATCAGGGCTGGAGTTTAAACAGGTTTGAGATTGAAATAGAAGATGCTGACAAAGTACAGCAGGTCCATTAGCCTTAAAAAGAGAAAGAACAGGTCAACAGGGCAGGGGACTGTAGGCCTCATGCAACCAGCACTGCATTTTGATGAAGGGTCTCTCCCCTCATACGAAACACCAACCCACTTCTCCCACACTGACAGACCAACCCCTATATCACCAGCGACCCCTGCTGTATAGAGTGGCAGGTTGCCTCGGAGAAAGATGAGATATTGCTCCTGAAGTTTGCATTGAGCTTCATTGGAACAGGGTAAAGGGCCAAGCTCTGAGAAGTCAGAGGGTAAATGGGATGGGGAATTAAGATGACAGGCCACAAGGCGCTCAGGGCCACGCATGAAGACAGAATAGAAATGTTTGTCAAAGCAGTCACGTAACTTGTGTTTGATCTCAATGATGTAGAGGACATCATACTGTGAGCAGCATTAATATTCTTTCCTTGATTTGAGATAAGACAGATCTTCCTATTTGTCCCAAGTTCAATCCGTCATCTGTGCTGAGTCAGTTGAGCTCAGGCAATGTACTGGTGGGGATTTCACTCTTCACCTGAGTGGGCCCAGGCTAGGGAGAGGAAGAAAAAATATATATAAAGGCGCTATTATTGAGCTCTCTTGAAAGTGTGGACACAAGTGAGTGTAGGATCACACTTTTTTGCGATGACCCCCCTCCCCACTCCCCCATGGAAATCAGGATCCTTTGGCATATGTACGACCCCAAAGCTATTTTAATGGTCTACTGGGAGGAGTGACCAACACAGACAGAAAGTTTGGTCCATCACTGCCCCGTGTTCCCCATCTCCTGCGTTCACAAAATCCTCCGGACCCCCCCTCACCCACCCCCTCCCAGAACTACTTATTTGAGTGGCCTCTAGGCTGCTCAATATTTGGTGACCAGAGCCTGGCGAGCTGCCTCTGGATGCCCTTTTCTGGCTGACAGTTCGTGCATCCATTGAAGAGGCCCGGCCCAAGGAATGGGCTGAGCCTATCGCAGCTCCTTCCTGACATCAGGCCCGCGGGTTCTGCCGGCCAATCACCCGGAGGTTAAAATTCCTGCCTAAGGTTCTAAGAAAGGCTCATGTAACTGCATGTAATTTCATTGGAAAGGCGGCGATGAAAAGGCAATATAATTATGACCTTCAAAATGATAAGGGACATGGATAATGCAGACATAAGTAGTTATTTAACTTAGGCTGGTAATTGTAAAACTAAACGACCAACCAAGTGACATCAGTACAAAATTAACATGAAAGATTAGAGTTTAAGACAGTAAGGGTAGAAATTTGTCTTGGCCAGTTGTGCAAAATGGGCGGTAGTGCATCGGCTGCCTGTTATAGGCCCCGCCCAATATTCAATTCTATTGAAATCAATGGAACTCAGTATCAGGCAAGTCGTATAACTGGCGTTCGATGTGATACCACCTGTGTTGCACTACTGCTCAAAATTAATTTCTACCCCTAGTTCTCAATGTATAGGTCATCACAAAGGTGCTCTAGGGTCACAAAAAACGTCTTTACAAGTTACCAATTATAGTTTATAATGTGAGAGACAAATAGATTCTCCCAAGAAAACCATCAAATGATTTTCAATTATTCTATAGGGAGAGTAATTTTAATCTGTAACATGTCGTCAACCATGTGTATTTATGATTATAGCACATAGTTAAGCCATCCTGGATAGGGGCAGAAACTAGCCATGCCCACTTTGGGTTGAATTTTTTTAGGAACCACGTTTTTCACCTAACAGCACAGTTTGATCTTTTGAGTAATAAATCTCTACAAAATGTCACATTTGTTAGTATTGAAAACCCATGTAAACAATAACGCAAGCTGGTTAAAGCCCTTTTTGGTTACATGCTGATTCTTTTTAAAGAAAAACAAACCAAACATTCAACGGACAACACATCTGTGATTCTCTACTCCAGAGGGCTGTGGATGTTCAGTTATTGAGTATATTCAACACTGAGATCGATAGATTTTTGGACTCTAAGGGAATCAAGGGAAATGGGGATTGGGCGGGAAAGTGAGTTTGAAGTGAAAGTTGAGGTTGAAGATCAGCCATGATCTTATTGAATGGCTGATCATTCAATAAGAATTATTGTATTATTCAAAAGAGGGGCCGTATGGCCTACTCCTGCTCCTATTTTTTATGTTCTTAAGTTCTTATCCCAACTCAAAGTGGAAATAACAGAGCTGCTTAACTACTTTCATCTATCTTTCAAAAAACAATCTTCCAAACAAACAACTTCAAACATGCAAGTATCTGTGCATGCTTTGATTTTGTAAATGTTTAAACTTGAATTCTGGCCTAATTATAACATTAACTCAACATGAATGTCTTATTTGTGCTCAAAATGTAATTAGTTTATCTTCACTCCCACAAGAATTCATCTTTAGGCACAAGGCAACTGTCTCACATAATTAAGAGCAATAATCCAAAATCAATAACTTATTAGGTCTGGGAAGTTGACAAAAAATAAGACTGATTTTAAAAAGAGTTTCATCTGGTCGTTACAAATTCAAATTTGCAAACTAAGAACCCCAAATTTAAATCTTTTTCTCAACTATTATTTGCATTGGTACTTTCCCACAGGAGCAGTTTTGACAGTCTTAGGAGGAGGAGGCAAAGAAAACAACCATTTAAATGCATCTATTTAACATTCAATGAAGGACTGGCAATATCATCATTGGAGCTGTCAATGGGTACAGTTCTCTGTCTATCTAATTGAGAAGTGGTTTTAATGTTGGGTTGGGAGGTGGGGGGCGGGGGATAAAGAGAACAGCAAAAACACTAGGTACTGTACTTGCACTTTGAGCAGAAATTGCAGACCTTTGGATAGCCTAACAGCCCAGTACATCAATGTAACGTACAATTAAGTTGAAGGCCACTGTTTTCTGCTCAAGATTTGTAACATGGCAAATGTTGACCTTGTTCGGTTCATCATCGGAGATACCAACTAGAGTTCTAATGAGAAAGAGAAGCTATTCCCCAACGCAAACTTGTAGCATAAGCAGAGGCTTAGGAGCAATCACCTATTTGTTTGACCAATTGTTTAAGAATGACCGGGAGAGAACCAAGCCTTTAAAGGAGAGGGGAAAAAATATCTGATTATGAATTACCAAATCAATATCTTAAAATATTTCTCTTTACTTTTGCCTTATTTAATTGACAGTTGTTAAACGGTAAATACTTGTTTACTCCAGTGTGCTGGAGAGTAAAGATGCCCACCTTTTGTTACTAGTTTTAAACCAGCTGCAAATCATTGTAACTCAATTCAGGCATATGTAAACATCCCAATTCAAATCCCTGATGATTTTCTATCCCTTTTTACAGCACAAAGCACACAACAGACTGTAAACATATGCCAACCGATGCATGTGGTATTTTGGAAACAAAGCATGTAAATGCTGATCTAATCAAAATTTGATACCTTGTATAAATGAGTTACATGTAGTAGAGTGTGTTTTATTCCCTGTATCTCACAAACCAAGAAACCATAGAAGCCATTTTATAAAGTCCCACATCATTTTGGCAGAAATGGATAATCACATGAACACCAATACTATCTGCAGAGTCTTCTAGGCTTTTAAAAGTTCTTTATCGATTGTGTTGATATTCATAAATAATGTTGATCATTACAGTTAGTAAATTCTGCTCATGATCGTATGTGATTCAACCTTGGGAGCCATAACATATCTATAATTTTCTGTTTTCAATTGGCAAACAGAAAACAGTAAGAAATCAGTATGTTTCAATGTATTGTTAACTCTGCTGCCCCTGTCCTATCTTGCATCAAGTCCCGTTCACCTGTCATTCCTGTCCTTGCTCATCTACATTGGCTCCCAGTCACCCAATACCTTCAATTTAAAATTCTCATCCTCGTGTTTAAATCCTTTCATGGCCTTGTCCTTCTCTATCACTGTAACCTCCTCCTGCCCTACAATCCTCCCTCCAGAACTTTCCGGTCCTCCGAATCTGGCCTCATGCATCTCCCTTCCCTTCACCCCACAATTGACGAACCATCAACCATCTAGGCCCCATACTCTGGAATTCCCTCCCTAAACCCCTCTGCCTCTCCAGCTGCATCTCCTCCTTTAAGACCCTTCTTAAAACCCAATAGCTCCTCATTTGGCTCAGTGTCCATTTTTGTTTGATTATGTCTCTGTGAAGTGCCTTGGGACTATTTTATTTAAACTTTAAAAAGGTGCTACATAAATGCAAGTTGTTGTTGTTAAGGATAACATACTCTGGAGTGTACTCCAAGGCAGCAATGCATCTACAGGATGAAGTGACAAACAGCCACTCCAGCTTCCACATGATGCTGTTGGGCAAACACTTTAATAAGTGTAGGGCCTACAAATCTTTTATCCCATCCTTTATCTCAAATCTCTTGAAAATGCACACAGTCATTCGTGCTTAGTTAGATAAATTCCAGACAGTAAATGCATCAAGGCCATTTCCACATTCAAAATTTCAGCAGTGTGCTCATCATACTCTTGAACAAAGCTCATAAATTGCTTTTATTACATGCATTGCAAACAGCACTGCACCTGTGCGTTAAAAAAGGAAACAAATTCTCTTTACAAAGGATTCAATGAGACTCTCACTATAAAAATGTGTCTTGCTGTAAAAATATTTTTGGCAGGTTCCCAAATAGCCCATAAGAACCCACTGATTGACCAGATGTGTGTTTTTTTTTATAAAATGCGGTTTTACTCTTTAAAAAAAAATATTTTGCAAACAGCTCCAATTCTGTACATGTTAATTTTGTCATAACCATGGTTAAGGATTTTCAGGCAATTTTGGGGAATTTAGAAACTGATAATCGTGGGAAATTCCAATGATAATCAGTGCAGTGTTGGCATTGCTCACAATCATACAAGCTAACCATCAGCATGTCAATCCATATGTCAGCTTGTTAGCATTTCACAAGAGAAAAAAAAATGTTTTTCCCACTGGTATTTTAGGTTGTCAGCATCAACCAGATTAGTTAGAAGGCAGAACTGAAAGCTGCTAGAATCAAATTGTTTTAAAGGATGGGACTGAAGACTGTCAGAGCTATCAGATAAATTAGAGGGTGGGATTCAAGACTGTCAGAACCAATCAAACTTCTACAATTCAGCTAAATTGAGGCACAATAATTTGCAGATTAAAATTAGCTGTTGGTTTCGGAGAGTCATGGACCCCGGTTTTAACTGCCGCTACCTGGCGGTAATAATGGGTGTCAGTTACCAACCACCGAACCCGCTGTCTTCTACACGTGTCCCTATATTAACCTGCTCTTTTGAGCAGGTCACCAGCAGGAAGGAAGCAGGGTCCTGTTTTAAATATGTAGATCAAGTCTAATTATGTCATCAGGACCCAATCGATTTGCAATTCCAAGCAGAGGACTGAACTTTGTCTAATTTCTTGACTCTGCATATCACAAGATTAATATTCAGCTTTTTTGGGGCTATGATTTTTTTTAAAACATGGTTGGTCAGCTTCTGCTGGTTTTCCAGGTTGACATATATGCAGGAGGTAGCATTCTCACCGCTTCGATAGAAGGGGTTCAAGTCACACTCCATGACTTTAGCATTGAAATTCAAGTTGGCTCTTTGAGGGAGTGCTGCATTGTTGCAGATGCCATAGTTCAAATGAGGCGTCAACATTATCTTCATGTTTAAGTGGATCTTAGGTTCCCGAGGCACCATTTGGGAAAGAGCATGGTGTTCTCCTGGTATTCTGAACTATCTTCCACCAACCATGTCACCAAGAATAGATCGACTGGTTATTGTTCATCTATTCTTTTTGGGACGTGGTTGCCACTGGCAAAGCCACATTTATTGCCTTGGGTGGTGTGGGGCTTCTTCTTGAGTAGTGATCGTCTTTGCATGAAAACAAGTATGAATGGTCAAGGATTAGGGGCAGGAATGTGTAACTAATAGTTTAAAAATACGAGCTTTACACAAAATGTCGCCAATTCCAGCATTAAAGTGGTAGAGCACTCAGGGTGCTCCACAATGTTTACATATGACCCTCAAATTCCAGAAGTAATACAGTCAAAAAATGGCATCCCAGATTTTAATGTAGAAAATATATACAGAGCAGAAATCAGTGAGTAATCAATTGTGGATTATTTTCGTTATTGGGCCAGAACTTGCTCCGACCGCATGGCAAGCCTGTCCACACATCCTGCGGATGAAAAATATCAATACATTCACCGCGTTGGCCACGACATCTGTTTGCTTAATTTTGAAATCTTCTCCAGTAGTGCGTTCCAATCAGCGAGGCCATGTGCGCAAGTGAGAATGGAAGCCCTCGCCACAAGCAAGCAAGTAATATTCATTTAAAGTGATATTCCCTATGTTAGTCTGAATAAAAATTAACACACATTATAAAAAGGTAAGAAAATGATTTAATTTCTCTTTCAGTACATTATAAAAGTTAAAATAATTTTATTTTTAAATTTTTTTTAATAAGTAAAAAAAATACAAAAATAGGAATAATTACAGTCCACATTTTTACAATTTATTTTTTTGTTGTTTTGCAAGTCTCTGTGCTTTTAAAAAGTGTAGGGCTGGTATTTTCAAGTGTACTTTCACACGGCCTAAGTATCTTCGTTCCAGCTGGGCAGATGGGTAAGTTTACGATTATTTGGTGATTATGTTTGATTGTACTGATTGCGGCATGGTTGGCCATTTAATTCAGGACTATCAGAGCAAGTTCGCGATTTCCGGGTTTTAATGCGCATGTGCGCATTCGTGAATTTGCTCCGATGGATTCGATGGCGGTTGGGATGGACGCCATTACAGAGCAGCGTCCAAGGTAAGTTCTGGGCCATTGTTTGCCTACTTCCACCTTCATTACATCACCCATCTCCACCCCTGCCTCAGATCATCGATTGATAAAATCCTCATCCATGCCTTTGTTATTGCTAGACTTGACTAATCCAATGCTCTCGTGGCCTGCCTCTCATCTTCAACCATCCGTAAACTTGAGCTCACCTGAAAATCTTCTGCCCGTATGCTAACTCGCACCAAGTCCTGTTCACCCATCACCCCTGTGCTCACTGACCTACATTGGCTCCTAGTCCAGCAACACCTTGCTTCTAAAATTCTCATCCTTGTTTTCAAATCCCACCATGGCCTTGCCCTTCTCTATGTCTGTGACCTTCTCTAGCAAGACAACCCCCCGAGATCTCTGCATTCCTCCAATTCTGGCCTCTTGCGCATTCCTGATTTTAAACGCTCCATCATTGGCTGCCGTGCCTTCAGCTGCCTAGTTCCTAAGCTCTGGAATTCCCTCCCTAAATCTCTCTCTCTCCTCCTTTTAAGATGCTCCTTAAAACCTACCTCTTGGTAGCATTTGGTCATCTGTCCTAATATCTTCTTATGTGGCATATTGCCAAATTTTGTTTGATAATGTTCCAATGATGTGCCTTGGGATGTTTTACTACCTTAAAGGCGCTATATAAATGCAAGTTGTTGTTGATCTGCTGCCTTTGCACATTAATTTATCAGAGGCAAAATTATTGGGGACATTAATTGAATGCTGTGATGGGACAGTTAGGGTGCTATTGGGATGAGTTTCAAAGGGCTAATTGTGCTTTTCTTAATCCTTGACATGTCCTTGGGAAGCATCTTGTCCTTTGTCTACCATGACTCCTACCGTCAGCAGAAAAAGACTAAAAATGGTATGAAAAGATCTCCACCACCTTCACTATTCTGTAATATTTACAATAAAACACAGAAAATGGGAATGAATGCAAAGCAATAATCCTATTGTGGGTTTTATATGGGCGTGTGTTGGGACCCTTGAAAGGTGCAAACAAAAAAAATAGGAAATAATGAAGTAAGTGGCTTACACCATTAATTATGCCCCTCTGTGGGCTAGATTTTTTAGTCAAAATAACGGTGAGGCTAATGAGGCTCGCTATTATTGGCAGAACAACTTCAGGTGAAGAGCAGATGCGCGGTTAAATGCCAATATCCCAAAGTTGCTGTTCGAGTTGCGATCATGACTTTCCTGGATTAATGTCAGTTTTCACACTTCGACTGAAATATAATAGCTTTGGTGGGCCCTTGGTAAATTGGTAGCGGGGTGAGTTATTGCTCAGAGTTCAGTTACCTTGAAACAGTTGACATAAGCTTGTTTGCTTCGTTCCAGGGGTGCCTGATCCCTAGCCCAATGTTACCTTGTTTAGTTTTTAAAATCATATAGCAACTTCACTCATATGCCAGAAGAATGTGTAATAATTAGAAAGGTACGAAGCCCTGATCAGCAACTCCAATTTATCTCAGACATCAAGGTGCTGCCCAGGGACAACGGGGGCCGTTATTTTAGAGACTGGGATGGATTCCTCTTCAGGTATGTGTTTCAAATATCTGAGAGACAAAGCAGGCTGATGCTGCCAGACTACTTCCCAGGGAAGGAGAGGCCGCAGAGAGAGAGAGACTGAGTACTTCCAGCTCAGCGAACTCATCACACTTCTGACGCCCAAGGTCATCAAGCAGAGCTCAGTGATTGACGAGGCATGTCAGAGTGAGATTGAGGAGAACTCCCAGAGCAGTGATCTGTTGGCCAAGAATGTTCCTTACTCCGTGGCTCCTGCATCTTAGTCCAGGATAACCAGGCAGATGCAAAGGATCGTGGTCTGCGGCAGGTCATTGGCTGCTCCGCTGGCTGCGGTGCGTTCTAATTCGAAATGCAGGAACCTTAGCGACGGTGAAATCGGCACGCTGAATGGTGAAATTTACGGTGTACCTGGGCCGGTAATAATAAAGCACAAGATTGAATTGTTTGATGGGACTGCTGCCTTGGAACTCTTCCTGCAAATCAATTGTTCTGTATTTCATTGAAAAATTAGACAGCTCGAAGCTTTCTTTAAATTTTACTTGAGAGAATTGTTTTTCCATGTGTTGACATCCTGCTTCTACCTTTATTATTTGTATCAAAGCTTCTTGACAGGAAATTGAAATGTCTCTGAGCCGATGGTGTCATACATGCCAGCTACCTTTTCATGAAGCACTTGATTTCTAGTCTTACAAAAGAAAAGCTATAGGAACAGCCGCATTTTAAAAGTTGGTGTCAATCCTGATTATAATCCATTTCAAAACATAAAAGTACAATTTTTTAAAAAACAAATGGGAATTGCAAAAGAATTACCAGATCAATAATAAGACAATGGAAACTATTTCTGCTGAAAAGTTATGAACAAAGACAACTCGTGCTATTATTACAGCAATTAACTAGCAAAGTACTATCTAAATGCCACAGGTAGGAGCTACCAAAGGTCGCAGATAGCACATTTATAATAGAACAAAAGGTTGTCTAACACAGCTCATAAGTTATTGTTAAGAAACTTTCCTACTTCTTCCGTCTGCAAAAAGCTGATTTATTCCATAAGGAACGGATTTCTGTTCCTTGACGGTCACCAGCTTTGCAGTTATATGGGAGCAAAATGAAAGGAAAGTATCTAGATCAGCTGTCTTTTCGTGCACTCATGTGAATCGGAGTTGGTGTCATCCTCTCACCACAGTGAGACATAGCACTCTGCCAGTCAAACTCGCAATACAGATACGCATATGCGCTACAGCTGCAATCAGAGAAAGTTCCAGGACATTTATCATGCATTACTGCACAATGCAAATATCAATGTTTTTTTAAATGTGCTATGTAATCTGTGTTAGTATGTTTAATGATTCTTCTGATGGTGTTTAGCCAGAACGTAGCTAAGATATACAGACCAGGAACATCCTTGGTCCGATTCCTGCACTGTGCCAAGTTAACTGATCTCAACCAGGGCTTGGATTCAGTGTCCTCACATTAAGGGATGGGGAAATTAAAGTACAGTTCCTGCTTCTGAGCATTGTCCAACAACTACTACTGAAACTCCATGTGTGAACATCGAGCGAGGACAAATCGGGCTTTCCCCACAAACAGTTGAATTGACTCGATACTCATGCATGGACACTGACTCGATCAATTGGACAACATAAGAGATAGCCCAGAGTAAATAGAATCTAACAAGGATTGACTGTCTCCAGGCGAGGAGAGGAAATTAACAGATTGAAGATCTAGAGGGAAAATAAAGGTTAGTAGATTTAAAGAGGCATTATATTATGTGAAACTCTACCTACAAGCTGTAAATCTGCATACATAAACACTGAGCAGTTTAGTGACCTTTATAAACAGCATCGGTCAAGTCTAATAGAATATCACACAACTATCCCATCAGGACGAAGGTTTTGATAGATAAGCAATTATGTCAGACAAGAGGACAAATCACACTAAACTAACTCAATTAAAATTGTGAAAATATGTTGAGTAGTCAAAGTAAATTTGCAACATTCAGATTCCTGATATTCCGCTGTGTTGTTGCTGAGTTAAGTGATCTTAATCATTATGGCAATAGTGGTCCTGAAATTTTCTCCAGTGCCACTGGGCCAGGAGGAATACAAAAGTCGCCACGGTTTACTTTCGCTGATTAATATCGAGTAACCCTTGATGGAAAGTGCAAGGACAGGACGAAAATTGGTTGTGATGGCCCAAGGTTGAATAGTCTGCCAAAGATCAGACAGTGGCAAGTTTAGTGAAGTATTCCAAGGCTGCTAGTGCCCATAAAACTGTGCTCCAGCATGAGTCACTGCCTTCAGGACAGCAAACAGAATGGAGGAATAATACTGAAAAAACAGACCTTGTGGCTTCTCTGAATGTGATTGTCAATTTATTGCAAATAACAGGCAGTTTTAGGGCTCAAGGTCCCAAGGACTGAGTTTGAAGTACCAGAACTCATTTCACCTGCCAGGATCGAAGACTGGATTTAAACAAAACAGATTCTGGAGATGAGCTGAAGCTTATATAGCTATTACAAATGTGTAGAAAAGTACATGGGCAATTGTATACAATTGGATAGCACGACACACAGATAGAGATAGTACTGTACAGTGACAGGAGAGTGAGTTACGGTACATTCTTCAATGAGTGTGAATGAAAGGTGAGGCAGTTTGGGCGCTTAGTGGTGCTTGGACAAGTTCCTCCTTCAATATTGGTCTTCCCGGTCGGGTAGAATAGAGCTCAGGGAATCACACAGCCGATCGGATATATGTTTATTTTTGGAGGTGGAGGGAATGGAAATCGGATTGCATCGGAGTTGGGGAAGGACAATGTTTTAACTCATTCTAAAGTCGCAAGCTTTTCAGATGTCAATTTTCAAATTAAGTTTTCAGCACCAACAGCTTTAAAGTCACATCGATGCCATCCGGTTTATTCAAAGTAAAGCATCCTGTCATTAATTGCAGCAAGTTTACACACAAGACAATATTCTCTTTAAAATATTCAAAATAGTTATATTCAGTTAAGAAAGTGTAGATTCTGAGGCAGCAACATAAGAATGGTAGTCAACATTTAGATACCACCACCCAGATGCTTCAAAAAGGGGCAAATCATTCAACAGCAAGTGTCACGGGGCAAAGGAGAAACTTCTACAAAATTGGCCAATTCCATATGGATATTCTGGGGGTAATTTTCAACCGACAGCCAGAGTGCAAAACTGGTGTTGCGGATCGGGACCCCTTTATAGAAGCTGTACGATTTTCCATTGATTTCAATGGAATGGAATGGAACATTGGGTGCTTTCTACTCGACCCGCATCACCAGCTTTACGCTCCGGTGCTAAGTTGAAAATTAGCCCCTATTTGATGTATTTTTACAGTTCTATTCCGTTTCTTTTTCGTGCACTGTTAGTTAGGCATGGGAGTCATTAGAGTGAGGTTAAAAATGATTTCTATTCACCATGGAAGTGGTTTGATTTCAAGTCGTATAAACACTGTACATTTTGAACCACAGACTGTTTTGAACATGGGTTGGGGAGAAGGGTTTTAATTTCATTGATTTCAGGGATTCTCTCAACAAACCAGGAGTTACGTTATGGAATATGCAAATTAAAATGTATCGGACTTCTTACACAAGCTGAAGTGCACTAGACAGATTGCTTTATGCCAATTTTCCTTTCAACTCTAAATATAGCTTTTAATAATATTCTGCTTCAATGCTTTCTTCATGGCTAGAGGTACAAAACACAAAGTTCTCAGCAAAATAAATACAAATCACCATACGTTTCATAGTTTAACAGAGAGGGTTTAATTAGATCAGGTTTATCTACAGATGAAATAATCTGGATGTTCCACAGGGTGAGGGGTGGGCTTTCATAGTCAAGAAGAAAAAACAAAAACAAACTTAAATTAGACTAACTTGCGTCTTTCTTACTTCAAGAAATACTAATATAGCAGTACTCAATGTTACCAGAGGACCTGCTTGTAATACATACCTAAATTCAGGATGGATTTTTAAAATTTGAAACTCTATCTCCTGACTTGAATAATGGTACTGTCCCAGGATTCCCCTCTAATTTAGCCCCTTTATTTGTTGTTATTATGTACTCTTCCAGGCAAACTCTTAATAAACGCTTAATTAAACAGATTCAGCTGCTTCTAACCACTCAGAACAGGTCACAAAATAAACAACGGCAAAAGTTCAAGTGCAAAACACAATTACCAGACAACTGTTAAAACATTTTGTCTTAAGTAATTTCTCAGCGATCATTAGAAAATCCACGTATACGACCCCATACCAATTGCACAGCGTTAAGGCATCGCGTGCTGCTGATGATTAGTTCACACCAAT
Organism: Heptranchias perlo; assembly: GCF_035084215.1. Taxonomy (NCBI): domain Eukaryota; kingdom Metazoa; phylum Chordata; class Chondrichthyes; order Hexanchiformes; family Hexanchidae; genus Heptranchias; species Heptranchias perlo. The sequence continues at coordinate 17,102,083 of NC_090350.1, read as the reverse complement.
GAAATAAAGAGAACACTTCTGAGGGCAGCAATCAAAAATTATAAAACTATCTTGCATCACCACTGTCATTCCCATGAAATCCCGACACAAAATTCCTGTGTAGTCAAAACAGTATTCAAATCTTCCCCACCAGCAGATCCAAAACAGCCTTACACTATCCAAATCCTTATTACAATCCACTGGAGCTGCAGCTCAAACCACCTACGAACAATTAAAACAAACTAAAGCACCATTTATCAAATTACTGACTGCTTGAAAGTGAAATCCTTATGGAGCTGACATGGCTCCAATTAATTTGATACAGCATTCCCATTTAAGTACTTCCAAAGTGATGGTCAGTTCCCTTTGGAGACAAATAACTTGCGCAGTCTCTTGAATATTAAAATAATTTTTCTTTTACATATTTAAAATTTAGATGATAGCAAGGTTTTCTGTCTATACATACTAAATCTAAAATAATGTCTCAAAGTCTGCATTCTCAGTTTTGATTTACAGAATGTAAGCCACTCAATTAGTTACAATATAACTACATTTCCACCTGGTAAACTATTCTCTGGTATCCATTATTCCTTACTTTAAAAAAAAGCTATCCGCATAAAGAAAATATACAATGAAACGCTAAGTACTCATTACTTCCGTTTTATGACTAAGTCTGTGCTTTTCACTTTAACTCTGCATTTTTGTCACATTTTTGAGTTACAATTTTAATCGAGAACAGGAATCAGATGGGCGGGAGAGGGGCAACAAGCGAGCACTAAAACTTACCCTTAAACCCCCGCAATCTCGGCAGCACGGGGCCAGGGCGATTTTAACTCCTGGGACTCATCCGCATGCTGCTGGTCAGCGGCCCACCCGAAACTTGTGGGCAGCAGCAGATGGGAGTGAGATTTCAGCCAGCAAGAGACCGCCGGGCAAGACAAAAGGAACGGTCACCGAGAACAATGCAAGTCGTGTGGGGGTATAAGGGGCAACATCAGCAGAGATGGGAAGAAAAAGGGATGCTCACACCATCTTTGCTCGTGTGTTTAATTTACACTTTAACAAGTTGTACGCGAAGCTCAATGTCCCATTAGCAGGTTAAAGGCTCCACTTGAGTCAGTAATTTTTCATTTAGATGATGCCACCTAGTGGTAAACGTTACATTATGAACCAGTCTGAAAAAAGATCGCCTGATTTATAAAAGCTCAATGCATGTTAGCTTGTATACTTCAGTGTCTCATTAGTTCATATTAAAGATGTTGTTCTCGGATTATTTTGGTGGCAGTATTGTGATTAAATAAAACTATGCAAATTTTAGGCCTAACATCACTTTTACCTCCATGCCAGTGTTGACATTCTGCAGCTGGCTGCATCAAACAGGCTACAGTTGTGAGTTATTCCCCAATTCAATCCCATCCCTTTTATCAGGTATTGAGTGGTACAGGACAGGAGCAGATAAGATTGAAGGGACTGGATAAAAGAAGATAAAGAACTATCTGCATTGGAGAATCTAGAATATTAATAATTTAAAACCTTATAAGTTTCACATGCTAGTTACCTAATATCAATTAAATATGAACCCATTTCACAAATTCAGTGACAAAAAAATGAGAGGAACTATATTTGAAGGAATTATTTTTATTCATTCATGGGATGTGGGCGTCGCTGGCGAGGACGGCATTTATTGCCCTTGAGAAGGTGGCGGTGAGCCGCCGCCTTGAACCGCTGCAGTCCATGCGGTGAAGGTTCTCCCACAGTGCTGTTAGGTAGGGAGTTCCAGCATTTTGACCCAGCGATCCAATTAGTCTGACCACTGGTAATTTTTAAAGCTAAATTTACTATAATTCAGTAAAAGGTGACCCTGGCAGGAATGAATGTTTGTGTGGTATTAAAGTCAATTCACAAATTTTAACATAGATTTAACACTCAGGTAAATCATTTATTCCACTGAAGTAAAAATATCAATTTGGCCAATCTAATTAATTTTAGTCATGCTGTATATTCTGAACCATCAGATGATTTATAAAGCCAACATTATTGCAGCAAGACCTAATCTGTATCCACAGATTAAAATCAATACAATTAAAGTGTTTTTCCCTCATAAGTGTTGGAATGTACAGATATAATGAGTGTGCATATCATATGGTTGTATGTGGAGGAATTATGCACCAATGCCAATGAGATTCACCCATGTGGTGTACAGTACAATACACAACAAATTCTCTCTGCGTCTAATTATATATTAATTCAATATTTTAAATAAAAATTTGGAAATTAATGCAAGTGCAACATCTACATGGAGAAAATAATTTCTTTTGCAATGAACATAAATGAAGAACCTTCAATGTAAATATATTAATGATAGCTGGACTTACAACATAAGAGAGTGCCAGATAAGACTGAACATTCCAGAAACCAACAGTTACACGTGTTGTTGGTGAACCACATCATGAAAGAAATGTTCATTCCATTAACTGTATTACATAGTATTTACAGAAACAGGCCATGCGGCACAACAGGTCTATGCTGGTGTATTTGCTCCACACGAGCCTCCTCCCACCCTACTTCATCTAACCCCATCAACATATATTTCTATTCCTTTCTCCCTCATGTACTTATCTAGCTTCCTCTTAAATGCATCTATGATTGTGACTGATCAGATGTGGAAAAGATGGCAAAGAGAAATTTTTTAAAAATCTTTTAACTTAAGAACCAGGGAGAGCTCGCATCATAGCCGTAGAGCGAGTCATTAGCTCTACGAGCACTGCAGGGGACCCACAGCCATGGAGCCTCTGGCGCCAGCTTTGCTTTGATGGAAGCAGTTTGAGCTTCTATCTTGCCTTTGGGGTCCAGCATCTCCTCTGGCTTACAAAGCCTTAAGGGGAGCGTGGATAGGGGCTTTGAGAGCCTTCAAGCATGCCTGCACCCTGTTATTGTGCAGAGCTGAGGGTGTGCTGAAGCTCAGACCCATGAGAGCGGCATTGGCTCCATGGGGGAGGCACCTGCTGTCCTCTTAGGATGACAGAAAATCTTTCGTTTTGGTATAGCTGTTGGTCTTCATAATCATACTGATGTAAGAGGAACACAAACGTTGTACAGTTTGAGGGCATTAATGTGGTCGGTGTCAGTACTGGTTCAAATGGAAGGAGGGAGTGTTGCTGTTGGGGGCAGTGGAAGGATTGATCAGGAGAATCACTGCTCAATAATTTGCTGCCTTATAGCTCTGACAGCTCACTGTACTGCTGGGTCGTGCTCTTTTTCTGCTTTCTCTGGCTCCCCAACCCCTTCTTCAATTTCCTACTCCACTTCTTCCTCCTCAAGAATCTACAAGGCAACTCCCCTTGAATAGTTAGACTGTGGAGAATGCAACAAATGATGGAGAACCTTGAGACCCAAATCTATGTTATATTGAAGGACCCCTCCCAATCTCTCCGGATCGCAGAATTGTTCTTTTAGAATGCCAATGGTTTTCTCAATGAGAACCATTGTTGAGGCATGGCTCTCATTATATTGGAGCTCAGCGTCTGTGTCCGGGTTCCTGACAGGAGTCATGAGTCAGTTGGTGAGAGGATAGCCCTTGTCCCCTAGAAGCCAGCCTGTCATCCGATGGTCTGGGTGGAACAGAGGAGTATTGAGGGTTGGTACATTATGAAAGCGTCATGACTACTGCCAGGAAACCGGGCACAGATCTACATGACTCGCTGCCAATGGTCACAAACATGTTGCACATTGATTGAATGGAAGCCCTTCAAGTTCCAAAACAGAGCTGCTTCCTACTGGAGATCACGCAGAGCTACATGCGTACCATCTATGGTGCCCTGCACCTGTGGAAATCTAGCAATGTGGGCAAATCTCAGTGCTCTTTGTTTCTGTTTGTCAGTCTCCGTGGGGAAGGTCATGAACTGTTGATGCCCCCTAAACAGTGCATTAGTGTCCTACCAGATCACCGTATCCAGCACAAACTGGCGGATGTTGCTGATGTCCCCAGAAACAGTTTGGAAGGAGCCGGAGGCATAAAAGTTTACAGCCATGGTGACCTTCACTGCTACAGACAATAAAGCTTAAGCGCTGGTGTTAGGCTCCAATTCTCGCTACAACACATGGCACTGGTACGTGACTGACTCCCTGTTGAAATGCAGCCACCTTACACACTGCTCTTCTGAGGGGTCCAGGTATGATGATCAATTCCTGAAGATCCGCATGCTGTAAGACCTCCTGCCCCCTTGCCTCCTATGCCCTCTTCTTGCAGCCTGTGCAAGTCTTTGCTGCCTTCCTTGCTGCTGTTCTTCCTCCTCCTCATTTGGGAGCATCAGGGGTAAGCCCAGCAGTATGCCCATGTTCAGCAATTGTGAACAAGAAAATTCAGGGAAGCAGCAGTAGCCCTTCACAAAACTATTTAACAGGCAAACAGTAGCCAAAACCTTGACCTAAATGCACACTAAAACGACAAACCAGAGACTTACCTTACTTAACGGAAGTGAGGGCCACTTCTGAAAGATGCTTACCGACTGTTCCCGCAATGATGTGCTAGGTCGGTTATTGTTATTGTTACTTTTTTTTGTTATCATTTCTCACTACAGTCCACTCCTGATACTTAAAAGTCATTATTCCACTAAAAATCTGAATCATCCAGTAATTTCAATTAAACAACATAGGAAAGATATGCTCTTTGCCAGCCATTTAAAATCATTAATACATTTCTGACAATGCTGCTGAGTTCATAGAATTTTTCATATCTTTCTGACATTCAGATGGATCATGATCCATACCAGTTTTTGGCCCTTCTTTGGTTGTCAGAGTCTATTCGGTTCAGAAATTCTGTTCAGCATTGAGCATAGATCATATTCGCACAGGCATAAACCAACTTTTTTATTCCCTCTGGAGGTTTAAACATCATTTATTTCTTGTAATTTTCTGCACCCATTACAACATTCATTTATTTTTTATGCAAGATTAGGTACACGATTATAATAAAACTTAGAACATAGTTTGTAAATGTGAAGTAGACCCTGGGTTGTTCTTTTACAGAGAAAACAATAAATGAAATACACTCTCAAACACACCATTTTATCCAGGGATTCATGAAGAAAATTACATCAGTTAGTATATTAACATGACAGTAAACAACTCTGCAGTAGGCCAAGAACTAATATCCAGAACAATATGTTTCAACACTCGGTCAATTTGAACAAATTATTACAATGAACAATGTGTTATGAGATGTTTACTTCAGCTGGGGGAAATATCAGTAACTTTTCCATTACAACTTTTTCCTTCAGTTAGAGATATGCTCATGAATTACAGCACTGAATTCCAACATCAATTAAGGGACTCCTTAAGGGTGCCCTGGGTGTAATTGCTTGTGAGAAACTGAAATGTTTGAACATGTGATTTAATACTGGAAAATCCCCAACCTACACTACACATAACCCCACTGTAGCCAGTACAGAAGTAAAAATTTCAAATGGAACACTCCAGGATAAGCCTTCCAGTAACCTTATCTTAAAAGTTTTCATTGGCAGAAAATACCCTTGTAATTTTTTTTTAAAAGTATAAACAAAAAGCAAACAACCCTCAACAATTCCCTTCCCAATCAAGGCTGCCATGCTCTTTGCATTTCCAAGATAGGGAATAGAAATATTGTTTTGTCTTTTGCATCAGACAACCTCCCGTTTGCTATTCAATGGTGGGGGGGAGCTAGCAGTCAAGCTAGGATCAGAAAACATTATTCTGCGTCTTTGCCTGAGTGATGCTGAGGAGATGATGGCCCCATTTGCGAAAACAGCCATCTCCTGGACAATTACTGCAATTGGTGAAGTGATAAATACTCAATGCTATTACAGCGCCTTATTCTGTAGTAAGAACAAAGTCAGAATGGATTTGAACCTGGCAGTCACGTCATAAAGTCGAGCTGTCATCCAAAAGCAACGAAGTTCAGTCTTAGTACTTCCTTTGGAGGATGACTAAACGGAACTCGATATTTACAAGATCACATGATAATTACTATACTATAGTATTTAATCACCCGGCCCACGTATGTTTGTATGTAATCCATCCATCCATCAAGATCCTAATGATTCCAAGGTCTTTGCCACCATTACTTTATCTGCAAGGTTATTCCTATTGATCAATCTGCATGGAGAAGAATTTCCTGATATCAGTGTTAACATTACATTTTACCAGTTTGAACCTATGCCCCTAGTTCTACTCCCACAGTTTAATTTAAAGTAATATTCCGGATTAACTTTTTCTTCATAAAATCACCTCTCAGATGCCTTCTTTCCAAGCTGAAAAGCCCAAATCTATCTAGTCTTTCCACATAACCCAGACCCCCGACAAGGGGGATTAGCTTTGTGCCTCTTCTCTGCACTCTCGGTGACCAGAACTGGACGCAATATTCAAGGTGCGGTGGTCACTATACTATTTGATCATCACTTCCTCTAAAGCATATAACATTGTTGTGGCTATGTAGCTTAACATCCTATTAGCTTAGTTGATTGCTCCTCTGCATCGATTGGACTTTTGAGGTCTTTTTCAACTTCATCCTAAGCTATTTCAGCACTATTCATAGATTATGTATGTTGTCTATTTTTCCTTCCTTTGTGTAGCACTTCACACTGGTCTTCTTTAAATTTCATCTGAAATTGTTCTTCCCACTCGCCTATTTTGTCCAACTCATTCTGTAATTTCTGAGCTGTCTCCTCCTATTCCACTGTCCTTCCTAGTTTGACATCATCTGCAAATTTGATTACTTTCCATTGAGTTCCCGAATCCAGGTCATTTACATAAATTAGAAACAGTTGTGGTCCCAGCATCATGCCCTGATGACTAGGACACATACACAAGGCTCACACAGAAGTTCATGGGTCATAGTTAGATAACCACAGGAGAAAAACTCATTGAAACACAAGCACTTACAACTGAATAAAATTCTTTCACCTTTAGTTTATCTTGCAGTCCTTTATTCTTTTTCTGAATCAAAGTGTAAGTGTCAGTTGTCCAAAAGTGAAGAAATAGAATTTGAACAGCTCTTAGCAGAAATTAACTAAGAGATTCAAATACCAGTTCTATGATTGTAAATATATCCAATAAAAGTGATAATGACCAATTCTAGAGCTCATTGGAAGAACCAACCATTTGAAAGCCTCACATACTTATCTTCCTGTTTGCCATTTCTGGTGGCTGCTGTGCACCAGAGTTCTCCTGAATTTCCATGGCATGCTACTGTTCCTCTTAAAGTTCATGCTGAGGCTTCGAGTCCATAGCAGCAGACAATTCTAGTTTTGTCAACCTGCTCTTCAATGATATTGCAAGGCCCCCTCCCAACCTGGACAAGAATCTGAAGTGTTGCATCAGCACCTCAAATGTCTGCTCAATAAGACAATGTTTGCCCATTGTATCTTATCTCATGATACAGGGATACCTTGTTACCTATATTATTGAGGAAGTAGCTTTCCATCCTGCCTTCTCCTTCAAAGCACAGTGTCACGTTTAATTGTCTTAGGTTGAAAGAATCATGCTGAGCTCCAGGGAAGCATGTATTAACATACATTATTTAATGATAGCGGTTCATATAATTTGCACATGAGATTCTCATGATTGCCCTTTAACAAGGCCTTTAAAAATTCTGTGAATCAATTTTAAGCTGTTTGCACTACTCAGAGTAGTAGTATAAATGGACAAATAATCCATTGCAAATTTCTAATCAGCTTCTCCCCTTATTGACACACAAAGGAAAATATGGTTCTAAATAATTACATCTCTCAAATCTAAACAGTTAATTACCACATTGCACAACATCCATCTTGTTTCTCTTGTACCCCAGCATTATTTATCTAATTGTAATATTACATAATTATTGAACATTTCCACTTCCATCGTCCTATTTTAGTAGACAAAGAACCCATTACATTCACTTTAAAGAGTTAAGTGCTAACTATGGTTGGCAAACATCCCACAAGAAAATTCTCCAATGCATCCTGCTCCTTTGAAGATACCACATAAATAAGATATACAATCTCATCAGGATAATGGGGTTAATATTTCCAAATCAAAGACTAGCAAATAGCTACTCCTAAGTAGACAAGCATCATCTTCCATCAGTTTAATTTCCCCCTCCCTAAACTGACTATTACTTCGTGACATGTGTAGCTGACAGCGCAAGTTCCATAAACATTGAGGGCAATGGTGACCTTTCATGTTCTGCATTGTCCTCACTGACTGTTCAATTTCCAGCTGCCTCACGAGCTCCAACCAAAATTCAGCAATCGATCCAAATAAATGTCAAAAGTCATCAGCTAGTGCCTAAGATTAACTAAACATCTGATACAAACACACAGAACAGTGAATCAAAAGCAAAATACTGCAGATGCTGGAAATCTGAAACAAACACAGAAAATGCTGGAAATACTCAGCAAGTCAGACAGCATCTCTGGAGAAAGAAACAGAGTTAATGTTTCTGGTCAATGACCTGTAATGTTCAACTTCTTCCAGTTCTGATGAAATAGTTTTTAAGCAAATACAGAGCCAGGTAAAAGTGTGTGTGGTGATGGGGCGGGGGGAGAGGAAAGAACAAAAAGGAAGGTCTGTGGTGGAGGGCAGGAGTGAATAAATGACAAAAGGGATGATGGTGCAAGGCAAGGAGAGTGGTAATAGGACAAGTAAAGAAACAAAAGATAGGTCTGGAGGAGCTGTAAAAGGCAACAGCAGAACCATTACCAGCACCAGCTGTCTAAAAAAAATGGGAGCAGTGGTTAAGATCTGAAGTTATTGAAATCAATGAGTCCAGAAGGTTGTAAAGTGCCTAATCAAAAGATGAGGTGCTGTTCCTCGAGCCTCCGTTGAGCTTCATTGGAACAGTGTAAGAGGCCGTAGACAGAGGGATCAGAGTGGAAGTGGGATGGAGAATTAAAATGGCAAGCAACTGGAAGGTCAGGGTCAGGCGCTTGCGAACTGAGTGGAGGTGTTCAGCAAAGTGATCGACCAAACACAGATTGTGAGCAGCAGTACAGTATACTAAATTGAAAGAAGTACAAGTAAATCGCTGTTTCACCTGGAAGGAGTGTTTGGGGCCCTGAATGGTGGGAAGGGAGGAGGTGAAAGGTCAGGTGTTGCATCTCCTGCACTTGCACAGGTAGGTGTCATGGGAAGGAGACATGGGAAGGAGAGCGGGTGTTGGTGGTGCTGGAAAAGTGGACCAGGCTGTTGCAGGGAGAGCAGTCCCTTCGTATTGCTGAAAGGGGAGGGGGAGGGAAGATGTGTTTGATGGTGGAAATGGTGGAGGATGATGCGTTGAATGTGGAGGCTGGTGGGGTAGAAGGTGAGGACAAGGGGGACTCTATCATGGTTCTGGGAGGGAGGGGAAGGGGTGACGGGAAAAGTGCGGGAAATGGGTCGGACACGGTCGAGGGCCCTGTCAACTACAGTGGAAGGGAATCAACGGATGAGGAAAAAGGAAGCACTAATGTGGAAGGTGGCATTGTCAGAACAAATGCGACGGAGATGGAGAAACTGGAAGAAGGGAAGAGACTCCTTACAGGAAGTGGGGTGGGAGGAAGTGTAATCAAAGTAATTGTGGGAGTCGGTGGGCTTGTAGTAGATATTGGGTTGACAACCTATCTTCAGAAATGGAGATGGGAAGGGAAGAGTCGGAGATGGACCATGTGAAAGAGGGGGAAGGGTGGAAATTGGAAGCAAAGTTGATGAAATTTTCCAGTTCAGAGCGAGAGCAGGAAACGGCTGAACAGTGAACCTACATACCATTTTCAGGCTACAAAAATCAACATTTTAGTACCGTAGTCACGGACATTTCAATCTCCTTTGTGAACTTTGGTTGCACATTCAGGAAGTACATTCATGAGGACTGGAATATAAAATAACGTTGTAGGAACATTTCTTCAAAATATCTACTACAAATAAGCCTAATAAGTATGCAGTTTTGATTTTGCTCAGCAAAGAATAAATTATACGGACAAGGGTCATGGTGGTGTGCTAAGAAAAGGAGTAAAAAGATATCAATCTCAAGGAACAGGGAAAATACTATTCATGCTCATAGATTAAACTGTAACATTTTACAACTGTACTCGAAGGTATTCAAAACGTGAAAATGTCTTGTATTAAATGAGATGATTACAGTCCCATTTCTACACCACAATGGCAAAGTAAACTCAACATAATCCACAGGAAGGGCCATCTCAGTGGGTCCCATTCACACAGCAACTCTTTCTCACTGTAATTCCGTGTCACTGTTATAGGAAAAATAATGTGGAAAGCCTGTTACTATAATAAGAATTACTGTGTTGTTAAAATAATAAAGATGTACATGATCTCTCTCCCCTCCTGGGAATCTTGGGACGGTGTTCAGGTGTCGGATGGCTGCGCTGGCTCAGACGGTAGGGGCGGCCGGAGCCAGTTAAAACCCTGCTGTATGAAAAACCCCACAGCAAGAACTTCTCTGTCTTTTTCCTGAATGGGCAGAGTCTGACAAGACCGCCCTGCTGAACTTGGCAGGAAGTGACGTAGTCAAGATGATTGAAGCATGGCTTGGACAGGAAGGGACACAACGAGCACACACCTGAGTGCTTAAGGGGTGCCAGACTGTAGATTAATGTAATCATGGCCCGTTACCAGCTAAACAAGGTACTTAACAAAGGGACACTATAAGCCAAGGCCTGTACATGAGCAAAGGAACCAATTGAAAGATGGCCATGCAGCTGAGGCCCAATCGCCGAGCCCAAAGGAATTGTGCATGATGCGGCTATGCACCCAAAAAAGGTATTAGAGAGGATGCCAAGTTCAGACCACATGCCGGAGAAGGACAACGAGTCAGGAAGGATGTGAGGAGGTTCCCTAAAGGCCAGAACAGAACAGAACAGCAACAAGAAAAAAATGTTAAGGATCCCGAGTCTGTGCGCTCCGTCGTCCAAGGGAAAAATGGGAAGTAAAACCTGTATAATACCTGTACATTACTGTCTTGTTTGTTAAATTACATGGATGCATGTGTTTAATAAATCTTTCTAAATTGTTTTGAACAAATTGGTCTTACTGTCGATTTGTGCCAGTCGCAACCTTAAAAGTAATGTAAGTAAAATTCTTACACTGCAGTTTCCTAACCCTCGCTTTCTTGGTCATATGATTTGAACATCATCTTTTTGCTAATGTGTCCATTCCGTATGGTATACAATTGGATTGGTATTCAACTCAAAGCCTCTGGAGTTTCTATCTCCTATTTGTGCAATTGCTCCATTTACACTGCAGAGAAATTTCAACAGCAGGGGAACCCAACTACCAACTCCACGGGAAAAACAACACCACTACCACAAAGGAAAAAAGAACGCCATTACTAACTCAATTAGCTTCCTTCTTCCCTCTTGACTAACTTTCAAGTGTTCCCTTTGGTATAATTAAAAAAAAGACAAAATTTCCATTCAAAAGTACATTTGGCACAAGCCTCCCCCGCACCCCCCCAACACCACCCCCACCTTTTTCTGCACATTTTTCTGCCTTTCATTTGAATTGCACCAAAGAAAGCAATATAGAAGTTCAAGTTTGGAATATCCCATCATTTACACTGGCAGGAGTTCAATCACTACCTTAAAAGCCTCAGAATAAGCATAACCCACCAAAGGACATAATACTTACAGTGGCAATTTTGTTTCTTCTTTGATTCATTTTCATTCTCAACCTCAAATGAGGTCCAACCCACTGATATAGGTAATGTTTGTGTATCATCTCAAAGGTTGTTCCAACAGAGAGGTCACATCAACAGCTATGTCCACAGTTACTTGTACAAAAACATTATTTAACATAGATTGTAAACTTTATTTCTCAGTTAAACAGGTTTAAACAAAATGAGAACATAAAGCAATGAGTTAGTTACCATTCCAATTCACTGAGTAACAACAAAATGATTCAGGTTCACGCCCTTGGTTTCCCATAGATTTCAACCATATTGTCAAAGGAGATAACAAGTAGCGGTCAGTTGTTTTTCTGCAGGGTCGCAGGAAATATTGGAGGGAAAGTTCTCTCATCTGCGCATTGTTCTTGTGCGCTTTCACATAGTTGGTTACCAACACCAGCCCAGCAGTTAGTTTCCTGCCTCCTTGCTGGCCAAAGGAACAGCAAATTAGATACATTTTTTTCATAAAATAACATTTTGGGACACAGTATATGAGTAATTTGAGACATGACATGGTAAGTCCAGCAGGCTTGGAAGGAACAAGTGACTTTGGACCTACAGTTCCCAAAGTTCTCCACCACTGGGGTATTCCTTGTGACATGTCTAGGTCCATTGTAGATTAATTGATAGAGTTTGATTGCTATGATTCGTCCACAACTCCATTGTCGTATCATGTGACTACCAGCATGATAAAAGGCAAACTTTTTTTTTTATTCGTTCATGGGATGTGGGCATCGCTGGCGAGGCCAGCATTTATTGCCCATCCCTAATTGCCCTTGAGAAGGTGGTGGTGAGCCGCCTTCTTGAACCACTGCAGTTCGTGTGGTGAAGGTTCTCCCACAATGCTGTTAGGAAGGGAGTTCCAGGATTTTGATCCAGCGACAATGAAGGAACGGCGATATATTTCCAAGTCGGGATGGTGTGTTGTTCCCATGTACCTGCTGCTCTTGTCCTTCTAGGTGGTAGAGGTCGAGGGTTTGGGAGGTGCTGTCAAAGAAGACTTGGCGAGTTGCTGCAGTGCATCCTGTGGATGGTACACACTGCAGCCACAGTGCGCCGGTAGTGAAGGGAGTGAATGTTTAGGGTGGTGGATGGGGTGCCAATCAAGCAGGCTGCTTTGTCCTGGATGGTGTTGAGCTTCTTGAGTGTTGTTGGAGCTGCACTCATCCAGGCAAGTGGAGAGTATTCCATCACACTCCTGACTTGTGCCTTGTAGATGGTGGAAAGGCTTTGGGGAGTCTTGATGGACCTTGGTTTTTTCTCATCTGGCAATTTGTATCATAGAATCATAGAATCATAGAATGGTTACAGCACAGAAGGAGGTCCTTCGGCCCATTAAGCATGTGCCAGCTCTTTGTAAGAGCATCCAGTTAGTCCCATTCCCTGTAACCCTGCAAATTTTTTCCCTTTAAGTATTTATCCAATTCCTTTTTGAAAGCCACGATTGAATCTGCTTCCACCACCCTCTCAGGCAGTGCATTCCAGATCATAACTACTCGCTGCGTAAAAAAGATTTTCCTCATGTCGCCTTTGGTTATTTTGCCAATCACCTTAAATCTGTGTCCTCAGGTTCTCGACTCTTCCGCCAATGGGAACAGTTTCCCTTTATTTACTTTATCTAAATCCTTAATGATTTTAAACACTTCTATCAAATCTCCTCTCAACCTTCTCTGCTGTAAGGAGAACAACCCCAGCATCTCCAGTCTATCCATGTAACTGAAGTCCCTCATCCCTGGAACCATTCTAGTAAATCTTTTCTGCACCCTCTCTAAGGCCTTCCCATCCTTCCTAAAGTGCGATGCCCAGAATTGGAAACAATATTCCAGTTGTGACCAAACCAGTGTTTTATAAAACGTTCCTTGCTTTTGTACTCTTTGCCTCTATTTCTAAAGCCCAGGATCCTGTATGCTTTTTTTTTAAAAATGCTTTTTCAACCTGTCCTGCCGCCTTCAAAAATGTGTGCACATTTACTCCCAGGTCTCTCTGTTCCTGCACCCCCCCCCACCCTTTAGAATTGTACCATTTAGTTTATATTGCCCCTCCTTGTTCTTCCTGCTAAAATGTATCACTTTGCTCTTCTCAGCGTTAAATTTCTTCTGCCATGTGTCCGCCCATTCTACCAGCCTGTTTATGTCCTCTTGAAGTCTATTACTATCCTCCTCATTGTTTACTACACTTTCAAGTTTTGTGTCATGTGCAAATTTTGAAATCGTGCCCTGTAAACCCAAGTCCAAATCATTAGTATATATCAAAAAAAGCAGTGGTCCTAGTACTGACCCCTGGGGACCACCACTGTATACCTTCCTCCAGTCCGAAAAACAACCATCCACCACCACTCTCTGTTTCCTGTCACTTTGCCAATTTCGTGTCCATGCTGCCACTGCCCCTTTTATTCCATGGGCTTCAATTTTGCTGACAAACTTATTATGTGGCACTTTATCAAACACCTTTTGAAAGTCCATATACACAACATCAACCCTCTCTGTTACTTCATCAAAAAACTCAATCAAGTTAGTGAAACATGATTTGCCTTTAACAAATCCGAGCTTGCTTTCCTTTATTAAGTTAAAGTGACAATTAATTTTGTCCCGGATTATCATTTCTAAAAGCTTCCCCACCACTGAGGTTAAACTGACTGGCCTGTAGTTTCTGAGTTTACCCTTAGACCCTTTTTTTGAACAAGGGTGTAACATTTGCAATTCTCCAGTCCTCTGGCACCACCCCCATATCTAAGGAGGATTGGAAGATTATGGCCAACACCTCTGCAATTTCCACCCTTACTTCCCTCAGCAACCTAGGATGCAGCCCATCTGGACCAGGTGACTTATCTACTTTAAGTACAGCCAGCCTTTCTTGTACCTCCTCTTTATCAATTTTTAGCCCATCCAGTATCTCCTCTTTGACTGTGACTTTGGCAGCATCTTCTTCCTTGGTAAAGACAGATGCAAAGTATTCATTTAGTACCTCAGCCATGCCCTCCATGCATAGATCTCCTTTTTGGTCCCTAATCAGCCCCACCACTCCTCTTACTACCCCATTACTATTTACATTCCTAGTGAAGACTTTTGCATTCCCTTTTCGGTTAGCCGCCAGTCTATTTTCCTACTCTCTCTTTGCCCCTCTTGTTTCCTTTTTCACTTTTCTTCTGGACTTTCTATATTCAGCCTGGGTCTCACTTGTATTACCAACATGACATTTGTCATATGCCCCCTTTTTCTGCTTCATCTTACTCTCTATCTCTTTCGTCATCCAGGGAGCTCTGGCTTTGGTTGCTCTACCTTTCCCCCTCGTGGGAATGTACCTATAGACTGTACCTGAACCATTTCCTCTTTAAAGGCCACCCATTGCTCGATTACAGTTTTGCCTGCCAATCTTGGATTCCAATTTACCTCGGCCGGATCCGTTCTCAACGCACTGAAATTGGCCCTCCTTCAATTCAGTATTTTCACTCTAGATTGCTCCTTGTCCTTTTCTACAATGAATCTAAACCTTATGATACTATGATCACTGTTCCCTAAATGTTCCGACACTGATACTTGCTCCACCTGATCCATCTTATTCCTCAGAACCAGTTCCAGCAATGCCTCGTTCCTCATTGTGCCGGAAACAGACTGATCGAGAAAGTTCTCCTGAACACACTTCAGAAATTCCTCCCCCTCTTTACTCTTTACACTATTACTATCCCAGTCTATATTAGGATAGTTGAAGTCCCCCATGATCACAACTCTACAGTTCTTGCACCTTTCTAATTTCCCTGCAAATTTGCTCCTCTATCTCCTTCCCATTAATTGGTGCCCAATGGAATACACCCAGTAGTGCAATGGCACCTCTGTTGTTTCTTAATTCTAACCAAATAGATTCTGTCCTTGACCCCTCAAGGACATCCTCTCTCTCTCCAACACAACAATATTCTCCTTAATCAATACTGCCTCATATCCAGGAGTGTTTAGTACCCGATCCTGCCCTTTTTTGAGCCAGGTCTCCGTTATCGCCACTATTTCACATTCCCATGTTCCTACATAGTCTGGAAGTACAAGACAATTCTTTTTTAGGAATTAGGGGAAAATTAAAAAGGTGAAATTTCTCCTGTTTATTATTTTGGTAAAATTTAACTGGAGAACAAAATGGGATGTCCTGTTTTGACTTTTTTTTTTAAATAGTAAATAACTGACAGGAGCAATTTAATCTCCAAAGTGATTAAACATGGTTAAAGTAAATATCAGATATTTATTTTGCATGAAGCAAGTTCCCCAAACCAATTCACATTTAATTCACAATTTATTCTAAATTATTGCAGACCAGAAAGTGGGGTCTTGAAATTCCTGGGGACCCAAGAAGCCTTATATTTATGTTTGCCACAATACTTCTGCAACCATTGATCTGCTTAATAACTCCCTCACATCTGCTACCGACGTCCTCGCCCATCCTGGTCGAATGCCCTGGTATGGCCCCCATCTTTGCTCCTTCAAGTCCAAGGGGTGCAGACTTGAACATATCTGACGCAAAACTTGTTTAGACATTCATCATCGGATCCGGCTGGACCTCATTCTCGCCTACTTCAGCATCATCCTGGAGACCAAAGAAAATCCCCCGTTTCTTTTCTCCAATATGGACTATCTCCTTAAAGCACGCTCCCCTGCCCCCGCAATCCACCCCACCCCCCAAACTCTGTTCCTCCGACTCTGACTTCTTGTGCAACCACCCGCTTCACCGGACCATTCGTGTCTTCTGTTCAGTTGTCTAGACTCCACGCTCTGGAATTCCCTCCCTAAAACCCTCTGCCTTTCCACCTGCCTCGCCTCCTTTAAGGCTCTCCTTAAAACCCATCTCTTTGACCAAACTTTTGGTCATGCCTCCTAATAGCTCCTTCTTTGCCTCGGTGTTAATTTTTGTCCAATTACACCTTTGTGAAGCGCTTTGGGATGTTTTTCTATGTTAAAAATATTCTACAAATGCAAGTTGTTGGGTGTTGGTGATGGTTGTTGTTGTCAATGTTATTTTTATTTGTTTGTTTATAAAAACATGTGGCACAATAGCAAAATTTGCTTTGAAGCACATTGGTGCATCACTTGCAAATAACACAATGATGATGAAAATCCCATACAGCTCTTGTGGCTTTTCTTTTCCCACAAACAATAAAGGATTTGTGGAACAATCTCTTCTTGAATACAGAGACCTTTTAATACAAGCATTCATTTTGTCTATGAAGAAGAAGAGAAAAAAATAGAAAGAAGATCAATGATCTACCTCTTACTTTAGAAACCCAAATTTATACACTAATTACTGAAACTGCTACTACACTAATTAGAAATAATGGGATACGAAAGGGTGGCATTTTAAGCGATATATTGAAACGGATGTCTCATTAAAATGGAAGTAATGACAATCTTCAAACATGTATCATATTAAACTTCCGAAGATGACATTTAATTAGACTCATTTAAACATCTATATAATAATTTCCCCTCAAAATTTTGATGGAAAGATAAATTTTTGGAGTAACAATCACAGAAGTATATCGGAAAAAGTTTTCTCCCCCAAATGTTATCAGCTTTAAACACAACTTCACAATCAGATTCCCCCTTTTTCTATCAACAGTAGGCTTGAATTTCATTCTACCTGTGGTGTAAAACATTCAATGTCACAATGCTGTTGGTACATGGGAACAGGAGTAGGCCATTTTGCCCCTTGAGCCTGTTCCGCCATTCAATGAGATCATGGCTGATCTGTGATCTAACTCCATATACCCACAGATTGTGATGCTGAAACAAAGCATTCAGATGTCAAGTTTAATTCCCTTGTTTTCTAAGCCTTCACATATTCTGGAGATGGAACCCATATGATTCAAAATTGGCCTCAGATTTACTCACAGGTGGTCTCCAAACTTCAGCTGATGGTAACTTTCTTCACTGGAGATGTTGGCTGCATCGTCAGCTTATGCCAGTATTTTCTTCTCTTACTTTTAACAGTGGGAGTATAAGTGCATGTGTAATTATGAGTAAAGTGCCTCATTCCTGCCTTCTGTGTTCCCATTATTAGTGAACAGGAGTCCTGCACTATCATTTTTACTCAACGTAAATTGCTGCCCATCTCCCCAGCAATCAACAAAACAAACTTGCAGTAGTGACTTTGCACAGCTATTTCGCATCATGTACTGCACTCAAACCTGATGTCAGGAGTCAATCAATACCTCTACAAATCGTGACCACAAACTGAAGTACACCCCACAAAACTGAAAATGTTATGAAGTAAAGCAACAGATTTTGGTGTGATTTCAAGAGTATACGGATTCAGATGGCCAATAAGCTGCTCAAACATTTCTCTCACAGTTTGACATCATTGGAACCCACGGATTACATTCCTGTTTTGTGAGTTCTCCCTGGTATACATTAATCTCTCTTGCATTTACTTCTGTATCAATTCAATGACTATTCAATGCAGCAGTGTCTCACTTGTATGCTTACTTGCCAGTATGAATTAATGTTGTAGAATGCTTTTTGGCTCTTAGCTCAAAATATTACCAGTGTAATATCAATTTTTAATAATCTTCCTAAAACATGTTGGCTAAAACTCAACTTTACATACATCACACAGCATGACAACGTCAGTACAAATCTCCTCTAAACTGTCAATTAGGCTAACATGGCCTTATCAGTGATGCATGAAATTCTGGTACAGGATCTTTAATCAAATATAAAATACAATTTTATGTAATGAAATTTTTACAGGCCACACCCTCAAATATTTTGTTTTTGTCCAGAAACTGACATTTCCCAGGAAGTGCAGGGGAGTTTCAGGGGTGTCTCAGGGGTGTCCTGGCCAATATTTATCCCTTAACCAACATCACTAAAAACAGAGTATCTGGTCATTATCACATTGCTGTTTGTGGGACCTTGCAGTGCGCACAATTGGCTGCCACGTTTCCGATATTACAACAATGACTTCATTGGCTGTAAAGTGCTTTGGGATGTCCTGAGGTTGTGAAAGGTGCTATATAAATGCAAGTCATACTTTCGTTGCATGGCAATTTATTGCCAAGAGTGAATTAAGTCACCCAGTATAAACGCATTTTCAATAATTTGCTTTAACCACTTTAACAAGCTCGAAGTGAGGCCCAATGTTTTCACTTGATAATATCAACAACAGAGCAATACAGAAAACAGAATCACATCCTTACTGAAAAGCTCCTGAAGGCTCAGATCACAGAGCAAGAGGTAGAATTCATTGTAGAAGACAATTTAAATCAAAGCCCTTTGGGGTTTGAGGTCGCTTTAAACCATTCCTCGTCTCTCTCCGTTCCCTCCCTCCCCCTCCCAAAAAACAGGGTAACCCAAAAAGCATGTCAAGAGGTTGCTGAGAGACTGAATTTAATCTCTACCAATAAACGAACCTGCTAGGATGTCAGGAAAAAGCATAATGATGCAAAAGCTGCGAACAAAGAGAAGATTGTATCTGACTAACTGGAGAAGGATGCCAGGCCTGAGGGAAACTTATTCACTGTGGAGGGAGCAGCAGCATTTTTAAAAATTGATTCTTTGAATATGTTAAGTGGAAACACCACTAATTTTGGTCTTACCATTTTGGCTCACATTAAGAATTCACAAATAATTTCTGTCAGTCTCACCTCAAATAAGTATAAAATAACCTTTTCAATAACATTTTTAATACAGCCACTCATTGCCGCTCATCTCTAACGTCATAAATGGGGAAACTATGCTTATTTATGCGTGTTAATTTATTAAAGCAATCTCAGGTGCTTTTCATTTGTTCCCTTTAAAAATACCTGGAACTATTAGGAATTCCAAGGCATCTGAGGCAACCAAAAACAGGACAGTAAAGGTGATACACGGACGAACAATCTGCATATCAGATTAGCAGCGGCTGGAAATGGTTTGTAGTTTGCTTCGTGTGAGGTTTTTAGAAATTCGGAACGTTGTTCAGATTGCTCACAGTCAGGTAGACAGGAAGCTCTGCAGACAACACTTCAGTTATGCTTGAGCTATCATGGGCAGAATGAGGGCTCTTTGGTCAAAACTGTTTTTATGGTGAAAATAAACCTTAGCAACATATTTTTGGACTGGACAACAGAAGCATTTCAAAACTCAAGTTAGTTGACAGAAGGCTGCAATATCCTAAGACAAATCATCAGTCAGCAGCACTGAGCCCTTTATCAAACCTAGTCCTCAGTCTATGAAATTGGATGGGTGTACTTCATCCGCTAGCAGTGTCATTCCTGACAGCACAGAAGAATCATAAATAAATGTCCAACGATACATAGAGTTGTACACAGACTTCATGGGATTTTTTAAAAAGCATGAAACAGGGTTCATTAGATACCTTTGCCTTTGTAAAGTTAATAGTTTTGCACTAATCCTCCATTCCGTGTCAAATAATGAAATTGATCAGGAGTAAACTTGAGAATCATCAGTACAACAACCGCCGAGTTAACAGCAGTCAGCAAGCATTCAGATGGGGAAGTGACAACCCAATTAAACAGCGAAGCCCTATAATGTGGTATACATCAACTTTCAAAAGGCTTTTGATCAAGTTCCACATGGAAGTGTATTAGCTAAACTCAAAGCTATGGGGATAAACCCTCCAAACGGTTCAAGGGAAGGAAATAATGAGTACTCGTTAGATGAGTTATGTCAGAGTGGAGAAGGGGGCTTATTACTGAATGCGATGTCTCAGTAGTCAGTGCTGGGACCAGTACAGTTTCTAATTTACATAAATTTGATGTGTTCAGAAACTCAATGCTAAGTAGTTAAATTTGCAGATGATACCAATCTAGGTGGAGCAGTGGAATTGGAAGAAGCAGTTCAGAAATTACAGAATGTATTGTACAAGTTTTCCAAGTGGACAGAACAATGGTATATGAAATTTAATGTCGACAAGTATACAGTTCTGTACATAGGAAGAAAAAATAAACAACATATGTATTTCATGAAAGGGGTTGAAGCATCTAAGGCTGAAGCTCAGAGAGCCTACATGTCTTAGTAGACTCGGCTATGTTTAACCAGTGCAGAGCAGCAATCAACAAAGCCAATAGGATATTGAACTAAATGGCCAAAACAGAATACAAGTCGAAAGGAGGTCGGGCTATAAATTGGGCTGTGCAGTGCCTGTTTTTCAGGCGCAATGTGGCCTCCTAAGGTCCCAATATAGCATCCGGAATGCGCGCGCGCACACTTGCGCCGGGCGCCATCTTGGTAAAGACATTTGCGCGCACGCAGATAACGAGTGCCGGCATCATGTAAAGTAAGGAGAATATGCGTTAGATCAGTGCGCAATGCTGACTTAAAGGGATAGATACTATTTTGGCACTCAACGCTCCAGCTCATGCGTTGTCTTAACCACGAACAGCTGAACATGTCTTGGACGGCCTGGGAGGACCCCCCCACCAGCGCTATTTACAGGGATCATGCAAGTGTTGCAGGTTAGTTGCTGGATTATTGCTTCTGGTAGAATAGGACGTGTTTGTTGAAGCTTCCCATACTTGGGCCCCGATATTACTAGGGAGGCAGGATGGCACCGGGGCTGGGGGGGAGGGGGGTGACTGGGCGTGTGGGTAACCCACCCAGTAAAATCCGTCCCTTCCCCAAGTGATCGCGGGTAAATTGAAGTCACTTAACGTGGCTTCCGGGTTTCCCGTCATCAAACGGGCGGACTGCGCACCCGCATCACAGGCTGTCAGCCCTATTTAAAGAGGCAGATCTCCAATGCTGCTCCTGCAGCAAACAACCAAAATTATACAATGGAGCAGACCATGGGAAAGGCTGCTCCCAGATTTGACGATACCTCACTCCAGGTCCTACTGGATGGGGTGAGGAGGGAGATTTTCTACACGGCGGACGGGAGGAAGTGGCCTGCCTCTGCCCCCAAGAAGGCCTGGCTCGAGCTGGCAGAGGAGGTCACCATCAGCAGCATCTCCCGCACATGGATACAGTGCAGGAATCGCTTCAATGACCTAACTAGGTCAGCCAAAGTGAGTACACTTACTCATTCTCCTACAAGCCATCTTCCACATCACCACCCCCACCCCACAACTCCTCCTGCACTGCCAACACTACTCTATCACATCACTCCTCACACCCACTCAAACTTCATCCTCAACTTACCTGCACTTATTCACCTCCCCTGTACTCATCCCACCACTACCACTCAACCCAATCCTCATACAATGTCATGGCTCTGTCTCTGATGCATCTCTTTCACGGTCAGCCTCACCCAAACCAATGCATTCAGCGGTTGGCCACGTCACCATCCCTCACTCACGCCTCTCTACTTTCTCCCCTTATAGGAGAAGAAAGCCCAGAATGCAGGGATGAGGGCGAAGACCGGAGGGGGGGCCGCAACATCTGGCCGTCCTCACAGACGCGGAGCAGGAGGCTCTGTAACTAAGCCTCACCCTCGAGTGCCTGTCTGTCGGGGACTGCCACCCGACAAAAGGCTGGTGACAGAACTTTAACATTCAGCACTCACAATAGCAAATGATGTTAACATGCCTTGCCATCTTCAGCACCCCAATATCTGTCACCATGCTTAATATTGCCTTCTGTTCTCTTACAGGGCCTTCAGCGACTGCCGTGACGACGGAGGGCGATTCCTCAGAGGACCTGCCGGCCTCTGAGGGGGCACAGTCACATCTGAGTGAGCCATCCACCAGTGCAGATACACACACCTCGGTGGGTCCCCGTCCTCACTTAGTTGGGGTCGCACATGGTGAGTCACCACACACGAGCATGAGCAGACACTGGTGGCAGGGCCAGCTGTGGAGAGTCCGCGTTGGTGGGAGCACTCTTCTCCAGGTTCTGCTCAGCTGGACACAGATGCTGAACCCTGGGGGCCATCCATGAAAAGGAGAATGATCGAGGGGCAGCAGCACATTTGCGAGGTGCTGGAACAGGTGCCACACGCACTCTCCACAATCGCGCAGAGGATCGAGAAGTCCAACTCCTGCATGAGTGGAATGGTGGCACAGGTACAGGAGGGGATCTCTGAGATACTGTCACATGGACGTGAGGGCATCTCTGAGATAGTGTCGCGGGTAAGTGCTGAAAGTCTGCGATGGAGGGAAGGCTAGCCTCCATGGAGTTTCAAGCACGGCTCAAAAATGAGTCCATTGAGGCCCTGACAACGGCCCTTCGGACTCAGGGTAGCAACATCCTGCCGCCTTAAACAGGCAGACAGATACTCTGGCACTGGCCTTACAAGGCTTCACACATGTCCTCCAAACTCTCGTCCAGCAGAGTGGTAGGAGTGCAATTTTGAAGTGCAATTGTTTCCCATGTTGGAACAGACGTGTTTCAGCCAGCAGCCAGTGGGAGATGCAAAGGATTCTTGACGGGGGGGAACCTCATTTATTGCAGCAGGGCACTCTGTCACTTCAGACAAAGTTTTGGCTGCAACACCTTTGTCTTTCCACTCAAAATTCTTAATTTATACCCAAGACTCTGCTATGCAAACACATTCATCTACTTTGCGGACCCCCTCAAACTCACACTGTCAGGATGGGGGGCGCCATGGCTGCATTTATCACTTCATCCGAGGCCTGGCCCAGGAGAGGGAAGATGGCAAAAGGAGATGTGAAAGTGGGGACGCCACTCAAAACGACCCCACGTCTCACCCGTTGCCCCCCTCTCAACCAGTACCTTCAATGCTGCCTCCTCTCCAGGTGGCCGGGTCTGCTGCCCCTGCACAGGTGCAGGTGGAGCAGCCTTTGGAGGGGCCCTCACGGGCACCGAAACCCAGAGGGCCTCGGCCCAAAGCATCTAATCGGTCAGGGTATGAACAAGAGCAACCTGCTACTACCTGCTGTAGCCATAGGGGAGGCACCACGTAGGAGTACTTGTTAGCGTAAGGCGAAGGTTTTGTGAGCACAAAGGGGATGCACAAGGGTGTTTGACGATTTGTCATGTTTTTTTATTTATATTTGATCTTTGTTAATGGCACAGTAAATATTATTATTGTCACCACTACTGCCACGTCTTGGCCATTCCTGACTGGCTTGTGCAATAAGTCCCTTTCATTAGGTTCACCATGAACACCCACTTTATGCCACCCATTGGGTCACTCTACAGTAGGTGTATGTATAGTTGCACAACTATTTTGTGCAGGGGCGTTGGGGGGGGGGGGGGGGGGGGGGGTGGGCGGGGTGCTGGTGTGGCCGCTGCTCTGTCCAAGTGGTGAGGACTGGACTCTTCACATTGTCTGATGTTAGAAGAACCGTTCACATATCAGTGACTGATTGGCCTCACGAGCAGCCAGCTGTTCTGCCCATGGGTTGCTCCTCCTCCTCCTCCTCCTCCATATGGGTGGCAGATGTGGATGGGGCCTCCTCCAGCGGCACCCCTCTCTGTTGTGCAGGGCACAACAGACGACTATAATGCGTCCCACTCTGTCTGGTGCGTATTGAGGCGCTCCCCCAGAACGATCAAGGCACCTGAAGCACATCTTGAGCAGCCCTATAGCATGCTCAATTGTAGACCTGGTAGCGATGTGGCTGTTGTTATATCGACGCTGTTGCTCAGTGGTGGGTTTGCTCAGAGGTATCATGAGCCACATGTGCAGGGGGTATCCCTTGTCCCCGAGGAGCCAGCCCTTGTGGGTGTTCGGTGCGTGGAAGAGGGGTGGGATGTTGGACTTCTGGGGGATGAAGGAATGATCCGGAGGCGAAGAAATTGAGGGCAGTGGTGACTTTGACAGCGACAGGTAAGAAGATGCTGCTCAGGCCAGCCGGGAGCAGCTCGGTATGAAGGAGGCTGCAGATGTCCGCGACTACCTGGCGACTGACTCTGAGCCTCCGTATACACTGCTCCTCAGAGAGGTCCAGGAAGCTCAGCCTCGGTCTGTAGACCCTGTGGCGAGGGTAGTGCCTCCTGTGACGCCGCTCTCTCTGTTGTTGCCCTCCGTGCTGTTGTGCAGGTGCCTGTGGTGCAGCACTGTGTTGTGGAGCTCCACGTGGCGGTGGTGGACGGCATGCCTGACAAGGCTGGTGATGTTGCTCGACCTCGGATGAAGTGATAAATGCAGCTATGGCGCCCCCCATCCTGACAGTGTGAGTTTGAGGGGGTCCGCAAAGTAGATAAATATGTGTTTGCGTAGCAGAGTTTAGGGTATAAATTAAGAATTTTGAGTGGAAAGACAAAGGTGTTGCAGCCAAAACTTTGTCTGAAGTGACAGAGTGCCCTGCTGCAATAAATGAGGTCCCCCCCCACCGTCAAGAATCCTTTGCATCTCCCACTGGCTGCTGGCTGAAACACGTCTGTTCCAACATGGGAAACATGCTGAAGATCCTTCAAAATTGCACCCCTGCCAAAATCTCCACTCAATTAGGTCTGTGAAGTCCCTCAACGATCTACCTATGTAAACCAGCATCCCGCCGGCTTTAATTGCCGGTGGGAGTCCTGCATTCGGGAGCTGCGCGCGCACCTGAACGTGTCACTGGGGAACCCGGAAGTCAGCGGGTTGGAGCCGGGCTCCGAACCCGCTCTGGGATTCCCCCATTTTAGGAGCCCCCCCACCCCCAATGCATCTGCTCGGCCATCCGAAATTCGCCCCCTTGAAGAGAGTTGCAATAATATATAGGGCGTGGTTTGGCAGATCCAGCATTACTGCTGATGTCATTTACAACAGTGTGCTGAACAAGATTTCTGGCAACCATAGGTGGCCTGCTAGGGCTCCCGCTGGGCATAGAACACAACTGGGATCATGCAGAGAGGCCACACAGAGCAGCGGTAAAGGGGACAGCGCAGGGCACTGAGCAGGAGGCCATATCCCACGAGGGCCTTCACGGAACAATACTCTTACCTCACATGAGCGAAGATCAGTGCATCCGGCGGCTGTGGTTCACAAAAGAGGTTGTGACGGAGATATGTCAACTGCTGCCGCCACAACTGCAGCCTCAGAGCAAGGCAAAGACAGCACTGCCTGTGGCTGTCAAGGTAACCGTGGCGCTGAACTTTTACGGCTCTGGATCCTTTCAGGCCTCTGCTGGCGACACGTGCAATGTTTCGCTGTTTGCAGTGCACTGCTGCATAAGGGAGGTCATGGAGGCACTGTACGAGCTGCGCAACAGGTTCATCACATTCCCTCTCGACAGAGAGAAGCAGAACGAGCGAGCATGAGGGTTTGCTCATGTTGCAGGCTTCCCCATGGTACAAGGTGCCATTGACTGCATGCATATTGCCATGTATGCTCCACATCTCAACTCGGCTACCTTCATGAACAGAAAAGGTTTCCACTCCCTCAACGTGCAGCTGGTGTGTGACCACATGCAGCCCATCATGCTGGTCAATGCCCGCTACCCTGGCAGCAGTCATGACGCTTTCATTATGCGGCAGTCCAAAGTCCCAACTATCTTTGGTCCGGTTCGGCAAGTCAAAGGCTGGCTACTGGGTGACGAGCTATCCCCTCATGAGGTGGCTTACAATTCCGGTCAGTCAGGCATGCACGCACATCTGCAGAGCAGGCATACAATGAGCGCCATGCGGCCACACTGAACATCATCGAGCACACCATAGGTATCCTAATGCAACGCTTCTGCTGCCTGGACTGTTCAAGTGGAGCCCTGCAGTATTTCACTGAGCGGGGGTCAAGATTTGTCGTAGTATGCTGCACAACCTCGCCCTTACGAGGGAACAGCCCTAGCCACCGCATATCCATCAAGACCCTGAGCCAGAGGAAGAGGATGAGGAAGAAGTGGCTGAGGAGGAGGAGGAAGTGGAGGAAAACTCAAGGTGGCAACAAGGTGCACTGGCCCTGTCTGCCAGAGCTCTGTGCACTCACCTTATACTTGAGCAATATCAGTAACCTCAACAACACCCCCAAGTCACCAACAGCCCCACACTCCCACATGACCATTAAATCGCCCTCTGCATGATTACACATGCTTCCTCCCGCAGCTCATCACACACATAAAAGCCACCACCAACTGCGACTTCAAATACATATTTATAACATTACACATTAACTGAAGTATACAACATTAGACTATTCCCTCGGTCGTTCATGTGCCTTTGACTTTCCTAGTGCTCCTATAAGGTGCATCCTCAGTAGCTAGAGCATGGGTGGTGGAAGGCTGCTGACCTTCGATTGAGGAGCGTGCAGAGGGCCTTGGAGGGCAACCTCGAGCAGCTCTGGGCCAGGAGGGCCCAGCTTCAGACTGCACCATCTCGGCATGGGCTGCAGCAGTCTGGCCTCGTTGGCCGACAGGCAACAGCAAGGGCACTGGCAGAGTGGCAGGGGTTGGAGCAGGAATGCTGTCGTCCTGAGGGAGGACAGCAGGTTCGAACGCCATGGCGCCGCTGCCACTCACACGCGGCAGCGCCTCAGCACTCATGGTGATCAGCTGGATTGCTGTGACGCCCTGGAAGCCCCGTTCCAAAGTGGAGCCCACAACCACGATAGCAGCGGTCTAAACTTCCAAAGCAGCGGTCTGAGCATGCAGACATTTGATGACATTGTGCAATGGAAGCCGCAATAATGGTCATCAGATGTTGCATCATGGTGGATTCCACAGGTGTGCTGGTGAAGGTGACCACCCATTCCATGTGGGCGAGGATGGGCTCCAAGCCCTGTGCCAAGTTCGAGGTGGACTCCTCCATACCCCTTGTCATTGTGCGCAGGCTGTCTACATGCTTTCCTGTGCACCAGACATTTGGTAGTGTACACCCATCAGCCTTCTTCTGTAGCCTGGTCATCAAAGTTATCATCTGACTCCCTGGCAGCAGAACCATTGAGCAATCTCGCCCTCCAGCGAGCTGGCACCTGTGGTATCCGTTCCCCCTTCATCGGGACTTCCGGTGCCACCAGTGGCCACAGCATCTTCAACCAATCTGATGGCCTACAACAAATGCAAGGCCACCACAATCAACTGCACCACTGCAATGGCTGTAATTTGCTTTCAAGAAGAATAGCATGTAATCATATATTTTTAAAAATAAACTGGGTAATGTGAGCAAAATGACTTTGGACAAATTAAAGAATGAACTTGCATTTATATTGTGGTCGCCTTTTAGACCTTTCTCATATCTTATTTCAAGTGAAGTGTTTTTGCCTCATGCTGGTATGAGTTTATTTGGCCCTTGCCAATTCATTTGTTCCCGGTACCGACAGGTTATGTACCTAGTTTTATGTGGCCATGACACACATACTCAAAAATCTCCAGCCTTATGCCAGTCTGGATGGCCATGTTATACAGCATGCAACACACCAATGGGATTTTGCACACTGTGTGCACCATATATCCCAGGACATTTTTGGATTCATCCAAACACTAGAATTGGGTTTTCATCATCCTGAATGATGCTTTAGTGTATCAGTGCTCATTCGGAGTTTTCGGAGCCACAGTTTAAACTCAATAGTACTGATTCCCTCCGTCCCAGTCTTGCTCATTAGTCATCCCTTTCAAATAACCAAGGCTTTAAAGGCTGGCTCAGAATAAATGAGCCACAGGTTGATTCTAATGACTTTATTTTGACCTGCAAGATAAGGTTTATCCATTACTGAACAGCTGAATCCCCTTGTATTTGTTTTAGGCTATCAGATTGGTTGAAGATGCCTGTATCTCAAAACTGGCACTGTTAAGCACTCCCACAGTTCTGGAAAATGGAGTCATTGGTATTATGTGGCTATCCCTTACTCTGTACATTTCGTTAGTGGATGAACTCACAAACCCTCCAGATCAGGCCACCAGTCACTTCCTGTAAATAGGTTGACAGGGTCCCCAATATTTCCCCTTAGAGTGTTCCTCCTGCATAAAAAATAATGGTGCCTATAACCTTCACAAGTTATGCAGCAGTTTCTCAGGTTTAATTAATGGAGAAATTAATGGAATTAAAAGCCACAAATCCCCTGGACCTGATGGCCAACATCCAAGGGTTCTAAAAGAGGTAGCTGCAGAGATAGTGGATGCATTGGTTGGGATCTTCCAAAATTCCCAAGATTCTACAATGGTCCCAATGGATTCAAAGGTAGCAAATGTTTTACTGATATTCAAGAAAGGAGGGAGAGAGAAAACAGGGAGCTACAGGCCAGTTAGCCTGACATCAGCAGTCAAGAAAATGCTGGAATTTATTATTAATGACGTGGCATAAAATCATAATACAATGTTGATTCTGCCTAATCATATTATGAAAGGGAAATCGTGTTTGACAAATCTATTCGAGTTTTTTGAGGATGTAACTAGCAGGATAGATAAAGGAGAACCAGTGGATTTAGTATATTTGGATTATCAAAAGGCATTCGATAAGGTGCCACAGAAAATGTTATTAATCAAGATTAGGGCTCATGGAGTTGGGGGCAGTAGGGAGTTCCAAGATTTTGACCCAGCTACGATGAAGAAATGGCAATATATTTCCAAGTCAGGATGGTGTGTGACTTGGAGGGGAACGTGCAGGCGGTGTTATTCCCATGTGCCTGCTGCCCTTGTCCTTCTAGGTGGTAGAGGTTGTGGGTTTGGGAGGTGCTGTCAAAGAAGCCTTGCCTTGTTGCTGCAATGTATCTTGTGGATGGTACACACTGCTGCCATGGTGTGCCGGTGGTGAAGGGAGTGAATATTTAGGGTGGTGGATGGAGTGACAATCAAGCGGGCTGCTTTGTCCAGGATGGTGTCGAGCTTCTTGAGAGTTGTTGGAGTTGCACTCGTCCAGGCAAGTGGAGAGTATTCCATCACACTCCTGACTTGTGCCTTGTAGGTGGTGGAAAGGCTTTGGGGAGTCACAAGGTGAGTCACTAGCCATAGAATACCCAGCCTCTGACCTGCTTATGTAGCCGCAATATTTATGTGGATGGTCCAGTTTAGTCTATGGTCAATGCTGACCCCCAGGATTTTGTTGGTGGGCAATTCGGCGACGGTAATGCCGTTGAAAGTCTATCCACCTCTCAGAGACATTCTCTTGATGGAGATGGTCATTGCCTGGCACTTGTCTGGCACGAATGTTACTTGCCACTTATCAGCCCAAGCCTGGATGTTGTCCAGTTCTTGCTGCATGCAGGCACAAACTACTTCATTATCTGAGGGGTTGCGAACAGATCTGAACACTATGCAATCATCAGCAAACATCCTCACTTCTGACCTTATGATGGAGGGAAGGTCATTGATGAAGCAACTGAAGATGACTGGCCCTAGGACATTGCCCTGAGGGACTCCTACAGTGATAGCCTGGGGCTGAGATGATTGGCCTCCAACAACCACTGCCATTTTCCTTTGTGCTAGGCATGACTCCAGCCACTGGAGAATTTTCCCCCTGATTCCCATTGACTTCAATTTTACGAGGGCTCCTTGATGCCACACTCGGTCAAATGCTGCCTTGATGTCAATCTCACCTCACCTCTGGAATTCAGCTCTTTTGTCCATGTTTGGACCAAGGCTGTAATGAGGTCTGGAGCTGAGTGGTCCTGGCGGAACCCAAACTGAGCATTGGTGAGCAGGTTATTGGTGAGTAAGTGCCGCTTGATAGCACTGTCGACGACACCTTCCATCACTTTGCTGAGGATTGACAGTGGACCGATGGGGCAGTAATTGGACGGATTGGATTTGTCCTGCTTTTTGTGGACAGGACATACCTGGGCAATTTTCCACATTGTTGGGTAGATGCCAGTGTGATAGCTGTACTGGAACAGCTTGGCCGGAGGTGCGGCTCGTTCTGGAGCACAAGTCTTCAGCACTACAGCCGGGATGTTGTCGGGGCCCATAGCCTTTGCTGTGTCCAGTGCACTCAGCCCTTTCTTGATATCATGTGGATGAATCGAATTGGCTGAAGACTGGCTTCCGTGATGTTGAGGATCTCGGGAGAAGGCACAGTCTCAGGATAAGGGGTTGGCCATTTAGGACTGAAATGAGGAGAAATTTCTTCGCTCAGAGGGTTGTGAATCTTTAGAATTGTCTTCCACAGAGGGCTGTGGATGCTCAGTCTTTGAATATATTTATGACTGAGATCGATAGATTTTTGGACACAAAGGGAATCAAGGGATATGGGGATCAGGCGTGAAAGTGGAGTTGAGGTTGAAGATCACCCATGATCGTAGTGAATGGCGGAGCAGGCTCGAGGGACCGTATGGCCTACTCCTGCTTCTATTTCTTATGTTCTTATGTTTGTGGATTTGAGGTCTCAACTTTTCTTTCTATAATTATCTGGTGCTGTGACTACTTAGCTGCCATAACAAATGAGCCATTAAGACACAATGTGTTGTAAATTTGAACCGTAACTATTTTAATGAATATGGTAACAATGCTTCAACCTACTCTAATTTGGACTTGTTGCACGTACACAATTTACAGGGTTCTGAAATACAGAAATGCAAAACAATTTTATTCAAATATGATAAATCCCTTATTAGCTTAATTCTGTTTACTTTTTCTCATGCGGATCCCTTACAGTTAGGTTTAAAGTCAATGCAGAATAACTGCTGAAAGTACCGTATGGATATTAGCAGCAGGTAAATGGTAATATTACTGAACAGAAGATTTTCATTTGCTGCCACCAATGAAACAAAACCTTCATCACCCTTCTCCAAACTTGATTCGATCAGAACTCCAGAGGAAATGGAGTGCCTGAATTAAATAATTTAAAAGGATACTGACAGCAGGAATTTGTGGCTTGCCAGTCAGATATTTATGTAAAGAAAATCAACCAATAATGGTATATGTCCTGGCCAGCAGAGAGATATAATAAACAGCTTACAGGCAACAAAATTACAAAATGAGTTATAATCCCAAAGAAGAGCAGGGGAGTTCTCCTGGTGTCCTGGACAACATTTATCCTTCAATGAACACCTAAAACAAATGATTTGATCATTTATTTCCTTGCTGTGTGTGGGAGCGTGCTGTGTGCAAATTGGTTGCTGCGTTTTATATGTTGCAGAAGTGACTACACTTCCAAAATACTTCATTGGCTGTAAAGCGCTTTGGGATGTCCTGAGGTTGTGAAAGCTGCTATATAAATGCAACTCTTTCTTTATCTATTTTTTTGAGTTGGAATATTTACCAAATCTCATTGCTGCTGTTGCACATTTGATTTATACTATTACTTCCAAATTTAAAACATTTGCATCGAAAGAGGTTCTTCTGCAGTTCTTGAAGAACAATTCTATGGTATTTAGATTTGAAGTAACACCATCTTCATGAAGAGACACTACAAGAAGCATTACTCATGCCAATATCATGTGGAAATGACAAATCCACAGGGTGAAATTCGACTTTGGAGTTAGCACAAAACGGGCAATAGCGAATCGGCAGCCAATTTTACACCCCACACCCCCGAATTTCATTTCCATTGACTTAACTGCAAAAGAAAATTGGGCAGTGTGTGAAATAGGCTGCTGATACGCTACCACTCGTTTCGTGTTACTGCCACAGTTGAATTTCACTCCCCCTGCCTTTTGGCATGATCTTTTGCATCATGTTTTGTGCTTGCAAACAAAGAAAATGTACCAAGCCCAATATCCATGAAGATAGTACATGCTTAAAGCTGCATGACAGAATTTATTTTAGATTTTAGCTATATTTCTCGTCAAAGATAGATTATCCAAAAATAAAGATTACAATTAAATTATTTCTTTTGTGATATCACTTTCCTTCCATCTTCCAATTTTTGGGGTTTTACCGATTAGAGTTAAGATTAAAGTACAGTTAACAGAATATTTTTACCACTATTAGTACCAACTGCCAGCATCAAATTTTCACAGGTCAGACATAGAGGAATTTTCAATCAGTTCTGCTCCTTAACCCTATCTTCAGACAAACATCTCTGCTACATTAATGTTGATTTTCCCTTCCACACACCAGAAATTCTCATACAAAATTTTCTTCTCAATGTCCCAGAATCAATATTGTTGGTCTTCCAGGAACCCCTTTGGCCTTGCTGAGACTGCTAGTGCTGAATTAGAAGCAGTCTTAAGATATGAATTCACTCCCGACTTGGATCCAGATTAAGACCATCCAAACTCATTACCTTCAACATCCTTATATTTCATATTAATTTAATGTACAGTTTAGAGGAGATTCGCACTGACAGTGTCATGGCGTGTGATGCGTATATCACTGAGCTGTAGCCATAGAACTTTTGGCCGATCACTAGATATGGAAATTATTACAATGGTGATATTCTGTAATGTATGGATATATACAAAATGCTTGCTAGAATATTAATTCCCTATGGCAAATGAGCGTGCAAATGAAACTTTAGCAAAAAGGTGGAGACTTTCCTCGTCAGTCTGGGTTTGATTCAAATACAACTGCCAGTAATGAAAGGCCATTGTCTACCCACTGTGTTACTCAAATCCCTTAAATGATTAGGTTACCAAGCATGCAATCCTCATTGCTGATGCTTAAATTTGTATTCAAATCCTTCATCCCATCACACCTCATTCAGCAGTATTCATGAATCTAAAAATGAACAAAAATAATTGCCATGGTTTAAATCACAGTATTTGAAGATGTATTAAAAAAGAAAGCTTTTTAAGAACATTTCGTCGTGATGCCTGTTGTCATGGTTCAGCAAAGCCATTCATGGCTTATTATATATGCAAATAATACATAGAAAGGCTGAAAGAGAAAAACAGGCAATCTGACCTTTTGGATCACTGCCCAATTTTCTGTGCCCCTCTTCTTCTTTACAGCCACATGACAGTCGTATTGAGGAAAATCCTGCCTTATTCGTCTTAAAATAAAGCTAATTTTAAAACATTTACTTATTTATTTTCTTCTTCCTCTCGGCTTCACTGTCCATTTGGAGGTGGATGTAACTTGCATTCAATGGAAATTCATTGGCTGAACGCTAGATTAAAAGATTGGTTTCTCAATCAATCAACATCCCAAAATGTAAAGGTTGAACAAGTTGCATCTCATTCTTCAACATGTAAATGTGCTTCAAACATAGAATCAGCTTTCGCAAATTGTATTCTCATCAGCAGCCAAACAAAGCTCTGTAGGGTTAACAAACTACTCAACTGGACAACAATGATAGGGTTTTCATTGGACCAGATCTGATGGGACATTGTGAAGAATAAATATCTGCTCAAACCATACACAAATTAATCAGGTCCATGGAAAATACAAGACTGTAAACGATGACCAAATATTGACATATACGTGGGTTTTGCAACTAATTTGTGGTTAATTTTGTAAGTACTTTCACCAATAAAAATGAACCTATTCCACAGATTCACCTGCAAGTCTACAGAATCTCTCGTAAGATGGTAATTACAGAATTAGATCCATTATATTTAAATATTTTTGTGGATCAAACTGAAGCTAATCTCTCAGCATTATAATTACAAAGCTCTATACACATGGAAATAGAATGTTACATTTGGGGAAAACCATAGTATGAGGATGCATTTTAATTTGGGACACATTTAAGCTTCCCTACTTGTCGGTTCACATTTCAGACTGATCCAGGGGCTATATTTTGGGTTTGTTTTCCACTCCCATAAGATTTCTACCTTCTTCTCATAAATCACTGATTCTTGGTGGAGTGGGGTTCCAAATGCACTGGTAGCTCTCCAGCATCTTGCCCAAATGGCAATTCTTCATACATGAGCCCAACCTGAGTTCCTCCATAGAGGAAGGGTATACAACAGAAAAAGCTAATCCTGCTCTAATCCAAATTTAAGCAACTTATTTTAGACCTTGTGGTACTGCTGTGGGCTTTAAGACTTCTGTTAGTGCCAATATTCTATTGTGGTCCCTCTTGGGGCTGCAACAGATATATTATTTTTCACACTCTATGCATGCTAAACGCAAATAAATTCTTGAACAAACAGGATGTACTCTTCAAAAGTTGGACAACTAATGGCTTCCTTTGGGCTCGTTTTGAATCCAAAGTGCTGGAACATTCGGATCCAACATCTGACCTTTACTGCAATGAACTATACCACCGTAATTACAAGTACAACAGATAAGGTGAGGTGCATGGCTCAGATGCATTCCATGACATTATCCATTATATAGTCCATTTAGCGTGTAGGAAGGAACATAAATTTAACATTTAAAATTATGCATTAAGTATTCTAAACATTGTTATAGTATGGGTTTAATAAAAGGACCCACTTATTATAATTTTAGGCTCGCTACTAGTAATTTAGGTTCAGGATTATCTTCAAGATGGACCAGTGCTTAGAAAAGAGAGGCAAAGAGCAAAGGAAAATGAGAACTCACCAGGACTGATAAGAGCTGAAGGAAGAGCAAGCAAGGCATAAGTGAAAAAAAAGTGAAAGGGGTTGTGCCTATGGGAGAGGAAACCAGGAGAAAAGCACCGAAAAAGGAAAAAAGGGAAAAGGGCAAGAAGAAGGGGAAGCTAGCCAAAACCAGCAAAACAACGTAAACAGAAGACATACGCAGAAACAAATATGTGTCTGAAATGCAGTATTAGTTAAAAAAATAGTATTCAAGGGCAAATGAAAGCAAAAATAGCATATGCATTGTTAAGAAAAAGAAATTAGCTCAGGATGGGGAATGCATTAAGTTCAAAGAAAAAAATAAAACCGAACTGAAACTTGAAAAGAGTGAGTGAAACAAAAAGGAGATAAGAGCTCAAGAAAAAAAAATATTCAAAACCAAAAGAAGGACTCAGCAAGAGAGTATGAGAGATAGGAAAGGGAGTAAGATCTGGTGAGAAAAGATACAGAATAAAAGCTAGGACAATTACTAGTAATAAAATGAGAATCTTGACAAAAGTTCTTTTGAGTTTGTGGTATCCATCTTTCAGAAACTTTCAAATTATGGTGACAAAATTATTAAATGGTCGAAATTCCTGCCTCTGCTAATTTTAGTGAGAAAGTAGGTGAGAAAAAAAATGTTCGAACTGAGTTAGAAAACACTAATGAATATTTGTCCCTCTCCAGAAGTGAGGGGAGAGCATCAACTTTTGCTTGCTAAAACCTTACAGTCATGAACGAAAAGATGGTGCTGCATAATAAAGCTACATAGTCAAAGCAACAAGTGAGTATTTTGCTCCATGACAGACCTGCTGTTAGTGAGCGTAACAAGTGGAAAAGATTTCAAATATTACAACAGCATTGAGAAAAAGGAATAGTGAGGAGGATTTATTTTGTCAGAGAGCATTGATGTATTGATTATTGCTGGGCACCAACCAGTGTTGGTACGTTAATCTGCTACAGTACAAACTTCTATTTAGTTTTTCACTTTCTTTTCAAAGTGTTATTAAAACTTTAATGCTTAACAAATGTGTTTACAATCAATACTGTTCTGGCCACAATCGTTATGTCCTCGTTGTCAAACAAGGAACAACAACTTGCATTTATATAGCACCTTTAATGTAGTAAAACATCCCAAGGTGCTTCACAGGAGCATTATCAAACAAAATTTGACACTGAGCCACATAAGATAGTAATACAGGTGATCAAAAGCTTGGCCAAAGAGGTAGGTTTTAAGGAACATCTTAAAAGGAGGAGAGTGAGGTAGAGGGGTTTAGGAAGAGAATTCCAAAATTTAAGGCTTAGGCAACTGATGGCAAAGCTGCCAATGGTGGAGCGATGAAAATTGGGGATGCGCAAAAGGCCAGAATTAGAGGAGCGTAGAGATCTCGGACAGTTGTCGGACTGAAGGAAGTTACAGAGATAGGGAGGGGTGAGGCTATGGAGGGATTTGAAAACAAGGATGAGTGTTTTAAAATAGAGGATTGCTGGACTGGAAGACAATGTAGGTTTGCGAGCACAGGTGTGATGGGTGAACAGAACTTGGCGCGAGTTAGGATACAGGCAGCAGAGTTTTGGATGAGCTCAAGTTTCTGGAGAGTGCAAGGTAAAACATTGTACCTTATAAAGGTATGCTTACCACAGTGATAATACCTGATAAGAAAAAAATCTGCATTCTAATGGCTATCACTTAATTCATTTAAAGCTCAATTTCAGGTGCAAATCATTGTCATGATGATTCAAATCAAGGTCATGACAATTAAAGTGATATACAGATTTCAATGTCATTGTATCAGACTTTCCAACAACACAAATTATTGCATGTTAACATCTTACACAAGATTGCAGGTTATGATACAACATAAAACACTGTCATATTGCCTTGGTTGATAGAAGTAGGCCATAGCTCAAAGCCTTTCTTTCCAATGAACACATTTGATATTTACCATTAGTCGACAAAATCATTCATCCTAGTGCAACATTTCTTTCTCCTTCCATACGAAGAGGCAACGTATCAAATGATCTCAGCATAGTTAATCATCTTAACAGCAGCACTGGGGAATTTAGGGAGATAAATACTCTTGAAAATGTAGAATGGTATGACCTACTTGTCCACAGTCCTTTTTGGAGGGAAATTTATCTTTTTCAGAAAAATTGAATTTTGGATTGTAAATCTACGAATTGCAATATTAACTTCCATTTGCTCAAACATGTAGTTCACAGATGAGAAAGACTTCAGATCAGATGAAGGAGAAATTAAATGGTAGTGACAAAGATTTAGCACTAAAATATTGATCAGATTATATGAAAATATTATGCAGGTTCACTTGTCAAAAATTAGCAACTCCACAAGAGAAAATGATGATGTTTGGCACTTCTGATTGTTTACCAGCTACATCTATGGGTATAACCAATCAATAGCTGACAAAGTAGAATAAAAATAAATGTGCAGTGAGCCATACAGCACCAGGAAGGATATGAAACATCAGTAAGGAGGATGAGACCTTAGTTGATGGAACAATGAACCGATGCAGAGAAAAGTCTCATCTGACTAGAATAAGCAGTTATTTTCTAAAAGAATAGAAAAGGTTTCTCTAGAAATGAAAAAGCTAAACATTTTGGCTTTTATAAAATAGATTTTACAGGATAAATAAACATTATACAAATTAAGCATGCAGTTTTGTGAAATACTGGAAGATAGATTTTCCTCTTCCCTGCAGTCAGCAATTGCCAGGCACAGGGAAGAGGAAAAGGGAATAGAGACCCATTACATCAGGCCTCTGCCCCCACTACGACATCCTAAGATTTCCTAGAGCTGCCCCACAGTAGGTCATTGGGCCTGTGCCTGCGATAGACACAAGCTCAGCAGGTGGGAGTGGGGAGGAAGATGGGTGTCTTCAAACTCCCAACTCAATTTGCCATTCATCCATCCATTGGTGCAAAGATCTGCCCGGGACTCCTGTGGACTGGACGGTCCCGCACGTCATATTAGAAAGTTAAACTGAAGAGGGCACAGGCAGAAATACTTCCTCCTCCACCACCCTCACTATACCTGCAGATGGTCTATGGGCCTTGAGGCTTTCTGGTTACTGCTCTCCAGCAACAGCCAACACAGTTGCAGTGCACTCCCGTTTCTTCCCTGTTAGGGAACACAGCCCAGGCAGGGGTCAGGTGTATTTCCTCCTCCAGGCCTTGCGAATGGCCATGGGGAGGAAATACATTTACAGCTGCTTCCTCACAGGTGCAGACTACCTGAGGTTTACTTTGCCTGTCCAGTACCCAATTGGTGTCCATAGCAGAAAATCTACCCTAATTATCACCACCAATTAACAAGTACAGCTTTTCCAATGGTCTCTTGCATAAAGGTGCAGACAAATTATGCAAACCAGAATGATCCAGGTCAAACTTCTGGTCTGTACTGATTCGGTTGTTCTCAAGGGGCTGTAGAGAGGTACCACAACTGGACTCGATACCTCTGGACTAGGGAAGAACACAAATCAGTCAGAGTTCCTGATCCAGATCCATGTCCATGTCCATTATTTGCTGTAAAGTGCATGTGTAAACATCGGGTGAAAACAGGATTGGTCTCCGCTCTAACTTCATCCATGATTAACTAGTTTGGAAACACTCACTGCCAAGGTTCACCTATAAAGAATGGCCATTTGGGGAAGGTACTTTACAGTTGCCAATGCTAATGGAATCAAGAGTTAGCATCTCTGGGAGGAGAGAAAAGGAGAGGGGATAAACAAAAGTACACGCCATGTTTTAAAAAAATAATGAATTAAACTGAAACAAAATATATTCAGGAAAAGAAACAATCAAATAGTGTTATGGCACAGGAGAGAAATAACCAAATAGAAGACATTAGCATTCAAAGTACCCTGCAACTACTCAAAAAAAATTAAAAGCTCAGCTCTGATCATTATACTACATTCATTTAAATTAACATATTCCCCAAGGACAGAGGAAAAGAAAGGAGAGAGAAAGAAGAATCCTGGCATCAAAGTATTTATCAAACTAAGCAGGTAAACATGTATCAGTTCCATATCCCACCCTAGTCAAACCCACCATTCTTTACTGTACTCATCATCCCTATTCCCATTAAGACAGGGAAGGGGTTGTCATATCTAAAGAAACCAGAACTGGTATACAATTCAACCATCAACACACTCTTAGCAACTTTCTAAATCTCCCTTCATCCTCAAATTTATGATGTTCCTTTTTCATTAGAAAGCCAGAGATTCTGGGATAATATTTTTCATGAGAACACTTTACCATCTAGATACAACTCATTAAACAACAGTATGGACGGAGTCTCAAACACTGGGAAAATGCTAGATGGGCATCCATTCGTGTTTTTGTTCCTGTACAGACCCAACAAGATATTTTTCACAAAAACTTTTTTGTAATAATGAGGGAAGAGGAAGAAATCAATTTATAAATGATATTTCATGTCCAACAATACAGAGTTTGTGTCACATGGAAAGCTGACCATTCAAGTCATGAGCATGCAAACTCAAGGCAACATTCCAATGCTGCCCAAGATACATATATTAACTAAAATGTAATAATTATCTCTTTTTAAAAAAAAATCATCTTTTCACACTGGAAAGGGAAAATACATCTTTTCTTAAGAAGGAATAGTGATTGTCAACATATTCCATGTCAGATTCAGGAATGAGCCTATCCCAGAACTCATCATAATTGCACAGTTGCCATGATGGATACAGCATTATGGAGGGAAGTGCTGTTCTCTGCATGGGGAAATTACTGGTTTTGTTGGACCTTAAGAGAAGCTGCTTGAAGGATTCTCTTAATTTTCTTTTTTAAAAAGTTAGATAAATTGTTAAATTAAAAACAAATTGTTTAAGTTACAGTGACCCATTTGGATTTCTTTTCATAGTTCTGATAATTTTGCCTTTCCGTTGGTAGGCACCCGTTCATTTTCAATTCTCATTTTTGACAACTATATCAATGATGGAAGAGAGTGTCAGCTTTGGACAGAAAAGCAGCTGCAACTTCTGAGGCAGTCTCATGAAGGTGAAAAAAAAGACTCGAGGGTGAAGTACAAATTGAAAAATTACTGTTGATGTCTGACCTGGTACAGTATTATGGTACATGCTGACATCACTTAAAACAAGATATTTCCAGATCTGTGACACCCCACGAGCATTATAAAAACCTGTATACAAATTTATATCAGAAAACAAATGTTATGATTTGGGTTGTTAAGATAATGAGTTGAACACCAAAAATACATTTTACAGTTCATAACAATCAGACCTGCCTTCCAGCAGGGTTTCAGCAAAAGGCTCCAGTCATTCTAAAATGCAATTAATGACCTTGAATTTTTTTTTGCAGTAATTGGAACCACAAAACAAATGGAATCTCAATGGAAAGCATATCACACAATACACGTGCCTTAGAGCCTTTTGTGTAGTTGTGAAAAACCAACAAATTTCCAAATATTTAAAGCCGCCTGTGTATTTTGCAAGAAGATGGTTACAGAATAACCAACACCACTACTCTCCATCTATTACTAATTTTCAATCAGAATGCTAGCAAAGACAACAGAATCCCTTCTGCACTCCACTCCTAAACAGGAACAAGGATAACAAGGATTGCCACATATTTAGGCAGATAAGAGCCTTTCTCCTCCTCTGTATTCTTTTGTCAGTACTTGTAACCTATTCTTCAAAGTCAGTCAAGGTTTTGCTCCTTCATAATAAAATGTCAAACAAGTTGTACTTGCTGCCATCCCATCACAGACTGTAGCAGTGCTGACTGAATAGATGGAGTACATTGCCTACTTTTAATAAAAGCTATATTGCAATGCACATGCTTCAGTTGATACCTCATGTTGCTGGTCAGTATCAAAAAGTCGATGGGGCAGAAATCGCTCCCGAAATAACAGAGGAGCTCAACAGCGCTCACCGTTATTAGTGGTGAAATGGAGGAGCAAGTCCCAGCATTTGCACATGTGCAGTGAAATGTGGAAATCCAGAACTTGCTCCTGATGGTTCACCGGCGACATGACAGCTTCAAATTAAAAGGAACATCGCATGCTGCAATCAGAGAAATCATTGAGAAAGTGCAAACGTGCTTATCTGCTCAGCTGGAAAGTAACTAATTATGCCACAAAACAGGTATGCTTAAAAATACAGGTTTAAACAGTGCGGTAAGTCTTAATGACTGCCAAACAACTAAAAATTAACAGTGTGGAGTCTCATTACTCCTTATTTTAATTGTTGGTCATTAAAACATTTTTCTTTACAATTAAAAATTTTTTTTTTTTGCTTTTCTCTTCTGTCTCTTATTTCTTTGGCTTTTTAATGAAACAAAATGTACAATTATATGCAGAATACTAAGTTTCAATGAATGAAGTCTGTTTGCCTGTTTGAGCAATGCAAGCTGAATCTGTGGGCGTGAATTGCCTTCCTGACAGATTTTGTGGACGTGTCTTCTCTCAGACTTTTCCAGTGCAGCAACTCACGCTGCTCAGAGGCTGGGTTGATAGCGCACAATTGTTTTTAAAAGTTCAAATTCAAGTAATTCGCGCCACGGAGCCCGCAGTAAGTGATTTTGTTAATTTAATTTGCAGGAGTGGCGGTGACCGTTGCCTCCCCGCTCCGAGCGATTTCTGGCCCTATGATTTGGGGAGGAAAAACATCTGAATTTTAACTGGCCTGAGATAACAATGAATAATTCAATGCCGTCATTTTTTTTACAAAGATTTTAATACTTAGCCTCGAGACAGGTTTAGGGAAACACCTGTCATCCTGAGCCAACTGTTTTCATGACTAACACTGTGAAGTCACAAAATTATTCAAGCACCAGGAATAGCTTTATTGCTGGACTACCAACTTTAAGTGAATCATCTAAAATAATTTTACATCACATTAAAAAAGGAAACACTTCAAAGTTTTTTTTTTACCCACCTCTTTTTTAAACTTTAATCTTCTAGCTCTAATCTAATACTTTTCCCTAACTCTAAGTTCAAAGGCCAAGATATTCGAAGGCGCTGCACCTGGTCTTCAGGTGTAAGACAGGCGCATAAGAATGCAATATTGCGGGCAGCCGCCACCCGCCATATTAGTGAAAGCAGCTTTCGGCCCTTTGCATATGCAAATATGGGGCCTAACGCCTGTTTGAGGCTGCCTTCGCAAAGTTGGGCTGCCCAAACATAGTCAACACTGGACTGGCTGTGTTCAGGATAAGCATGTCAACATGCAGCCTAATCACTGGTCCTTGAAGAGACTGCTGGAGGTCACCACCAAAAATGTTTCTAAAAAAGCTTATCTGAACGTCGAGCCGGGAGGAGCAGGAGTGCTCTTCCCATGTCCACTGCAGTGCCAAAGACCGCTGCCAGCCCCCACTCAGCTCTCTCCCAATCGTTTCCCCCACTCTCCTGATCGCTTCGCTCCTCCTCCCAAGAACATAGGAATAGGAGTAGGCCACTTAGCCCCTCGAGCCTGTTCCACCATTCAATGAGATCATGGCTGATCTGTGACCTAACTCCATATACCCACCTTAACCAAAGGTATGACAGGGTATGGGGCTAACAAA
Organism: Heptranchias perlo; assembly: GCF_035084215.1. Taxonomy (NCBI): domain Eukaryota; kingdom Metazoa; phylum Chordata; class Chondrichthyes; order Hexanchiformes; family Hexanchidae; genus Heptranchias; species Heptranchias perlo. The sequence goes on along the minus strand of NC_090350.1, from coordinate 17,059,701 downwards.
AATCTAGCAATCTCAGATTTAACATTAACAATTGAGCTAGGATCAACTGCCGTTTGCAGAAGTGTGTTCCAAATTTCTATCACCCTTTGCATGTTGAAATGTTTCCTAACTTCACTCCTGAAAGTCCTGAACCTGATTTTTAGGTGATGTCTCTTAGTCCTAGACTCCCCAACCAGCGTCTTGAAAACTTAGATCGAATCACCCCTAAATTTTCTAAATTCCAGGGAATACAACCCAAGTTTGTGTAATCTCTCCTTGTAATTTAACCCTTGGAGTCCAGGTATCATTCTAGTAAATCTATGGTGCACTCCCTCCAAGGCCAATATTTTCTTCCTTTGGTGTGGTGCTCAGAACTGAACACAGTACTCCAGGTGTGGTCTCACCAGGGCTTTGTATAGCTGCAGCATAACTTCTACCCACTTGTATTCTAGTCCTCTAGATACGAACATCAGCAGTCCATTAGCCTTTTTGATTACTTTCTGTACCTGTTCATGACATTTTAATGATTTATGTACATGAACCGCTAAGTCTCTCAGGATCTCCACTGTTTCAAGCTTTTCACTTTTCAGAAAGTACTCTGATCCTTTTTAGGTCCAAAGTTGATGACCTCACACTTGCCTGCACTGAAATCCATTTGCCACAGCTTTACTCACTCAGTCTATTAATATCTCCCTGTAATTTTATGCTTCCATCTACATTGCTTACAATGCTGTCTATCTTTCTGTCATTGGCAAATTTGGATATGTGGCTCTCTATCCCTTCATCTAAGTTATTAATAAATACAGTGAATAGTTGAGGCCCCAACACAGATCTCTGTGGGACACCACTATCACATCCTGCCAATTTGAGTACCTGTCCATTATCCCTACTCTCTTGGCTGAGTGGCAGGAGACAATTTCCTGACCAGGTCAATAATTTGCCCTCAATTCCATGAGGTTCAACCTTTAACTAACAGTCTCTTGAGGGACTTTATCAAATGCCTTCTGGAAGTCCATATAAATAACTTCCATAGACATTCCTCTGTCCACTACAATAGTCTCCTCTTCAAAAAATTCACTCAGGTTCGTCACCCTTTACAAATCTATGCTGGCTCTCTCTGATCAGCTGAAAATACTCAACGTGTTCAGTCACTCTATCCTTAATTATAGACTCCAGTAATTTCCCAACAACAGATGTTAGGCAAACTGTTCTATAATTCCCTGGTTTCCATTTCTCACCTTTCTTAAATAGCAGAGTGATGTGCAATTTTCCAATCTAAAGGAACGGTTCCTGAATCGAGAGAACTTTGGAAGATTATAGTTGGAGCTTCTGCAATGTTCTTACCTACTTCCTTTAAAACCCTGGGATGGAAACCATCTGGTCCTAGGGATGTGTCACTCTTAAATGCCATTATTTTCTCCTGAGGGCCAATACTAGCTACACAGTGGCCAAAAATTGAAATCCCTTTCACCAGTATACAGTCTGAGTCTAGGCCAAAATGTTTATTTATTTCTTTTCCGCCACCCTGTTTTCACTGTCTGGTTTTAAAATAAAATGGTTAAAACCTAGCTTTGAAGGCTGAGTTTGCAACAAACAGCCTAAATTGTAAGTATAATCACACCATTGCTATGAATCTTTGACATAAATTAGTGTCAAAGCCAGGAGTTGGATGCCAGCAATAAATAAACAGCATCTGGATGGCACGAAAAGAATAAATAACTGGCTTAGTTTCTACAGTCACGAAAAGGCTTTGTCTTTTGCCAACTTTCACTGAAGCTCTCTGGACTAAATATGGCACTATCCCCATGGGTTGCAATTGTTCACTCCAAAGTGAGCAAACAGAAACTGTAGCTCTGGGGATTTCCCAGCAGCTTCGCTTGGAGATTCTGGAGGCAAATTTAAACTGCTGTCTGACCCATTTACAAGGCATCTGGTGGTTGAAAATGGCAGGGAAATAATGGCTGCCCAAGGCTCCTCTGGTGCAATTTTTAGCCAGGCCTAGGTGTCCAGCAATTCCGCCTTAAAAAATGCAGGGGCTTGCTGACATATGCAAATTGGGGTCTTTCACCAGTTATAAGACCCAGTTTGCACTGTGCTCATTCTGGCCATTTGTACCAGGCTGTGATCAGCCTAACCAGTGCTCCAAAACAGCCTGGAACATTTTTGAGGGGTATTTTTGTGGGGCCAGAAAGGAACAACTCCCCCCCACCTGTTTTTAGTGCTGACTTCCAGCTCAACTTGCCCATCTTCGGCAAGCTGCCCGCTGGTGTTAAATGATCACCGGACAGCTCAATTTCTGTATTCTAATGAAGTTCAAATCTGAAAATGGTTCTGGTCTCCCACTGATGGGTTCAGGCAGACACTGTGGGCGCACCAACAACTTTGCACCTGATTAAGCCAAGTGTTTAAAGTCACATCTTCTGAGTTTTGACACCTGGCTGACCAAAAAAAGTTTAGTCAATAAAACATTTGACAACATCAGTCACCAAATCCTAAATTTCTGGACATCCATTTAGTAAAAATCGGTAAATTGAATTTTTTTTCCCCCCAATTATAGGTGAGTAACTAACATATTGATACTCTGTGAAGCAACCTCTTTTTTGGATGACTATATAGTACAGTGAAACCTATAAATTACAGACACCATAGGGACTGGCATCAGCTGCCTTTTTTTTGGCAGGGATCCTTATTTGCAAATTGGCCACTTTATGTACTGTAAAAATTTTCCCAACAATCTTGAAGAACCAGCTCAGATTATGATCAGCATCTAATAAGCTGCAACAATGATAAGGATCCCTCTCCCACACACCAGCGGTCAGCTCTATTTACAAAACAGTTTTGCAGTCTAAATTCCAGTTTAATTTCAAACCGCTCTCACTTGGCGCAGAGAGTAATTTCAGTAATAAACTGCGTTTCTTAGTTCTACTTACCAGCATTAGGGCAGTTACAGGTTGTGCCGATATATTGAAGACATCCAAAGACAAGTCTTAGAATGGATTGACAACATTCAGGAGGGAAAACACAACAAGTTACATTAACTGTAGGAGTGAAACTGCAGTTTTCTGGTTGAGCAGCGAGTCTGCAGGAAGACTGACTGATAGCTGGGACTAACAGGCCTGTCCATCACTCTATAGAGCAGCAGGGAGACTGGGAGACCCAGGACAGCCATCCCCAAAGCCTAAGCTCCTCAAAGAAGCGCATCAGAAGCCAGGGGAAAGAAGATAATGGCAGGGTCAGAGGAGAGGAGCTGCCAGCAGCCGCTGAAAGGGTGTGTGGATGCTGCACTGGGGCAGGAAAGGACTGCCCCTCTCGCTGTTTGCGTACGCTTTCCTTCATGCGGGAGGCTGGTTGAGGTCAGAATTCGGCTTTTGTCACATGGGGATGAGAATCCCTACGTGGTCAGTTTTCAGTAAAATATTAAGATGCCTATGTGGCAAAGAAGCAGAATGCAAAATGGTTAGAAAGGGTTAATTAGTTAGTAACTGAGATTGGTACAGGTGGCCTGGCCTCCTGCTGGGCCATATGTTTGCGTAGTCAGCAGGTTTGCATGGTCTTATCAATGTTGAGTCTTTGATGTGATTCAAGGACTGGTCTGAATGTCTCCATGTTTATGGCAGATCAATATAGGTAATGAGCTTAGCCAAAGTTGAAAGACATTCCAGGTTGGGAGATAAGGAACAGAAGGAACAGGGAAGAACATTCCAAGTTGGAAGGTGAGGAAGTATCCCCTTTGATGTCTAACAGCAACATGGTCAGCACATGATTATCTATGATTGGCCGGAAATAATGTAACCTCGCATGGCAACCTGTGCCCGGCTTATGATTGGTGTTGACTCTTGTGTTAATGATGTTCCAACCCCTATCGATCTGTATAAAGGTATGAGTTTTTGTCTTTGTCTTTCTCTCCTTATTCTGTTAGAATCGTTCGGATTCTCTCAGGAATCTGAATTGAAGCTACAGACTAAGACCTGCTATTAAAGTTGTGATGAACTTTAAAATGTACTCGACTCAGTTTTTACTGAACCAGACTGAGGGGAAAGAATCCGGATCGTCAGGGAGATCTTTCCAATGTGCATTCACAACCCCAGAGAACCACAAAAAAATGCTTCTTTCAAAAAACCCGCTGCCGCCTCGCGCTGACCTGCGTGACCAATGTTTAAAGCTGTAAAGGGGCTTGGCACGTTGAAAGATATCCATAGTTCGGAATTTGAGAGTGTCTGTGGTTTCAGAGTGCCTCTTGTATATTTTACCATGCAAGTTATCTGGATCTCAATAACTGTCTGTTTCTTTGCAGGTGTCCGTTTACAAAGATTTCACTGCAAATAAAGAATCGAGTGCTATTGCACCTTCAACTTCTGTAACAAACTCCATACCCTCGCCATTAACGCTATCTCCCTTCCTGAACCATACTGTTCACAGAATCAGCATCACGTTTGACCCTGAGATGAGTTTCCGAATCCATATTCTCTCCACCACAAAAGGTCGCCCAGACCTCAAATTTAAAACTTCATCCTTAAAACACACCTCTTTGACCAAGGTTTTGGTCATCCCTCCTAATCTCTCCCTCTGATTCAGAGTCCATTTTCCTTGGGACACTTTTCTATGTTGAAGGTGCTATATAAATGCAACCTGTTTTTGTTCTAGAATTTAGTAACCAATTCTATAATTGGAAAAGAAAGTTGACAGATTTGTTGATGTAATGAATTGATTCACAAGCATTTCAATTTGATTCTTATTTTATAGAATTTTCCTGTTTCACATTGTGAAGATCCATATACAGCATGGGTCTTCAACTTCTTTTAAAGAAACTCCAGATACAATAGTATGCAGAATAGAGCATGTTTAATAATTCTGCAGTTTTTGAGATAGAAGTCAGAGCGTAACAATACTTCACCTTCCGCCCTTCTTCTCTCACTAGAACCTTCCAGGTCTGATCTTTTATACAACTTCCCTCTCTGGGCTGGGATGAGCCACAAATCCACCTCTCAGTCCAGCCCCTCAGGATTGTTACATCATTATACTGTCGGGAAAGGATCAATTCAATACTCTGTACTTTGCAATAACTAGGATCTTAAAATAAAAGTCCTCTGTAGCAATTTGAAATTCGCCTTTTAAGAACTCAGTTTTTATAATTTTGTCTCATGGTTCTCCTTGGCTGTTGTGCCAGACGGTAGCTGAGAGGATCCATCCCTGCAAGGTCATTATTTTGAAATGAGCATCAGAGTCTCAATCTTTGCTTACACCATTACCTTATTGGCAACTGCCATGATTTTTTTGTGAACAATTTCACAAAAGATTTTTTGAAAGATTTTTTTTTTTGATCTCATGGCACTCTTTTTTATCTTTAGATTGATTAATGGACTTTACTTCATTTGAGAATTGGCACTATTCAATACATTTTACATCCGAATGAGAACACAATTAGGCTGTGGATAGATATTTACTGTTTTTGTATTTTTAATAAAACATCACATGAAACCTTGTAATAATAAAGAAACAAGGAAAATAATATCTTCATATCTTACAGGAAACATCTCCCCAACTCACTGATGCTATAGCACTTCACTAGTGTGTAAGTAATTCTACTCTTTTGCATCCAGTATCTCCTCCCCCCACATCATTACCCTACTTGGCCTGCCATTACTTCCTCCCGCTCTTTCCCCCTGATCCCAACCTGAGAACTGATTGTGGGAGGAGGGGGAGTTAACAATCAAGATTTTAGGTTTTCAACTGCTCGCAAGCGTCCAATATGAGAACAGTATGGCAAATTGTGCAAGACGTGATTTTGAAATCCACTGGTCTTCCACTCACTCCCCCAAAAAAGGACAAAGATAAAAACATTTTTTTTTTTACCCAGTGATTATAATTGAGTCATGCAGGTCATTGAATTTCCCCCGATTCCCAAGGTCTGCAAGCCGTGCTATTGCTGTCCATCCAACATATCTGTTTTTGTTTTTATGTTTTGGTGGGCAGGAGCTTGGCATGTTCATTTTGACAACAGTTGTCATTACTCCCATGATTTTGACAACAAATAAAATCTGAGGCGGATTTGCTAGCTCTGCGAAACTGGTGACAAGGTGCTGAAAACATCAATTCCAGTTAAACTTGCTCAACAGGGGGACAACTGGCTTGGCACAAAGCCATTCTTTAAAAATGAGGTCCATTGTGTCTGCAGGGACAGCAGAAATTGTGGTTGGAATACCAAATTCTGGATTTGTATAGTCTGCTTTTCATGCCACATTCAGCAGCTTCAATTCCTGCCCTGAATCCAGTAGTATTCTGTGTTGTTTGGCTTCTTCTGAAAATACTGTGTTGAAGGAGCTCAATGTCATAAAGGGACCCCAACCAAAGCCCATTTTTGCAGAAAGAAATTACTGAAATGCTCAGTCATTTTTTCAATTATTTCCATATCTTTTTCATCTACTTTATAAATTCTGATTCTGTTTAAAGAAATATATTTAAATTACACTTTCCACCATTCTGTCCACTTTTATAATGTGGGCCAGGAATCTTCTTCAAGCAGGAGCCAAAAACAAGACATTCAAACTGCTGGAGAGGCAGGACTGTAAAGGGGATACCATGTGGAACTGAAACCTAACATCCAGGTTGCTTTAAAGGCGATAGCTTCATTCAAATCAGACTTAGCAGATTAAAAGTGGTATCCTTGATGAACTCGATGTGAGTTCTCTGGGGTTGAGGGGAGGAGAAGGGGGAGGAGATTTGCTGTGCGTCAACATCATATATTATGGACTCCAAGACCCTGGGAAAATGAGGTGCTGGTACACCATCGCCGAGATGGTGGGGGGCTGTGATTCGGGCCAGGATTCAGTTCTGTTGAGTGTCTGCCCTTTCTTTCTCTAGCCATAAACTCTGATGGGAGGAGCAGTGGGCTCTTCTTGGACCTACATCCCACTCCATTTTGATGTCACTGAAAGAGGCGAGACGTGAGGTGACGCTCGCTGCCAAATATCCTGCCATTTTCTCCTCCTCCTCTTCACTACAGAAAGTATGTTCATGGTTTGCAATGCCATTTTCCTAATGGTAATCAATCCTAGAGCAACAAATTGCCATTGGGAAAGTGGTGAGTTTAAATGGGTAGCATCTTGATTTAATTAGATTGTCTTCAAGGCGAACAACATGGCCTGCCTCCACCCCAATGAGAGAGGCAAGCCAATGACAGCATCTCAAAATCCTTGCTCTTTCCGTTTATGTTGACCACTAATCTTCTGTCATTTTGCTTCTTAGCCTTCCTAATCTGCCTTTGTTTTTCTCTTATACTTGGTAATAGTTTCATTTTATATAATCCCCTCCTATATTTGTCATCTGCCTGTTTGAAACTTAATTTTTGCTCTAACCTCTCACATGGAGACCCAATCTTCAGTGTGCTGCTTTTTCCGAGAACCCTAGCCATTTAGCATTTAAATATTCCTCACTGCTTGTCTGCCATTGTTCCAACCAATTATTTAGGTTAGATCTTCTTTTATGCCTCTGAAAATAGCTAATTTCCAGGCCAATTTTTGACAACTCTTTCTTTTGTCTATTTTCAATGTGAACCTCATCAGTTTACAGTTATATTTCTGAAATTTTCTCCTACATTCGGGCTACCTACTTGTGTGTTTTATTAACCAGAACCAGATCTAGGACGAAACTTCTCTCCTTGTTGAACATTCGACATACTGAATAAGGAAACAATTATGGATGCATTTGGAGAACCTTTTCCAATTTGTTCATATACTTTTGTTGTATCTTAGTCTTCATTGGAACAGTTAAAGTCCCCATTATTACCCTCTGTTACTCATACAAACCCCTCTAAATAGCTTACAAATCTCAGTCTACATATCTTGCCCATTATTTAGTCTTTCATATACTTTCAATATGTTAACAGATTCATTATTGTTTCTTGATATATCCCAGCCAGAGTCTGTGAGCACCAATTAAATACTTTCCTTTCAATGGCTGTTATTATGTTCCAAAGGCTACTTTTCCCCTTTTAACTTCTGTATATCTCTGGAAAATTATTTATTCTCATGTCTATTGTTGCACCCTTAAGTGACAAGCAGGTAAAATACAAGACAAGGTGACTTTTTGGGATTTTACTTAATTGACAAACTAGGATAATGACCTGCATATCAGATGTTATGGTTTGTTATCATGATCACGCAAAAGGTGCCATTGCATCAAAAGATAATTTAGACAATCAAGGTTAGAACGGAAATTTAAAAAAGTGTATTGAATCTCTTTGCATCTTACAAAATACATGAATCTTTTTCATCATACACCACATGTAGCAACTATTTTCAGCACAATTACTGCTGCTAAATATTCTAGATTATAATTAGAAAAATATTCAGAACCAGGGACCATTTTATAGTTTAGGATTAACCTAAATTTGCAGTACATATATTTTCAAAGGTTAAAATACTTCCAACATCGTTCTCCTCACTGCCATTAACTGCATAACTTGATCACATTTGGATTTACAAGATTATTCTCCAAAGTTGTTAGCAGATGCTATAAAATGACGTGCAGAAGTTTGGCTTTAAAATTAAGGCAAAATTTCTCTAATTCATTACCTCAAATGCTCTGCAACATTTTATAGCACAGAAACAAAAGCACAAAACTGGCCACAGTAATACTGCGGTTGCCAGGATTGCATGAAAATGATGGGTGGCTGCCGTGTAACAAAAAGCAATCTATGTTCACATGGATTATGTGAAGAGTCAGAGGACCATCAAACAAGATATTGGGCCATTGAAAGATGGTCAGAAAGGAATCTCAGGATTTGGCAGAGATACTAAATGAGTACTTCGCATCAGTCTTCACTGTTGAAGATGATTCGCAACTGACAGCATTAACTGGTGCTGTTAACAATAAAATTATTAAAATCGATGAGGATATTGTTTTAGAAAGAATAAGGAACCTTAAAATAGATCGGGCTTCCGGCTCAGAAGAAATCCCCCCCAAGGGTCCTTAAGGAGTTGGGACAGGTGCTGTGCTAATCCCTTGTCTATATCTTTAACAGCTCACTAGAGTTGGGAACCGTTCCCTTAGACTCAAAGGAGACTAATGTAGTTCTAATTTTTTTTTTAAAAGGGGAAGAATGTACAACAGGGTCACCATAGGCTGATTAGCTTGATGTCAGTAATAGGTAGGATGCTAGAGGGAATCATTAGGTATGCACTATATGACCACTTAGACAGGTAAACCCAACACAGCTTCCGGAAAAGGTCATATCTTACCAATTCAATTGAATTTTTGGAAGAAGTCACCAGGTTAGTGGATGAGGATAACCAGGTAGACTACCTAGATTTTCAGAAAGCTTTTGACAATGTACCGCAGAGGAGATTTTTTCTACAAGATAGAACCTTGTGAAATTAGTGGTAGCCTGCTGTGGTGGATTGAGAATTGACTAAATATTTGGAAGGAAGTGGTTGTCGACGGAATTGGATCTGCTTGGAGACCAGTTACCAGTGGTGTCCTGCAGAGATCGGTGTTAGTACCTTTACTATTTTCATCAATGATATAGATGTTGATGTTGGGGGAAATGATCTGCAAGTTTGCAGATGATACTAAGACATATGTGAGAGGGGACTCTAGATGATGCTTAGCTACTACAAGCAGATCTAGATGTGCAGGGGGAATTGGGCCCATGTTTAACAAATAATGTTTATCTAGGAATAGTGTAGTGTTACACACTTGGGCAAGTCAAATGCATCATACACACATCCTTCATGGAAAATAATTGAAGTTAGTGGTGAAAGAAAGAGGTCTGGGTATTTTAGTGAATCAATCTCTAAAGGTTCATTAGCTATAGCTTCACAGCATTGGTCAAGAAATCAGAGTTCCAGGGTATATTCACAGTACAATTCACTATAAAACAAACCATATCATTTTGACCTTGGTTAGGCTTCAGTTAGAATGCTGTGTCCAGTTTTGGTCTCCTCACATGGTGGGGGATATTGAGGCTTTGGAAAAGCTTCAGAGGGGGGCCACAAAATTAATTCCCAGTTTAAAACACCTTGGTTACCAAGATACACTCAACGAGCTGGGTCTCTATACTTAAAAGAAGCGTAGACTCAAGGATGATTTGATCGAGGTTTATAAAATAATAAAGGTACTAGGTTGCGTTTATGTTGACCAATTATTTCAACTGAATAGTTTAGGGAGCACCAGGGGTCTCACTTACAGGTTATCTAAGGGCTGAACTTGATTGGATGTTACACAGTTGTTCTTCTCCTCCCCAGAGAATAGTGGACATGTGCACAAGGCATCACAACTGTATGGGACAGGGTGGATGGACCAGTAGGTCTTTTCCTGTGTTGTCATTTTTGTATGTATGTTTTGAATGTATGTAACATCTGGATCTTTCCACAATACAGCAGCGCATGGTTCACAATACTTGAAAGGGGATTATGTTTGTTGAATGAACTATGTTCCCTGGGTGGTGTAACAGTGCAGCTTATTGAAGCAACAATGAGCAATGTTACAAAGTGAATGGACACCGGATTATGTCTATGATTTCCCTGCAGAAAATTCCCACGCTCAACTATGGTATCAGGAGAAGACAGTGACTAGGCTGGTGACAGGGCAGGGGTGTGTAAAATCACCCTGCAGTCACTCTTGCATACCTCCAACTGATCATTGACTTAGCAGTACTGGCAGAGGCAGACGATTAGGTACATCCTGACTGGGATACAGTGCATTGAATGGGAAAGTCTGGAAAATGCAAAGAAAATATACTTTGGTTTCCTTTTAAGAATTTCAACCTAAATTTAGGGGAGGTCCATTTCACTTATATGTTTAACCTTTCAAAATCACAAGCAATTGTGGCCAATTCAGCAGGTGTCTGCTTAAACCACTTTTAGGTCCCATTTAATCAAACTAAAAACCTGTGGGTTCTGGGAAACATTCCAGGTGGCTGTTTACAAAGATCGATTTAGTGTGTTTGGTCTATTTAAAGCATCCGAGCACTTATAGTATTGTTTCGACCACATTTTTTGGCAGACTGAAAGTGACACAATCTCCTTAAATACACCATAAACATGCAGAGTTTGATAAGGAAGGATTTGAGTCCTGTTAGAGATGCTTCTATCCTTCAAAGGAAGTATCAACCACCGGTTTTAGTTTTCCACAGGAGCACGTGCCCACTTAACAAAACTCCACATAAAAATGTAGGCAACATTATGCATAAGTGAATGAACAACTGACTTTGATCCAATTCAGAACTTTACACCGTAAGGAAGGAAAGCCCCAGGTTTGGGGGGGGGGGGGGGGGGGGGAAGGAGGAAGAAAGCCCAGAAGTGCTGAGTGGCAGAAGTAAGGGAGAGGAAATTAAGGGGAATGGAAGGAGAGGGGAGGTTCGGTTGGCCTGTTGAAAACCCAAGTGTCACATTTTTCCGGCTTCTTTAGATTTAAAAAAAATCTATCAATTGTGAAGTCTAAAATGTTTAAAATTAATCAGAATGCATAATTTTTAAAGTAACAATTCAACATTTTCTGGAGGAGCATGTCCTGGATATCTTCCCTGCTACCCACCCCCCACTCCCACCAGTTGACCTGGAGGCATCATTTGGAAGCACTGCGTACAATTTCAAATATGCTGCCTGAAGCCCTGACTATGCTCAATAAGACCGGATTTGAATCATCATTTTTTTCAAGAAAACCTGTAATTAAACCTTTTTTTCCCTCCCAATAATAGATTAACTGCTGCTCCTGGGAAAAGAAGTTTTAAATTTAAAAAAAAATAAATTCTCAACTGGCAAATAGGAGTAGATTGCAATAAAATTGAGCAAATATTCCTTAAATAAAATGCTGCCCACGTTCACTGTCGAATCCAAAATACTGGAAAATGTATCTGATAAAAGCCAACATCTTGTGGGTGGTAGCGTAAAATACTTAACCTCCCTGGAAAATAAGTCTTGTGCCTTCAACACTTGGATCCTTCTTCAGGCTTTCATGTACTTCTGTGTTTTTCTGATACCTTAAAGTTACAAGCTTGTGTCCCACTTCACTTTTAGCATAATTACTTGTTTTCACATCCTTCTTTTGGGGCCATTTTGGAGTGGGGTGGATAGCTTTTTTGGGGCTGTGTCAGTTTTTGTATTGGTCAGCTTTCAGGTTGGCATGCATAATTAGGATTCTCAAGGGCAATTAGGGATGGGCAATAAATGCGGGCCTCGCCAGCGACGCCCACATCCCATGAACAAATAAAAAAAAATAAACACTTGAGGCCTCCTCATTCACTGGCCCCCAAAAAATCCATCCATTACGATTTTTTTTTTCTCAATAGACTGCTTATATAAATGTAAATCAACTCATTATAGTTGTACCTCAGGCTTACACCTCCATGGAAAGGAATGGGAAACATTTTGCTGTACAAACTTTGATCTCTTACAAGAAGTTGATTACATGAAGTCACTAGTGAATGAAATTTGACTGGCTGGTGTTGAACTGACAAATTCAGTTTGCTGGGTATTGAAAACAGCAATAATTGCAGGGGGGGGGCGGGGGCGGAGAGCAGGGATTAAGGCAATAATGGCGACCTCTACATCAGTGTGATAGTGGTGTCGCAAAACCAAACTTTTTTTTGCAATAATTATATTTGGCCCTCCCAAGCTAAAATCATATAACCTATCATTCTTCAAGGGACAAATTTTGATATTAAAAAAGGATAGAAAAGTATAAAGCACAACTACTCCAAGACAAAACACTCAAATAAAACAAAAAGTCTCCAAAATATCTACATATAATGAGAATCCAACTACCAATATACCAGATGTAACATCACAGGTCACATCACTTTCTTCCATGGTGCATTGCCAAGTACAAGATAGATCCGCTATTTATTTAATGTTCCTTCATTCATAACTGAAGATTTTTTTCAATTTTAACGATAATTAGATAGCTATTGCATGAATAAAATACCATATGGGTCTTAATGTGATACCAAATTTAAGTAATAAAATAATTCGACCAGGCAAAAAGAGCTAAGATTTCATTTCTCGAGCATTGTGCAGTCAAATCCACTTATTGTTCAAATGTGGTATATCACTAGACCATGTGGCATCCTCTGCATACTCAGATTAGCATTATTAATAAAAAGTTTAATGTCTGGATTAGCAATTCTATGTAATACCTACAGGCCATACAACTTTCCTGTTGTCAACTGCAAATTCTTGATAAATGTGCCATAGATTGCACTACAAGTCAATTATTTCGTGTCAATGTCATTGAATTTGGCACGAACCAATCACTTGTGATAAATATGTGGGAAATTAGAACAAAAACTACAGGAGAAAAAATATTTCCACTGATCAACTAGGGAACATAAACATAATATCATCAACAACAGAATGAAGAGAGGGGTTAGGAAAGTACTACCAAAAACAATGGTGGAAGCAGAATTCACAATAGCTTTTAAGAGAGAAGCAGATAAATCGTTGAACAAATAAATATTTGATAGAGTATGGGGGAAAAAGCACAAAAATGAAGCTAAGTGGATAGCTCTATCAGAGTCAAAAGCAAAATGGTGCGGATGCTCGAAGTCTGAAATAAAAACAGAAAATGCTGGAAATACTCAACAAGTCAGGCAGCATCTGTGGAAAAAGAAACAGTTCATGTTTCAGGTCGATGACCTTTCGTCAGAACTTCTCTTTCAGAGAGCCACTGCAGGGACAATGGGCCAAATGGCCTCCTTTTGTGCTGTAAAATTCTAAGATTCTATTCTTTTCTGAAATTGGAGTCAAGGGACATTACTGGGGTACAGTTGGCACTTTTTCTCTGCAGATGAGCATGCTGTGCCTGACCTCGGAATGTTAAATGTTGACAATGGAAAAAAACTGTTCCATTCCCCAGCAAAAAAGTGGACACTTGGGACAAGGTATCCACTCCAGCAAGAAATGGTGCTCTCGGGAAAGGGGAAGAAATTCAGGTGAGCAGAAGAAATAAGATTTCTTTTAATTTTGTGTCCCTCTTAAAAATAAATATAGCTCTGTATGCATATACTTCTCTGTATACAGATCCAGTTGAGGATGGAACAGAGGGGGGAATGGAAACAGGCACTCGCTTATCTTGGTAATAATGCAAAGTCTGTTGTCTCATTATGAAATGGCACTCGTAACAGGCAAGAAAGAGTTATATCATTTGGACAATGTTCGTGGGTTCAGAGTAGGGTTAAATAAAATGTACTTTTGATCAAGCTGCCGTAACCCAAGATTTGGATCGCCTTCTTCTCAACAGTAGACTCAGCAGGAACATTTGCTTTACCTTATCAGCAACAACATTCAGAACTGGAGAAGGCCAAATACTTGATCTGCCTAGTTAACATATTTTGCAGTAGAGTCTTTCTAGAAACATGCTCACTACATGAATAATTCATATTATATAATAACAGCTACTTTTACTAAGCTTCCAAACTATTCAGCTTTGGGAGAGACTCATAATAAGAAACTTATAACAAATTTAACCTCCATGAATTTTTTTTCCCTTAGTCTTGGCTGAACTAAATGTCAAGTTGGAGTTCAAACTTTGATAAGACAACAATTTTGCTGCTCACCAAGACTTAGTGAAAATAAGGTTTAGCTGTAATTAGCATATTTGAAGTTATCGTCCTTCTGCTTTCCCTTAATAAAGAACAGGCTCAGCATTCTTTAAAAAAAGTGACGACAAAATACGATGAACATACTATTTCTTCCTGTTTATTTTCATGGATTCCTTTTCAAATACTGCACAATCTGCGTACAAGTAATACTTTTGCACGTACCTATGCTTTCTAAATTTAGGGGCAACTTGCAGATGGAAGGATTTTAGAATCTAGATTTTATAGCAGATAATGTTTCCAAAGTTGGCTGGTGCAGTATTCTGGAGCTGCAACTTACTGTGCCACACAATGGTGGAATACAGATTCATGCCTACACTTCACATATATACGCAGTTGCTAATCTTAGCTCTTTAATCTGGGAGGTGCAGAGGGGAGACCAAGCACTGCTCAGCATCGAGGGAAAAACTGGAGTTGAAGGCTCTCAAACCCACTTCTGTGTGCCTCCTACAACCTGGCTACAAAACCTGGGAATAAATTGTCTGCCTGTCCTCAACTGTTGAAACAGCAAGTGAGATTGCTTTTAAAAAGTGGGGAGCAAATAAAAATTAAACTTACCAAAGCTGGTTCAAAAAAGGTAAAACAAAACCAATTTACTAACATTTTTGCAACAGAAAGGTGTAACCTTTAACCAGATTAAAAAACTCAATGCAATTAGCACAGCAAATGACATGATTGTCTCTTAAATCCAATGTTAACTTTTACCATCTGTCATTTGCAATTCTGGGTTTCCAATATATATGCATGCAGAATCCACAACACAATACAGATTGATAAAAACTAAACATTCTCCTTGGTTTTTTAAATATTCTTGTTTGTCTTGCATGCTCTGAAGAATGCTATGCAAATGATAAAGTTTTCATTAATGAAATTAATGGAAATTAATATCCTCTGGAAATTTTCATTATGCCTGACTTCAGAATGCATCAGTATTTTTTGTTAGACGCACAAGTAATTTCGAAGGTAAGAATTCAGAAAAAATATGACTATTAGACAGTATCGTCCATGAAAGCATTGTCCATTATTTTTTCCATAGAAGAATGCTTAAAATTGCGGAGATTAATATAGGAGTACTGCATCTGCAGCAGTGCATTACCTGGATTCATTTCATCACTGTGTAAAACCTTTAATAACACAAGTGAAATAAACTCTGTTATGAACTATCAGTATGATTTCATATTGCTGACTTCATGTTCAATTCATTTCGAAAAACACACCCATCCATTTAATATAAAAACTTAGATTTTTGAAATGAAGTTCTGAAAATCTGTGAATCCCATAGGATCTAAACACCCACTATTGTTCTGAAATATCATGCCACTGGTTCAATAGGTTTTTATTTAATTTGTTTTACTCATTGGGAAACAAAAATTATTAGGCAGCTTGAGTGGATTTTTTTTTTTCAGCAGCAAGGTCTACAAATTACCCATTTAAATTATTTTATGTACAAAATTTTCTGCAACTGTTATAAATGGAATGTGTAATGGAAAGTCGTGAGCAGTCATATCATTCCTGTGGCTTACCACAACCTACTTACGACTATGTCATTCATAATCTATCCAGGTAGCCTCTCTTGTGGCGTTATTTAACAAAAGTCAGTGGTGGCACAGCTATCAAAGTAGGGGACTATGACTATACAATCAACATACAAAAGAAATTATGTCCAGGGACACATAAGCAATTTAAATATAGGTGGATGTTCCCCTCAACATTGTGTGGTGACAGACTGGTCGAGCTTTTGGAACAGAGGAAAGAGCCTGTTCTTTCAAAAATACACTTTAAAAACATGAGGTGAAAGCATGTCGATACTTAAATTATATTAATGTCCATAAAAAAAAAAATTAAATCTGGATCAAAATGTTATGGTTTTTCTACTTCACAATACAACTGCACTTTTTCTGTTGGGGGAGGAGGAGAGGAGAGAAGGAAGGAGCAGCTGAAGTTTTTTTTTATTCGTTCACGGGATGTGGGCGTCGCTGGCAAGGCCGGCATTTAATGCCCATCCCTAATTGCCCTCGAGAAGGTGGTGGTGAGCCGCCTTCTTGAACCGCTGCAGTCCGTGTGGTGACGGTTCTCCCACAGTGCTGTTAGGAAGGGAGTTCCAGGATTTTGACCCAGCGACAATGAAGGAACGGCGATATATTTCCAAGTCGGGATGGTGTGTGACTTGGAGGGGAACGTGCAGGTGGTGTTGTTCCCATGCGCCTGCTGCCCTTGTCCTTCCAGGTGGTAGAGGTCGCGGGTTTGGGAGGTGCTGTCGAAGAAGCCTTGGCGAGTTGCTGCAGTGCATCCTGTGGATGGTACACACTGCAGCCACAGTGCGCCGGTGGTGAAGGGAGTGAATGTTTAGGGTGGTGGATGGGGTGCCAATCAAGTACCATCTAATTATCAAAATCTTTGACAACCAGACATTCTATATGCTATAAAATGGTGTGTTACAGTCAATGTCCTGTAACATAGTATCTGCAAATTTTAGCACGACAGGAACATTGTATGACATAAAACATAGGGAGTAATTTCCATTTTTGGTGCAGGTGGTTGTGGTTCAGCTGCTCTAATATTAGATGCCCCGTCCCATTTTCCTTTCTATCGACTTCAAATAAACTGAAAATCGAGTGAGGTGTAAAACAGCCAGCCAATCTGCAACAGTCAGTTTATATCCAGTGTCAAAGGTGGAAATCAGCCCCAGTGTTGTTGTTCTTCGATTAAAGTGTAGATATGTGTCCCTTTAAAACTGGTCAATTGCTGTTCAGTAAATGCTGGATGAGTTCATAGACATCAATTAAGAAGTTACAGACATTCTGGCTCTGATGTTTTGTATTCCCAGAGAATTCCAATGTTTCTTTGTCTTTTTCTGTGGTGTGGAGACATGCAATGCACAGAAAATGCACACGAAATGATTGTTTTTAATAATATTACAAGTTAATCTCCAGTGGTGTCAGGAACATAGGAACAGGAGTAGGCCATTTAGCCCCTTGACTTTTCCGCCATTCAGTGAGATCCTGACTGATCTGTATCCTGACTCCATTTACCCACCTTGGCTCCATATTCCTCAATACCCTTGGTTAACAAAAATCTATCAATCTCAGATTTTAAATTCTTAATTGAGCTAGCATCTACTGCTTTTTGTGGGAGTGAGTTCCACACTTTGCATGAAGAAGTGTTTCCTAACTTCTCTTCTGAAAGGCCTGGCTCTGATTTCAAGGTTATATCCCCTTGTCCTAGACTCCCCCCACCAGCAGAAAAAGTGTCTCTCGATCTACTCTATCAATTCCTTTCAAAATCCTAAAACCCTTAAATCAAATCACCCCTTAACCTCCTATATTCCAGAAAATACAAGCCTAGTTTATGTAATCTCTCCTCATAATTTAATCCTTGGAGCCCTGGTAATATTCTGGTGAATCTGCGTGACACTCCTTCTAAGGCCAATAGATCCTTCCTATGGTGCAGTGTTGTCATGGGAAATACTCTTATGTAAGGAAATGGATCTGTTGTGGCATTACTTATTCAAAGTGTAATAATATGGTTTGTGGGAGGGGGTTACTTAATTTTTAAGGATTTGGGAAAGGTGTGAAAGTACTTAAGTAGGTTCAAGAAGTGAAGGATTATGGGGGTTATGAATAGTTGGAAAGAAAATATTGAGGATTTATGGGGGTTGTTGGTACTTGGGATAGTGCAGTGAAGGGAGAGGCAGGGATAATAATAGTTGAATGGGTGAAAAAAGTCATAGGGCAGTAAAATTTGGAGAGATTGGAGCAGTGAAGAGTTGAGGTAAGAAAAGTAAGGTAGTTAAAATTTGGGATGGTGAAGAGGGAGTAATTAGGATTTGGGAAGGAGGGTAGTGGGTATGGGCAGCTGATGTGAAGTTGCGGGAGAGTGAGCATTGTGCAGGGTGGCTGGTAGCTATTTCGGAGTTAGTTAAATGTTGGGTGTAGTTAAGACTGTGGAGCTGGGTAATGAGTAATCAGATCAGTGGGAAAGTACAGGGAGAGGTTTGAAGGAAAGTGAATGGATGGAAAGAGGTATCGCAGAAATTTTGGGGGTTACTGAGTAATTGGTGTGCAAATCACGAGCAGGACATTATATGCATTCATAATTTGAAAAAAAAGTTAAATTAGCTGTGTTAAAACTGGAAGCAATATCACTTTTTTAGTATTGGAGATTTTGGAGCCAGCAGAAGGGCTGGGAACAATGTCATAGCAGATTAAAATGGCAATATTCCAGAAAGCGATGAGGCTCGGGAGTAAGGAATGTGGGCAACAATGAATGTAAGAATAGGTACAACTATCAACAAAGTGATGATAGGAACACTGTTCAGGCCAAGTGTCATTCTCAACAATAATTTTGAACAAAACTATTTGATTGTGGTTTTTAAAATTTTGGGGCTGGGCCTTATTATCAAACTCTCAACCTCTTACACCCTTCTCATCAAGGATGCATTAAGGCAGAATCAATATGGACAGAGTTAAGGAATAAGATGGGAAATAATACAATTCTCGGAGTGCATTATGGGCCACCAAACAGTGGAGATCAGATGGAAGTAGAGGTTTGCAGACGCTTCAGAGAGATATGCAAGAATAAGAGGGCTATAATGTTAGTCAATTTTAACTATCCTAGAATAGACTAGGATAAAGGCAAATGTACTTAGTCAAAGCTTATCAGAATGCATCCAAGACTGCTTGCTAGATCAACAAAACATTGCTTGATTTATTGCAGAAAAATGAATTAGCAGAAATAACTGATGTGACAGTAGCAGAACAATTGGGAAACAGTGACTACAGCACAGTTAAGTTCAATGTGAAAACACAAAAAGATAATGAAGAGTCAAAGATAAGAGCGCTGGATTTGAAAAAGGCAAAGTTCAATAAGATAAGAAAGGATATGGCCCAAATTAAATGAGCAGAAAACTCAGCCAACAGGACAACATATTGGCAATGGGGAATCTTCAAAAATGAGTTGGGTAGAATACAAAATAGATAAATTGCTTCTCGGCATCAAAAGCTAGATCTCCTGGATTGAGAGATAGAGATTCGGTGGGAATTTCCTTGGGGATTCTCCCAACAGCGGCTGTGATATTGGTGGTAGATCGGCAGAAACTCCATTTACGTGTCAATCCAAGTTTTCTGCTGATCTACTGCCTGACTCGAGTTTAACCCTTCTTTAGCATTGTTATCTTGTAGACCACGTAGTTTGCTCGTCATGTGATATGGAGCTGTATTGCAAAACACGGTAGCCATAATGGTAGTGTTAATGAATGCCACCAGTTTTAATGGTAAGCTTGAATTAAGAAAAAAGCCTTTTGTGGACGATAAGTTCTAGAACATCGTTTTATATTCAATGGAAAGCTCGAACGCATTTTTGGGCTACAGACATCAATGGAAGCCTCTTCATCTTTGCTGTAACTTTTCATATCATCATACACCTCCCTGCAGTACACAAAAATGCAATTTGCAGCAGTGGTGAATGCTGAAAGCCTGAGATTTACTTTCTAGTAGAGACTGAGGATATTCCTCCACTTGAAAATGTAAACGTTGTCAATATTTGCATGTGCATTCCCAGCATGTTGCAGCCTACTGGTGATTTTCCCTTTCAAACCAAAAGTAATTTCCTCTGGGAAGAATACAGATATTTTACATATGAAAATAAAAAAACAATCTAGCATTACAATTTTCCTTGGTATAATTTGTGAACTAAAATATTTTAAAACAAACACCTACAAAACAGGCTCACATCTGAAATACAATGATAATATTAGATAAATATTTAATCTGTTTGTATGGCATTCTTTTGTTACTTCAACTGAGACGTTAACCCAATTAAAATCAACATGTACGCAATTATCGACAACAGTAATTTCTGGCCTATATGATTCTTTTGACGGTCAAAAAGATCTATTTTCCTGTACCAGAAATATACTGTGATCATTAAACAAACTGAAGTGCCCAAAACAGTGATTTTCAGGAGCAGGCATAGAGAACTAAATCATGTGCTCCGAGGAGTACCTGACTGCCTGCAATGTTGGCTTTGTAATTAAATATACACTTATTATTGTCACTCCCCCATAGATCTTAATATAGCACTAGGATATCACATAATTTGTTCTGCAAAGAAGGTGACCAGCTCGCCACAAAAGTCTGAAAATAACTACTTATAGGGTAACAAATTGCTCTGTAAAATGCCTGGTTTGCAAAGTAGGCATGAATCACTAATGTGCCATGCAATCTACAGCATCAGCCTAAAACTGACGAAGCAGGAAGCCTCCGAAAGCTTGTGATTTCAAATAATACTGTTGGACTATAACCTGGTGTTGTAAGACTCCTTCTAATTTTTTTTAAAAAGCCTGCCAACTCAAAATCCATATAATCGTAAAATTGGGTTTCATTTATGAAACAAACGTCAGCATCTGATCAAATCAACAAATTTTTGTTTTGCTTCTGATGGATACCCTTCAAGTCAGAAAATGCTGATGCCATATGACCTTCCTATTGTATAATAACATCCTTTGCACTGTTGCAACTTGCAAGGCGCAGTCGATAAGCCTCTGAGCATGGGGGAATCTTTTTCCTGGATCCGAGACAAATAGTATGTTATAATTTTAGATGGTCTTTTTTTTAAAAAAACCTCAACCATCCATAAAATGCTTTAATTCTTCTGGACAGCTTTTGTTACTTACAAAATATGAAGTACCACAAATGCCGTATAAATCAATGGGACTTTTTTTCCTGTAGCTTACCCACTGCTCTCTGTCTCACTAGCCAAGGCTTTTTGAGATGGGGGCGGGGGGGGGGGGGGGGGGGGGGGAGAAAAGAGAGGGGAGAGGGGAGAGACTGACAGGTTTATTTATTGGTAGTTAAAAATTTCAATTACACGAATGCATATGATCCTGAATCATACAAACAGACTCGATGCAAGTGGTAAGAACCACTTCCAAATGTCTTTCAGCGAAGATTGATTCATTACTATGTTTGTTGTACTGAGCTCCCCCTCCCCAAATTATGCTAAACATAGCTATGACGACCGACCAAGAAAGCAAAAACTTTTCAATTTGAAGGCTAGTTACTGTCCAACATCAACTAAAAACCTTCATGTCCTCACAATACTTAATTGCATCACGTTTGAGTCTGGAAAATGTATATATTTCGTCATGCAAGTCGATTAAACAAACAAGGTAGCAGGCCAACTGCACAAAATGATGGTGACATTGTTGTTTTCTGTGTCTTTGTTTTTGATACCAAAATACAAAATAGCAACACGTGTACAGAACTCCTGCTAAGACTATATGCAAATGACTCATTACAGTAAATATGCAAATTCAACACTGCAGATATTAAAATGGCCAAAAATAACCCATGCATAAAGCCGGGTCTTCTTATAAAACATGAGCAAATTTACCCTGGCATTACTCACGGTAGTAGGATAATACACTGTTTTATAAGAACAAGAGTATTAAACTATAAAATATACAACCTATTATTTTACTGCTAAGGTGGATTTGTCTCTCCTGAAGGCCACAAAGTCTGACCATTAAGTAAACAGATCAGAGCATTTAATTGTGGTTTGGTGTGGTAAATGCTTGTATGTTACAGGCTCCTATCCAGAATAACAAAACATTAAGTGACGGGCTTGTTTTCTTTTATGGAGGGAGGAGATATAGGAGGCCCTGGAGAAGATCCAGAGCTGTGCCAGCAGAATCATACCTATTTTTAGGAGTCATACTTTTCAGGACAGACTCTGGGAACTGGGTTTTTTTTTTCCACTGGAGAAGTATAGACTTCAAGGTGATATGAATGAGATTTTTAAAATGATGAAGGAAATAGATTCTGTTTGGCTGGATAGGTTATTTGAGTTGGATAGTGGGAGGGAAGACTATGGAGCATCAATACTAAATATGAAAACATGAGAGCTGGTTTAGATGCCAGGAAGTCGTTGTTTTCGCAGAGAGTTATCAACCTCTGGAATAGAGTACCAGAACATGCAGTAAGTATGGATTCACCACAGGTTTTCAGAAGGAAGCTGGAGAATTTCATGAGGATGGAAGGTATCTCGAGTTAGAGAAGACAGGTGAAGGTTAGCGTGATCAGTCACTAAAAAGTCTCCTGGAGCTTGTTTGGTTGGGTTTGTCTTTGGACAGGAATTCCCTAGAGTTTTTTTTTCCCCTAAATTAGCTGGATATTTTACAAATATGTTGTTATTTAGCTGTGTTCAAAAGCATAACCAAAATGTTTGGAACTCTGAAAGGCAAGAATAGCAATAGTCGCAGGCGATTAGGCCATGGATGATTTGTGGTTTCCAGTACATTCTTCGTAACGGAAAATTATAGCACAATTTCTGATCTCAAAAATCAAAATACTGGGAAAGTAAACCGAGAAATCTGGAGTCTCATCGCCCCTCTCAATTCCTGAAGATGTATACAAAAGACCCTTGTTCGAAACATTAGCCGCATTTCCATAGAGGGAGGCGGAAGCTAACACAAGAATGATAGGAGCACAGGCCCAGTGGTCTCGGTGTTCCATGGGTTCACACAATTGTCCACCAAAACATAATTAAGATTATTCTTTTCATCAAAAAGGAGGAAATGGAGATATGATTCAAGATTTTAAATTAATGAATAGGCAGTAGCAGGTTGTATGGTTTTGACAGATGAAAGAATTATCCAAATATAACAAAGAAATGGCAGTTGAATTCAGTACCAATTCAAAGAATGTATTTGATGAGCCACATAACCTTTTCTGATTGATCCTGCTTTGTATCTGAATCTTGGCAATCAGCAATTGATTAACAAAATAGGGATTAACTGAGCATAGCCAGAACTGCTGAAAGGTAATTAAGTCGTTGATTCAAAATTTTAACCAACGAGGGGTCGATTTTATTGAGAGTTTGTAAAAATGGATACCTGAAGAAAGGTAGCTTCTTGAAAAACACCATCAGACTTTGACTATAAGAAATTATTTCTAATCTAACCTTTAAATGTTCTTGTTTTTGTTAGAAGAGTAGAGATTTAAGGGTGATTTGATAGAGGTGTTTCAAATTATGAAGGGATGGGACAGAGTAGGTAGGAACAGGTGATTTTCAGGTGATTGTGGGGTCTAGAATAAAAGTGTCAAATGTACGGCACGTAGACCAGATTCAGCCCACGGAACAGTTCCATCTGGTACGAGAGGGGAGGGGAGGGGAGGGGAGGGGAGGGGAGGGGAGGGGAGGGGAGGGGAGGGGAGGGGAGGGGAGGGGAGGAAGGATGGCAGGCAGGCATTTATGTAGCGCCTTTTCACGATCTCAGGACTTCCCAAAGCGCTTTACAACCAATGAAGTAGATCTGAAGTGTGGTCACTGCTGCACTCAGTATCCAAAAGATATATTCTGAGTTGAGCAGCAGTTACCGGAGCGAGGCCAGCAGCAGCTAGTCTGGAATAGCGACAGCAAGTTGAACCAATGGATAGGGGTCAGAAGGCCGAGAATAGAAAGGCAACAATGCACGAGTTGGGATAAATACAGCCAATTAATAAAAGCGACCATTATCACATTCTTTACTAATTGCTGTCAACAGCTCATTAATATGTAATGCACTTTCAAAAAGGCATTCCTTAAATTAATAGTCATCTCGGTACTTTTTTTTAAAAAGTCAGTGCTGTAAATAGGTAATAACATAAAATCGGCAGATCACTTAATAAACCCAGTCAGCAATTCATTAAGTTAATTATTAAATTCAGCCAACAGCTTCATAATTATTTAAATAATTGGCTATTTGAAATTCCCCCCACCCAAAAAAAATTACAGGATGAAGTTACAGCTTTTAAAAAAAAAATCTAGATATGGAAGAAAACGGGAATCCGATTATAACTGGAAAAAGCAGAAATGTGAAAGTGGTCAATTGGAAGAAGAGAAGATAAAACAATGAATTGTATGGATTACACTCAAATGATTAGAGTGAATAAACTTAAATAGGGTTAAAAAAAACTATGACAAAAAGTAAAAATATATTTCATAGCCTTTACCTGAATTCTAGAAGCTTTAATAATATTTTGCTGGAATATAAAGCATATGTAAGAGACGGGCAAAAAGATTTCACAGTGATTGTGGAAACACAGGTCTCCACACAAGACGGTAGTGAATTTAAAATTGAAGAGAAATAAATGTAAGTGATACAAGCTGTCTCCAAAATGGTAGAACAGCAAAATTAAAATGGAACATAGGAATGGGGCTAAGGCAGGTATATGGAGTTAGGTCACAAATCAGCCATAATCTCACTGAATGGCGGAACAGGCTTGAGGGGCTCAATGGCCTACTCTTGTTCCGATGTTCCTAAAATGGAAGTATGGAAGAAAATGTACAGTACAAACCCGAGAGGGAAAGGAAGGGGAAGAACTTGAAAAAAAATATTTAAAATGCTCAAGAGGTTTACATCTGCAAAATGTAGAAAGGCTAGAATAATTGAAGATGAATGAAAAAATTAACTAGACAAGGATTGTCCAGGATCCAATATGGTTTATCTTTATCTATTTGAATGACTTTTGCTGAATGTGGCTCACACCAAGTGGCAGGATAACGGATCAGGCTCACTATATAAAATGAGTTTGGCAACCCTGGTCTAGAACAAGAGGACGTAGGATACAAAATTAAATGCAAGAGATTTAGGACAGAGCAGGAGCAACTTTCTTACACAGAGGATTGTGAGGCACCACTACAGTTAGTGACTGAATCAGAGGCCAAGTCAACACTGAAGAATAGGTCTGATTGATGGTTGAAGGAAAGGGGGATAAAAGAATACGGAAACAAGGTGGGATTAGTCCGACTGCTGATGTAAAGGATAAACACCAACACA
This sequence comes from Heptranchias perlo, assembly GCF_035084215.1. Classification (NCBI taxonomy): domain Eukaryota; kingdom Metazoa; phylum Chordata; class Chondrichthyes; order Hexanchiformes; family Hexanchidae; genus Heptranchias; species Heptranchias perlo. Next base: position 17,034,307 of record NC_090350.1, on the reverse strand, counting down.
TACTGGTTGAGCAGAATGTCAATGCTCTAATTTCTAAGTGATTCATTGTATTTTTCCAAATCAAAAATATGTATTATATATAACATTGGCAAGGGCATATATGCATGACAACGCTATATGATATTTAAGTATCAAGGATATTTGAAGATGTCATGACCAGTGAGTAGTTTATCAACACTGAAGATGCTTTATAGCCTTTTGTTGTTTGTACTTTATAATAAATACAAAAAAGAGAAACTGTTTCTTTCAATAATAGTAAGTTCCTGTTTAGTGAAACAGTTTGGAAAAAAACTTGCTGCTTTAAACTGACTTCACAATTGATTTCTTTTCCCCTCACCAATTTTTTTCTACTAACTTTCTTGTTTCACATCCTCTCCTGAATGTGTTGACTCCTTGTTAGGGTGTAGTTCTACAGGTTCCAGTTGCCCTCAGACACCAGACCCAAATGGCCATTACTTACTGCAATTGCAGAATTCGACGCACTCAGCTTACCTCTGGGATCCCCATGCAAATATCTACGATGCTCTGGGTTCCTAGATCCGAGCTAAAATCATGCTGCTGCTGTCAGGCCTTTACAAGTGTTGCTTCATAGTTGACCATTGTGGTAGCATGAGAGGAGCATCTGGTGGTTAGCTGTGTGCTTTTTCCTCCCACCACCTTGTTGGGAAAACACCTGTTCATCTATCTATTCTGCACAATGTACTGGCAGCACAGCTGAAATGAGTTAATGTTATTTTGTTGCAGAATAGGAGGGTCTCCAAATAGAAGTCACCATCCCACAGAAAATGACAGACGTCGAGGTGGAAAACTAGTAACATTTGATTACTTTCATGTCAATGTTACAATCACTTAAGCGGCTTAATTTCCTCTTTATGCTGTTTTTAAACACATTAGTTGAGGCGTTTTGTCAGTACAGACAGGAATTTATTATGAAGACATTAACCAGTGCACTAAAAATAGCACACAGAGAAAATTATAGCCATTAATAGCAACAACTGTAGCAGCTAGAAATTAGCAAGTTAATAAGTACAGATAGAAAATGATTTGGGAATTTTTGCTCTCCATTCATTTGATAGAAATATTGACAGTACTGCTAATTTTGCTGTAAAAAAAGGAATGAAAATTTGTCTGTGAATAATCTTTACAACTGCTTTTGAAATATTACTAGTGTCTTGTCCCTGGCCACTTAATTAAACAATTAATTGGAATTTAAACAGATTGTTCAATTCGTTATTTAGTCTTTTGCTTCTATTTGTGACCATCGGAACGCTTTGGGAAAAAATGATCAACCTCTTCCTTTCTTTCAGCCACCTTCGACATTGGAGAAAATCAGCTTGGAAGGAGACAGGTAATCCACCTGGACTCCAGTCTCAGTGGTAAACACTGTTCCCCAAAATCAAAGCAAATCGTTATTGGTGGATTCAATCTTATTTTTCATATACAAAATCCTAATATGTAAATTGCATAAGCTAATACAGTCCAATAACAGGACATGAAACTGAAATACTAAGACAAATATTAGTGACAGTATTTTTTTTAATAATTGATAACTTTAATCTTTTTTCACTCCAACACTGCAATAGCCAGAAGGCGGCAGTGCAACAGGATAAATATATGGTTAAAGGAAGACTTTACTTTAGGCATTGGTTAAGAAATAATCTTTGATCGTATGAACAAAATATCTGCAGGGAACGTAGTAATGAAACTTAGGAAATTGAAAAAAAGTTCAAATAGAACAGCAACAGAAGAAATATTGAGAGGGAAGAAAT